>NC_068954.1:16701429-18040179 GCF_026419915.1 Harpia harpyja | reverse complement strand
TTTTGTCAAGCTTTTCTTTTTTCTTTTTCTTTTTTTTTCATGAAGATGATAGGTTTATTAAGTTTCATTGTTCCTGTATTTGTTTCCATGTTACCTCTCTGATAACATTCTCTGCCCGGGGTTAACCTTCAGTACCCTTAGTAGCGTCTGTTCTATCAAATTAAGTGTGAATCTGTCCTAATTCAAGAGTGGCTGAAAATTATTACCATTCTGATGGCTGCTCAGTGCCCTTTTTGAAATGAACTGTGGTCCCAGTCCAGCTCCTTGTGGATGGTCCACATCTCGCAAGCACTGTTAAAGCTGGCACTAACTGGCACCCTCATTCTCAGTCTTAGTAGGCAGGTTAAGAACCAGATTGTGCAATGAATTATTTTACCACTCCTGGATGTGATCTGCCTAGGTCAAAGTTGAAGCAGAATACAGAGGCAAGAAAGGAAAGCCAGAGTAATTGCTGCTTTTGTTGTACCTTCTCTGTGACTCAGGTCACCAGGGCTTTTCAGATTTCATGATCTCCGAGGTAAATGTACACTTACAAGATGTCCTTGAAAAACTATTTCTAGACCATTTTTTATAATTCTGCAGTGACTGATAGCAATCCAAATGTTAACACAATAATAGGTTAGCAGAAATGTTTTATTACCTTAATTGTGGATGAGAAGGAATTCTGCAAAAAGAAAGAGGGAACTTGTCATCCCGCGCTTCAGTGGGATTCTCAGACATATTCGGATAGAAGCCGACTGCTATGAATGTCAGATGGTGGGTCCCCCAGGCTCCCTGGCAACCTGCATGCAACTAAGAAAGAGGCAACAGCTTGCTTCAAGTATCCTTCATAGAGATGACATAGTTAGATAAACCCAACAGGGAGTATAGCACGTGGAGGGAGCAGTCTGCTAAGAGGAAACCATTCCCTGTGGGACTGGCTCCATATTGCCACATGAAATGTTCAAAACACTGCTAGCCAGGAAAGTTGAATTTATTGCTTAATGAGCAGAGGACCCGGAAAAGATCATTGACAACTGCAGTGTAAACACAGCCACTTAATAGGGTGTTACTGAATGCCAAGAGGAAATTAAAAAAATCTGTCCTACAAGCAGCACTTTCTACCATATAGAATATGATTGGAATAAATACAGAACAGAGAAAGCAGCTGTAGAGAACAGATGAGATACTAGATATGGTGGAAAGAAGAGAAGAACTTAAATCCAGAGGGCATTTTTTTAGACTGCCTTGAGTATGAGAGTCGTGAAAAAGAAATTATGAAGGAAGACAAGTTAGTATAACAGCAGCAGAGTGACAGAGGTAACACAAAATGACACTGTGACATTATTAAGGAGCTCAGCAACACACTCAACCTCCATCACAATGTCATCAGGACAGATGGCAACAATTGGCAAAGACAAGGCACAGCATGTCTGGAAAGGAATAAGAGCCTATAGAAGAAAAAATAATATGAGCAGCTATGGAAAACACAAGAGAGTACTACAGATTTTTCTAGAGGTAAAACAACAATTTACCCTCCACCCTATGCGTATTTGTCACAACTGCCTGATGGATATGACATCATTTCCCACTTTGTCAAAGCTTTGCAAAGAATCAGGAGTTTCATAGAACTCATTACTATAATTTATTATTCTTGTTAATACCTGTGAGACCTATTGTGAAGGGTTGCATTGTGCTAGGTGCTTACCTAAATCAGAATTTAAAAAATGGTCCCTGCAAAATGAGCTTACAATCAAAATGTAGCATAAAACAAAACACTTGGATGCAGATACAAGGGGGTACAATGAAAGCGGCTTGTCTTCTAAGAATGTTAGCAAAGGTCATAGAGAAATGACAGAAAGAGGAAAGTAAAGCTAGGGAGAGTGAGGAAGTATGGCTGTTTGTTCATAAGCATCTCACTTTTAAAATTAATGGGCAAAAAGACAGGACAGCCACAGCACAGGTGTAGGGCATGAATGTGAGAAATAATAAACCTCAGATAGGAAGTAGAAACTCTAGGAAAAAATTGTCAAATGTACAATTATACCTGTGGTATCTAATAAGACAATAGACAAGAGAAACATCTGACTGAGGCAGGGAAAGCACTAAGTAAACAAATTGTTGAGTAACAGAGAAAACACCAGTTCAGCCAGAGCTGGTGTAAGCCAAGCGGGACACATGAATCTTGTTCTTCCTGCACCAGCGGTGTCTGCCATGAAGTCCAGTCAGTATTGCTGAGCAATATCACCAAAAATCGAGCCTCCACATGTTGAGCTCCCACTGGAGGACAAAGTTAATCTCCTCTGGCTAATTGAACTCCTGGAAAAAAATTCATGAAAATCTTCAGCCAGTAGGGCAGTGGATACAATAGGGTTGAAGAAGGAAATCTTTCACTAGCCAATAATTAGAATTACACGGACTTTGGCAAGCCACCTTGTGGTTGGGAAGGGCTATCCACATTTTTTTTCTTAGTAGAAATTCATATTGTTTATTTCTGCCTCCATGGTTTTACACAAAGACACATTTTGAACATGAGTTAAGGGAAATTTACAGAAAGGTAGAGAGCGGCAATACATAAAAAAGCAATGTGAGAAGCCGTATGTGGCACCAGGCCCTGCTGTTTAATTCCATGTGTGTTGGGTATTTGCTTGACCCTTCCCAGCTGTTGTGTACTTCCTGATCCCCCAGATGATATGAGCCCCTTGCCTGATCAGCTTCCAGATGCTATACTGTTCCCAATTCCTCCTGATCATAAGTCTCAATGCCAACTCAGTTCCAGCTGCCATAACTCTCATCCTTCCTCACCGAAGAGCTCCCTACCCAACAGTTCCCCCAAATGTCATAACCTGCCTGACCCTCCCCAGCTGTTGCAATCCTCCTGATCCCACACTGTAAAACCTCTTTGATTTGTCCCCTTCCCAGCTGCTCTGCCCATTACCACTGAAGGCTGTGGTCCAGATCCTATCTCCTTGAAGTGTCCTACAAGTGCAAAAATTTACAATTGTAGCTCACAGATTCCTTGGTGAAACAGTTCTCTTTACAGGATATAACTTTTCAGCCAGATTTCAGACAAACCTTCCTGCTGCAGTAGCTTTACAGTGGTAAAAATCTGACTTCATGTAGATTTATCAGCATCTGGAATATTATCTAATTATACACTGTAATACATACTATAGTGTATAACATGATATCAATGTTATATTATAATAATTGTGTATTATATAACAAATATATAATGTTAGCATTAGAAGATGATATAGAATAAACACGTAAATAAATGAAATATAATAATATGCACAATATAACGCAATCAATATCTTTAGGATTTTCTTTTATATATGGCAAATGAAAGGACACTCTGCACAGAAAACTGAAGCTCCCTTTACTTTACTTAAGAGTTGACCCCAAACCATAGGCCTAATTTAATTACCCTCTGGCTTCTTTATCCCATTTTACAGCATATTCCAAATCCTTCTTAACTTCTGTCCACTTCACATTGTAAAACCGATGTAAAGAAGCACTGGCATAAACAGAATCCAGAGGTCCACAGAGTTTAACATTGGGGTTCAGATATTCTTTTGCATACAAATTATTACAAGTTGAGAAAAAAAGACACTGATTTTTCAAACAAAATTACCAAATACCTTAGGGGAACAAGCTGATTATCTACATGATTCAGGTATCTGCTCAATATACATTAAAATGTTCACAAATCACAGTTTGATACTATTTCGCATGAATCGTTTTCTCCAGAACTGCTAAAAAGCTCATTATACATCATTTGTTATAGTCTTCTTTTAAAACATTCAGTTATTTAGAGGAAGAGGGAAAAAAAACAAAACAAGACAAAATGTATGACTCAGATCACCACTCCTCTACTCAAATAATCTGTACTGAGTATATGAAGAACGTATCTGCTCTTTGATACTAGTCTAAGTCAGCCATACCCAAAGTACATGAGCAGTCAACATAATAAGGTCTTTGGTTTTTCAGTACTGGGGCTACTCCACCTCTATCCACAATTTCCCTATTGTCCCACATACACTGTTAAAGGTGCTTAATAGTTTTATTAGCTGTCCTACCATGTTTCTTCTCATTCCACATCTATCTTATGACCCTTAACCATATGCATTGGCTAAGTAAGCACTAGTACTGGCTGTGGCTGGTCCCCAGCCGGGTGACGATTCACTGCAACGTATGACCCACAGTAGCAGCTACAGGTATCAGGAATACCTGTTCAGATAAAGGAGTAGTGAATCAGTCCACAGTCTTACAAGCACATCTATGCCATCCTCTTGACTTTATATAGATCAGAGATTTCCTACATGGAGTCAACTGAGAAACTGATGCCTGAAATCACCATCACTTCAGACAGCTCTAGACATGAGGAACTTTCAGATCTGAAAAACTGATTTTCTATGATATGGCGGAAATACGGCAACATATCTTTCAGTGTTTTGAAAGGATTTTTGTTTCACTTTTGAAAAGCACAGATTTGCAATGATGTTGCACAGCAGTCTCTGTAAGTGGTAAAGTACCATATATGTCTTCTTTCAAAGAAGACAATGTAATCCAGAAGCCATGTAGTTCCTTCTGCCTTCGTGCCCGTCTGTGCATCCTGGGAACAAATAAGAATAAGCTTTCCTCAGAGGGGTCCCCTTTTATTTCAAAAATCTCTCCTAATTTCACACATTTGCAAAACTGTGCTGTTAATCTCATGAAAGACATTTCTGAAGTTCTTCCATTTCTGTTCAGTCATCAGCACAACAAAGGTAAGAAAACAAAACAGGAAACTGGAAAACAAAAATGACAGCAAAACATTTTAAGAAGTCACACACACACACATTTTCTTCAAAATTGGCTAATTAGGTTGTTGCCCTATACTTCTGAGTTTGTAGCAAACTACAAAATAACTTGATCATGGGCTTTTGTATTGGGTTTTTTTCCACTAACATGCTAGTCTAAAACAAATTATGTTCATGATATAACAGAGTGAAAGAGCTAAAGAAGGCAGCAATGCCTCAGTGTTGATTTGGAGAGGCAACTGTGGGGAAATGTGAAAAACAGCTAATATTTCTCTTTCAGTGAAAGAGACTTTCAGACACTTTTCATGTATGTCCAAATTCAAATACAAGGTTTTCTACCTTATTCCCTAATAAGGACAAGGGCTAGCCATTAATGGTTTCATTTAGTTCGTAGGCAGGGTAGCCTTTAACACCTTCATTGTATAAGGATAAAATTTCCGGTAGAAGTTTTTCTCAGAAGAAAAAGGCTAACAAGAACAGTGAAGAGCAGCCAAAAAGGTGAGGGTGGAGATGCAAAGAGATGCTATAGGTACTCATCACAGCTGGTAGGTTAAATGACTGCACAGACTTGGCAGATTCTATTAGCAGCAGTCATGTGGATGGCTTTTTTATAGATATGGGAATCTGAGGAGAAGTGCGATTCAAAAATTTAGAGCATATGTACAAAAATGAACTTTTGCACAGGAGTCAAGCATTAAGAAACATCCCATTCTCCTTTAGAGTTTCTGTGTGTATCTGTGTGTAAGAGAGAAAAAGAGAGATCTCAAGTAAATCATATCTCTGTGCCTCAGTTTCCCATTCATAAAAGAGAAACAATTGCGTGCTTTGTCTTCCTTTCACAACATGTATGATTCCTGATGCACAAATATTGGTCATTGCCTTTCTTAGTGCATAAAACTGAAAACAATTGTTCATTTTGTTAATGAAATGTGTTTCTGTGGCACCAAGCACTCCATCAATTTTAATCTCAGTTCCTATATTTGAGTTACTGCTGAATACTTCTTTTCTGGCAAAGTAAGTGCAATACCTTTCATTTCTGTCTTTTCCCATTGCCTACATGTAGACAAGTTACACTGAGTCACTTGGGGTCAGAAGAGACCAGAAAGCCAGGCTGATTTGTTAGGCCCCAAGGCTTGGCCTGAGGCACAAGTATGTACAGTCTGAGAGCTTCATTCTCATCCTCAGCACATACGTAATCTCTGTTATTGCTAATGGAAGTGATGCACATACACTGAAAGACCAGATATTTTGTTGTTCCTCCATTAAAGAATACCATAAATACATAGCAAAATTATCCAACCAGACTAGAAAGTCTCTGTCCAGTGTGTGTTCTGCAGAGGAGCAACCTGGAATCTAACTTTTGAAATGAGAACTATGATGTGTTCTTAAACTGAAATGTGCTTGATATACACTGGTAATGAAAGGTTCTTCCAAAGTGGAAGTGACAGTGGACTATACAAAGATAACCACAGGAGCCAGGTCATGGCATGGTAGGTGTAGTTGACGTTGACACAGTGAAGTTGTTTGGCACAAGAGAGAGAAGGAAGTACAGTTTACATGTCAAGAGGAATCACTCTGAACTCTATTCAGCTCCCTTATGCTCGAGGATATACTGCCTGCAAAGAAGATGTAGTCTCCAATTCTGTACATCCAGGTGACGCTACTGTAAGACAGCTAGTTTGCCACTGGGTATGGGGGAGTAAAACAAATTACTACAAGCTACCCAAAGTTGCATTCAAAACTCGATCCACAATCTTTTAAAATCACTGGGTTCCTTTTAATTCAAATCCCTGATGTCTCATGGTATTAATACCCATATTACATTTCTGTAAACTTTAATAAGAGGCCTAAGTTTATGTTTGAAAAATATTAACAGGGATATCAGGAGTGTTACTGGCTCAGTTCAAATCATCCTTAATAGTTTGTTCTGCCTCATGCTCTCCTCTCCCCATTTTAAAGCAGCCCAGTTCCATACCCCCTTGTTCAGTCGTGTGGACCAAGATGAGGAAGAGGAAGATGGGCAGATGGGCAGTGCTGAGCACTGACTCTCCTGTGCACATGCTGTGAGTGAAATGAGACTGTGCTGGGCTTGAGGGTGCTATTCCACAGCAAAACTTCATTTGTAGTAGTTCGTCCCGGACTAAACTGGCCATTTCCAATTCACGAGCCTGCCAGACGGCTGTATCTGTCTGGGCTGCCTTATCATAAGATGACTGGGACAGTGACTGGCTCTGCTGGTAAGTCACTAAAGATGGGACAAATGACAGCTGATCAGGATGGCAGCTCCACTGAAGTGAGGACTGCAGGCTTGGATCAACAGCTATCAGCCAGCCGCCATAGCACACGCATTTACTGCTAGTGATGAAAGGGAGGGAGGGGGAAGGAAGCCTGTGGTTTGACTGAAAGATGAGACTTTCTAAAGAGTATAATTCCATGGGAAATAGGATTCAGTGGTTTTAGAAGTTCTTGGATATCAAAATAATAATAAAAAAAATTATTGTCTGATTATTTCACTGACAGGATTTAAATAAATTAAGAGCACATGCAGAGACAATGAGTGTCATGGTTTAACCCCAGCCAGTAACTAAGCACCACGCAGCCACTCATTCACTTCCCCCCCACCCAGTGGGATGGGGGAGAGAATCAGGGAAAAAAAAGTAAAACTCATGGGTTGAGATAAGAACAGTTTAATAGGACAGAAAGGAAGAAAATAATAATGATAAAAATAACAATACTAAAATGACAATAATAATAATAAAAGGATTGGAATATACAAAACAAGTGATGCACAATGCAATTGCTCACCACTCGCTGACTGATGCCCAGTTAGTTCCCGAGCAGCAATCCCCCCCCAGGCCAACTCCCCCCAGTTTATATACTGGGCATGACATCACATGGTATGGAATACCCCTTTGGCCAGTTTGGGTCAGCTGTCCTGGCTGCGTCCCCTCCCAACTTCTTGTGCCCCTCCAGCCTTCTTGCTGGCTGGGCACGAGAAGCTGAAAAATCCTTGACTTAGTCTAAACACTACTTAGCAACAACTGAAAACATCAGTGTGTTGTCAACATACTTATACTGAATCCAAGACATAACACTATACCAGCCACTAGAAAGAAAATTAACTCTATCCCAGCCAAAACCAGGACAATGAGGCAGACAGAAGTGTTGTATTTATATACAAATAACCCTTTCCGGCTCCGTGAGATTTTCATCAGTCTCTGACAAAGTGTTGCATAAGAAAAGTCCAGCATTTTATGGCAACTAGACCATAGATATAAGCTACAAAAGTTATTTCTTTGCCCCTTCAGAGTTCAGGAAGAAAGATGTTTACCAAGGGAGACGGCAGTTGTATATGGTTTTAGAAAGATTATTATTATTGTTGTTACTGCTGTTGTTATTATTATTATTATTATTATTATTATTTAGATTTTGCCCCCAAAGTGAACACCCCCCCATCACATTTGGATGATTAGGCCACATTTGGCCTACACTCCACTGGTTAGAAAAGCCTTCCTCCTTTGTATATTCAGAACAAGTTTCATGAGAAGTATCTCAGAAACATCTGCCTTCATTATAATTATATTTCTATTTCAGCTGCACCAAGCTATTTACAGATGAGCCTGTTCATAAAGAGCTTTATAATTAAGCAAACAGAAATATCTTTTTATAGGATGCAGATCTAGGGGTGATAATCACACACAAAATACACAGCAACAGTTGCAAATAGAGTGTTTAATGCTAGTTATATAGTTAGTGATGTGCTCAATAAAGCCTGACATGTCTTTGTTCCTAAATGTAAGAAAATATGGTCTTTGCTACACAACTGTGTAAACTGCCTTTTTCACATACAAAAGGCCATATATTTCAGGGGGTATTGCTTGAAAGGCATCATGAAAACAAGCCCTCATGTCTCCAGTGCAACATGATTACTAAGCTCTTGGGTGGAAAAAGGACCTGACAGCATATATATGAATTTCAGAAGTGTGACATCTTCCTTATATATGAGGTGTGACCTGACACTTCCGCTGATGGACACCAAAAGATAGAGAAGTGAAATGAGCAAGCATTGGCAGAAGGAAAAAAAGACAATCTATTATTTAGCGAAATTACTGTCTAAGGTCTTTTCACAGTGTGTATGCTCCAGAAATCCAACCTTATCTCTTCTGAAGAACATCTTTGTCACTTACTTCTCTCAAGATTGCAAACTTGCTCTTTTGCAGCACTTTCTTAGAATTTTTATAACCAATTGTAGCCCAACAAGTGGGTTTGTAAACTGAACTGCTGTGATACACCATATGAAACCCAATTGTGAGAAACATGCCAAAGAAAACCGCACAAAGATGAAATTAAACCATTCATGACACCTCTTTTTTCAAAAACAAGGTTTTGTTTGTAGGAATTTCTATGGTTTGGGTTTTTTTTTTTCCTTCTTCACATTTAAATCAGCCAAAATAGATGTCTGAAAGAAGACAGCAGAGAGCAAGCCCCTAGATATAACTTAAAAAAAAGCTATGAACAGAAGTGATGTGAGTAGAATAACATCTTTGCTAAAATCATGTGGAAACACTTTAATATATTCCAGGTAAACTAAATAGTCTAATTTGGTTTAGAAGTTTCTGTTAGTTTATTTTTATACCCTTGAACAGATTATAAATATTCTGATGAGATATTCCCAGAAGTATTTGAAAGGGAAATATGTGGAAGATTTCAGTATTTGTCAATACCCTTTAATATGAATTCTTACAAGGGTTATTCATGCTTTCTACTTCAGGTTGGTTTTAGACATTCAACATGGTGCTTTGCCTCCCTGGAGGACCTTTCCTTTGTCCGTTTACTATAGAGAGTGCCTCTGGAGGCAGAGCTACAAATAGGGAATGTAAATACTCTCTTTCATTCAACTGCACCACCTCTAAAGCAGTTTCTTCATTGCTACACTAGGTATTTCAGAAAGCATTAAGTAGTTCTTATAATCATGTTAGACAAACAGTCTTAAACTCGATGATGGGATTACGAAAGTGTTCTGATGCCTGATTTGTACTGCTGTTTAACTTGAAAGGGTCTCCCAGTAAACATCCAAAAATGACTTCATTACATTCCTTCAAATCAAAGAGTTGACAGCAGTTAAGCACTGGGTAAGCTGTGATATTCCCTTCTTTTCCCCATCATGCCAATCAGTATTTTATTCTCATTTCTCCAGGCTTCTCCATCTGTATCCACCCATTGCCTCTTGCCTTGTATTTCAATTGCACGCTCTTGGAGAAAGAGATCTTCTTATTCTCTCCGTGCATTGAAGCATAATGGAGTCAAGAACTGTCACTCTTAGGTGCCATAACAATAAAAATAACAAACAGGGCAATATTTCTTTATCCACAGAACTGCACAGAGCAAGGGACCCAAATAGAGAAATGTATTATGTAAAACAAGATTATTGTTTCTCTATTATGTTTTCATGCACTAAAAGCAAGCATGTCCTTTCAGTATCAAATGGTTTCTGGTTTAAATTACGGGGGAAGAAGAAATATGTCTCAGTGAGGATACAAGATGTATGTTGTCTACAACGTGGACAGTAAAATCTCAGAGAAAATAATGCCTGAATGGACCAGTGCTATTAAAAACGTGATAGAGACCATATCTCCAATAAGACTAGGCAAGAACTGCACAATCTCCTGATGACCAACATAGTCAATCCCTGAGGCCTGGGAGAGTGTGTGACACTTAGTTAAGATGTGGGAATGCGTGAAATTTGGCAACCCTGAAATCTCAAGTCTCACACACAGAAAACAAAAAGCATCATTGCTGTCTGTTCCAGGTTTGTTCCAGTTGTAGCTTCCTAGCACCATTGTCCCTGCCAGACAGACCCCAAATGAACTGGTATTTCTAAAATTAGAGCTGCGTTTCATTAACTTTTTAGTCTGCAGCTTGTGAGGCTAAGGACATGGTCCTAGGTTTTGTGTGAAATTCCCAACTGGATAAGGTGTGGAAAAAGAAATGTTAAAGAAGAAATTAAAATTTAACTTATTGATGGTTTCCATCATCTCTCTCCCTCCCCTAGTATGAAGTTGGAAGCAATGCAAAAGCAGAACATCTGATTCTTGAAGTCTTTACTCCCAGAGGTGCTGGTTCTGGGTTAAGCACTCACTTTCTGGCTCACTCCCAGCTTGCTATCAACTCACATTACCGCACTGTTCCAGACCAAAATTCAACTCCACAGAAGAATGTTAAACGCTAGAAATAGGGGAATTGTAATGGAGCAGCTTTCTATCAATTCCTTTTGATTGTGGCTGACAGCTGAATTTACATAACTGCTGGTAAGCATCAATTACTGATGTCTACTGGATATCCTTTCCAGCCGAACAAGTAATACAGATAACTGTGTGCACATCAGGTAGGCTAAAGACTTCATCATAACCACAAAGCTGCAAATGAAGACCTGTCGCTATTAAGGCTGACATGCTGGTGGAGCGTGTGGCAGACGCAAGTGTCAATACTGTAAGTTAGTGCTGTCCCAGGGCCAGCAACATGGCAGGAGGTTTTACGTGTTGTCATATTCTCACGTGTCAAATCATCTGCTCCATGTTGTCCTTATGATGTGGTCAGAGCCTTATTATAGAAGTCTTTGATGCAATTCAGCGCGGGCTGGATGAAAGAATAACTTGTAGTAGACAAATATAAAGCCTCTTAACTAGGGTTGTGATGTGTTCTGTGTGGGATATGTTTCATCAGCATATTCATAGCATGCGCCTCTGACAGATCCGAGTTTGATTCTCAAGGTGTGAAAGTGACAAGCTATCATCAAGTCCCATTTTCCCATGCATCAAGTTTCTCATGTTTATCAGGAGAGGAGAGCCATAAAGCTCCTCAGAACGGGTATCTCCGACTGTGACTGCAAAAAAAAAAACGATGAGAATTGTAGCTGCCTGTATCAGCTTTCTCCTCAGCCAAACAAGAGGTTTTCACTTCCTTCTTCATGCAAGAAGAACCTGGCAATGCAGCATTGCTCCTGATTTCTTGTTGTCAGTATCAGAAGGAAAGGGTCCTGTCTTCCCATCTCTCTTGAAATGACAGGAAATCCTTATGACAGAAAAAAAGTCATGGAAGGAATTAGCTTGGACAATGCACATCATTGTTAACAGTCTATCATCCACATTATCAATGTGCCGCCCGTGGTCTCCAATATCTGAACTGTGGGAATAACAGCAGTATTGCAAAAATAATAATTTTAATCATATCTAATTCATGAAATGTTGTGAAGACAGTTTTTAAACTATCCTCACCAGAGAAAAATGAGCTAATTAAGGCTTCAGCAGCAGACTTGGAGAAGGTGAGAAGTAGGGAGAGTCAGAATCTGAGAACGAAAGATAGCCAAGTCAAAATAACTCTTAAAACCAAATTTGGCTTATGAGCTGTCAAAACTATGTTGCCATTGGCTAAGAAAAAATGTGAGTTATCAAAATATGTTGCTCTCTAGCTAAGGAAACTTAATTTCAAAAGCAAGAGAGAGGGAGGAAGAAAAGGGCAGAAAGACTGTCATCTTGAAAGGGAAGGATGAACTCAGAAGGGAAGCCCATCAGGCTTCTGTACTACCTTTAAATCTAGATCCTGAAAAGGTCCAGCATTCAGACCACGAGGTGAACAATGGTCTGTTGAGACACAGCTTAAGATGAGGGGGATTGAACAAATAAGAACAGATCTTATTATGCGTGTATTCTATGATTGAACTGTTGTTTTATTTACTTTTTTTAAATGTCTTTCCAACTTTTTACTTAAGAACTTAGCCCATTGCCTGGCTGGAATAAACTTGTACTGCTTTCATTCTTAAGTGTGTTTGGTTTAATAGGCAAGTCCACATAAAACTGAAAAATAGAGTACATAATAATAAGTGATCACTGCAGGCAATATTCAGTTAAGCTGAGATGGCCACAGAATAGATGAGTACAGTAGAGGGCAAGGGAGTGATGCCTTGTTGGCTAAAATGTCACTTCCCCTCTGACATTTGCAGCTCCGGATTTTTGGGAGAGACCATGCAGGGATCGAACTGCAGGAAGGCAATACATTCGCTCCTATACAACCCAGCTCCCTCGCACCACTGCCCCAGCTCCCTTTTCTGGCAGTACCATAGCATGACGACAGTCAGTCCCCCATAACACTTGCTCCATGCCATGGTCAGAAAGCTGGAGAGATGGTCTGTTTTCCCCCATGGCCAGACAGACTCAGCCCCTAGTGAACCTTACATACGAGCAAACCCATGAGTCAGGGGCAGCCAGAACCCCAGTGACATCAAGACAGAGCAAGCTGTAAGAGGACAAGGAAGAAGTTGCAGCAAGCTGGACAAAATAGCTTTCCTGGACCGCATTAGCCAGTATCCTTTGTGAAAGAATTGATTAATAACAGCTGCATCTGTAGTGCAGAAAATAAAATCCTATTTTATCTATATATATTTGTTTTAAAAGAGCAGAAGGCTATTCAAAGCCGAGTCAATAGTGGCATTACTGGAACTCATTTGGAATGGACAATGTTTGGCCTATTGTGTTAAATTCCTGAGGGTTTGCCTATTTTTGTATCAGATTACAGCTTTATTAGGTACAACTGTTTTTACATTGCATTTTTGTGATTAACGATGCTAAAAGGATTTTGGCATTTCAAATGTTGTACACAAACCTAATGGGCAAAATCTTCTGTAAACTTCTTCTAAGCTCTTGGCAAACTTTCCTTGGGAGCAAATATTAACTCCAGATAGTGTTTATTAGCTTTTATAAAATAATCACTGTAATAGTGGCATGTAATTGCTGGAGGTAAGAGAACATCCAGGCCAAGAATTAATCAAGTTTGAGCTCCTTAATAGAAACAGGTCAGGAACAATTTATTTCTTGCCCAGTTTGTATTTAAAATAATATAATTTTCCCCTGATTTTGTGTCATATTCCAAGAGTGATTTCATACACAACATTCCCTGAATAAACTGTTCTTAACTAGAGATGGGTCTGAACAACAAAGTTCAGGACCCACTTATACTCTTGACGAAGTATGGAGGCATTTGGACTTCAAGCTTTAATTTGCACATTACGTGGGATAGAACAAGCAAAACATTCAGATCTGAATCCAACCCCAGTGCCTTTTTAACCCGCTGCCCAAAGTTTGAATGTTTCTGTAGGCAGGTTTTTATTTGAGGATGTCCTGTCAGCATCAGGCAAATGGGAACCAAATACTGTTCTTCAAAAAGATCAATGTCAGTATGCCAGACTCATTAAACTTTTACTTGTAATCAGTTATAGGTTACAGTTGATCAAAAAAAAAAAAAATCACAGCAGGAGGAATACAGCCATGACTTCTTGTATATGGTATCTTTCATGTAATAGGCATAAAAGTCTCTTGCAATTGCCCTCTAGAAAGTCAGTGAAGCCTTTCTGTTGAACCACTGTGTGCCAGGTAGTTCCTTGAGCAGAAACAGTGCAGAAACAGTCTTTTGACAAGAGACGTGAGGAATGATTAAAGCATGAATATAGACATATCCATATGTCATGAGTACAGACATATCTAAGACATCAGGTGAAAAAACGCTGGAAGTTCCACCAAAAAAAGGACAACCTGAGTTCAGTCCAGTATAAACACTGCTATATAGCCTCACAATTTGTGATACTAAGTAAGGTAGATTTATCACTTAGGGTTGATGTTACTGCAGGCACCTCTGTTTCCCACTCTATGTACAGTGGAGCTGTTGGTCGTGTATTTTCTTTGAATTTAAAGCCATAGTGTAGGATGTATGTCAGGACATGTGATCTCTCAGGCATATCAAGCTGCATCAGGGCATCCAAGTACAGTTTCAACACAGGAGGTGAGTTCTACTTATTAGCTCAGCTGACATCTCTGCAAAATCAAACATGCCCAGGACCTTTCTCTAGGGCTGAGGACAACAAACTGGAATGGTCTGTGACCATATTCAGCTCTCATCCTCCAAAGCAAGGTAGTTACATCTAAAATGCTCTCTGGGTAAAGTCAATTCCCCATTCCTGTCTGGAAATTGTCTGGGAGAGTGCCAGTTAGCTCAGGCAAATACCATGCCTGTGACCAGCCTAACAATTTGACAGCATGGATAACTGAGTTCTGGTACCTGGTTTTGTACTCTGAAGCTGTTTAATTTGCTAGGAAACAGAGACAAAGACGCTTCATGTATACTAGCTCATAGGGGATTTTTTGGTCAGTTTGTTCTGGAAAACAAGGACGTCCTTAGTCACAGGCCAGTCCTGGAATCTGCCATTTTTCTGTTTGTAAGAAAACCGAGAGACTTACTGTGGAAGTTTTAAGGCAAGGGTCTCATCACCAACAGCATGAATTGCTCTGTCTGGAGAGGCAGGAATCAAAAGCACAATACCCACACTGCGGAAATCCATCCATTCTCTAGTGCTAGAATTCATATTTCTATGCAAAAGAGCTCACAGAAGCTAGTCCACTGTCCTTTTATAATCTGTTGAACATCAGCCATCAATCGTATTTAATATATATAAACACCTCTGCACAAAGTCTTAGGGGATTCTAATTCAAATAAAACCATTAACTATAAGCTTTGAAACTCTTTTTTTTTAATCATAAGATTTGCCTTTAGATTTGTCCTGATCAAATCAAAGTTATTTCAGTGCTATTATTTTCCTAACCCTAACCTTCTAGCATATACTGTGAAATCACAATACTGTACAGAGTAACACTGTAAATGGATAATGACTCGCAGTTGTTATGCATTACATCATGGAAAGCAGTGTTTCCCACTTCTCAGTACTAGAGCTTCACTTAGAAAACCTGCCATTTCAGTGCCTCACGGGGCTCCCCAGCTCTGTGGGTGTCAGAGCCTTCTATTTATCTAAATCACTTCTGCTATCAGCTGTGGAAAAGGTAGTATTAAAACTAAATATGTAAGCCTGTCCAGACCTGGACCTCATCCAGCTCCATGCAGACCCATGCAGGTGTCTCTGAACACTGATCTCCAGGGCTCCAAGGGAATACGGAGCAGAAAATCCAATGCTGACCCTGTCCAAAGCCAGCACAGGCTGCAGATTAGTTGATTTGCATGGGCTGTATACCTAATGATTGCTCTGCAAGATATGCAAGATATACCTCACTGGATAAAATATAGTGATGATTTTAATAATCTTTTATATTGGATGGTCACTTTGGAGGATTAAACGTGGGCACCTAACTGCTATTCAAAAACATATTCAGGAACCTACCACTTACAAAGGAAGAGGAAAAGAGAGGAATAATTCCCAGGAGCAATTCTTCAGGCTGATTAATGAAAATATACATCTCTGTCCTATTACCTTGATTCAAAATCCTAATATAAAACTCAGTGCAGTTTCCACAGATTGATTCAGAATCTGTTGTTTCACATTTATAACTCAGTTTTCCCCAGTCAGAAGAACTGTGGATTTACAAAACCAAGCTGACTTCTGTGCTGGAAATGAAATCCCAACTGAGATGAGATGAACCTAGTTTTGGTTGGGAGTTCTAGTGCAAGCAATTTTTTTATAGAGACCCTATAGCTAGAACGAGGAAAGACAGCAAAACTCTCAAAGCTGTTAAGTGGCATTTACAAAAGTCCACAATAACTCAATTGTTTTCAGTGTTCCACAGAAAAATCTTTAACAGGCCTGTGAAGAAACAAAAGGAGTTTTTTTACTCTTCTTCACAAATAGGCTAACCACAATTACAGCTTAAGTAAAGAATTTACCTTCAGGTAAGAATCTCCGCAAGAGAAATGAAAAATTCAAGAGAGAAAAGGGCTTTTCCCTCTGCCCCTGGCCAGCAGAGTGAGCTGGCCATTTCGGGCATCAGGACCACAGCAAATGGCAGCATGTGACAGGGTTCAAAGCCCGAGTTCTTGCTTTGCCATATATATCATCATTCAAAGTAAAAAGTTCGTATTCATACCAAATTATGGCCCTAGTGAGAATGAATGCCATAGATTTTTTTATTGCTATGAAATTTTATAGTACATGTATAAAAATACAGTGCTCACTGCACAGTCAAGTAAAGCTAAAATTCCTCCCTAGAAAATCCTTGTAATCTTGTGTTTGAGAGGATGATAACTATCACTCATGAATTAAAAAGAGGGGAGAAATGCAGAGAAAGGGCAAAGGAGACAATGATAACATGAAGTATTAACTTGAACAGACATTCATCAAAACTTACAGGTTTCATCCATTTCTGGTCACTTATTGTAGGCTTGTGGAAAAATAGCTTTTAGAATGAAAATACATGTCTCAGAAGTATATATGGCTTTCTGGCTGGAACAGTCTGCACAGAAGAAGGCACAGAGATGTAACTCAGAAATACATGTAGGACAAGACAAAGCTTATTTCACGTGTAAAGATATGATCCATGGGGAATGAGAAGGCTTCCTTTCAATCTGGGACCATCCCAGAGACCATTTTGGGGGGATCCTAGAAAAGAACTATACCTGCTGGCATTTGTACCTCTGCATCTTCACCACTGGCAGAAAATTATGGGAAGAAAAAAAACCCCAGCTTGATTTCCAGGCCCTAAGGAATCTGGTCTGGACTTGCTGAGGCACAGTAAGAGTCTCAAGTATGATGTCCAGAGCATCATGCCAAACAGGCTTGCACACCGAGGTGCACACACGCGTGCACACACACATCAAAGCCACACTTCTAGGATTGTTCCAGTTCACTTTTACCAGTCAGGCAGCACTTTCACGTGTTGCCTTTGCAGGGATGGTGTCAGGTATCTATGTTTCAGATGTACGGTGAAGCATAGGATGAAAGTCTAGCTATAATTTTATTATCACTCATCCAGAAGCATATTGTTATGCCAGTGTGACACTTCAGCAAGCAAATACTGTTTACAAAATCTTTTTCTAAATGTGTATTATCTACATGGCACAGAACATTTTACTGATGATTAAGAATCAAAGTCCTTGCCACAAAAGGTTCATAATCTAAATAAAAGACACAGGCTCAAGATAGATTACGTGACATAAGAAGTAAGGCAGTAGGCAAAAAAACTTAGCACACAGCTCTTCAGCTTTGGCACTTTTTAGAGTATGATAAAAATTAAGATTTTCTAAAGAAAATGAGAGAAAAATAAGAAAAAGAGAGAAAAATCCTACCTATTAAAGCCAGAATAGGAAAACATTTTGGAATCTTCCGTGTTTCTCAGTTATGTTCTTTCTGGGTCTATTTTCATCCACTTTTTGCAGAGCTTTCAGCCTGTGACTGAACTGAAACCAGCCAATCTCCCTTTCTGGTTCATGTATATTAGCTCAGTGCTGTTAGGTTTGTTTCTCCAAAACAGCAGGGTGCTGGGATTTTTTAAAGGTTTCCACAGAAATTAAGAGGAGAGGGATATAATACCTTCAACTCAAATTTATTTCTTTTAATTCATTTTATATGCACTTGGGGCTTAAATAACTCAAGAGTAATTACTGAAAAGTAGCCTATTGTGTGACTTGCACCCCTTTGTGAGCAACTATTGCCTTAACTCCAGATGCAGAGTATTTTGTAACATGACTACACTCCATATTCCCTTTGTGAAGCATACAGACAAGCAGTGGATCCATTTTTCACTCGCATGCCAGAATAGCTAACCATATGTGTACAGTTACCCATGTATATAAAGGCCAGCAATCAATTACTACTACTAGAAGTTAGTACAAATCAGGAGACAGACAGAACACCTCACAACTGTCTCTCTAAATAGTAGTGCCCCCTAAGCCTACCCCTATAATAGATTAAAGCTATTTCTGATAACACGATGTAGTCCTTAATATTTTGACTAATAAGTGCCAGCCTCTGGAAATGTGGTCTTAAATAACAATAGCAATGACAGGCAAGAAATTTTAAGCATTCATTGAAGTTGCTGGTCTCTGTCCAAATTGTTACTACTCATAGTGTGGCTTGAAAACTTTAATGCACACATTTGTTTGAACAGAGTTTACTTTGTGCAGGGCAAACAAGGCATCTCACACAAAAAAATTCTGTAAGCTGCACAATATACAGTCATATTGTTATTACAGGTCTCTGGGGCCTGCGTGAAATACAAATGAATGTGCAAGTGTTATCAGAATGAAAGGGCAGAAATGAAGAAAATCTGGAACCAGCCAGCCACATTTCACTGAGCTAGATAACTACATCTTTCCTCTCCTCATTTTTCCTCTCCATTACAAGCATCTGGGAAAAAAAAATGAATAAGGTGTGTGGGGAGAGGAGTCACGTCTGAAAATTTTTTCTTTGCTTCAATAAACTGGAAATTTGAGGATCTCTAACAGCTGAGATTTTTTCCTCCTCAGTCCAAAGAAAGGGGGCTGGGCTTTTTCCTTTTTAGAAAGAAGATTTTTATTTTTTCACACACGGACTGACACTTCTTTCTCTTAGAAAATTTCTTTGAACAGAAAACATTTGTTATGAAATTAGATTTTAGACAAAAGCATTAAACCAGTACTATTCCTGGGGTGGTTTATGTTTAGATTTTCCATGTACGCATTAAGAAAATGTAATTCTGAATCTACATTGCATTGTGTAATGTAGATAGACACACATCTGGCTGAACACACACATACACTGTAATGTAGGTTCGGCATTGTATTTTCTTAATGAATATGTTCAAATATATACAAAAGACATCAGTATTACACAGCCTTCCACTCAAAAAATAGCAAACCACAGAATCAGCATTGTCCATGAAACCTTAATTCATCCCCCTTTGGGAATATACATCATGAGGCAGTGCAAGATGGTATAACTGCACCACCTCCTATTTTTGCACAGGATCTTGGCTCATTCTTCTCATTCTCCTTGCCTTCTTCACTCATTATGTGATGGCATGAAGTCATGTGCTGAGTACAGGATTATTAATTTCCTTCTGGGCATTATGTCCAGCCTGTCAACACACTAACTAACTGAATTATTCCCAAACATGAGTGAATATATCTACCTGACACCTCTAGGATATTAGCTGCTATTATTATTATTATTATTATTATTATTATTATTATTATTATTATTACACAAGTTAAGAATAAATGAGAGATTAAAGCTAAAATTTTCTATTTAGAAGAGTTTGCCAGCTGAAGACCTAGTTTGAGACATCTAGAACCAGATGTCTCAGAATAGTTGATGTTTTAGAGATCTTCATGTATTCAAACACAGCAACAATTAGTATTAGTTGTACCTGTTAGCAGTCGGCATTCCCGTAAATCTGTAACAGCATCCTATGTTAAGCTCCCTATAAATAAGGAAGGCACAGTTAATGGCCAGGAGTAAAACGTAGGTTTAAATAATGTTTGCTTAGTCACAAAAGAACGCTGTGGAGAACTGTAATCACAGAGTAAAATTGTATGGCATTGCACCTCTTGAGCCAGAAAGCTGTTCGTCTTTCCTGCAACTGCCTGCCTCTTTGTCCATACACACTTATAAGACAAAGTCCTTCAGAGAATTTTCTTTAACAAACACCCTTCAAGCAAGTGCATACCCTGTCTTATGCACTAAATAAAACAGTGATTCTGAAGCAAAAATGAAAAAAAAAAAATTACTTGTTTAAATAAAGAGCAGAGGTGACTGTTTTAAAATAAAAGATACAAATACTCTGTAATTAAACATGGCCCATCATACCATATCAATTTTGGAAAAAAAAAATCTACTGGTACAGAGGGATGTTTCAATTGTAAACATATTTTCTATAATATTCTGAAATTGGGGTATTTTTGAGCACCAGAACCAAAATTTCTATTTGAAAATTTGCAACTTTGTAAAAGACAGGCAATTGGTTTCTAGTCAGCTGTGTTGCAGGCTGTCATAATTAACATATGGAAAGAGACAGAATTAAAGGCACGTAGACAAACTTAAAAATGGTGTTCTCTTCCTTTTCAGACCTTCTATTCACACTGTTAAAATTCTTCCTCTCTCTCCCATGTCTCACAGATAAAATTACAACCAATAACACTATCATACAGAACTAAACTAGTTACCAGTGTGGTCTTTGGCAAATCCACAGTACCAACTTCTTTCATTTGAGCCAAAAAGGTAACCAGGCCTTACAGTAAATAATTATTTTCTGTGTAAATATTATACACATTTTACAAGGGCATTGCAGAGCAAAGGAGTATGTAGTTTCAGCAAGGCTGAGCTAGGATCAAACTTGTAGAGGAAAATTTGTCCCGTCTCTCTCATAGAATCACAGAATCATTTAGGTCGAAAAAGACCTTTAAGTTCATCGAGTCCAACCATAAATGTAACACTGCGAAGTTCACCACTAAACCATGTCCCTAAGCACCACCACTCTCATTCTATCCAACCACTCAACCCTGGGTCATTCTTGCAATCTTTCTCTACCTGCGGTTCCTGCAACGGAGCAAGCCAGTGCCTGAACTGGAACTAGGGCTCCAGTTCTCTCCCTAGCTACTCTTCCGGAGAAAAGAAAGGTAGCTGAACATGCCTGCCATTTCCTATGTGCTGAATTTGATATCCATTTAGAGAAAAGACATATATCGCTTGCTGATGTGTATAGTCCAGGTTCACTTGGAGTGAGTATGACTACATCACATCATTCAGTTTAAGAAGAAAGGCCATCAGTGTCTCACTGTGATACTAATGTTTCCCCTTTATAAGCACTAGTGTCTTAGGGCTTTGTGGGTCGGCTTCCTAGTGAATAAGAATTAAAAAGTCAGGGACAGCCTGGGAATATTCCAGCTTACATATTTACTTCCATACATGCATGAACACTGGACGAGGAGAGGCTGAATTGAATATAGGTACGGTACATCTCTTCTTTCAGAGTTCTTTGTCCAACACCAAAGCCTGCTTGGCAGGAACCAACTTTGAAAACTTTAGGGCATCAGAGCAGCATAAAGCAAATGCCTCATTTGCTCCTATGACTCCCTCTATTAGAGTATTGTGGTTTATGTATTTCTTCTCAAGACTGAACATTTGCTCAAACACATTAAAAATAACTTGGCAGACTATGTATAATAGCACCACCTAGTGATTTCCTGCAAGAACCACGTGCTATTCCAGCACTGGTATTAAAAAATTAAAATTATGTGAGACAGAAGCACTTCAAAATACTTAAACAGTGATGCTAATCTATATAATCTATTGTACATCTTAAATTATCTGTAAATTGTTTCAAAAATAATTATTCTTGGAATAATGTGTTCTTTCAATGATTTGTGAGCAAGCTCACAGGAGATACAGAAATTTTTGGAACAGAATTGAAAGTACTAGGAAGAAGGTTTTTGCATTACTAAGAAATTCACCAATGCTTAACCTTTTAAAGGGAAGATGATTTTTTTTTAATCACTTACTTGAAAATGTACCATTATTGTTTAAATTAATCCCTTGCAGCAAAAAGACTCTGATTTCATTGAAAAAACATATACAGTTTAAGAGAAATTTGGCCTGCTTCTCATAAAAGAAGTATTTGCAATGACATGTATTCCGTGAATGTAAAAACCTGGTAGCATTGTACACAACAGAAAGTTCCCAGGTTGGCAAATACTGCCAGTAATACACTTCCCCACCAAAAAACCCACATATTTTTTTAATATGTCACAACCCCAAATATTAAAATATCTTAGCTATTCCTTGAGCACTTTCTTTTTGTCTGTACAAGGAGCTTTTACTCAATACATGGCTAAATTTGAATGCGTCCTTAGGGACATAAATACTTCAGATGCACCAAAACTTGGGCATATGCAGAACACACAGAATTTAAGTTTCAAAAGAAAGGTCAGCATCAATGAACACACAGATTAGATAGGCTCTAAGTCCTTAACTTCCCCTGCTGAAGCCAATGGAAAACCTTCATTAACTGAACTAAGTTCAAAAAAATGCACATATGTATATATATGTGTATGTGTGTTTATACATACCCCTACATCTGCATATATATATTTATCTCCATGTGTATGCATATAAGTGTAGATTGACCTGAGAGGAAATCAGGCCCTCTAAAAATGCTATGATGATAATTGTACAATGGGCTCCTTTCCTCCTCCAAACTTATGAATATGTCACAATGTGCTAAAGAGCATAAAAAGTAATTATGATTATCCTCTTTAAAAATGGAAATGCCTAAACCCTGCTTCTCCTTGACAGCAGTTCTAACCCTCATCAGACATAAATCAATCTGCAGCAGTGGCAGGCAGCAATTTAAGGCCAGCGGATGGGGCCAGAGCCATGGTGAGTGCAGGACTGTAGCTGTTGCATCCCCAGCCACTGCATTTCTGTGCTCGGGACTGAGTCACCCACACTATTTCTTGTGGGCAAGGCTGTCATCAGTTTGACTTTTTGCCTCTTTATCTCTGTTTGGCATCTGCCTGTACATAGATCTCAATTATTGCCCCTGCATTTGTGCATTATTTTAAATGCTTGCATCTTGTTTTTTTTAACTTAAAGTTTTGAATCCAAAGGTTCACTGGAAATGCCTTGAGGTAAGTGGCAAGAGCCAGAAGCTGAGGTGGATAAATGGTGATCTAAAGTGCATATGATGGTTTTTCGTCCCTGACTGGATAACCTCTTTAATAAGACCTAAGACATAGTTACATCATGCCATCAAGGCAGGACAAAGTTGCCTGAACTAATACTGCTCTAAGCTGAAATTTCCTTCAGTGCAGCACAGCAGTATGAAGGGATCCATGCTTCATCTGAAAGAAGCAAAACAGAATCAGTACCACACTAATTGGCATGCCTGCTAATCCCAGACCAACACAGCACTGACTTTTCTGCACTACATGCAATCATGAAACTATCCTGGACCCCACCACTTCAACCCTATCTGCACCATGGTCCAGTTGGGAGTGTGAGCTTACAGTACTATACAGTGAAATCTTCTCCACTCAGGTACCACCCAGTTGTTTTCTTTTCTTTGAGAAAAGAAAAATCATCATCACTATTTCAATTTCCATCTCTTTCTGTGACACCCACAGGAGCAGATTCAGCCTGGCTGCTGGCCAGTGGTGGCTGTATGACACCAGTGTTGCTCTTCACCGTACAGCTGAGCACCACAGGGACAGAATGTGGTCTCGGGGCAGTGACTGCTCATGCTGCAGTACCCATAGCGGGCTATAAGAGCTATGTGAGCAATAAAAGATCTACAAGACATTCATTTTCCTCTGTGACCATGCGACTCAGCACTTGGACGCTAGAGACAAAGTGTGAGCTGTATGGAAAGACGTGTGGGCTCCTGCCCTGTGCGGACACACAGCTTCTTGACTGTTCTCCTTCAGGTAACTCACCTCCCCCTACTTCCTTTGGGAAAATTAATATACCTTAATCTATGGTATAGACGGTACCAACTGCATTTTAGTACTCTAGAGTATATGAAAATCTTTAATGTGGATCTGCATTTTTCTACTATTTTTCTGTGGCATCTCTCTCACTCACATTCTGTTGTCATCTACGTTTTCTACGCTGTTTTCACAACTCATTTTCACCTTCCCACATGAAGGATATCTCTGGCAGGGGACATTTATATTGTAAGTAACCTAAACATTTCAGTTTGTGCTTACTACACTGAAACTGGCAGTCATCTTAGAGCGATGGGGAAATGTGTGCCCCTGCATGGCCTTGAAAACACAATGTATTGTACACAGGACCTACAGTCCCTTAAACTTCACACGTACACACTCCTGCCGTTCTCTACGTTCCCGTTTGCCCATAAAACTTAAACTTCTATTTTGTTCCTCAGAACAGACTTGAAATGCAAATGAAGGGCTAGAAGAGGGTTGAGGTCTGTCTGCACATGATTCAATGGTGGCTTCAAGGAAGAGAACTGCCCTATGTAAAGACAGGAGAGAAGCAAAAGAGCTGCTGAGTCTTGCCACCTGTTTTGATCAGGGAACCATCTTTAATATTCTTGTGGCACTACTTTGCATGTTTCTCGTTGAATTTAAAAAAAAAAAAAAGCAAGTAGGGAAAGACCTGACGAGACTTTGGTTTGGCAGTAAGAAGGGCTGCTGGGGAAATCCAACAACTTACGGTGCATGCTTAATAGAAAGGTTTCTTCTTAAGAAAAAGAGAAGTTGCTGTACTCTGATTGGGCACTTCCCCTGAGGACTTTGAAAGAAACCCTGGCAGATGAAGTGCGAAGTCACATGGGAGACTCAGTAGACGGCACTCCTCCCTCTGAGTCAACACAAGGGCTCAGCTTTGGGTTAGAAGCCGTTCTTGCAAGGGGGATGGGTCAAAATCTCTTCTGTAAGATATAGGTTTTGCTATATAAATATATACACAAAAGCATATATATTCAAGTTGTAAATACGTATAAAATTTAAACAGTCTAGGACCCAAATTGCTTGGAGGCTACCTTTCTCCATATGTCCCAGTGTGACTCATTTCCTCCTAACTCCAGCTGTGGCAGTTGGAGTGACATGCTGTGGGTCCTGGCATGGACCAGAGAAGCAGACAACAGGCTATTGCAATACGAAATTGCCTTGGAGTATGAGGGGAGTCTGTTAAATGTTCCTGCTTGCACAGGACAAGACAAATGCAGTTATTTCGTTGGCCTGCTTGGTTAACTTCTTCTGTTTGAAAATATGAAATCATCCTCTTGTTCTACCCAGGAGATAATTGCAATGTTTGGGTAGATAATTCCTGTATTTGTACAGAATTTGTAAATTCTTCAATGATCTTGAGAAGCAAAAGTCCATGATAAGTGGTTACTATTAAGGTATACAGAGAAAGCAATACATTTAAATCTAGCTAAGTCAGTCCTCATGTCAATAATATTAATTTACACTGCAGTTCCTTCATCACAGATTTTCCATATATTTTACTCTGCTGAACAACATTTTCTTAATACTTGCTGAAGCACTTACCAACCCAAAAACATAGTTCACATACCTCTTTGCTATTTTCCAAATCAGAGTTTGGAAGAAAATTGTAAAGTGAAAAGACAAATAATCTGAAGAGGGAAAAGTAAGAAGATCTAGAAAATAAAGAATTGTTGGAACAGATATTAGAATTTTCCATTGCAAATTATCACCACTAACCGGCTGTCTGGGAAACACTCCAACCTGATGTTGGGTTCTCTTTGATAACGTGGTGTTTCTAAGCAACATTTCTAGTCAGCCCATGTGTATGAGTGGTCAGCCACCACTCTGCAACTTCAAAACATGAATTTCTTTTGTTAGATGCAGATCCAATTTGCTGTTTGGTTTTCATATGAAAAATACAGCAGGCTTTTTAAGATACAGTTTTAAAAAAAAAGGAAGCGGTGCTAAATATTGTAACACGTTTCAACACATATAGCAGCATGTCTAATTTATACAATACTACATTAATGAACCCCTTTTTTGTTCTTAAGCTAAGCAGATGGGTATTCAGGTAGCATGTGTTAAAGTTGTCAAGAATTTATGTTCTAATTCCTTTCACATAAGCAGCCAAAGGCACTTCTTACATAAGAATGACAGCGATAACAATTAGCTGGTCTCTTCACTCAATATGTTTCCACTATAATCCCAGATGAAATATTTTTCAGGATTTGGACCTGCTGAAGTAGAATTTCCAAAGTTCATTCCTTCCAAACCTTGCATGTGAAAAAGATGTGAATTGCAATCCCCCAGAGTCCATGGACTCCCTGTCCAGCTTGCATCTATGCTTTGCACATGTTCAAGAGCAAGGCATAGATAATGATTAGGTAATTCATAATTTAATTTGGAAGCTGTTCCTATGTCACCCAAAAATAATTTTAGCTTGATATGTAGGGATTCATATCACTGATAAATAAAGAACAGGCACGTTCCTGTGAAACGAGTGATAATCAGTTCTGCAACAAACGGGATCTCTCATACTGACGGTAGAAGGGAACTGGACCTGTTCTTGGTTGATGGACGTTGAGGTAGAGAGAGTCCTGCAGACTGCTGGCAGGGGTAGGGATAGAGTGAAGCCACAGGAGATCACTGTGTTCAGTGAAGTTAGGCATCATTTTCTGCGGCTGTGCTTACATATCCAAGAGTCTGACTTCAGATCGCTGGCAAGGACAGTTGCATTCCACACTTGGGCAGAAAATATTTTAGATTTCTATAAAATCATCCTACCAAAATGAATATATTTTATCAACTCAGATCTGGGATATATGCATCCTACCAGTGCTAATTATAACAAGACATATGGTGAAACAGCATTTCAGATTGAGACAGTTTGGGGAATTTCTCTACCTATGATTTCTTCTTGACACTGGAATCTTTCTTGTGGACATCTGTCAGGACGCAAGTTCCAGCAGGAATGTGGCACACTCAGCTCCTTCTTCCAATCCTTTGCTTCCATATTGACATAAAACCCACAGTAGGTGACAGAAAAGTTGCTTGCACCTGGCTCATGGCTAAAAATAGTGAGCCATTAAACTTTGATGATCCTCCATTTAAATGGAGCACGCTTGGATAAAAGATGGCAACTATCCAGAGCAAACGGTTATTTCAAGTCTGATTCCCAGGAAAGATAGTAATTGAACTACAGATTAGTTACTGAGAAACAGATCGTCTGATACAGTTTATCTAAAGATCACCTGAGATATAGGAAAGGGACTTACAGAAGTTGTTTCCTCTGAGATCACTTCAGAGGAAAGAAAGAGGGAGCAGACAGAACTGAGAAAAACTCAATGGTTCAGACCTGAAACTGGAGAAATGTGATGGACAACCCAGAAAACTCTGACCCAAGGACAGAAACCATCCAAGGTAAAAAGGAAATTGAAGCAGGAGGCTGAATGTGGAAACGCTTTGTCCACAGATGTGTACTTCTAACGCTAGCTGAAGTAAGATGTGATAATTTTTGCTACCCATCTGTTCACCTCAGCTATCCCATATCTTTGAGAGGAGAAACTGCAAGTTTATGTTGACCATAATGTGGAGTTCTGGGAAAAGATATGCATGGAGAAGTAGGGGAGGAGGCAGTGGGCTGTAGGAGTCTTGTTTTTCTGAAACAATAGTAGATAAAAAACATATCAAAGAAGTCTGCCAGAAAGAGAGGCTAAATCTTACTGAGACATAAGAAAGCTTAAAAGATTTAGATATCATGTAATATTACCCAAACACAGCAGCTTGGAGTGTACAAAGAGAACTGAGTTTTATCAAGGCTGTGACACATGCAGTCCTAGAAAAATTAATTCATCTAGCCTGCAGCTATGTGTTCCTTTCTTAGCACACTGGCTCCCCTTGTTATAGTCACAAGAGTAATTCTGTCACACGCTCTCCCTTTCACAACAGGCAGTCTTCACACAGGCCTGTATTTTGGCTGCTTATGTGGATCATGCCAAGGTACAATACATGGAGGGGCCTTTTTTACTTTCTCTAAAGCATCCGTCAGGGACCCAAGTAGTCTGTGGACTCCCTGAGTGCAGCAGGTAAACAATCTACTGCATCTTTTGGCATTTCATGGCAACATGGAAACATGACCAGATGCATCGGGGTGCAGACACCATTCCTCCCTCGGTCTGGCTGCAGGCACTGGGGACACCTCTCACCATAGCACCAGTGGAACAGCATTTTATGCCTATCTCCACCAGTGCTGGCTAAGGTATTTTTCCTCAATATTCCTAGGGTTCCCTGTATTTTCATTGAGAAAGACAGTCTCCTCTGGACACTGACTGAAACCACCGAAGATCTGCATCATGCAGTCAACATGTCTGTCTTTCAGCATTCAGCATGAGCAGAACTTAGGTGACATAGCTCGTAACACAGAAACCTCATTTAAATTCCTGAAATTAAAAAAAATGGATGTTGGTTTAATTCTATCCAGTGGGAAAGACTACAAACACAGCCCCTGGAAAATACAGGTGAAGCTTAAGCAATAAAACTCATGAAAGAAATTAATCTGTAGAAAATTCATCACAAAGACACAGAATGAATTCAGAGTTAAATACAGAGTGAAGAAAGTATTCCCAGCAAACAATTAATCTATGTAAATTTTTCTTTAACTTTTTAAGCTGGTGCTGAGTTTCATGAGTTGTGGGGATTGTCCACAAATGTTTGTCACCAAAAGCTGTGAAGAGATCTGTGTGACAGGGAGTTACTGTGACTGACCTTGAGAACAACAGCACAAAGGTCAAATCAAAGGTCCAAAGCACAGTGTCTTTAAATAGCAGCAAAAATGGCTCAAGAAAGTGTAAGTGCTAGGAAAACAATATGATATTTTGTCTACTGTACCATTCCAGCTTCTAGTGCTGTGTAGATAAGTGACTTCATAAGCCAGATGTTGCAACTTTGTGGTTAGAACTGCTTGATTAATTTTCTGCTTGTGATTTTAACTGGTCACTACATCTGTGGTTCAGGCCATGGGCTCATTTCATTTCCTTCTCTCATGAGCATTTCCATGCTTTCTACCATGCAGGCCACTACACTTGAAGTAACTTTTACCTATTACTTCATTTGATTCTCCCCATCTTAAAACTCAACATTGCTCCAGAAAACCTCTGGGAAAGTAGTACTGAAAAGATTAATGAATGTATCTTTCAAATTGTGCCTGTGCTCTAAAGCTTGATCCAAAATCCCATTGCTGACTAAGCAAAACCCCACACCGACTTGAGTCAGATACACACTGCTTCCAATGTGACTTTGTTTTGAGATATGCCAGAAAGTCTCAGGGCACTTGAAAACTCAAAAGTCACATAAATCTGGATTGAACACTAGATCCTATATTACTGGGGTTTGTTCCCTGATTAATTAAAGTAATAGTGTTTTCATTGCAAATACAAACAGTTGTGAATTTGACATTGACATTTGGAATGATTATTACACAATGTGCATCAAAATACTTTTGCCAGTTAACATGCTTGGCAAATATTCACAAAAACCCAGTACATAGTCAGAACAGAATTTAGTATTATAGTGCCGGTAAACATTACAGTCCCTTTTGACAACCTTCATCATTCTCACCAGTCCATGATTATGCCAGTGAATACTGTGTAAAGAGTAGCAGAATCACTGAAGGACCAAGAAGTCATTCAAACCTCTCTGGGTGTTTGATAAACTTGTCTCTTGTCATTGAAATCAAGAGGTTAGCTTTCTATACCATGAATGACACCCAAACTGGAAATTCACCAGATGGATCACAGTCTTAAAAGACTCTCTTTCCCATCTATAAAAATGGGGTGGAAAGGATAAATAATCTATGTCACAACTGATCAGTCTGGCAGGACTGCCATTTGCATTCCCGTTTTTTCTTTTCTCCAAAATTTCTTTATCAGATACCATAGGATGAAGCCATCCTTACTGGGAGCCTTTCCATTTTCTCTACCAGACAGCTATTGAAGTCTCAACACAAAGCCATTTTCTATGTCTACATCCTTTCCACATACATGCCCCAGCATATACTTCAACACAGTATCTCAAGTATCTTTCTGTTGGCTCCCACAGTTCCTTTTAAGCTTTCTTATTTTAAGACAAACTGCACACCTTGGTTATCTTTTCCTGCTCACCTCAGTCTCCACCATGACGTTTTCCCTCCTCTCTCCAGGACCGGTTAAGAAGTAAGCCCTCCAGTGGCTCTTCATAGCCTGCTATGGGGAGCTTCCTGAGGAAGCCAACAGGCCAGCTAGTCTACCTGCTGCTTTTCCATTCTTCCGGTGAGAAGCCTGCAGGCAAACCCTCCTCTTATTGTCCTGCCCCAAGCCTTTGCCCACACTTAACTGTCCTGTTCTGCTGTTCTCCCTCGTTCAGCTTTAGAAGGTTCATTCCTCCTCCCCTCTTTCCTATCCTGCTCTCCCAGCTCTCAGCTTTTGCCAAAATATCTTCTGAGGTCCCCATAGGGTCCCCTTGCCAGTTAACTGACTTCTCCAAAGAACCTCTGCAAGCCTGTGACCCCTCCTGCCCCTCTTTTTCCAGTTATTAGATTCAAACCTTCCTAATCAGTTCCAGTTGAGGTGCAAATGCTCAACCACAGGAAATTACACTTTGGTTTATTTGGCATCCCTCTGACAAACACTTCTCTACTTCACAGGATTGTACAGGGTGAGTCCTTCCAGGATCAGAACGCTTTCCAAAGTCTTGGTTTGATTACCCAAAATATTTCAGGGTGCAGAATCAAATTTATTCCTAAAATGTTCCTATTCTTTTAGAAGTCAGGACATACTTTATTTGAACCTTCCACCTCGGTGATCAAGACACATGTCCTAAACACCTTGTGAGAGATACTTGGAGCTTCTTACTTGCATGGAGTCAATTAGAGCATGAGCAAGTAGGGCTCGGCACCTTCAGGCTCTCTTTGCAGTGATGAGGTGGTACGTGCTCTGACAGTACCTTTGCAAACTGCATTGCTTTTCCTGCATGGCATTTTTTTAAAAAATAATTCCATTGCAGGCTTGGCCCTTCAATGTGCTTAGCGTTAAGCATATAAATAGTTTAGCTGATGGAAAGAAATCGCCTACATGCCTGCACATGTGATTAAATGCTTTGGTGGATCAGGCCAGAATGCCGAACACATTGTTAAATCAAGCATTGTGTGTATATAAACAAAATCTTTACAAACTGACACAAACATAGCACTTGCGTTTCTTTAAGAATCTCGTAACTGAGTTCAGCCCTGGCCTAAATGCATTGGCTTTAGTAGGATAAGGCTAGCAATTAATTTAGCCTTACTTCTTTTTTGATGCAAAGACAAACTGCTTAGGTAAAAGTCCATGGTTCTAATTTTATTAGTTACAGACTTATTTTCACCAGTTGCTATACAATCTTATGTGATGATTTACAGTATTGACAATATGTAAAAACTTTAAAAATATTTGGATATCTATTTTTACCAAGCCCCGATTGCTTTTATGAAGGATGGTATTTGTGTTATTGGCCACTGGAGCCCAGCTAAGAACATCGGAATATTATCCTGCCCTGCCCCTGCAAGTAATGAACTCTTTTCCAGTCTGTAAAATGTTGGCATTTTGTGGTTTCCTGGAAGCGAGATAGCAACTAGCTGTGCCTGCCCCCACTGAACACGATGTCAGGGTTGTCAGTTCGTATCGGAGATTGCAGTGCCAGCCCCCCTGCAGACATTAGCGCAGAATTAGGGGAGCAACCATTACTTACTTTATTTTAAGTGCACCACTTAGTTAGCTTGTTAGCCACAATTCCATGCACCAGGACAAGTAGCAGTGATGCTTTTATAACATCAAAAGTAAATGGGCATTTACACATACTATTTTGATCGTGCTCCTGTTCCAGATTTTTAGCAGTTTAATTATTTTTAATAGTTGCCATGAACTTTCTATTGAAACGTATCACAAACCATCTTAAGTGGGGTTAAACTAGTCCTCTCAAAAGCCTCACGGTAGAATTGCCAAAGGTTTAATTTCCTACTTTAATCAGGCATTTATTCTGCACTTTGAGAAGACAGAGTTTCTATTGATTGCAATAAATTCACATAACCGGGATTATTTTGTGTAGGCTAAGAAAACTGATAAAAAAGTAGAAGTGACTATTTTTGTAGATGGCTTCGGAAATATTCCAGCTTCTGTAGTGCTCACCTCCTATCAACAAGTGGAGGATCTGTGCACCTCAAACCTGCTAGTGTTAATGAGAACGATATCTGCAAACGTGCCGCATGTAGCTGGGAAAGGAAGAGACTCTGATGCTCTTGCTTGTTAACATTCTCCTTTGTTTCTGCCCTCTCCAACTCAAACGCTTTCTAGCTGTTTTGCTGGCAGCTTTAGCAGCATTAATGCATTCCAAACTAGAAAAGTTTTTACTTTAATATCTTACAACTAGCTCAATATGTACTGACCTCAAACCCAGGATAGTAGTAACTTGATATTGCAGCTCATTATTGTTACTCCCAGCAAGTTTCCCCTTGAAAGTGCCTGATGCTTCCCCCTCTCTCTCACACACACCCTCCCACCCTCCATTCAGAATTCGTTTTTAATTGTTCAGGAGAGAAAATTCAGACTGTGAGCCAACAATATATTTCCAGGGGGTACAAGATATTAATAGAGCTACATCGTGGCCCCATATATTGTAATAAACTGTGCTGTAATTTGTTTACCCACCGTAGACAGTAACTAACATTCAGATAAATGGAGTTGGCGCCTGCAAGATTTATGATATACTTCTGTGCTTAGCAATGTTTAATCAGGGAGTTAAAATATTACAGTGTAAAATCCTTTACAAGCATGCACAAACAGAGAACTACCATTAGAGGCTTGGCAGACATACTCGGTGTCAAATAGTACCTCCAGACGCTCTCAAAACACAAAGAGGAATATTCAAAGCAGCTACTAACTGACTAGCATTATTTGAGAACCACGTCAGAGCTCATTTTTTTAGGGGGACTTGCTTTTGAAGTGACAGAATGATAGGCAGGGACAAGTGGGCTTGTCTGCAGAGCCCATCAAGCTAAAAGAAGTTGGGGTGGGTGGAAAGCGTGGAGGGGGGGGGAAGGGAGGTGAATTTTGGTCAAAAAGGTGGTAGATGCCTGTCACAGAGCTTAGTGTGTTTGGATAAGACAGGCTAGCATGTGGGGGGATCAGCATGAAGCATCACACCTGGAGGAAAAGACAACTAGCTCCAGCCTCAGTGCCATAAGCCTGGCTCCACAAAGTCTAGCCAACATCTGGAATGGATATCAAGAGACACAGTGCAGCCCTGACTGGCGCTCTACTCTACCTTTGTACTTTTCACTGCAAATTGAAAAGCAAAACAGACATCAAGGATATATTTATATAACTGTCTTCAAGCTGCATTTTCTACTCCCATCTGCTGCACATGATAAGTTTCAAGTGTTTTCTAATAAAAAAAGGATTTTTTTTTTTTTTTACTCCTTGTTCAGTATACAGACTGACCTTTTTTTATTCACAGTTTTAAAGGAACAGTAAATATTTTACAGCCAGAGGAAGTGTCAGCACCATAAGACTTTCTGCTATTGACATTATTTAACCATGCTGGCTATCGAGCCAAATGTGACAGGGCACGAGTTTGTGCACATGCAGACGCCTGCATTTGCCTGAGTGTGTAAACGAGCTCACTCGTGTGCATTTGTATGTGCACATGTGCTTTGGAGAGGAACATTCCTGGGAGTTTTTGGCTTTATTTTCACATTATGTTGTTGTTATGTCGCTCAAAAAGGGAGGGCAGTCCTGTATGTACAAACAGGAGACCCTGTGGTAAACCACTCTGCAGGAGGGCTACGCCGAAGGAATGCAGCCACCATATCAGAAAGGTTCTGGTTTTTCTCTTTGCTTTCCAGCTATGTAGCTGATGAGACCAAATCAGACTTCTAGTCAGGATGATTAATTATGAGGAAAATAACCAGAATGAGAAATGGTTACATTCGACTGTGAAACTTCACCCTCTGACCATAAGGCACCAAAATGGGCCTGGCCATACATGAGTTTTGGCAGAGACATAGGGAGCATGGCCTGATGCGCTCCTCAGCAATAGCCGGCTAGACTCAGATATTCCAAAATGCATTCTGGACCACATGGGCAATGACATGTGAGCAGCCATGAGAAAGTGCAGTTATCTGAGGGAGTCAACTTCAACCCATGAGAGCCAGTAGGAACCAGAGATACTCATCCAGCCCTAAGAAATATCTCCTCTTCAGTATAGAGCAGAGAGCCTGCTCCCTATCTACCTCATTTATTGGTATAAATTAGGGATAGCTGCATTTGTTGGAGTTATACTGGTATAAATGTTCAGAAAAAATCCTCTTTGGGTCCACTGGTGAAAAGCTTCACCAATACTAATAACAGGAATAAAACAATCCTATAGAAACTGGCTGGGACATCAAAACTGTTATTTGCTATTACTTGTTGCTCTCCTAAGAAAGGAGAATCATACTGGAAAAGGCTCCAGTTTCCTTCATATTGTAAAGTACTATTTTCAGCTGTTTTAGTAGTGTGAACAGGAGATAGGGATGTAAAACCTATGGTTCTGTTGTGACTGCACCAATTCACCTTATAAACGTAAAGAATTAGTAACATCTCTCTCTACTCCTTTGTAAAATACATATAATTCACCCATTACAGGGAGAACGTGGTCCTAATTAAGATAATCCTGAATTTTGTGTTGGAAATTTATTGCTGTGTTATAGCCGTTCAGTGAAGCAGAAATATTTTTCTTTTTCTCCATGGGAAATGGTACCTTTTTTCTATAAGATACCCTTCAAGAAAAGAGATGTTGTGTTTAGAAAAGTTTTATTTTTGTAATAAAAATATTTGCAAAAGGCAAAAATATTGTTTTCACCAACATTTCTTATATGAAAAACCCCATCATTCCTAATTTGCTCTACTTGTAATATGCTTCAGCTGTTTCAATGAAAAAGCCCAGTATAAGAGCAAATACTATATTTATAGCACAGGAAGAAGTTATACACCCTGCATTATGAGACCCCATGAATATCAAAAGAGCTAGGAGGTATTCTCAGCCGAACTTTTCTAAAATAATATCAAAATGAGTACAATCTGAAAAGTGGATAATTTCATAACATCTATTGAAAATCATTCTCTGTTAGCTAACAAAACATATTTGCCCTCTTCCATAATATCCAAGCAAATACAAATATCTGTTTTTCATTTGCGGCTGTGTTATCACCAGCAATTATTTTTTTAGGAATTTGGGGGCTTTTTGTGTTGTTTTTTTTCAATTAAAAGCCTATAACTTCATTGAACCTCCCAAGTTTTATTTGGAAAAAAGGGTGACATAGGATCTGTGAAGTGAAACTCACAATGTCGGTAAAGCTGGTGAGAAATCACAAAAAGGAGAAGCCTTTTCTTTGGCTGAAACCAGTCACTCTGCATGAATCAGGCAAATTTCACAGGCAAAAAAAAAAAAAAAAATAGTGCTTGCTTTCCTAATTCTGAAAATATGGTTTTCCTTTGAAATCTCACTGGCAAACTTCAGGCATCTTCCCGAAGTAATTTTAGAGTTTACTACTGCTGAAGGTATGGTCCCAAGTGAAGTTGTCACAGCAAAAGTAGCATATGACAAAAGATTTGCACATGCTTTTAATACGGAAACTCTGTGGAAAGAACCTCTAGGCCAGTGTTTGGACATAAAGAAGGAAGTGTTTTCTCCTTTCCATATCTAGACCGTTTCACAGCAGTTCTTGGGATGTGTTTTGCCATGCATATCCATTAAAAATAAAAGCTCCATGAGTTTTTTTTCTGGAGAGTAAGGCATTGCTGGTTGCCTTTTAACAGAAGGGATCATAGATCAAAGGAAAAGCAGCCAGGTGGGTCAGAGGGAAACACCAGCATTTCCTGACCCCCCTTACTTGTTTACAGATAAACACAAGATAGCTGTAAAAGCAACAATCATCTAATGTGTTTGCAAGAGTGAGAAGGAAATAGACTTGAATGAAACTGAAGAAATAGGAGTATATTTCTAAATTTTACAATTTGTGAGTTTATTTAATAATAAATGTTTCTATAGTGACTTAGAACATGTTCAATATTATGTATCTGCCATGTACGGGTATTTGTATTTGTATTGTCTCAGTTGTTAAATTTGGATAGAAGGATTTGTTCTCTACGGAAGGTCTAAAGAAAACAGAAAGTCATCTGTATGTAGTTTGTAGTGAGAGGGACGGTCTGCAGCAGACCATGCTACCAGCTCATCTTGTACTACATAGAAAGTAATGAAATTAGCACTCTGTAGAGTTAGACATCCCATGCTGAAAGGCACTGTCTGCAAATTCAGTATCAAGATTACATTAAACCCCTAAAATATGCTGAGTGAGGTTCAGTTTCTGAGCTCGTTCCTCCCTCACATTTCATGTGGTATATTTCTCAAACAGGGAACCTGCTCATTCTCTCTGTTTACCAGTATCTGCCTGATAAAGTAGAACTGAAAACACTGTGTTGTACTGGAACGTGAAGAAGCAGGGAGTTCAAAACAATTGCTTGCTACAAAAATAAAGGAAGGCCTTTCCTATAAAATCTATGAACTCGAAACAGGAATACAGAACTAGTTGTTGCCAATAACTTTAACTTCATTTATCTATATTTGGCAAAAATTGTGCTGCAGCTGGAGATGAAATGCTGAGCTAAATAACTGCAGCGACGTGAGCTCCAAAACAGCAATTACTAAGCTGTGCTGCCTTGTGTAAGATTTTACTTTTATTTATTGTATTTAAAGCAACTCTCTAGCTATGTACAGTACAACAAGAACTGCCTGATCAAATAATGCCTGATTGCAAGGCATCTCAGCTCCACTGTCAATATAGTTAAGTGTTTAGCAAGGCAAACACGTCTTTCATGAAGCCTGATTAAAGCGGTGTGCATGGTAGTTTTACCATTCTACATACCTTTTTTTTGTCTCTAATTGCAAGGAATAACTCATTTTAAACCTAAACTTGGTTTATCACAAATACTGAATGGATTAAATTTATTTTTTCTTATTATTAGAAAAGCTATTGATAGTTTTAAAAGGCTGAAGGAAATGGGCACACAATCCCTATTCACTGCCACAGTGAAAATCTCCGTCTCTAAGGGCTTGGTTGTTTAACCTTTCTTCATGGTTATGAGAACAAAAAAAATGTATTAATAAAGCTATTGGAGGAACTGCTTACCAACATGATTTCTATCATCTACCCTTTTAAAAAAGAGGACAAGAAAGTTGGGGGGGTGGTTTCTGCAGTGTCATCCCTTCCTGGTGGATGTCTCTGCTCTCAAGTGTGAAGCTCAGGTAGCTGTAATTGTGGGTGTTCTCCAGTGCTATCTAACTCCACATGTGTGTCTACTGCTACAGTGGAGCCTCACAGTGGCTTCTGTCTCAGGCACAAAGAAGAGATACAAGAATATTGAACATGCGTAACCAACTTCATCTGGGGAAATGTTGACATTTCTGAGAAAGAAAAGGAGAAAATGGAGTGACAGAGGAGTATTCTGCTAGTTGATCTAGAAAATGACTGCTGATGCCATAAATCTAGCTCATTCCCAAAAAGTAATGTGACTGAAATAATATCACAGGGACAGAAAAGCTAATTGTCTGGATTCCGAAGGTGACATAGTATTATTAGTAGTATTCAGTCCCTCAAACGGTGGATTTCATCCTCATTTGCCACATTTCTCTCTTTTGCTTTACTTCCACAACCAGAAATCCTGATACAGAGCCTTCCCTTCTTCCAATTTCTTGGTCATTTGTGAGCTTTTTAACCTAAACCAGCACAAGCTCTTAACTATCTATCTCAGTCATTTTCTAGATGCACATAGCAGCACTTCTTTGGAACATATGGCTTTTCAGCAGCTGGTTCCCAAATATTTAGGGCCAATCGATCATTGCTGTCATTCAAATTAATCAAAATTACTCTGCACTCTTATAATCTAACTTCTGCTTGAAGGTAATACTGAAAATAATTCTTAATATAGCTCCAGATTTCATCTGCAGACCACCTCCCATGACTTCATTGATTGACCACTAGTCATTGGTGAATACAAAACTACTGATCTACTGTACACAGAACTGGTGACATTTGTTCCTCATCATCTACATCTGGGAAACAGTTATGTCAGAGGAAGCAGTCACCTAGACAATAGTAGGTCGTACTGCTTAATTTCTCACCAACTTCATCTAAGGAGAAGCAATGTTAGATTTGTCAGTGCTTAGGGAGCACCAAGCTGGCTACTTATATGTCCTGGGATGCTTCTCCATTTATTTCAGGACATTGAAACCTTCTGGGAGAGGTAGGAGTGGGAGACTTGCTTCTTGTCACCTTGTCTCAACTTCAGAGCCTGCCTTGTTTAATGGAATAAATTTTAGTCCAGCACTATGCATACAGATACATATTTTCCTCAGATTTTGTGATTCCAGTCTAGACCTTGTGATTCTATCTTCTGCTAAATTGCTTGATTTCTTGGAGGAAAGGAAAGCAAAGCAAAGCAAGGAGAAGCAAGCCAAGGAAAGGAATACAAGTCCTGTATGAATCTTCAGAATTCTTGATGGAACTTACCCACTTTTCATTACTGGATATAGCCTGTCAAAGCTTGGCTTCTCTCTTTATTTATTTGTCCATACTATGGGTCACTCTTGCAGTTCCATAGGCACAATGTAGAAATATTTCAACATGTTAACCTACAACTGCATCACCACCAAAATAGTTTACAAGCTATAGTTGTTCTTATAGTAGTTGTTACTATAGGAGACCTTTCAGAATGGAAAAGAAGAATTGCTAAGCACATGTGTCTAGCAGCCATTTACATCCCTAGACCAGCTCTGCTGTACTGACTGAGAAGCTAATGCCAAAGTCCCTCTAACCTTCTGATATTCCAGTCTGAGTAGATCGGTGATCAGCTGCCCTTCACAGCCAGGTCCTTGCACCTTGAAGGATATGAAAACCATATCATGGTTTACTCTTCCTTTGCAGAGTCACTAGGAGATGGCAGAGCTAAACATTTCAACAGCCATCACTTTAAACTCAGTAAACCAAATGAGCTGAAGCATTCCAGCATCATTGCTAGTGCTTTTAAAGTACAGCCCGTTTTGTGTTTTTACATCAGAAAACTCATATTTACATCAAGTTCCTGCTTAAAGAGAGAGACTGCACACATACTTCCAGGGTAATCTAACTTGTACCAGAGACTGCTAGAGATTAACTGACTGGGTGTTACTGATGTTGACACTCTGATATATGTCTCTCTGCTTTTACTTCAATATCTTATGGCCATCGCATATGTTGAATTTTTGGGGGGCTGTGGTGCTTCAACATAACATGAAGCAGAAACTACAGCAACATATAATTTACAATGGAGAGTCTACTTTTTACTTTCACATATAGAACACATATAGAATTCTTCCTTTTAAAGTAAAGCTTCCTTGTCCATTCATCACATACCACTAATCACCACCACTTAGGCATCTTAAAGAAAATGATGTACTATGTATCAGAAAAACTGACAGGGCAAATGACTGAAATTGAACACATCTGTACAAATTGTGAAAAAACTGCAGGACTGTTATACAAACAATAATAAAGGCAGCCACATTTCTTTTCTAAAAACGGAATCATTCTCCTGCCAGTTACAACAGTTTAGTATTTACGCACCTCCAACAAGTCTTCAAACCACTCTTCCTGAGTGATTCTGAGGACTAGATCGTGGTTCTGTTGTTTTGGAAAGATCAACAGCTAGTCAAGCACATAACAAAATAACAGCCTGACTAACTCCTTGTATTCAGCAGGATGATATTACTGAGGAATCTTCTCCTTGCTAACAAGGTTATACTCTGTTTCAGGAAGATCTACGTGCATACGGATCCCTGACTGCATTTACTCTTTGCATTGCAATCTGCTCTCCATTATCCAATTCACTACCCTTTATATCTTATATTCCATTCTTAGCTATTAAATAGGAAAGACTATGGTGTTGAAACTTGTGTTAATGTATATGATTACCATGGTAATGGAAGCATTTGGTTTCTTCTTCAAATTCCTAATATGCATTGGCTGCTCTTTGTCTGCTGTACTGTTTTCCTCCTCTTGGCTACACTGTCATCTCTTCTGTTCCCAGTTCCTCTGCAGTAGACTGGACATAAAAGTCTATGTCATCTCTAGAACCAGTCAGATAAAGACACAAGAAAACACTAAGCCTGCTAAAATAAGGGGCTTCTTCTGGAGCAGAAAGCATTTCAGCTGAAAGCTAAGGGGTAAGATAAAGGCAGCTCATAGTTTGTCCCACTCCTGCCTCAAGTAGACACCCTGCTTTGCCCTCTTAGAGACGTGCAGCTTCCCATGGGGCGCTTACATCCTGTTTTCCTAGGGTACCTGCAGTGCAGGTAAATTACTATCAAAGCAGTAAGGTAATTCCCATTTCCACACTCTTCTGATCTGCCCCTGCCTCATGTTCACTTCGGCTCTTTACACTGATTTTGAGACAGTAATTCTTTAATTTGTATGACAGCTGAGGGCTAGGCTCCACCAGCCTCTGAGCTTATGGTTTATCATCTCTGTGAAGCTCATGCTCTTTTTTGGTTATACCACAGAATTCACTTTCACCTGTTAAAAGAATGACTTAGCTCCATACATAGGAACATCCTGCATATTTCCACTAAGCACCATTGCTGCCATTCTAGCATGACTGTATTGTAAATGACTACTCAGACACAAGACAGTGAGAAACCTGATGTTGACATGCAAAAGAAGCTAAAGTGGGTCTCTGCCTTTTACAAGGATGTGCATTATTGATAGCTTGTAACCTGCAATCCTTTAAAAGGCCCAGCAAAAATCATATTGGACATCATGAATTGTGGTTTCAGACAAGGAAATAACTGAGTAGCTCATATTCTTTGATGGCAAACCGTTTCTGAAGGGAAACTATTGTCCTAACCTTTCTAAATAAGAAAAAAACACAGAGAACAATTTATGAGGCTTATGCTAGACTCAAGGCCCTCAATTTTTATTTGTTTGGTTGGCCTGTTGGGATTTTTTGTTTGTTATGGAGATATTTTCTTTCTTTATAGAGAGTGCAATATTGTTAAAAACAAAGGATATACTGTTGTTAGTAGATCTGGCCTGAATATCATTCAACTAACGTTAGTTATTAGGTCAGAAATAAAACTTACCCTGTTATTAAATCCATATTCTACCACAAATACTTTGCTAGTAAGAGAGCACATTTCTTCATATGGCAGACAGGAGCTGAGGAGAGGCAATGGTGAGGGATAATAACAGTGGAATCTCATTTATCCTAAAACATTGCATAAAACTTAAGTTGTAATTTTCCTCTGCCTTATTGAACTGTTTTCCTTTAAATTCCCAAGAGCAGCCAGGTGAATCAGGAAAGCATGAGAATGAAGATTAAACACATTTCCTTTCCTACAGTTCCACTCAGGTGAGGGGGAAGGATTCCAAAAAACCAGTATTTTAACTGCATTTGTTGGAGCGAAAGAAGAAAAATTTGGAGATAGTGCCTTTTCATTTACAGATTATTAGCAACTTTTACTGTAGAGAATAGTGCAATTATAGGTCTGCCAAAATGGCTGAGATTATTTGATAAAGATTCATTAGAGAAGGAGAAAAATAGAAAGTAAAGGAATGAAGATCTTAGGTAATCCAACATGTTCTACTGCGGCCAACAGAGCCAAGAATGTAATTCAGGGTGCATAGTTTCCCATTTTTTTGTTTCCTGTATTTTCAAACATTGCCTACTAAAGCAGCCATTACTAGCAACTCGATAGGTGCTGTGGGCTGATTACATGACAAATCAAGATCAGGTGAAATAATATACAGCATTTGCCAAAAAGTATAATTTCAGTAATCCCGAAATTACTTCTGGATTTGCACTGAACAAGTGGAATAAGGGTTTGAGATCTAGATGCTGATAATGCTGCTATCACTCTGGTTTTGTACTCTCTTCCAGTAATTACAGCTCTGCCCAGTCACATGAGACTGGTTCAGTGCTGTTCTTCACTAAACAAAATTTGAACCCAAACCACTTTTCTCCAAAAAGAATGCCCTAGACATTGAACTAGGCATTCAGAGTGTTCAGACACTCTTTACTGTTATTTTAATATTCCTTGAGTTGACAAGAAAATAGCCCAGTAGCCTAATGGCTACTGAGCCTGTAGACTACCTTGGCTTCAGGCACTGTTCTGAACCAGTCATAACATGACCTGAATGCAGTTCTTGCATTTTTCAAGCAAATGTCTTAACGACAGACTGTCAATCAACCTAAGCACTAGCTTCCTCAACCTGTTTCTGGTGGTGTTTCACAATGATTGTTTATTTGTCAATCCAATGAATAAATCACGGTTTAGCCCAGTGGTTAGGGCATTGCTCTAAGAAACATGAGAAGTGGCTTCTCATCCTCCTCCACTCATTAAGTCACTTATGCAATTGAAACAGCAATGACTTAAGAGCATTTTACCAGGATATCTTAACCAGATGGCTCACATTTTCTACTATGAGTAAGACACCAGGATTCAGTCTTCATTAGGAGAAAAGGGGGACTGTCTCCCACACTGAATAAATGTTCAAAACTCAAGACAGACAAAGCGTGGGAGGACGAAGAGGGGTAAAAAGGAGGTGATGATGGAAAGTGACCCTGTCTTAGGTCAGATAGACAACAGTGTTAAAAGTGGAATCAAAATTCAACCTCCTGGCAGCCAGGACACAGCCTCAGGTACTAAACAGCCTTGCCTGCCCTCACTTCATTTGCTGTTTTTCCAAATTTATCAGGACGCGTTCATCAAGCCACTCCATGTCACCCAGCTTTAGAGCCCAAACATGGGTTGACAAAGTGTCCCTGAGCTCCATTTCTGGGCAGCGGAGACCTTTCTTCCTCTCAACCTGGGACAGGTTTTGAGACGGTTGAGGTGAAACATCCTCCCAGATTGCATAGTGTTTGACTGCGAGAGGGGCCTAAGGTACTAAGACTAGACCGGGATGACTACATTTCAGATGCCTGAACTACACAGGAGGAACCTCTATGATCCAGCTGCCCTGTCCAGGCACTACCCCTGTTTGCCCTACAGAGACGTCATGATAGTTACTGCACATTCCAAAATCCTCAGAAAAAGGTATTAAGTACACGTTATTTGCACCAGCTTTGCAGACACATTCAAGTTCACTTACAGGCTGCTATTACTCTTCAGTTACTGAGAAACCCATCCTATATTTTTACAGAAGTTTGAGTTAACAATGGAGCTAAGCTCCCACAACACAGTAACCATCCCTAACAGCTGGCTTTTTTGATGGCATCCAAGACAAAGAAGAGGAAATGTTTCAGTGATGCTGACCAAAAAGATGTGCCATCTCTTCATGAATAAGAGAAAGGGAAAAGCACTCCACAACTGAGCGTACTCACCAGCTGGAAGAGAAGGAGAGGCAGCAGGCAGGTGCAAAATAGCCATTTTGGGGCTCTAGCTGGTTTTCTCTATATTCCAAAGGACTGACTCCACAACAGCTTTCTGTGAAAAGAGACAAATCTAGATTTAGTCCAGAAGTGACCAGTCAATGAAAAGGGACAGTATCCAAACTCCCGCATTTTTAAGGATTAGGCCCCTCACACACTGTTTTTCAATATTATTCTCTGCAATAAAAACTGAGATTGTTTTCTGAACAGGACGCCAGCTGCTTCCTGTTCATGCTACTAATACATAACACTGCCATTGTATCAAATCAAGGGATCCTCACTCTGATCATCAGCCAGCAGAACAAATGCACTATATTAAGTAAATCCTCATAAAAGGCTACAGCTTCGATTGGTGTAATTCAGCCCAGTCACACTGACTTCAGCAACATTTTACCCCTACTTAAGACCTAATCTGCATTGAAATTTATCTTTCACATGATTAACTAATACGTTGTACACTTATATGTAGGAAATACAGTTCTATAGGTTATGCACATAGTATGGGCCCCGTAGTTAGTCACACTTCCTAGTTATGACCTCTCAGGTGCCCTGCAACGAAAACATACACTAACAGCACAAAGCTCCCTGTAGCATGAGCTGAGTATTGCTCTTCTTTGCCATAAAGAAGCATTCTCTGACCTTCTGCAACTCTTGCTGCGAGCATCCCCTTCCCTCCCAAGAGACGATCTTCCCCAAGAAGCCACTGCCTCATTCCACGCAACTCAAATCTGCTGTTACCATGGTTAATATTTCTGACTTGATTGGCACCACTAGTAATTGAACTGCAGTCTCTTGAGTGCAGCAAGCTCTATTCATTAGCCCCTATTGTGTTAGGACACTGCATCAACCCACATTATTTTTCTGTGTTAAGAAGGGGAAAAAAATCAGCCATGAATACAAAGTTATGTTGCCATACAAGATCATGTGGTTTTGCTCTTGGATTAATTTTATGAAATTAAATAAAATATTGCACATAAATTTTATTTATATCAAGAGCAGTGCAATATGGGATGAGGCACCTTCATTTTCACTGAATAAAATTATGTATATCTAAAACCTGAATAGCTCGGTATCAGCTTTATAAGAAGAGTTTCAGTTTCATCACCATATTAGCAAAATATTTGCAGTCTTCTCCTTTTTTCCACTTTATACAGCGTTATACTTCATACAAAGTTGCTGATTTGAGTCTATATGTGACAGAATGCTATATAGGCAATGAAAAGAATCATATACCAGAAGGTTTCCTGTATAAGGAACAGGACAGATAAGCTTCATACTGCAGCTTCCAACTGTCTACTTGGATGAAGATTTTATATATTATATACCTTTTAGTAGATTTTATAGATTACCTTATGGTATATATAAGTGAATTAGACCATTTAGAAATTACTTCATAAATCTTGGTAATTTTAAGCTGACAGGTTTAATAGAAGTAGCCAAAATATGAGAAATATTTTGTATCCTGATCCCATAAAATCTTTCACAAATGAATAACCTCTGACATTGAGGAGACGGCCATACCAGCAAGATTTTCCAGAGTGTTCCTTTTGTTCATCCTACTGCATTTTTACTGTAGTAAATATCCTCCTGGTTTCGTCTTTGCAAAAGTTTTCATGCTTTGTCTGTTTTATTCCTTTTTCCTTCCCCCTTTATACAGACCCATTAGAGAGGCCTGAGAAATATTGGCTGCGAAGATTCTTTCCCATGGGGAAAAGGGAAAAAAAAAAAGAAGAAGAGGAAGAAAGGAAGATAAGAGGAACACAGGTGCCAAAGCACAAAGTTCTGCTTTACTCCATCAGCCCACCTTGTGAGATGGATCTTGGAAGACAAGGAGTTTGCAGGGCTTCAGGAATGTGAGTTTGAGAAAGGTGGATGGGAGGGAGAGCAAGAGACAATGATGTGAGATACTGACAGCAGACAAACTGCTTCTCATTGTAGCTTGCTATTAAGTGGAGTAAGCTGTTCTTCACACTCTCAGTGCCAAGATTCTCACCTTTCCACAATTTCCACTCTGTGTTGCATATGCAGTAATATATTCCCTATTTCTTCAGTTTCCAGACTCAGCTGAGTCCACTGCATTATGTAGAGTCAAATAGGTTTACAAGGAGTGAGGCAAGAACAGCACATGTTCTAGCAGAGACACACTTACACAACACAGCAGTGCAAAAGAGCAGTACTGTGAGACGTGCATCCCCAAGTCCACAGGGTGGGTAGTCCTGTCAGTGGTTCTGACTTGTCTCAGCTCTGTGTGAGAATGGCCAGTGCTTGGCACATCAGAAAAATCCATTTGTGTCCCATTTTATACAAATGACTATTGAAGCAGTCAAAATTGATGGCACTGCATGCTTAGGTCCTCTTCCATAGCATGCAGATAGCAACAGTTATCTTTCCCTTTATCATTGTAAAGCTTACTTTGTATTTGTAAGGTACTCAGTTGATAGAGTAGCAGTTGCCAGAAGAAAGTCCATGGCACTGTGAAAATTCCTTATCTGGTGTATGCCTGTTGCTGGGACTGCATATGAAGAGCACTATGAGTGACAAACTCAAACAGACTGTGAAATGCAGTATTAACTGAACCTGCTTCACTCTGAGTGATTCTCTGATGTCTAATATGCTGGTTGAGCTGACTTAGTGAGGTTCTGAGGACACACACTATCCCCCCTTCCCTGCATCAAGTTTAGACTAGATTGTCCAATAGATTTAAAGTCATTAGAGAGAGAACTGGTCAGCAAAAAAATAACAAAAGAATCATTTGTTAAGAAAACAAGGTTAAAACTAATTATTGATCATCTGTCTCATCCAGATATCTCTGTCCATGCCATTTGATAAACGAGGTAGGCACCCCGTGGAAAACCATTATATGTGATCAAATAATAGTTCTCACAGTACATGTGCCAATGGGTATGCCTATAGGCATCAGATTAAGGCAGGTAGCTGTCGCGATACTGATGCATTCAAACTTCTGATTATCTCATTTCACAACTGTAATTTGTTTTAAGTTTAATCTTCCCCTAATTTATCTTTGGGTGTTCATAATCCAAACAGCTACATATCTTTTTGTACTTATTCTGCATTTTTAGATTAAACTGGTAACATGATGCACCAGCCCACACTCAGTGTCAACAGTCGCATGTTCCCAGAGCATGATCACACATGCTCCTGTAGCCTTCTGAGTTCTTTCTGTCTTTTCACAGCCTCACCACCATGTGGGATTTGTAGTGTTAAGTAGCCCCACAAATGGTCATCTACGGCGTGCGTTAACTGTGCACCCTTTGTTTCACAATTTACACAGTCCTCTTCAAACTCCTGCTGGGACCACTGCAAGCAAAATTCATGTATGAGCAGACTGGTTATTTTCATGCCCGTCAGCTTTCATTCTTTTTGTTGGCCAACACGCCTGCTACATAAATAATCATGGTTTAAGAATAGAGCTAAATTCTATTCCTCTGTTTGACATACTGAACTAACTGCAAATATTCTCAGCTCAGCTTTTTAGAGCAGTTTGTAAACAGCACAAAACCCAGATGTGACTCAGAAAGGACACTCTCATGTAAATATAAAAAGACATAATTCAAAGTACAACGTTAAGTCTCAGTAATTCACACCCATTTGAACTTTACGCTTTGATGGCAACAACCCTGACCTGACAAATACTACTGTGTAAATTTGTATAAAATTGAGTACATTACAGGATCTTAAAATCATAGTCACATTATAATAATAGCAGTGGAGCTCTCCCTTGAGCCCAGTACATACACACAGATTTTCTAAAGCACCTAAGGAATGTAGGTGCATAGGCACTACTGAAGGTCAGTGGGATTTCCATGGCTAAATCCCTAAGGCATGTTGGAATCAGTCCCTTGCAATTACTAATTCAGGTACAAAATACAGTTATTCACTTCTATATTTTAATGTTCACCTTGGATAGAGCAACAGGCCGCATTTGGACTGGTCCTGAGTCACACCTGCCTGCATACTTTTCCAGTGAGGCAATGCGTGTTGCTTAAGTCATCTCTAATGGGAGAGAGAGCATCTAAGTCTGGCTGTGGCTGTTTGTTTTTATTATCTTTGGTTCTATTCTCTTGCTTTCTTCTCTTTATGTTCAGCATCTCCCATTCTCAGGCTAATTTTCTTCATGTGTGTTTTGATATACACAGTGGTTTTCTTCTTGGCCACACACTCTTTTCTCTCTGCATCACCAGGCTGAATTCAGAGAGGATTAGTGACTTAGCTGCCTCCCTCTCCAAGCTGTATTTATGATGATGACAGCACTTGGGTTAACTCCTTCTTGTTTTCTGATAGAACAGAAGCAAAATTAAATGTGTTCGTTGGCCAGACAGCTGCACTCAGGAAGTTTCTGGAGTTAGAGATATGTCTATGGTACTAGAACACTGTCAGGGGCCAAAGAGAGAGCCACGCAACACTACACCCCCTATAACCCTCCCGCCGTACCCATCCAGACTTACTCTCCCTCCCATTCCCAAACACAGAAGTGGGATGCTACCCTGGACGGTCTTGCTGAATCTGCTGATCAGCAGTGTCTGTTACATTTGAACAGCTCTATCCATTACAGCACAATATCCATCAGTGAAGGAGCAAATAGTTCATATGTCACACAAGGCAATATTGTGCCTGCATTACCACAAGGGAATGTTCCTGGGGCAAACATCAAGTGCTGGGGGAGAAACCCCAGCAGGAGACTTGCGTATGAGGTCTTCTCCATGTAAGCCCCTGAGGGACAGCAGATATGGATACAGCACAGTGCTGCAGATGGGCTCCCCAAAGAGATGTGCACCGGTCAGCAGCTGCTTGGACACACTGCTCAGTGTTAAGCTTCGGATTCCAGAGGAAGAAAATGGTCACTGTTTCGCTCCACAAATGTGAGGAACAAATGCAGCAGAGTCCATGTGTATGAGTGCTGTTTAATGCAGACACTGAACAGGCTTTGAAATTATTTTGTTTGAGTATTCAAACAAAAAGTAAAAATCAAAAGCCATTTTGGTAAAATATGATCTTAATATTTGGATCCAGACCCCCAAAGATATTAGCCATGTGAGGACTGAAGCCTCAGTGTGTGTTCAAGCTCCTTCGCCACTGGAAAGCAGTGAGATTTAATTATTTTATGGCTGGAAGATACATACCAGTCTCTATAGGAAACTGCAAGTAGTATTGCGAAAGATTAGCCTTATTTGGTTTTGTTTTCTTTTACACAGAGTAACATAGCTGCTGAATCATTATTAAAAATTGTTTATGTTACAGTAATGCCTTAAGCAACCCTCCAGGATAAATACTAAAAAGGATAAACCCTGAGCAATAGCTCCAGCAGAGCAAGGGGGATTTTGTTTTCCCTGGACTCTGAGCCTCTTGCACCTGCAGTTGGGCTGCTCCCCAAGTTATACAACCAAACCCATTTTGCAGGTCCTGAACTGTGTGCGCTACGTGGGGTGCTGCTAAGCGAGTGGTGCTACCATCCTCTAGTCTGCTCCTGAAACCCAGTTACCCCTCAGCTCCATAACTCCCCAAGAGATCTGACAAGGAAAATAAAACAAGCCTGGCACACACTCAGCTATGTTAGTCAATCTGAATAATTCCCTAGCTTTGGTATCAGGCACCAGTGCAGCTCCCACTCACCTCAGTAGGAGGGAACTGGCCCTCTGCATTGCCCAATTTATCAACATGATACATGAAGTCTGTCTGGAAGATAAACAAGGGGACATATTGTGGTGCCATACGAACTCTTTTCAAGTTGCGCATCCTAGGAGATAGATTACGTGATGAACATGTGCAGGATGCCTTTTCCAGCTTGTGCTTCTGAGCTGAACTGTGATGTCCTTCCTGAGGACAAGCTGCATTTTATCCCACGGATAAAGCTGGCTTCCCTTTCTGGGGGAGCATCTCAGAATTTGGTTGCTTGGGGTACATGACAAGTGCCTAATGAGAAGAAATTTATAACCCTTTGCCTGATGAGATTTTGTGATGTCTTTCTGTTTGGGGAGAGGTGAAGAAGTACACTTCTATTCAGAGAAATGCAAAGGAAAAGGAGCAAGCCCTGCGGTGTAAAACTGTCCCCGTCCCTGCCTGCCTCCTACCAAAGCTGATTGCAAAGGCTGTTTGAAACCACCTCCTTCCACACTTCCCCTCTAATTCACCATCACTTGAGAGAGAAGCAAGAGCTTCTCCCTCAGTAATTTTTAAAAGGCATTAGGAGTAATATTGTGACAAGTCAGCAGCAATTCAACACCTCCAAACACAGGATAGCAGAAATGTGCCCATCAGAGCACAGCTACAAAACAATTGCTGGACTTGCCATCCCCAGTGTCAAGTATGGAGGTGGGAAATCTCCAGGAGCCTGAAAGACACATAAAGACAGCCTCCCCTCTCCCAGTCGAATTGATCTGGGGACATTTGCACTGCTTCTGTCTTTGAAAAACTCCCTCTTCAAATGTAGCTGATAGAGTTGTTATTAAATCTGCATATACCTGGACTGCAGTATTGCTGAAAACAGTTTATCTGAAGATAGTAATCTTTTAATAATATCTTTTCAAATGACCTGTTCTCCTGTTGTCACTGATATGATGTCATATGGTCAAAATTCATTACAAACATTGATGTTAAGCTTGAGTCACCTGGCTGGAGAAAACAGGTTGGCGTGGGAGTTTTTAAGAGATACATTCACAAAAAATGGGCCTTTTAATAAATATATTAATATATGGGGAATATATATACAAACCGGAGAGCTGTACTAACAAATAGGCTGGCACTGGCTGTACAGTTAGACCATGCTGAAGTATGAATTAAGTAGAATTAAAATGCTAGGTGCCATAACCCAGCCATTTTTCCTTTGTATCACTTACTCCAGGACTACACTGAGCTTGTACCTGACCTGGTCAGTCCCAGGAACAGGCAGAAGCCCATGTCCTGAGTCCCTCAGCTAACATCAATGCTGCCATCAGGCTGCCTACAGCTCCCTTGCACGCTGGTGCTCCCTGAGGCTGGAGCCTCTCTAGGAAGGACGTTTGGGCTGGTGGCTCAGAGTCATTCAGGCAGCGGGTCAGCTGGGTGCTACCACCAGGCACAGAGCATCCAGGCTTGTCCGCGTGGAATGTCTTTTTGCCCTAAAGCATACAGTTCAGCTCCTAGACAGTTTATCTCCTCAATGGTAGCCACTGGGTTACCTCAGGGCTAGCAGGTTAGCACCTGAGTTTGGCCCTACAGGGCTTCAAGGAAAAAGTAGGGTGGATTGGTGGTGTCTTAACTCTGCTCCAGCCTCATGGTTGCTGCTACGCAGCTGCATCTATACTATGCTACAACTATACAAACACAAGCAAACTAGAGATCTTTTTTAGACTAGAGATCTTTTTTAGGCTCTGAAGCCAAGTGGCGTGGCCCAGCCTGCATTCATATGCACTGGAGATCCCCAAAAAAGGATAGCTATACCCCAACTGCTTTGGGGGATAGTTCTTGTTACACGTTCTGTTCCCATCCATCCCCAGCTGAGATAACGTGCTGGTTAAATCCATTACAGGGACCGTGCTGGCAGTTTACGTGTGGACAATCACATACCAATGCTTCAGCATAAACCAGCCTAGGTTAGTTTACCAGCATAGATGTAGCTCCTGTGTCCATACCTGCCCGGGGAGAGATGAACTCAAAATATCCACTGTTGTCCTGGGCTGCTAACACAAGGTCTCACCTAGGCCTGCTCCAGCCAACATCCCAGGAGCAAGAACCCAGGTCCACTTTATGGTCTTAAACACCCCCCCCATATGGTGCTCAGGAAAGCCTGGCTGGCATGTAACAATGTGACTGGTAAGCCAAGATTTGGAAAGTGGTTTTGACTAGGACTGACTGAGTTGTCATACTTCAAAGTCTGTATCAAAACGTTCCAAAAGCAGCGAAAGTAATGGGCTCTCGCATAATGGCAATAGACATCAGAGCAGCCTAAAGGATTAATGAAACAGAAGGCACAGTTTTGTTACTTTGATGCTCGGCTTCCCATGCAGCCTTTTAAATCAGCCTCCTCAAAATCTGAACACACTCCCTTTTGCACAGAACCACAATACACACAAAAAGGAATATGCGATGCAACTTAGAGAGACAATATTAGGTTGGAGAATTTTGGACTATTTCTCTTACAGACGCAATCAATGCCAGTTTTGTGTATCTTTCTACCTGCACGAACAAATAATTACCAGACTACAGCATTCTGCAGTAATGATCATTAACTGCAGTAGCAATATTGCAGGCTCTAGGGCCATATTGTAATCTTCCTCATTTCAGTGTTAAACTACTCTAACTTCATTAGCTTCACTGGAGATACTCCACTTTACACCTACATAATTGAGAGCAGAATCAAGCCTCCACTGCTGTGGAAAATACTGTGTAGTGCAGCACTTTTCAAATAAAATGTAATTAACATGAAATTCTAGATCCATATTGCAATTTGCAGAATGATCACTGTGGGTGCAACATGACTTCCAACTCCCTCTCTCATCTTAATTTAGTTAGAAATAGGACTGCCTGTGTAATATTTACTCCATAGCAGCAAACAGAGGCATATTTCTTTTTCTTTTCCTATTGTTATTTTTTTCTCTTTATAAATCTTTGTCAACAAAGGATTACTGGCTCACCTGAGAGAGGCAGTTAAAGTCAGATACTCACCCGTAATTAGGGAAACTTGGAATCCTTGACAGTGAACACCTGGCTTCTCATTACTACCTGAATTTTATACTTCCAAGTGTTAATCTCTCCTCAGGGTTTGCCTTGGAGTTTCATTCTGGTATTCAATGAAACCATCAGGTTTTCCAGGCACTGACACCTTTGAAATGTTTTCCACATGGGAACCAATATGAAACATGTGTGATTATTACTGATTTCTCTGTGTTGATTTCTATTATGGTAGCGCCCTGGAAAAATAGTACAGACAGCAGTAATAAAATCTTTCATTGAATGACTTTATACAGCAGGAAGAGTTGTGTTTAAAGGGGCTGGTTTGACGGGGGGGCTTCTGTGATGAATGGTGTTATCATGATTATAGCTTGGTTTAAAGGATTCGAAGAACTTCTTGCACATTTTTTAGTCTTGAGAGTAAGTAAGTCCTACCAGCACTTCTTTCCTCTTAAAAGCCAGCACTGCTACCATTCCTCATAGTTTTAGATTAAATACGTGGGCTAGCTGGAAGCTGGGAACAGGCTGAGCATGAACTCCCAGCCAACACTACGGGGCTACAGTTCAGGCAGATTACAATAATTTCCTTTACTTTACTGAGTGAAGAGTTTTCTTCACTTCCCAACCTTTACCAGCCTTATGGGCAGGAAAGTTTTCTCATTCTTATGAGATCAAATGTGCTGAGAACTTTGTGCTTTTACTCCAGACACCGGAAAACCCAGGCAAAAGGATATCTTTGGGGTTTATCTTCTGTTAACCAGAAGGACTTACTATCCTGTGCCTGAATAAGATCCGTTTAAAGCACTCCAGGCCCAAAGCTCTTATTGACTACTGCAAGGCAATAGGGCCATAAGAAATCAAAATAATCTGAAAGAAGAAAAGCAAAGCTAAGAGTTCCCATGGAGCTGAAACTCACTTAGAAACATGAAAACAAGTAGCTTTTAAACAATAGTTTGTTTGGTTTCTGAAAGAACCAGGTGCCATTGAGAAGGAAAACCACCAGGTTATCTTACCTCTATCAAGTCCAAGCCCTGATGCACTTGACCATTTTTAAAGTTTTCAGTGACTTCAGGAAGAGCAGACTATGAAATTTACTTAAGGAATAAGCACACTCAGTGAAAGAAAATATGTAAGACTTGTTTGGGATCTGAAGGGGAAAAAAAAGGAAGCAAAACAGTGGGAGATCCTCTGACTGATGTAAGCACTAGTATTGGAATTAGCAGTATTTTGCTGATAAAAGAGCAGTTGTGACTGAATCCCAGAAGAAAAACACGGTAGAAGACAACTGAGAAACCCCAAATTAACCTATGGTGAGCTTTATGTGTGAAAAGATTAAATGAAAGAAGAATGCAAAATTTAATTAAAATATCAGATAATCAAAGGTGTTGATCAAAGTGGTCTTTGTCTTGCAGTTCAGTGATAAAAAGTGGAAAACTAAGTTGCCTACTCCATTTCTCTTACATGGTTCAACTCAGACTCTGACGTCTAATGTGTCATAGATGCTAAAAAAACCGAGCATCAATATGTTCCAGCAAAAGAAGAGAGTTCGTTCTTCCTGTATGGATACAGGAAGATTCATGTCCCTATTTGCCAGAACTCAGTTTCATTTAAAACCAACCATAGTCCAGTTCTCACCACTGCGAGAGGACACCTGACAAATTTTCCCTGGAGAAAAAGATTTCCTTTCTTTAGTTGCATGATTATGATTTGAGTTCTGGGCACAGCCCCAGGAGAGACTGATGCATATACTTTGAAGAAGACTACATAATCTTACTATCAGAACTGGAATGCAAGCACGTTTCCCCAGACCCTTAGTGAGGTCCTAGATGCATGACATTTCCCAGATTCCTTGGGGATATCCAATAATCCTTTCCAGTCTCATGGTCACTTGAGGAGCAGCTGCAGAGCACCGCCTCCTACTCAGCAAAGCTCAGGGGAAGAAAATAGTATGTCTTCATAAATATGTGCTTCAGATTATTCATAAAATTAAAAAAAAACCAAACAAACCACCAAACCTGTGCCATAGCGACCATGCACATTATGTACATATATATATAAGTAATGGAAGGGAAAGTTTAACCTAGATGCTTCTTCTCTCAGCAGTTTTTTAGTCTCCATTGACTGTTTCAATTCCTGCATTAACCCCCTTCCCCTCAATTTCCTACAGTCTGTTTTCTCTCTCCATTGTAATACCCTTCCTGTCTCTGCCTCTGATTTTATGCAAATGTAAGTTATCTGGGAAGATGATTATAGAACTGAAAATAGAGTAATACAATAGTCCTGCTCTAGAGCATTAGACTCAAAGTGCAGCGGATCACTACCTACTCTGCTGGGAGCATTTCTGGGCACTTAGCTGCACCTTCTGCAGCTCTTGTCTTCCTTCAGATCCTACTATTTCTCTTCCACCTATGTGTATCAGGAATGAATTGCCTCATAAGGCTGTAGGGCAGACTCATGCAACAGTCCAGATCTGGACATCATAGACTTGTGCCCTGTGACAGGAATGACGTGATGCCAGCTTCCCAGCACGCGATCTTCAGATATTTAGTTGTATCTGCATATAGTTAGTTGTATCTGTCATTTGATACTTCTTCAAGTCCCCATTTCTTCTGACATCAGCTTCTCTCATTATAGGCACTATAGTTCTCAGTTTTCTGTTAAGAAAAACATCTGCAGAGGAGGTGATGAACAATGTTGCTGTGGTGCCTCCTGCGATGAGTTGGTGAATCTGCCCCAGTACAACTGACAAATTCTGGTCACTGATGAAGTTACCAGGAAAATTGTTGGGCTGTGAGATGTTGCTATGAATTCACCTCAGCTGTTCTCACAAGATGAGGAACCCTGAGGAACTGCTAATCTTAACAACTATGATTGGATCAACTTTGGCTCGAGATTGACTGACAAACCAGCTTTAACTGCCTGTCTGCCAGGAGGAGTGAGGAATAGAAAAATCCCAAGAAGGATTTTAGAGACACACAAAAAAGCAGTGAGGGAGAAAGGTCACAAAACTCACAGGACAAAGAAACATGTACGTTCATGTGATGGGGAGGACCTGACTTAACTAATGGATCAGCTCAAGATGCGGAAACACTGCCTTATTCAGAAAACAGCAAGAGAAATATCTAAAAGGATGCCAGAGGACCTGCTTCCAGCCTAAATGATGTACCAGAGGAATAAGGAAAAGAAATGTATATAGGATTTATCACATTTATCTTGTTCTAGTAAGTAAGGAGCAAAAGAGTTCAGAAAACCTGAACAGAGCCCTGTGAGAAGGTATTAATAAATATATCCATGACCTCCTGAATACTCACAATGTAAAGCAGCGTGCTCACATACTTGCCAATAGTGATTTCTAGGAAAACATGTTTAAATTTGGGAAGTCTAAAGAGTTGGTGTTTTGTTTAGTGGAGGGAACAAAAACAAATGTTGTTTTGGATGAGCACAAATGTTTCATTTTGTGGGGTTTTTTTAATTCAGTCAACAACAAAAAATACTTCATTGCTAGCATCACTTGCGAGTCAGGCATATACATAGGAAAACAAAAACCATAGATTTATGTTGTCCTCTGTTGCACTGGAGAAACCCAAGGGGAAACTATGTCTGACAGGCAAAAAAAAGAAAACAGAGAGGAAAGAATTCTTATTTTAAAATCTCTAACAGGATTAAAGAGACAGGGAACAAATGACTACAAACCTCAGAAGCTGAGGACTTCCATCTTTAGGTGTTCTGGAGCTTCTATTATGAGCCCCCACTTCGAACATAACTGCAGAGAAGAAACTGATTTTCTGTTTTTATGACTTTTTAAGGGCACATTAATGTTCTACATAACTGAGTATTTGCACAGTACTTTATTATGTGAAATACCATTAATTTCAATGGGAGTTTGTGTAGTATGGTAACGATGTCATTAAGCAGGGCTGTTAAACTCATTGGGCTATATACCATCCTGAATTACACCTGTACACCCCACTCCCCAAGATCAGCATGCCCTCTCTCACACCTCTGTACCTGAGCCATACAGCATGCCCCTGCTTCCCCTGGCTAGCAGGGGCCAAAGACCAAACCTCTGCAGCTGCGGCTAATGACTAACAGGTAGGAAGTTTTGAGACATAGCCCATGTTATACCCATCTGCACAAGAGCAAGGTTTGTCCAAAAGACACTTACAGACCTTTACTGTGTGGCTGTGCCATGGGTTGGAACGGCTTCATTTATCACTTTATCCTAAAATGTCACAGGTTTATTCTCACACCACCTTTGTGAAGAAGAAAAAGAGCAACTTAATTCCCCGGAGTGGAACTGAGGCACACACAGAAGATACAATCTGCACACAGCAAATTCCTCCAGCAGCCTGAGCCCTGAGCAGCATCCTGGCTAGAGGCTGCTTTCCAGACCCATTACTGCTGCAACCAGTAGGGACATCAGTATGTGACACGTTTTATAGGTGACTATTTCCATTTCAGTCCATGGATAATAACTTGCATGCTCAAGAATTTGCAAGACTTTGTCTTTTTAATGTTTAGGGATTAAATTGCATCTTCAGGAAAAGCTTGAAATAATGGGTGGTAAGCTGCACCATCTTTGAAGTAGCTCCAGGAAGTATTGTGCTCAGCATCGCTCCTCTGAAGTACTGTCAACCTCTTTCCTGTGTGTGCCGAAGTGAGGGAAGAAGGTGCGTTTTCCTTCCTACCCTATCCATGCTGGTTGCCTTGAAGAGAAGAGAGAAATTGATGTACATACAGACTGGAGAACAAGAGGCTGGAGTGCAGCCCTGCAGAAGAGGATCTGGGGATTTTGGCTGATGATAAACTCAGTCTGAGTCAACAATGTGCCACCAAAAGGGCCAACTGTATACTTGGGGTGCATTAAGCACAGTATAGCTAATTGGTCAAAAGAAGTGATTGTCCCACTATACTTAGCATTGGTGTAGCCTCACCTCGAGTACTGTGTGTAGCTTTCAGGGTCCACAATATAAGAAGGATATAAAAATTTTAGAATGTGCCCAAAGGAGGGCAACAAAGATGTTGAAAGGACAAAATAGGGCATGACTTACGAGGAGTAGCTGAGGATACTAGGTTTGTTCAGCTTAGAGAAGAGGAAACTGAGGGGTGACCTCAATGCTGTCTACAGCCTCCTCAAGAGGGGGAGCGGAGAGGGAGGTGCTGACCTCTTCTGCCTGGTGTCCAGTGATAAGACAGGAGGGAAAGGCTTAAAGCTGCATCAGGGGAAGTGTAGATTAGATATTAGGAAGAAGTTCTTCCCTGAGAGGGTGGTCAAGCACTGGAACAAGCTCCTCAGGGAAGTGGTCATGGCCCCAAGCCTCTTGGGGGCAATAAGCAGCATTTGGACAATGCTCTTAGATACCTGATTTAACTTTTATGTTGCCCTGTGTGGAGTCAAGAGTTGGACTCAATGATCCTTGTGGGTCCCTTCCGGCTGAGGATATTTTATAATTCTGTGAAAATACAGCCCCATTCTCAGCTTTCCACTTGATCTAGAGGCAGTGCAGCAGAATGGACCAGGAACCAGCAAAGGCCTGGTATGAAGGAAGCTCTCACTTTCCATCTTCACACCATGGCTTGCAGCCCAAATCATCTCTTTGACTTTAAGCTCTGTCCTTTGCTCTCTTTCCCAATAATGGGCTTTTCTTTAGGATGGTTTCTTCCTGTCCCATTGAAGTCAATGAGAGTTTTGTTAATAATTTCAGCAGAAGCAAGATCAAGCTCTTTATTTTTCTTTTTTTTTTTCTTTGTTGGTATCTAATTTAGATTGCAGTTGTACTGATTGACAACTCCACTACAACTGCATTGAATTGCTGCCCAAATCAGTAATCTACTTTGGTGTCTTAATTAACTAGAGTCAAATTTGAATTGAATTGCTTTTCTTGGAGATCTTTTAGGGTGGCTGTCAATCCAAAGGTAAAGACTTTTATAAAATTGCTGCTGCTTTTTATTTTGTACAATTGCTTTAGATAAAGATATTTTTCTTCATCTCTTACCTCTCAGTACTTACATTTTCTTATTTCATATTCCCCTCTGTTTCTTTTTTCATTTTTAATATATTCTTTTCTCCCTCTTATTTTTTTAATTAGCCTTCTATTTGAATTTAATTATTTTCTTCTCTTTCAGCTAACTCCTGTCTTACACAGCTCACTATCTCACCACCCCCTTCAATAAAGCTCTGTCTCTCAGCTTCACCTGCCTCTTTTAAGTCTCAACTCTCTAATTTATTTTTTGCATTTCTAATCCCTCCCCTCCCCCCCAATAATTCTTTTTTAACTCATAAGTTTCCCTTCCAGCCACAGGGCCTAGTTTTATCTCCTTTTGCTTCCTTTACATCAATGCAGTGCTGTAGGTCCCAAATGAGCAGCACTAGATCTGTACCCTTCCAGTATAGAGAAGAATCAGGCCCACAAAGCAAACCCAGCAAAGAAAACTGGGATGTTTTCCTGGGCAAAACTTTTTGTCCTTTTGAACAGACTGGGAAACAACTGTTCAAAGTATGACAAATAATGGGATAATTTTTCAAATTCCTGATCCCAGGAAGGTGGAAGAGCATTGCAATAAGCAGTTAAATATTCCTGGTCTTTATCCATTCCCTACCAACATTTCTCTTCCCACTCCCCTTCTTCCTGCAAAATTCACATATGCTGTCTCTCTTGGGCACAGATTCTGATCTTGTTTTTACCACTTTTACACTGGCTTCACTGGACTAACTTCTGTTTCATTTCTCTTGAGTTATCCGAGCTGAAGCAAGAGCAGACTCAGGCTCTCTGTTGGGCTGGGATTTTCTTTTTTTTTTTTCTTTTACTTTTTAAATTTGATGTCCCAGCTGATCTTAAACAGCTGGCTTTTTTCATTTCAGGAGTAGCTTAAGTCTGCACTCTCCAACAGCACACAGCAGTTATCAGTTAATGAGATGACTTGTACCCTTGTCCACACTTGCATCACTACGGCTGCTTAAATGAGCTGATGTGCTGCAACTGAGGATTAAACCATCTCTTTCAATCCTGCATGCACTGCAGCACAAGCTACTCACTCCAGCAACCACAGAAGCAATTGCAGTCCTGGGAAAGTCAAGATGAGCAGAAACTCTTGTGCATTAAAGGTAAAGCAACTTCAGCAGTGGAAAAATGAAGAGAGGAACACATCTTCTGCCTGCTGTTCAGATGTTGCTGAAATCCCTTACCTGTTTTTTCCAAATGTACATTGTTTTGTGTATTTTCACATCCTTTTTTAAACCACCTACCCATGTTTCATTTTTGAAAGGTGCACTACAAACAAGTTAGGGTTAAATAGGACACTGCAACATTCATGTCTGTAGACTTCACCATTCCAAAGCCATGCACGTATAGTATAGGAAACATGTTCTAGAAAAACAAGAAAATTCCTAGTGTTAGAATATGATCTTTGGGGCTTCATACTTCCAGGATGAAGTAACAACTTTGGTACCCTGAAGCCTGAAGAAGAGCTATTTTTATAATAATGCTACATTTGCTGACTCCACAAGGAAATCACAAATGTTGGGATATGGTTCCAGAGGATTTAATCCAAGTGTTGGTCCCACACTGAAGGATATTCAGCTATAAATGACTACCTGGTCATTTAAACTGGCAAGTTGAAGATAATTACATACATATTTTGGTTGTTATTGATTACAGAAACACTACAACCTAACTGTTTCAGCCCTAGGGCTAACTAGGTTCAGATGTACCCTCTTTTTTCTACACAGGCTGCATAAACGAAGATGCCTTAAGGAAGGATTGGAAACTGGGGTCCGTTTATCAGTGCAAAGGTATACTTTGCTCAGAGAACCTAAATTAGTTGTTCCATTTCCATGTTACAGAGACAAAATTAGTAACATTTCTTCATATGTGGAGGCAGCATTTGCACTGAGGTGATTATACTTGCCAAAACAAACAAAAGCCTCAGTTGCTGAATATTTTTTGCTGTTATCCACTATTACTCCCTTCTCTGCAAAAATTCTGTTTTAGGCTTCTTTGACTTATTACAGTAGAGAGCTAAGACACCACTCTTGTAAGGAGCTTTATGTAGTACCAAGATTCTGCAAGATCCCAACACAGCTCTAGGCACTGTACAAGCACCTACCAATAGACAAATCCATATATCCACTCAACCCTGAAAGATATTTATACCGATGCAAAATGAATGTATTATACTACCACTCTGTTTTGATGGCAACTGAGGTCCATCAGTTAATTAATTGTGTGCAGCACCAAAATAGTACTGAAGGGACACAACCGTCCCTGCCCTGGCAACCTCATGAACTACTTTCCCATCCCTTCCATGTTACACTTGTGTGAGCTCTACACATAGGCAGCAAGTCTTCAGGCTTAGAAAGGATTCAAAATAAAACCCATACCAAAACAAAAACCCCATTGTGTACTTTCTGATTAATTTTTGAGTGCACCTGAAGCAATTACAAGAGTAGTAATGATATTCTTCATAGATCCTGTCCCTTAATGTGCACCATAATTAGAGGAAACTTGGATCCCAACAGACATGGTCTCTAAAGACTCGAGGGATTGGTGGCGGGGGTGTGAAGGGGAAGGGGGTAAGGCCATTAAACATAGCCAAGGCACCTCTGCCTATCCCTCTCAGCACAGACTAATGCAAATATGTGGTCTGAAAATTAACACAGCTAGGAAGGAAACATCCCACAGGGAGAATCAATACCCAGCAAAGGATAATGGGAACCCTGTGCAAACAGCTGTGAGCTGCCCTCTGAACATTAGCACCTGTCGACGACAGCAATCAATGCTGGTCAATGGGCAGCTCTCCTTACAGCTCAATTCACACAATGATCGTTAGCTGGAACCAACCCGGTGGCACCCCATGCTGCCAAATGGTGTCCCATTCGTCCTAAATGCAGGCAAACAATGAATTCCCCAAATAACTGGCACTGCTCTTTTTAATCTTTCCTCCCTCCCTTCTGCTTTTGCCTTTTTGCAGTATACAAGGAGGATCCATAGAATCCACAGCTAGAAATTAAGTTATTCAGCTTAATTTCAGAATGTGTTCTGCCATGGAGTCAAGGCATGACAGGCATTTCAATTCAGCCATAGCAAGGAATTTGGGCTTAACCATTTCTGCTGATAAGATGTTTGCATTGTACTTTATGAATATTATTAAAGAACCATATTTATTACCCTTTCAAGGACAGTGGAATAGTAAACCTGGAGATGCTCAGAGCAGGTTGGAATTTGAGTTATTCTCCACAGGACAGAGAAATTTTGCAGGCAGTGACCTTTATGCCTGTCTATAGCTGTCTAAGTTGCACCACTGAAGACTATTCCTGTCACAGCCTTTGTGCATGTCTCCATACAGTCACAGTGTAATACAGTAAAAAGAGAAAAAATGGATATAAGCAGAGAGTCATGATGCTTTCGTGGAGTCCACTGGGCAGAATGAGGAATTAGCCTGATGTAGTCAGCAGCAGGTCCTGAGAACATTTCTTTCACTCAGAAGGACCTTCATGTTTCTGGTGCAAGTAATAGCAAACAATATCAAAGTCTGCAGATTTGTTTTAGAAATTTGAAGCATGTCATTTTGACCCATGACTGTATGACTCCTTCTAACAGTCTCCAAACTCTTTTGTGTTTCAGTATCCCGAGATACTGTGAAATACACGTAGGAAGCTGAATTCTAAAGAGATCAAAACCTCACACCTCTAAATGCCATGTGACTACTCACATGCTCAAAATTAAGAGTGTGCTTCATTAGACTGGGGTCTGTGAATCTGTTTTAAATACTAAAAGCCAGAAGAATGTCTCCAGAAGATTGCAGGAAATCCTAGTAGCCACCAAAAATGACTCCGGATCCTGTGGTTCCCAGTCCCATACTCTCAGCGTAGTAATATCCAGTTTCCCACTACAGAACCTGGTAGTATTAGCAAACACAGAAATGCAGATTGAGCTTACTGAGATGCCAGCTAGGGCTCTAAAAGGTAGACAGCTGAGCAGTGTACTGGAAAATGACCAGATATATTTAAACTGGCACGATCCAGTTCACTACATTCTGAACTGATGCCAAAAGTTCAGGGATATTGCGAGCACATCTTACATAAGGGACACACGTTTCTGCCATCTACTCCTGGTATTGAGCACAGCCGAGTGGAGAGCAGGGAGCAGAGGGCAGAGGATATCCTAGCGTGTTCTTTCAAACTTGACACAGATTTCCATTTTGTCACGTTCTTAGCATGTGTGTTTATTTTCCTTGAATATTCAAGCATTTGGAGCTTTACAGTTGCCAGAGCTTATGAAAAGTACATATTTAGCTCAAAGAGTTCCCAGATGTGAATTTCAAAATGACACTGTGTTGATTAGCTATAGAAGGCAGCCAGTCAAAGAGCAGAAACAACGACATGTGACTTGGCATTCCCCAGCCAGCCAGAAAATAGTCACCCATTTACTTTTTCATGAATTTTCCAAAATCTGGGAGTACAGCAAAAGTTAAAGGCATGAACAAACGTTTCTGTTTCCTAGTCTGCACCTAATGTCTTACCCTATCATCACTGCTGTTTCACCTCCTCCTGTTGGGAAAGGTCTTGAGAAGACCTGTGGGGTCATCGCAAAGCAGTGGCCATGACTTCAAGGTTCCTCCGTCACTGAAGTTATCCTGCCATGGAGATACCTGGTGCTCTGCCCCACCTCTGAGGGAAAAAAATGAAATTAGAGTGAAATGCATTTATTTTCTCTTAATGTTATGCATTGTTTGCAGCTGATCATTCATCATCACAGCTCGCCCCTATGAATGATTCATGAGGGGACAGCTGTTCCCAGGGCCTCGGCTCCTGAGCTGCACATACCACAGGAGGCATCCCCAGGCTGGTTGTGTGAGAAGTTGAGCACCTGAGAACTGCTGAGGCCTCTTCTGCTCAAAGAGCTTCATTTTTTCAAATGCTACAATGTGCCCTAACAGTGCAAGGGGGGAAGGAGTGGGTAAGTAGGTTGCGCATAGAAATAAAAGGTGCTTTAAGGTATACAATAAGCCAGGCTTTAAGGAAAGGTATATTAGTCTGATCAGCTGGAAACACTGGGATTCAATGTCTTGTACAGCATTCTTCTAGCTTCCACAAAATGCATGCATAAAACACACAAACTTCATTGAAATGTTGACATGTTTTGCAGATATTGTTTGGTTTGTGTCCTATGTTTCAAGAAAAGGTCTATACTTTGCAGGCACTACAAAGGACACAGTAAAGCCAGTTTTCATATCCATTTCTGATTTGCTTCTGAGTCTTGTCTTTGTATAATAAGCTATATGTCTCACACTTACGTGCACAGCATGTATAGCGCTCTCCACTGCGGACAGAACTAAACTTCTCCTAATGAGGCTTCCCAGCATTAAATTAACAGTAATGTAAAAATAATATCCTCCCTCTTTCTTTACTGTTACCTCAACTGAAGGAGAAAGACATAAGAGAGAATTTTAAAATCTACTCAGAAAGCACAGTTGGTAATATTACAGTAATTATTATTACAAATCAGCTATTTTTTTCAAATACAATGACAATTTTTCTTTAAGAAAATAGGAAACTGGCAGTAGAACTGAAGTGGCAAACAATTTCTGTACTGTGTGTGGATGTAGCACAAATCAGGAACATATCCTATGCCTTTTTCCTCTCTCTTCTGTCCTTGCCCCTTAAAAAAAAAAGATAAATTACTTCCAGGATGATATTCTACTAGCAATTTTAGGAAATCCCTAGACCCCAGCAACTGCGCTGAAGAAAGATTGGTGCTACTCTTTCAAGCTCCACACACAAAATAAGATTGAATTGCCAAAATCTGATGCCATTCCTAATAAACAGCACAGATGTTTAGAATAGAAGAGAAAATGCTACTTAGACTTTGGGTTCCAAACTCTTTAAAACCACTTTGATTGAAAAAAGCATCACAGAATGACATTTCAAAAAATAGTTCTTAACTGGAAAGCCTCTAAATCTACAGCCCAGGTTTGGAATTATTCACATATTACTCCCTTCTTTAAGGAAGAGTAGTTTACACCAATGCAGCATGGAAATTTTTTTTTTTCTTACCCATACAGCTTTCGTGTTAGATGTTCCTTATCCTATTTGTATAGTTCTTTCTCTCAACCTCATTCTGACCTTCCACTCATCCCACCACAGACTCAGTCTACAAAGTATTCAAGGTTATTTATACCACAATCATTGTTTACAGAGAAGTGGGCAAGGGAAACTCAGTTGTTTGTAAATGCAGGAGGGCAATTTAAAATAGAATGAATTTCAGCTGCAGTGCTGGAATTCTTTACTGTGTCTCCATAAGAGATGTACAAACCACTTATTCTGCAGAGAACAAGGTTACAAGTCACACATCATACATACACTGGAATTACATGGTTTGTGGTAGACCTCTCTGGTGTCAGAGCCAAATTCTGTTCTCAATCTCTGGAGACAATGGGCTTGTGTTGATATAAGGTTGCAGAATTTGACTTTAAATCAGTAAACAGGCACACCAGACAAAAAACAACAGGCCTCTGCAGACATACGTCCTTGATCAGACATTACTTGCACATGGAAATAATTTTTAGTTACAGAATAAAGCCTTTTGTTGTCCCTAAAAAGACCAATACAATGTCTAGGCAGCCAAACATTAAGTAGCTCCCTGGAAGCAGCAGTGGCCATCTTTGCTGTAACAGAAAAGAACCATGGGAGGATTTCCCAGGGGGAGAGGCAATGTGTCTAGCCACCTTTTTTCCCATTAACAACAGTTAGTGCAGTTCAACCTTCTCATCACATAGACAGGTGGCACCAACACCACTATACCTGCATGTATCCTAGAGAATTAATTATACAGATCTCTGCTTCAGGGAGTTGAACTCAATGATACTTATGGGTCTCTTCCAACTTGAGATATTCTATGATTCTATACATTTCAGCTTGCTTCAGATAACATTTTCCAATGACAAAAGTCCAAAAGGATGAACCACTAAAGCAGTATTCATTTAATAAACAAGCTGCTAAAAAATCCTTTCCTTTGATATAAAACCCACTATTAATTGTCTCAGGCTCATATTTCCTTGATGAAGATCACTTTCAATGATATGGTGAGAGAAGACCAAATTTGTACAGAATGGTAGGATCCTTGAAACTGAAACAAGGGCAATTCCTTCAAGTACAGTGTGGCTATAATATAATGCCTCTCCTCTTCTCAGTACCCTTCAGATTCCAGCTGTGTGCAGAACATGATACTATTATCTGTAGGAAGAAAAACAAAGAGAGAAAGAGTGGTTGGTTGTCTGGAACAAATTACTACTGTTAAAGGTGAGGCATAACAGAGCTCAGAAACCATTAACATTAGATATGTAGTGTATGCCCATGCTGGTCACTCTCTGGGAAACATATTCTTCTGTAGCCGTTGTTTAAGTCCCATATCTTGTATCCTCAGTACTGAAGATCTGATTCAAGCTGAACACTACCAGATTCAAACATGCTAAATTTTAAGTGCTTTGACTCATAATTAAAACCTTGCATTATTTCTTATTATTTAATGTTGCAAGGATTTTAATGATGAAGATAATATTTTGCTCTTGGATAACTTTTATCTGCAGATCTGTATGCAGTCTATCAAAAAGAGATAGAACCGAGCATCAAAGAAGTGAAGACCATAGATGAGATTCTCAGCAGAGGTGAGGTTACATCCCTCAATTCACTACCTTGTCCCTGGATCACTCTGCTAGTAGAATTAAAAATTACAGAATTCACAGGACCATGGAATCATAGAATCATTTAGGTTGGAAAGGACCTTTAAGATCATCGAGTCCAACCGTAAACCTAACACTGCCAAGTCCCACTAAACCATGGCCCTAAGTGCCACATCTGCACATCTTTTAAATACCTCCAGGGATGGTGACTAAACCACTTCCCTGGGCAGCCTGTTCCAATGCTTAATAACCCTTTCAGTGAAGAAATTTTTCCTAATATCCAGTCTAAACCTCCCATGGTGCAACTTGAGGCTGTTTCCTCTCGTCCTATCACTTCCTACTTGGGAGAAGAGACCAACACCCACCTCACTACAACCTCCTTTCAGGTAGTTGTAGAGAGCTGTAACGTCTCCCCTCAGCCTCCTTTTCTCCAGACTAAGCAACCCCAGTTCCCTCAGCCACTCCTCATAAGACTTGTTCTCGAGACCCTTCAGCAGCTTTGCTGCCCTTCTCTGGACACGCTCCAGCACCTCAATGTCTTTCCTGTAGTGAGGGGCCCAAAACTGAACACAGCACTCGAGGTGCGGCCTCACCAGTGCCCAGTACAGGGGAACAACCACCTCCCTGTTCCTGCTGGCCACACTGTTCCTGATACAGGCCAGGATGCCGTTGGCTTTCTTGGCCACCTGGGCACACTGCCAGCTCATATTCAGCCAGCTGTCAACCAACACCACCAGGTCCTTTTCCGCCAGGCAGCTTTCCAGCCACTCTTTCCCAGGCCCATAGAGTTGCATGGGGTTGTTGTGACTCAAATGCAGGACCCAGCACTGAGCCTTGTTGAACCTCATACAACTGGCCTCAGCCCATCGATCCAGCCTGTCCAGATCCCTCTGTAGAGCCTTCTACCCTCCAGCAGATCAACACTCCAGCCCAACTTGGTGTTGTCTGCAAACTTACTGAGGGTGCCCTCAATCCCCTCGTCCAAATCATTGATAAAGATATTAAACAGAACTGGCCCCAATACTGAGCCCTGGGGAACACCACTTGTGACCGGCTGCCAGCTGGATTTAACTCCATTCACTACCACTCTTTGGGCTTGACCATCCAGCCAGTTTTTTTACCCAGTGAAGAGTACTCATGTCCAAGGCATTAGCAGCCAGTTTCTCCAGGAGAATGCTGTGGGAAATGGTGTCGAAGGCTTTATTAAAGTCTAAGTAGACAACAACCACAGCCTTTCCCTCATCCACTAAGTGGGTCACCTTGTCATAGAAGGACATCACGTTAGTCAAGCAGGACCTGCCTTTCATGAACCCACGCTGACTGGGCCTGATCACCTGGTTGTCCTGTACATGCCACATGATGGCACACAAGATGATGTACTCCATAACCTTCCCTGGCACTGAGGTCAGACTGACAGGCCTGTAGTTCACTGTATCCTCCTTCTGACCCTTCTTGTAGATGGGCATTACATTTGCTAAGTTCCAGTCACCTGGGACCTCCCTGGTTAGCCAGGACTGCTGATAAATGATTGAAAGTGCCTTGGTGAGCACTTCCACCAGCTCCCTCAGTACCCTTGGGTGGATCCCATCCGGCCCCATGGACTTGTGTGTGTCTAAGTGGTGTAGCAGGTTGCTAACCATTTCCCCTTGGATTATGGGGGCTTCATTCTGCTCCCTGTCCCTGTCTTCTATCTCAGGGGGCTGGGTACCCTGAGAACCACTGGTCTTACTATTAAAGACTGAGGCAAAGAAGGCATTAAGTACCTCAGCCTTTTCCTCATCCTTTGTCACTATGTTTCCCCCCACATCCAATAAAGGATGGAGATTGTCCTTAGCCCTCCTTTTGTTGGTAATGTATTTGTAGAAACATTTTTTGTTGTCTTTTGTGGCAGTAGCCAGATGAATTTCTAGTTGGGCTTTGGCCCTTCTAATTTTCTCCCTGCATAGCCTCACAATGTTCTTGTAGTCCTCCTGAGTTCCTGCCCCTTCTTCCAAAGGTCATAAACTCTCATTTTTTTCATGAGTTCCAGCAAAAGTTGTCTGTTTAGCCAGGCCAGTCTTCTTCCCGGCCGGCTCATCTTTCAGCACATGGGGATGGCCTGCTCCTGCGCCTTTGAGATTTCCTTCTTGAAGAATGTCCAGCCTTCCTGGACTCTTTTGCCCTTCAGGACTGCCTCCCAAGGGACTCTGTCAACCAGTCCCCTAAACAGGCCAAAGTCTGCCCTCCAGAAGTCCAAGGTAGCAGTTCTGCTGACTCCCTTCCTTACTTCTCCAAGAATTGGAAACTATCATTTCATACCACTACACCCAAGACAGCTTCCAACCATCACATCACCCACAAGTCCTTCTCTGTTTGCAAACAGCAGGTCCAGCAGGGTGCCTTTCCCAGTTGGCTCCCTCACCGATGGTGTCAGGAAATTAAAGCAACCAGCCTAGTTGTAGACCTCTATGCCCAGGATTGACCTGTTTTCCAGTGTTCTTGGGTGATCTAAGAGAGAACCTACAGGTATCGCCTCAGTTGAAAACCAATTAAAAAGAAGAAAGAAAAAAAATCCTGTGCATGTAATGGACATGAATGGAAATTCCCTGAACCAATTAGCACCGCAGTGTGTTCATACTGACATATGAAATATCTGTGGACTTAAAGCAGTTTTCTGTGATGCTTAATAAACTTTATATCTATGACAAACTAAAAAATTGAAAGGTCTGTTTTTCTTACAGTAGCATTCACTACAATTTTTTCTTTACAATGCTTACATTTCTGTTCCCACAGTGAAGGGTACTTTCTCACCCTTATTGGACACAGTAAATATTTGAGACAGAACTGAAGTAATTCATTCAGACAGATGCATATCTCCAAAGAAAATCCAGCTGCATGAAGGCAGGTTAGAAAGGGAATGATTTTGTAGGCGCTGTCGTTCACTTCCTAAAATATCAGTTATCTTTGTGAAGAACTTGTCTTAGAATAATTCCAGACTCTTTTTCCATATTACTGGTAGGCTTCTGTGCATATGTTTATATCCAGACTTTCCTCTGGATGTTCAGTCATTTGCAGAGATGTGTGTGTACTGTGGGTCTTTTAAAGACCACTAATTCCTGCAGGAGGACTAACCCACTGCCCACTAACCTACTGCCAAGCATCACTATGGGAGACAAAACCTCACCACTGCAAACAGATGCTGAAACTACTTCAGATCCACTCTGCCATTGTGAATGTGCTTTTTATATAGTAAGTAAGTGGCAAAGAAAATTGCAAAGCGGAGGTTGGACTGAATGACTTCCTAAGGTCACCTCAAACCTGAATTTTCCTATGTTCCCATGAGAGGTGGCAATGCAGTACATGAGACAGAAACTGCTCCTACTGCATAAACCTGAGGATTTACTGTCTATTATTACCAAGCTGTTGTTACAGTTCTGCTGTGAGGTACTGCATGATCTAACATCCTGATCATGTGAATTGCCTTCCTCTAATATGCTTTTCCACATAAAACACTAATATATTTTTATTTATAATTTATATACTTATAAATGATAAATAATTCATTGTATAAGCCTGCACAACAAAATCTAGTGAAGACAGCGTGAGCTAAAATAAAACCCAAGCAACTCTCTGACAATTTAGCAATGTCTGTGCACTGTGATATATCCTTTAAGCAGAAGCCCACACATGAAGATAGAGCTTGAAGTGCCTTTCCTGGGACTTTACGGCAACCAGGGTTGTACTGCAGGAACAGCACAGCTCTCAGCCATGTTCAACAGTCGTGCAACACTGATTTGGGGCAATATCAGAATGGGACCCCCCGCTATGACAAAAATAGGGCTGACAAAGTTGTGGAAGGAGCCAACGCTTAACAACAGATACAGCACGTGGCGAAAGGGAATGCTGCTTGAAGTATAATGTAAGATAAGATTACACTCATACAGCATTGCTGTTTGCAGGAAGAGAGATGTTACCCCTCCAACACAGGCACACTCACACATTGTAATGAATCACAGATTAACCGTTACATTATTCCTGCAGATTCAAAGGGCTGTTGTAGAGTAGAAGGCTGTGGTGGTGGTTGTCCTACCGCTAACAGCTCCAAAGAGTTGCCTCATTTCACTTGTGAGAAGGAATTCCAACATTACACTAACAGAAGTGCTCAAGAAGCCCCTTTTCCCACCTATGCTGAGCTTGCCATCATGAACGTAGTCCTCAGATATTAACTACTTTGGATTATTTCAATAAACAGTTCACTACCTGGTGTCAGTGGCCAGGCACTCAAAATCCACAGAGTGATTCAAAGCATGTACACTTCAATGAAAGACATGCCCTGACTCTCATCCTGACTCACATGGGCTGAGGGTCAGGCTCTTAGAGTCCGCACATGACTGGTAATTTTTAAATGATTACAATGAAAGGAAAGACTGCCTTTTTAATGCCCAAGCGCAACAGCTGCAATGTCATTGGGGTTGTGTTCTGAGATGCTCCTAGACTGCAGCCCAAATAAGTGTCTTAATGATACTTTGAAAATATGTAAAGCACTTCTTTTATATGCAATGACAATTCTGTCTGGGCGCATCGTCTGTTTGTCCAGCCAGAACAGAATTAGAATTAATGAACCAGATTCTACTCTGATTTGTACAACGTGCAGCTACAGTAAATGCAATGAAGTCACACCATGTGTAAATAAGGGGAGACTTGGACTAAGTTACTTTATTTATGACAGTGAGATTACAAATAGATAGCACCTTTTGACTGCAGTGGATCTCTAGGTTCTCTGAAAAATGATACACTGCACAAAGCTCTGCTTTATTTGCGTGCATCTACTGTTTAACAATTCTTAACCAACAGCTTCAGAAAACTCATACAACAATAAAAGTTGTTATCAAAGCTGCAGAAGGAGTTTGGGGAAGCAGACTACAATTACTTTCACAGGAATTTGGACAGTATGCAGGCACTTCACCTCTACTCCTGTAAGAAATGCCTTTGGATTCTTTAATGATCATACTTGATGATGGCCTTGTCTTGTTACCATATAGACAAGACAGCTTCTCTGGCATATTGTCCCAAAAGTGATGGTTTGAGTCACTCGGAGGTGACACCAACTGATGGTCCAAAGCTGTATTACTGATTCAAAGAACTATCACCTCTTATTCGCAGTAGTTGTTATGCATGGCAATTATGTTACTAATTATGTTATAAATGGTAATTGCTATATATGGTAATTTATATGGTATAAAAAATATATCTGGTGCTAAACAAGTAACAAAAAATAGACTAGGTTCTTGTCTTAAAAAAAAGGGGTAAACTAAATGAGTTCATTGAGGTGCACAGCATTGTCTAAAGAAGGGAACAGCTGAGGTCCTGCAACCTACTACTATTGACATCTCAAAGGAAGCAAGCGGTGACCTAAGTGCAACATGAATGAAAATAGTGACGGTTGACAAAACAGTAATAGCTGACTATATCGGTGGGAGGTGAATTAGAAACAGACAACTGAACCAATATTAGTTCCAGCAATTCTCTCATATTCCTACTGCCCTTATACTAGACCAGTGTAAGGGCAGCAGCATCTCAGACAATATCTGATGTATCCTGAGATTATAATTGCTGTCTCTGGTAGATATTTGGCTTTTGTGGGTTCTTCTAGAGTGGGTGAGGTGTTATGCAGGAAGATAAAAGCCTATCCAAAGCTTTTCCATTCTGAAAGACAATCCACCACTAATTTATAAACTCATGAGGGAAAAAAAGTAACTGCATTATTCCAAAACTCTTAGCTTTTTGTAGGCAATGTCTTGCTATATAAAGCAAGACAACCTAATGAATGATACCTGCTTGTCAGCACTCTGCACACTGAGAGACAGGCATTTCCACGTACTAATAAGGTCATTAAAATCTGGAGGACAGAGAAATTTTTAGGTCTTCCCCATTCTGGCCTTTCACTTGGTTTTACCCAGAAAAGGCAAATGTCCATTTTCTTCTTTCTTTCAGTAACAGTTCCTGTAATTAAAATAAGATTTGAGGAACAAGATGCAGGATAGAGGGGAAGGAGGTTAATGTAAAAAAGTCCTGAGAAACTTTAAGAGGCCTCAGCTGTTCATTAGGCAACATATACACAGCCACCAGTATGCAGGTGAATAAGGGAGTTACACCTTAGGGACAAACAACAAATCAAGTGTGACACTCCAGCTTATCGGATGGAGAAGAGGCCCCTGGGAACTGGCAGCATAGTCCTTGATAGTAAAGTGACTTCAGTGAAAACATATGGAAGCCAGCATATGGTTATGCCATCTGACTCCTTATTATACTTTAAAGGACAGAGGTCTGGTAATAGCATGGGGTTATAATGCTACAGCAGCCCACAGCATGTGTGCTTCTCTCCCAGTAAAATCTTCTGCCTCCTTCACACACCTATCAGGCTGTGTCTGTCTGATTGACCACAGCAAGTGACTTTGGCAGGGCAACATACAACCCTGAGGAGGAAGGGCTATAACATATTAATATAAGAATGTAGTTGATTACAATATAAGCCGCTGAAAGTGAGCTGACTATAGCACAAGACTGGAAGAATGCGGCTGTCTGCAGGGTCCCGACAGGAGAATGCATCTATCTATACCTACAAGCGTGTGGCTGACTGCAGGCAGCTGTCATGCAATTGGAGTGGTCTGGTGGGGTTGTCACCTATCAAACCATCGCGCCCACAGTTATTGTGGGTTTAAATACACCTCCCATCTGCCTCCCAGCAGCTAACTAGTGTTCGTCTCCAGCAAGGGAGGAGGAAGGGGTCTCACTGGATTTGTTTAGAAGTTTCTGAATCTCCACTTTGACAGAAAGTTTTGTCCTTCAACTGGCAAATGCCATTCGGCTCTTGTACTCAAGGGAATGATTCCATTATTAAGAATCTGATTTATTTTTAATAACCTTTCTGCTGTATATATAGGAACACCCTGGATATTATAATCTAAAAAAATCCCTAAGGGTAATTTGTTTTGGAACAAATATACTGTCTGGGATTTTTTGAATAGTGGACAGTAATCAAATGAGGTGCATTTTCTATATCTGATGTGTTGTAAGAACACATTGAAATGTATAGGGGTTTTTTGTTTTCTTCATCCGATAGACACAAGCAACATTTAAATAATAAAGCATTACAAAAAATAGATCTAAATAAATTCTTAATAAAGGACAACCAATCCTGCAATCAGACCCGTCAGGCCCATCCCGCCTGAAAGCCAATGAGTCCACCTGCTCTGAGCTGACTGCTATATTTATATATATATCAGACTGGGATTTGCCAATTACTCTCTGCCCTTAGTTAATGGAGCTCAGCCCTGCACAGTCTCAGAGAGGATGCTTAGGATAACTCTGCATGGGGCTGCGGCCATCCTCTCCAGCTGGTGCAGCATGCCTTCCAGTGCCCAGCTCCCCTTGGGAGTGATGGGCCCTTCCAGGCACCTGTCTTCTCCTTGTTAGTGGAGCAGCCTACTGCCTTTCAACTCTCACCTTCCCTTTCCAGCTCTCCTGCCCCGGAGGCTTCATATGCAAGTGTTAGCTGGCCTCACCTCTCTTTCTTCAGTACCAGTACATGGGAGTCCATTTAAACATCCCAGATTGGAGCTGTTGATATCACTCTCCATTTACATGGATCAAGTAGGCTGAGCTTTTTCCTATTCAGTTGTATGAGCTATTAGTATGTGAATGTTTTGTCCCTTTCTTCCCCTAAAAAAGAAAGCTTAAAATGTTATTTGCTTTGGATTCTGAGACGTACAAACTCTACCACATGGCAGACACATGTGAATCCATATGCTATCATGTCTGTAAAGCCGAGAGAGATTAAAGCCTGAAGCTTCCATTAAATGCTCTCCTTTTTTTCTTGCATACAACATTTTTAGATCAAGCTCTAAATGTTCACCGACTCATGAATATTTTTGAGCCAGCTCTGTTCACTGTGATAAATCATGCTGCTTGTGTGTTGGTTTAGTGACAGATAGTTACCTGAAAACTTCTAATGTAAAATGGTTTATGGCCATCTGAGGGGAAAAAAATCTGTGATCTTTGCCTGACTGCTGGAACAGTATGACAGGAGGAAACATACTGTATTCAAGTCCCACAGCATGCCAACTTTCTTTCTTTCTTCTAGAAATGGACAGAACTGAAAGGAAAATGACTGCTGGCATATTGTGAAAGTACTTCCAAGTTTGTACAAGCTCCAGTGATAGATGCAAACACAGACAAAACCCTTCATAAGAAACGAAAAGTTTTGCAAAGAAAGCTGAAAAATATCCTATGAAAGAAATAGAACTATCATGGTTAGTCCTTCCAACAAAAAGAAACATACGGTCTCTAGGCTTATGTTCCAAAGTCAGATTTATTGTAGTTGCTAAACCAAATACAGATATTCAAGAATGTTATTCACACTGTCAAAAGCACATATAATATTTAGAGCAATGCAAAGAAACCTTTTCTTCTTTTAGAGATCTCAAATACAAGGACTGCCTTGTCTCCTTGAAAGTTAGCTACCTTGAATCACCTCACATTACCATGGTGTATGAGCATATAAACAGGCAGTTGGCTAACAAATTACCCTGCATGAACTGCTCTGTGATAGCAGCTTGTATGTACACTTCCACACAGCTGTAAATGGAGGACAGTCTGATTTAGCTAATCCCTAATGGCCATCAAATTCAACCCTTGAATTAGAGATCCCTCTGGGATGGGGAAAAAGTTGTCTTCCATTCAGGTGAAGAATGATAAGGAAACTACCCATAGACAGTTAGCAGAGAGCAGCTTTCCCTCCCCATGATGATGACTGAGCAGCAGCAACCTTTACCGGAGTCATCATCAGATGTCTCAGATCAGGCACCACACCAGCCCTGTGCTAATGAAAACAGGGAGATAGGGCTTTTAATTCTTCCCCTACCAATCTTTTCATCTTATATCAGTCCTAAAAACTGAGGAGTTCTTTGTAGAATAGGGTTCTCCCAGTTCTCGAGAAATATGATATTTCCTTCCTTTAGAATAGAATGTAAGAAGTAATGGAAAAAAATTTCCTCCCACTGCTGGTTGGAAGTGCATTAGCATAATACAGGATTCTGTAGTTAGGCTAATAAACTGTGTTTCTTTTCTTGATTAGAAGTAAATCACATCCTAGTTATAGTATCATCATTAATACGACATCACCACTCTGAATATTTCAGCTCTGGGCCTTGAGTAAGACCTGATAAAGATTTCTTGCAGGGTAGAAACAAATTCCACTGTCTATTTTAATGATCAAAATCAGCAAATCTAGACTCTCTTTTTTCCAAAGGAATCCAAGGGAATAAACCACCAAGATCCTACTGATTTTCAGTAAGATCTGGAAATTAACTCCCTATACGTGCCTTTGAAAATAGTAGCCTGAAGAGCTCAGCCAAGAGTGAAATTCTGCTCAGTAAATCAGGAGAACACCAGTAACGTCAGTTGCACTGAGTGGGAAGGACGAAGGGTAATTACAGTCCCAGCTGCCAAATTCACCTTGGTTGCAAGTAATCATGATTTGCACTGGAATTACAAGGTGGGGGAGACACAGACACTCTGAAAATCAAACCACTTTCATTACATGGTAAAGCATGGACATAAGCACTTCATCTGTGTTTGAAAATCTTCACCTCGATGACTAGGGAAGGTTAGAGAGTAAATCTGTGCAGGGTTGTGAATGACACAAAGACCATCCTGTTCCCCAACAAGCAGACCACGCCTCCTCTTTTATTAAAAATATCATAGAGTACCTTGGTCTCTACCCAGATTAGTACTTTTGCATCTTTTATAATTAGATGATGCTAACAATGAACTCCCCATAACTACCATAATTTTACTGATACAGACTGCTTATGTAGTTACATGTATTTGTAGTAAAAGTACTGTTGTTTATTAAACTATTATTATACTACCATACCATTGTTCTTTATTAAACTATCCAAATGCTATCCTTTTATATGTATCTGATAAACTAGTGTATTAAAACAGGCCCTCCATTAGAAAGTGATTATTTACAGTGTAAGAGCAGAATAGCGCAGTAATCCACCATCACCTGAACCTCCCAGGGAACCTCTGCAAGGGTAAAAGAAGGCACAGGTCCCTGCAGCTGCAGCACTTCATTCCTGACTCCCAGCCCTGTGTAGTTCCCAGTCCTTTCCATGGAGGCACCCTCCAGAGGTACTGCTGCTTGGCAGTCCAAGCAAGTTCTCAGCAGCCACCGCACACACTTGCTGTTCTAATTTGGAGGAAACTCCATCCTAGAGTGTTCAGTACAGGAAATAAGGAGACAAGATACTTAAGGCAAAAAATAGAGCCCTGTTAAGTCACCTACCATTCTTAGCATCAGAAGACTGTTGGGGCCATTTTCGTGTTACGGTGCTAAACATGACAATCAAAACAGAAATGACAGGTGGAATCAAAGAGATTTCCTAGGGAAAAAAAAAACAATCAGATTTAATGTTTTGCAAAGCTTTTGCCTTAGTGGCCCATTGACAATACTCAACATTTCTCTCAGACTATTCTGCACATTTATCAAAAAAAATTCAATAGAAAACACTCCATTGCTTGCAGGGGCCTGGGGCCAGTTATAAAGCAGGCATGTTGGCTTTACAGAGCAACCGCTGACTTACAGACAATCACTCAGAAAACTTCAGTCCAGAGCATCTTATTGTTCTCATAATTGTGGTATCTGACCACCTTTAAGAGTAGATTATTTGGAAGAAGTAGGTAAAGATTAATAAACTAAGGAATTAAGTAAACACACCTGGACTTTTTCTGCAGCAAACACTCTGGTGATCAGTGATCTGGATCTAATCTCTTTCCTTCAGTGAAGCATAAATTCAGCAGTGATTTGGATCTCCATCCAGATTTGAAAGTTAGATATTTAATAGGCCAAACTAAGTCCATGTTCTGCAGACATTTGGAATTCAAGCAAGAATATGACCGGGAACAACGCTATCTCTTCTTTCAATTAGCAGCCTCTTTCCAATTTTCTCAGCTTGCCAGCTTCAGCCTGCCTCAAAACCAGTCACCATAAAGAACAACACACTTACCTGTTACTGATAATCTTTGCTGTGTATTCTTGCTGTTCTCTCTTACTAGTCCAGAGTTAACACATTGATTTAAAAAAAAAAAGAAAAAAAAAAAGAAAAAAAAAGCCAACGTAAATTGCTTTTCCCTGAATCATCTAATTAAATTACCTCCCTACAGTAGCTGAGCTAATTGCTCTTACCCTACAATTCTATATACCCATTTCACCTTTGCTGGCTATTTTCTAACCATGTTTCCTATCAGTTTCCCAGAAGAAACACTCCGCCACTTAGAGTAATGTTCTCTTTCCCTGATGGAGAGGCAAGGTACCTTGGAGCTCCTCCAGAGTGAGTTTTAAGGACCTGAAATGTAACATTCAATAGCACTATTCCTTATTCTCGTGTTTCCATACAGGCAATCGACCCCAATGGAAACAATCCTACTCTTGTCCCCCTTCCAGCAGCCAAGTGAATAGTTCTGAAGAGTAGCTAGAAAACTCCAATTTCAGACTGGCTGGGAGAAATCTTCTTATTATTGCCAGCCCTCAGGCTTCTCCAGCCACAGGCATTTATCTAATATCCCAACTCAGCCACAACTCATAGATTTGAAGCAGGAACTAATTCAGGTAAATTCAGGAGGAAGAGTCAGTAAAGGAGGGAAAATATACCAAAGGTCAAATTGGATTATCATGATGGCCCATTGTAGGCTTAAAATACGTAAATATAGACCTGTTCTCCTGCAGTAGTCTTTATACAGTGCTGTCACACATTTCCTAGTCACAGAGACTACTAGCATCTCTCAAGTGCCCCAAAATTATTATTACCACATGGAAAAAAGCCAAGAAAAAGGGCTTCTTCATTAGCCAATCTCCAAAATTTTCCCCAACTACCTGCAATATCAAGTGTGCTGTGATAGGAAACATCCTTCAGACAGGTTTCCACACTTCCACATGCAGTCATAGTGAAATCAATACATGTGACATAGGGATACGTGTGGACCTCACAGAATATCAGCCTTATTGTTCCCGTTTCAGGTACATATTTGAGGCTGGGATTGAAAGCAATCAGCACATCAGTATGAAGATGTCTATACTTTTACTGCACATTTTCCTTGCTTTCTGTATACAGACAAAATATACATATAGTTTATGTGTAAAGTTTTCAGATTATTATTTTCAGACTAAATGTTGTTGTGTAGATTATGTGCAAAAAGGAGGATACAATCCATTTTCTTTCTATATTCTGACTCAATATAGTTGAATCAGATGCTGACTGTTTTTTTCTGGCAACTAAATGCCTTTTTTCTTTCCAGATTTATATAGCACCATATTGATTTTAGGATCATAGTGATCAAGGACCACTTTTATTACCAGAATTTAAAGACCAGGCCCAGCAACTGGATCTCATGAGCAATCTTGAGCACACAGATTAAGTTTAGCTAAGAACAGATTAATAGATATATAAATCTAAGGTTAAGAAGATGGAAATTACATTCAATCATTTTAGGAAAAAAAAAAAAGGAAATATTTGTCATGCTTATTTGGAAACAAACATCTAGTAAAATCTACTAAAATCTTCAATGAAATGAAAGGATATATTTTTCAGTTTGTACCTCCCCCTATTACAAATATCCCAGGAAACTACTAAAAAGAACATCAATATAAAATTCCCATTTTTCAGCTGGGTTAAATTTTGATTGTCATCTTGCAGGCCAAGAAAAGCGGGGAGAGTGTTTCCATAAAGTTGCTGCAATTGTGTAAGCCTTCAGTAGCCTGCATGGGTGAAATCAGTCAATTTAACTCAGATATATCTGGCTAATAATTATTCAGAGTAGTGTTCTTTCAACCAATGGAGTGTGCAGGTGTGCGACATCCTGTTCTGATGTGACTAGCCGAGTACAAACGCCGAGTACAGAATTCATCCCTGGCTGTAGCGACTGTAAATCCAACTACCCAAAAATGGCAGTCGCGCTTCTGAAACTCAAGCAGACAATGCCAGTGGAGTGCTTCATAAAATGTTTCCCCCCAGCATCAGGACAAAGTCTTTCATGAAGTAGAAAGAACAGGTGTGCATGTGAGCTAAGTTGTCTCTATTGTTTTATAACAAGCCCTCTCATTTTTTTGTACTTCAGCCCTGTGTCCATTAAATGCAATTTAGCGGGATCATCAGAGCTTGAAAGGGCAGATCAAACAGCACTGAGAATCCCAGCTGTGCAGGCCCCAATTCAGAGTGAACATTAACCTCGGCATTCAGCAATAATTTATTCTACTCGAGACAGGAAGATGCTCTGTTTCTGTCTTGCATGTTGGTCCCATTTTTTTTTTCCTCCTGAAACAAAGTAATGCGTGTATATGTGATAAACCACAGCAATTTATATATGTGTGTGTGTGTGTATATACACATGTATTTGTGGCACAGAGAATTATATATCTGCCTCACAATTGATTTTAGATGTGCTCAGGGCTGAACTAGTATCTCAGAAGCCCTTCCAGAGGAGCAGACTATTTCTATTATTATTATTTTACAGTGCCTGAGCTAAAAGAAAAGAAGCCTCAGTAAACACAATGACTCTACAAGCTTGTATTCAGCCATCAGGTTTCAGTCTTTGTGGTACTGTGGCTGAAACCTGATGGCTGAGGCTGAGGATTGTGCTGAAGGCACTTATTTTAGGCAGAAGCTGGTGATCAGTGATTGTACTTTAAAGGTAAACAGAGAAACGGTGTTGTGTTGGGGTTTTTCTTTCTTTTTTTAGTCCACTGTTAGCTAAAAGCTCTCAAGCAGTGCTTTTTCTAGTGCCTGAAGATGAGAGATGTGCACAGAATGATTTGCCTCCCAGTCAGATAGGCTGCACCTCAGCTGATATAACTGTATGCATGATATATCTCTCCATTTCACAGTATATTTCTTCCTGACATTTTTTTAACTATATGAGATGTATAGTGGTACAAACCTCGAAAGCTGGTCAAGAACCAAACCTGCAACTGTCTTTAAGGTAAAAGAAGGCAATGGTAAGGGGTTAGTGTCCACAATGCTCATTACACAAATTGTTAAATTACGTACTAGAGAGGCAATTGCTATTTTAACTACTAGTGACATGGCTAGTATTTAAACAGTAGCATTTCTATTGCTACATCCAGCACTGGAGATGTCCAGGGAAAGGTCAACTCCAAAAGACGAGTCATAGAAGTATAGCAATTAATGGCCAAAGTACAGAAATAACCTGTCGGGTTTTTTCCTCTCTCTTTCTCTCTTCCTGTTCTTTGCTTCTGTACCAGATTGTGCTACATAAAACATTTTGCTTGTTTTGATTTTTCCTAAGCACTGAAGTTTATTTTGGATCAGTGAGGTGAGAAACCTTTGAAAGGCTCATGAGACTCCCTAAGCCCGAGAGTCCAGCATTTGCACCTGTCAGGTTCATGGTTTCCTTCAACAGATTGCTAACTTGGAAATTTAGCAGACACATTTCTGCATTTATTTCCTTCTCTGCCTTAACAAGAAAAAAAAGCAATATTGTGTAGGTAACATGTAATCAAAGGTTTCACTTGTCAGATTAAGTGGATTGTGATTTTTTCAGAAGTGAAAAAAAGCTGCAGCAAATTCAGTCTGCATTGCACAATCCCCCAGGTACACAGACAGTAGTTAGCTTGTCTTGGAGAATGTTAGAAGGATTAAAAGACTATATAAAAAAAAGAATAAATAAATAGGGTTACTCTGATTAAGGAAAGCAATGGCTGCCTGTGTGTTTGTTTAAATCTTCACAGTCATATTAAGGGCTTAATTACTTTAGTTAAGGATTCAGGTTCTATTGAGGAAGAGAACTATAAAGAGACAAAACTAATTAATGCAAAATACTCAGAGTCAGGGAGCACAAAAAATTCTTGCAATATCCATTTTCCTTAGACACATTTAAGTTAGTGAAAGGTACATCCAATAATATCAGACAGATTTCTTCTGTTGAAGTATTGCAACATTGCTACTTTCCTCCATCCTTCCTTCCCTTTAGAAATAGATCCAGTATTTAAATTCCTTCTATGTATAACTATTCACAAAACAGAAAGTGAACAGATCCTGGGATCTGGACATCAGCAGACAGCACAGATCACCGCTACAGAAAGATACAAACAGAGTTCAGTCTGGAGGTCAACAGTTTCAGAAGTTTCTAAGCTCATTAGCAGTCTAAGTCCCACAGATAAGCCCCACGTTGAAATGCAAGCAAATAAGAATTCAAGCTTCACCAAAAAGGGAGAATTAGGCTCCTATGTCACTTCCAGAAATCAGGTATAGTTTAATAAATTGCTTAAACTTTACCATTTTTCAGAAATGTTTGCCTGCAGTCACAAACCCTATTGGAAAGCAATATTGGGCGCTTATATGAGCCTTCAAATACCTACATGCTTTTTGGAATACAGACCTATGGCCTCAAAGTATCTAAACCTGACCAGCTGGCTGGCTATATCTGAGTCCCACTGAACCTGGTACTGCTTTGTGAAATGGCCGTTTGCTTTCCATTTTATCAGAAATGCCTAAAAGTTGCTCCAGTTCTGCGTAGCTGTAACACACTGTGAACCAAAATCACAACCAACAATCAATGCAAATGAGTGTGATTGAGACACTACGTTGCCTTCCCCATTGCCTTCTCCCTTCAGTCATGCACCCTTTTGATGTTATCCCTACAACACCAAGGAAGAGAAATGTAGGTGCCCCACAGCAGCTCATCTCAGAACTACATTTCTGCTGAGCCAGATCCTCCAGCTTTCGCATTAGTTTATGCTGACAGTGCAGACAAAAGCAGCTGCACAGTAATGGAGACTCCTGCCCTACATTTCTATTTCTATCTAGCCCAAAGGAATCATAAGAGGATGACCACATCAATCATAAACAATCCAAATGTATTTTGATGCAGACTATGAAGTTGGATGAATGTTGCATTAAAGAAGGTTGTGCCTATTTGTTAAAATAGAAACCATGAATGAAATTACTTTGTGCTTTGTGACTATTCAGTAGTTAGGTTGTGCTGTTAAAACGTTCAAAGGATGCACATGTGCATTAAAACATTTACAAGCACATTTGTGCTAATGTTGATGGAGGTAACATTCTCACTGCCATCTTGACATCTCTTCGTCAAAGTTTCATTTACCCATATCAGGGGACAGAGACAATGATACATGCCCTACTTAATCACTCTAATACAACACATGACGCCTGAGGTAAAACGATCACAAAAGACAAAGAGATTGCATAGATTGTTAAACAAAGGAAAGTAATAAGGGAATTACCAAATATCCAATCAAATACATAGGAAATTCGGAGGTGAAACATGAAGAAATATTCCCTGGAGCTATTTGATACTTCCTCAACTCATCACAGTGTTATGGAGGACACAAGGGCCTCGCCAAATTCTTTTTACTATTTGTATTTACACTGGATACCAAAAGCAGTAACACACGGTGAGGAACAGTCTCAATCTCAAGAAGCCTTTTGTCCAAAATGGGCAAATGAGGTAAATAACAGGATCGAGCCAATGTAGATGCAGCCTGTAGATGCTCATGCTAAATCACATCTCAGAGACATGTCCCCAACACTGTGGAGAGGTGTTGTAGAGGATGGCTCTCCGCAGCTCCACATGGCTTTGTAAGTGCTCCCAGGCTGGGATATGGGCCAAGAAGCAGAAAAGGGCCCACAGCCGGTACAGTGTGCCATGGGTAATTGGCAATCAGGGGCAAACAGAGAGAGGATAGAAAGCTCCTCCAATCTCTCTTCTCCTCCTAAATCCATGCCTAGCTAAGTCACAGAGAAGTGAAACTATTTGTCCTCATAGTCCAACTACAAAGCTAGGAAACGCCAGGCTTCCCAGCTATCAACACAATGTGCTTTCCATTAAAGCATATTTCTTTCAAGTGCTCTTTTAAGTTAACACCACACTTACAACCTAGCTCACAGCTTGTCATTTATTAACAGGTCAGCCAGTTCTAGTAACATCTTCCAATACCATACATCTTTCCATCCAGAAAAAAAAAATCTTTTTTCAAAAATTGTATTCCTCTGTACTTCGTGCCTTTGAATACATCATCTCTAACAACTGTGATAAGAAAGCTCAGTGTGAAGGCTGCAGAACTCAGCAATAGGCTTGCATGAAGTGTGAGCCACGCATTCATCGCTGCTGGCCTGTGTTTCATCACTGATTTGTGCGGAGGTGTACGTAAACTACACTCACTCCTGAGGAACTTGTCCAATTGTAATTGGAATCAGCAAGAAGCTTTGGAGGATTGGGCATGGGCAAGTCTTCTGAGAAGGTGTTTTTGCTAAAGAAAGAAAATAAACATGGCAAACTGGCATCCAAGTAAAATATGAACCATGTAGCATTTTATTTCCTAAGTTGCACATTTCATGCTGCCTACCAGCTTTTAAAGGTCAAACATGTAAACTTAAGAAGTGTGTGCGAGTGTATACTAGTTGCAAAGCTCTTTTTTTGTCAGTTCTATGAAGCAATAACCCATGAAATATAGTTGATATCTCATGGGCACAGTTCTCCATGCCTGCAAACATTTAAAATTGCACTTGTGGTACATAAAAGATTTATAATGATCTCACCCACAAATATAAATTTTATCCCACATAGGAGAAAAAGACCTAGAAGCAGAAGCAGTGAACAGCTGAATATGAGCACAGTGTCATAAATTCATAACACTTACAGCTTTTTAACAACCAGTCATAAATGTGACCGATTTCAATTTAATTTATGAGACTTTGTGATAGAACCAGGATTATCTCCTCAAAACTGAGTTTTAAAATACAGTGGGTACAATTATGGCCTTACTACAATGTCAGTTGGGGCAAATGGGATTGGGGTGGCCATCTGGAAGGTCCCTGAGCCATGCTTCATGTGCAGGGTCAGACAACTGGAGCTGAAAGGGCTCCACCAAACTTTAGTGGGGATCCTACTACTGCTCCAAGCCAAGCAGCACATCCCTTCACAGCACAAGCTACCGATAAGGGACACGTTAATAAGGGCTATGCAACTTGCCATCACCAAACCTAGCATTCTTTGTATGGGTACAGCTGGGCAATAGATAGTCAAGACATGCATCATGGTAGAGACTATTTCTCATGCAGGTAAGTATCAGATTCACCTCATCTCCACCACCTCCCCCATACATTCACATGACTCAGTCCTTGTAATATTTTACACATATTTAGACAGTTTTGTCTGGACTGGAATTTTTAGTGGCAGTTATTTGAAAGGAAAGGATAGTTGGGAAGGGACTGGAAGATAGGAAAGACCACCAACCAAGAGGACAGGGGATGAAATAAGAAGTCAGACGTGCTTGCTCAAACATGCTTCTTCAGGCATCACTGGAACAACTCAGGTCAATGAGCTGCCATAAGTTAAAAACCTTTGTTTTCCAAAATGCAATGTAACCTTTCTCCCACAACTGTATTGTTTAAGTCTGGTATCTATGGTAAAAAAAAAAAAAATCTGAATTTCAGCTACATGTATCTCATGAAAACTCAAAGGCAAGCCCTGATATCTGGTAAGTCAACAGAACTGTTTATTTTCTTGGACATAGAGATTGAATTTTATTTTGGGTCTGGCAAGAGGAAAATTTTTGAAATACCCTGGGGAGTCAGAGTTTGCCTCAGAGCTCTCTCTTTCTGCACCTGTCAGAAGTTTGATTTATTTATTTTTTCTCTACTGTACATATTGGCAGCTTGGAAACCGAACAAACAAACAACTTGTGTATTTTTCCTGTAATCTCATCAGGAAAAAACAGGAAGAAGAAAACATGTTTTACTACCTAAGCTTTTTGCTTCCATTTTTATCTTACATTGCACTTGTTCTTACATATGGAAGATAACAAACAGTCCCTTGTGTTGCCTGTGTGTATGTATTTGAAGGCAAAATATTATGTCACAGTGTGAAGTTGTAATATCGTGCCTATTAAAACATCAAAATGAGCTCAATATAGAAAAAGACATGGTGAGGTCAAGCTGCAGATGTATCCCCAAAGGTGCTAACTAAGGAGGACATATTGGTCCCAATTATTTTTAAATGTGTGTTGTGACGAGTGGCATTCCTCGGGGATCAGTATTGGGACCAGCACTGTTTAACATCTTTGTTGGTGACATGGACAGTGGAATTGAGTACACCCTCAGCAAGTTTGCCGACAACACCAAGCTGTGTCGTGCGGTTGACACGCTGGAGGGAAGGGATGCCATCCAGAGGGACCTTGCCAGGCTTGAGAGGTGGGCCTGTGCGAACTTCATGAAGTTCAACAAGGCCAAGTGCAAGGTCCTGCACATGGGTCGGGGCAATCCCAAGCACAAACACAGGCTGGGCGATGAGTGGATTGAGAGCAGCCCAGCAAAGAAGGACTTGGGGTGTTGGTTGACAAGAAGCTCAACATGACCTGGCAATGTGCATTTGCAGCCCAGAAATCCAATCGCATTCCGGGCCGCATCAAAAGAAGCATGGCCAGCAGGTCAAGGGAGGTGATTCTGCCCCTCTGCTCTGCTCTCATGAGATCCCACCTGGAGTACTGCGTTCCGCTCTGGGGCCCCCAGCATAAGAAGGACATGGACCTGTTGGAGCGAGTCTAGAGGAGGGCCACAAAGATGATCAGAGGCCTGGAGCACCTCTCCTATGAAGACAGGCTGAGAGAGCTGGGGTTGTTCAGCCTGGAGAAGAGAAGGCTCCAGGGAGACCTTATAGCAGCCTTCCAGTACCTAAAGGGGGCCTACAAGAAAGCCGGAGAGGGACTTTTTACAAGGACATGTAGTGGTCAGACAAGGGTGTAACAGTTTTAAACTGAAAGAGGGTAGATTTAGATTAGATGTAAGGAAGAAGTTCTTTACTGTGAGGGTGGTGAGGCACTGGAACAGGTTGCCCAGAGAGGTTGTGGATGCCCCATCCCTGGAAGTGTTCAAGGCCAGGTTGGATGGGGCTTTGAGCAACCTGGTCTAGTGGAAGGTGTCCCTGCCTGCAGCAGGGGGTTGGAACTAGATGATCTTTAAGGTCCCTTCTAACCCAAACCATTCTATGATTCTATGATTTTATAACTAAAACATAATTCTTCTGGGTTTGAGGTATAATGCATTTGCTAATAGTTGATGGCTATGTCATCTGAAGAGGCAAAAAGTTTTATATTTTATTTACTTTTTTTTTTTAACTTTAAACCACTTACATTTTCCTTACAAGAAGATCATTGATCAATCAAGGAGACAAAACTAATGACTGACAGGTTCATGATATTTGTTACTGCTTGATACCTTAGTCAAACTAATTGCGAACCGTTAGAGAGCAACATGATGGTCAATGTGAAATGTAGCAGTGATCTGAGTTTCTTGTATAAAATTGTAGATATAGCTGTAGTCAGTCCTGGGTCAAAAAATAATGCTCAATTCACATACTGCTCATAGTAACTCTCAAAGTATGTTAGAAAACAACAGAGATAATTACTACATGTTCTGTAATAAAGAATAAGAAAGCAGTTACAGACACGAACAAAAAGCTAGTGATATCAGCACTGGGGTCTGAGAAGGTGGTCTGTGCTTTGTAGAGATGCATAGACAAAAAAAAAAAAAAAAAAAAACATAAAGCCAGTTGGCAGGACAGCCCTGAGGACCTTGCAGAGCCCTTGACCTCAGAATAAAGTAGTTAATATCAAGAGCTCTTCAGTATCTGAGAGGAGACCATCTCCATACCAAACTGAAATCACTGCAGTACTGAATTAATCTGGATGCATCCTGGATTGTGGTGCAAAGCTGCAGCAGCCAAAAGCTCTAGTCATGGCCTAAGACATCACTGGTCTGATTTGTTGCTGAAAGCCCAACTGTCTTTTCTGAAGTCAGTTGTCCTAATAAGAGATATATACCTTTTTTTATATACCTATCTTAGTTTACATTGTTCAGACCATCATGGTTACTAGGAGTATTGTTTCAGGTTCAGAGAACAAGAACACCTCTGTCTCTGAGAGAAGCGAGAGAAGCAAGAGAATCAATGTGCATTCAAGAGTTTCACTAAGAAGCAAAGCTTTTAAGAGTACAGAATAGGATTTTTTTGCTTAAAAAAGACCTAACATCATTACCAAAATGTCTCAACAAAATGTCTCACCTTTCCAGGAAGGTAAAATGGGCTCAAGGCGCTGAAGAAATCCCACTGGAAACTTCAACTATTGCCTTCAGTGGGATTTTTCACACAAACAAAATTTGGGCTAGAATGATACTCAATTTTTGTGGCCAAGGTATGCACATGAATTTGGAAGCTCTTCTATTTTTCTGCAAGTATTATATGATTACCCATTTGCCTCCAGCTAAGATGAAAAGAAGAGGCTGAAGCAAGAAGAAATAGAGTTGTTTGTGTAATCAGCACATCAGCAAGCCATGTCATGCTCTGAGTGAGGCTTCTGTTCCAATGGCAGAGGTGCAATTCTTCTTTTGTTTTCAGTTTCACCACAAAACTAACTGAAAATTAACCTTTATTGAAAGCAGGACTGTAAGATTTTTCTACACCTGCATTTAGTCTTCCACTCATGACACCTTGGATGTTAAATTTACTGTTGCCTCTTTTAAAATAGTGTGACCCGCAGGAGGGAGAAAAGGTCAGGTATTTATATCCTAATAGATGCAGTAACACAACTCGCATTTGCACTGGTGCTTCAGCTATTAACTAAAAATGAATATGAATTCCTCAGAGGCCGAGAAGAGGGAAGAAGGATAACCTTTTCTTCTTAAATCAGTGGTCTGGAGAAATGACTGGAGAAAACTGAATAAGAAGTTTCTATGCTTTTAGTTCTTCATGATGAAACATAATTAGTTATATTTGTAGGGTCTTTTCCAAAAAGTCTTTCAAATACAGCAGCCCCAATCCCACAGTTCTGATGTAGGTTCATTTCTACTTATATCGGGGAGCAATATGACCATAGTCAGGTAGCCTGTATCAGAATAACTTCAAATGCCACAGCTTCTAGAGCATCTAACTTTAAAAGAGTCGGTGAGGCTTCGTTACTTACTGCTCTCATGTCCTGAGTCTCAGTTCACTTGGTGGGTAACAGCAGCCACGGCAGCCGAACTGGACACCAGCTGTAGACAGGCTGAACAGCATCTCTTATGCCTGCAGTCAAGATTTATTCAAGAAGTTTTGTATGTGCCAGTGTAAAAATAACGGACCCCAGAAAGGCTCTGAAACTGTAAATATTAGGGTTATCAGAGCTAAACAGTTAGCAACTGAGTCACACCAAGAGAGCAGTTACTCATGTGCACAGTACAATTTCAGTAGCGGATCCTAAATTTGCCCTGCTATAGTGACTAAAAAATTCTCTCTAGTTTTCAGAATATTATACAATTGTCATCAACATTTATCAACCCAGATAAAAACAAGTATTCAGCTTAGCACTCTGATGTATCTATCAGCCAAGCTGGTGAAGAGGGCTTTAAACTAAAGTTGCCAGGGGACAGGAACCTCAATCCATCCCACTCCTACCAGTTTGATGCCAGTGCCAGCAATAGATGCCCAGAGCCTGGAGAGGGACCACAGGTCAGCAGGAGAGCACCTGAAGAGCAGCACAAAGGAATTCCAGCCCCTCCAGCCAGTAAGTCAGCTTCATCGGGGCCCAACTTAAATGCCTCTGTGCAAACACATGTAGCATGGGGAATAAACAAGAGGTGTTAGAGACGTGTGCACACCTGCAGGGCTATGGTCTTACTGGCATGACAGAGACATGGTGGGATGGATCCTATGCCTGGAGCGTTGGAATGGAAGGATACAGGCTTTTTAGGAAGGACAGGCAAGGGAGACGAGGAGGGGGTGTCACCCTCTATGTCAGTGACCTGCTGGAGTGCATGGAGCTCTGCCTGGGGATGGGTGAGGAGCCGACCAAGAGCTTGTGGGTCAGGACTAAAGGGAAGGCAGGGACAGGTGACATTATAGTGGGCATCTGCTACAGGCCACCCAACCAGGAAGACTGAGCAGATGAGGCCCTCTACAGACAGAGAGGAGCAGCTTCACATTCACAAGCCCTGGTCCTCATGGGGGACTTCAGCCACCCTGGTATCTATTGGAGGGACAACACGGCAGGGCATAAGCAATCCAGGAAGTTCCTGGAATGCGTTGATGACAACTTCCTTCTCCAAGTGACAGAGGAGCCAATGAGAAGAGTTGCTATGCTGGACCTTGTTCTCACCAACAAGGTGGGGCTGGTGGGGAACGTGAAGCTCAAGGGCAGCCTTGGCTGCAGTGACCATGAAATGGTGGAGTTCAAGATCCTTAGGGCAGTGAGGAGGGCGCACAGCAAGCTCGCTACCCTGGACTTCAGGAGAGCAGCCTTTGGCCTCTTCAGGGATCTGCTTGGTAGAGTACCATGGATAAAGCCCTGGAGGGAAGAGGGGCCCAAGAAAGCTCGTTAATATTCAAGGATCACCTCCTCCAAGCTCAGGAGCGATGCATCCCAACAAAGAGGAAGTCAGGCAAAAACACCAGGAGGCCTGCATGGATGAACAAGGGGAAACATAATCCCATTTTTAAAAAGGGAAAAAAGGAAGACCCAGGCAGCTACAGGCCAGGCAGTCTCACCTCTGTCCAGCAAGATCATAGAGTAGGTCCTCCTGGAAGCTATGCTAAGGCACATGGAAAATAAGGACGTGATTGATGACAGCCAACATGGTTTCACTAAGGGCAAATCATGCCCGACAAATCTGATGGCCTTCTATGACAGGATTACAGCATTGGTGGATAAGGGAAGAGCAACAGACACCATCCACCTGGACTTGTGCAAAGCATTTGACACTGTCCCACACAATGTCCTTGTCTCTAAATTGGAGAGACATGGATTAGACGGATGGACTGCGCCATGGATAAGGAATAGGCTGGATGGTTGCACTCAAAGTGTTGCGGTCAATGGCTCAAAGTACAAGTGGAGAGCAGGGATGAGTGGCATTCCTCAGGGATCAGTATTGGGACTGACGCTGTTTAACATCTTTATTGGTGACGCAGACAGTGGGATTGAGTACACCCTCAGCAAGTTTGCCGACAACACCAAGCTGTGTCGTGCGGTTGACACGCTGGAGGGAAGGGATGCCATCCAGAGGGACCTTGCCAGGCTTGAGAGGTGGGCCTGTGCGAACTTCATGAAGTTCAACAAGGCCAAGTGCAAGGTCCTGCACATGGGTCGGGGCAATCCCAAGCACAAACACAGGCTGGGCGATGAGTGGATTGAGAGCAGCCCAGCAAAGAAGGACTTGGGGTGTTGGTTGACAAGAAGCTCAACATGACCTGGCAATGTGCATTTGCAGCCCAGAAATCCAATCGCATTCCGGGCCGCATCAAAAGAAGCATGGCCAGCAGGTCAAGGGAGGTGATTCTGCCCCTCTGCTCTGCTCTCATGAGATCCCACCTGGAGTACTGCGTTCCGCTCTGGGGCCCCCAGCATAAGAAGGACATGGACCTGTTGGAGCGAGTCTAGAGGAGGGCCACAAAGATGATCAGAGGCCTGGAGCACCTCTCCTATGAAGACAGGCTGAGAGAGCTGGGGTTGTTCAGCCTGGAGAAGAGAAGGCTCCAGGGAGACCTTATAGCAGCCTTCCAGTACCTAAAGGGGGCCTACAAGAAAGCCGGAGAGGGACTTTTTACAAGGACATGTAGTGGTCAGACAAGGGTGTAACAGTTTTAAACTGAAAGAGGGTAGATTTAGATTAGATGTAAGGAAGAAGTTCTTTACTGTGAGGGTGGTGAGGCACTGGAACAGGTTGCCCAGAGAGGCTGTGGATGCCCCATCCCTGGAAGTGTTCAAGGCCAGGTTGGATGGGGCTTTGAGCAACCTGGTCTAGTGGAAGGTGTCCCTGCCTGCAGCAGGGGGTTGGAACTAGATGATCTTTAAGGTCCCTTCTAACCCAAACCATTCTATGATTCTATTGTTCTATGATTACAGGTAGTAGAACAGTTACGGAGTTGCAGAAGGCAAATAGCCAAACACAGTTTTGCAATGCTGAAGTAGAGTTGCAAGTAGCATGAAGTTACTATTTCCTCCTTTTTCTTCTCAGATGCAAAATATTCCTGTTTGTGCAATGCAAAGTTTAAGCTGAGCTAGCCACCACTTTGGCATCAAAAGAACATCACATTATTTTAAATGATTGCTTGACAGCCTAGGTACAAAACTTCCCAGGTAAGAACTAAGGAAATTTTTTAATATCTATTTAACTGTTCCAAAGCTCTGCACATTTCACATGGAAAAATCATACAAGCCATTTGTCATCCAATCCAGAATGTATTGTTAGTTTCTTAATAGTCCCCAAATTCTGTCAGGCATTGTCCATTTACAGAAGAAGCTACAAGAGGAGGGGGAGATTAAAAAAAATTAAAATAAAATCAATTAGGTAATTAATTCTAATTGTTTTCTGTACTATTCTAGCACCTAAATGCCTTTTACATGCATATTTATTGTGGAATCTTTGTATCTAGGTGTACCCCAAACACTAAGCACACCACATCTGTTGGTGATCAGTAACCCATATTTTGAACTTGCTTGACCTTCTTGAGCTTTCTCCAGCCATTTTCCATTGTATTTGTAAACAAAATGGGTGGTTACATGACGGTATGCCAAACTAACTTTTTTCCATGAGACATGAGGCACCAGATAACTCAAAGCACTGAAGGCTCCAGGGTGGCAGACCCTTGTTTATCTAAAACATGACAAAAGGCATGTGGCCCAGCACCTCAGCCAGCAACTGGCAAGCAATAAGAGACACTAGAGGTGGTGGTGATGAAATTCATGGGATGTTGGTTCTAGTCCTGGCCCTGCTACTGGCTTACCTTACCTTCAACAAAACTGAAAAAGGAAGATAAAATGTTCACCCTCTACAAAATACAAGGAGGTGTGTGAGCAAGAAAGAAGTAAAAAGAGCTAGAAATAATCATTATTTCAGCACAATAACTACATAGCCACTACAGCATATTGTCACACAGTCTTTCATGTATCACATGAGCATCTACCAAATTCACAAAGCAGCTATCCCCTGGAGAAATAGCTTTAGTCATCACATTGCTCCTGGTTACCAGCCTCCTCACAGTCTGACCAAAGAGCAGGGGCACACGTGACTCTGAAGTGACACTGAGGTGTATGTACGTCATGCTGCTCTTAACCACACCACCATTTTTTCTGCTTCTTCTGATCTTTTTCATTCTCCAGAAACTTCAGTCCTTCCTTCCTTCCTTCCTCCTCAACCTGTGACAGTATGAAGAGGTTTCAGAACCGCCAGGAGAACACTGTCAGGGTGGGAATAAACCACGGCTAAAAAGGGTAGCGTTTCCATTTTTCTTGTTTAACCATACAATCACAAATAGGAAAAAGGGGGTATTAGACATACCTGAGAATTTGCTGTTTCACAAATGCTTTTCTTCACCTTCCCACATGCACAGCAGGCATCCAACTACATTTTACTTATCTACCCTTCAGCTTGTGAGGAACAGTAAACCAGTCTTACTGTTCTGCAAATGAATGGGTAGACCCACTAGCATTAGTCAGACCTTGGCTAATATAGACCAGGAGTCAATAAAAGTCCATGCAATTTACTGCTGGTTTAATGAAACATATTCACACTGAAGAAGTGCAACTTCTTTTCTTTTACCGGCTCCACTCACTTTATTACACAATCCTTCGTGCCCGTGTCATTAAATCCACCAACTTTCTGGACCATAGCCTCTACAGACATCTTCCACTCAGCTAATGAATATCTTCCAGACAACATTCCCTTTATTGGCATACATAAAAGTCCTAGCTTATTTGCCTTGCAAAAGTTAGATCTTTATTGGCTGTGTATGCTTCATTTAGTTAATTAAGAAGTAACCAGCAACAGCCTTGGCTTATACTGATTTTAAGAACTTAGTCTGGGTCCATTTCCAGTGCTTTAACATGTCAGTTTCACATTATTTTTTTCCTATACGTTTTCCCATAGCCTGAAACAATGACTAATAATCATTTACTATTATTTATTTCTATTCTAGTCATACCTGAAGATTCATACCAGACTGTGCTTCTGGTATGTCTTCCAAAACCATGACAAGAGAAAGTCCATGCTTCCCAGAAGCTCACAATACAAACAAGAAACAAACAAAAAAAAAAAGTGGAAGTCATAAAATTATATTATTAATGAAACATTAACTGATAAGGTGACCTACCCATGGTAACATTTAGAGCCCATGGAAAAGCCACAGAAGTCAGAAGAGGTAATATTTTCTTTTCTGGTTTCTATGTAAATAGCTATCAAAGTTAGTTAAATCAATTTTAAATTCTGTAAAGAAAATTCATAGTGCTCTATCTGAAAACCAGTAAATATGTTTTAGGCATTAAAGATCATTTGTTTGGTGGGTTTTTTTCCTTCCATATTGCGCTTATTCACACCTCTGAATATTCACATATGGATGGTCAGACAAGCCTAGTAACAAAGCTCAGCCTTACTGAGCCTTCCTGGTGTTCATTCAGTAATCAAGAGAAAGACGATTGAAATATAGTCATTCTTGATGGTCACTCATGACTAGTATGCGATGTCATTACAGGATCAGGCCCCTATGAAATTTACTCCTCTCTTTCAGGTGCAGTGTTAGGTGATTGGCAGGATTGTGATTTGTTCATCGCCCAGGGGCCAGTGCCAGCGACTGAAGGCAGAATACCTGTTTGTAGCAGGGATGCTTGCTAGCAAACCTATTGTGAGACATAACAGACACCCATGAAGGATGAGGGTTGATCTGTCTCTCTATCAGGTGTTTCCACAGGGCATTGGTGAACAGGAAAATATTTGTGATTGAAAAATGTTTCCTGAGAGTGTAGAAGAAAATACTTTGTGGACACCTCTGACTGTATGTTTTTTAGCAGCTTTTCCATTTTGTAACTCACGTATGTGAAATGAAGGGCCATTTTCTATCCCTATCAAGTGTATATTAGGACATTTGCCTGTTATACAAATGACTGTTTTGCAGATACTTCTTGAACACAGGTAATATATACTATACAAAATCCTTTATACTTTGCACAGGCTGATCATTTTATCGGTACAGATTTTGTGCAAGGCCCATGTGGTAGAAGCAGAGGACATGGGACACATTCAAAGCTCTCTACTAAAACACACAGTCCATGGTCTGCTGTGCTGTCCCTACAGCACCGTCCTTCCCAGCCTGTTTTAGCCTGGTGAGTTTTGTAATGTAGAAAGAATCCACAGACCTCCAGTTCATTGATCTTTTTCTTATTATTAACTCCTTGTAAGAAAAAATACACTCATTGACTACAGTCAAGGATCTCCATGTGTTAGTTTGTCCTTGACTTGCTTTTGAAACGAAGGAACAAAATCCAGCAATGGCTTTTCTTGCCTGTTTTACATTAGTCTAATTTAGAATATTTTGTTGAAATACTGCACTGAACAGGAAGCCTCTCCCTGTCCCCTGAGAGTATTTCTAATGCATTGATATACATGCTAAAAAGATTTGTGTTCCGCATGGACCATGGCTTCAAAAATAGTAGCAGCTCTGCAGCACAAAAGGTGCATTGCTCTGAGGGAATGTTCTGCAGTCAGTCTGATGACTTCTGTGACCTTTTCCAACGAGATGAGGAAGATCATAAGACCTACGCATTGCCCCCTCCGTCCCCAGCCTCAGAGCTGTCGATGTCTTGGTGAAAGCTGTAGCTGTACATACTTCCCTTGCAGCAATTGCTGTCTGACACAAAAGATGACTGTGAAGACGGAGCCAGGCTAGCCACACAGTGCCAAATCAGCACAGCGTTGGATAAAAGTTTTAGACTGATAGCTGTGTTCTGATAATTGCACACTATTAAAATATTTCCTGAATTTATCATTAGAAAAATTAGGTCTAAAAATAGAGATTCCTGCATGCAGTGGCCCATAATTTTAAAGGGTAACATAAAAATCCCAGCAATCAATGATTGCGCATTGGGAGTGAAAGCTGTTTAATGTCTAAGTCTGAGGAAGAACAGCTAAGACATCTGCATTGTTTTCTAAGCTCTGCCACAGATTTCTTTTATCTCCTGGGGCTAGCCACTTAAACTATAGGAAACTGTTCAGCAGCTGCAGCCTGCAGTGTGCTTTGGAGCCCTGGACCTTCAGTCACTCAGATTGGGGATCTGGCTGGGACACACTAGGGCTCTCTTCTGGCCTTCAGGGGAAGAGGGGCTTTCATCCACCAGTAGAGCTTGGAGAGAAAGCAAAGAAATCATCCAGGACCTGGGAAAAGTGTGCCTTAGCTTCTCCAGTACTGACCTCCTTTAAGGATAAAAGGGTAGAGGGGAGGAAAGATGGGGAAGACAATAAAAGAAAAAAAGATAGAAAGTAGGAAAGATGGGGAAACCTTTAGCCCCAGTAGGTCCTAAAGTATTTAAAGTCTTCAGGTTAAAAAGACTGTAAAAGTGCAAAGAATTATTGTCTCCACATACACAAGGTGCTGCTGTGTCTTTGTTAAGTTATGCTAAAGGAAGACTGCATCAGCTGGAACACATCAGGAACCAACAATAAACAGCAGCTCGCATAGTTTGGGGAGCTGAAAAATATAATACACAATAAGAATACTCCCTCAGAAATTCCCCTTCATTCATTTGCTTGCTTGAACTGTGCCCCCAAAATCTGTACAGCAATCTGGATAACATGTCTTACATTCTGACATTTCCAAACTTTAACTGACAGAGAGCAGAAATGTCATTGAAAAAAGGAGCATCAACAGTAGAGAGAGGAATACAGGCAATTAGGCCTTCACCCTGACACAGTTCCCCAGGCAAGCAGGCTCAACAAAGTCAGAAATGTTGCTTGAGCAGGGTCTAAGACCCCAGTGCAGAAAGCATTTAAACACATGCTTTTGATTCAAACAAGACTTGACCAGATACTTAAAGTTAAGTGCAGTTTGATGAACTGAGGCTTGATGAATGGTTGCAGGATCAGACCTTTACACCACTCAGCTCGAAGCTGCTTTTAAACTCTTCACTTCCATGTTTATAATTCTCCCTTCTAGAAACATCACTATTCAATATAAACCTTGCTTATTTTCCTTTACAGTGGCATTAACTCCTGAAATTAAATTAATTAGTTGCTAATTTTCACTCTGTAAAAATGTGTTGACACAAGGAGTATAATAAACAGTGGTTGGGTCAGATAAATAGTGAAGCATTTACCTGACCCTGAGCCATTATTATAATTAGCTCCCTCTGACACATTACAGTTTGTTCTTCAATCTACCACTCACCGAACATCCAAAAGGACATCCACACAACAGCACCAGTTCACAGTCCCAGGCGTACTGGGGAGAAGTGCTTTCTGTCCTATAAACAGCACAGCAGAATGCAGTGTTAAGTCTTTCTAAGGCTTTAAGCACTGTGGGAATGGCTGTTATTTCAAGTCTTTCCTGTTCTGCATTTTTTTAAAACATCATTTTCCAGGAGAGTTGGACATTCAATGTTCTGTCAGAGCAAACAACAAACTTCAGCATCTCAGGAGCAACAACAGCAACAAATATCCTGGACTCGTACAGAATTGCACCCACAGTGGAATCCTACAAGCCAACTGTGTATCGTGCTTATTACCCCTTGTCATGAATTTCCTCTTATTTGAGTATCTGGCAGTATTTTGGATGAAAAAAAGAGATTTAATTTATAGAAGATTATCAGCTGTTCTGAGTTTTTGAGTCAAATGCCAGATCTTTCCAGTTTTCACTATAAAATACAAACAGGTTATTTTTATAATATGAAGAATTCTGGGTTGTTTTTTTTCTTTTTTTTTTTTTTTAACAAAGGAACACATGATGTCATGGACAAACAAACATTGTGTTAGTTTGTTTCTAATAACGGACACATTTTTTAAAGTAAGGATAACAGGAAAAAAACAAGATAAAAGGAAAAAAGATGAAGTTAGTGTTGAATGAATTAATAGCAGGCAGGTGGCTGGGTGGGTGTCATGGCAGATAAACACTGAGATGAAGCCAAGGTAATTATAATTATAATCTGGCTAGTAATGCTTTCAGCTGAGGGTGTATAAAAACCTCCGTAAGTTAATACTGAGATGTTCAGATCAACCTCCTTCTTGCCTGCTCCCCCAAAACAGAATCTCATATATTCAAACTCACATTTTATGCATTTTTATTTTCTGAGCATTTCAATTAGTATTTTTTAAGAGTGCTATTCTGTTGTAACTAGTTCAACCAACTTTCAACCCTCCTTGTGCAATCCTGGAAAACATGAGTATGTAATCAGCCAAGTGTCTTCTGACCTTCATGTTTTGCTGGACAGAATTCACCTCTTTCTATCATTCTCTTTTGCAGGCTTTCTCTCCCCACTGTGCTATTCACAGGGGTATAAAATGCTCAGGCAAACAGAAGTCAATGGCAGATGTGTCGGCAGCACTTCTTTCTGTAATTTTACTAAATGGATGTAGCCCATAAAAGCAGCCTTAATTAATGGAAACATTTTAAAGGCACTTATAATAAGCAGGGAAAACAACAGTTGCCAAAAGCAAACTTTATTAACAAAGTATGTTTAAAACTTATTTTCCTGAAGGTGACAAAAGATTTGTGGTGGGTTGACCCTGGCTGGACACCAGGTGCCCACCAAAGCTGCTCTATCACTCCCCTCCTCAGCTGGACAGGGGAAAGAAAATATAACAAAAGGCTCGTGGGTCGAGATAAAGACAGGGAGAGATCACTCAGCAACTACCATCACAGGCAAAACAGACCCAACTAGGGGAATTAGTTTAATTTACTACCAATTAAATCAGAGTAGGACAGTGAGAAATAAAACCAAATCTCAAAAGCATCTTCCCCCCACCCCTCCCTCCTTCTCAGGCTTAACTTTACTCCCAAATTCTTTACCTCCTCCCCACCAGCAGCACAGGGGGACGGGGAATGGGGGTTGGGGTCGTTCATCACACGTTGTCTCTGCCGCTCCTTCCTCCTCAGGGGTAGGAATCCTCATTCTTCCCCTGCTCCAGCGTGGGGTCCCTCCCACGGGAGACAGTCCTTCAAACTTCTCCAATGTGGGTCCTTCCCACGGGAGACAGTTCTTCACGAACTGCTCCAGCGTGGGTCCCTTCCACAGGTTGCAGTCCTTCAGGCATAGCCTGTTCCAGCGTGGGTCCCCCGCGGGGTCACAAGTCCTGCCAGAAAACCTGCTCCGTGGGCTCCTCTCTCCACGGGGCCACAAGTCCTGCCAGGAGCCTGCTCCAGCACGGGCTTCCTACGGGGTCACAGCCTCCTTCAGGCATCCACCTGCTCCGGCGTGGGGTCCTCCCCGGGCTGCAGGTGGATATCTGCTCCACCGTGGACCTCCCTGGGCTGCAGGGGGCCAGCCTGCCTCACCATGGTCTTCCCCACGGGCTGCAGGGGAATCTCTGCTCCGGCGCCTGGAGCACCTCCTCCCCCTCCTTCTGCACTGACCTGGGGGGGTCTGCAGGGTTGTTTCTCTTACATATTCTCACTCCTCTCTTTGGCTTCAATTGTGGGGGGTGGGGGGGGTCCCCCTTCTTAAATCTGTTCTCCCAGAGGCGCTACCACTGTCGCTGATGGGCTTGACCTTGGCCAGCGGCGGGTCCATCTTGGAGCCGGCTGGCATTGGCTCTGTCAGACATGGGGGAAGCTTCTAGCAGCTTCTCACAGAAGCCACCCGTGTAGTCCCCCTGCTGCCACAGCCTTGCCATGCAAACCCAATACAAGATTTTATGTACGTAGTAATTAGAAGAGGTATTTCTTTATTCAAATACCCTAAAAGTCTTAAAAGACTCAGGTTTGGGGCATGTTTTGTTTTCTGGAGGATGAAAGTGAGACAGGACAGTTTTCTTGCTCCTGTGTGACAGGGGGGAAATGCTTTTACTGTGCCTCAAGTGTCTTTTATTATTTAGAGATCTGAACCTGAAAGGTGCTGAGTGCTCTCAGCTCTCATTGACTTCAATGTCATCCAGTCCTTCAGCCAGCTTCAATGGGATCTGAGGGAACACCACATCCCAGAGCAGATGTTTCCCCTGTGAAGCATCTCCTCTAGTGCACCCCATCTTCAGAAACACCAGGGCCTCGATTCAGGTTCAGCAGAGCTCCTAGGTGTATGCTTAAGTCCATCCTGAACCAAACACACTTCAGGAGTATTTAGCTACATATCTAAAAATTAGCATGTGTTTAAATATTTTACCTTCCTGAAAGGAAACAGCGTACTTTTTTACTTTCTGTGGAAGACGTGACAATATGTCCTTTTGTTTAAATATTAAGTCATCCTTTTGAAAAAAATAAATAAGTATCATAGGTTAATATATTCTCAGCAGGTAAATAACTTGGACAAATCCCCTTGTCCTTTTCTAAAGCCATCACAATTCATTTTTGCCTACATACACTTTGCATTGTTTTGTTGTGGCAGGGATGCGCATGGAGAAACTGAATAAACCCCATGTTCTTGTTTCATCAAAGGAAATGGCTTTCTTTAGGAAAATGCCCCCTCACACACCATCTGACACTGACTTTCCAATCAAATATAAAAAGTAAAAGCAAACTGTCCCCACCATCTGTGACAAATTCCCTTTAATTCTTCAAACACTTCCCTGTAAAATGCAGCTATTAGTAATAGCGATACATTTTGCTACATTTGTACATTAGAGTTGTTTTCTTTCATTCCTGATTGAGACAGAATCGTTGTATTATTAACCCAGCGAAGTTCTCTGTCCTTTTTAATTTCAGAATAATGAAACTCATTGGAACTTGGCGGCATTCAGTCCTGCTGACTAATCATTGGCATTGGCTAATGGCAATTTTTAATCAAATCTTATTATTAAATCAGAATATAAAAGATTTAGAAAATGCAAGGTTGCAGCTAGAGGTCATTAGTCATGAGCACAAGAAGTAATCAATACAATTATGGTTGCTCAAATTGTGTTGGATGGGCCAGGTGGCGCAGTGTGATAATGCGTTACCCTTTCACCTCCGGTGCCCTGCTCGTATCGCAGATAACAGCACGTCTGCTGGTTTCCATCTAATCTCTGGTGGATGCTTGAACATGCAGAAACCATTAAGAGGAATTCAACCAAATGGGCTAAATTCAATTCTTAGTCACACTGGTGTAAATTTTCAGATTTTACACTTTCCCCGTTGCGATTTGTTTAGCCACCTCTTTTTTAAAACTAAGATATTGTATTGGATAATAGGCATGAGCTGGAAATGCTCACTTTACAAAGCCATCAACAGCGTAGCCTACTGTTATTCACAGTAGTGCAAGTATGAAGCCATTAAAATGAAGTCACTGCGGATTTATACTGATGCTAATGAGTGCAGAGCTGGATCGTTGAGCAGTTCCTTTTCATTGTAAGAATGTGATACTGAGGTTGTCTTCTATTGTTTGTCTTAGGAATGTATTCAAGAAAGGATCCTCAGGAAAACAAAAAGGCAGTAGGAAAGGCTAAAAAAAAGGAGAGTGTGTAGCAGGTGGAGCTACAAACAATCTGTGAAAAAGCTGCACTTCATCCTAATAAATGGATTTTCCATCTCAAACTGGTGTTAACTCAGTGGCACTAGAAAAGTTTACACCAGCTGTGAATGTGGCCCTACTGGCAAGTGTTCAAGCAAAAATATTACTATCCGCAATCATTTTCTTTCCAAAAGACATGCTTTTATTTATCTCCTTTTAACAAAATGATTGGCTCAACTCCAGTGTTAGGCAATTTTTTTAAGGATTTCACATATGCATCTACCTGGACAAGGGGTGCTGGTCTACCACCCCCGTCAGCAGGGAACATTGAAAAATGCTTGGTTACCAGCAGAAGTTGGTATCTGGGACATATACACATCAGGAAGAATATTACCTTCACTGAGAATTTTAAAATTCCCTTAAATACTTATTTTGGAGATAATTTTATCTTAAAAAAATATCATCAGTTTCACTTTGTGTCACTGTGTTCCTTGCACTAATCTACACATCCACCCTCTAACGCAAACAAAGGAAATTTCAACACTGCAAAAATAATGTTTTCACATGAAGGTGAGATTTCCTTATGAAAGCCTGACAGGCCAAAAAAAGTAGACCATCCTGAATTTTTTTTTTTCTTTTTTTTTTGCAGACAGTGAAAATGTCTCCTTTTTCATACATAATGTTTCATCCTGTGTACCTTCATGTACGTATGAATAAGAAATAAAAATTCATACAGCAAGCTAACTACCAACCATACAGACATAATTGCTTTTGGAAATATTGTACTTGAAGACATTTTCATGTCAGCTGTATGTGTTCGGGTATCATCATAACATGGTGTTTACACCAGATTAATACCATATGCTGTGTGGGAATTATGTCAGGTTATAAATGGCAATATAGGATAGTATCTGAAATTCAGGAGCGCGTTAGAGTCTGATTTCTTTTAAAGTGCTGCTAATCAAAAAGAACATAAGTTTGAATAACATTACTTTTGATTTACACTGGCATGGTGTGGATAGAACCCAATTCCAGCTGCCTTTAAGTTTCGTTAAACAAGTGTTAAAATTATCACCAATTAAAACTGTTTCTACACACTATTAGTGGACTCATGACCTCATTAAGGCAGCCAGGAGTGCTGCCACAAAACCATGGTGAGTCCTCAGATCTGATGAGAATCATTTTTCTACCTTTTTTCCTCCCAAAATGATGCCACTTTTCCGTGTCTCCTCTAGGCCTCTTGTGAGTCCTGTCAACACATTTTAGCTCAAAGCTGAAAGTGCTTCTTTAATCTGCATTTTACTCACTGCCTAAGTAATTTAACAGTTGTCGAGCAGGTCAGGAATGGGAATAAAAGTATACAAAAGTGGGGGAAGATGAGGGATGCGAAGAACATTGCAGAAGTGAGTCTAAACAGAAAGCAGAGTTAAAAACAGACAAGAAAGGCAAATTAAGGAGCAGAGCCTGACTACCAAAGCCAGTAAAATCCAAGGAAGCTTTCCACTGATTTTAATCAGACCCCCTGGGAACGAGGGTGGGGAGAATAATGAAGGACGTTGAGAGAGATGGCATCATTACGGTAACGGAGCTTTAGCAAAAGGAGAGCGGATGCTGACAGAAAGCAAAGGTTTACCAAGGGAGCATCTTCCCGCACTGCCGAAGAAGAGGCAGCGGGCTCCTTCATGGGCTAAGCTGACCGGCTCCGGGAGCCAGACAGCCACATTAAGTCAGCATCCCGCTCCAGGTCTTGATCCCGCTCTCTGTGGGGCTTATTAGCCACGATGCCTGGGCAGCACTCAGGCTCCCATGTGGAGCGGCTTCCCGCCGAGCCGGGGCAGAGTGGGAGCGGAGCAGAGCCAGGTCTCCCCCATGCCTCTGCAGACCTGACCCATCTTTCTTTCACATTCAGGCTGCCAAAAATTAGGCAAACACCTGACCCCTTGGCCAGCTCCTTCAATTCACACTTAAGTTCTTCTGAACAGACTGCATTACTCAGGTTAGCAGATTGGAAAAAAAGAAAAATACCAGAAAATGCTCATACATAAAGTTAAAGCTCTGAGTTTAAATAACAACATTACATAATTAAATGTACAACATCGTATGAGAAGCTTTCAGAATATTACAGCATGTGAGAAGATCTCAAAGGTAAAGGGTGCATTAATCCCTCAAAAAATAGAATTCCGGTCTAAAGATTATTTTAATTTTAGAACGATACACATGCTGTAGGATCACAGCTTCTCCTGTAAGGAGTAAGGTATCTGCAAGGTACTCTGTGGAGTGTTTTCTTGTGCTGCAGTAAGTTATCCCCTGTATTTTCCATTAAAACATGGTATGTATTCATGTTATTCACTTAAACATTACTGAACTCTCTTAGCAATGACAGATTGCCATTTTGATTAAAAATTTAAGGGTATGCTGTTGATTTGACCCTGATTCGTATACTGAGTAGGACGTGATATCTTTTGTGCTAATCTAGTTCCAAGCAGATTAATATATATATACACATATATATACATACACACATGTATAAATATATGTATATATAAAAAACTCTGTTGGAGGATTGAATGTAGAAGGAGAGCATTAACTCTCTCTTTGCACAGGACCTATTAATATGAAAATTACTGTAATATGATTAACTGCTCCTCTTAACACCAAAGAGAGTGAGTCTTGAGAGATTATTTTGCAAGATGATAACGTTTCCCTATCCAGTTTGTAACCCTAGGGAAAACTGAAAAAAATATGGATTTTGATTTGAACAATAATGAAATGGTAAGTGATATAGCTTTGCTGTCTTATAATGACTGTATTAATTTGCAAGCTGTAGTGCTAAACCAGAATAGAGGTGCTCGAGGAGATATGCCTGTTATCTAGGCAACAGTTAATATGTTGAAAATGCTATTTAGAAGCAGCTCCATGTTTTTATCATAAATATAACTTTAATTCCTTGAGAATCTCCATAAAGTCCCAGTAGAATATAATAAATGCAACATAATCTAAAAGAGAAGCCTGTCATTTATAACTATTCCCAATATTAGTTATGGACCTTTTAAAGTTTAAAAGCACTTTCTGTAAGAGAATCTATTCCATAGATTCCATCCTATATTGCTTCCCCAGTTTAGAAAAATGACTTAACTGTGATAAAGAGATTCAATTTTTACCTTTTGCTTGCTTTTGAGTTAGCATGGCAGACCTTATCTATTAATTTGCCAGGGAGAATTTCTCTTCAGTGGTGCTCTTTTCCCCAAAAGTGAAAAAGTCTTTTCAATTTTAATTTTAGTGTAGGAAAGAAGTACTCCACAAGCAAATGACAAAATGGAACTATACACAGACTGATGTTTTATCACCAGACTGAAAGTGCAAACCTTCTGTGAATGCAATGCTCTTAACAATTGTCAGAATTTTATATTACTGATATTTATATATGACTCTGCTGAAGGAGCCTTTTTATTCACTGGTGAGGCTATACTATACAGAATTCATGTCACGTTCCCTGAAGCTAAATTTAATTTGGCAAGACCATAAACCATAGCCAATTTTTCTATAACAATAGCCTTTGGAAAACAATATTTCCAAAGTTTCTTGGAGGCCAGCCTTGTGGACTGAGAAATGTAGGACTGAACCAAACAATAAGCACAGGATTATACTGAGTTACCCATAATATACAGTTCAGACCTCAGTCAGAGCCTCTCTTGTCTGGCTTCTCCATGGCACCCATGTTTTGTTTTGTCTTACCTCGTATCATAGTGCAGATATACTGGCACACTCTACACACATCTTTGGGCAGAAGATACCATAATGAGGCAGGATTAGAAGGAGCAGTGACCTCTACATGCTTCAATATATCACCAAACTTGGCAAGGTGCTACAAAGGGTTGTCCTCGTTCACAAGCCACTCTCTTCCCAATGTTTCATTCCTGAGGATCCATTTCACAGTAGCATCTAACATAAGCTAACAGGCTGATGTTCATGACGGGGCAGTATTTAAGATGGCATTGTTAGTTGGTTTATCTTGCCTGGCTGCATAAAATAGAAACACAGGTAATATTCCTCAATTTTCTTATGGAGTGCTGAATGAACTTTAGGTCTAGGCACTGTGGGAAGAACAGTTGAGGAGCTGGGTGTACCTCATGAGGCAGATGTGGTTTGCAACAGGCTGAAGCATATAGGCAAGAGTGATGTTACCAAATACTTAGTGGTACAATAGAGGTAAATGAGGATTTCCTAAAAGATGGGGAACACTTAAGTCCTTCTGGCTAAGGACAAAGAGAAACCTTGCTGCTCAAGGAGGGGTTGGCTCTTTTAGTCCTGCTTAAAGTAAAGAGAGAGAGAGAAGTGGGCTTTATTGGTAAGCTTCAGAGCATGTCTTCTGATGTTTATCTGTGCAGTAAATTACCATAATGTTTTCTCTATGTGACAGTGGCACTGAAATGTGCTGTGACATGTTGAAACAGACTTCCAGCTCTGAAGAAGAAAAGCACTAGGGAAAAAAAAAGTATGGGGAATGTATTAAAATGTATCTATTCTGTTTACTTTTTTTTAAGCAAATATAAAGCACCTCCAACTGTTCTTCAGCCAAACTAGCCGTTGGCTTATAATCGCTGAGAATGTGAATATTATGAGAGGAGATTCTCCCTGCTTACTGTCCACATAAGCAGCTACTCTAATAAGGAGGTGTCTTCCTCTTCATGTATTCCAAATGTTGATGTGATAGTCACAGATTTCTGAAGCCTTCACCTTCTTCACCTGAGACAGAACTGACAGAAAAGGATTGGGAATCTGAAGGCTATTCTCCCCACACTGGTGTTTCCCTTTAAACATTCTCGCTTGGGTTGGGGAGCAGGAAGGAAGTTTTTTTGTTCAGCTTTGGTGTGCACAAAGTCTTAGTTTCTGTGCAGATTGCAGGATGTTATGGCGTTGGCTATGTCAATATTGTCTGAGTGCGTTCTTAAACCCTGTGGCTCTGAGCAGGTAGAAGTCTGTCTGTAGCTAAATGATAAGGCTGTATCTGCTATAAATATAATAACATCATCCACACACACGTACAGATGGCTACGAAAGAGTGATGAGACATCTTGTTTTGCCAAATATAGAACCTAATGAAAGAAATCACGGACTCTACATTTTAGCTCTTGAGACTTTTAATCTTTGAACTTTTGAGTTCAAGTTCTTCTTGGCTCTGGGAAAATTCAGGTTTTTATTACATTATTCAGTTCTTCCCTCCCCCACTAAAATCCTACGGCATGAATTAATTACAAATAAGAATCTTGGCACAGGTTTCAATTTAAAGAGAAATATTTTTCTTCTGCTAACTTTATGCCTTTTCTTCAGGAGATTCAGTGAAGGGACAAGTTTAAATTACAACAGGGAACACAATCATCCCAGAAAGGTTTAGAAAAAAAAATTCATTTTCTTCTAAAGTTTAAAATATTTTGCAAAAACTGACTCCCAGCAAGGCTCTTTCAACATTGCTATTAAAATATAAGTGACCATTTTCATTTAGGCTTATGCAAAAAGAATCCATTGTCACTTAAGTCTACTGCCAATTTCTCAGCTGGTATAAATCACCTTTATTCCAGCTTGGTGGAGTAACACTGCTGTACATCCAGCTCAGGATTTGGCTCCTGTTTTCTATTAATTCTGATACAGGGTAGCTGGATGAAATTCTGTGGCCTGTGTTTTACAGGTAGTTAGACTAGATGCTCTAATGGTCCCTCTTCTGCCTTTAAAATCTATGAATCTAATGAAAATTATGTGTGTGTATCAAGGGGAAAATATGCCTGTTTACTGCACAAAATTCTTGTGCCTCATTTCACAAAAGGCATAGAAACCTGACTATTTCTTAAGCCAGGATTTCTTTTCACAGTATTGATAATTATATTACAAACAGTATTTAGCACATGAAATTAATAAATCTTTTGCTTCCTCGTTTACACCAGTTTCCCATATTGTATTAGTAACCACACATTAGCTAATCAGCAGGTTGAGGGGAAAGCTGCCAAAAGCAGATCTGATAATTGGCAGCAGTCAAACAATCATAGCAGGAAACTTTACACTTCCTGCAGACAAGGCTACTGATGAAGACAATGCTGAGATATAACTTTAGGGAAAAAAATTAGGATGTTTAGTTCTTTCATGTTTAATGATGTCTTGGAAAACTGGATTCACAGTTCACAGGGAGATACAGGCATTTTGCACAGAAACAATATAGATAACCACCCAACATTGATTAAGGGAAACTTGGTAATCTAGTGATCACCTAGAAACATTCATGAGATTTGTTCTCTGCCAAATTTTACAATCCATTTACAACACCTTTTCTATTTGTCTAAGTCCATATATAGTACAGTTATTACTGTAAGTGAATGCTTTGACCCATTTCTCTGCCCACCATTCCCCTGAGATAAATAAATATCAACAAATCCATCCTACAGGAAGGAATTTTAAATACACATCAGCTGAGTTCTAGACTCACCCAAGAACTTAGGTGCTCCAGATAGGATTTAAACTAAAATTCAATATTCTAAGCTTCTGCTCATCTATTGCTTAGCCTTGGCCCCATCTGAAGTCCCTCAAGTGTTTAAACTAAAGTTTCCCAAGTCCCCTCAAGGATTCTTCTTCTAGGCATAGATAGAAACACTTCAGTTTTTACAGTATGAAGAAGCTGGGAAATCAAAGTAGCCTTGACCTCGAGTGTTATCCACAGCTTGGTATCCTTCATTTATCTCATTCTTGGAGGCATTCTTGCTGATGTTTTACATCAAATATCCCTCAGATTAAATACAGTAACAGTGGCTCAGAAAAGCAGAGCTGAAGATCTCCCACTTCTGCTCGCACCTGAGACTCGGTCTCTGGGCCATCACATTTGCAAATCTCTTTCATAGGGTGGAACAATTTCAACCAGAAAACATGAGATATCCTTACTTCAAAATATCCTATATCTGGACAGGCAGGACAATGCCATAGAGGTGGCGGAGGAAGAAACATGTCCTAAGAAATGCATTATAGGGCTTTGAGAGAAAGAACTGTTACTCCATTCACTATATAAAGCAAAGGGGTAGGAGAAGGCACAAGATTATAAATCCTGAGAAGAATTACCTCCCTTACATAAAAATAATGACAGAAAACTAACAGCTGAAAACAGCCACTGCACTGCACTCATTTCGAAGCATTTTATGATGGTAAAGCTAAATATAAATACATGAAAAATATATAAATACACTATAACGAGTTCAATAAGATGTACAAAAAGTGACATAGGGAGTAAGGGGTAGAGAACTGAGGTCCAGCCTAAGCTTTGAAACCAGGCTGCCTTTGTAGTCATTGAAGGCAGATACCCTCCTTAGGAGGTGTGCGTTTTGGGGAGAGATTTGTAGTACCTACACTATCTTAGAATAGGATCACCATCTGCTCGTGTCAGTTGAATTTTGCCCCTATCATATCCTTTACAGATCTGAGATGAAATTCTTTGGCCAGCATAGGAATCACAAATTCTGGGATTGTAAACCATACCTTTATCTGGGGTGCCTCCAAATATATGGAAAATGAGGCCACAAATTTGTACATTTTCCTTCTACTAAGTGTTGAATCCTTTAAGCCACCAAGCATAGCAGGACCTCAAAGGATATTCTCATTACTACCACATACAAAAGCCGAAGGAAAATGCAGGGTAAAATGCCATCCTTGAGGTAATCCCTAATCTCACAAAAAATCTCTGGGAGTTTTGCTTTATTTTCAATGCAAGCAGATCAGGACCCTCTGGTAAGCCATGTGTTTTGTGGATTAAATGTTCACTTTTCCAAGGTCACACAGCAAAATGGAATGATAGTCTTCCCCGACAAATTTCAGATTTACCATTTAATTAATTGACTTTGGCAGTTGGCACACAACCTTTTAAAAAAACATTCTGAAATGTCAGCCTTGAAGGGGGAAAAAAAATCATTTGATGAATTTAATCTAAGTGCCAACCAAAGCACAAATGTTCCCTGTGGACCCGTTACAACACTGGAGTTCACAACTGATTGCTTGGGAATGAGCAAACTAATGCGGCAAAATATTTACTAGCTAAGTAGATGTAGTTTAATGTATACAGTCTACTCGCCAGATATTTACACCTGTATCCTGTAAAATGCTGAAATCTTCAGAGCTGTTAAATTAATTAATTTAATTAAGGTAAATAAGTAGAAATACAGGTTGCTGTTTTCCCAAATAAGAAGTTTCACAGACTGAGAGTGTTCATTTACGACTTCTTTTTTTGTTGTTTTGTTTTTTTTACAAATGTGAGAAACCACAAAAAAGTTGTTCTCCTTCTTCCTGTACATACATGTTGTGCAAATTATATATAGTTTACTGGATAGTCTTCAGCAGTGAACTTCAGGTACCATCTGTACATATTTCTGGCACTATTTATTTGTAATTAACCAGGGCCTTATGTTTTATCCCCTGCAACTTAAAGTCTTAAATTCTGGAGGAGGTAAGTTTAGCAGAAGGGAATATTGAATTCAGCATCAGGCTTTCTAATGAGAAAAACCTATCACACTACTCCGTATTTGAACCATTGTGACTGAGAAAGGTTGCTCTTCCTAGGTAAAAAAAAAATCTCTTGGTAAAAAAAAGTTTTAATAGCACCTGCAAGTGCAGATTAAATTATTTGTAATGATTCATTAAACTTGATGGCTCAGATACTACACCAGTGAAAACAAGCTCCGCTGATTTCACCAGAACACAAGGACTTAACTAACAACTGAGAGACTGTAGTAATTTACCCCAGGTGACTCAAGGTGTCCATTCACATAATAACCCTTTCATCCTGCAGAACTTCTCCTGAGGTCAGTGTTTAAAAAGCAGAACCTGTAAGAGAACAGATATTGATGTGAGGCACCAGAAACTTTATTGATGCTGGAGACCGTTTCTTCTTCTCTTCTTTCACCCCACCACACTCATCCCACCCCACCCACAGAAACTGCACATCTTGAAACTTGCAGATGCACTCATCTATCCGCGGAGACACCCAGCTTAGGGAGAATGCTTGAGCAAAATGCAGCAGGTTCACAAAAATCCTTCTATTCATAAAACCACTTGAATTATCTATGTGCAGATTCCCGTATGAGAAGTAGTAGTCAAAGATATGGCAATGAGGCAGAGCTATGAGCCATATCGACATTTTCAACAAAGGAATAGGCAGAAAAACAGAGACAACTGCATCACCTATTAGCTAAATCACTTCTTTGCTTCTGAAAATGGGGCTAAACTGGGCAGGCAGCAAATAGTTTGTGATAACATGGTGCACCCCAACTTTTCATAGCACTACTTTCACTAATGCTATTTCAGTGTCCTAAATGCTGAGTGACAGGTGCTTTAGCACTCTTCCCAGAAACACCCACCTGTGATGGTAAGATTAGTGGAAATGACTCGTGATGCTGAAAATATAAACATTTCATCCCAGACATTGGTCACATTCTCCTAAGCTGAGTGAAATTCTCTGAAACCTGCTAGTATACAAGTACATCTGTGTGTGAGCATGTATAAAAGTGAGTGAGGGTGTGGGTGGGGAAAATATGTGTGGTACAGAACACATAAAGCAGAAAACCCCAACCTTATCTCTTTCCATGCACAAGGAAAGTCTATTTGTGTCAGTGCAAATACTTCTGAAGCAAACAAACAAGACCAGAGGGAGTAAATGACCATGTTTCCCTCCAGTTTTTTATACTATCCCTGAATGCTGGTATCAACACATTAAGGAGAGGGAACTGGTGAATTGTACAATCAGGAGAACATGAATAAACATCAACACAAAACAGTGAGTCAAGAAGTGATGAGCATTATTGAAATTTGACTGCCTGGTTAAACTAAATGAGGGGGAAAAAAAAAAAAAAGAAAAAAATGTAACCAAACCACAAAATACTGGCCTCACCATTTCATAGAAGTAAGTTTTACCTTTTCTTGGCACAAATTTACTGGAATTGAGTAAGAGAGAGAGAAACTCTGAATTCCCCTCCCTCATCTCAGGTTCATTAGCACCGAAGGGCACAATGAGGAAGCTGTGACTGGGAAGCAGTGGCCCTGCTCTGAACATCTCCTCACTGTGGTCACAGCAACTGCCACCAGCTACCAAAACATTCACATGTACACTTCACATATCATATAGATTACAAAACAGAATATCTGAAAGTACCCTTCAACACAGGAACAATTTTGCTGCCTGAGACCAAGAGTCCTGACAGCCTTTTGTCACATTTCCAGCAATGGAGTTAAGGAAGAGTAAAAGAACAGCGCAAATATATACTCACAGTTTCTTAGTTGGCTCACTCATCTCTTCATGATGTGTTGTCAGGGACTCTCTGATAAGAAGATATTTTAATACCTCTCAATGGATTTTTATTCTATGAACCTGTTTAATAACTTTCTGTGCATGTCTAAACTCTTTTTGCACTTACGAAGTAATGACTTGCACAGTCTAACTACACACCGGGTATGTGTTCCAAACCTGCCATCCAGTAGTTTACATTTGATGCCTTCTAGTTCCAGTGTTATGAGCAGGGTTGAATAATCATTCTTTATTCACCTTCCCCCCACGTGTCACAATCTCAGGGATTTCCATCACTTCCTCCCTTCAGGCCGAAGACCCCTAGCCTATTTCATCACTCCACCTGTGAAAGATGTTCCACACATTTGACCACCTTTCCTACCCTCATCTGTATTGAGCCCTGGGCTGATGTTTTTGGAGAACTCAGAGATTTCTTCTGAGTGGTGAGAGCCAGCCCAAAAGCCATTGCTGTGTATCTAAAGTTAGCATCACTTTACACAATTATCACTGCATTGTGTCTGACATTTTATCACATAGTCAGTCAGTATCATCATATTCCTCTGCAACTCTTTCCAGCATTTATTTTTTCCTAATAGCTTTGTATTATTTGTAAGCTATGTTACTTCAATATTTCTTTTGCCAGATCTTCCACCAACAGGCCCTTGCATATATCTTTGGGGGACTTCACTGATGAACCTCTATAGGAAAAGATGACCATTTTTTCTTATGCTTTTAATTACCCCTTGCAGAGGAGAAGAGAACGAGAACAGGATGAAATAAATACTAGAAATCAGTCTGTGACAATGAAGTGCTGGCAGTTCTGCACATTTCATTACTGGCACTTCTTGTGGTACCTGTGCAATATGGCTCACAAAATAAAAGTTCTTCCTAAAATATCTTGCACCACAAAAGTAAGGAACTATGATCCAGCAGCTAGGGTTGGAAGTTAAAAAAAATAATCATTTGGTTGAAAACACTTCATTAAACTTTACTTCTCATTAATGGTTCTGGAAAGGTTTTTGTATTGGGCTACTGTCAGCTTTCCACAAAAGCATCTGCTTCTTCTGAAAATATGATATTAATAAAATACCCCCAAAACCAAAGTGCTTAAACTTGGAAAAAATGCCATAGTGGTGACTAATAGCAGTTGTATGTTATTTGCCTTATTTCCTTCCCTATGAGCAGGGCTCTCTGTCTAGATACCATTTCTCAGCATGCACCACGGCCCCAGAGTTCAATGATGGAGCTTACAAATTCAGATCCTACCTACCCCTTCAAAAACAGTAGCAAAACATAGGCAGAAAACCTCCATTCTCCCACTACTTTCAATTCTTGTGCTCTCTTTTTTTTGAGCTGAGTATTTTTGGAGTTCAGAAGACAGCTAATATCCAGGGTCCAAATGCTACTGAGAGTAGTTTAACTGATAATTTAGATGCACATTTTTAGAAATGCTGACTTACCGCCTTCATTTCCTATTTTCCCTCTATAGGAAGTGCTAGTATACCCATTTGACGGGAATGGATGTTCTCCGGCCCATTGCAATTGCTGACTATGGATCATTATTGATTTTTGCAAATGGTCAGATTCCTTTTGGGGCATAATATGATCAGTAAGCTGCACTGGCAAGCCATAAAATGCTACCATAATACAGATTAACTTTAAGTAAGCATTTGAAAATGCAGAGGATGTAGAGATTTTACCAAATTGTTTTGTGTTTTCCAATATCATGAATCTTGATTCTCTTCTCCTCACAAGAATAACCTACCTCATTCACGAGGCTAATGATCTGCTTTTGCTCTGTAGATCATTGCCTGCAAAGGCCCTTGATCCCTCCACTTGTCAGGATCATTTTCTGCAAAACTGGTGGCGCTTCTTCTCTTCATGTCTTAAGTCTTTGAGATGAGCCTAGATGACATTGAAGTTGCTGACCAGAAGTTATCTGGAATGAGGTGAGCTGAAAACATGAAAGAAACAGGTCTGTGACTGCTGCCTTCTCTGCACCTTACTTATCATTTTGTAGTGAAACACGGAGTTTGCGTTGGTGGTTTTTTTTTTCAAGAAACCTTTTTTTTTTATACTGCTGACTTCCCAAGACTCTCTTCTTTTGAGCAGGATATTTTCTCCGTCCCACATTTGCATGTCTTGTGCCAGAAACCAAAAAGAGGAAAGGAAACTTGGTCTTTTTTGGGGGGGGAAGATTTTTCCTTTTCTAATTCAAAACACACATACTGGCAGCCCAGTAGAATTCATATTTTCTTAGGTTTTTTGATTAGTCTCCATCAGAACTGGTCAAAATGCAAACTCAGAAGGCCTGGTACGAGCTTATTCATGCAGTCATCCATCTCTGAAAAATATTTTTATAAGTTTGTGATTGTCTTTGAAGTGGCAGTATGGCAATCCTCCCATTTCCCCCTTTGTCCATCACTCAGTAGTTTTCTACCTATCATCAATGTACAGTGACAATCCCTAGGAGAAAGGAAATCCAGAAGCCATGCCTGATGGTGCCCAAAACTCGGGGCAAAATAAATCCAGACAGGAAGTCATGTTTTGAATACATGGTTTTCTTCCACCACATTTCTACCATAGCTAGCTCCTTCACATTTGCTTTGCCAATCACTTTTGCAAATTCATGAGAAAACATAACAAGAAAGCATAACATGGCACTGGAAAGTTTCTGGATGACATAGGTGACTATCAGTTCCTCCTTCAGGTCTGGCATGCATGAGATTTATTCATTAAGGCTTCGTTGGACTCTGCATTGTCATCACAGCACCTACATGACTTCAAGATGCTTCTGCCAGACATGTAGGGTTAAGGAGTTGGGAGAAAGGCTGTGGGTAGGTGTTGGGCCCCATGGTCAAAGAAATCCCTTGTGAAAGGATATTCCTCTACAGCAGACATGTATACTTCCCTTCTACACACAAAAAAGGACAGAATGGACTCCAAATAGTTTGGAGGGTCTTGCACAGATTTCATTTATGCTGGCCTGGTATTGGTTACCTACGTAGTCACTTTTATAAAGCACTCTTTTAACAGCAAGGGTTGTGCTTGGCATAGCAAGCACTTATCCCCTGCTGTTCTATGGACGTTACTGCCATATCATAATGCCATTGATCTGTAAAATAAAGGCAAACTTTGAAAATAAGTAGCACCACTTCTTCTTCACAGTTATTTTTAATGAAATGTACTTTTCATGCAGTGATTTAATTTCAGTAGGACTAGCCCAATAAGTAAGGTCAAGCCCTTGTAAGAACTACAGAGTCTAATGTTGCTGATCTTGACAAATTATGTAGAGTGCCACAGCATTACCCCTTGCATTAGTATAGGAGGCCAATGAAACCATTACAAGAGATGGAGTTTTAGGAAGGACTTAATACTAAAAACAGTGTTCCCATAGTTATGTAGCTAATACAATGTTTTGATTTGGAGACTTGAACATTCAGTTTGGAAATCAGAAGGTACCAAGCTCTGTTCCTTTCTCTGCTAGCAATGATTTGTGTGGTCTTGATGACCACCTGCCTTTATAATACTGTCTTGCCTGTTCTGCAGAGGTACTGTGAGCATTATTTAATGACTGCTACGTGCTTTGAACACGTAAAGCCCCATGCCTCACAAATACATGTATTATGAAATATAATTATGTAGTTATTGGAAAAGTCCCTGGCTGTCTCTTAGAAACAACTGTCACACAGCACTTACTATACATAGGGAGTGACACATAATGATGAAGCAGTTAAAACTGAAAACGATACTCTTGCTTCTAGACAGGGCATTTGCATTTTTGGAGAAAATTCTTGTTTCTTTTTAGGGATTGGCATAAGAAGCTTTCAGAAAGGCTAAAAATACCTTTTTATATTAACTAGCTTTCCTTTTCTTTGGGCTAAGCACACAGAGGTACAAAACGGTTTTGATGAGCTTCTGAATATTGACATTAGGGCTAGAAAACTGCATATGCTAGTATGCTATATGGGCCCATTTTATGTAGCAGTAGGGAACTTTCATTACTAAAGAATTAATATACTCTGAAATTATGATTGTATAGGTTGCCCTTGGGCACAACACATACCATAACATTTCACACAGGGAATTCTGCATAAACCCCATAATTTCTGGTCAAGGTAGAACAGCTTCTAGCAAAGATATGTTTTAAAATTTTAAAATTACTGAGACTCCACCAGTACCCTAAAAAAACTGTCTTAGCTGCTACAGTCTCATACTTGTTACATCATGTGTGAACTTGTCCAGATTAGGCATTCAATCACTGGGTCTTGCTATGGCTTTGTCTAGTAAATTAGAAATTCCCCACGTATTGGAAAACTGTTTCTCAACGTGGGACTTTGAGACCACGGTCAAGTCACCTCTTAACCTTCTCTCAGATAATCTAAGTACACTGAGCTTCTTTAATCTTTCAATGTCAGGCAGGATTTTCAGACTTTCAATTGTTCTTGTTGTTCTTTTCTGCAACCTTTCGAGTTTGCCTTAATCCTTCAGAAGTAAGGACATACAGCAAAAGGATTACAGGATTCTAGGATAGAAATCCATGGGAAACATCCCTAGCTATGGAGCACCAACCATAGGAATGGTATTAAAATCAGTGGCTATCAGCTTTTTGCATGACCCCAGCTAAGCCAGGTTGGGAGGCTGATCTTAGGACAGAAATTGAAGAATTTTCTCTATCCAGAGACTGGACATGAGAACAAGGCAAAGACCTTCAGAGCCAGAGCCTCTAGAACTTAATCTTTGGCAGGAGAATTTTTATTTTAGTATCTTTTGGGGTTTTTTCCAATCTGAATTAGAATTAAACAATTTTGTTTTAAAGCTCAGAATTCTCTAGAAGATTGAATCAGCTTTCCTCACACAATTTTATTAATGATACTAGCATTTTTTCATTCTTTATTGACTGCATCTGATAACAGCATTTACAAGATCTGTGATTTGGAAAATAGCTCTTTAAACTTTGAAGATTGTTTTGCCAAATCAAGTAGAAAACAATGTTTCTATTACAATTAAATGCTAGCAGACCAGACTACAATGATACTGCAATTGACGACTGAGAATGCCTATACACATTAATAATTATACAGCATGGTTATGAAGCATTCTGAGTATTTGAAATTCACCATTTAACCTAAAAACACCTTGGTGAAGTAGACTATATAGTAGTATCACACTTAATTTATAGATTTGTGGGTCTGGCCAAGATTGTACAGTTGCATCAAATTAAAACTACCACTATGTATATAGAAAAAGAAAACAGAACCAAGTTTTGTTGGGAGAAGTTTGTGTGCCGGTGCTCTTGGGTCCCCTTCTTGATAATTCTGACTTCCTAATGGATAAAATAAACAAATGGTCATTAATAGGTAAAAAAATAAATTAATAATTGAAATTATTAATAAAGTTATCCTCATTCTCTCCTGCTGTAATCTGTAAACTGTTCTCTAGGCTAATTCATCATTGCCCTAATGCTTGTTTACTTGTTACTGGAATGTGCATAAAAAATGTTCCTGAAAGACAATAATGCATTGGTGTAAGTCAAGTCACACAATGCTCAACAACAGCAAACTGGGGCTTGAGTTTCTATTCTTTCTCTCTTCTCCTTCTTACTTCTGTTGTCAGAGCCCACCTGTGTATGTCCAACCCACGTGCAAAGGGATTTGGCAGTAACTGCAGCTGAACACGATAATGCTATGCCCTCTGCTCTGAGTGAAGAGTCAGGCGAGGTACTGAAGAGACCCATTAGGTACCAGTCCTTCTGCCCACATCCTCCTCTCCTTAACCACCTATCCTGCTCCCATCCCTGAGAACCAACGCAGGAAACCTGGGTTCCCAGCATGAATCTCATGCAGCAGTTCGTGGTCTGCCCAGTTTAACGATCTCTGTAAACACAGTAAGTCCAGTAAGCAAGAATGTAATCAATCAGTGCTTGCAACCATTTCTCTAAGGGAATGTAAACAATAACAATAACAATGCAGGTGTACAGCTCTCCTGTAAAAAAAGTAAGAAGTTTTGTTATGCCTATTGCACCGGTGGGTGTACTGGGCAGTATAGAACAGGCTATGCCTGGGGCGACAAATGCTGGCTTCAAAATACAGCTGTGCACTGTGTGCCTGAAATATTCATTATTAAAACTACAGGCCTAAACACAGCTCTAGGATAGCACCCTCAAGGTCCCAGCTCAGGAAAACCTGGCTTAGGGTCTTGGCCAAGGTCAGCCTGCACTCAGAGAGCAAAGCCCAAGAGGCTCCTTTGCCTGGGGGAGCAAAACCCAACTTAAAAAAAGCAGCTCTAGTTTAAGACCGAAGCTCTAACACCCATTCTGCTTCTTATATGTCAAAGACCAAGATAAAGGACAGGAAGAGAAAACGTCTGTTCCCTTTGTTTTTAATGTATTTGTTTATCGCTTCATTGCATCATTTTGTGAGGCCGCTTCAAAGCTTTGTAGGCAGGCTGAATATTAACCATCCACTGCAATCCACTCAGTCACTCCTGGCACAGGTTAATCCCTGTATCATAGGCTGCCACCAGTTTGCTAAGCAGCTTAAAAGGACATGTTATAACTTTGACAATGACCTGCTAATGGTTTTACATTTCTCAGAAGTATTATGAGCTATCTTTGTCATTTTTATCTTCTAATGAGATCAATAAATTTAGGAAGCAGACATAGATGGTGCAAACTGCAATGCCACAGCCAAGGACGTGGCATGTATAACTGCTAAACTATAAATAATAATGCAGGAACTATAATCAAACCTTGACTTTTACAGACGAAAATTGAGTTGCAAGTGCCTCAGCATTAAAAGAAATCTCCTCATTTGTTAGGAAAACAGTGTAACCCCTGATTTCTTCTTTCATATCACACCATGTCGATCTCTTAATGAAAAGCTTCACACTGAGAAATACGTTTCATTCACTGATTTTTTTCTTTTCCAGTGGGAAATAACAGTTTTTGATGTTTTAACCCTCCCTCACAGTCTTTGGTGCCTCTACATGAAATAAGCATGTCAGGTTAAAATTTTTGCATAGCTGCACAGCACATCTTACTATTTCTTAAAAACATTATCATTAGCTCTGCCTTCACCCTTCCAAACAACTATGAAAAGTCCTAGGCTTTAAAAAGGCAAACAGAGATCTCGGGTTACTTCCAGTGCAGAGGACTGCAACTTTGGGGTGACATGGCAGGGAACGTGTCAGTTCAGGTGTCCCACACATACCTGTTATGCCACACCATGCCCAGTTTGGGGCTGGAATCCTGGGCCGTCTCTAAGCAGCGTGAACGCTAGAGAGGCTCCTTCACCTGCCGATCCCTCTGGGAAGCACACAGTCCAAGTGGTCTCCAGAGACAACAAACTATTCTCGATGTGTTTGCAAATGGGGTAGATGCCAACACCTGAATGGGCTGGGAGCAAGGCACATTTACCATCCTCTGAGTTTTACACCTGTGGTTATCCTCCCCAGCACATACATGGCCCAAACGAGCCTGAAAACAAACAAACATTCAGTGGGCCTAAGACCCACATTTTATTTTACTGTGCCTGCAGTTTCTGTTCTATATAATGAATGGAAAGCTTAAGTCAAGCAGCTGTACCAATAGTTATTTCTCCGGCTCAGTAACTGTGTGCACGGGAAGGTACTAACTGTGTGGTGAAAAAGAAGACATGTCTCTGGAAGTGTATTCCTTCAGGTATAGGAGTCCCAGGCAGAGAAACACCAAAGAAAGTATAATTGTCCTGGTTTTGGCTGGGATAGAGTTAATTTTCTTTCTAGTAGCTGGTATAGTGTTATGTTTTGGATTCAGTATGAGAAGAATGTTGATAACACACTGATGTTTTCAGTTGTTGCCAAGTAGTGTTTAGACTAAGTCAAGGATTTTTCAGCTTCTCATGCCCAGCCAGCAAGAAGGCTGGAGGGGCACAAGAAATTGGGAGCGACACAGCCAGGGCAGCTGACCCAAACTGGCCAAAGGGGTATTCCATACCATGTGACGTCATGCCCAGTATATAAACTGGGGGGAGATTGGCTGGGGGGGGAAGGATCGCTGCTCAGGAACTAACTGGGCATCAGTCGGTGAGTGGTGAGCAATTGCATTGTGCATCACTTGGTTTGTATGTTTCAATTCTTTTACTATTATTATTGTCATTTTATTATTGTTATTATTATCATTATTATTTTCTTCCTTTCTGTCCTATTAAACTGTTCTTATCTCAACCCACGAGTTTTACTTTTTCTTTCCTGATGCTCTCCCCCATCCCACTGGGTGGGGGGAAAGTGAGTGAGTGGCTGCGTGGTGCTTAGTTGCTTGCTGGCGTTAAACCACAACAATAAGGTAGCTACATATTTAAATGGTCCTCATTTCTGCAGTGTGCAAGCATTTGTCATGCAGTGGTTGTATAAAAGACAGAAAAAGGAATGCACCATTTTACAATACACCAGCTGGCACAGCTTCACATATGAGGAATAGAGAGTTTGCACTTCTCAGAGCACAGGTCTGCTTAGCCTACTATAGTTTTCAATCTTACCAAACTGAACCTGAAAAATATGTTGTGGCAAATCGTTCCACATCCTACCTGCCTATTGTTTACGGAAGAATCATTCTCTTTAACAGGGTTTAGATCTGCCTGTTATTCAGATTCAAAACTCTTTGACTATAAAACTTGATGGATTTTTGCCTTGTACAATAAAGATATCTTTAAACAGATTACCCTTGACAATATTTAGGAGATATTCTACTAGAGCATGGGTACTCTTCCCCATTCTTAAACACAAAGCAAACTGCACTGCCAGACTACAGAGCCTTCCTTTGGAACACTATTTAAGCAGCATGAGTGTTAAATGTAGAAAGAGATTCATACCAGCTGTATATGTGTCTATAGACAAAGAGAGGGCTAGCTACTAATCCAAGTACCCCAGGAATGTATGGCTTGACTTGGAAAAGATTTTCCTACTGCAAAATAGAATGGTTTGGATTTTTTTTTTCTTCTTTTTTTTTAGCAAATGATCACAGACGATGAAAATTAAGGCAATTGAGCACCTTTGAAACGCCAGCAGCTCCCGCCTCAGTGCATTGCATTGTTGTGATGTCAGGAATGAGCCCCAGGAAGGCTTTCAGTGGCACTGCAGCCATGCTGCTCTAAGTGCTTACTGCTGACACTGGTGCAGATGAGCCCAAGCTACATGTGAGCAGAAAATCAATTACAGAAACTAGAGAATGGGGAAGGGAGAAAAACAAGTCTCCAGTTACCAAATACCTTTCAAACTATTGCGCACTCACACACCAAGAACATGTTTTTCTGCCAGCTTTAAAAAATATTGCTTCTGATTTGGATGACAAAAGCGGATTATGCTTTCTAATAGGTGTGCATGGTATCCAAAGAGGATGTGAGAGTCACATTGCTGGTTTGTGCCCAAGAAAAAGCACAGAGTTCAACACACACATTATCCCTCAAGCATATGTGAGCAGGACTAATGCAAAGATACATGTGCACTATTTAATCTAGGCTTTATTTCTCCAGGAACATCTGCATTCTGCTCTTCACCTGCTCCAAAATGAGGTTAATAAGGGCTCCAAAATGGAAATGCTGGGCCCAGCTCTGTCCCCTCCCTCACCAGATGCAGTAGCAAAATCTCTTTGATGTCAATAGAAACTGAATAAACTGCACTGTTTGTTGGGAAGTTCATGCTGCTGTATTCCAGATACTGTGAAAACCTACCTGGCCTTTTGTGGAGGGTTTCCCTCCTTTTTTATTTACCAGCACAAAACAGCTCTTTCAGACCCTCCATTCACAACCAGATGTTGTGCAATGGATGAAAACCATGCGGTGTGTCTCCAGCATGATCAGGACACAAATCACCTCACCTGTTTTTGATTTTCTATAAAGTAGGTGTCTGTACCTGACCTAGCAGGCTAGACTCCCATCTTCTAGTCAACAGAGAGGAACAGAGGCTTCACTAATCTGAACTCAGATGTCAAACTTAGGGTGACACAGATCATGCCCTAGCAGTGCTTATTTCTCTTTGATGGCTGCTGAGTGTTTCTAGAAAATGAGCTCAGACTTTGAGCAGTTATAGTGCACTCATCTATATTCTACCATGTCCTCCACCTACTTGTTTATCTTCCATTTCCATGGACATGGTTGCAGAGGCCCCTGTTCCTCCTGTATCCTTGCTATTTTTAGCCACAGTTTTAATAACTTTTGACATTATCTATACATCCAGCTTCCATTTTCCCTGGAACTGCCCACTTTTGAGACATGTCCCTCTACATATGTAGTTGCTAGTGATTAATCTCACATGACAGCTTGGAATCTAACATAATTTGACCTGTGCACCATGTATCAAGATCTTGAAATACCAATGAAAATCAGTTTCTTTCTACATGTAGATGAGTAGGCCAATGGAAGAAAAACACTAAAACCTATTTTGATCTCCTTCTGTCTCCATATTGCACCCAGTTTGGCTCTGGCATTTGCAGAGGACTAAATTCTGAGGTGAGAATCACCAAGCTGATGCTATGGGACTTCCCAAGAGCTGAGCGTAACTACACCTACCTTTGATATAATAGTCTGGAGGGGTAGGAGGAGCTGGAAAAGACAGAGCCTCTGGGTATTTCTATACCAAAACAGATCCAGGAAAATGATAGCAAGGAGACAGAAAGGATCAAAAGATTTCACAGCTATTGCCTTCAGCTGCATTTCACCTTATTTCCAATAATTAATCTCAAAATATTCATCTAATTTCTAATAAGGATGCTGTCCTTGTTAAGTATATGCATTTTAATCAATTATTTGCTCATAAGGCTATGGTATGATATAAACCAGAAAGCACAGTACACAACAGTGAATTCATACTGTTGGAGCATCCTTGATATGTGGAGCTTCATGACATTTGAACATTTAATATTTCAACACAAAGATAAGGATTTATGTTTCACAATTGCTTAAAACCTTATACATGTGCTTCATGTCTTTACTAATAAGCTAAATACAAAGGCCCAATATTATTATTATGGATGAAAACTTAATATCTGCTGAAGCCATTGACCTAAATACTTACATAGAGCTACCTAAATGTATTAAGGAAGGTCTACCTTTGAAAATGATACTGCAGTGCCAGACCACCTATTTTAGAATATAAAACATGCTCCCACACACACATGGAGTATCAGTGACACTGATGAATGAGTATTAGCATTTCAATGATGAAATGAGGAGACATGAGTGAACACCACCTGATACTGTAAATAAGCATGCTTCAGAGAAAGGAGGCATAATTTTCTATCTACAATCTAACCATGACCTCAGTCCTGACCTGAAAAGACCACTTTCCCTAGTGATTAGATCAGAGATAATCCCACTGTGGCATGCACCCAGGTGTGTTGAGCTGAGCTGAAGTGGGTTTGTGACAAACGCTGAATTTTTAATATTCAAAAGCAGGACGAGGAATATCTTGCAAACTGAACTCCATTTGTGCACAGTGAGAATCCATTATTTTTTACTCTGTTAACCAACTACACCCAAATTTCAGACAGCATATTTTAATACCTTATCAAATGTTCCAATTTACTGTCTTTTTTATAAATATTACTCATGACTAGAACTGCTTTGTGATCTTTAAAACTCTGGTCTGTCAAGAAGATTTACATGATGCTTTATGTGTCCAGAGAACACGCACACTATTGGGCTGGCAGGTACGCAGCATTTTACTGATACAGGTACTCTGATGGTAATTCAGAGTCCTGAGTTTAGCACGCAGACCAAATACCATGCTCACAATGCAACTATTGCTGTTGCCTAACCTGGCTGCATATAAAAGTACATTTCATCTCTTGATGCAGATATCCATCCCTGCCAACTCATCTACAAAAATTTCAACTCCCTGCCTTCAGACTTTTTTTTTAACTTTGCACGCATCAATAACCTCTGATCACCAGCAGTAATACACTTCAGCACCTGAAATGTTTATCTTTAAAGCATTGAGCAGAAAAGAACTGTGCATGTTGCAATTGAGTGGACAGAGTGACCTCCTGCAGTCACTCAAGAGGACTGTGTTCTCAATCAAAAAGTTCATCTTTTAAGTCTCAGATCTTGGACAGACAAGATATGACCATGAATGTGCGGTAATACATATCAGGTCTAAGATTCAGCAGCCAGTGTGCCTATGCTCTAAAATCAAGGGTGAACACAACTGTAGCAACTTGTCGCAATACCTTGATCATACAGCCGAGTCCATAGACTCGCAAGCAGATCGGCAGATGCTGCTTCCCTGCATTGATACACAGGGCCGTGGACCTCCCTTCTGCCAGGTGCGGAGCCCATAAGCCTGGTGCTGTCTGCAGGCCTGACATTCATATTCCCTGATCTTTGGTGTTTATTAGCATTTATCTGTTGAGCTCTTTCCACATGTAAATACCTGGTTGTTGCAACGGGATTTTGTACACCCCTATTCTACCAATGCATTTAAAAGTACCAAGTGCCCTTGCAAGAGTTTCACCTGTGCAGCAGTAGGTGGTTTCAGACTGCTGAGCAGTTTCATCTGATGCAGCACCATGAATATTCAGGTCTGATGACAACAGTTTCCAATAAGCAGTCACCTAAGTGGTTTTATTTTAAATGTCGCTATCTCAAATGCATGAGACAAATCAATTGTGATGCAGCATCTCCCATGTATCTCTTCTTAGGGTCAGTTTTCAGAGACACAGCCTCATCTGAGGTGAATTAATACATATCTTTTTTAAGTATGGCAATTTCCCCTTACTTTGCACTAACCATCAATTTGGTTTCAGTATTACACTTTGTCACTGGATCCAGTAATGGATCCACTCTCAGGAAAGAACTGAAGCAAGTGAACTGACTTGTGGTGCACTTCTGCATACCAATAAAAACACCGAGCAATGACAAGCGGAAGTCTTAGGTATCTAAAAGAGTATATTAAAGTACCATCATAGTCATGCATTCTCCTCACCATAGCTCAGGCTTGCCAGACACAGTAATTCTTACCACAAATATCAGCTCTCTAATATCAATGCAGAAAGAGAGCTAGGTCCAGAAATACATTGACGACTTCTGGGGAGGAAGCACTCCTCACTCTGTACCTCAGTACTGCGACTGACCTTCCCTCTGGCTCTGCATCCTTTGAACCACTCTGAATTGTTTATCAAAATCACAAACGAGGCACAAGTCAATTACCCTCTTAGCACATAAAGCTCTGAGTCTTGATTACATGTGCAGGAGGAATATTTACTTTTTAATCAGGGTTGACTGTGGGGTGTGGAGGTAAGGCCATTTTGAAGATTAATTAGTTAGTATTCGTACATTGCTTTGAAGATGTGAGATACTAAGTATTTTTATGGCACCCAGCTAATGGCCTTAACTCTTTCAGCCATATTGATGTCAAGGCCTTGAAAAGTGGTCCTCCTGAGCTATTTTTATGCAAACCTTTGGTAGGCTGTATTGACAAAATGCAAAGATGGAATTTGCAGTTTTGGTCCCAAACACTCTTCCATCTCTGCCAAGTCCTGCAAGGAAATGGTACGTTTTTAAAACATCAGTAGAAGAGGCAGGTAGTTGCCTAGCATACACTTTTACCTCCTTTTGATTCAGTGTTTGGTCTTGGCAAAGATGAGCAGCTTGTATGTTACAAACATGGTGCATCTGTTCTCACGACATCCTGCTGAAGAAAACCATGAGCTTCCATGTTCATTTTGCAGATGAGGTGCTCTGAAAGATTTAGGATCTTCAAAAATTTGGACCTTTCTCCTATCCAGGTGGCTAAATCCCACAGTGGGATTTAGGTGCGTAAGTATTTTCTGGATCTCAGCGTGTGTGACTTGCCCAAGGTCAAGCACAGAGCATATCTATACTGTAAAGGGAGAAAAAAGTTCCAGGTTACTGCTCTAACCACTGCCTTATTCCTCCCTTCCTAAAATAGACAAGTGAGCTCCCATGTTCTGCATCAGGACAGCCATTTTTAAATAAGAGTTCAGGAAACTAGCTTTATTTAGTCTCACGAACAGTCAAATCCATGCAGAGGATCTGGGGCCATGAGGAGACATAAACACCCCTTTGTTAGGCAAGCACAGACTATAAAATCACAGGGGATGTTCAAACTTTGGGATATACCAACTGCATCCCTTTTGTATACCCCACAGCAGCTGGCCAGAGCGCAGTATCAAACCCCAGGAGGAAAACGGCTATTCTGTCAGCCACAATGCTGGTGTGCATCTGCCACTGTGAGAAGGGGAGATTATGAAAACAGGAAAAACAATAAAGGTGGCACACTGACACCAGCCTGATATTCCAAGATCCATCCTCAGGAAAGTTAAGAGGCCTCTTGGCATATGGCTTCAGCTGAGACGATGGGCAAGATAAAACCCTAAGGTCTCCAGCTGAAAATACAAATGACAAATAAAGAGAAATTTCTGGAGGAGAGAGAGTGGAGTGAGCCACCATGCATGTAACTGGCATTTAAAATCAGATAACAAATGGGAATCTTGTTATCATCAATTATGACAAAGCATAATGTCACATAAAAGCTCAAAAATGTAAAAGAGACAAGGTCCTTTGACTGAATATGCTCTAGCCGCATCCAGCACAAATTACACAGGCTGGAAAACTAAGCAGATTCTTACAGGATCAGGTATTATGCGAAGTGTTCAGGATTTGGGTTAATGAATACAGTGTTCTCCCAGATGTTCCATCATTGTTCCAGAGTGGGAGGAAAGCTGGCTGCAGACCAAATCAAATTTTTATATTCCTCTTAGATAGTGCCAGACACTAAGATTTCATCAATATAACATCTGAGGCACAGAGACAACGCATCATGGTTGGATAACCCTATATTCAATCCATTTTGCTGAAGACAGGACAAATAAACTAAGAATCAGAACATTCAATGAGTCATATCAAAGGTATAAATTGAAAGTCAACACTTGTACTGCATATAATCTAGCTGAAAAAGAATTTATAGTCTGGAATTTCCCATTTAAACACTGCTGCTGCTTCTTGCAGATATACTCCAAATGCTAACTTTAAACACTCCCAGTCCTTTCAAGTTGTGTTTTCCGCTTACTTTATAATATCTTTGGGATGCACATCCTTCTCCAGGGTAATGGAGAGTTTGAGAAAAGAAATTAATTGCTAAAAATGCTAGTTTGCTTAGAAAAAGCGCACCATTTAGTTTTTACTAAGGAGCTAAAAATCAGTTTCTTTTTTTTTTTTAAACATATCATCCTTTTTTGTAAGCAGAATTAAACAAGGAAGTTTCTGGGATGTGCAGAAACAGATCACTAGAGAAAAAAAGGGCGGTCAGCATAACACTCTAGAAATGCCTAAGAGGTGATGACAGAAATAAAGAGTCAACATCTACACTGGCCAACAGAAACCCACTGCAAGAAATAAACCAAACTTTTCAAAAAATACACAGAACTTAATAATAATTAGTAAGTTCATCTTGAGTGCACAGCTAATCCTCATGCCCAGCAAGAGGCAAGCTGATGTCAGAGAAGAGGGTGTACTTGGGGAATGAGTTTCAAGTTTGAGGCTTAAAAGCAGACTGGATGAGGTCTGCGATTAAAAAGCTCAGATCCAGTTCAGTTACACCAATCTGATTTGGTCCGCACTTCTGCTTAAAGTGGTCACTTAGCCTAAAAGATTGTGTGTTTGTGCACGTATGTGTGCTTGCTTGTGCATACACATCCATGAGACCCAAACACCTGCACAGATTTTTTTTTATACCCTCTAAAAGCAGGTCAGCAGTGAGCATTCACTGGGCATGAAACAACATTAAACTATAAAATGCTCCCTGCTTGGTGCTGGTGAGGATTCCAGTTTTGGGGGACAGGCAAGTGCCTGGGAGTACTGTAGATATATCCACCAAAAGTATTTGATTTGCTGCTTCACAGATGCCCTTTCCCAATAGACACTCGTCTGGGGTCATATAATAGGAGAGAAAAGAAGAAGGGGAGAAGGAGATGCCATGAGGCTGCTGCCCAAGAGTGGGTCCTGCCTGTGGTCCTCTTTAAGCCCACGGGCCGTACCAGGGATGCAGTAAAATGCCCCTGCAGCTTCAGGGACTCAGTGGAGCCTGGAGCTAGGGAGCTACTGCATCATGGTGAACTCATGGTACATGGGAGACAGGAGGCGGGGGACAGCTGGCTGCACACCACGCTTGGAGCACAAGCCTGGCATTTAGCTTGTGCTAAACTTAGGGCTGCATCTTCTCCAGATTCAGCAATGCCATGAATCAGGACAGTAAAAATTAAAACATAGTCTTGCCATTGAGAATTCAGGGAAATCTATCTCATTTGAGTACATCAAAGCTGAAATTCAGCCAGAACACAGTGCTTACAGGATCTTCTCTTATGCGGGAAAAAACCACCAAACCCAAACCCTTTAAACTTTAAGGGGACCAAGAAAATCTCACCTTCATTTATGTCCCATTTGAAACCTTTCACTTCACCAGTTGCAGAAACATGGCATGTAAGTGAAAGAGTATTGACTTGTTCTTAAAGGGAAAAATAATTTGCATAATATAAAAAAATGGTTTCATGAAGCCTATTTCTGTGTCTGTAACAAGGTGACGAGTTGATAAAGAGGGAGATGTATTCTTGGAAATTCAGGCTTCAGATCTTGATGACAATAGGTGAAAAACTTGAACTGTATGTATTCATCTGGGGACTATCCTGTCTTTTTAGCATAAAGCATGTTCTCTTCTGCCTGCATTTGCCTAAATATATCTTGAATTTCCATTCAGCTCTGGCTTGTTGGGGTTTTTTTCTTTTTAAGTAATTATTTACAAATTAGATTGCTTGAGAGTAAACTATCAGAGGAGGCACACTCCCCTCTCTTCAAATGTATGCAATAGATCTAATTATTTTTCTGTAAAACTACAAACAACCTTCTAAATAATGACAATCATTAGAAAACATTAGGGTCTGTCACTTATAATCTCTGCCAACTGCTGATAACATTTTATTACTGCTTGGAAAGGTTGATTAAAGCTTGTAATAGATTTAGTGAGGGTGAAAGATTAACAAAAAGGTATTTATGATGGAGACACTAAAACATAATATGTTTCTCAGTAAACACTCGAAAAAACCTAGCCCTGTGACATTTATAGATGTTACTCAAGACGCAGTGTTTCATCTGCACAATGAAACCGATAACAAGTTTCTACATGCTAGAAAAAAAAAAGAGAGAGAGGGAGAGGGAGAGGGGCACATTACCTTTGTAAGTCTCATGTCAGAGCAAGGGAGAAAGTGCTCTTCAAAAATAAACCAGCTGAAACCCCTGAATAAGTTCCTGGGACTGCTCTTGTTTGACCGTTTGGACAATCTCCTCTGAAATTACAGCAATGGACAACTCAAAACCAGGTTGGATCAGAAGGCAGTGACTAAGGGGTGTCTATTTATGCCTGGCCTTGGAGGAAGATGTTAATCACATCCCTCAGTCCACCCGCCCCACATCCCTGCCCAGGGGGACAGACACCACATGGGGCTGGACACGGTAGAGCACAGCAGCTGAATGCATCACAGCTGACACTCTGTGCTGGGCTGGCAAGACGGGCATCAAAGCTTTCCTCCTGCTCATCTTTCACTAGTGGAAGGTGCAGCCAACGACAGGCTAGCAGCTCTGAAAAGCATGTTTCGGTATGGAGCTGTTACGAAGGATGGAGAGAACTGCAAGAGCACGTGGAAGCTCCCACATCCCCCACCAGCAGTGAGGTCCATCATCCTCTGGAGATGCCAACCTTGCAGCGCATTGCAAAGACGCCAGAGTGACTTCATGAGCTGCGCTGAGCCCTGGTGCCTCAGGGGAGAACATGCACTCCTGTGGCACAGTACAGTCTCCCTGAAAGGTTTGATCATTTATCCAGTCATAGGGGCCACTTGCAGGTACTAATTTAATGGACTTGCAGGATCAGCTTGCTTCTCGCTTCAGAACAGCCTCTGCTGAGGTCAGCTATGAAAGCCCTGGTGCAGCTGAGAAGCAGGTGCCCAAACTCAGCAGTTACAAGCTCAAGCCAAGGATGTGAATGCACGTGCCGTGGCGGAGAGCTTCAGCTGTCCTGGCTCAGTCCCGACCTTCACTTGTCTGCTCTGCCTCTCTCCACTCCCCTAATCAAGGAGATGGAGCAGGAGGGTTCGTCTGGCTTCCACAAGCCTGCAGCTTGCCTTAGTAAAATAAACTGAGGTCTATTCCAATAAACTGTGGTGAGTCAGAGGATGCTGAGCATCCACACTCAGACATCAGGGAGCAGGACGAGTCTCCAGGAGTGAGCTGGAGCAGACAGCGGGGGATTAACAGGTTCAGACTGCCTACCTTAAGCCAACACGGCAGGACTAGATGACCTCTCAAGGTCTTTTCCGACCTGATTCTGTAACACCCTCCATGAACTATCTTCTCTGTTTTTTTGAAAAGGGTGGGGGCAATATTTAACAGCACTCCTCAACACTGACCAACTGACACCACGAAAATCATTTACCAGGCATAAGTGACCAGCCAGATCACAGCCAGAAACAAACACATTTGAAAATAAAAATTATTTCTGCGCTGTGCATGCCTTGACAAGTCTATAGCAGATATACATACACAGTCTGTAAATACATTAATGTGTGGCTCATCAGAGAGGTCAAACTGTGGCGAAGCAGAATGAGCTTGTGGTTAATCCGAGCAGAGAGCCACCGTCTGCAGCCTGTGAAAATGTTTGTAAGTTGAAGTACTGCAAAGTGGATGACAGATTACAGAACCTGTGAACGCAAGTCAGCCTGCCCCAAACCATTCCTCAAATGCACTACATGGGCAACACTCACTTTGAGGATGACTCACGGCTTTCGTGTTGAAAAGTGGAAAATTTTTTTTTTAATGTTAAGTGATTGTCAAAACTAAGGTTGTTAGTTATCTCGGAAGGTGTAAACCCAAGTCTGTCCCAGGTTTAACCATACTCCAGTGTGTCATAGCCAACACATCTTCTGAGATTAAGATATACAGTGATTTTTTTCTCCCTCATTCTTTCATACCTGGGAAATGAATAAAGCCTGGAAAAAATATCTACAGGCTATATAAAGATATACAAAAAGCAATAAATGTAAACAAAAATCTCGTATTTATGTGTTGATGTAGTGAGTCAGAATAAACATCACAGCTTTACCTGAGAAGTTAGAGTCTGAAAACAAACTCCGCATGTTTGGCAACAGGCGCAGAAGATTTTTAAAAGGAATACCAAAAATAAGCTTAGCAACATACTTTACAACTCCCACAGGTAAGCCTCATTCACCCAGGCAGACTCACCAAAGTCAAGAAAAAAGAATCCTATAATGCTGGGTGCTGAGTGTCCCTCATGCCCTGTATATCCACATGCTGCCTGTATCCCACAGACCTGCCAGCCAAAACCTGCTCCTACAGGGCTAACCTGCTCAGACAGCAATATTTCTCCTGGAAACAACAACAAATTAGAAGTCCGGCAAAGGCTGGCATAGTGAGCTAAAGCCACAGAGCACACAGAGGAAGGAGAGAGACTGGGACAGGCACAGTTCTTTATTTCCAGCATTTATGCTGGCAGCCAGCACAGTCTGGATGTGACATACTATACTATGACAAGGACTTACACCTCATCAGGGAGTGCTGGTGTGAAGCTGACAGCCTCCTCTACCTCCCTGGTAAAGCTGTTCCCGATCCCTGTGGCACTTGCATACCTTGAATATGATCCAGAAAGATGATTTTCTGCCAGGGCAACAAGGATGACAAGCAGATTACAAAAGACACTGCTAGCACATGATTGCGGTTATGGAAAGTTAATTCTACGTAGTCTGAACCATTTTGGAGTAGATAGTGGATAGAGTACTTCCACCTGGCTGAACTGCTGGTTTGACTATAACAAACCTAGTCATGGAAGAAATTGGGGAAAATTTTGAAAGCTGGATAGTATGTCCAATATACATTTAATTAAAGGATAGAGAGAAGATCAGAAGAACCATGAAAACCATGAAAAATTCCATACTGTCAGTGTCTGAACGAAGCTAAATATCCTGAGTGCTAGCTCATCAGCTGTGAAAGCAGAAGATTAGCAGAGTAATCTGGATAGGTTGGACTCAGTAGGATTTTTGCCCCCCAACCTCAGGTAGAGGCAATATTTCAATTTTTGCCTCCCAATTAGAAAGTACCACAGCACAAATTCACATCAAAAACACTGTTATTTTGTCTGTATCTCCTTGATTCCATAAAACTATTTTGGTGACAGGTATTCCCCCCTTTTTTTTTTACATTTAAATCAAGGTTAGCAAGTCAGAAGTTAAACTGATTTTTTATCAAGACTCTTCACTCTTGAGTGCCAAAGTGTTCTTTTTTTCTTCTAGCTTGGGAAACAGCTGCCTAGGCAGAGCTATGGCTTGTACTAAACACATTCAGAGAAATGGCATCCCTTCTCTTTTTTTTTGCATAGAATAGACATTTTAGGAAAAGATGCTGAATTTCACAGATGAAACAAATACATTCAAGCAACAGAATAATCACCCTTCCCAGAACTGTGAACTCTAATTTTTGCCTCTTCTGCTTCTACTGTAGCACCATTTCCCACACCTCAGGTATCACACATTCCCTAATGGTGTGTCTCAAGCTGGGGAAAGGGTAGGTATAACACGGCTCTTTGTATGCCTGGTGGTTTTTATAAGAAGATAAACGAAACCTTCATTCTCCAAATTTTAGTGGCTAAACAGCCAGGGTTATATTTTGCCTTTCCCTGAGCTCAGTTCCCGTCTCTTGAAGTCAGTGAGAGTTTTTTCACTGGATGTTGAAATAAATCATAATGAAGCAATAATTATCCACACTTACTTGATAGCTGGGACTTCTGTTATGTTCCCTAGATATCAGGAGAGCTTTCTGTTGTGTTTCTCAGTTTCATGTTTTTCTACTGCCCTACATTCACTCTGTGCTTGTAGCCAAATTTGCAGCCTAATTTTTTCTGTTAAAGGCAAGCGATGATTCTTCTAGAGAGGTTTCCTTTCTCTTGGTGGCATCTTAGCTGTTGACAAAGTCAATGTTCTTTGAGGAGTTAGGGCTCCATACCTACTACCCTCAGGGCAGGAATAAACTTCCTAGAAGAAATCACTGCTGGGGGTGGTGGGACAGGCCCTGGAAGGTGAAGCTCCTTCATTCCCAGCGCAGGGAGTCCCTGATGCTCCTGGTCCCCAGCCCCTGTGGTGCCCTGGCAGCATCTTCTCTCAAAATAACTCACTATTAATCTTCTTCTACTTCTGCTTGAAATGGTAAAAAGCTCCAAAAATTTGATGGTCCTATTATCTGTCTTGAGGAAAAATCATTGAATTTTAAATATTTCCTCATGATTACTTTCCTTCTCCAAGTTACTCCAATTTCATGAGTTAACAGTACATAACTTTAGTTCCTAGCCTTAAATTAAATCTAATTCATCAGCAGCAATCTTATCTATCTCCCTCCTGCAAACACAGAGTCCAGAAGCAAATTGGTCAGACAAGAATAGAAGAATTCACATGTGTATCAAATATGCTCAGTCCAGCAGGAACTATGAAATAGCTTTCCATATACAGGAGGCAGAGCTCTCAGTGGAAAGCTAAACACATTACCAGCTTTTTATGTGCTCCCCAAGAGCCCTGGAGATGAACCTGAACCTCGAGGATCAATATGCTCTTTGACCGCCTATGTGTGCACAAGACCTTTTCTGCCTTGTGCTGGTCAACCAAAGATTATACTTTCACATAGTCTCCCTACTTTACCAGTTCCCATACTGTCCCATGCACAGGTGGCAATTTCTGTTGATCATTGGATATCGTGGAGCAATGTGTTGGGGACTTACATGTTACTAGACTGTGCCTATATAGCAGTTCTTAGGGTAGTTTTTTTATGTTAGTAAGCATCCTGAAATCATCCTCAGCACAAGCCAAGTCAAGTCAAAAGCAAGGAAAAATACTTATTTATCCAATCCAAAATAAGCAACACAGTCACAGAGGTTTATAACATATGGCTGGCAAAAAGGAAAGAAAACTTTCTCTAAAGTCAAGTCCAAAAGGCCCACCACTCTCTCTTTCCTTCTCCCTGCACTTTGTATCTAGCTGCCAAACAAGATCTAAACCACATCTGATCTGCATGGCCAGGGCCTCAGAACTGATGTGCACTCTCCACCCCAAGTATATATTCATGGGAGGGAACCTACAGCCGAGGAAGAAAGCTAACTTGTAACGCTGTACTCCTTGTTGGAGTTTTGCGTGAAGGTTCATTCAAATTCATCTTCCCTCCTCCATTCAGGAGTTGGCTTCGGTGTCCTCTCCCTGGACTATTAACTTGCCTACCTTCTTCAAATGCAATCGTCCCTTTCAATAGGCCAGGTGCAGACATCTCTTATCCTTTACAGAGCTATCAGTAAATCATTAATCCACAGAGGAGCAAAACATTCTCACTTAACAAGACAAATCTCAGTGTTAAGCTTTTCCAGGCGCCAAATTTCCTATTTCAAATCAACGTATATATTGACAACCACAACTGATGCAAACATTTAAGTGTGATCTGTGCTTTTAGGGTAGAGGTCCGTAGGGTGATTGATGGGCTCCAGCTTGTCCCAGAGGGTTACCGTGAGCCTGATGTGACATGGCCACCAGGACTGGAGCAAGAGCAGAAGGAGTCCCTGTTGTCAAGTGTGAGAGGGACAAGGATTTGATTGCTCTTCAGCATTTTAGACCACTGGAATCTGTGGCATCTGCGACAAAGGGTCTGAATAGATGTATTCTTCCACCAGATTCTGCCATGTATTTATTAATGCAACATAACAAAAGGGGGAAAAGCCACAACAGAATCTAAGCCTAAGAATGTCTTAAAACTCAGCGTCTCCAAGTCACCTTACAAAAAATGCCAGAGACAGCCAGACAGGCTGCTGATTCGCAGGCGGCATCTCGGACAGCCTGAGAACACAGCTCCTGCATGAAGCTGAATGAGGGGCAGGTGTGCCGAGTATCAAAAAGAAAACTCCGCTCCGCTGTGCCCGCGAGCAGCACCTCAGCCTCCACACGTCACCCGGCCCCACTGCCACGATCAGTCATCTCAAACCAGACCCTGCACAGAAGTGTGCTGAACGCGGAACTGCCGGCACTGAGTCACTCTGTTTGGGGCTGCCCCCACATACAAAACCATTTTGGTTATTGATCTAAAGATTCGTGACTCACAGGCTCAATATAGCACTGGGTTTAAAAGACTGCTTTGTTCTTGGAAGTGACACATACGGTCTTCTCGGGGCAGCAGCCCTCCTCTGTGACACCTGCTCCCTCAGAAGAAACTCCACAAAGAGTTGAAGAGATGCCCAAAAATCAAGTAACAGGGGAAGTGGGTTGTGCAGCTCTCACTCCATCCATCCATCCTTTTCCAGCTCACAAGGCTCGGATGAGGCAGTATCATCCATGCTGCGGTGTCACAGAATCTGAGATCCTCAGGACCATAAGGGATCATTCACTATGTGAAGCTCTGTCTAATCAAACAGCTTTAGACCAAAAGAAGATCTCAAGTCAGACTCTTTACACCTAAAAATATGACCTTGACCTAAAGAAGTACTTTCTAGAGCCACAGAAATATTTAGGGGCCAAACTTCAAGGATCTCATCAAATTCATATATGGAAGCAGTAGCAGCTGCAGGTGACCTTTTATGGTGCTCAATCATTTACAGAAAATACAAGAGCATACTTTTCCAGTGTACTCTAGCATACTTTCCTCGCCTGGGGAAATTCATTTTGGATGTGTGATGTCTCTTTGAATGAACTGGCACCAGTTTTGTAATCAAGCACTGTTGAGCCAACAGGAAGACAAGGACTTATGGTATTTTAGTGTGGAATACACACAAAACCCCAAAAATTGGCCCAATATGCTATAAAAGACTACAATACGTCCATTCATTCATACAAAAATTAAGTATATAATCACATGATGAGCAAAGGACTTCATATGATGGTATACAAATTTAAAACACATACAACCCCATTTAAATAAACTGCACACTGTGCTAGATTCCAAAAAAGATGAAGTTACAATAATTGTCACTTTTAGTTTTATATAATTTTCCAAATAAAAATGTGAGAGTTGCCATTAACTAGTACTGACAATGCGCGTACAGTACACACATTTGTCAATTTCATTAACCTTCCAAATTAGGTATTCACAGGGAGCTAATGGCAGCATAACACATCATTACAATATTCAATGCAATTTCATGGATATTATGTATAGGGAGAAATTTTAGGCTCTCTTGTCCTTACAGCTGTTAGAAAATATTATACTTTGCAAATATCCCATTAGGGATCGGCAAATGCTAAATAGCAGAATCTGAATAGCATGAATTATGTCCCCCTCTCCCGCCTCTCCTCGTCAGGAACAGGGTGCCTCTATTTGTGTCATATTTGGCCATAAGTAAGGAATACAAATCATCTGCCTGGACTTTCCACCCTCCTCACCATTGCTATTACAGCCTCCACAGCTAGGATTAGGATCCACGAGGTTTGGGCTTAATTTACCCATTAACTTTTTTTATGACCTTGGGCAAATCACTTGATTTCTTGTATCTACAGCAGTTCCTTGCTTCACAGGGCACAGTGCGGGTAGATAAAATCTATTGTGGATCATGAGGAACTGAAATACCAGTAGAAGGGTTACCGTCCTCCTCATAACTCATAAGGGGAAAAAAAAAAGAGGTTTTATTGCGACAAGAAGAGGAGGTCTTCCAGCTGGGAATGAGAGTGGGAAGGCACTGGGTTTGGAAAGAAAAGTTGAATGTGGGCAGGTGTGGGAAGGAGAAGAAAACAACACATACTTTGAATTATCTAAAGATTCATTTGATGATGAGATGGGAGAAGACACTCAGAAGAGAAGCAAAATGAAAGGATCTTAAGTAAGAGGAAGATTCTTAGGAAGTCACAACATGGGAGAAAGTAACTTTGTGGCACACAAAACAGAGAGATGGGTCGTAGCACTGTACACCTCAGAAAATAACAAATTCCTACCAGCACCAAAGGAATATGAAAGGAAGAGATTGTCCTGCAAGACCAGAAGAGGAAATGAATGACAGAAATCAGATTTTTCAGCTCTGATGTACTTTTAACGGATTTCTTCTCTGGACCCCTTTGAATTCCTCAAATCAATCATCTGTGAGTCAAGTGAGCAGGACTGGACCTCATGGAGATTGTTCTAGCATCAGCAGAGAATCCTTAATTCTAAGGTTACCAAAGACATTTGCCTCTCTTTTGAAATAGAAAGACTTTAGAACACTAATAAGGTATAATAAATTCTCAATCTTTTTCCTTCTCATCAGCAATAAGGTGTTTAAAAAATAAAAGCCATCAGCAGCCACATTACAGCAAAATAAACACACACCCATGCGTGATCTAGAAGAACAACAAATTCCCATGCAAGCCATCCCCTACAGAAACGGTCAAGGTTACCTAAAGCAATTTTAATTGAGCTTTGCCTTTCTGCTTGATGCTGTTTTCCCTGCAGGTCCTAAATGGAGCTCAGTATAGGATCTGTTCACCTTGTCAAACAGGACTAGAGATAAATGCCCCTGTAGCTTACCAAAGAAAAATGATGTTTTCTGTAGGTGGTGGCATGGTGAGCAGCATTAACAGCAGCCCTTCCTCACTGTTTTTAACCCAGTTGGCTATGTTGCATCTCAAAATATCTGAGGTTCTCTATTCATGGGAAATGCTTTGGAAGGTCCAGCTTTACAACAGCCAGCTCGTGTTAATTTGAATCACTTTGGTTTGCTTTTCTCACTGTTGCTCTCACTGCCAAGGGCTGTCAAAACACATTGTCCTGCTTTCAGAAAAGAGCCACATACTGTGTCATGGAGAGATACAAAACACAGCTGATAAAACTACACAGAAGAGTTCAGCTGTCTTCCTAGTCTATGAATTTAAATAGCATTCTCCTATAGAAATGAAGCAGTTTTTACGTTAAGTTAATTTGTCTTTTTTCCCCTCCATATGGAGCACCTGCTTCACTTTGCCACCTCATTTTGTGTTTAGTTTTTACTTTTAGCTCAGTTTTCCATATTGGAGATTTGACATCATCTAGACTACCAGAAAAGTGAGCTTTTAGCCATCTTCCTTTCAGAAGAGTTGAGTTATCCATCCAACCAGTTCCGGTGGTTTAAAAAGTTAGCTATATGGGTAGCCTTTTATTGCTCTGTGTCGTAACTTCCTATTATAACATACAGATAAAACATAGAACAAATGGGTGACTCTAAATCTCTAAAACTACATAGAAAAAAACAAAATAATGTTCCAGCCTGTTTAAATTCTGGGCAGCACAAAACTGTCTGATAACTAGGGGGAAAAAAAAAAGTAAAATAAATAGAAACATTTTTTCTTATAGTTGCAGATTTACCAAAGACAGAAAAAGAGTAATCTTTGACACAGGAGAGAAGGAATATTTTTAATAAGGTGCTGTGCCAGTTTGGCTTGTTATTCCTATAGATAAAGTATCCTGGTGTCCTTTAAATTAAAAAAAAAAAAAAAGTTCAAGCCAGACAGAAGTGCCAGCAAATGTTATAAACCAGTGGATAGTGGGTGGGTGGTGTGAAAACGTTTCATAACTGCTAACAGCAACCCTGTTGTGAACCAAACAGCTGTGCACAGAACACAGGTGTGCTAGCACAACAAGGGCTATTCATGCCTTCCCACAGGGCGCTGGCCAGGTTTGCAGAGCCACAGCTGACCACATAAAGCATCGGGGATGGAAAAGGCTGAGAGTGAAATGTCCACTAAAAGTGTAAACACCAGACGCCACACAGGCACACGCACACACATACACACACGTGCGTACGTTTTTAGCACGTTCTGCTCGCTACTGAAATGAAAAGAGGTAAGGAAATCTATTCTACTGTGGGAAGCAGAGAATATAATGATATAGGAAGTTAATAGGAATGTTATGGGCATGGAAAAATAGGCAGGTAAGAAAGTATTGGGATATGGCACAAGCCAAATTATTCAGAATTTAATTGACCCTGTCACTCCAATAAATCCTTCCAACAATGTATCCAAGACATTTGTAATTAAAGAAAATTTAGAAGAAATTCCAAGTAATGCTAGCGGAAGGGTTACAGATCCTCTTTTCTTGTACAGAACCTCCAAGAGAGAAGATAAATTTCAGGAAAGTAAAATATTATGGTTAAAAATTAAAATAATTTACCTTTCACATGCTCTGCAAAAAGTGTTTTTGCAGCTTTTCTTCCACAAATATCAGTGCAGTAAAAGGTTGGGGGGAGGGTTGGGGTTTGTTTCCTTTTTTTTTTTTTTTAAACAGGATTCTTATAATATGGTTTAAAAACAATTGATGTGAAAAAGGAATGGTAATTAGGAACCCCTGAGTTCTAATTCTGGATATAGAAATCCTGCTTTGGGCATTTCAATTGAACACACAAGCAAATATTACAATTCAATTGCAAAAGGTAGAATTCCTTTGTGGAAAAGTAAAGGACTACCTGCCTGAGTAGTTCTTCTCTATCTCTTTTACCTATTATGAAAAGGCAATTATTTATTAAAAAGACAGTCTCCAGACACAATATTTGTACGCCGATGGTACACTTTAGGAATGAATGCTTTTCAATTGTAGGTATATAAAAGCCACCTTTCATTAAAAAGCATAGCAATGAAAGTACAACATAGCATAACCATGATGATGACTAATATCTCAACATTTAAAATTCTCACGAGCCAGTCCAACGCGAAATCCCACACGACACGAACTTTGACACAGCAAAGCCCTGCCTGATTCCTACCAGTGCTGATATTCCTGGATCCATTTCTGCTTTCAAACCAGAGTACAAGCTATCGAGACTGAACAGGGTTGCTGTGCCAGCTAATAAAGCTAATGATCAAGTGACCCTATGAACCTAGAAAATCTTCCAATTCTCCAAGTACCCTTTTGCACAAACAAAGTGAAAACCCCTAGTTTCTCTCGCTTATGAAAGCCCAGTTTCAAAGGCATTTGAATATTGAAGCAAAAATCTTGTTCCTAGCAGATGTAGGGTCTTGGTACAACAGTTAGAAATGCGCAACAGCAGTGATAAAGATATCAGGTATCTTTATCACCACACACTTTTGGCTCCCGTCAGCATTGACCTAGATGTGTATCTGTCCAACGTTCGGAGTGTGGCTGTTCCACTGCTATTAGCAGCAGCTAGTGGTCAGCCTCCCCGAACCACGCTTCAGAAAATAGCATGTATGAGCCTTGCTGTTTACACGTTATGGCTACTATCTGGGGTAAACTGAACATCCTCTCTCACCAACTACAAAGGTCTAGAGAAATGCTTTTATCGCATTGTTATCATTGCTTTCTTCTAAAATGGCCTCTGCCACAGGAAAAATAGGTCCTGAGATCAACCAAGATCAGCAATTTGCACGTGCATTTTTGATGCTGCTTGAAAATCTGATAAAAATGCAGTGTTTATCACCATTAAAACACTTGCAACTGAAAAGTGGCCCGCAGGTCTTCACTCATCCAGTGAACACAGGCAGCTGTGCTCCAGCAGGACATGCATTTCTCATTAGTCACAATTTTGCCTATAACCCACATGAGAAGGAGCCATCTCAGGGAACCAGAGCACAGTTCAACCTCTACCTCCATTCCATCCCTGGCCTCTCTGCTGAGCTGTAGAAAAGTGCCTGGAGTGGCTGATCACCCTGATTTTGGCTGAGGGCCCCAATTTATCACCTCTAAGCCAAGAAACAATTATGATATTCAACCAAAGGAATTAGTTTGGCTTCTTCTCAGTTATTCCTACATGAGTCTACTGATGTTGCAGGTATTAATTAGTCACACTTTTTTATGTATAAAATATTCTGTAGTAATTTAAGCAGTACTTAGGCAAAAATAATGTAAAGATTGGCTAGCAGCTTGTAATTATGAACATTTCATTCATCGCAGCTTACTTAGAAGTGATTTACACTTGCCTCAAAATGTTGAGCAAACCTGAAGCACACGCTCGCAAAATTCTCAAGTTCCTTTTTGAGATTTCCCTGCAACCGACAAACCCAGCTTCGTTGCAAAAGCACCAGAATTTGATGTCTTCCAACAGAATGATATCTATCTGCCTTGCAGTGCTGCTGTTAGCCAGCGTCTTGTATTTAAAGAGTCAGCCAGGGAATTACAGGGACATAGGATCTGTCATATTTCAGTAAGTGCTGGTACTATACTGGAACCAAAACTTCAGGCTTATATATGACGTAAATTGTTTCAACTCCAACAACCTTAGAGAAAGGTTTAAAAAAACTAGAAGACCTGAGTATATGGCCCATCATATTCGTCAAAAAGTTGTTTAAACCATGACGTTGACTCTCCATTTATTCGATTGCTACAGGTTTACACTAGCTACGCTTGAGCAAAAGCAGGGCCGATTTCAACCTAAGCAGATCTAACACCTTTAAAGGGAAACCTTAACATTGACATTCTCATCTTAAACCTTCCAATCAGTCTTACATAAACCCTATTTTTGTGCTTTTTCATGTGGAAATGAATGACTTGCTGTTCTTTTGTGTGATAATTTAGCTAAGCAACAATTATTACTTTGTGTCCTCAGCTGTGGAAAGGACAGAGTTGAGTTACTTCAGTTCATTCCCTTTTCTCTCTCTTTGGATTTATAAATTATATACTATTGTCTTTATAAGCAGTTTGCAAGGAGATAAATTGAACTCATCTGAGTATTAACCTCACCTAAATATTACTACAGAAATTCAATTTCTAATCTCAAGCACAGATAAAACCTTGCACTCATATTGTTTCTTCAAAATTTTTGATCTGTTTTTCAAATCCATACTAAATTCTGCCCTTCAGGTCCTTAAAGGGATCTGTACACAAGAGTCAAGAGCAAAAAATGGGCAGAACTACTGCTGTGGAAAGAAGAGATACAGTCTGTGAAAAAGAAAAACTCCATTCCTCGCTTGTAAGATCCTTTTATTCCAGAACTGTGATTTTATAAAGTTTTTAAAGAAAGCCTCTAGACAAATTAAATCATGGATTAATATTAATTATACAATGTTATCTTTATAACAATAGATTAGTATACTATTAAGTCACATATGTTATCTTCTCACTATTTATTACAGTACTGAGGCCAGTAGCACTAGCATAGCTAATGCCACTGCAAAAATTCAAAGCCCAGTGAAGCCTTCCATGTACAAATCACACTAATCACTTCTTAGAAGCAGATTACCTTCAAATGAGAAAATGTGAAGAAATAGCACCAACCGCAGCAAACAAAAACCCCACTAGTTATTTAAAGAAAATTGCACACAGCAATGCTGCCAAGATGCCACAGTGTCTCCATCACAGCCGGAGGTGGATGGCTTCTGTAGGCTTGGGCAATTCACATTTCAGATTCTTTTCCCACTGCCCACATGTTCAATTTTACTCAACAGCAAGCCCTATTTCTCCCTTATTTACCTTCTAAAGCAAAGCCCACATTGGTGGGAATGAACACCAAAGTGACACTTAGAAAAAGCAACATCATTTGAACAGCTGTAGACAGTCTGTTATTTATCAGAAATTTTAACAAAGGCCAAAGGAAAAAAGCAGCAGTTCAGCAGAGAGCAAGTCCTGCCCTAGCACAGCTGTTACACAAGATGGGAAAATTTCAAAATGAGAAAGTAAACACCACTCTATATTCTAGCAAAGAGGGAAGAGATTTTTTTCCCAATCCTTGGAAATGGCAAACTTAACACTAATGAAATGCAAACATCCCCCCCACCCCCTGAATATAAAAGCTGGGATCCAGTTGTGATTCTTTCCTTGTGGTATTACTTTGCCCACACTACCCACAGGGCAAAAAGCTACAGATGCTGGACCAGACCCCAGGATTGCTTTATTGATGTTCATGTCCACTGCTCTGACGGTTTTGCTGGACAGGCGCAGAGTTCACAGCCAGCCTCTGCTCACGTCTCGGAGTACTGCAATTTCGGGAAACACCCATGAGGGTAAACTCTTCCTCCAGTAAACAGATTTGTTAAAAAGCAGTGCAGAGAAATCCTTTCAAGCGTCCTTTCAACAGGTTTCTTGTTGAGGGCAGGAACTGATGCTCCTGTGGTATCAGTATTAGGAATTCAAAACTGTCTCCACTCTGCATCTGGAGACAAACTGATGGCAGCTCTCACATGAACCAGTTTGATTCAGCTGCTCTGTCATTTAGAGGGTCACATTTCCTCAGTGCTGTCATTTACGACTCAGATGGCAAATGCACAGAAGAAAAAAACAAAACCTCCAACTGAATGAAGGGGGGACTTAAAAAACACCCACCCCACAACAACAGAAGGCAAGCCAAGCGCAGCACAGCTTTACACCCATAGTGCCGGTAATACATAGACCTACACTACTGGAGCCAGACACACAAAAAAAGCCTTACATGGAGCAGTGTGGTCCTCAAAACACCCGCCCAACAGTGCGGAGAGTGAAGAGTGTCCCACTGCTCACCCACTCGGATGCAGTGCTGTAACCAATGTGTGCAGCATCTCCTGGGGGTTACCAGTGCATAGATGAAGGCAGAAGCAGAAGGTCCCACTCCCTGGGCATCGGTTCTCACCACTGCGTCCTCTCAGCACCTCTGTCACCGTCTTTCCTGGTAGCTGGTTCCTAAAAGTTAGAATGGGCCAGTTTTCCCAAGGCAAAACATGCACCCGGGAAGCCGTTCAGAGTTATATAGCCTGATTTACCAAAGGCAACATCTCAGGCTGACAGAGGATGTTGAGAAGTGGAAAGAGTGGTTGCTGTTTGCTAGCACAGGCATTCACCACCTTCACTCCCAGCTTATGTCCTGATCTCTGTAAAAACAGGTTTGGGGCATCAGCATGTCCCACATGTTGCATATGGAGCTCACGTGCCTGACCTAAGGCTAAAAAATCCTGCTCTGGTAGGCAGACACCATATCTCCACTCAAGAGGATGATGTGTAGCTCTAAATCTGCCCTATTTCAGATCTCGGACGGGCAACAGCCTCAGGCGACGGAGATGGCCGAGCTCCGTGTCAGGCACACCCACAAGTAAGTGACCTTCCAGCAAGAGTGGTGCTGGCCACCCACACAACACCCAGGGGTCCATACGCCTCCAAAGGCATCACAGAGGCAAACTGCTCAGTCACATAGGAGATAACAGGAGATGCTTTACAAGGGTGGCAGGGGGGGTATTTCTTTGTTTAATTGTACTATCGGCAGTTTTCTCCTCTTCCTATTGTTATGTCTTGGACAATATGGGAAACAAGGTATGGATGTCTGGGCATCTACAAGAGCAGCTGTGTTGTACAGACGTTTGTGCCCTGCAGGGCTGTGACAGCAGAAACCAGGCACTAAGCAACACCGCCTCTGCGTGATTTCTGAGCACCACTGATATCCTTTGAATATTTTTCTTTCAAAACAAAAGAGAAAGGCAGCACACCACAGGAACAACCGTAACCCAGTAGTTTGAGGACATCTAGGAGATGTTAGGTGCAGGCTTGGATATTAATCTTCTACTATTCTTTGAATGCCTGAGCCACTGGTTCAGTGGTGTTCTGGGCTAAGCTCTATCCATCTCCCCTGTTGGAATAACTTAATTTTGTGTAAACAATCACTTATTAACTGGAAAGGGAATCTCAGTAACAATCTTCCACCTACCATGGAGTTCTTCACTGTATAAAGTCCATCTTTACTCCCTGATTCAAGGTATATTTATTTGTACAAAGAAGAACAACTTCTATTCAGGAAAGTGAGAGGCCCATGACAAAAAGGCTCAGGGGTCCCTTCGGAGAACTACACTTCTTGCCCACCTTCTTGCCAACTGGGCTGTTGGTTAGTCTGGGGTCCAGGCTGGGGTAGGTGACCAGAAACTCTTTGCTAGTGTTGTCACAGTTAATGCATCCCGGGGTCACAGCAATCTGACATTTGCCAATGCAAAACTGTTTAGTCAGAATTTTTTCTGACCATTGTCCCCCTGACTCCATTCTGCAGCTATTTCCCCTGGTTATTCAGTAAGCAGCAATCTGCTGCAGTGCACTGAATGCTCTGTGCCTTATATCATACCCCAAAGGTCCAAAGCAATACGCCAAAGAAATAACACTCTAGCTGTGTTTCTGAATTTTAGCTTAGTTATAACACCATGGGCAATAAAAAAACTCAAGGTTCCAGTTACAAATAGAAATTTTATTAACTTCTGAAAGCGGAATTTTTAATCATTCGCTTGCAATATTTTCCTTTTTAAAACAAATATTCACGTTTCTAGGAATTGCTGACTACTGTGCTTATAAAATGGAGCCCATTTTTGCTGTGTCTAGGGAAGGATAAGGAAAACATGATGCACAAACCAGGAAAACTGTAGAAAAAATATTGGCTGTAAAGTCTGTGTTCCTGAAGACAACCAAGGATAACATTTAACCAGAAACTGGATTTGACATTCAGCTGTCGGTAGTTCCCTTAAGCACTGGAGCCTCTCAGTCTGCAAATAAAATCTTGATTCATACAAATGTATATACTAAACAAGTGTATGAATCCACCAAGCTTTTTCAGAAAATTTAATGAGAAATGACCCTTCAAAAACTGATTTCCAAAACTCCAAAGTCTGTTTTTATATGCATACAAACTGATATATATATTTAATATATATAATGCATGACTTTATATGTTTCATTTCACTTTCAGTGTAAAATCTACTTCTTATTAGGAGAGAAGGATTAGCATATACATGTTAGCCAGGTGGTTACAGAACTTGCCTGTATGAAACACGATAGGTTAAATCCCATTTACACTAATTACATCCACAGCAGCATTACCACATACAACCTCACATGTGTTTCAGCTTTGAAACTTAAAGCACATCAGCTCAAAGTTAACTTAGGACATCAATGTCTTTATCTGGAATAAGCTAAAGCATTTTTGGTTTATGTTTTCTTATCCATCAGCTGCCCACTAGAGATTCAACATGTATTTTCATGTTCACAAATTATGCCAATAGAAATACACAAGCTGCAAAATAGAAGAGAGGAAAGCAAAGACAGCAAAACTCCCACCACTGGTCTATCTGCATATAAAATTACATATCAATATAATTTATAGGAAATTACCTAACATTCCCCCTCAAATTTAACAATCTTCAGTGGCATTTGATATATTCTTGACTTCTGAACAAATTCCAGTTAACAGAAAATATTGCCTATTTCTCTGCTAAAACAACTTCTAGGTTTTCTTTTCAAAGGATTCTCCTATTGCTGGTAGGTAATTCTGCCATATATATAGTACTTCATATGCTTTCTATAGCAGAAAATCTATGTATATATCTTTACCTTCATACAAAATACTGACAAAGTTCTAGGATCCGTTACTACTATTATTTTATAGGATTCAAAACAGAAGACAATAAAAAGGTGTCTCTTTTCTGAAACCTACAATCTGAATTTTAGCTAAGGTATAACTAGGGACAATCAACAGAAGAGATGAGGCAAGAAGAAAAGCAAGGTTACAGCAACACCTTTGCCAGTCAGACAGTTCAGGAAAAGGGAAAAAAAAAAAAGCTATTGTCACACTTACTTTAAATTGATAAATAATAGAGGGCATAGAGGTTCTGAGCCAAATCCTACCTAAGGCAGCGGAAAGATAGGTAATGGCTACAGTGGCATTTTAGATCAGAACTAATATTTTTATCTAATTTCAGCTAAGGTCGGAAAGCATTTTAGCTCACTCTGTTAAACTCAGTGAACCTTATATTTTGCAAATGCCTCATGAATGTCTTTGAATAAGCTACACTATGAATAAGGTGAGTTTCAGGAAGACATTTAAATGGATAGCAATAGCTTTTCCTTGACGAGTACTTTATTGATGTGAAATCCCTGAGCTGTACATTGCTGGAGGCTGGGATTGCATGTTGTGTGAGTGCCCTGCTCCTGTACCATCCACGAGTATCTCCTCTCAGCCTCTGTCAAAAACAGGACACCAAGCTGGGAGGCCTTTGGCTAAAATGGCCTTTTAATGTTCTTATGTACTATACAGAAAATCAGACCAGTATCTTTGCAAAACTTCTTCCCTCTCCCCTCCTCCCTACTCCCTCGCAGTTACAGCATTCAGTCATCATTCCACACATTTTCTTTTCTGAACTTTTTCATTTTAAATCACTGACATTAAAATCACACTCACAGGATTGGCTACATTTGAGTGCAGCAAGCAAGTGGCTTAAGCTTTTGTCTTCTATTAACAGGGTAGTGCAGTGCTCTTCCTGCCTAGCATTTTACCAGAGCATCTTTCAGAAGCATTAGCAGAAGATTACACAGTCCTCCTTGATTATCTCAGAACTTAAATTTATTATGCCCCTATCACACACAGCTATTATAGTCAACTGCAGGTTTGTAATTGCTCTCAGTGGGAGAAGGTTCAAGCCCTTTATTTCTTTCTCAGAAGGATATTGGGCCTGATCCAATTCAGGCCAGGCTTATACTGTTTTCTTCTCTGAAAATCTATTTCCTTATTTCTAGATTAATTCAAGCTACAAGATACCATCTTTCTCTCTGGCCCTTGACCTTCTAGATAGCCCTTATTTACACCAGAAAACAAATGTGTAGGAGAACATAATATTAATTAAAAGGCAGCATACCTTTGATTTACACATCAAATAAAAATATGATAATATCACCGAAGGAAAGTCTTGCATATGGTTCATCATATAGACAGAGTAAAATCAAAGTGTAGCTATGAGCCAGTATTAACACAAGCATCCTCCCCTCTGACACAGACTCAGTCACTCAGCTGCCTTATCACTTGAACTCGGGGGTGGGATCCTTGCCCACACACGAGCAGCTTTCGTCTACCCCAGCATCCCCCTTAGGTTCTGCCAACCAGCTCAGAAGAGAAAGAGCCACTCGCTCAAGGGGGCCTCTCTGTGGGGGCCCTTGACTTGAAAGTTGTATGAATAACATGAGACACTCACCTCTACACATACATAAACGACACTGGTAATTGTACTCTGGTGAGCTTGCATCTGAGTATTTTCTTAAAGTAAGATGCGTTTGTCTTTCCAGTTAGTTGTCCTCTGTGAAAACACAAACTTTGATGCTTATTTTCCCAAGACACATAAGAAATATCATTCATTATGAATTAATATGCGTAAGAAAAAAATGCAGCTCAAGGATTTTGTAGAAGGAGACCAAAATAAATAATAGTGTTTGCAGGGGGAAGTGGAAATCATGCATTTGCTGCTACTTTTATTCTGGCTTGATGGGGTTTCCAGGAACTCAGGGTTTAACAGTAGCTCAACAGAGCAAACAGCCAATGCGTAAGCTTGGCTTTCACACATTACGAGTCTACAAAAGCTACCTCTCCCAAAAGATGCACTCGCTACTCAAACTCCTCCTCTTGAGAATCCCCCAGAAATATTGCTTCCAAAGAGGAAAGATCAATAGAGTTCTTCACTGGACAGAGAGATGCTATAATCAGGTTCAGGAAGTGGTTAACATGGAAAAGATGGCTGATTTAGGAATTAATGTTAAGTGACAAGTCCCCTTGCACTTGATTTTGTTCATAATCTGCACTGCAAAGGCTACTACTCTTCCCAGTTCCTCACTATTGAGTTAAAACAAGAAAAGGACTAAAACCAGCTTACAGTATTTGCCAACTCCAGCTGCTGGTTTTGTCCTCTGTTTAAATGCTATTCATTTCTCCTTTACTACATTCTCAGCAGAAAACAATTGACTCTACAAAACTTAGATTTGGGACCAATTCTATATTTAGAAATCTTTCAAAGCTGAGGGCTTTTGGATAAGGAATTCTCATTTAATGACATTAGACGGATTAGAAATTAACAAAACGTTCATGTATCTATTTTTTATAAAGCAACTAACCAAGCTAAGCTGGAAGACGAATATTAAAATGCCTAATTTTAATTGGTGAACTAAAATGCCTAACAGTCAAGAAGCCCATTGCATGATATATAGCACTACTGAGCAAAGTTAATATTCTTTGGATGCATGTCATAATTGTGTATTTTCATAACCTAAAATGTTTTTATTTCATAGATGTGTCATTTTAGCCCTAAATTTCCTGTATTACATACTTGTTGTAGGGTGAATTTCAATACATGTATAATGTATGTTATGCTTATGTTACTAGAACATACTGTCAATTTTAACTAAAATGTAACATTCTTTTCTACTTCAGAGTACAAATCAATTGTTGCTTTCTCTCAGTCTCTCCAGTCAGTTGCATTATAAAATACCCGCAAGACTCCAAATATTGGTGTCTTATAAATCCTTCTAATGTAAGTGCTATAATGTTTTGGTTTGTATGTATTGAAACACACCTGAGTTTTGATATTCAAGGACTTCTACATTAGTGATGCACTGAAATTTGGACTATTTATGTGCTGAACTGTCATAGAGGCTCTGGGAAAGCAAAAGCCCAGCAACAATGCCATGGCATGACACAAAGATCCAAATTGAGGATGTTTGTGAAAAGGCTTTCATTGAGCCAAAGAGATTTTATGAGACTTCAGCACAGTATAGCATTATTATGGCAGGACTATTAGGGGCAACTCACTGTTTACCCAGCACAATCATATTTCTGGTGTATGCAAAAAAGCGTGAAAATAAAGACTATTTAGGTTACAAATACAAAATCTATAATCCCCAGCAGTTTAGGGAATTTTCAGTGTTTCCTATAACAACCTTGTCACACTTTTTAAGAACTGTCATAATAAGGAAACAGTTACAGCATTGATGTACTTGAAACTTTGCTACTGAGAACAGTCCATTTTACAAATTGCCAATTAGTCATGTTCAAGTAGTTACTACTACAAATTTGCTGGAATAAATAAATAAAATAACAACTGCTTTGATTTTTTACATCTTTAATCTTCTGGAACTTGATCTTTGGGAAACTGAGATTTTAGAAGTGCTCTACATGCTGATTTAAAATATGGAACCTGGAATTTGCCCAAAATGATGATATCCTCATAAAAAGGCAGGCTGGTCAAATTTGTTAGCATGAAGCATAGACATCCAGGCTTTAAAGACCCATGTGCTGAGAGAGTCTCACATTGACATGGCTTTAAAGGTCACATACATACTCTGCCTCAATTGAACCCCAAGGGATGCTGTGGCTAAGCGCACAAGATGTTCAAATACTACAATTAGGTTTAAATGGGCATATGGCAGAAGAAATCTGTTCCCATAGGAGGAGGAAAAGGAGAAGTAATATCACAAGCGAAATTAAGAAAAATCAGGATGACAGCATATTACTAAACTAATAGAAGGGGTGATACAAAAGGGAGGAGGTTGAGTTGCAGGGAGACACTTGAAATTAAGAAGCCAATTCTGGGAGCCTGGCAATGCGTTCAGTGTTCACACTGACCTTCAGCTGGAGAAAAATGCCATTCCTTTTGATTCATTTGGAATTTGGTATATTTCACCTTTATCTAATGTTTTCAGTACAAGGCAACTAATCTCAAAAAAAGCTTGGTTTGAAAGCTTAATAAATGTGGGAGTTCACACAGGACAAAGAAGTAAATGAGTGAGTAAGGAATGAGATTTTTTCCTCATGATCAAAGACAATATGTCTTCATACACTGGTCTCTAGACCTCGTAATCTCTCAGGCGCTGCTGCCTCTATCTGCCAGGCTTAGCTTCCAGAGCAAAGGTTAATTTTGCTAACTACTTTGGACCCAAATCTGTCTAAGATGCTTTCTTATTGGCTTGTCCTTTCCTTGGGCTAATAAGATAGAAATCAGCCTCAGAAAGAATGAACATTTTGTGCAATAGTTTCCCTTCTGCCATGTCTGAGCTCAGCTCTAAAAGTGAAGCTGCAAATGCAGAAAGGCTCATTTGTCTTCCAAAATACATTTTGGGATAGCTCTTAGCTCTGCAGTATCAATGAAAGTCAATGAAAGTGCAAAGCAGCAGGTCTGTGACCTCCTCTTTGCTATCTGCACAGGAGCATGACACATCTTACTCATTTTTCCCTTAAGAAATAATTTAGAGGAACACAGGTATTTTTAAGAAATTTTTCTTCATATTTTTACCATCACGTATATTTTTAAAAATCCACAAAGCATGAAAAATTCACAAGAACTCCCATTTCAAAACTCCTCAGGTCTACAGAGTGCTTTCTCCACCCGGCTGCAACAACATCATTTTGGGGAGGATTTCTCCATACGGACATATGACAAATGATGCAAAAATCCTCTTCTGACACCTCCTCTATTGTATCCAAACAAGGCAGGGAGTATTTGGTAGCCCCCACCAGGCTGGGAGCTGGCAGCTGCTGGAGCTGAATACAGTGTAGGAGGAAAAGCGTCCGAAAGAGGCACCACCAGGAGACTGAAGGAGCGGGGCAAAAACCTCCGCCTCCTCCCGGACCTGCCCCCCAGTTCAAGCTCTCACTCGGATGTGGACTCGCTCCAAAGCACAGTGCAGATTGCAAGCGCCTTTGCAGTGACTGGGGAGGACTGGATCAGGTCCTCTTTTCCAAGTTTCAAATTTTTGTGGTTCATTTGTTTGCTTTGTTTTCCTTAACTGTACATTCTAACAATATTATTTTAATTAAAGTCGTATCTATATACAACTTTGACTGCATCTTAATGAAGGTTTTTTTGTTGGTGGTTTGGGGTTGGGTGGGTTGGGGTTTTTTTGGTCTGGTATTTTTAATTTATAGTTACAATATCTAATTACCAAAGAAAATATAATGAAATCCACTAAATGTGAAACAACAAACAGCAATTCCAATTAGCAGAGCGACTGATAAAAGAATTTACATTTCCAAAGCCGTAGCCAGATACTTTTTCTTATTATGTTACCTGCTATTCATTTCATGCTATCAAAGTTCTTTTGCACAACAGAGAAGCATTTATAAATTCCAGCCATGATTCTTCCCCCAGATAAGCAGCACTGAGAGGGAAGGAAGGAGTGGGCAGCAATGAGAGAAGAAACCTGGGAAGTTTCAATGAGAGTTTGTGGGGAGACAACTAGGAGATTTTTTGCCCCTTTCCATTTTTCCTACCTGCCTAAATCCCATACACAGGTTTTATCCACAGGAGCGCACTCAAATCTGTTGGACACTTTTGTAAATGTTGACTGTAGAGCCGGTAGAAAATTGTGACAATAACGACAGCTCCTAAGACTCCTGTAAAACACTTCACCTGCACACAGGAAAAATTATGCCAGAAGACATCTGACTACTGCTGCTTTCATTGATTTTGCTCCCAAGAAGACTAATCATCTACCACAATGTCACTCTGCATCACTCTGCTGAAAAGCTGCACCTCAGCTTTTGTTTACAGACTTTTTTAATTACCTAGTGTGTGTCCCACAAGTGAAGGAACTATTACACACAAAGTAGCAGCACTGTCACCATCACTGCATTCAGGCAGACTCTGGAAATGATTAGCCCAACACAATTTCTTACAACAGTGAATTGCAGGCTACCCATTAAAAAAAGAACAAATCTCTTTTCAACATAAAAATGGCAATTTAACAGAATTTAGGTGGGAAACAACAGTTGCAATGACAATACTTGAGTGCTTGTCACATAAAAGCCCAGTCTCAAAACTCAGATCTGTGGCAAGTTTTAGCTTTGTCAGACTAAATTTTCACCTGACGTGAAACCAGATGGAGCAAAGAATTTTTTTCATGTTTCAACTTTCAATCCTAAGAGCCTGGGAGGAAAGAAAAGAGTATCCATTTCTAAACTTTTATGAGAAACCCAAAACATTTTGGTTAAAGAAATGAAAAAATAGGATTGGAAAGGCCTGTTGATTTTTGTTGAACTGTTTTTGTGGGAAACTCTCTGCTCTTTCTCCCTCCCCCCTTATTTTGGTCCCTCCTCCCCTCTCTGCTCCGGGGGGCTCTGGCTGGAGCGGTGGCAGCCAGGAGAGCATTCCCGCTAAGGGCAGCGGTGAGGTTTGAGCCTGGCTCTAGCTCCACGAGTCAACCTTGTTGCCTGACGCTGGGGCAGTTGGGAGCGGGGTAGGTGGCACAGGAGCCAAACTCACCCGTTTCAGGCAAACCACGAGCATTCCCCGCAAGAATCACGTGTGGACAGGTTATAGGTAACCCAGCACCTTTCTACCAGGGGTCCTCTTTGCGGAAACTTGGGCACACAGGAGGAAGGGCTGCAGAGAGAAATGGTCCGTGAGCCAGAAACACAGAGCAGTGCTGTTTCCTGCCCAGATACCCTTGCCCAAGTCCTGGGAACCCTATTGACATATATTATGAAGGCCACCTATAGCTATCAATAAGAATATGCATCACCAGCTCTGATGACACCATCAAAGAAAAACACGGAGCTGATTTTATCGTTTTCCTCAGTCCTCTTTGAATCTTAATTTCAATCTGCTACATCTTTTCTTATTTTGTTATTTTGCCTCCTTTGTATTTTCTGCTTGCCATCCCAAAATGCTGGGTAATGCTGCTGTGCACTGGTAGAAAGATGTTCTGCTCCCCAGAGCTCCCTGTAATTCAGTGGTGTGGGAACTGATTCATGTAGCCACATGTAATTTGTATAGCACTTTGGGACCCTTCTGGAAAAAAGACACTATAGAACAGTCAGATCATTTGCATTACAAAGGTTCTGGTGGCTGTTTCTTGGATTAGACACTTTAGGTTTGTATTATGTTTCTATGTCAGAAGAAATAAGAGCCAAAATGGAGAAAAAGTCTTTTCCCCAAAGTCAGATATGCATTCCATATATTAAAAGTATTGTATATTCATTAGGATTCTGATTTTTCTTTCCACTTCCAAAACACACTTACTTTCCAGATTCTCTTTCATTGTTTAAAATCAAACCTTTTGAACATTCAAATTAAGGTCTTGCTTTTTGAGTTTAACATAACATTGCTCTTTCACAGCAGTAAACCCAACCTCAGAGGCAATTCCAAGCATCCAGCCTCCCAGATCATTAGGTGAAATAACACAGTCACTCTCTCTGATGGGAGAGTCCTCCCTTCACAGGGGGAAGCATTCATCCGTGCCTTCTACAAACCACTATCCAGGAAGGGCCAGTAAGGTTGTTCTCAGGCAAGATGTCAGATTGCCTCTTCCTGCGGAAAAAAGCACTTGGGGAAAAAGGAGATGAGGTAAACGTGAAGAATCTTAAGTTTTGATTGAAGGAAACATCACAAGTAAAGAAGGGGTTAATACGAGGAGAAACATAAGAAAAATCGTTTCTGAATCCTCTGGCCCAGATGTACAACTGATAAAAATAAGATTAGCTTCACTGACTTCAAACCCCAATTTATGCCAGATAAGGATCTGGCTGACTTAATTTTACCCCTTACTTTTTAAAACAATGAAATAACACTATCTATAGCCTTGCCTTCAGCAACAGGTGAGCAGAAAATATGCTGTATGAATGATAAGAACCCATCCTTTTTTAAATAGCTTTTAGCTTCTCTCAATAGCTTAAAAATGCCCCACAGAGTGTTTTCTTACCCATATTGTAGCACCAACTTCTTCCATGTACAATAGGGTTATTCCAGACTTTGTTGGAATTACTCCAGATACACTCACCAGCAAATGACAATACAATCATTCAGTATCCCTCTGACCAAACTTCTGTATACATACCATACGCTCCTCTGCCAGCACAACACTCAACTGTCACATTTTCATGTCATTTCATATAAACAGATCCTTTTCCTTTTTTAACTAATTTTTTATAGTGAAGAAGCTGTTCAAAGTGATACTTTTGAGTGGGGGACACAATCAGAGATTACATTTTACCTGTACAAAAAGAGCATCCTATTTTAAGATATTCTGAAGAAGTCCTGCAGTTTACATACTTGCAACGTTAGGACTGACTTGATCTGCTTCCTTATTGCATGATGGTCTAATTATATCACACTTTCTCCCACTTGGAGATGGACCAAAGGTCCACTGCAGTTACCACAAAACTAGCTTTGGGTCAGGACCTTATTTCGTAAGAAATGGTCTGTCTGCAGTAGGACTTACTGCTGGTGCAAACAGCTACTCAGTGTGGGTATGGACGTCACAATCTGGCCCCAAGTATTTTTAAATGCATTCTTCCATAACTTATCATGCATGTTTTAAAAAGTTTGAGCAAAACCTTTAAGAAAGATGATGCTACAGCAAGCTACCCTAAAGCATACCACAGGAGAGAGTGTGACAATGTTATCAAATAAAACAAGATAGACATCTGTTATTTAAGTTATTACAAAGCATTTGGTGTCATACTCAATAAATAATACTCCAGGAAGTTTAAATGTAATCCTGATGGACACTTAGCAAAAAATAATTTTAAAATGAATAGCATATGTGGAGAATATCTGATGGTTTTCCACTCTGAAAACTGAAAGAGAGCTATTTGTGCCAGAAATTGACACTCTTCCAGTTATTGTCGTGCTAGGGTAGCTGTGCTCCAATACAGTATACCGTGTGCATAAAATATTCTCACAGTTTAATGTGGGCCAGAAGGGGGGGGGGGGGGGGGGGGAGAAAAAAAACCCCACCACTGATGTAGTTAGGAATTCCAGGCTGCTGGTTATTAAAGTGCCCTTCGTTCACCTGCTACATCCAAATCACAGTGCGGTGATTGGCGCTTGCTCTCATACGCGGGTATTGTGTGAGCAGTGGGCAGCTGGAACCCTCTGAGAATCTTCACTTGTCAGAGATGAATCAATCATCTCAAAAGATGTCAGCATCTGCCCAAACCATTTTATATTAGAATAAATGGCAGATGGTGGTGTTTTTATATTTAATCAGTTCCACCAAATGCAGTTTCATCTCTTATAAAACTAAACCATCTGCAGTGTGTAGGTGTACAAATCTAGCTAAATGCCCACTGCAGAGCCTTTCCTCTTAAAGGTAAACTGTACATGTTAAACATTTGTGGATGCTAAGTTCAATAAAATTCAAAAGCTTTTACAAACTGCTTTGTTTTTATAAATACTTATTTTATTTTTATATTTTAAATATTTGGTATCAATGGTCCATGCCTAACTCTCACTTCTGAATCTTATTATATAAACTGCTCATACTTGATAGTATTAAAATACTTCCTCTGAAAGATCATTCCTCCCTTCTTTCTATATAACTGTAAACCTCAGGTCCAGCCTCACAAACCATGGCACAGAAAGAGACTTAGCAACTCATCCAGGACAAAAGAACTCAACAGCGGTATAACTCAGAAAAGAAAAGGTCTGACCTGGCAGGATCAGACCTGAAAGTCTTGACCTTAGTAAGGCTATATCTTGATTTTAGCATGGTTTTCAATACTGTCTCTTGTAACAGCCTCATAGACAAACTGAGGAAGTACAGACTAGATAAATAGACAGTGAGGTGGACTGAAAACTGGCTGCACTGTTGGGCTCAAAGGGTTGTGATCAGTGGTATGAAGTCCAGCTGGAGATCAGTCAGTAGCGGAGTACTAGGGGAGTTGATACCGGGGCCAGTACTGTTTAACCTCTTCATTAAGGGCCTGCATGATGGGGACAGGGTGCACCCTCGGCAAGTCTGCAGACAGTACAAAGCTGGGAGGAGTGGTTGGTGTACCAGACGCTTGTGCTGCCATCCAGAGGGACCTCGACAGGCTGGAGAAATGGGCCAGCAGGAAACTCATGAAGTTCAACAATGGGAAATGCCGAGTCCTGCCGCTGGGGAGGAACAACCCCATGCACTAGTATATGCTGGGGGCTGACCAGATGGAAAGCAGCTTTGCAGAAAAACATCTTGAGGTCCCTGGAGGACAGCAAGTTGAACACACACCAGCAATGCGCTCTTGCAGCAAAGAAGGTGAACAGCCTCTATGGCTGCATTAGGAAGAGCTTTGCCAGCAGGCCAAGGGAGATGGTCCTTCTCTGCTCAGCACTGGTGAGAAACATCTGGTGTGCTGGGCCTAGTCCTGGGTTCCCCAGTTCAAGGGACACAGATATACTGGCAAGTCCAGCAAAGAGCCACAAAGATGGTGAAGGAACTGAAGTGGAGTCCAGTTCTGTGGAAACTAGTGTTCTTTGACTTTACCTTGCTTTTGTCCCAGTTTCTCTCTTTGTGGCAGGTTGGTGCTGTCAGTTGCATGGAGACACCCACAATTTTAAAATAAATTTCTCCAACAGCACCTGGGTGCGGCTTGACCAACAGCAGGCTGGACAGCTGACTTCCAATACAGACAGATGGGACTTGATGGGGGAAAGAGGGGCAGCAATAAAGCTGCCACACATCTTAGCGCTGACTTCAGTCTTCGTGCTTTTTCCATTTTATTCAGTCAGCACTGATGCCGGTGTGCAACAACTAGTACAAATCAGAACTACTGACATATATTGGACTCTGCTCAGACTAAAATTAATAGTGAAATCACTTGGAAGGTCTAAAAGTTCCCCAAGTTTCATGAAGAAAAATAGCTAAATTCTCTATCAGAAAGAATTACAATCCAACAACAGAAAATATTAAACATATATTTAGCTATCTAATATTTCTACAGCTTTGGAAAGTGATCTAAAAATAAAGACTTGCCATAAGTTTAGAAAAAAGATCCTTTGCTGTGTCATAAACTTGCAGCACTAAATATAACATTTTCCTTAGCACAGTGGCAATAAACATGGTGTGAGGCTTTTGTGTATTGTTAAAAACCCCTTACTTTTCAACCCGACATTGGCTATATTTTGGGCAATGTCTATAGACTACAAGAAACGGGGGGGGGGGGGGGGGCGGGGGGGCCTTTGTAACCTTTCTATTTTTCTATAAAAGATGTCAAAAAATTAAATGAGACTGAAATGCCCTTGAAAAGGTACCACCCAGGCAGCCCCTGGAAATGTAGGCACTGAAGATATAAGTGAGGGCTGCAACCCATGGCTTGCATGGAAAAGTGCTGCCCACAGGGCTGGACGCCCCAATAGCATCAGCAGGATGGGGAGAAGATTATGCCAAGAGCAGCTGGCAGAAGGAAGAAAGGACACAGCTCAGAAGGGTTTATACCTCCATTGTCTTCCATCCCGCACAGGAGAGGAGCAAAGAGTGGTTTGTGCTTGAATAGTAGTTCCTTCCCAGCATTGTGTCTGGGGCAGAGACCTTTACTTAAGGTCATCTCTTATGGCTTCATGCTAGTCCATAGGGAGCGAGCAGAGGAGGTACCTCAGCCGGCAAGTAGAGCACCCATCTAGGTTAACACAGTGGTTTCTGTTTATAGCGATTCATGGAAAGCTTTTCTTCAGTTTCAGCCCAACTGCATTCACAAACACTCCACTCAGGTTTCAGTCTGAGTTTGCCTGTCAAATACGGCTCATTTGAAACTGAGTTACTCCTGAAACTCCTGTTTACTGCATGAAAGTGAAAACTGTCCCTATGCTGCATTGTTTAAGAGGGTTTTTTTTGTAACTTGAGAGCTCAATACCTTTTTCTGAGTTACTAATTTAGTTTGGGGCCTTGTATTCCCCACAGGTCGGTCTTTTTTCCAAAACCTTTTAGGAGTCATCCAGGACACGTCTACACACCTTACAAAATCCTAGTTTCAGTGTAGGAATCACTTGTACTTTTATGTCCGGCTGCCTTCACTGTACCTTGGTTCAATACAGTTTGTATTAATAAGCAGGGAAGTGGGGCCAAAAAAATCTATCTTTGAAAAAGTCTCTTGTTAAGTGGTATTGTCTGGGCACCAGGGCAGGGCAATGAGAAGGCTAAAATCTAGGAAAAGGGAGATTGTCTGTACTGGCTGCTGGAGCTAGAGCCTGGGAATTTTCCTAAAGGCAGAAGCATGAAATGAAGCATTGATATGACCCTACAGAAGCACATACTTTGCCTTGATAAAATCTCACAGATTAAGAAGCTGGGGAGGGCAAGCTAAGCAAGAAAGAAATGGAGACAAAGAGATAGAGAAGGCAGTGGGCCAAGTAAGGAAGTAGGAACCAAATGACATGATTCAGAGGAAGAGCTGTGCACGACATGAGGACTGGGGACTGCGTGGAAGACCCTGACACAGACAGCTCCTGGGAGCAGTAGGGAAAAAGAAGAAAGAAAGGGCAATGAGCATATATATTCTTTGTTCTTTTTAGAAAGATACACATACACATTTTTGTACTTAAATACACATTTTTGTGTTCATAAATATGCATGCATAAATATCTATACGCATACATGTATGTGTGTATATGTGTTATTTCTTGTGCTATTTCAGTAGAAAAGTGACTGGTGTGCAAAGAGTGTAAAGAGTGTTTGTCTGTTTGCTATCAGCTGTCACATCGCTGAAGAATACATTGTAAACTCACTTTTCCAGTAGGACCGACGTTCTCAGCAAAGATGAGCTGACATTAGTCAGGAGCTTGGTGGGGAGGCCAAAGAGGCTAATACAGCTGTGAAAGCATAACAGGCTGACAGACTGTTTATTGGAAACCTGCCAGAGAAGCCAAAAGAAGAGACCATGTTTCAAACCACCCAGTCAAAATGGAGCTTGGGAGTTCACCACAAACTTGAAAGCTGAGTTTAGCACCAGCTCAGCGGTGCCCTACCAATGCTGTGACACATTTTAAATAACGGTTTGGTATTTGTATAAAATTCTTACTTGATTCGTTCTAAGCTGCCAACAAATCATCATTCCAAAGAGAAAGTCTCTGCAATATTAATTTAATCAAAACCATTATTCAGAATTTCCAAACAGAATTTTTTTTTTCCCAGAATCACACAAATGCATAAACACTTCATCTACAATATCTACATGTTTAGCTGCAAGGGACTGCTGTAATTACTTTAGCCGTGGATCATGCCATGAAGTACTGGTCTCAGCCACTGTCCTCACATCATTGAAATTAAGATATATTGAGACATTTTTTATTATGGTCTACAGGGATCCTGTACAAACAGCTTTCAAAAATGCAACGCCACAAGAATAGTACTGATCTTAGCCCATCCAACGTGTATAAATATACAGCATCCACAACAAACCAAAACAAGCTATTTCACTACTTAAAGGCCTAATGATGCTAGATGGAAAAGGCAAGAAAGGGATGGTAGGTGGGCAAAGAATTACTGACATACAGAAGCAGGTCCGTTTTCTGGGGAAAAATTGTGCCAGGGATAGAAAATACATAACAGAAAGCACAAAGTTGTAGGCAGGGGACAGATATGAAGCTGGTAAACTAGTACAGGAAGGTGACATGGCAGTGAGGGCAACATCTGTAAGGCCCTGAAGGTGAGGCTGGGAAGATTTCATGTGATGCAGCTAAACAGGAAGCCAATGAGTGGCATAAAGGTAAAGCAAAACTACTACTGGATCACTTAATCTACTGTCATGTCAAGTCTCTATGCAATTCACAGCTTACAGATTTACCAGCTAATGCATTCCTCACGGCAAATTTCTAACTGAGCCAACTGTGCAGAAAGTTTTCAGTTGGGCTCCACCGAGAACGCTGTTTTGTTCACAGCACAGAGCAGTGCGGGAGGAGAGGACTCTTGTTTTCTGTCATTGCCGTTGTATGACGTTCAGCACACTGATGGTGGCATCCTTACTGAAACGCACCATGATTTGTGCAACCCTGTGAAGGACCCAGATGCAGAAACAACCCCATGGTTACACTCTCCGGATAACAGAGACCTGGTCCGTTGTGGTCATGAGCAACTTTGCCACTGGGGAGAGGAAAGAGGACTGTGCCGGTTGCTTTGCTCCAACTATATTGCTTCCCAGCCTGTTTATAGTGTAATTTTAACAGCCATGGAGGACACGTTACTTGGCTGCCCAACTTGGGGTACACAACTAGCAATGAAGGAGGGGGAGGAACAGCAGAGGTAATGGAAATCATAACACATAGGCTACAAGATCATAAGAAGTCTCTTTCATAACTCAGTGCAGCAAACAGGGGTAGAGAAGGTGAGTTTTGGGGTTCAGAGTACAATCTGGAGTTCGTCTCACCCAACTAAATGCAAATAAACTCCTCAGGGAGAAGTGGAGCTGTTCTGCATTTATGCCAAAAATAAACGAGAACAGTCTCTCATCCAACATGATAACTACTTCTTCTGATGATTTCTTTTGGCTTGTTTCTTTCTCACCCCACAAAATGCTGCGTAATGGGCAAATGAACATGGAGTTCTCTTGCAATAAATTGGATGAGGGAACAGAGGGAAATCAATTTCTTTATGATGGCTCCTAGTAAGAACAAAACCAGAATGCCTAACGAGTGCTGGAATGATAGATGGAGTTCGAGGACAAAGTCTATTATTACATTATGTTAAACTAAAACAGCTTTGTTGACTTCAATACATTTATTCCAAATTTTGTACAGATAGAGACTGTGACTGGAATACACACAGTCTACAAAGTTGTGGAGCAGGTTCTGGAAACTGGAGGGGTTTCTGCTTCTTCTGACAGTTAGAACTAAATGGGGTCAACTACCAATTATACAACACATACGGAAAAAAAAAAATCTAACATTGCTAGCAAAGGATATGCCAGATGAATTAATAGGAAATTTCTCTAATTTATGAGGTTTAAAAAAGAAATTCTTACCTGGGTTGGAACTAAAGAGAGAGGAATGAAACTTTACAAGGACATTAAATAAATCATTTTAAAATAGCAAAACATGCTCTTTCCCATAACATGCAGGCGACCAGCAGAAGTCATGTGTGTAAGAAGATATTCTCTAGCTCAGAGTTTAATTGGAAATTAAAATTAATGTCATATACAATAATTAGAACGGGTGTTCTCAAACTTTTTTTAAACATTTCCCTTTGAAGCAATAGTTTGCTTACCCTGTTTTATACTCTTCACACCTATTAAACCAAAAAACATATATACATAAAAACATAATTATGAATAAATCCAGGCTCCTGCTCCAAAACCCTACTTCCAGCAATTTATAAGGTTTGAGGCGGACTGTCCAGTGGGATCATCCATCCCTCACCAGACAGCCTACCTCAAACCTTATAAATCACTGGACTATGATAATAATTTATCAGAGGTACATTAAAGGCAGAAATTAGCACCTGCATTAATGCCTAATCAGGGCTTTTAAAGAATCTTCCCATTGCCATACAGTGTTGCCCCCCTTGGCAAATCTGAAGATAGGCACCAGACCAGAAAGTGCTCTTATCTGGAGCACTGATTCCTACAATGCCGTGAAAGAGCACTGCTCAACTAATGAACTCCTTTTGTAAGAGAACATCTTTCATATCAATGCTAAAAAAAGCATATCAATGCTTAAAAATTCAGGAGCCATCCACAGACATTAGGATGGAGCATGTGAGTCACATCAGGAAGTTACCATTTCTGGGACATTCCTCACGGTGCATTTTTGAGAGCAGATAAGGAGGATTGGGTTCTTCAGTTTGCCGTGGCTGGGAGATAGTGATGTTTCTGGTCTGCAGACGGCAGAGGAGGAAGCGAGATACTGCTGCTGCCAGTGGCACGTTGAAGTAAAAGAGGTCCCATGGTCAGACTACAAATGACTTTGTGGAGTGGACTTTGCAGAACTCCACTAGCAGTGCAGCTGAAGATAGCATTCCTCACATGCATTAGCGTCTAGTAACAGGGCATCCTCCAAAGCACTGATTCTTACATCTTTATCCCTGACAAGGAATAAAAGAAAGTCTTTATCCCTGATATTCCTGATCCCTTTATTCTGATTCCTCATGTCTTTCTTGTATCCTACGGGGCAATATCAGAGGAATGGTGGAGCATATCAAAACACGTGTGTGTATTTATTTGTTCATTTATTTTACATGTTTACAAACCCAGGACCTTGGAAAAGTGACTTAGAAAGAGAACGTCTGCCTGCAGGCATATGGACCCTGAGGGTTACAGATGACTGCAACCTTTTTCTGAATTACAAATTTTTTACTTAATTTTGAAATTGAAATGTCAGTCTTCCAAAAATTTTTCTTTTTTTAATATCCAAATGTTAAAAAAACTACTTCTGCTTATTTTATACCTACTCACATGTTTAGCTGTTATTTTAAAGGGGGTTCTAAAATCTCCTGCTAACTGTTCACCAGTAGTTGTGGTTACCAGTGACACCTCCTGTACCAGTGTCCTCCTGAGTAAAAAGGGAGAAACCTCACACTATGAACCAAACATTCATGACTAATTTTCCCATCCAGAGGCTCAAAGTCAAAACCCAGTTTTGTGAAGCATGTAAACCCACACTTAATTTTAAGCTCTGTTCTTGGACCATGCATTTAAGGTTAAAAATTTTGCTGAATGGAGATTGCCATAAGTGCATCTTCAGTGCTCTGCTGAATCAAGTCGCAAATGCTGATTAAGTTGGAAAGCTAATTCTTATCACGAGGAAGTTGAATAGAATCTTAGAAGACATCTACTTTTTAAGGTCAGATTCTAAGCTCTGATATACACTTTATATCTGTAACATCTCAGAAAATGTATAAACACATCTGACAAACTGGGATGCACGTCTGTTGGCCACTCCCGGTTACTAGACAGGCTATCAGATTTGCATCACACACATATGTGTGTTTCCTGGCTCCCCTCAGTATGTGACCTACTTGAGCTTCCTATGTGGAAGGTTATGGTTTAAGAAGCAAAGTTCATGAATCACCCTCTTTATACACCCTGCCCACAGACAGTGTGCTTGCGTATGTAAGCTCCTATGGACCATTTCATGCTTGCAGTCATTGCAGCAGACATTTTGAAATGGTTTGTGCATGCCAACACCTACCTGAAAGTAAAACCATGCCATTAGAATAAATTCAGGACATTCCCTTTGTCAGCTACAGAATACAAAAAATTCTCCTGTGCTTTTACCTCGGAGCAATACCCATTGGCTTAACGAGTGAGCAAACCAAGGCAAGGCTGGATTCAAGATTTGCAGGGAGGCATTCAACATATCAGCCCTGCAATAGGAAAAAATATTCATCAGCTTTGCAGGAGACCTTTGTTTGTAGCACAAAGCCTCCTAGATCACGGAACAAGTCTGTCCTATCACCTACCGCATACATGTAAAATACACACTGCCTCCTGTCCTCTGAGCACAGTTTGAGGACCAAAATCACCTCTCCTGTCAACCCCGACTGAGCAGTGAAACCCATTATTACCTCACTCCTCACTCGGCCTCCTCGGAGAGCAGTGTTCAGGTTTCTTTTCTCCGTGGTACTACATCAGTCACTATTACCAGCCTTCAGCCTTTGCTAGATCTGTTACACATCATTCTGTAAATATGTTCACAAAAATTACTTTCCAGCCTAGGTCAGGATTCGATGCGTATCAAGAAGACCTATAAAAGGAATAGAGCCATCAGACGTCACGTCATTCTGAAACAACCCCAAAAAAACAAGTCAGCTTTTTGGAGGAGACAATAGGCTTTGAACTTGGTAATTACCAGCTATTCCTGATGACTGTACATAGGAAAAGCCACAACCTCCACTGTTCACGGAGGCTGCAGATGTAAACCCTTCATTATTGCTTCTGCTATATAAATGTTCTTTTGCTTTCCCGTGTATTTAACCTTTATGATGGCAAAGAAATTCAATGTTTAAATTAGCTTTAATTATGTTTTTCCTCGACTGTTGCAACAAGATCCCTTGAGTGACATCTTTATTTGTGTAAAAGGCAGAAGAGTTTGCAAAAATGGGTTTTAAAACACTACTTCTGGCCCACAAAAGTATTTCTCTCGCAGGGCACAATAGACAAAGAAAGGAGACAAAATGTTGGCCTAGAAAAAAACCCTAAGATGGAAAGAGTTTTCAGGAATCCAGTTAAAACAAAGTGTTATAAAGATTACAGATGGCACTTCAGCCTGAGAGGACTACATGACTTGGGCAGACCCTTTCAAGGCTATCTATCTAAATTGACTAGTGTCCACAACAACATAAGATTCATAAGGCACAAAGCCATCTTTGCTCCTCTCCCACATAATGTGCTTTTTGAGGTGCATTAGATTTTACGTGTAAAATGACTGTATACTTCAAGATACTTAAGCACTCTAATCTTTGGAAAACAGAAGCCCAAATACTTTTAAAAGTCTGGCCCATTATCAGGTGGAAACCTGGTCAGATTCAAGAAATTGGTAAAAGCAATTTCAGTCACTTCTTTCTTCTCTCTGTTCACCATCAATATATCCTTTTCATATATTGGTCTAATTTAGGCTGCAAGCTCTACTGAGCAGGGAATATGTCTTTACATTTATAGAGTGCCCCATAAATTTATGGCACTAGATGTGTTTTTATAATAATACGTAAGAAAAAAAAATCAATTATTTCAGTGAAATGATACTTTCCTCACACTAGCAATTGATATTAATGCCTCCAGCAATAGCTGATGCTGGCTATATCAATATCAGAGCCTCAGAAAGATCCTGGAAGTTGTGCTCATGTGTTTCTGTAGTGTTTGCATTTTGGACTCTTGGAAAGTAATAAAGCACTGCAATACAAGATGTCTCTTGGCTCCTTGCTGACATAAAGGCACTCTGCTTATCAGTGAATTAAAGGCAACTTCTTACATTCACATAGCTAAATCATTACTGATGTAAGACCATTACATCAAATGACTAGGATACACACAAGTGCAATGCACTCAGCTTTTGTTTCATTATAAGTTTCTTTGAACACTGATATAACTGCTGCACCTCCCTTTATGTAGGCCTTTTGTCCTCTCAGCTTTTTTAAGTGCTTCTCTGGCCCACGTTGCAGGACACAGCGTGGTTTCAGGCATATAGTTTGCTCTAATGGTATGCATGCAAAATGAATGCAAAATATGCAGCCAAGATAAGCCCTGGCAGATCTGTAAAGCAGAGCGGAAGAAATCGTTTTGCTCGTTACCTTTAAAATCTCTTCCATTTGATAATTATACAACCAATAGAGGGAGAAAAGCACTTTTCTTTGGCAGAGGTGTGTATTTTCCTGTAATCGTGCAGAACTTTCCAGGATGCCTACTCTTTATTTGAATCCTTAGGAATTAATTGTTTTATCCACCCATTTCCACAGGACAAGGCCACTAGATAATGAGACCCATAAACCTTTATAGCTAAGGAAAAACACGGATAACATAGAAACAGGCAGAGCCTTTGCTGGCATAAAAGGACACCTCTAGCTAGTTAACAGGAATAGCCAATGCATTCCTGATCATAAGCGCAATGATTTTAACAGCTGGTCTCACAAAATAGAACCCATAATTAATACATTTGAAACAAACTTGAGTTGCTAGATTAGGGCACTCTGTTCAAGCAGTGGGAGCATTCGTTAAATTGAGCATCAGATATCCATTGTCTGAACATGGTACTGATAGTCGCATTGTAAAGCTGATTTTCTAATATTCTTGGGATGCAATGTACTGCATTTTTTTCATCATTTCCTCTACATGTAAACTGATCTCCTGCGTTGAAGCAGTACTATTTAAAACAAAAGGGTTTGATTTATAGCCAGTCCCCAGCCTCATAAATCACACCTGCAGTGTGGTGCTCTGAGCTCCCTGTGTTCTGCCAGCATTTACCTTTTATAAATGATTTGGGTTTACCTCCCATTGTGATGGAGCCTAATACAATTGCATTCTTCTCTCCCAGCATTCACTCTTGCTGTTGCTCATTATTCCCACTGGGAATTCAGACCTAGTTTTTGCAAGCTTGTCGGGGGGGAGGGGATTGATCGTGGTGTAGTTTTTTTAAATTAAGGAATGTTGAATTAAAAATTTATGTTTGCATTCTGTAGCTTTTTCTATCGCTAGACATACTATGCAGCGGACTTTTTTCCTCCCCATTGACTATGCTTATATTTAAGCTCCCATTTGCTAAGCTAATGATTTGGAACTTAAGGACAGCAGCTTGAAATGTCCAATATACAGAGTATTTGACTTCCGGAGTAACCCAGGTATGCACATCAGCCATTCTACAAACTGCATATGGAGCTTAAATTCTCATTTAAGAAAAAAAAATTAAAAATAAAAAATAATGACTTGCGTCCCCCAAGAGACTAAGTGCAAGGATTTTTTTTTTAGCTCTCAAAATCTATTGAAGTGTCCAAAAGATGTTTATATAATATTTTGCAATTGTGTCTCAAGTTCTCAACCATATAACAGTTCTAGCTGGTTAAGCACAGTTCAGACAGTCAGAGATAACAAGACTTGCTCCTTAGAGCTGACAGCCTTAAGTCCTGATTCAGGGAATTATTCCTAAGTCATGGCACCATTTAACTGAGATTGATGGGATTTGTGCAAGTGCTTTGATTTCCTCTGTACCAAAACAATTAATGATTTAATTTGTTCAATTAATGACCATCATCACTGCCATTTTTACTGTTAAAGAAAAACAAAGAATTAATTGTAGTTTGAGATTGGTAAAAGCCACAAAATCTGAGTTACATTTCTGTCACAAATACTCAATACAGCTTAGATTCAGTTTTGGAGTCCAGTCTTCCGAGCATTTAAAATGGAGTCTGTTATTTGATGAGATGGTTGCAAAATTTAGACTTGAGATTTGGGAGGCTGCAGTGCGTGTCAACGGAGATCAGGCTCAGACCTAAGTAGTTGGAAAAATATTTCTGAAATGAATAGTAGTCATTCAGAAAAGCTACTCCCTTTCCAACATAACTCACAGGTGGACTGGAATAAGTGGACCTGTTCCAGTTCAATGAAGGATTAAGCTAAACACTTCTGTTTTCAAAGTAGATTAAGTGAAACAAGAAGACATTTTGATTCCTGAATTAGAACTGTCCACACGTGCACTTATGCAGGAAGAGCTTTTGCACTTTAAATGCAAACCTTACTTTCATCCAAATTAACTTTCAAATGAAGGCAGCAAGCCTTGAATTATTGTGTCCATTGTTTGAAAATTCATAGAAAAGTATTTGAATGAAAAGTAGGCTTCTCAAGTTCATAGTGTGGGCATAAAGATAATCAGTTGTAACAGTTCTTGCTAGGTAATGACTAGCCTGATTTTTAGAACCTGTTTTGGATTTATAGTGACTGATTGTGTAAAAACTAGTGATTCCAATAAGTGCTTCCAAAAAAGAATTTAGTGAATTCAAATGTTCTGAACAACTGTTTTAATTCTCCAGCAGTTCAAAACTAGACTTTATTGTGAGAGAAAAAAAAAAAAAAGACTCATAATTACTGAGAAGCAAACACCTAATTTTTAATGCCAGTATTTGTTACCTCAAGTTTAAATTTCTTGGATTTGTAACCCAAATATGATAGAGCCATGAGAAGAGATGGTAACTCTGCAAATATTGTCCATCTGATATTTTATCTTATTGCAGGACAAGGTACCAAATCACTGCATGAACCTCCTCCCTCATTGCAGTTATTGTTTGATCCACAGGTTAGTTTTACCATTGGTGTTAACCGCAGTAGAGTGCAATTATGCAAATCCTGGTACATATGCATAAGGTTAAATTACATCTTGCTGTGTAGCCTTGTGCTGCCACAAAAGCAAACCTGCAAAGTATGTAACTCCATGCACTGTTACAAGTCCTCTATTACGATTTGTTTTATGAAGTATCTTCATATATTCAGCCTCTCATGAAAAGAGGTCCAGGATTATAAGCTTCATTCTGAAGTATCTTCACATGCAACCATGTCCACTGAAATATTAGAGAGTTTTATTGCGGGTTTGGGCCAGCAGTATTTCAAGTCCTTTTTATTCAATGGCATGTGAGGCAGCATAGTCATGACATATAACATATTCTTATACATTTGTTTCAAACAACCCTAAAATTCCAATGTTTCTTCCTGAAGGCAATGTCTTTATACAAGGTCCTATCAAAAATAAACCTGCAATAAAAAATGTTTATGTAAAAAAAGAGATTTTTAGTTGAAAGCATAAAGCCTGCTCCTCCATCAAAGTAGTCATTTGGGTTAACTTTGAAGCCTGATTTAAATATTAGCAAATGTGCAAGATTTATTGTTGTCTTTACACAAAGCAAAAGGGCATTAAATGTGCCCCAATGTCTTCAATGAATTAAACTCATTTCCGTAAATGTAGATATGTTTCAGTTAATGGCTTTGTTTATAATGTGAAGCAGCAATTATAAGCTATATCTGGAACACTGATAAACTCATCCAATCACCTCTCAGATACTGGCATGACCAATTTAAAGGGGACTACTAAATTTATGCCTGCTAAATTTCCATTTGCACACACAACTGCAGTAGCTGGAAATGTGCAGTTTGATTTCCATACACAGCTTTGACTTCCTCACAGACAGTGCTAAAGACAGGTATCTAGAATTCTACTGGAAATTTGCCCCTGTGACTCCTTACATGTTAGTATTCTTGACATGGTCCATCCAACTATTTTCTGAGTTCACATTTATATAATAAAAAGTCTTGCAATCCATTATGTTATTAGAATGGAAATGCCTGCCCCAAATGCTCCTGTAATAGATCTGATACTTTGAGAATACATTTAAATATCTAGACCTAGCAGAAGAGGACTGCCTATTTCCACTTCTGCAGCTCATTTACCCCTGGGAGAAATCAATAAAGAAAATTTAACCAAGAAACTTGCAAAATAAATATCTGATAGATGCATTAATATGCAATAACAATCAATAAGGAGGGCTTTCCCAGCATTAAATGACTAGCTGGAGGAACCATTAACTGTGAGAAATTTCCAATGCAGAGTGGAATGTGATCTTGAAAACACTTACGCACATTATCAGTCCTCATTCTTACAAAATAATCCCGATTTGTGAGAGCCAGATTTACTCATTAAAGTAACATCCTGCCTAAGTACCATAACATATCTATTGTTTCTTAGGTACATTAATAAAGTACCATTTTTAGACCATTTGTTAAAAAGTTCTGCAAATACTACTTACAAAACTATTTAAAAAAAAAAAAAGGCAGTTGCTTTCTTAAGAGCTTTAAATTTTAGAGTTGAGTTCTACGTTCCCATGGATACACTGCTTCAGTCCTATAATGGTCTTGCTTCAGCACAGTAAGCAATAGGGAAAGGGACTTACTCTGAACATTTCAATAGGCTTAGCACCTTCATTAGCTAAATGTTCCTCCAGTGGAGCCCAATGGCTCCACCTTTTTTTTTTCCTTTTTCATTCTCAGAAAGAACTAATTCTTGTTCGTGGCCCTGCAGTTGATCTCAGCACAATAAATATGCAACTGTGTCATTTCTCCCCAATACACCCCAGGCACCTTTCTCTGGCTGGGTCACACAGTGTCAGGTGGTTGCAAACTACTTATCATCATCCCAGATCATTTGTACAACAGCAAGTATCATCACTGACCTCCCCCTAGAAATGTGAAGTTTTTAGTTTATACAGAGAACCCTGTTTTCTAGAAGAATTCTTAGAATGATGGAATGGTTATCAACACAAATAACAATCAAATGCCTCTGCTCCAAAAGAAATGAGTTATTCTCAGATGTCGCATCAATCCCATCTTATCCAATTGTACATGTGAGGAATAATTCTCTGATGCTACAGGTTGTTCTGCTTTCTTGCTCTTTGATGAAGAAGATCATTATGCTCCCCAGGATAGGTCTCAAAGACATTTTTAAGGAAAGTGCTTGACAAAGAGAGAGCAATCTTGGAAGAAAAAGAGCCTATAAAGAAAAATAATTTTCTTTAGATGCAAAGGGGGCAGAGAAGGGTAATGTATTTCTCAAAAGGTCAGTAATGGAATACACAGCTTCTCATCCCTATGTCACCAGTTCAGATATAGCTGACGTTGTCAGTGATCAGAAGTGGTGAGTTTACAAATGCTGATAGGCTGCAAAACATCCAAGAGGAAGAGTGATTATCTACAGCAGCATCAGAGGTGGAAAGGAGGCAAAATGGGGTAAAATTAATGTTAGCTTTCAAAATAACATGAAAACGCATCTCTAGACAGAATACACTTAAGAGAAAGCCTGTCTTCATGGTGAGGTGGACTAGTGACCTAACAGCTGTTTTCTACAAGATGCTTTCAGACCTAACAGGACCATTGCTACACTCAGGTCAAATGAAAATTTTCCCCAGACTAACTTCTAAGATTGCTGCTGATCTTTCAAACATTCATCAAAACTCCTCTATCATCTGGTCCATAAAAAAACCCAATTATCTATGCTTGTTAGGTTCAGAATGGCCAGCAAAGTTAATTATAAAGTTATTCTTTATTTAAAATATTATTGTCAAGTTCAAAATTTAAAAAATCATTACCACATTCACTATTTTTAAGGTATTCCAAGTGATGCTGAATGTCAATGACTGTAAAGCTAGCCTGTGCATCCTGTATCACCATCAACACCATTAGTTTGCTTTTACTGTCTTCTTTCAAGTTTCATGTAGCCTCTTCAGCCCTGGGGCTATGTTATCCTATCTACTAACTAGTACATTGGATTCTGATACTGCCTGGGCTTTCAGGACACTGCTGCAGAACAAATCACCATCACGATCAATATCTGGGGAGCCGTGACATTGCTAGATGTGAGCTTGGCTCAATGACTCCATTAGCACCATCAATACACATCCAATGGCCATGTGAGCAGCTATGTGATGTAGTACTAGTCACTTCAGAAGAATCATTGACTGACTTAGTGCACAGACACAGAACTGGCAATTAAATGAACTAACAGCTTCAATTTACTTGCCATGATCAATTCAAGCTACAGTGCAGTCATGCAGGGAAAAGTTAGGAACAGCATGACCAAGCCTGAACCACAGCTCCTATTTCGTGACACACAGTCTCCCAATAGAGAGTTCTTCTGGCAAGGGCAAATAAGACATCTTAAAAATAATTTTTCACGGTTAATCTTAAAGGTGGTCTTTCAGACACAAGGAAAAAGATTTTGGCCAAGAAAACTATGGAACAATGAAATGGAACAGCTGCTGAGTGGGCTGCAGATCTTGTTTGCAGTGAGAAGGGAAACATCCTGCATCTAGAATGGAGTCTACTGAGTATCTGCATATAACCCATACCTGGGTCTGATTCTTTGCTGTCTCGCATAATGGGTATTTAAATCTGTGCAAAGACTGTGAAACTTAGTCACTCTGGGCAGACTTTGACACCCACTTTGCAGCCCACAGAGCAGGACAGTGGAGAGCTGGTCCCCAGACCCAGCATAGGAGCTCTGTGCCATTATGTGCAGTAAAACCTACATTTACAGTATGTTTTTCCAGGCTCCTCCTCGTCCACTTTTTTTCTTCATCCTGAATACAGGAATGGTTTATTTACTTTTCATATCTCTATCCTGTCTGAAAAAGGTACAGCACTCTTTAAAACTGATAAAACACTAAGTCACACTGAAGTGGTTTTGTGAAACTCATCCAAGTTCTTCAGTACAATTGACGTGGTTTCCTTTTAACATAGATTTGGCAGAGTTGAATAGACTCCCTGGAGACTCCACAGTTATTTTCAGTAGCGACAAGAGCCCATCCCAAACATAACTTTCAATCTGTTCATCCCTCCTTGAATACTAAGTAGAGCCTTTTCCTGTTATAATGTACTGAAACCAACCCTGTGTAACAAAAACACCTCCAGCACTCCAATACCACCTGAATTACTTTCTAAGATATGCGTCCTAATGCCACAATTGCTCTCCTTATTAGATGTAGATCAGGCCAAAAGGACTGTGCAATGCCTTTTATCCAACCCTACCAGCATGGGAAGTTCCACTGAGAGATACACATTTGTGTCAGGGGCAGCATATAGCACCTTGAAATTTAAAAGAAGCACTAATGAAGAGAGGATGCACCCAGAGGACAGCAGAGATTTAATGCAGGCCAGAAAGTGTTGGGATTCCTCAGAAAAACACAATTAACTTTCAAAATAAAGTGCCAACTTAGTAGTAGTTCTATGTAACAGTATCAGTCAAAAGCAACAACAGAGAGAATTTACACCTTTTTTTTTTGGCCAGTGACTCATATTTTTAAAGGCAAGTAAGAGAATTCCCCACCATTGGTCTTTTAACCCATTTGTATAGATACAGGATCTCTGCAAATGCAGTGCAGTATCAGTTTTGGCAAAGGCATGGTTATTATGGAAGCAGTAACTTTGATTTTCCCAGTAACTGTCTGCACATAATCTCACTAAAGTCTTACACTACAACAATAAAGTTTGGAGACTGTTTTCATGGTGTTCATATTATTTTTTCCTGGACTGCAAGATTATTCTAAAGAAAAGAAAACAATTAAGATGCATTGTTTGATTGTGATCACTCATTCAAACAAATGCATCATTTACAGAAAACATTCCTCTCACATTTCACATTCTCCAAGTTTATATAACAGTGTGCCCCCTCTTTCCAACAATTTGCATGCAAAGTCTGAAAAATTTCTCTCCTAGTAGGAAAAAAATCTTACCCACACACATGCTAGACACCTTTTAATGTCTTTTCAAAAGGAGATGGGTCTCAGGATAACATGCAAGACATGAAAGGCCCGAAGACTGCGTACAATTCTCTTGTGAAACAAGAGACATGATGCTCCGACAGCGCAGCCAGCCTGTAAGCATTACTATATGTCTGCAATCCAACCTGTCTTCAGTCCCACAGCACAGCTGCAGTCCCAGGGGGTGGTTTCCCGCAAGCCCATAATGCCAGGCTGGCTACTGGCTCTGACAGCCCGGGCACCAGCCCTTTCACAATTCCGCACATCTCAGCCCCTCTTCAGAGTGCACGTATCCGAGTGCCAGTGCCGGGGGCTGATCAGCCGCAGTACCCGGCACAGAGGCACCGCGACAACAGTGCATACCTAGAATGTAAAAGGGGATCTGAAGAATAACTTACCCTGACAGATAACGGAGCCAATTAAAAACAGTGACAGGACGTCTGCGCAGCTGTACAGAAATCTCTGACAAAGGAAGAGAAGTGCAGTGCTATCCCGCTATCTCTGCTCAGAAGAGAATTTCTACCGACTTTGCTGGGCATTGTATCAGTCAAAAAGTAGCAAAGACACAGAATTTTGTTGTCTTAAGAGATTTCTCAGTTGCATGACACATGCATTCAAAAGATAACAACTTCAGTTTCCTATTACTATGAATGCATTAAGCTATGTTTAATAACAAGAACAGCATCATAAATATCCCTGAAACCATTTTGTTTATCTTCTGGCATTGAATTTGATATGACTAGAAACACTTCAAAATTTGTTAAAATAATTTGTAAGCCAAATATTATCATCATGGAAGCTCACGCAAGTGCTCATGCCTGTGTACTGGAAAAAACATGAATAGCACATTACATTTGGCATGACTAGTGGGTGGTAGTAAAACATTGTAGAACAGGTTGTAAGAACAATTTAGAGTGGTACCGAATGGTTGTATTATTAAATTTCAACATATTGTTTAAGACAGCAAGTACATGGTCTTGTTCTACTCTTTAAATTATTATTTATATGGACTTAGCTGTCCTCTGTTAAATAATGTCATATAACCATTGACCCAAAAAAGCAATTGATCAGCTGAACAACATAGAAACATTTAGCATCTGTATACAACGCAGCAGCCTTTTTGCAGTTTGTGTACCTAAGATGAAGTACTATATAAAACCACCAGTGCCATTCAGAAAAATGTGTCTCCAAAGGAAATTAATTAGAATTACTTTAGCCAACTTGTTCTAGGATTGCAGCCTAATGCCAAATTTTGCCAGGAAACCAGTCCTGGTCTCTTCCTATTCCTATTGCTCTCTGGTGGCAGACAGGGGGTGCAGGGGCCTGGACACTTTATTTTGCATACATTATTGACTTCTCAGTTTACCATCAGTTTGACTTCAGTGGGAGTCGTCACCAAAAAGAAGACAAGACTTGGTGTGTGACCAGCTCAAAAGACAGTTCATTCTCTGACTACTAAACATTATGTAGAATATTAAAAACCAACTTTTGCAAAACCCAGCTGGTATAGGCTTTGTTGCAAACTGCTGAAGGGTGTACATTACCAGTATTTACACTACCAGCCATTTACTAGTGTTCACCCTACCTCCTATAGTCCTCACACGTCCTCCCTGGAGAGGCAGTCTCAATGCAGCAGTCCCTCCTGCACACTCAAAATCTACACCACCAAGAATCCAAACAGTTCTCCCTCCTATCCTGTACTGAAGGAACTATTAATTTTTTTAACGTGCCACACAACCCACTGCTGACACCAAAAGCAACATTCCCAAGAACAAGATTGGGTAACAGATTTTGTTCGACGCCTTTAAGCCTTTGAATGACAAGATGTCAGCAGCCCTGATCAAGCAGTCATAGAATCACAGAGTCATAGAATGGTTGGGGTTGGAAGAGACCTCTGAAGGGCATCTGATCCAACCCCCCTGCTCAAGCAGGGTTACCTGAAGCAGGTTGCCCAGGATGATGTCCAGATGGCTTTTGAATATCTCCAAGGATGGAGACTTCGCTGCCTCTGTGGGCAACCTGTGCCAGTGTTTGAGCACCCTCACTGTGAAAAAGTGTTTCCTGATGGTCAGATGGCACCTCCTGTGTTCCAGTTTGTGCCTGTTTGAGTCCATAGCCTGATAGAAAGATGACAGGCAACAACCAGCTGGGGTACTAGGCACAGTGGCAAGGTAAGCAGGCATTGCTATATGAGAAGACAGAAACTACTCCAAACCTTTCTATGCACAATTATAGGCTCCATACACATAGGGACCTGTTTTTCACTCCTTTAATGGTCCTGTCATGAGGTTTGTGATACAGCTTCTGTCACAAGCTCAACTTGCACCCTTCATGCTCTCCTATCCCTATCAGAAGGTCAGCCTCCATCTCTGTAGTGATGGGCACACTTAAATAAATTACAGTGAAACTTCTGCAAACCGTCATCTGGAAAGGGCCAAAAAGCCTAATTTTGTTCATTATGGAAGCTTGGAGGCAGGAGTTTGAATCTTTGTTCTGGTTGGGTTTTTTTCTCTGGTAAAATATCAGTTTAATGTTTTCGGAAAGATTTTGCCTTTTTTTTGTTTTTTGTGGGCAAATCATCAAAGCCTATTAGTGTAATACTTGCTATCATTCATTTACTGGAGAAAACTCGTTAAACACATGTCACTTCAAAACTGCGTGACATAACATGAAATTGAAATGACCTTTATTTTGGCACACTACTGCACTGACTTAGAGTATTACTAAGACCTAAGCATTGCCTGTTTATGAATGCCAGTCAGGCTACTAGTACGGCTCTAATGTGCTCAGAGATTGTGCAGCCTATGAGCAACTGTAACTAACTGCAAATAGTGAAGTAGCTGTGGGGGAAGATCCACAGCTTATCAGGGGGAAAAGCCACTACTTTGAGACAATAGATTAATTTATGTTGGAAATTTGACTAAATAGAAGTGGAAACTTTGACCAATTACTCACTTTTGTCAGATGCTGTTTCAGTGTTTGGCCTCCTGTCTTGCAATCCATGAACTTGCATCTTGGGTCTAGGTTACTTCTTCCCATACATATGGTTCTCACAGCAAGTCTGTAAGAGTGACAGCTGAATGAGTCACGGTCATGCTTAACTTCAAGCACAAAGGTGTCTAATTCTTAGTCTTATAAATGCACATGACTGCATCATAAAAAGCCACAGGCTACAACACAGATCTTCAAAGCACTGCCACAGAGCGCACAGATGTGTATGTCAACCCTCTTGCACCCACCGTCCCACTTTCAGGACTCAGGATAGTCAAACAAGAGTCAGATTTCCACTCATTTCCTGAGGTTGCTCAACAGCTTTAGACAGCATCAGATGGATGCTGTGGATCACTAAGTTTCTGTCCCCTGGACCTTTTAACACACATTCAGCCGTCCCCCTCTCTCATCAGGGGACTCCTCCTGAAGAGGTGCCGAGCTCCAAGACAAAGACATGACTGATTCTTATATCTGTTCCAACAAGGGGCTCCATGGCTATAGCAAATGCAGCATTTCACTGTGTCCAACTGCGGTCCTTCTCCTGAGGCCTAACAACACAAAAGACATTTTGTAATAGCTCCCTTTGAAATCAAATTAGTAATGTTTCAAGGCGTGACCCGTAAAGGGCTGCTGTCCAGAATCTACATGTGTTTGACAGATACATCTTCCACCTAACAGGCCTCTTCAAGAGTACAGATGGAATCAAGATGTGTGAACAGAGCTCCAAAAAGAGAGCCATGGGATATCAGGATACACAGCAAAGCACTCTATCTCAACAGATAAAAAGGAAACAATATCAGATTCAGATACAGTGTGAAATAGCTCACTCCAGCTGGTAGGACAGATTCTAACACCATTATATAGGTGAGATTATTGCAGAGGAAGATGCTATTCCATATGTGCAAAAGCTAGCAAAATACAGCCCAAAGTAACTATATAACCTTGTGCCAACTCCTTAAAAAGGTCATACAAAGTCACAAACTCCTTTCTACATATGTCCATACACTGCAAAATGCTAAAAGTTACTGTGGGCTGTAGCTCTGTATACCCAGGTACCTGATGGGTTGGAGACTAGAGTCTTTTTGAAAGCAGCTTATTTTTACCTAGCTAGCTAGCCATTTGTTAGCTGAAGGACTAAGCTTGGCAATTTATGCACAGTGTGTGTTTGGTTTCAAAGGGCTAATAAAGATCAGGGGACAACATTTCAGAGATAAACACGTGGCACAGAAACTGTGGGTCTTGAGGGTAAAACAAAATGAATGGAAAAGTTAGAAAAGAAGATGAGTTTTCAAGTTTGCCATGATGTATTTGCTTATCTGCCAGAAAACTAACCACTCCATTGTCCTGCAGGGTGAATCTCTCTGGAGCAGGAGTATGAAGATGAGAACCCCTCCCTATGGCGTATGAAAATGAGAAAGCATTTGGTGGCTGGCCTTTCGAAACATCCAAAGGTCCCATTTGAATGTATAGAGAATTAATTTAAAGCAGGGCAACTTCCTAGTGCAGGCCAGGGCTCAGCTCCATAATACTTTTTCACATGAATTCACAGACAAGAAAAGAAAAATCACACTAGTATATCAAAAACCCCTACAGCAGCCAAATAAAATGAAACACCTGCTGGCAGGAACTCTACCAGCTACTACTTGTTGCCAGTGTCTCCCATCTGAAAAGGGCACACGACTAGAGATGAACTATGTGTATTTTATAAGATGAAACAGAGTACAAGGCAAGGCCCTAAAAACAGATAGGCTGTGCAATCTACACTACGGACCAGCCACTTCTGAAAAGAAACCAGCTACTTTAGGCTAGGACTAGGAGCCAAGGCTGAAACACCACAGAGAAATGCCTGTGATTGACAACAGCAGAATTCACTGATGGTATAACTCAACTTATATCAGACTCCCAGTGGCTCATTTCTTCAACGACCTTCAAGTTCTGCCTCCGCTAACAACAGGAACGGCAATCATTTCAGGAAACAGAACAAATTTCTGCCTTCTCACAAGAAGAACAGAGGAGCATGCAGTACTCTTACACAGTTCTGAGATAAGGTTATAGCCAAGATTTGGCCCAAGTTTATACATATCAAGATTTTCAGCTGCATTTGATTACTTTAAAATGCCATAAATCACTGACTAACACTCAAGATTTTCACATAATTTTTCCAGGAAGTTACTTTAGTGACCAGGGAACTGTCACAGTGATTACAGAACTATATGCAAGTGCCATCCTGATAAACCTGACATCCCCGTGAGACGTGTGCAATATGAGATTCAAACCCTGATATGAAGGACCAACCCAAACAAGGTGGGAATTCAGGTCACTCTCCACGTTCAGGCAGATCTCCCTGCTTGGTCAGTTGTCATATTGAGTTTGGTCATTAACAGCTGTTCCTCAGGACAGGAGTGAGAAAACCAGATCTCTACCACTAGAATTTGATGGTCAATGACTTTGCACATGAATCCTAGTGTGGCCGCAGCTCTCTCTCTTGGATTATAAACCTAGTTAAACCTTTGATTAAGGAGTTAGTAAATGAATGGTAACCTGATCGTTGTCATCTGTATCAGCGGCAGAGTTACACTCTCCCATTGTATCTGAGGCAGTAACTAGTGTTCTCCATGTGACTTGTAAATAACCTTGGCCCTGGAAACTGTGCTGTTGGAGTAGTGGGTAAGAGGAAGCTTTAAAAAAAAAAAAAAAGCATTAAAACTAGGACTAAAGCCCAAAGGCAATGATCAGTCTGTCTCACAGACTGTCACTCAGGTTGAGCTGATGCTTACGCACCGAGTTCCCCCCTAGAGTGGTACCTCTTTCTTTTCAGTCTATCATGACATATTTACAGCTTTGTCTCTCAGCTGTCCCTACTGAGACTCCAGGGATCCACACTGGCCCGTCATGAATGTTATTTTTCTTGAGCTACTACTGCTTAGAGCCAATAGAAGATATTCAGCAAGGAATTAAGAGTCTGTGTTAATGTGATTTCTGTCATCCCCATATATCCTGGATTAGGTTAAACATATTCTTTCTCCCCTTCCCCTTTTCAGCACTGCTTCCAAATGTATATGATATAGAAGTAAGCATGCATTAGCTACATCTATACTAGAAAATTGAACAAGCCTGGGACTGTTCTTCAGGATTACAGCTACTGGTTGCAGATAGTTCCTATTCATACTACTTAACCTTCTTAGTCTCCAAAACAAGATGGTCAGGTACGTATTCAGAACATGTCCCTGGTTGGAGTTAATCCCTGAACGGTGCCTGGAAATTATTTGGGAGAATCCTAGTTGGCCCAGGTCTAAAGCCTGCCAAGGACTCTTCTAACACTTTAAGTGTAGACAACACAGTGACTGGGAATGTTTCCTCACAGTTTTTTCAATAGTATAGACATTGCTGTAGAGAACAGAAAAAGAAACTCAAAGTCATACAGAATCCAATGTCTAGTGTTTTGGTTTTACAGTTGCTTTCTTTTGTTTTCATTTAAACTCCTGGTCAAAACTGCCTTACAATCCACCAATATATCCTACTGGTTTACAAAACTATTCAATGCTCCTATGAAGACCTTGATTAGCTGTAAATGTATTATCAAACCTGAGTCATTATATTAGACACAGGAAACACTATGGGTAGGTAAATTATTCAATCACACCCATAAATGATATAAATCTTTCAGACCAGAAGGGGTCTAACTGTCTTTCAGACCTCCATGGAGAAGGAGGAGAGACTGAGTCTCTCCTAAGGGGGTACCCAAACTGTATCGTTCAGCAGATCTAAAACAGAAACTGAGTCATATTAGAGAGCAAGCAAGCATTTACAGGTCTCTACTCTAGAACAGAGTACCCCATCTCCTGTCTGAGTGTGACAGGTCCCACGCTAAGGTCACTGGTTATTGGGTTATTCAAGCATTCATTGTTGATGCAGAGTCGATCTATTCCTGCTCAGTTATGCAGCTAGGCCACATCAGCCCTCAGTTTCACTGTCCTTTCTCAAACAGACATGCAGACACAAGGACAGTGGTTTCAAATCCTTACAGAGTAGAAAAGCTCTCTGCTCAGAGACAAAAATCCCTATCTCTCCCTGGTATCATTACTTAGTAGCAGTAACTCCAAGGTGTTGAGACCACATTTAGCTTTATGGAATAAAACATAACAAGCTGTCAAAATGTGCATAAATAAATTAGAGTCATTATTCCAGCTTAAGGTTCTGGGGACATAAACAATCCTCTTGAAGTTCGCTGTGACATATTTTGCAGCAGGAGCCAAGCATTAAAATTACGTCCTGTATACAGAGAGCTGTAAATGCATTCTGTCTTAGGGCCTGGCACTGCGGCGCAGAAACCAACAGGCCTGCCTTGGAATAGAAAATAAAGCAGTCCGGGGCCAATTCCCTGCCCCTGAGCACAGGTTTTATGGCACAGCCCACGTCCATATGGCTAAACTCTGTCCTTCTGCTCACTCCCCAAAGAGGAGTCCTCATCCGTATCTGCCTGGCTCACGCTGTTGCCCTAACCCACATCCAGACACCATTGCAGAGAGTGCTGGCTGGCACAGGCAAAACCATGCAATGGAGCATGCTAAGAGTTACACACCACAGGTCACTTCATGCTACTGCTCCTGGCCCTGTCCAGGTTACCAACACAGATACAGTCTGGGACTTCTGCTAGGATATTACCCTAAAACATGTTTACCTTTCCATAAGTGACTTCCAGTTGCATAATAAGAAATGCAGTAAGCAAGATCCAAAAAAGGCATGAGGAATGAAGACATACATAACATTTTGTGTGTTTAGAGACATAAGGGAGCTGTACCAGGTGAGACCACAGATCCATCATGCCTCCAGCACTAACCAACGGCACAAACTTTGGAAAAAGTATGAGATCAGGGTACGTGTGCAGTGATACTTCCTCAGTACATCCTCCTGCAGCACTTTGTGACTTGGGGACTTCCTGAACCAAAAGTGGTATCTTGGTATTTAATAGCCCTCTGAGGATTCTTCTGAAAGAAAATGAACTCTGGATTTAAATGCTGCGTAATTAAAAAGTCAATGAAAATAGGCTTTAGCAATTTGAATTATAAACAAGGAGCAAACCTATTCATTCAGAAAATGCATTTTACATCAAAAGAACATCAAAACAAGGATGAACAAGAGTAGTGTCATTAAAAGACAGTATCAAGCTGAAAGCTACAATCTCTAAGAGCAAAATGGCACTGACATCCTCACAGAAGGCTTTTGCTTGGGCTCAGTGCACACAAAACAAAACCAAAACAAATTTCATAGCGTATTCAAGACAGAACCTGCTGTGACAGAAATCAAAACAAATGGCTAATAACTCAGCAGCAAAATGTAGGATCCTTCCTATTTTGCAACCAACAATTTTTATAGCAAAGTTTTTTCCTGATGTTTTCTGGTATGCGCCTTTAAGGTTTTGAAAAACCACCATAGCAGCTGTGTCTTTGGGTCCTGATGGGTACTTCTGAGCTACTTGCTAAATCCATATTAGAAGCTGAGGCAGCTGTGGCAGTATGAAGAACTGTCCCACTCCTGAGTGGGAAATTCCATGAGATAAAACATTCTTGCATTTTGTCCAGCAGAAATACTGTATTTCCACTGAAAATGCCATACTAATAAGCTCACTAGTGATGTCTTTTCTAGAAATAAATAAGACAGAAAAAATTTCTGATGCTCTCTCTCTGTCTCCCCCTCCCCCCCGCTTGTTTCCTCCTTCTCTTCAAAGTGGGAGCAAGGTGGTAAAAACAAAGAGCTAAATGCATTTTTTCCCCCTAATAATAAAAAAATGGATATTCCCATACTTGTCCCCTGATGTATCAAAACAATACCATGGGAAAACCATTCTGCTTTCCAAAACTTGTTGTTTACCACAGAAAGGAAAGACTCCCTAGAAACACACCTAACACAGAAAGGTTCTTGCTTGCTCTGTGCTTACTCACAGCTCAGTCACAGCCACGCAGGTGCAAGTTTTAACATCCATGATCTGACTCCTCTGAGACTTCCCCTCACCTCCGTGTACTTTGTAAACATGACACAAAAGCGTTCCAATATTTTTATTTGGGAAATTAGGGAAAACCTACAGAAATTAATTTGGAGCAGATGACAGCACAATTCTGACTAGAACAGAAATCAAGAAGAATGCGAAGTCTTCAGCCAAACTTGGGAAGGAGGTATAAGGTGCTGCAACGCAGAATTCTCACATTCTATGTATCACCATCTGATATACATTAGAGGAATGCTGGTTATGTCATTTGTTTCTGTTCTGCCAAAAATATCCTCATGCAAAATGGTGACAGCAGTACTGCCAACCTCACAGGGATCCTGTGAGGACAATGAACTGCTTTGCGGTGTTCCTACACTGGGCAGATATTAGATGAAGGATTGAGGAGCCCAGCACCACCCTATGGCCTCCTCATATGTCAGAGAAGCATACAGGGCTCTTGGCATGCAAAGCAGCTCTATTCATTCTCACTTGTAAATACTGTTGTTATGGATTGTCAGCTACTCAAAAGAGCAAAACACAAGCCCAGGGTTTTGCCAGCAAAGGCCGTGAAGCAAAAGCAGTTGTGATCTAGCTGTGATCACTAGATACCAGCCAGGGCAACACAAGAAAGACAATATCCAAAGACACGCAGGAGTAGGATGGGATCAATTTATCAGCCAACAAACTCAACATAATTACCACTAGCTATAAACAAGCTGATTGCAGTACTATTTAAACCTAGTAAATTAGATTTCCTTTCACCAGGAGGAACAATCTGTGCTCTGGTGCTCTACTGTGGACTGACAGGAAGGTAGGGAACCATGCATGCCACTGGGGAGAGATCTGTGATCATTTTACCTAAACCAGCATTGATCTGGATTCCTCAGATCACTAATCACCTTCAGATTACAACACAACCACCATACCAATGCAAGACAAAAATGAACTGTTTACAGCTATATGTGTAAGATCAAATTAAATAGAGAAAGGGGAGGAGGGGAGTGCAGGACAAAAGAATCTAATAAAATCAGATCAGAATACATTTGGGTTGCAAAGCATTTAAGAAAAAAATCCAGGAAAAAAAAGTGTTAAATGATCCTTCAAAGTAACCAGTAACTCTAGTAAGTCAGCCATACAGCAAGGGCTCAATGTTCAATACTAGCTTTACAGGGAAGGGAAGTGTTTTTATGATGTGGAAACTATAGTGAGGGTAGCAGGTGACACAAGCCCCTCAAAAACATTGCATTTTCAAAGCAGTTTCAAACATCCTCTCAGAAGTAACAGTTTTATATGACAGTGTCCTCAGGCCTCTCACACCCCATCAGTGATGTCCATATCTTGGAACATACACGGGAAAAACAGAGGCATCTCTACAAGGTATCCCTGGAAACAGGCTAATACACAGAAAAGGCAGCTTTACAGAAAGACACCGTGAGGTTCCCCATTTCTTTTCCCCTCAGCCTATGTTGTGGCAGGAGGAAGGGCAGACATAATAAATATGGGAATCCCCCAAAAAACTAAGAAAGGCTTTTCTGAAAATACTGTGTGTACAAGATTATATCCTACTCCTTTCCCCTCTGGTGGTTACAGTCCAGATTACATAGGCACACCTTATCACTGAAGACAGACAATTAAATATGTGAATGGCTGTCAAGTAAATGGTCTGTGTTCTTGTGAAACCATTTCACCATTCTTCCACAAACAGGAAAATATTTAGCAAGAGGTGTGCAAACTGGGCACAGATGCAAGAGTGCGATTGAAAGGTGGGTGTCATCTGCTGAAAGCAGATCTAGACAGAAGGATTCAGCATGAAAAATATTTCCTTTGTCCTCCAGACTTAGAATTTTCTTCCTCTGGCCTGAAAATGTTCATTACTTTTATTCTGAAATTTCGAGTGTTTTTTCTGTTCACACTTCCAACAACAAATTGTCAACTGTGATCCCATATTTACAATATTTCTCAGAAAAACCTATTGATCACAGCAAAATATTCCCCTGCTTGCTCACATAGACTAAAGCATTTGAGGCATTGGAAAATACAGCAGAGAATAAAACATTCAGCCATTAAAACCCACTTACTCAGTTTCTCTCTAACAGCCCTTCAGAGCTTCAGTTCAGTGACATGAGAAACTCCCAAATCTGGAAAGTGGTCAGTCTGCAGAGAAAGTACTTTCCAATGGCTTTGATGTGTTCTGGTGAGACTCTACATTACTCCAGAAGCCCCGGGGACGTACACTGTAGTAATATAAGGGTTGAAATTTCTTCTTATATTTTTGCACCACTAAAATCCTACATAATCCTCATTTTGAAGACTTAAGTGAGACTTAAGCAGTACATAGCCTCATACCAGGTCTTCTTTGTGTTGGCACAAATTTCACCCAGGCAAGACAATATTTGCTCAGGTGCAGTACCTTGGGAGAGAGTTAATCCCTTTCATTTCTGACACAATAGTTATTATGTACAATAACTAATAAAAGCCACTCTCGAGATCGACAACCTACACATTTTCAATTTCCTCTCATGTACTCTAGCCTTTCATAAGCTCCTTTGATCCTGTATAGGTGTCAATCTTTGTATGCATATAGGTCACAAGAAAGTTCATCTCATGTTAATAGCCCGGTCACCTTCGGATGCATTGATTTTAAGCAATTTCCATTTCCAAATTTCAATTTATCATCTTATTTCAGTCACTCCATTATTCTCAAAGACGCCAAGCTACAGGGACCGTGATTTTGCTTCGACTCCATATTAAAGAGGAAAAAAGTCAAGTCAAATATCAGATTTTCCTTCTTGCCTGGCCAGTTGGAGACACACGTGCAGACTGTACCCTTCCCCGTCAAGGGAAAGGTGGGCCATCTGAGGCAGGGTTTACTGGGACTCCTAACCCAGCAGTAATATTCCTGAGACAGTGATCAGACAGAAATCAGGCAAAATGTGGAATCGACTCACACAGGCTCAGGATGCCTTGTGAAATCTGCACCGAGGGCTCTGAAAGGGGGGAAGGGCAGAGGGCTGCCTGACGCAGGCACGCCTAGAAGAGCTCTAAGGCAGGGTGCTGCCTTGGGTTTCTGCATGGAGCACAACCCTCCCCTCTTCTCCCTCCAGCACCAGAGGCCGAGCACAGCCCTTCACAAGTGTACACGGTGGACGCTGCCACAGCCTGGACCACCCCTCCCAAAGTAAGACGTCCTCCATAGTTTTTCCCCTTTTTCCACAAACCACCAGTACCAGATTAATGCACCAAAAGTCCTGCCTTCTTTGCTGCTTCAAAGAGGGACGGATGCTGCCAGCGACAGCATGCAAGTCAAGAGGGACTGGACTTAGTCTTTTCTGGGAAGGCAAACCTTATAGAAATGTTTGGTTTCACTCTGCTGTTTGACATTCCGGCTAGTGGGAAGCTTCGGGAACCTGTTCCAATGGCTTGTTTCTCCTGCTCCCTCCCCTGGCAAACTGAAATCAATATTGTTAGATTCTTTAAATTCCCTTAAAGACTCTCTCTCTCTCTCCCCCTCTCCCTTTCTGAGGTCACACAAACTTTGCTTTGGACTCCAAACTATTCATTTTTCACATTACTCATTTTAGGTGTCTGAAAAGCTTCTTACTCATCAGCCCGTAGAAGGAAGTGTTCCTTTTAATTTTTTTTTTCTTTTTTAAGACAAATAAGAGATACATATCTCAGCAACAGAAATTAAGTCTCTTCTATGACATCGCAACAAGATGTCTATAAGCCTGATTTGCAGCCCCCCCTTGGCACATACTTGCTGGCTTTGCTTCACACTCACTCAGAGCCCTTTATTTCTGTAGACACAGCAAAAAACTGTGCCACTTGAGGAAATCTGGGGTGCCTTTTCATCCAGGTAAAGTAACTGCAGGGAATCGTAGTGAAGTTGAATTCATTTCTCACAGGCCACTGAACACTGTGCTGCACATTAATGACTTTTGGTAGCCATGAGCTTAAACTAGAGCTTAAAAGCTGCACAGCCCAGCGTCAGCCTCCAGAGCTCAGCAAGGACTCCTGTCAGCAATGCCTGGAAAAGAGATGAGCACGTAACACAGGAAGTGGCTTGTGAAACAAGCAGCTCCCTTCCTCATTTACCAAAAGTTCCCTTTTCTGCTCAGCTCCTCTCCCAGACTCATTTGGACTAGCAGAGGAATATACCAGTGCAGCCCTACCTGTCAGCAGGGAAGAATGTTTGTGCCTCTGATTCCTCTGTCTCTCTACCAGAGCTTTGCTCTTGGATGTCCTCAGGCTCCTGATAACCTCCTGATGTTACCGCGGCTGTTTGTTTAACATAAACCCATAAAATTCTTGAGGTTGCTGCATTGCCCTTTTCTCCTGTCCACACCCAGGACCTCCTCATCTTCTTACATACAGTAAACAATTCCCCGCAGGGTCCACATTTATTGTGATAACTAACAAGCCCATTAAAACTTCAGCTCTGACGCATACTATACAGCAAGCTTCAGTGCACTGCTGTCAGGTAAGACTTTGCTGATGCATTCAGACTTTACCAATAAAATAATATTTGTGTTCTCACAACCATCTACTGAAGTCTCTCAGAAAGCCATAGCAAGAGCTACAAGGTATTTTTAAGAAAGGAAAAAAAAAAAAAAGATAAAATATTTTTCCCCATAGAGACTTCAGCAAGTCTAAGCTTATGTAGACAGGGTGGAAAGCATTTTGCAAAGGCAAAAAGCAGATGTTGTCACAAAGCCAGTTTTGTCCAGCTCACCTATACCATTCCTTTGGTTCAGAACAAATTGGATGCAAGTAGCACCATAATCAAGTATTTCTGGTTTGGCCCCTGGGTGGACAGAATACAGCTGAAATCCAGATGATCCACATTTTTCACATCAGGTAAGCCAGGATCACATACAGGGCAAAACAAAGCAATTTGCAAATGCCCCTATCTAGACTTCAGGTCTGAAAAATATGCTGCGCTGCTTGTGCTTGTTTGGAAACACTCTTAAGTCTAAGTCAGCAAGAAGGTCTTTACTTGCTGCATTGCTTCATGCCTACCTGGGACAACGTCCTGTGCAATTGTTTGTACAGCTGGATAGAGCATTCAGGATGTCTGTTTGAGGTGCGAGTCCTAATTCCCCTCCCCTGCGGACACTTGAGAATATATTCTGTGACAGACTGTATTATGCACAATTTCTTCATTCAGTTTTCCCTCCAGCTGAGACTACCTTTCTGATAAATACATACATCTACATTTACACAAATGCATAGGCATATATAGCTAAAAGAGAGAGAACGAAAATACTAGTCAGTCTCTACTGACAACCTTTGTTTTAATAATACAAATATCTGAAAGCATTTCTTTGTACATACCTTGCTGTAAGTCCACAGCCTATTTCCCAATCAAAGAACATGTTGCCCATGCAACAGCAATAAAGCTGTCATACCACCTTCGGCTGTAACTTGCAATCTGTCTGTATCCAATACTTCACTGAAAAAGAAAAGGTGCAGGCCCTAAATCTGGATGAACTGACTGGCAAAGGGCTGTGCTACCTAAAGTTCAGCTCACTTTTTTCTTGGCAAAAGCATTTAAATCCTCTAATGTAGATTTATGTCATTTTGTCTAGATGCCTTCCCCACAGAGGCTTCAGATATTAATCATGCTTCCTCCACAATCATGGAAACATCCCTGAGTTAGCATGAAATTACTTTTCAATTTTTTTTTACCTCTTCCCTCTCCTCCAAAATACCTGTCCTGGCTGAAAATATCACATACTATATTTTACTCTTATGAAGAATTTTATCTGTGATAGTTAACAAGATGCTGCAAATGATTAAGACTGTAACATCTTCAACATTTCTTAAATTGTTTTACGGACTTTGCTGCTGCTTGGTCAGACTCACGGACACCTGTAAATTCAATATCTTTAGAGTTATTTTCCTATTTCACAATTTCAAAAAGTTCCAGACTTGTGATTCATTTTAGAGATAAATGGCCAGCCATAAACTACTCACTTTTTTTTTTTTTTTTTTTGCTATGTTTCATGTTTCATTAGAAGATGCAAAACACCCTGACAAACAGGAACTGAAAAAGAAAATATTGGAGCAGGGAGCTGTGTTTGTAAAGATGTCAGTTTAATATATGCAAAATGAAAGTTATTTTATAAAACCTATTAATAAAAAATATTCCCAAGCTAAACCAGAGTCAACTGCTGTATTTCTGCTCTACTTTAAACAATATTAGTTTCATAACTAATTATCTCACAGTTACTAATATTTTTCCTTGATGAACTCTGCTGCCTCATCCTAATGAAAGTGCTGCAAGGTAATACAGAAGTTACATGACAATGCAAATAGGACCCATTCAATTTGCACAAAAAAAGGTTGCGAGGAACAATTAGCACTTCATTAATATGATATAAAATGCTAATTTGCCATATATCCCAAGTGACTCAAAACTCCTTTCCATCCATATGTGCAAATAATAGTTAATATGATGCAGTGTGTGTGAACCAGGTTCATGGTGCATTAGCTGGAATCCCTGTGTCAGTTTTCTGTATAATAGCTATTAGTTAATATGAACAGTAGCTCATATTTAACCTATGACAGCAGTGTTAAATGATAAAAGGATCTGTTGGCAGCAATATCTCATAATTCCACCCCTGTAAAGTTCTCCCTTCCTTGCTCTCCAGGATGAAGTATTGGAAACTGACTTCTAATCTAATTTATAAAGCAGATTGAAATGAAGTGCTGGTAGCACTCAGCTCGGCTGCTCAGCATTTTGAGAGGCAAGATCATTCCTGGTGAATCGCACAGCTCAGGCATTCAAGCACTCACTGGCAGCTTCTAATGATCAAAGTATTTGACTTAAATAATTGATTTATTTATACCAGTAAAGAAGCTCCAGGGGGTTGTGAATATTATGAGATATAATCACACCACTAGGGAATTAGAGACACTCAGATGTGCCTTGTGCCTGCTAATGCCCTGCGGGTGTGATTAGGATATCACACATCAAAGGAATTTGCTCTAAAATTTTTCATATAATAAATTAATAAAAATAATTTATTTAAATAATTTCACTGATTTAATGGGACAGATCTGATGCAAGATGCAGTATGTGGAGAACTACAATGAAGTGTGTTGATCTAGGACAGTACACAAGCCCCGACCATCTTCAGTTAATGCCCCAGTACCAGCAGGATCCTCTGGCTAGTGGGTCCCTTACGAGGTATTAGCATCATCTCAAAGCTTATTGTCTGTGATGAGTATTCCCAGAGATTTTAGCCAACCTGCATTGTCTGAGATGGAGTAAAATGGTGCTCCTTTAACAAATCCTTTCAGGAAGGGAAATGTTGATTAACAGTGACATACAAGGCGGTACAGCATGCTGGCACAGGCAGGCAAAGCAATGGCTGCAATACTTCATGGAGAACCCAGGCTCTCCTGGCCAGATTGTTTATTCAGGTATTTTTACAGCTACCTTAATGGTTTATATGGCTTGACCACTGCAGACTGCAAGTATTTTACAGTCTTTAATACACTTCTCACCCCAGAATACAAAGACAATAGGGAAATGTTCTTATTTCAATTGCACTCATAAGAAATTGAGTTACAGAGCGACTAAGTTGCTCAAGGGCACGCTGACAGTCTGTGCAGACCAGGGGATTAAACTTGTACTGACTTTCTGCAGCATGCTGCTATTCTAGAAATACACCAGCTTTTCCACAAGGATATTACAGCAACAGGCAATTAACATCATGTTATCTTTTAACCTAGCGTGCTGCAAGGGAAGTATATAGATGTTTCACTTCCAGAAGTACAATCCTTTCCTATATCCCAGGATCCACAGGGAAGCATTTATGGCAGTGACAGGAAAAACAAAGGCATCCTTTTAGAGAAGAGATGTGCATAACCTCCACAGATCCTTTCAGAGCCACAGACAGGCATGAAGATGGAAAGCAGTATTTGGGGGCAACTTGTGCCTTGGACGAACTAGTACTCCAGGTGCAAAATATGATCGCTGCCCGTAGGTTGTGGAAAGAATGAGTGAATAAGATTTTTTTAACCAATCTCTCAACTTCCCCGGGGTCAGGCCTAGTCTGTCTTATATTGCTTTAGTGCCCTCCTAAGATGTTGCAAAAGAACTCCAGAGCTGCAATGCTGTTTAAACAAGTCACGCAAGTTCTAAGTAATCAACAGCAATTATAAATTCCTGCAAAAGTACCATCCTTATCACTAAAATTAGAAAGGGAGAGGCTTCAAGGGATTTATTCATGCCTATGGGAAAACCCTGAGACCGTGTTCAACTTTTCGACACTTAAGCTTCATTCCCATCCTTGCATAGCTGTTCTGATTTTGGAACAACAAGCATTGTGTGTGTTGGCTGGGCCCTTTATCAACTTATGCCACAGAATGAGGTACCCGGGGGCATATCACAAATCAGATGTCCACCATATTATACATGTTTTTATTGCAAGGGTCAGATCTGAAATCAATTTCAAATGCACCCAAAATTCAGCCTCTCTCACTTAGTGAGTTCAAAAGAAAATCTCCTGTTTTGGAATTTCAGGATTTGAACTGAGCCTGGAGTCATGCAGTCCACTACCAATTAGTCTGACAGCGCTACTTGTAGCATGCTGTGTTGAAAACAAATGTACACTTTTTTTTATGTTTATAACCTCTTTCCCTTTCTTTACCTCGTTTTTCCAACATGCACATAATAAATACAGTGTGTCCTACAAATGCAGTTTCGCTAGAGTGCACAACAAGAGGACTTTTTTCTCCCCAGCACTAGCAGATACAGCACCATCCACTCGATGGAATGTGGCACAGGCTCTGTGAGGGTGCATACCGCATTTAGGTATGGCTGAATCTGCCCATGTCGTCTTGTAACATGATGTGTATTTGCTTTGTACTACTTATGTTCCTCTTCTGCCTCGGTTCTCCCATGCCAATTTACCCTTGTAGAATTGAGTTGAATACAATTACCATGAGGAGTCAGAAAAACTCAGAAACAGTCTTCATATCTAGGCCCACCTTTAAAAAAGAAGTACAAAAAGTCAGTAAATCCTTGACATACTTATCATCATTAGAGATGGAGTCACATCACCAACTCTGACCCCAATTTCAAATTCTTCCTGTTTTCTGTGACCGTCAACTTGAGCTTCAACAGCTACCTGATCTGAGGGAGTCCCATGCTGACTGGGAAATCTCAGATGTGATCCCAGGGTAGATTATAACATGGTTCAGTAATTGTGATCCTAATGATATCCCAATATGCATACCACAGCATGGCTGCCTGTTAGTTAAAACTCCAAATAGCAACAGTCTACCCTTGAAGCACACTGTCAAGTTTGCAAGCAGCCAGTAGAGATCAAGATTATTAACAACATCGGCTCTCAGAACTGAGGGGTTTTTTAAACAGTGTCTGTTTTGTTATCTATATCAGCTGTGACCTGCGTGTTACTCTCAAGGATAACAACAGCTACAACACCTTGAGCAAACCAGCTACTTAGGATCCCAGAGAAATGAATCACCAAGAGAGAGCTCACACCAGAAAGCAGCCCCTGAATGTCTCAGCAGTGAAAGTACCTGTTCTTGACTGGGGACAAAACTTGATCGTCAAGGAACAGAACTGAAGCTTACCAATATGCTAGAATTTTCCATGTTTATTTATAACTGGAAGTATTATTTACATCTATACATGAAGGTCTATAAGGGACTATAAAATTCTCTCGCTTTGCATACAACACTGCCCTTTAGCTGAAGTGGGAGGTGGATAGCATTTCTCAAAACCAAACCTCAGCAGCACAATAAGCAACACAGAGGGGCCTGGCGTCTACTATTAACATAACAACAGCATGCTGACTGGCAAGCCACAGCTGAGCTCAGAGGCAGGAACGTAACTGCATGCCAATACAGGTGTATGAATCACAGGACAAAGGTGACTAAACAGGAGCTTTCATGAGCAGGACCTGGCCTTGAAGGCTTGGCTGTAGTGAATCAAAGATGGTAGTAACTAATACATGGCTCTGATGAGCCAGACCACAGCCAATAGCCTGGGAGCCAGGAGGAACGTCAAGGCTTGGGATGGTAGTGGCTCATTTTCCCAAGGATACAAAGGTGTCATATTTGCACAAGCTGAGCCTCCAACTTGCCTCCATCCTCATCCTCCATTGTAGGAGTTCAGTCTGAAGGTAACAGAGACATGAATCACCATGCCAAATCACACCCACGTGGAAGATGCAAAGTAAAAATAATATCTAGAGTTGGGAAAGAAACATTTCAGGGCATAAGAAACCAACAGTAGACTCAGCAAGGGCAGTGGGCACAGGGGGCAGCTCTCCTCCTATGAGTGCCTTTCCCTTCTGCAGAAAGCCACCTTTCCTTACAGCCTCTCTCACTGCCTGAATTCAGTTAGAAGCTGTTCTCCTTCATCCCAGTGGTTGTGTCCCAGGCATTGTGAAATCTTAGTGCTGGCAGCATTTGCAGCTGTAGGAAGTCAGATATAAGCCTTAGTGCCACCAGTACACTGCTGGCAATGGAGCCTGGCAGCCCTATCACCAGCTAGGACCTTCAGCACACAAAAAACCCAGTTAAATAAACCACAGACTTGGTGATCAGCAATAGACCTGCCTGCTCATTCTGCCTAGAAAGGAAATTCCCTCCTTTTGAGCTGGCTGCTAAAGCGCCGCTCTTCTCCGAAAAATACCTGATGTAACATGGCATCCTCCACCTGAACCAGCCAAGCTCCTCAGCAAAAGTTTCAAGTCTGGGACTTAAGTTAGATGACTGAATCCACACTTAACTCCCTTGAAAAGAGAGAGAAGGATTTTTAGGGGCATTGTCCACTCAGTGGCTCTGAAAGACAAGCAGTATGAGATATGTAAGTGCCAACACGAGGCACTGCAGCTCGAAAGTGTCACTCTGGGTACTGATCTCCTGGTCTGGCCACCCCTTAGTCATGGAGGGAGACACCCTACCTTGCGTGGCTGCCTGCTCTATATTCCTCCTCCCCACTTTGTGGGCCAGTTAGGCCTTCATTTTGAGTAGAGGTTCTGAGAATTGAATAAACAAAATGTTAACTGCAGGGCCAAATTCAGACCTCGGTGTATGCTTGTAAAGATACAGCCAATACCATCCAGGGAGGAACCCAATGACACATTTCCATGTGAGGTAGAAAGAACATTACTTATCTTTTTAGAGCTTTATACTGCTCCTGATAAAATCAGTAGGAAATTTGCCTTTGGTTTCAAAGGGAGTAGAAAGCTGCACTATAAATTTTAAACAGATTTGGCAAGGTGTTTTTTTTAAATCTTGCCTTTTTCAATAAACTTACAAAATGAGAAAATCTTCTTTGCAACCAATAAAAAGACAACAAACGTAGAACTCATTACTCCGTAGCAGCCATTGTACATCACAGAAGCACTGTTTTTTAAAGGGCACCCCCCTTTTGATGAAGAACTGCAATGACTTCTTGTAAAATGTTTAAATCTAACTCCTCATTACTCGAAGTTCCCCACCCCCCTGCCAGCCTGACAGCCTTGGAGCCTGTGAAAGGAGGAATGTAATGAGTACACATTAATGTTGTATACTTTCCACAGTTCTTGTTCTGGTGTGACCAGATTTATGTACGGAATAGCTTGAATGTAATCCATCATGATTATACATAGCATTGGCTTCAACATTTCTGCAGGTAGCACTGTCTCCAAACTCTCTTAGCTGCGGCTGTATGAAAGGAACTGAGATGCGGTGACACAATGTTCATTTGTTTTAGTGGCAAGACTCAATTAAAACAACATAACGGGGTTTAAAAAAATACTAATCTGTGAAAAAATGTGAAAGTGAGTTAAGTAAAACCTTCAAATATTCCCTTGTTCAGGACAAGCTGTGTGGGCTGACAGCTTCTCCCAAGGGAGCAAGAGGTCTTAGAAAAAGCCCTGCTACGAAAGGACTGGCTGTTAAGGCAAATCCCCACCAGTCAGAGCCCTGAGGAGGGTGAAGCCCAGCTATTGATGCCCAAACACAGAGAAGACATTGTAAAGGAAATATGGGGGATGAGAATAGCAGTGGAGGAAACAAAATAGGGACTGCCTCCCACACAGGGGGACAACAAACCTGTGAAAATAAGAAACTGCTTTTTCACTAGACAGATTTTTAAGGAAGACAGACATGTCCCGTGTTCAAAATGCCACCTGGGCCGTTAGGGAACTCCATGCTACCACAGCTTGAGCCATGAGACAAGACTGCGGGTTATTAAAACAGAAATACAAGGAGGCTTCTTTGCAAGTAAGAATCATTTCAATTGCTGCTGTCTTCAGTGGGGGTAAAAAAAATAAAGTGACCTCAAGTATTGCTGACTCCCCATTTTCATCCCATGTTCTGCAACAGCCAGTGTTGCTCCCAGAGCACCAGGATCCTCAGGCCTTGTCACCAGAGCTCTCAATTTTCAAAAAGGATTGCAGTCCAACCAAGTCATGTTTTAAAGCCTTTTCTTTTCACACACAAGCTATAATCATGAATGTAATGCAAACTGTTAGAAATAAAGTCATTTTAGACTTAGTTGGGAGTGGGCAAGAGAGAAGAAGAGCCATGTAAGGAGCTTTGAGTCTCTGGTGCTGAGAGTAACTTCACAGAGCTAGGATTGCTCAAGAGAAGAAAAGCTCTCTCGTTGTTGGTATACATTGTCCAGAGCCATAAATGGATTGTAATGGAAGGCAATAATAATAATAATTTACATTTAGAGAGTGCTTTTCATTGAAGAACTTACAGGTAATTTTACATATCTGCAGTTCTCATATGCCACTACACCCCTCTGTATAGTTACTCCTACAGCTGTTTCATGGCATACTGTACAGAAGCCCTGAAAGCCAAAATGCTATGCCCTAGGACACAGTCAGAGCAGCAAACAGGACCACAAAAGCCCTCTTCCAAGACCCCAGGTCTCACCAAAATTCCCCAACATATCTGTACAGGCAATGCTGGTAAGTGATATGACTATAATGACTAAAGATGAAAGAAAACATTGAAGAAGGATTCAACACTAAAGAAAAACAAGGAGTTTCCTTATTTAGTACTGTAATGTTGTATCTCTAAGTCTCTTGTATGGCTCCTAAGTTCTTCTAATACATGAGCTGTGAAAGAACAAATTGCTGGAGGCCTGCACATGAAAGAATATGTCCTATGTGTGAGGTTGGATTTACTTCCCCAGAACTTTACTCCCCCAGAACCTTTTTCTGTGGAATAAATCCACTAAGGGAGAGGAATCTTTTTGCAACCTCCACTCTTCACAGTGAATTGCCTAAGATGGAGGTTGTTCCCACAAAGTAAGCAGGGTATTCAGCTGTGGAAGTATAATTAAAAGACATCTGTACAGTTCTCGGAGTCCTCAAAGAGATGTGGCCAGCAAGACCCGGGACAGCCCATTAGCAGCCTGGTTTTCTCATGACATGAAGTTTCTTGCGTGCCCCATGGCAGTTTCCATTAAGAGCAGTGTTGCATTTGTTTAAATTTGCATTAAGAACAGTAACGCTTTGTTTCTTAGAAGGCAAAATCATCCCGCAATTACTTTACTAGACGAGCATCTCTGCTTTCATTTTAAAAAAATAAAGGGAACTGTCTCTAGCGTGTGTGGAGAGCTGCAGGAACTACATGGAGCTGGCAACACTGAATCTACCAAAGAGGTTGGTTGAAGGCAGCTCACAGCCCTAAGACAATGCCAGCAGGGCACTCGCAGGGAGGTTACAACAGGACAGTCCCATGGCCCTACAGCATCCCAGGCAGCCCTGCCCTGACCCTCTGGTGGCCTCCAGAGAGTCTGTGAGAAGGGATGCATGCCCAATAAGCACTGCTCCTTACCTTTCCCATTTTCTACAGCTCCTGTCTGGGCCCAATAATACTGAAGTTCAGCTCTCTATGCACAGTTAAGCAGAATAAAATGTTAGGTTTAGCATCAATAGTGGCTAATACAGCTCACCTCCAAATGCTCCCACCCCTTCCACTGAGCTGCACAGCTCTGAGTGCCCCAAACACAACATCCCTCTCACAGGTACGACAGGCCATCATCTTGAGACACAGAGACAAAGCTGGGAAAGGGATGTAGCATGTGTTGCTTTAAAATATTCAAAGTTCCTTTTGGATCTCCATCTCCTGTGCTGGCACTTCTGTGTTCAGGAACTGACAGCGACAAACAGTGCACAACCCAGTTGAGGTGATGCTGGATGGGCCATTGCATTATGAAAATTACAAATTTGCAATGTGATGCTGCTTAGGAACTCCAGCCACAGGCCCCACAGCACTGTGGGCACTCTCTGAACTGTAATAAATAGGGCAGAACAGATCATTAGCTACTAGACTTATGACAGATCATTTCTTGTAGAGGCACCATATATGTGTCAAAAATGGGTGTGCTACCTTTGAACAAATCACATGGAAAGAGACAGCAGTGTTTCTGTTTGCAAAGGCCTCACACAACGAACTGACACTATTTCCAAATAACTACCCTAGCTGACTGCACAGCAGCAAGTACCTCTTGTTAATGATGATACAAAGAAAAGTGCATTAAGGTAGGAAGAGTTTGGGAATCCCAGACTCTCTCTTCCCAGGTCACAGTTGTTACTTTATTACTATTACCATCTCAAAATCCCAGAGAAAGAGCTAGGGATTTAAAACAGATTATCAACATTACAACAACATTTGTGGAACTTGGATGTAAGCAGAAAAGTTGTAAGTGGGAAGACTTTGGAGGAATTACTTGAAAGTCAGTCTGTGTGTACTGCTAGAATGCTTAATGCTTCTCCAACAAAGTTTCGGTTTAGTTTTACAAGCATGGCATCCTTTTCACATTAGCACATGTTATGTGAAACATCACCCTGCTTTCCCAAAATAGCAGCTCTAATGAGTTTCATGGTAGATGTCCTGCTGATCAAACATGGGTTTATGAGCAATACAAAGAATCAATAGGATGCTTGCACTCCATGCATCAGCCCAAGTACAAGCACACTGCAGAATGCCTGCCTTCTGCCCACACAAGCACTATTTGCTGGCTAATGAACAAGGAGACACAAATACAGTCATACCACAGCTCATGAATAAGTTCAGCTGAAGTAGTAACATACAGTTGAAATTGTCCAACAAAATATTTCAAAATGCAATAGTCTGGATACAACTTTCCATTGGAAAAAGGAAGCTAAGACTCAGTGGTACATGGATCACGAAGGTTTAGCTTCTCTCCTCCAGTGGACATACGAGAGAGGGAAGGAAAGAGACAGAAAGATAGCATGCTTTCCACCCTCTCCCTTCTTCCACTAAATGTACAAATGCCCCTCCACAAGCCAGCAGTAAGCTTGGGCTCCACCTGAGGGCATCATCTTGACACAGGGACACACATCAGGTTTATATGCAGCACTGAATCCCTAAATGGGAATATTAATACTTATCCTCCATACTTTAAGGCTCCTGTAACAGGGCACAGGAGTTAGGCAAAGCAACACAACTCATGAGGAGATACCAATCGCTGATGTAACTGGAACTTCAAAAGCATTGAAGATAAATTTCTTTGGTGAGGTGGACCACACTGCTTCTTATGGAAGTATGAAAAAGCAGTCACATACTGTGATCTCCATTCCTAACATACAATCAGACACATCCTAGTTTTCTATTCAAAACATCACTATTTTGCCACATGACAAGAAACACACTCATGCAGCCAGAGGGAGAACTGCAATGACAAAACAGTTGCCTTGGTCCATGATCAGGGTGAAGGTGCACGGCCATAGCCCATCACACAACTGAGAGAGATCCTGATAATGTGACTGGAGCAGAAGTATCCCAAGCACATGGCTGTAAGTCCACGAGTCCTTATACCACAGAGTCCAACATGATACCATCGTACAAGGAAAGAGTTTTTCACATATGACAATTACACAAGAGGGAGTGCCCCACCAAAAAACCTAGGCAGTGTGCAAATCACTCCCTGCCTACAGCTGCAGGGACTTTGAGGCAGCAGGGAGCTGGCCTCGAGCTGGATGAATTATGCAGCCCAGGTGGGATACGACTTGCAAGACCTTAAATTGGGCAAACCCACTGCAGAGCGACAAAGAAGTATTGCAGTTTCTAAGCTCTCCCCACCACCCAAAAAAGCTCAGCAAGGTGAACTGCTGCATTCCCAGCAATTTTCCCTTATGATATCTATTTCCCAGGAGGCAGGGACTAGGCCTAGTTAAAATAATCAGGTCCCGGCTCATAACATCTTGCCCTCCTTTCTGCACTGGGAGCACCATTACGCTGGTATGCATTGCTCAGCCCCTCACTATCACATGTACAATTAAGTTCAGCTTCTAAAAGCTCTACCTGTAATTGGAGCCAGCTGCAACCTTTCTGACACATACTAATTGCCAGTAATGATTTAAGTGCAGTAAATTCACATGCTGCAATTGTTTTAAATAAAGGAATCTCTCGTAGCTTTTCCCTGAGAAAAATCTGTTAATCTTTGCTGCTGACTTATCAAATCCTCCAGTCACCTGTTTGCCATCATTTTCATGAGCTGATAACGTGTTTATTAGAGCCATAATATGCAGGTGGAAGCGTAAAGGTCTCATTTGGTGGAGTATGAATTCTGTCTCATGTATCTGTATGGAAAAGCTTGGTTTCACCATTCAGCTGTGCCTCAGAAAAGATTAAGTTCCAAAATAGTATCTTTTATTCTTTTCAAATGGAATATCAGTTCTTTTAAGCTCAGTACATATCTCAAAATACCATTTGGATGAGCATGACAGGTTGGTTTTTGTTAAGCCCCAGATATCATCATTTCCTATGCTGAATCTATCCAGCCTTAGTTAATTTCAGCTTAATTGTATTCCCCTTTTAATTATTTTTCATATATAAAAGCAAGTTCTACAAAATAATAAAATGTCATGTTGATTCTAAAGGGCTGGTTTAAGAGTTCTTCCCACAAACTCTTCTAGTTTCCTGCAGAAGACGTTACCTGAGATATTGCAGACAATACATTTCTGGCAGAATGAACCCAATATCTCCCTGGAAGTTTTGCTCTCCTTTCTGCAGAGTTTGGGGTTTATGGTTGGGGTTTGGGAGTTTGTTTTTTCGGGGGGGGGGGCAGGGGTAGTTTGTTTTGTTTTTAAGGCATGTTAGTGAAATTACTGCAGTTTGGAAATCGGTGCACAGGGTTTATCAGTCTACTTTTTTCCACCAGTGAGTTACTCAGAGTGGACAATCACATAGCAAATGGATGTTCTGCTGCAGCTGAGTTCACTGGCCTTTCAGCTGGTTTATGTGTGTGATGTACTGAATGCCCTTAGCTCCTGGGGCAGTGGCTAAAACCCAGCCTTAAATGGGGTCTATCCCAGGTATCTGCCATCTCCAGAAAGATGTTCATAACCCTTGCCTCCCCTGTGAGATTGCAGGAGGAAAAAATGTATGAACCAGAATGTGAAGATGCCTAACCAAACATCTTTAACTGTATGAAGGAGAAGATAAATAAGTACCAAAAGAGAAGTACTGAGCAGCTACTCAGGGAATCAAGGCAGATTTTTCATGCGAAAGAGCAAGCCTGAATCCAAAGAGAAAATATATGAGAAAGAAAAGAAACTGTAAACAAGAAGCCAAGTGAAAACCTAAATTATGTTTGGGACAGCCAAACTTTCCAACTGCAAGAGGAATTTCATCTGAGTTAGGACTCCTTGACTTGGCTCCTGAGAATGTAAAGTAGGGGCCTAATTCTAGGACAGTATGTGGTTTACTATAAAACAAATCTAGCATATAATAATTTCCTTCCACAATTCCCATGACTTGTGGCACAGACCCAAAACCATTTCCATGATTCACATCCAAACCTCCCAGGAGAGATGTGATGGCCAAATTGTTAGTTTTAGTGCATGAGTAGTTTGGGTGAAATGACAAATGCTAACACTCAGTCATACTGTGGAGAAAAGATGACCACAGTTATGAGCGGACGGCAGAGCTCCACTGACAGTTTATTATTAGCATCTTGAATATGCGTAAAAAACGTTGCGTTTTTTTAAGGTAAATAGCATTTTCCTACCTAACTGGCCAGTCCTCAGGGACAATTTGTTAGTCATTCCACAGCACAGGCCAATTCCTCTTTTCCAGAAAGGAGAACAGAACGTCTCAGCAGATCCAATAGTCCAACGGGCTGACGTTCCGAGGTGCCTTACAACTCCTAAAGTCTGCTTCTGTGCCCAGTAATCTCCTGAATGTGCATTTTATACAAACTCTGAGCCAGTGCTGACCATGCCCAGACTAACACCTCCTGGAATAGCTTTCCTTACTGCTGAAAACCTTGCCAGAGTAAATAATGTACCAGTTTGCTGATGCAGCCTATTCCAGAACTCCTCCTAGCTTTAACCTTTCCAAATAGTCTCTGAATCCGAAAATACAGCTAATCTGCGGCTTTGACCAGTCAAATTATGCATTCCAAATTTCATGTTTGCTGTTAATTATCCCCTTTTTCTTCCTGTTTGTAGATTAATCATGGATCAATCCATCAAATCATGCAGAGAAACAAGTCCCAGCTTCATGGTCTCTGCTCACTACCCATTGCTCCTGATAAAAAGAGTGATCACTTATACCACATGTTATTTCCTCCTTGTGCCTGACTACATGGCTGAAACTCTTGAATTGAGAATACTGACAAGTATTAAATAACATATGCACCTTTGGCACAGCTTTGCAGAAAAAAAAAGGCATTTCTACTAAAATTTGTGAGCATTCTGGATTCACTATTCTTTCTAAAAATACCTCCTAGATATCCCGGTATTAGCAAACAAAAAAAAAATTAGAGAATACAAAGAGGAAAAATATGAAGAAAGAAATGGAAAAACTTTGCAACGCTTGACTGTAAAAGCTATCACTGGAGAGATCATATTATGCAGTTAGCTCTCTCTAACCACCTCACCTAAAACTTGTGGCAGTTAAGAGATAATTCAAAAGTGGAAAGCAGAAAGGCAGAGGTATGCCTCAGAGGACCAGCAACATCCTTTTTTTTCTCTCAGAGCAGTTCCTACTTCACGTGTGGTGTCCCACACACCCAGCGGACCACGAGCTCCGAGTAGGAGTAGCAAGCCAGTTATTCCTGTTTTTGAAGGGGAAGTGAGGGCAGAAACAGGAGGAGGTGAGAACGGTGGTGACCACTGGAGAAGTAGAATTTGAAGAGCAAGATTTCCTGATTGAGGTTAGAAGAAAAGATGACTAAAGAAAGAACTATGTCTCCTTGGATATTTTCCGACACCTCCCAAAAACATATCTAAACAGCACCGGTCTTATCAGATAGAGGCACTAAGAAACGGAGGTGAGCTAGCGGACAGCCACGTGAGCAAAGGAGGGCAGGGGACAGGCAACACAGAAAGCCCACGCTACTGCAGAGCAGGGGAAAGCATACGGTGCTTACTTCCCAGGCAGCCCCTTAGGCATGGCGAAAAGAGGAATACCACAGAGACAAAGACGGGCCATGCCTGAAACTCTCAGTGCTAAACATTCAAGGACATGATGGAAAGTTGTTGCTTAGAGCCATTACAAACCCAGCAGTGCTGATAGGAGTAAGAGTTCAGTCTGGGCCAAGGTACTCCAGCCCAGCTTGCCAAACTTGGAAGTGGCTCCATACGAACCTAAGCAGCATCTTACCTTCCTATCCTATGGGCTTTTAATGCAGTCCCTCTGTCTCCCACGTGTGAATAGACACGTGTAATGTTATGTTCTTACTTGCTATAGAATACCAGAGCTCTAATAGCAGTGGAAAGGCCGGAGAGAATTCAGGACAAGAACCAAGCATTTAAGAAAAATGCCTGGTTAATTGTCATTAAAAACCCCTTCATAGAGTGGCAAGTTTCTATATGCTATTTATCATGTGAACTTCCCTTGAAAACAAACACCACTACCCCCCTGAGAACTTTTCCAACAGTCACAGAAGATATCTAATGAGGCAATGTTTATGAGACCTAATTATAAGAAAAAATAAACCTTGATAACCATCTTATCCAACGTACAGCTCAAATAGGACTCAAGAGTTTAATAATCCTCATAGGTTAACATAGCACAGTCCAAGCTGCACTGCAGCAATACAACTACTGAGAGATCATGAAGAGGAGCTGGGAAGTCACCCACAACATGATGCCTGACCAAACGGAGGTGAAAGAACAGAGACATGCTATAGAGGGCTGAAAATAGCAGCCTTGAGAAAGCAGGGCTTTGCATTGCAAACTAATATCATTATATCAATTTTGGCCACTTTGCTCTGATCACCTGTGTCAACAAGGCATTTCCTCTGTTCTGTACCTTGAGCCACAGTGCTGCACCTGCCCTTGAGGGAGGAGTTATTGGATTAACCCAGCTTCCTCTTATCTGTGTTTACTCACCAAAACTACTCTGCAGAGAAAACTCCCTGAATCAGTCCCAGAGCTGCAGTTTCACTCATATGCAAAAACTCAGATGTAGCATTAAACATGCAGAGCTGAAAAAAACCAGAAAAAAATATGACCTCATTGTGAGTAACCACCACAAGCCAAGCTGGGTGAAGTCACTGGGGATTTTTCTTTCCAGCACACCCACACCGCTGGGACTCTTTCAGAGCGACAGACACCTGCAGTGCTGCTGGGCACAGGCAAACCTTTCTTCCCCACTTTCCCTGAACTGGGGGAGAAGAAAGTGGGTAACCAACAGCATAGACAAGGAAATGGGTTCAGACACATTACTTTTGCTGCCTGCGCTGGGCCAATAGCAAAAAAAAGAAGGAAAAAAAATTTTTTAAAAAATGGTGGAGTCATAAGGAATTCTGCTTGCTAACACCACTGCTGGCTCTGCTCCAAACCCATGACCCTTACAACATGTCACCGTAGGATTGCTGGGCAAGCTGCTAGAATCACTGAAGCAAGAGAGAGAAGTCCCCAGATTTCCTACTGTGTGTAATTTTGTATAGCATGAGCTAACCATAAACCCCCTGAGATACCTCTCGGTTTTAATCTTAAAATGGACCCAAAAAAAGAAACAGAAATAAAAAAAAATATTAAAACTACACAACATTTAGGTTTAAAGCAAATTAAGTTCTAATGGCCAAAAATACCAGGCTTCAGCAACATTTTGTTATGTAACGCAGCCATTCAATCCAGAACTGGGAATAAAAACTCAGGGCTGACTGCCCAGTTGCAGAGATGGAGCGAGATGCAGTTCCTAATAAGTCTTGCCTCCAAACAATCGGCTTCTTCAAGGTGAGCAGAGATTTCAACTGAAGGATAAACAGGAAACTGTTAATGACAATCTTAAAAGGTTAGATAAGAAAACAGGTGCCAAAGTACCTTATATTTATCTACTTGGCTTTCACCTGCAGATACTTGTCACCACTTACTGCCTCCTCTTTGGACCTTTAATGACCCACCATATTGCTTACAGAAGCCTTCACATAAGTCATTTGTGTTCAAGAACTGCAAACTCATATCTGCTTGTGAAAAAAACAAAAATGTTCTCCTTAAAGGCAAAGGAAGCTGGCCATTTCTCTCACCTGTAAATGGTATTTCGCCTCTGCTGAGGCCGTTCTCTAATAATATAAGCCTGTACTTATGTCAAAAACAGTGACTTGCATCTTAAACCCAGGAATCCAAAAGTTATTCACTCAATACACCTGCTGAACTTTTAACATACTGATTTCTAAGGGGCAGAGTTCCCTTCACAGCATCCTGAAGCTCAGGAAGCTCTCATTGTGACATAAGGGCCAATTCAAAATTCACAGAATACAAAGCATACTGATGTAACTGATGCAAGTTTACATTCCATCTTGCAGCTTTCCAAGCCCTTGTGCCATTTCTGCTGACAGATGAGTAAACCCTGGTCAAAAGCAGCCTACACTCACAAGTATGCCAAGCTGCACTTTCTAAGAAATACACCGCCATTTTCCAAAAGTGGGCAGGAGAGTAGGGTATCAGCACACTGAAACATTTTCTCAGCCTATATTTCTAAGTACTTATAGCAGTGCTTCTGAAGTCCCCTTCTTCTATCAAGTGGAAAATTTCTGAGATTCCAGAGGCCCACACGTGACTTGGCTAGAAAAATGCAAGGCCCAACCTTTTAACACACAGGCCACCCACACGAAGAGATCACTCACAGGACCTGGGATAAGAAGTCTGAACTCACAAATAAATCAAGAGTTTGATCTTGGGCAGGTTTAGCAGAGCTTAGAGTCACATCTAGGGAGTCAAATAGATGTGATCAGAACACTCTGGCCCTTCGCTGCTAAAGCGTTGTGATAGGAGAAGACAATGATCAATATTGAAGAATAACTCAGTAAAGGGAATGTAGAGTGGTGGCAGAGGTACACTGGAATACTAGACATTTTGAGTTGTAGGGGAAGAGGAGATGGGAAAACACAATTTCTCACCAGGGGAAGGAAAATTAGGACAGAAATGAAAAAGAGTAGTCGACAAGCAAACAGCACTCTCAAACAATACCTGCCGAATTGAGACGTCCTCCATACCTAGAACATAGAATGTATCTAAGATGTTGTGATGCCTTGGTACCACATCATTTTCTGGTTGTCTTTAAGTTTACATAGCTGTAAGGCAACAGTTTTCCCTGATAAAATCATTCAGCAAGCAGGTTTCTAGTGATTCACTCGACTTCTAAAATAAACACTATCACAGCTGATTATAAGCACTTACCCATGCCGTAACTGCTGTCATGTTCAGATACACAGGAGTATAACGCTACCTTCAGCAACAACACCAGGAAAATAACATCAGTGTTCTGAGTCAAGCAAGGTCTTACTTTCAGCTTGAGGGCATTCATCTGTCTGCCTGTAAAATGGGAACTTTTGAATGTCATCTCCAGGCAAGCCCAATGTTCAGGAGAAGTTCTACAAATCAAAGCACAGACCATATGATTTTCATGACAACCCATTCACCCAAAGAGAAAAGTGCAGGATGCGTGCAATCCCTCACCTCTCCCCAGCCAAACCAATACCTTGATTTCCCCCTGCAATGGCTTTTATACTGAAGAGAAAAATAACAGTTGCTATTAACCATCTGCTTCTCACCCCATTACAGATAAAATGTGGGCAACTGAATAATTTACTTCTTTTTGCTCTGTCTGGGAGATAAGACTGGTCAGAAGGAAAAGTGTATTCCCAGCTGCTGGCACAGGAACAAGGGACCTTTAGCAAATGAGAGGGGGATGAGAGAGAGAGGTAAGGAAGCCCCTATTTCCTGGTAGAGATGGAAATGGGGATACTCCAAGTATAAGAGGGCAAAACTGTGGCCAGCACGAACACCTGAAGAAGCAGTAGATGGGAGAGGAGCCTGGAGAGAGCCCACAGGGGGAAAAGTATGATGCAAGGAACCCTCAGTGCCTACATTGCATTCAGCGCTGCAAAATACACGCCACGTGGTGATTTCCAATAATATTACATATTTCCAAAACTAGTTAAAAGGGCCCCTCTGACAGCCCAAGAACTTTTTACTAGCCAGGTCTGGTGAAGGAACTCGGTTGAAATGAATTCAGGAAGGACACTGGACTTACTCTGTGTCATGAAGAGCACTGGAGAGGCAGAAAGAGATGGGGTAGGCAAAGGTACAGGCTGCCTGTCACACCTGGGGACGGCCAGGGAGCACGGTGCTGGCCTGCACGTATGCATCTAAGGGCTGGTGCTTGCTGATAAAGAGGTGGCATTTTTACCTCAGGGTAGCTAACATGCACGTCAGCTACCTTGAGGTGAAAAAATAGTAATGATGAGGCACTACAAGTTTTACCATGAGGTGACTTGCCAAGATGAGTGTTGTACCCCTGCCTGGGGTTGACCTGAGGGAGTTTACCTCATGGTAAAACTAACGTGTGTTGCCTTCACTGTGCTTTCGTATTTAGACAGTTGACATGTACCTTTGTTACCCTGAGGAAAAACCACGCAGGTCTTTCTGACAGTGAAAATATGATGATTCACATCTAGGTGCCCTGTTCAAGAAACTGAAACCTTTTTGCACTGGCTCTGGGTGTCAATTAGTATTTTCTTCTTCACTTACTTTCACTTAAAAGCAAATAATTTGACTAATACACAGATGCATATGCGCACCAGACAAGCTTCTGCAAATTCTGCAAAGAATTTTTTCATACACTGCAAATTTACTTTACAAAGATCTGCAGGTATCAAGTAAGTAGTGCAGTTTTTATTTCGGCACAAACCTAAATGTTTCACCATGTTACTGTCTTGCAAACAATTAAGAGGAAATTAATACAACATAAATTAAAATTTTTACCACCATTACTCTGGAGGAATAACTCATCTCCTTATGTTAATTTAGAATAAACTTTATTGTTCAGCATTTTTAAAAAAAGAATTAAAACTCAACATGCAGGTGAAAACCCTTTCATGCATACACAACCCCTTATTGTTCTGCTCATGTGCCAGTATCATACCACATTCAATAAATACATATTAAACCTTTCACAAGCATTAATTATTGAGAAGAAAGGTAAATTTTTGCATAAAGTCCATATTAGTCAAACATTATCAGAAGCTTCCACACTAAACTAATTGGGGATCATTTTCATATTCCCTGCACCACCCAACACATATGCTGTGCAATAACTGTAAGTGCTTCAGGGTAGGGACTGGCCCTTCCTTATTTAAGAAATGGCGAGTACCATACGTATTTTTGCTCCTAGTCCACTGTGAACAATGATCAGTGACAACTAGTAGCAATCTTAATGATTTGTAAATCCTTTACAAAGGATTTTAGAGAGAGGTCTTTTAACAAAAAGTCTTTTAGTTAAAGCAATCTTGGCCTTTCTGTAGAAATACAGCACGGGAATTGGATTGCTTTTAATGTGCCTTGTTCAACCAGCCAAGATACAACAGGCTGGTCAAGTTTCTTCTGACCCTCTTCCACACTCTCCTGCCCCAGTAAAATCACCTTTCCCATTCCGTGGTACCACAGGCAGCTGGCTGATGGGTCTAACTGGTGGCTGCCCCCAGTACAAAACTCTAAAAGGTTGTGTATCTGTACACAGCAGTTAGAAACACGTGGTGTGCCTGCTACAAGTGTTTTATACTCAGTCCTAGATAAGCTCTTAGCTGATGCCCCTGGCATTTCCCACCAGGATAACAGAATACATCTGCAAGCGCATCCTGGCCAAGATCCAACACCTCACGTCTGCCCTGCATTGAGTGAGCCACTGTTTCAGATGCCTATACCCTTTGCATGACCACATTAAGACTTCAAGAATGTGGGAGATCTATGCAGCAATGTAAGTCTCCAGGAAGCTGGGTCATATATTGGGTAGGAGTTAAGTAGGCATATGTAAACATCTAGCTTTGGGCCTAGATTCTCCTCTCAACCATCCCAAAAGACTAAAGCTTTCCAGGCTTCCAGCTACATGAACACTGAATGTCTGGGTAGAAATACTTTTGCAGTCACAACTAGTGCAGCCATGAAGAACATGCAGGCATAAAACCCACCTTCTTACTCATGTCTCAGAGCACTTCAAAGGTCAGGAGCATTATCCCACTTGATTCATTTTTCACTACAGGACAAGGTTATGGATTACGTAGTTGCTCTGAGTTGGGACATGCAAAGACATATTAGCAACCAATGCTATATACAGTGCAGTAACATATGGCCTGGGTTTTCTTCTGTTTCAGATGTTTTGGTCATGTTTCCAGACCTTACTGTACTGATAGAAGGACTAAAAAATTAGTATCCTTGTGAGAGACAAGATTCTCAATGCCATTACCTTCATCCAAGAGCTAGGAAAACATCAAATATTGCAAGAATCACAACAAAAAGCACAAGGGAAAGCAAGTGAAAATCTAAAGGAAGACCAAATCTGCCATGCCACATCAGACCAACCGCTCATGTCCAGCATCCCACTCCTAGCAGAGGCATTTAATCACTGTCTTAGATTTAGAGAAAGACAATAAACCCATAATGCACCTGGCCAATTAAGAAATGCTGTATATGGATAAGGGAAAATCCTACCTGATCCCTACAGAGACTAGCCAATGTCCTGAAATATGAGATTTAATTAAGCCTGTCTTATTACTTCAAATGTTACAACTGTTCATAACATTTTCTAGGCCCTTTTCAATCCAGCACGGCATTCACATTTACAGCCTCCTGTGGCACGGAAGTCCACCAGCTCAACCTCATGCTGTGAGGCACCTTCTGCGGATGAATGAAATTTACTGGCCCTTTTGCCTCCTTTTCTTAATACAAAGCCATACCAGGCAGAAATGTATGGCTTTTCTGATGACGTCACCTACCTAAGACAGTCACCCCCCAAGTCCACACGGCTGTTGGCCTGGGGATAGAGCAGGGAGGGTGAGAGAAGAAAAGGAAGCCGATTCAGATGGTGCACCAGGACTAGCAACACAGCCCCTTCTCAAGCATGCCTAGGACACTCTGAGTTTGCCTGCATGTGAAAAATTAGGATTGTATCTATAATGGAACAATTATTAATTAAAAAAAGTATATATTACTGTTACTTTAACATCCCCTCTGGAACATCCTCTACTTTCTGCCTCCGCAATCCCACAAAAATTCACTATTAACATGTTGAAAGCAGCAGATAAGAGAGAAATGCAAAACCTTAGGTCCAACTATAAGGAGAAAAGGAAGGAAGGAAGAGGAAAGGCTACAAGTTAATAATTGTTCAGAATCTGAAGTCTACAGTAAAGAGGGAAATAGCTTTGTTCTGTTAAACAAACACCTTACTAATGACAAGGTCTCCTGCCCATTTCTCACAATCCTCTAGGTAAATTAAAATAAAAGGATTTGTAGGTTCAGCCTGTGCCTTACGCTAAGTCAATTCTGAAGAAGATTACTTCAAGGCAGGGGCGGGGGAGGAAAAAGGGGAACTGAAGGAGAAGTCAGTTCAGAGAAGAAAATGTTGCAGTTTTGGAAATTCTCCTCCCTGAAATTACACAGTACCTCATTTTGGAAACTCCAGAGTAATGTTTTAGCAGTCCTGGAACTGAGTGAGACCCTTGGCAATGCCAGCTGACAATCTGCCCCAACTGCAGCTGCAACGCTGCAGAGCCAGTGAGGCCAGAAGCCCTGCAGCCCATCGGCTGACTGCACGGAACACATTTGAACTGGCAACAGTTTTCTACAGGGAGAACTGAAACTTCCCATGGAAATTTTTTATTTTGAAGGAATTAGTTTCTTCCTGTAAATCTGTATGACAGAGAAACAGCATAATAAGAAACCAGAGTGAGTTCAGCAGAAGGCCACCAGGGCTGGAGCACTTGCCCAATGAGCAGAGGCTGAGGGAGGTGGGCTTGTTCAGCCTGGAGAAGAGTTGGCTTTGGGGTGACTAACAGCAGCCCCCTCCAGTGCTTATGAGGAGGTTATCAAGGAGATGGAGGCAGGTTCTTCACAGTGGTACATAGTGGGCAGGCAATGAGCATAAATTGTAAGAAGAAGGGTTCAGACTGGATCTGAGGAAAAATATTTTTTCACAATAAAAGCAGTAGAAATCAAGCAGGGGAACAGGTTGCCCAAAGAGGTTGTGCAATCTCCATTCTTGGGGGTTTGCAATACCTGACCGGACAAAGCCCTGTCTGGGCAACCTGGTCTGATCTTTTAGCTGACCCCAGTTTGAGTAGAAATTTTGACGAGACCTTCTAAGGTCCCTTCTAACCTGAATGATCCTATGATCTTAAAACTCCCAACCTGCTCCACCAAACACAGATTTAAGAACTGAACCATTTGGAGCAGATTAACTCATTCAGGTGCAAACCACACCATCCCCTTCCATCTCCTCTAAATTGTGTTAGAAATCATTCAGCTTCTCATCATCATCAGTGCCTCTTGCTCTGCAGTGTGTGTGACTAGAGAGCTCAGCAAGTACTTCTTCTGTTGTCTGACACTTGTTTATAAACAACATTTCTACAGCATTCACAAATGCTGTGCAACCAGTGCACTAATGCTACTGAATCAAGGCTCCTGGAACATCCAGAGCACAGCCTGCAGCCACCAACTCCCTGCAAGGCTTGGAGGGGCTCTACCCCCTCCTTTTAGTTGTCTTGTCCTATAAACGATACCACCTGTGATACTGAGGGGTCCATTTGCCCTCCTGTAAGGCAGCTTGATATCGGTAGGCTTTACCTTACTATTGTTACCTATCTAAAAGTTTTGAGGAGCAAGTGGAGCAAATGGAGCAATCCTTTTTAGGTCTTAAATGCTTTTCTTCCTGTTAGCGTCATGCTTGTGAAATTTGTGGATATTAAACAAGCGCATAGTATCTAATGAATGCAGACTTTGACAAGCTCTCAGCAGTCTTGAGATGAGCCTCTGAAATGTGAGGACATTCATCACACAACAATAAATACATTGGTCCATACAGGTCCTGAGGTCATTAAAGTCAAACACAAAGTATGTGAAGTCATTGCAAAGATTCTAATAAAACTTTATAGGTTTTGGAACACGCAAACAGAGCAGGAATAGCAGATTGCTACGATTTTAGAGAACTTTGTGATTTTTCCCTATTTGACAAAGCAAAATGTCAAGAATAAGAATCCAGGGAACAACAAATGTACAGCCTTCAGACTTTTCACTGTCCTATACAACCACAGTAATTGAGTACACTCTTCAATGTACTGATCTCTACAACACCTCTGCAAGGTAAACACAACACCCCTGTTTGTTTTACAGATGCTGAAGTGATGCACTGGAAAACTAAGTGATATGTTGAAAACCATACAATGAACAGAGAATTGAATCCAGGTCTCCCAAATCCCAGGCCAGTGTCTACACCTGGTAGACATTGTTAACATATATTTTCTTACAAAAATTAAGGAGTTTTCATCCTCAGAAAAGGTCTGCAAAGGTTTTCAAAATCTTAATTTTCTCTCAATTTACCAAGAGTTCAGGTTATCAAAATTTAGACAAACATTTGACTGAAATGTAACCCAATAAATGTTCAAACTAGATCACTTTTGAACACTGTAAAATAGAATTACCTTGGAAATTTTGAATTGCATGTGCTTTTTCTACCTTTTTCTTTCCATTTTTGTACAGCAAGAATAAAGCTTTGCTTGTTGAATAAATGCAGAGACTGGGGTGGTGGTGCCTAGAAACTAAAAGGTTAGACAAGTAAAATCTACCACAACACCTGCTGCTCTTCTAGATGCCCCACATGCAGCATTTTTAGCAAGAATTACTGAGTCAAGAGATATCTAATTAACACTTAGTCCTTGTGCTTTCCGAGTCTGACCCAGGTGCAGCAGTGAATATGCTAGCTGAAGTTTCAGTTTTCTATCTTTCCGTTTTAAATGAAAAAACTATTTTTCTGTCAAACAACAGTTCTAATGGAAGGTTTTTTGAGCAGTCCTATTGCCAAGTGCTCTCAAGCCCCAATTAATTCACGGAGTAAGGGCATTTAGTGTCTCTAAGTGCTCGATACTTTCGTACTTGACCCTCTGGGATCAACATAACATGATACTTAGAGCCAGAAAAGTAGTTCCAAGTAGCACAAAACCTAAAAGTGTTGATTCACATTTGCTGGCAGATTTAACTGGGATGGATGAAGCATTTACCGTTGCCAGCTGTCGCCTCTGTCCCTCTGTTGGAAGCTACCATCCCAGGGACAGTTTAGCAGAACAAGTATCCCCTCTTGAGTCAGCAGGGTTTACAGCCTGAAATCAGCAGGAACTCACATGAGTACAGCAGGCTATAAGCTCCCTTGGCTGGGGTGCAGGCACACATCACATTCAGCCAGCCCTGTGGCAAGGCAGCATCCCCAGCAGAGGGTGGGGAAGATAGCTGGGAGCCGTTTCTACTTCAGCTATCTCTGACTGAACTCTGTCACCAAGCATGAGTCAACACCCAAGGCAGGTTAGCTGGCTGGGAGCATATAGCTCTGCTGGTTTATAAAAAGGAATGACCCTATAAAAATAGTTAGGGCTCAAACTTTCAGCGTGCACATCTGTTCTTCGAGACGGACTGTAAGGTCACTTTGAATCACAGAATGAAACATACGGCTAGTGAAATCCAAGAAAAATGACTGCCTTTCCCCTTGTGTCTGAACTTTTATCGGCTCATCTGAACATTTTGCAAAAACCAACAGAAAACCTATTACAAAGATTGCTGGTGCATGAAATGATTGAGAAATATTTGCAGTTTGAAAGCAGTTTCACTTCCTGCCTGATACCACAAAGAAGCTTTTTAATAAAGTTAACATCACTGTTATTTGTTTTACATCTATGTCCTTATTTTGTCTATTTTAGATTTCTTGAATACTTATGTTAAAACAAAAAACCCCCAGCTCCTAAAGCCAGAAGTTCATGGTTTTTCATTGTAAGCCACACTGCTGATAATGTAATAATGTTTCTAATAATAATACTTTGTGCTTACTCTGTAAAGCAGCTTTCATCCAAATATTTCAATGCATGCTACCAATTTTAGTTAAACTACCTAAATATATGCATACCATTTTACAGCTGGGCAGACTGAAAGATTTTGTGACCCTCTTTCCACAAGCATAGAGGCTGAAAAACTAGGTTGTGGAGTCCTGAGTTAAAATACCCCAGGAACCATTAAACTATACAGCCTGTGCAACACCTATTCACAGTAGTTAAGCTCCAGAGCTGGTAGAATACTAATTAAATTAATTTTGCGAATACTTCTGTGCTGCTATTTGTGAGGTTGTGTTCCAATATGCAGACAAGCTGTTAGATAGTCATAAAATATATTTGTGAGTCCTGAAAGTAACGAATTTCAGCATGAATAACTAGCTAAAGACTGTCCTATGAAATAGAAATCATAACAAAAAGCTATCGCATGTTCCCTACTATTATTTTTGGTTACTTAAAATGTTTCAGCTACCCACTCAAAAAGCCATGTGACCAGTATCATAATCTTGCAGGCTATGTCTCTTTCTAGAAACTACTTGCACTGTGACCAGAATAAAAAGGCTAAATTTGCTTATTACAGTTTTGACCAATACAGTTAAATACAAAACCAAATACCGTTCTGACCCACAAGGGAATTGCCACAGGGATGGCTGACCAATAGTTCTTGCTTTTAGTTCAAAAGGGGGGTCATCAGTTTCTATGTCAGCCTATTCCAAGGTTGTGTCATTGGCAGTGGTAGCATGGCAATTACCTGATTAAAATCACATGGCCAATCTTTGCTAACACAGTGATACTTCAGCCCATGTTCTGCACTGCCATCGAAGGTCATGTTTCTTGCATCTTCTTTGGAAGCCATCTGGGGGCACCTGCTGGCTGTTGGACTTGCTGGACCCTGGGTCAGTTCTTGCAGGATACTGGACATTCCTACATAATTAAGTAATGTGACACATATATGTTAGAAGTCTTTTTTTTCACCATTTTTTTCTGAAAGGGAAAGTTAGGCATGCATATTTAAACTCAGGGCTTTTATTCCTATAGGGCTAAATGAGTTACAAGCCCCACACCAAAACAGGATTCTGGTTAGTGACAAATGTGGGAAAAATGCAGTAAGATGGGGCGTGAATGGCAGGAAGCAAAGATGGTATCTGGGCGATTCATGTGTGCCTCTTTCTTTCATATAAAAATTTCATTGCCCAGGGATAATCCCAGAGTGAGCTAAGGGGTGTGAAGCCATAATAATGAGTATATTCCTCCTCCACAGGTAGACCTGTGTAATTTAGATCCTTCCAGCATAGCACCCTGGAAGGTTTATGCACCAGGACCTGAAACAACTGGAAATAGCAGAAATTCTAGAGAAAAGCTTTTTCTGATGTCCAGAGACTTCCTTCCCCCTCAGGGAGTCCTCACAGCAGGCTGAGGCTTTCGCTGCTCTCTGTCTCAGCTCTCACATTGCCCACTGCCCACCACGCACCAGGGAAAGGCTGCACCACCATTGGGCACGCAGGATTTGCAGCACGTATTTCCAGGTGGGAAGTGTCACTATAGGACCTGCAGAATCTCTGATGCTTTGAAATTCTGCTTTTATCCTTCCTTCTTTCTTTCTTTAAGCATACCATTTCTTTTTTGTCCCCTGATCTTGACCATGCACTCAAACACACAAAGATCATCAGGTCGGGTCACTGGAGGCAGGGCCGGGCTGGGAGTAACCCTCTGTGCATGCAGATGTGTGTACGCACACACCTGGCAGGATGACCATGTTTCAAACTGGAAAGCAAGACACCAACAGTGGATGACCATTCAAGTGGAATATAGGAAAGGAAACTTAGAAATCAGAGGACAACCTTTCCCTGCTTCAGCAGGAAAAATAGGGTCAATTTATAACAAGGGACAAGGTTTTATAATGATGGAATTCTCCCTGTATGATACTTTTTTTCTGCCAATTCCCAGCATTTCCAGTGTCTATGTGGGAACGTCTTCTATACCCATACCCCTCATCCTTGCATTGCAACCCACTAACCTTACTCTTCCCCCAGTACCTTCATATCCACCATTCCAGCTTCTTATAACTCTAAAAACTCCATACAGACCTATATAACTGGAACATATGGACCATATGTACCTATGTTCCTTTTTACCCGTACGAAGAATCTTTAGGCAACACTCTCCACTGCTCTGAACCTCCTTTGCTCTCCAAATTCTCTTCTCTGCATTACCCAAGATTTAGGACCAAACCTTGTATCTCCTTTTAAAAACGGACATAGGCACCAACTGCAACGTTAAGAGTGCTGGGAATTGCATGTCTTCGTACCTACTTTCCACTAGACCTGAGCTCTTGACATTCAGGGTATTAGCTTGGCTTCTCAGGTGTCTGGAGCTAAGAGCTCCAGGGAAGTCAGTCTGTATTTGTTCACGCTGTTTGGCTAACATATATAAAATATATTTGCACCCATCATATGAAGAATGGATGTTACTATGTTGATGGGCACTGTAATAAATAACAGGTTACACAATAAAATTAAACAATCACCCATGCCATAGGAATAACAATTGGTAAACATGCTGGCTCCCTTTTTATGGAGCATTTCAGACTTTGTCTGGGTTTTACTGCACTGCAAGCAACATTTGCTTTGTGTTAGGTTACTCTTCTCTTTTATTCTCTTTTAAAAGCAATGGAGATTTGTTCTATAGTTACTGAATTTTTATTCTTATCTTATATACCACTGCGCTATCCATATAAATGCAGCAAGATTAACTGTTCAAGTGTGACTAAAGCAATCTTGGAAATAACAGGAATAAAGTGATATATTCCCCAACCCCCACTTCAGCACACAAACAAAAAGTTGCTAAACAGTACAAGCCAGCCAACACAGAAATCTCCAGCATTGTTCCCTTCTTGATCTTGGTTTAAAAGGCAGAAAAATTGGAAAATGTGGGAGAAGAAAAAAAGGCATAGACAAGTACAGTTATGAGGACAAAGAGAAATTCTCATATAGTGCATTGTATCTAATTTCGAAAGCTTTTTCTAGTGTATACCAAACACCTCCTCATTGATTCAAGTAACAGAGGAAATCACAGTCTATTGATCCAGTTAGCATTGCTGCAAGTTGTATGTGAGTACACAGACACATATTAAACACGTTTTGGAAACAAAACCTAGTTTTCAGTACATCACCCCTCTCAACATGGCTGTAGCAATGCTGCCAATTGTGCTGCAGTTTAATATAGATTTCCTATGGAAATTATTTCCACATGCTGATGGCTTACTAGTTAATGCCTACGAGTTACTCATTTATCTGTTTTGCATTTATCGACTGTCAATTTCATAGAATACCCCCCACCTTCTCATGTTATGAGGCAGTGAATAGTAGCTCCTCATGTTTCCTCTGCTCAGTAGTTTCCAATAACTGCCTTATGCTTCTGGAAATTTTACAGTGTTTTAAATGTCTTTTTATACAGGCCTCTTAACTAGGATCATTACACTCTTACTTACTCTATTTTATATCATACAAGGTTTGTGAGACGATCAAATACCTTTAATATAATTGGTAAGCTCCTAAATTATAGAGGATGTTGTTAATATTTTCCTTATCAATCTGTTTCTTTGCAGATAAAAAGCAGTTGTTAGGTGAAGACACATAAACATCGTTGTTACAATGAGAGAGGACAAGTTGTGCATTCGCTTTCTCTATGTGATCTCACTCATGTATTTCTGTAGGACTGACTGTGTTAAGGCTATAATTTGGTTTGAGATCTAGTTTCGCAAGGAAAGCATTGTTAACCAAAGCTGGATCCTCTTACTCTGCTTTTTATTCTACTTTATTCTACTCCAGCAAGACTTCACCTGGGAGATTTGCAGCTCAGAAACAGCCCGAAGTCATTGTCTCACATTAAGGAAGCATATCTAGGGAGACCAATTTCCCTTCTGTATTATCAGTGCTCTTCATGTATGCAATAATTATAGGTCAGGGCCTGATTCTCAGCTTACCACAACAATAGTGAAACTCTGTTAATGTCCACTGAGTTGCTTCCAATACAATAGAGATTTCCAAACCCTACAATCAGTTAAGATAAATATTACTATTTTGTGAATGACTTTGTGTGGATCTTATTGACCATATGTTTGAATTCTAACATGCAAGCTGGACATAAACATCAATACATTTTTTTCAAACAAATTGTGAAAGTGGTTTTGTTAAAAGCAACACTTGGTAAAAAGTCCTTTAGTGGATGAATTTCTGTGCTTAACAGAAAGCAAGAAAACAATTGTTTCCTGTAATTGGACAGTTTGATTAGAGGCAGGTGGTGCAGAGCTGAGAAAACTGGAGCCACGAAGCCAATTTTAGTGTCAAGCACATTTCCTTTTGCTTTAGGATCCAAAAGCATAACATGTAAATTGCTTCCCCAAATAAAAAAAAAAAAGAAAAGAAAAAAAGGAAAAAAAAAAAAAGAAGAATGTAAATTTAGTTCCTATTTATTATCCCTACTGGTACTCTATCCATAGCAGAAGTTTGCAGCTCAGAAAGAGTTGCATGCTTGATGTTCATAATATACAACGTACACAGAATCCCAGGTATAAAAAGAACATAGACTTAAGAGAGAAAAAAAAAAAAACGGTCTTTAAGATTTCCTTGAAAAGGTAGGCAAGAGATGTGGTGATGATCTGTTCTTGTAAACCCCAATTCAAACAACACACTCTCACTAAACTATTATCAACTGTGGCTTTATTACTTATTATTTTTATTACCAGTGAACTGAGGAGTCCCAGTGATGGACCACTGCTAGGCACCATACCAAGCAGCACCTTTGACTGCAATAGAATTAAATTTTATTCAACTCTTGCTGAGATTTCAGTGGGTATCAATCTCAATTATTGCACAAGTAAATACAATAACCAGATCTACTCAACAAGCCTCAGCCCACATTAAGCCAGACACCATATCTAATCAAGGAGAAACGAAAGTCCTGCCATGGGGTGAGAAAGAGGTTGACCATTTTATATACAGCTGATTTAAAGTATACAGAATACCTAACATTGAACTAGACAGAATTAATTTTCTTCTTCAGAGCCCACTTCACACTGATCATTCATAAGAGTATGGCTTAAACAACTGAAGGATGAAAACGCCAGGGAGAAATTTGCTGCTGGTGTAGACCAACATGTAACTTCGGTCATTGTTCGGTGTAAGAAATAAGTCTGAACGGAGGGAACTTGCTCTTCAGAGGATGACAACACACCAAGAACTGCCAGTGCCACCAAACCTCGCTGGAAGCTGACTCCTCATGCACTGAGATGGGAGATTCTCGTCACTCCCGTTCTGACGTGGTACAGAGGACATGACCTCATGCCACCCGCTCCGACCGAGAGCCCGCTGCACATCTCAACAGCAAGCGAGAACAGAGAAGCAATCCAAGCGGCACTGCGTTCACAGCACTTCTCAGCTGGGCCCTGTGCGTGGGAGGAGGAAGCCGTCTTGGTTAGCTGTCACCCAGCACAACTGCGAGCGATTGCACACTCCCACTCCCACCACCTGCATCCTACTCAAGCGAGCTGCACCTCTGATCTGGACTTAGACGCTGTGTGAGCACAAACTCTCCTCCCCAGCACTGCTGGGAAGGGGACGGGGAAGGCCCGTGCGAACGGCGACACTAAACCACCAACCACTGTGAGCAACGCAGAGGCAGGAAGGAGCTGAGCTTCTCAAGTGCATGGCAAAACTTGCAAGGACTATTCCTAGGCTTGTGAACCTTATGTATCACACACAGCTCGCGGCTGGGCCTGATGTCCTTACCTAACCTCGAGCATGGGAGTGCCTTTGGGCAAAGCTTCATCCAGAAGCACTGCCTGGTGAGGTACCTCAATGGAATGCAGACAGATCAAGTTAGAAGTGTCAGCAGTGTGATCACAGGGACAGCTGACACTCATGCAGAATAGAGGAGGATGATTTGCAACAAAGGTAAGAGGCACCACTTGCATATGTGATGGGGCAGAATGAACTTTCCCAGCTGGTGCTTGCATGAGAGATGATTGACACACATAGATATGTTGGTACTATTGCAACAGTAATATTTTCACAAGGAAGGTAAGTACTGAACAGTATCTTTACTATACTGGGCACAAACATAGCTTCAATCAACATAAGCCACGCATGACCTCTTCCCCATCTATTCTTTCCCTCAGACAGATATTTATTGCGGGCAACACAAGGCATACTTGCAGGGCAAGTGACTTTTTGCATCATTACTTGCACCTTTTAGATGAGGGTAACATGCTGCAGGCTGCACCCTCAGTATTTATAAGTTAGGCTTAGTAATGACATAAGAGTAAGGGACAACAGACGTTCCAAGTGGTCTCTTAATGTCAGAAAAAATGCTCTTTGGTAAAGGAAAATACAAATTCTGAAAGGTAGAAGTAAGGCTATATGAAATCCAGGAGTACCTAAGTGTCTCTGACACAGTTCAGTGGTCAGCACTAGTAATTTGTTTGTTCCAGCTCAAAATATTCTCTGGCTTTTTTCTTAGTTGTCAAAAAATTGTTCCTACTCTGGACATTAATTCTTCCAGAGCAGCCCAACCAGGATCCAGCAAGATGACTGTCCAGCCCATCATCAGTTCAGTTGTGAACAGACAAAAGAATTTGACGTAAGAGGAAGAGTCATTACCAACAGCATGGGAAATGAAGCACTTTTTGAGCATCTCCTAGAGCTCACACCTCCCTTGGCAAGTTTCTGTGACATCCACTAAGCAGAGAGAGAAAGGCCCAGTTCTGATGATAACACTCTGGACACTGGTCTGGAAGCGGGAACCTGCTCTTCAGCACTGAATAGGCTTGATCGGCCTGTGTTACATTTATAATATCCAGATGGTCCATAAGGTCCATAAGTTAAACTCTAATCACAATGTCAATCCACTGAAATTCTTTGCATTTCCTCAGAGAAGTCAAAGCCAAACAGATTCTCTTTGGTAGACATATTATTTCTCATGCAATCATGCTAACTATGAATAATCAAATCACAGTATTTAAGCCGTCTCACTGTATTCCCCTTCAGCTCCCATGCCATTAGGAACAAGACATCTCACAAAATCTGGTTGTTAGACTGGAACTGGAACAGAACTGCATTCCTCTGTACAGCTGGAGTCTAATGGTCATCTGAAAAGGGTCTTTATCCCTAAAGCAGAGAGAAAGCGGACGCAAATCAGCTGGAGGTAAGGTCAACAGCTATGGCAAGGGAGGAGGAACTCCTGTCCTTATTTTCCTAGATCTCCAGTAATTTCCAATCCAACCAGACCTCTTCCAGGAGCAACCGATACTGTGAAATGCAGTCTCCTCCCTAACCTACAACCTTCCACTTCAGGCACAAGACACATTTCTCAGCCCATCCTGTTGCCACAAATATTCTACAATACACACACTAATAATAACAAAAAAAAGCTACTGAAACAAGGCCCCCCAAGACACACTTGTTCTCTGAGGAGGAGAGGCTGAGAGCGCTAAGGCCACGTGGGTGATGTCACTGAAGGTCTGATACTCCAGCAATGACAGTGGTGCAGAAATACACAAAAAATAGAAACCACCCAGCTGATAATACTCTGATGTACTCTGATTCTCTCCAGGTCATCACTGACACTACAGTCTTACCAGTCTTCTAGCACCTCCCAGTTTTCTCATGTTGTCCCATTTGCCTCAGAATTCAGAGAAGCTGGTTACCTAGGCATGGGTTATATCGACCTTGAGAAATTGAGTTTTCAGGCATTTTCGATTTCATGATCACCTGTGCAGGTCTGATTCTGATCTTCTCTAGTAATTCTCTTTTCTCCCTTGGGAAATTTCTGCCATCTGTCCTCTTATTCCTTCCTGAAAATGGAGGCAAAAATATAGCTTTTAGCAACATCCTCAGTAAATGCTTTCACTTTCTCTCACAGGCCCCATCGTCCCTTTCAGTAGCCTGTTATTCCAAATGCACTGCAAGCAAATACATTTAATTCTCTTTAAAAGTCAGCAAAGGTTTCAATTACCAGTTTCATTCTTGCCCACTGCATATATTTATTTCAAACACTTATGCACATTCCCTTTCATTCTCCATCTGCCTTTTTTTATTTCCATTCATTCTTTCTGTTGTGGATTGTCATCTAATGTAGAGCATTATAATGGAAGTCAGGTCTTCTAATTCAGCTGCTTATCCCTCAAACTCACGGAGTGACCCTGTGTGTGTCATTAAGCCTTAATAAGCCTCAGTTTCCTACCTTTAAAAAGGATGTTGTCTCTTTGAACCATTATATTAAAATTGTTTAATTTAATCACAATAATAATACTTTATAAATGCTAAGTACTATTTCTATTTCATGCTAATCATTCCGGCCACATTAATAAACTCCTTTGTGTTTACCTCTGGGCTGATACATATGTCATGATCGACTCTTGGGCTCTGGGTTCACAGTGAATAGATAAATTTAACTTCATGGAGATCTGTCTTGCTCCTGAACCCTTTCCCCTCCTGTGCAACTTTCCTCCAAAAATTATCCTTCATGAAACCATGCAGAGAAAACCTGTTAAAGAGAAATTGAATTTTTAAGCTGAACAACAGATAATCTAAATACATTGGTCCCCTATACTGCTAATTGTTCTTGTTTCTTAGAGGTTTTGGTAAAAGTATCTGAATGCATGCATTCGCCCAAAGCATTTTCAACACGATGTAATCACATTGAAACGAGGAAGGAGAACCTAGTACAGATAACTGGGGGATGGATCCCATCTAGTTATTTGTGGCTCAGAGAGATGCAGAAAGCACATAACATTCAAATAATGTTAACAAATTAAAAATTGATACAATGTGTTTTGCTTTAGTTTGTTTGGGGTTTTGTTTGAGGGTTTTTTAACTTCAGTATGATATTATTCAAATCAACTGACAGAGATAGACTACTCTTATTTTAGTTTCAAATGGTCTCATTAGCATTCAGCTCCATTGTTTTGGGTTTGTGTGGTGGTGTTTTGGGTTTGTGTGGTGGGGTTTTGGTAGTGGGGAAGGGGCTGCAGGGCCGGCTCCTGTGAGAAACTGCCAGAAGCTTCCCCGGCTCCAGGACAGACCCATCTCTGGCCAAGGCTGAGCCCATCAGCGACGGTGGTAGCACCTCTGGGAGAACAGATTTAAGAAGGGGAACCTGCAGCGGGAGAGGAGATTGGAATGTGAGAGAAACCCCTGTGCAGACCCCCAGGTCAGTGCAGAAGGAGGGGAGGAGGTGCTCCAGGCGCCGGAGCAGAGATTCCCCTGCAGCCCGTGGGGAAGACCATGGTGAGGCAGGCTGTCCCCCTGCAGCCCAGGGAGGTCCACGGGGGAGCAGATCTCCACCTGCAGCCCGGGGAGGACCCCACGCTGGAGCAGGTGGCTATGCCTGAAGACAGCCGTGACTCCATGGGAAGGCCTATGCTGGAGCACTCTGTGCCTGAAGGACTGCAGCCTGCAGAAAGGACCCATGCTGGAGCAGTTCATGAGGAACTGCAGCCCATGGGAAGGACCAATGCCGGACAAGTTCGTGAAGGACTGTCTCCCGTGGGAGGGACCCCACGGTGGAGCAGGTGAAGAGTGAGGAGTCCTCCCCTGCGAAGGAAGGAGCGGCAGAGACAACGTGTGAGGAACTGACCCCAACCCCCATTCCCCATCCCCCTGCGCCGCTGGGGGGGAGGACATGGAGAAACTCAGGAGTGAAGATGAGCTGGGAAGGAGGGAGGGGTGGGGGAAGGTGTTTTTAAGATTTGGGTTTACTTCCCATTATCCTGTTTTGATTTGATTGGTAGTAAATTAAATTGATTTTATTTTTTCCCCAAGTTGAGCCTGGTTTTTGCCCATGACCATAAGTGGTGAGCAATCCTTCTCTGTCCTTGTCTCAACCCAGGAGCTTTTCTTTATATTTTCTCCTCCCCATCCCACTGGTGAGGGAGGAGTGAGCAAGCAGCTTCGTGGTGCTTTGTTGCCAGCTGGGCTTAAACCACGACATCCATAAATTCTAGTTTCTTTTAGCAAAGCAAACACGTCCTTCCTACTCAGAGCAACTCAACAAAACCTCATTTGGTTACTGCCACTGGAACCTTTGTAGACACAAGTCCAGGTGGCCTTTGTGCTTCAGGCAATCATTTGCTAACACCTTCTACATGTCGAGCCTTAGCTACATTCCCCACATGCCCAAAACTCCTCTCAACATTATTTGCACATTAGAATATTCAAGAAATGCAGAATCAGACCCAAGGACAACAGAGTATTGTGTTGTACAATTCATTGGGATAGAAACATCTCAGTCATCATTTGTCCTCACTTACAGGAGGTTTATATTACCTCTTCAGCTCTGGTTGCTCTAGCAGAGAGAATTGCCTATCAGTTGCTTCCTATTATAATGTCAGATAGTGTCTGCTCTAGGCATCTTCAGTAACACACGTTGGTGGGAGACAGTTTATAAGTGGAAGAGTGTGAGGGTTTTCATTATTCCTTTGAACTATGATGGCTTGATCAATGGCTTGATCCTAGCCATTGAGAGGACTAGAGCAGAGCTGAGTGCCTGTTTCACGTCCAGTATTTTTCTCCTCTGACCAGATAAAAAGGGATAGGGAGAAAACACAGCCATGATGCTTGGCTTCAGTAAACCTGTCAGGTAAAATGACCCACAGCAGGAGTGCTCCAGGAAACTTTGAAGTTCTGCGAACCACAACTTTTTCTCTAAGATGCACCTCACCTCTTTTTCTTAGTGATTTTTTTTAGTGATTCCTGGCTAGGCTGTTACAAAGCTCAACACGTGCTCATAGCTTCCATATATGCCTCCACAAGGATGCTGCTGCTTTTGTGCCCTGGCCCCTTAGACATTTCCCTTTACCCAACATTCATGACTTTTTTCTTGAATTTTGTTTTGTAAAACTTTTCCTCTCCTTCCAACATCAAAGGTATCTATTGTTCGGATCACATGGTGTCTCAAGGGCTCACCACTAGTTTCTCCCCTATGTCTGGTTGCCTAAACCCCTCGCAGAGATCTCTGCCTGTCCCTTCCCACTAACCCATATTAAAGAGCAGATAGGAGCTGCAGAAGATGCTGACTTCTCAGGAACTACTTTGTTTTCTCGAAGACTAAGTGACTTCTATTTTTCATTCATCATCCAAAGATAATCATATACATTTACCAGCAAGAAGAGTACTGCTACTCAAATATAAGTGTTAACATTACACAGACTGTTACATCTATCCAGGATGGATACCATTTCCCTGTTGCCTTCTGCAAGCCTCGTTCTTTGACTTCAGGCCTTATTTTTTCCTTCTTCCCTACATGAGAATATTTCCCCTGTGCTCTGTTTCACAACAGTGCAGCACTTTCCAAGAGATTACGGATTTATTTGGCAACATCAGGCTTTTCCACCCCATCTTCCCCACTGGTTCCTCACCCCTAGAGCTCAGTCCTCAGCCAATGACCTGCTGAGACTTTCACCCCGCAGGCTGCTCCGTCTCCAGTCCACTTAGCTGGATTCTGCTCCCCATATCTCTACCTGAGAAGCGCTGAGTAGCACAACTTGCCCGAACCTCTCACCCTTGCATTCACGCAGCTTTGCAGGCCTGGTCCCGAGGCACATCCTCCTGCAGTGCAATACCCACCCCCTTTAGACTCACACCTTGCAGACCTCTCTCTTGGAAAAAAAGACAAAGGGCTTATCTTGCCCACAGACCTTACAGGGTCAGCTGATTCTCTGGTAGAGGAAAACATTTAGAATATACATTGCTGCCATAAATTGTAGATAGTTAAAAGAAAAAGAACCCTGTGGAGATATCTGAAATCTAAACTCAGACAGGCAGCAATCTAAAATAAACTACAGCCAGTGTTTCAGCTTTGATTCTGCTGCCACCAAAGGCAAATGGCACAATTCCCATTGATTCCAATTAAATCACAGACTAGGTCCTCTTCTTATTCATCTTTCTTTTTTAGATGTCTCTATTTGCTTTTCAGTAGTAAGTTTCCCTGCAATACTGTGTGGCTCTCAGGACTATGAAAATTTTTCAGGGAATTCCATACAAGTGCAAATCTGGTATTATTTTTTTAATAAAGAAAGTAGGTAAGATTTTTAACTCCCCCAATTAGTGGCGTGGAAGTAAAAGCAGCATGGTTTTGTGCTCATGGTTTAGCTGGTTTCAGTTTGCTCTATCATCTGTCCTAAGATCCAACATACCTTCTGTAAATCTCTCCACTTAAGAAAAAAACACTCTCTTATGACACTAAATACCTAAGTACTAAAATGCAACTGTTACCCATGTTGCAGTGAGATTGGTGTTTAACCCCTACTCATCTAGCTTGACCTTGACATGGCTTATCTCAAAGCAGAACCCACACGCGCACATTTTAGCCTGCGCTTTGCACACATGCATACAAAGGAAGCCGTGCTGATGTGCGACATCCCTGCATTGATGCTGCCATTCTTGTGGGAGCTGAGTCACCACAAGCTGTGCAGCTTTTTGCTTCACTCTCCATTCTTACAAGGACAGCAAGAGGGTCTCCTGGCTTACACTTCAACAGTGACACAGAGAGTGACACCCAATCTGTGCTGTGGGCAGTTCAGTTGCAGCTGTTTTGAGACATCTGGGGGTAAAGTTTCAGGGTTGTCAGCTCCCACGCTTTGCTGGGCTCACAGTCCTCTTTCCTGGAGGTTATTACCTGCTGTCCTTGAAACTCTGGCCTTCCTGGTTGCAGACAAAAGCCTGGAAACATGGAATCTTATGGTATTTTGAAGTGTGACTCATGACTTTTTACCATGAAGGGCACATACTATTGCCTCCTTTCAACTTCCCTTTATCTTTTTGCATGCAGCCGCACCTGCAGATGTTCAGGGAGGAGTGCTTGCACTCATGCACCCTAAAAGCAGCTTCTGTGTATGCAAAAGTCAGCACCCGTGTGCACAGGTGTCACTATTCCCAACGGGCGGGTGCAGGAGTTCTGCTTGACGGGGCTGCATGTGTATAAGCAGTTGCCCCTTTGGGCAAACTAGTCTCTAAATACCACACTTTAGCAAAGTAGCATAGCTTCTTCCATGAGTTCCTTCCACGGCACTTTTTTGAAAGTAGTTTTATAGTGTTAGATACACAGATGTCTACCTCAGACTTTTTTATTTTCCACTTGTACTATCTGACACTACTATGCAGAGCTTATAGTTTTATGCCACTGATGGATCCTGGGATGCATTTGCTCTCTTTTCCTCATCAGAGTTCTTAAAGTAGTCAATGCAAGTTGTGAATTTTTAGGACAAGATTAGATCCATTTCCTGCATGTGTAGCCAAGCAGGGCACAGTGTACAAAGAGCCTCCCAGAAACGAATTACTGCCTGTCAGGCACAGAAAAAGATGTAAATATCAAAATGTCATTGTCTATCACCCCTTCAAAATCCTCACTTCTCCCCTTGGTTCATTTCTGCCCCTTTTTTTTGTGTGTATTATTGTGTTTCTTGCATCCCACCCTCCATCATCAGGCCAGCCGCTATCTTCCCACATTTCCTTCCCTTTTGTATCTTCTGCCAATCCCCCAATACACAGCTTTCCCCTGAAGAAGAGGATGGGAGGGCAGATGACCTCTGTTTGTGAACGCAACTCTGATAGCAAAGGGAAACAAGGACCACAACACAAGCCAACCTTCTCTCTGTATCCTGTCCAAGTGGCTGTGCCTCAGAGTGGCCATCTTGGGACAGGCAATGCCTCTGTGTTTTTGTTCCACACAGTACCATCAGCACTAGATCTCAAAAAAAACCAAAAACCAACTGCGACATAATTCTGAGACTGCTGCAAAGAGAAGGAGGATAGAGGATGCCAAGGTGAGCTGGCATGGGATCCCAGGCTTGGCTCCTTGGGGAGCTGCTGCCACAACCCCCAGGTCGCAGACCCCCTTCCCTCCCTCCGTATCTCCACCCTGCACACCTACCCCGGATGGCACCTCAGGAAAAGACAACTGTAATTGGTGCTCAGGCTATCTATCAGGCATAAACAATGCTGTTGATGAGGGTAATTTTCAGATGAGTTGAGATAAGTATGTTGTGTTTTACTCTGACCTTCCCAGTTACTTCACACCAAGCCCAGACCTCAGTTAACTGTTTCTAACGTCTGCTGCCGAGAGCACTCAGCACACAGAGGAAGAACAGGCCTAAACAAATGGCCAGGGTGGAAAGGCTTAGAATTGCCCATGCTCGTTACCATGCTCGTCCTCCTCAGCTTCCTCCAGGGCTAGGGGGGGGCGCATGGCCTTGCCTCATAACTGATGTGGATGGGATGGTGGTGGGCCAGGCGGGGATCAGGCCACTCTGCCCTGCAGCCCCCTCCCAAAAGAACAGCCCTCCTGACTTCATGGTGTGCTGGGGTCATGTAGCAACACTCAACCAAAAACCTTCTTAATTTAAATTTGTCTTAAGACAGATTTTTAAAAGATGTACCAAAAAAAATGTCAAATAGCTCTGTCATTTTGCCTCAGAGATGGCAGAACGGGTTTGCTCCTCCAAATCGAAAGGCAAGAGCTCTGTCCCTCCAGCAGAGTCACATCCTGGGACCTTGCTGGCAGAAGACCTTCTGCAAGCTGGCAACAAGTTTTTTGTATCAGGTGGATCGCTCAAAACACCCTCGCTGCTTTCAGAGCAGTACAGAGGGAGCACAGATCCTCATTTCTCTTTATAATCCCTGGATCGTTTCATCAAGAAATGACACTAGATGATGACACTGACACCACAGCAGCCTCAGGGGAAGCTGCCCAGAATGGCCTCAGCCACCTTCACCATGAAGCTGCCCAAAGAAATCATCACTCCAGATACCTTTAATAACAATGCCTATGACTCAGATAGCACTTCTCATCAGTAAAAGGCAAAGGTAGCTAAGCATCATTACCCCATACAGATGGGGAAAACCAGACCCGCTGGGCTGAGTGATTTGCCTGTAGCCCTGTAGCACCTGGCAGACCTCAGAGCAGAATCTAGGGCCAGGGCCATGTTGTGCTAATTCACGGCAGAGAGCCAATACATCCCACCTGCCTCAGAGGGGTTACAGCCCGCTTGCTCCTCTGCACGCATGAGCTGAGTGTGACCCCACAAATTCTTTTGCCTGGAGACAGGATGAAATATAAATTTAACTGGTTATTTTTGCCATTAAATGCGTTCCACCAGCCTAGTCCCACCATATAGTATACATGAATACAAAGTAAAACAGAATGTTAAAAATCAAAGTGCAAGTGGCTGAATTCAGTAAAGCCAATAGTTGCATTCAATAAAGTAGCATATTTGTGATTATGGAGTTTTGTTAGACACATTTTTAAGATAACATCTTCTTTGTACAATGTAGTTAAAAAGAATGGTTAGGCTAATCAGTGCAAGGGTTTAAATAGTCTTAAATACATTAGCATAATCACTCATGAAGCACATGTAGTTTATAAATGAATTAACAGCTACAAATTAAAGAAGAAATGCCCGCTTTTTAAAGCATCTGCCCAATTGAAGGGAAAAAAGGAAAGTTGGGCATTCTAGTTTTCAAATGCTCTCAGCCTGTGCACTGTGAAAATGCCTGATTGTGTCCTCCCTTCAACCTGCCCAGCCCCCCATGGGGCTCCACGGGCAGCTCACAGGAGGTGGGACTCAATGCATGAATGAAGCTTTGCAGACCCCAGTCCTGAACTCTAATCAGTTCTACCTTAGTCAACTTTAAGACTTTTTATGTTATGTTGTGTTGGGGTTAAACTGTCCTAGGATTTTAAAGTGCTTGTACCTTCCCAGAATTTAGAAAAGGTGTATTTTTATTAACAGGATGATTTTACAGACCTGTTGAATGTACTGAAGTGAGCAGGATGCATGGTTTCCACTCTGTGCTCCCTCATCCCTGCACCACATTCATGTGCATTAAGCAAACAAGGATGACTTCTTCACTGCTCCCTGAGATCAGACACACCTCAGCTGTCCATTCCCCTTGGAGCTGAGGAAGACAAGTGCCTACATGGCTGCTCTGCAGCCAAGGAAGCCTATACTGAAGAAATCCCTGCTGGAAAGACCCGCTGCAGCCCCATATCACAGCCTCCATTGAACACGCAAAGGTGCACACACGATGGGGGTTCAGATGTTTCATTTCCTGGAATGGAAAATTAAGGGGTACGATTCCTGCAAAAAAGTGACATAGAAAAGGTGAATAAGAAATGCTCACTGAGAATGAGGGACACAAAATAGAAATCAGGAGACAGAGCCAAAATGAGGCAAGGTACTTCTCAATAGAACTGATAGTTAAATTGAGGAGCTGCTTGCCAAAGCATATTGTGAATAAGTACATGGTCTCAAGATGCAGTTACACAAATTCACAAGACAGACATCCATTCCAGTACTAGCCACAGACTTCTGTGGCTTAGGAAGGAAGGAAATTTATTCCTGCATTTGCCCTGTATACCCTTCCCTAGGCATCTGGTGGAGCATTGCCAAAAGACAGAGCTGGACCAGCCATTTTACGTTCTTGTATTTTTTACTCCAGAGTGGCAGAAGTGGGAGTTAAGAACTGCATTTTCCAAAAGGGAAACCAAAGGGGAATGTTTTACCCCACGGAGGCAGGATGTTCCCTTACTGGTTTGCTGCACAAGATTGCTTGAACAAGTTCGTTAACTTTCCCCTCCTTAACATCCACCCCACCCACAAAACGCACTGGCAGTGGGTGTGTTGGGGCTGTGGTAAACACCTCTTGTCACCTCCCTGCCCACCCCAGCCTGCACACAGCCCTGACTGGGGACACCAACAGGTTCATTAGTGCTGCTCGTGCTACAGTTTCATTGTGGGCAATTGCCAACCACTCGGTGTGGAGCAAAAATTTAGTAAACATGTTGCCCTTTTGGCTATACTACTTTCTTTTTTTTTTTCTATGAAAGAGCATATTTAGCCCTTTATACACACTAACTCACCACAGGTGAATGTGCCTTGTATTTTGGATGGATAGGTTTGTTTTCTTTATCTTCCTGACTGACTGGGAACTACTGCGAGGCAGTGATCAGGAGCCTTGCACTGGAAGTCCAACCTTCTGGCTCAACTCCCTAGCAAACTTGCTGCTATTTTCATCTTAGGCTAAGGGCAGCCCGGTCACCACTCACACTGAAGAGTTCTTCCCCCAGTTCTCAGAAAGAGAATAATCTAAAGTCTCAAACTAACTGAACTGAAAAAGAAAAAAAGAGGAAGCCTTAACGTGAAGAGCTATTATTATGTCTTCTCACATTTTGCTGTAGCTAAAAGCATAAGTTGTATATATAACTAATGCACCACCCACCCAAGCAAAAAATACTTGCTTGAAAAAGTAAAGGCATGCCTGTCAGAACTCATCCTCTTCCATTCAGTCTCCATTGTATATTTTTGTTCCTGTGATAAATTAGCCCACTACTCAGGTGATTCTAGCATTTCAAATTTTAACACAGGACATACTCAAGTAAAATCATCAGTGCTTTCTTAAATTCACTAGCAGGCTGAAATCACAGGGCATCTAGTCCTCAGCAAAGCAAAACCGAAATGTGAAGGTAATAGGGTGAAAGTTTGAGGCCTGCCCTCCACTTGCACTCACTCGCACACATAAATGTTTCCATCCTGGCAGCTATAAACACTGTTTACCATCAAACACCTGCAACAGATTTCCAATACTCTCATGCCTGCAGTCTAGGTTAGGATGTAATCTGTTTTGTATGCTAGCGCATAGCAGAAACCTGAGATTGCCCTGGAGGGTTACAGTTTGTAGGTGGAGCTGCCTGGTCACATCTTTCTTCTTAGTATTCTCATTTCTGTCTTTCTCCTTCAAGATTCTAAATGTTCTTCTCAGTGTCAGCGCTGACTTAAATTCTTTTTTCATTAAGCATAGCTAACCTCTACTTCAGTCTAAGCTGTAGTCATTTTCTGGTGTACACAGGCAGACTTTCCAGCCAGTGAAAAGGAACACAGAAAGATACACAGAGACACCTCTCAGTCAGCAAAATAGCGTCTTTGCACCAGCACCTTGCAATTTTAGCTCTAGAACCATGCTTACAAATATAGAGAGCAAAGCGAGGAGATTTTACTTTATCTTTTCATGGAAAGATGGCACAGCCTGTGAACAATTATACTTTTGAAAGGCAGTGGTGACAAATTCTTGGAATTTCTCTGAATTGTGAAACAAGGTTGAGAATCTCTAGACAAGACTCCAGACATTCAAAATATTTAGCAACTTCACAGGTGGTTTTACAGGGATATTCTGGTAGATCTTGGACCTCTGCTGTGTACCATTACTAACATCAGGATAGAGAACAGGTCTTCTCACTAGTTCTGCTGCTTTCAGAATGTCAAAACAAACTCAAGTTCAACATAGTTGGCCCAGCTCCTAACTTTGATGCAAAAGGGAACTATTATCTTGTAAGATAATGTCCAGGGAAAACCATAATGCTATGCGCTACTCCTGGACTAAGTCATTGTATGCTTCTCCATCACGCCCTTATGATGCACCCTAATTCCTCCTCAACAACCCACCACAGAAACGTGGGTAGAGTCAGCTGAGAAGCGATTCCATAATTTCTAGGGCAACTGTTCCTCCAGTACATTTGATACATATAGCAAAGCTGCATGGGCTCCAACGGAGAGTTTTAATAAGTATCTGGACCGAGTTAGAAAAGGTATAAAATTTGGGATCAAGATGCTCCAGCAAGCACCATTATGTACATATTTTGCAGCTTGTAGTTGAGGTCAGCATTAACATGTTGACGTACATTAACTGCTGGCATGCAAGGACAGAATAAAAAATTCCAGAAGATCTCTTCTAAGATGAAGTATTTGAATCTGCTCTCTAGCGCTGCAAGGTATAATTGCATTCAGGTATTTATGAAGTTCAGGAAGTTCAAAGCCATTTCAAGCCTTTGCTGGGTCACAAGCAGTGATGGATGTGATCATACAGTAGAAGAAAACCCTGGTCCAAGACTTGTGTACTGGTTTGGTCTGAAACCACAGACACAGCTCCGCTCAACATGGAAGGAGTCCCTGGGATTATTCCCTGTGTATATTTTTGCCATACAGAGCCTATGTTTCCTAGGTTTGGGGTGCACAGGAAGGCCTATGTGTTACTGAGCCCTTCAGAAAAGTGGGTTTTAGTTTCCCTATGCTGATTTTTCTACCTTTGTTATGATATAAGTCTAATGCTTTTAAATCATGCAAATGTGTCTAGAGATTGCGATGGGTGTGTGTTTGAGAAATCCAAAAATAAAATAATGTAATGCAGCCAAATACTTAATTACCAACATGTGCATCTGTTGTCAAACCATACGCTAAGTGAGTGGCACTGCTCATTAGTTCTGCTTTCAGGAGCTACCAGGCGTTCGTGTCATCACTACCAAGAGTCTTCTGAGTCTGAATCATCTCCGGAAGGGACAGATTCTGTCACTCATGCAGTCACTGTTAACAAGAATGCTGATGGCGTAGCAGGTGTTTCCTCCACTTCTCTAAACCTGGAAAGGTTCTGGCACAGCTTCCCTCCAATTTTCCCTCTTCAGAAAGGAAAAACATTCTTTCTCTCCTGGCTCACATGAACAGGCAGGCATGTTCCAATAACTCAGGTATTGGATACAATTGCTCCTATTCTCTCTGTTGCCTAAAATACTGTGTGATTATCACACCATGCTAGGTCCTCAGGAAAGACTGCTGGTTTATCCAGTCCAATCCCTTTTCATGCAATAAAACTCCCAAGTTGAATAAAACTTCATGCAAAAAAGACCCAGTGAAACAGAAGGTGGTCTGTGACCCACAACAGTAAAAAAGATCCGCTTGTTGTTTACCTGACCCATTAATTCTGCAGTGCATCTGAAATGCTCTTGCAAAGTCACTGACTGATAAGCCCTTTCAAACCTTTAAGGGCATCTGATGTTCTGAAACGGACTTGGAGAACTTCCTGTGCTCTGTCCACATCAAGCAAATGCCAGCTGGGATCCAAAGAAAAGAGCAGAGCATCACTACCAAGAAAACAACACTCAAGTGCCAAAGAACTGTAGTGGCGGAGAAAGGATCTGAGCAATCCCAAATACAGGTCACAGCCTGATGAAACACTACAGTAAAAGCTCTACAAAACTGGCTGCTCCTTGCAGCCTGAAAACCCCACAGCTTTGGATAAGGAGCAGAAGGCATTAATGAGTAGTAGAGATTGAATGTAGCTCCTGCTTAGCTCTTGCGGTACTGAGGGACTAGGGCTCACCCACTCCCTTCTGGGGATTGCCCAGAGATGGGTCTGACCCCCACAGCTTGTGCAGTCAGTGTAGCCTCCCGTGGTTTAGGGTGGGCTGTAGAAGAGTGCTGCTTGCCTTGCACCTCATTCTTGTTACTCTCTTTTGGCAGCTAGGGGTCTACCATGGTGTGCAAGAGCTGACCCAGCCCACGCCGGGGATGCAGCAGAGAACCAAGGAGCCATAGCTGCACTTCATCACAGATGGGGCTTTGCTAGATGCCAGTTAAATTGTAGCCCAGTTCCACTCAGCTCTCCCACACTGCCTCTGAGCCAGCAAGCCACAACTTAGGTCTCTCCCCTCACTCGTGAAATGCCTCATGGCCACACGGGGCTCTTTACGCAGAGAAAAAATCAGCAGTTGGCCAACACTGAATGTGGCCAAGCCCAGGCTCAGGTTGTGGCATTTGTGTGGGCACAGCAATTCCAGGTTGCACCCGGGTTGCTACTGCAGAGCTGGAGAGGGCAGGGATTCTCTCTCCCTCCCTTCCTGTGCCCCACTTTTCTGTGCAACAAAAAGGCCAAACCAGATCCTTTTTTTCAAATTGCTGAAGACGGCTCAGGCACTCCTTTTCACTCATAATCAAATACACATTTTCTTTTCAGTGCAGTGGCTCCCAAGAGCCAAAGTTCAAGCTGGAACCTTGAAACTCACATGTCTTAAATCACCAGTGGGACACCTCTGGTGCTGAGGCTGATGTACCCAGCTTGGACCTGTTTGGGACTTGGACAGTACTGGGCCCCCATGCTACAGAGCTCCCCTCTACAAGCTTTCCTGTCCCTGCCAGCTGCAGCAACCAACACTGCCTACAGCAAATGTGTCACATGTAGGTAGGTCACTAAATATCATGCCCAAATGCAACACAGGACCAGATGCCATTAAAAAAAAACATAAAATCCTGTTGATGTAAGCACTATGCTTTTACTTCCCCAAGTCTGACAAGCCTCCTACACAGCCAGCAGCAAGCAGCTATTTCCCTTGTAATATCATCAGCCTCCAGTAATGTTCACTTGCCTGTTTTTAATCCCCTCTACAGCCCTTCCTACCATCCCATGATAAATACCTTCTCCTCTACCATTTCATGACTGCCCAGATCTTTTCCTCTCTCTCCCCACATCTGGCTTCTAGACTGTTTTCCATTTCTTTCTGTTAACATTTTCGAAGTTTATCTAGGGCTCAACAGACTTTCCCTTCTTGGTGGTGGAGGGAAGAGGAGGGGGAACCTGCTGCTCAGCTGGCTTTGGCAAGCCTGGGCAGCTCTAGCTGAACTCCCTAGCCCTCTGCCAAGAACAGTGTAAATAGGAGCACCAGAAACATCTTTTAATGTCATTTGTATTAATATTTTTTGAATCTTCACATGCACACTTGAAAAGGATTTAAAAACATAAAAAATAGAGGAAAAGGGTTGGCAACCATATGAAGCTCAGACTGTATCACACACAGTACTGTCATAGTGAAGCAACTACAGCAGGATGAGGGTCTAAGCCGTTTGTATCAAAGGCCTATTTTTCCATCACTTTATTTAATAAAATTGTTCTTAAAACAACAAGACTGCTCATAGCCTTTGGACGGAAGAAACCATTCCGGTCTTTGCTCATCCTAAGCAAGGTCCATCAACAGTATACATTTCTTGAGGAGAAAGAGTAGTCCCTGTCCCCTCAAGGTATGTCCAAAAGGGAAAAAAGACAGACCAGGATGAAAGGGACCTATGTGCCTTTTCACTCTCCAGCTCTTTCCTTACTCACCCGTTCGCCCTGTGAGGGAAGCAGAGTGGGTCTCTGGAACATCCCTGTTTTGCTATCTACTCACATCATCAGGCCCAAAGAGCTCCTCAGAATTTCACTCTGTGTGCCTTAACCTTGGTTCTGTAATCATCAGAGATTTCCTGTGTACTCACTGGACCACTAGCTTCAACATCTTATAGGCTCTGATTAAGGAGCATTCAACCAGCAGTTTTAAGGAGAGTTAAAGCCAGCCAGATTCCTGGTGCCTTCCTTCCTTCTCAACCTTTGGCTTCAGCGGGGTGGTAGAGCCAGCACTATGGGATAGATTCAAAAAATCACCTTTCAAGGAGCACAGGCTGGTTTGCAGGCTGGTTTTCTGCTGTACAAAGCAGAGTACAAACCAGGCCATCAAAATTTCAGGTATGAGAGAACTGGAAACACTTCTCACACTAGGGGTGGGCTGGACAGGGAGGGGCATTGTTAAGTCTTGGACCTAGGGCATTGCATAGTTCACAAGTTCATGGCACCTTCCCCTTCTTCTTCCCATACACAATGCAGCAGAAAGGCTTCAGCCAGTGCTGCAAGGGTGTCACATAAGAGCCCCAATGAGATAAACTAAATGGTCCCCATCACAGAGGTCTGCCACTGATTATCCTCAGCTTGGGTCTGTGTCTCCAGTACGATGATCGCACCCATCTCCATGCCTGAACTCCAGTCTGGATACAGCCAGCAAGTCTACTTTGGGACAGTGTCCACAGCAACTTGCAACCACAAGTGAAAAGCCTCCTTACAATAGCAAAACATAGGTTTTTGAAGCATGAAAGGAAGCAAAATAATCTGTATGAATAATCTAGATATATGTGCACACTTTAGGAGGCAAAACAGATAAGAATCTTTCAGGTGAATTAGAGGGCATATACTTGCAGAGAAATAATGCTTCTCTGGTCTACAATCATTTCATGATTACATCTGCTTCCCTGGCCAAGGAATGCTGGTTTCTATTTTTCCATAGCCCAACCCTTGTTCCTAGCTTCTAGATCAGCTTTTGCATTTTAGTTGTCCCAGTAGGAGACATCATACTCATTCCAGCTCGGTTTGCTTTTAACAAATTTCTCAGGCTCTTATTTGTCCCCTTAAAATTATTCTATCTCAATTAAAGATGACAAGCAATTAAAAATTGCTAGATTTCTGCTAGACTTCTGATCATCTGTCTCTCAGTTGCTATTGTCAATATGGATCATAGAACAATTTATATTGTCCCAAGCAGGAAAGAAAGAGTCTATGAATTTCACAATTACTTAGAAGTCCCCCAAAGCTGGAAAGAGAATTTGTCAAAGCCTTTTAAATGTTTTGGCCTCATCTTGTGATTTCTCCTTTCTGAGGAGAACTTTTCTGAGGTCCTTGCAAGACTGAAAAGTTCCTTTTTCTTTCATCAAGGAGAACACCTTTCTCCTAATGAAAAACAAAAGTTGCCATGCAACAGGTGTTGTTATTTGAATGTTGGTTTGGGATAACATAAAACTTGCCTTTGGCTTCTGTAGCAAAAGGCAGCCCAGTTCAGGAGATCAGTTAAGTGTGTGCCTCATTTACGCATGTGACCTAATAATTTACAGTACTAAAAAGCTTTTCTTGCTCAGAGGACACGAAGGTTGTACACTCAGGCCTCCCCCCATACTTCATGGGAACTGGGAGAGCTTAAACATGAATGACACAATCTGCATTTCTCTAGAAAGCAATGGGGTTTGGGGTTTTTTTCCATTTCTTTCTGCCATATGCTAAAAGTGACTATCATTTTACATTTATTATAATATTTTGAGTTGGTTTTATGTGCTGTACATTCTTTCTTCTTTAAAACAAGATCTGTGCAGGAAATTTGATAAAGTTATTTTATGTCTTCTATTCATTGCTACTAATTTCACTTGCTGACAAATTAAGTTCCAGTCATCTGAGTCAGCCTCTAATTTCAGTTCATCATCCCATTTTCCCAGTGTTTTGTCAAATAAATACACTTGTATGTGTAACTACACACAGAAACCTACAAATGATCTACATGACACTCTCTAGCTTTGCAAATTAGAAGAAATTAGTTCTTCTAGAATAAGTTATTTAGGTGCCATAATCACTTTCCATCCCACTTTCCAAAGCTATAGCATTACCAAACTTCTATTGCCTTCTGCATACAGAAGGCATTTTATTAGCCGAGACCCACTTCCTTGCTTCAAAGTTATTAGAGCCTAAGAGCTTAGCTATGACTGGGAAATGACAGCTCAGAAAATTGCCCTGCGAACGCATCCGCATTGTGGTCCGTACATGCACTAGTCTGTTGAGGCAGGGCACTGACCCTTTTACTCTTCACGCACCGTCCAGCCAAGCATACAGCCCTGCGCTTCCCACTGTGCCAAAGGACTGCGTGTCTCCCTCTGCTCATTAAGCAGCCAGTGATAGGCTGGGTGATCCGACCCGCTCCAGAAGGCAGCTCAGATCCTGGCAATGCTGTTCTGAGACAAACAAATAAAACAAGAATTCAAGCCAAGAATTCAAGGAAGGGCTGAAGGAACAGTAGGATGCGGCCGAGAGTCAGAGACATATGGGTTATCTGCACCAGGCAACCAAAGAAGGCCAGGGCATGGGCCCAACTACTGGCACAGCATCACCCCGCTGCTCGACCGTCAGTGCAGTCCTTGGCACAGACTTGTCCCATGGCAACAAGCCCTCTCTTAAACAATGCCTGGACACTTTTCAGCAACAGCCAGGGACCATGCCCAATACTCAGTTTGGATGGGCCACCTTGTTGGGCTGGGAAAGGAAGAGAATTTATGGTCAAAAGCCATGACACCCTAGCTGGCCTTGTGGCCAGCGAACAGTTCCCTGGCCTATTTTATTTACTAGCATAGAAGTAATCTTGAATACCACAATTCATTCAGCACAGAGAAGTTCCCAGAATGGGCACTGCCTCTTATTAGGACTGCCCCGACTGCTCCAACATAGCGGACTCAGTTTCTTTGTACCCTTTTTTTCCCTGAGATATTTCCGTAGATTCTATTTAATCTCCCCAGTCTTCGTGCATTGTATGGGCTGATTTTTAATTGACCAGAAAATTAGATGAATGCATCTATTAGGCCAGAGCACTATTTCACCTTGATCTGGCCCTCAAACTGAGATTGTAGATTGCATCTCTAAGCAGCAATCTACTATCTTACAAAACCCTCCTCCTCTCCCATGGTCATTCTGTCCCTGAATCTAAGCTTCTCCTATTGGATTTAATTCCAAATACATTAAGTACAAGCTGAGATCAGCAGAGGCAAGTTATAGGAAAGATAAAGATCCTGTTTAACAGAAAAACAATTTCTGATTGAGTTAATGCTACTTAGCAATTTCTATTTTCAAAGTGCATTACAAACATGAATTAATCTTTGCAATATCCAAGGGAGTTAGGTATATAAGCATTGTTATGCATCTTTTACAGATGAGGAAAACAAGAAGTCAAAATCACCTGCTAACTTAGGGTTCCTTGCTTTCGAGCAGTCCCATTCCCAAAAAAATCAAAGTGTCTCACATCACAGACTATGTGAAAAACATGGCTTTCTTGTCACTTTTGCATGACACAGTGACACCTGTCCTGACAAAAGTTTCCACTGCTTGACAGACACAGAAAATACAAAACAAGTTAGGAAAGGAACCAGGACAAGAAAACATCAGGAGTTGCTGGCATCTAGCCTACACCTCAAACCACTGGACAGCATTGCCTCTCACGGCTAGAGAGATTCACAGCTCCAAGGGGAGAAAGGGCAAGCACGCACTAGAGCAGAAATCTGCCTGCTACGGAGCATACGGTACATCTGCATAAGGTAAAAGAATAGATATGTATAAACACTGGAAAAAGCAAGTGGCTGTACAAACACAAATAAAGATGAGATATGTTTCTGTGAATGCTGCCCAGGTGTTCTTTGCAAATCTGATCTCATAGGGACTTTCTTATAAAGTATCAAAGTGAAACAATATTCAGCTTATAATGTTTTTTAGCAAATGCAGATCAGTCAGTTTTCCTGCCTGGGTGCTTATCAAGTGCTCACCAAGCCACTTTCAACCATTTATCAGCAGTACTGGCTAACCCAGGAGGTCCTAGTTGACTGGAAGTTACCAAATGTGACACCCATCTACAAGAAGGGCCAGATGGAAGATCCGGGGAACTATGGGCCTGTCAGTCTGACCTCAGTGCTGGGGAAGGCTACGAAGCAGATCATCTTGAGTGCCATCACATGGCATGTACAGGACAACCAGGTGATCAGGCCCAGTCAGCGTGGGTTCATGAAAGGCAGGTCCTGCTTGACTAACGTGATGTCCTTCTATGACAAGGTGACCCACTTAGTGGATGAGGGAAAGGCTGTGAGTGTTGTCTACCTGGACTTTAGTGAAGCCTTTGACACCATTTCCCACAGCATTCTCCTGGAGAAACTGGCTGCTCATGGCTTGGACATGAGTACTCTTCACTGGGTAAAAAACTGGCTGGATGGTCAAGCCCAAAGAGTGGTAGTGAATGGAGTTAAATCCAGTTGGTGGCCGGTCACAAGTGGTGTTCCCCAGGGCTCAGTATTGGGGCCAGTTCTGTTTAATATTTTTATCAGTGATCTGGACGAGGAGATCAAGTGCCCCCTCAGTAAGTTTGCAGACAACACCAAGTTGGGCTGGAGTGTTGATCTGCTGGAGGGTAGAAGGCTCTACAGAGGGATCTGGACAGGCTGGATCGATGGGCTGAGGCCAGTTGTATGAGGTTCAACCAGGCTCAGTGCCGGGTCCTGCACTCGGGTCACAACCCAATGCAGCACTACAGGCTTGGGGAAGAGTGGCTGGAAAGCTGCCTGGCAGAAAAGGACCTGGGGGTGTTGGTTGACAGCCGGCTGAATATGAGCCAGCAGTGTGCCCAGGTGGCCAAGAAGGCCAACGGCATCCTGGCCTGTATCAGGAACAGTGTGGCCAGCAGGACTAGGGCAGTGATCGTCCCCCTTTACTGGGCACTGGTGAGGCCACACCTCGAGTGCTGTGTTCAGTTTTGGGCCCCTCACTACAGGAGAGACATTGAGGGGCTGGAGCGTGTCCAGAGAAGGGCAACCAAGCTGGTGAGGGGCCTGGAGCACAAGTCTTATGAGGAGCGGCTGAGGGGAACTGGGATTGCTTAGTCTGGAGAAAAAGAGGCTGAGGAGAGATCTTATCACTCTCTACAACTACCTGAAAGGAGGTTGTAGCGAGGTGGGTGTTGGTCTCTTTTCCCAAGTAACAAGCGATAGGACAAGAGGAAACGGCCTCAAGTGGCACCAGGAGAGGTTTAGATTGGATATTAGGAAAAATTTCTTCACCAAAAGGGTTGTCAAACATTGGAACAGGCTGCCCAGGGAAGTGGTGGAGTCTCCATCCCTGGAGGTATTTAAAAGATGTGTAGATGCGGTGCTTAGGGACATGGTTTAGTGGTGGACTTGGCAGTGCTAAGTTAACAGTTGGACTCAATGATCTTAAAGGTCTTTTCCAACCTAAATGATTCTATAACTCTATGATTTTTCCTCTCCGTGGTTGCAGTGGTTCCCTCCACCGCTCTGCTACCCTGTCCCACCTCAGCCCCACAATCCTGCTTAACTCTGCTGCTGCCCTTACGAGTCCTGACACAAGAAGGTGTTTGTAACTAAATGAAGGTGACCAACACAACCTTTCTGCAGACCCTGCTTCCTTCCCAGCGCTGCAACCTTTCCTGTGCTGCAGTCTCTTGCCTGCCTATGGCTTGAAATCATTATGCACTGGTTGCAAACAAACATGAATAAATTAGAGTAATATTCAAATAAGGGGAAGAAAAAGAGGAGTAACAGGGAGGGAGACTAGGAAACCAAGGAAGAAATGCTAATTAATTCAAATAGATTGATTTGCCCTGTTTGCTCAAAAAATTAATTACAAAAAAAATTGTAAATTAAGAATTAAAAGCTCCCAATGAGAGGAGCCAAAAGGTTTTTCTCTGGAATCTATTACGAGTATCTGAAAAGGGATTGTGTCTAATTAGACATTATTTTGCATCAAGATGACCTCATATTATAATTAGAGATATGCTAAATTACTTGGAAATAATTATAATGATTGGATATCCTCCATGACTGCCAGTTTGGGAGCTTTCATGTTCACATTGATTCTACCAACCTCAGTTTCTTTTGGTCAGGAGTTGGATCTTCAGCAGGTATCTAACATGCAAAAACCCAGCATTCTTCACAACCTCCGTCAGGTGTCACTTTTTTTAGACACTTAAAAACACAAGAGACATGCAAATTTTCATGTAATAAAACCACGACCTAAACATGTGGCAGGTACGCAGGCATAGTTATTTGCACTCCATTTCCTAAGCAGGGCACTCACAGTGCAAACAGATGTTATTCATTTTTATATTTACAATGAATATATCTGCAAACACTCCAGCCTTCTAAAACATACTGCTCTAGGACCGAGTTTAATTTTCATCTACATATTGCAAAAATGTTAGCCCAAGCTCTAACAAGTGTCAGTTGCTATTTCAGTCCTATGGTCTGGCTCAGTGAATCAACTGAACTCCAACTACTTCACTGGCTACGCAAAGGGAGGCAAGACAAGTCTAGCACACTGGGCTGCAGACATGCTGGGCTGTGTGATGTGGGTAAGAAAATGCTAGTCATGCTAGAAAACATTCACAAAGAAGCTAGGTCAGAAAGTCAGGTCAATGGCAAGGTGAGAAACTGGAATAAGGCAGGGAACAGCTACAAGAGATCCTCCTGTATTTCAGCATGTTTCTGCTCCACATGGAGAGCCAGATGGATTGAGCTGCAGTGAGCAAAAGACATTGAGATAAAAGTGAGCCTGCATACCCTGAAATGCCACCTGAGGAAGGGAACAGCTTCAAAGTTGCCCACAATGCTTTGAAAGGCACAAAGGAGAAGGGCTTGCACAGCTACATCAGCCCCTGCATTGGGTCAGCAAATGAGTCCAGCTGCAAATCCAGCTGGACAGAACAAATACAAAGTCTCCTCCAGGAAGAAAGAAAATGACTGCATCAGCCTTCATGTCAGTGTGGCAGCAAAGTGGACAAGATGGGCAACTTCATTTCTGTGGGAACAGCTAAGAATGTCATAGGGGGGGTACAGCTGGTATAACTGGTCTCAGGAAACATGATTACAACATATCTCCCTGCTCAGTGTCTGGTTTGGAGCCCATTTCACAAGGCACGGATATGGATCTTCCTGAGGGCCAGCATACAAAGAAGGCTGGCTTCGAAAGGAAGGCACACACACTGGCTGTGGTCAGCTGGAGAGAAAGCAGACCAACAGAAACAACATCCATGTGACATAGCCACCTACTGATGTGGCAATGAGGAGGATGCACATCTCCTCAGTGAAGGACTGCGCTCTTCCGTCTGAGGCGTGGCAGCAGCCTAGCAAAGAGGGAATTAACGAAGCTGTAGGGCAAAGCACGACAGAGAGTTAAGAGCAGAGCTCACCACTGGCTCCCACAATCATTGGCACAAAGGGTGGGAGGACAGCAGGACCCCAAAAAGCTCCAGCAGACCAGCACCACCCAAACACTCAGCAAAAGTACAACTCCACACAACTCAGACCTGCGGAGGTATCTGGGCACCCCAGTATCTGTGCTGTTCTGTGCCTTGCAATTTCAATATGCAGAGCAGAAGGGGAAATGATTTGTGCAGTTATAAAACAGACCAGTGTCTGAGCTGGGAAGAGAAGGGACATTTCCCACATCCCAACCCAGTGCCCCCATTCACCAAACCACAGGGCTCTGAGTCTCACCACTGACGTGTACAGCTGTCGGCACAGACCAGCCACAACTGCCACATTCATTTCTAGCATGGCTCTGTACATCTCAACTGCTGCAGAGGTTCAGAAACAACTTTCAATATTTTGTGGTATTGACTTACCCATTCACTGTGTAGTGACATTAGCACCCACAAATAATCATAAAATAAAAAAAGGATAATTAATATTTAACTTTGCCAGAGGGATGTACTTAAGGGAGAAACCATGTTTTAGGAAGAGCAGCTGATATTTGTCAGCTGGAGAACAGGACTAATTAGATGCATCAGGCAGTGGTGACATGAAGTTGAAAAACAGCTTGTCAAGTCTGAAATGACTTATAGCAAATGATTATATATAAAGATGCTTTGTTATACACTCACACACAGGTGTGTTCCTCATTTTCCAAATACTTCCTGTGCCTTTTGTTCCTGTGATAAAACAGGTGCAAAGCAGATTTCCCGCTCATAGATACACCGTAATTATATTTCAGGTAGAGCAGACATGTAGTCCACTTCTTGTGCCCAAACCAACAAAGTGTTGAACACTGAAGCACCCTCCATTCTCACTGATTTCAGTGGAAGACAGTCAACAACTTACAGGATCAAAGACTTGATGTCTGAACCACATAAGGAAAGTGATGTTGTAGGGGATGAGGCAATGAACCAGGAGGCCAAATTCATGTCTGTTGTAATGTTGGTTGACTGCAGCCAGACAGTTCATTGATCATAGCAAAGGATTTGCCCCAGGGTGTTTTAATTTAAAACAGATTGACATTAATCTGAAGAACAAATCACCCAAATCCTAAACTCTGATCTGATGCAAGTCAGATGCAATATGACAGCAACTCAATCTCCTGGGCAGCAGAGCTGCTAGCTTCAACTTCAAACTCATTTCTGAACAGTGTCTGGAAGTTCTTGAATACTGCTGGAATAGGCCCAGTGAGGAGTAATTTATCCCAGGTAGAGGTACACATCCTTCAGGACATGCAAGAGGTACCAGGAATGCGAAGCTTTGAGGGGGAATGAAGCGTGGGTACTGACAAGAGGAAGGGGCCGCTTTAGGAAATAAGTGCTCGACTACTGAATGAGCAATACTAATGCTGAGCAGGCAAAACAGAAGCATAAATTCTGAGACAGCAGTTAAACCGCAATCATGGAGTACTCTAAAAAGCTTATTAACTTACCTATGAAGTTGAACACAAACTAATCATTTGGATTGAGCTGCTCAGACAATAAAAACATTTGAGATGTCCTGGGAGTAATTTGTTTAACACAGTATTTGAGCTGTCACAAAAATAAAAGACAGCATTTCCCTCTGTCCGTAACAAAATCACACCACTTACACGCACTTTGGCACCAGAGAAGAATACTTAAGGCTGTATGTAGCACCTGTAATACATTGCTTATATTTGTAGTCCTGGTATGGTTGGTTTCTAAAGAAAAATTATGTCCACAGACAGCATGCTTTTTTCCTCCTTGTTACTCATATGCAAGAATGAAAGATCTATTACAACATACTCTTCCTTCCACCTGCTTTGATGAACTGCCTCAAAGCTCTCTGGGGAGACTGCTGCAAAGCCTGTGACTCAAAGCTTAGGCTCAGAAAACAGATACCGGATTGCAAGAGCAGACTCAAAGGTCAGTTCAGAGCAGCACGGGCAGCAGATTGCAGTTCCATTTCTAAAAGCAAAGGATACCGCTGTGGTACAGGTGATTCCCCTCAAGCCTATACCCTCACAAAGAAAAAACTTAACAGATCTGCCTTTAGGGACAAACGTAAAAAGTTCAACTTGAAACTCCAACACCTGTTTTACAGAGACTTCTCCAGATTGCATATTATTTAAAAATTGCAGTTCACCTCAGCACCATTTCTCACTAAGTCAGTTAACGATTTCTACGTCTGCTCAATTTTCCAAACAGTGTATTTTGTTCTGCTCAGGTTTGTATAGCATGCCCATTGTTGTGATATCTCAACACCTCCCTGCAGTGTGACAACCCACTTCCCTGATGTGCATCTGTCACATGTTGATCTTTCTTTTTTCTCTCTTCTCCTCCCAGGGAGAAATCTTTATAGATGGAAATAAATATGAATACATGCAGTTCACTTTTCAAATATAGCTATATAATGCATTTATACTTTCATACATTATATATAACTTTAAAAAAATATTGTTATTGATGTCTGCTATTATCTGTGCTTTCAGTACTGAAGGCAGAGTTGAAGAAATACATCTTAGCAAAGTACCTAGGTTTCTGGTAGGTCATACGTCTCACTGAAATTTATTCCACAGATTTGTGTAGGAGCCTGAGAAATTTTAGCAGAAGGAAAAAAAGGAAATATTTGTTACAGAGCCTCAGACAATCTATCAGGTATTCATGCAACACACTTTGCAGATAAGCTCTGAGATCTCAAACTGGACATAGCAGACATGCAAATTTAACAGCATGGAAGATAACATCCTGACTAACACTGAGCTTTGTACCCGGCATCTTGATAGCACTTTTAACACTGCAGCACCAGCTGACTCACACGACGTGGTCACCCTGGTTTGTGATGGCACTGACCTGGAGAAGTTGAATGCTTTGTCCTTTGTCACATGCCAGGCCACTGCAGGGTCATAAACAGAAATTGGGGCATTGGGACACAGCCTCATGCTCTAATTATGTGGCAACCAGCATCTTGCTTACACAGACTTACATGCATCTGCAAAGAGAGGCAATTGACACACTTCCCATTGCGTTTTTTGCAAGCATGCATGCAACTGCATTGCCGAATGTGCAGCACCTACACATGGCTTTGAATATTTATTTCCTCAAACCTATTTTCCCTTAACCCTTTCAAGCATGCTGCTGACTGTGGTTAATTATAGCTTTAGAGAAAAACCTATCAAAACACAGCAGTGTATTTCCTAGAGATACAGAGGTTTTAATATGCACATCTGCACAGCATTCATAGTTTTCCGGAACAGTCCTGTACAAAACAACATTTCGTTTTTAATATAACAATTCCCACGGGAAACTGTTGATGAGGACTGGGATACAGATGAACAGAAAGCGTGCAAGATGAAGGGCTGTTTTCAGCCCACAGAAGAGTGATGGTTCTTGTAGGGGCTTACCATTAAATACAGACAAATGGTAAATTCTGCCATTTTTAGTAAAAACTACTAAACCAACAGGAAGATTGGATTTGATGGAGGTGGTTTTTAAGTGAAGAACTTCCTTGAGTATAAGAAAATGTTTCAGATTTCAGGTGTGGAAATCATCAAAGTCCACAGATACTACCAAGAACAACCAGAGCCAAACTGGCTCTTTTAGCTCCCTTCCCATGCCTGGATCTGCAGAGCGGATCTCTGAACCCCTACAGATCACCACAGGAGGGAGGACTTTGACACAGGGACACAGGATGACCAGCTATCAAGATGCTGTGGTGGCCTAGGAAATCAGCTGAGCCATGGCAAGGCTATCCTAAGGCCCCACAAACACTCAGTTTCATGGCAGTTTGTACTGTCATGTACATCACTTGTGACTAGGAGCACGTATCCTGTGAGTTTTCACCATTCATCTTACCATTGGTAACTCATTAACTCAAATGCTTGCAACTGTCCATAACATTACAGTTTGACCTTGGGAAAGCCACTCACACCTGATTCTGTTAATCTATTAATTGCTCCATGGCAGGTGCTGATCTTCCTTGTCTTTTTCTGAAACAGAGACATGGTGGATTCAGGCTTTACATGGCATTCTGCCTCAGATTCCCCATCACAAAAGCAGGGATAGTAACATTTACCTACCTCAGCAGGTAGTTTGGATGCTTAATTAATCCTTTCAAAGCTTCTTAAAATATAGATAAGAAGTAAAACCATTAACTTTTTATATAATTTTCACTATGTAATTAAAAAAGCAGAAAAAGCTGTTTTCCCAAGCAATAAATAGCATGTTTAAAAGAATTCAAAACTTATCAAACTATTCATTACTTTAAGACCTGGTAAAAAAGCAAGACCCTTTGAGTAGTTAATCTGACCTGATGTTTAATTAGAACAAATTCAAAGGCAACAACTCACTCGTGATTAAAATAACATGGTTTCTGCCATTTCTTTTAATCAAGTTCAGCCAAATTTCATATTTTGTAGTGGATAATTCAGTCGAGGGCTGTTTAAGCCTCTGACTACAATTTAACAAGAGCCAGCTCAATGAAGTCTCAGGCAAAAGATGGCTGCACCAGGAACTGTGTCACTGAGACACGGTTGCTAACACTACTGGCATTCCTGTACACTGTGCAAGACGTGACGTGCACCCTGGTGGGTGGTCATGTGGGTGATCAGATCAATCGCTTGGTTAGTCAAAGTCATACAAATCCACTCAGCTGAAATCAGAAGAAGGACTTATGTATGCAGAGGGAGAGGGATACAGGCTGTCTGTCCATGGGAAAGCCGCCATCCAGGTCCATGCCTGTTCTTCAGTGCAATACCTTCCATCCAAGAAGTCTTGACCATGGTAGGAAGTGCGGGAGGCACACGCAAGGTCCTTTGTGCCAGGAAAGGTAAGAGGCTATGGTGTGGGGGAGCACAAGGACAGAGGCCATAATCAGAAGCACGTGCCCTTCGATAACGATAACTTATACGAGGTGTTTGTTGTTAATTATTAATATTTAAATATTATTTAACACCTTTAACAGTAACACTTCTGTAGGTATAGAGGTAGGACACAGTTAAGATATGAAAGCTTTTGATAAAATTTTGCTTTTATCACACACATACCAGCACAAGGTATGGCTGTGTAGGATTGTGAATATGAGACACATCACTATAAAGGTTTTGCTTTAAGAGAAAAGATGGCAGGTGACTGTTGTTGGAGCAATAAGGGGTTTTAACCTTGTAGCGCCTTAATGCATTGATCTGAAGTGTTTGCAAACAAGATAAAAGGATGTTTTACTATTGTGTATCCTAAAAGACATACACAAGGTCAGGCTACATTTTACAGTGTATTTGTACCATCAATGTTTGGGTGTCCAGCAACTCTGGTGACATTACAGTGCGACAGAACTGCAGATGTGATGTTCACCAATAGACTAAGTTGTTCAAAATACAACATGAAGCAGCTAAGTGATGGTTATAGCACCACAACGCTTACAACATTAATGCATTAGGAAGCCCACCTGTTTTCAGAAATATTGCTGTTTCTCGCATGGGAGCAGTCAGTTTTGTCCACAATAACTTTTACATGACTTAGCACAGAATTTCAAGCCTGTATTTAACTGACCTAGTTTTGGTTCACATTCTACATCAGCTTCATGCTATCTCTCAGTGGGAGAAATCACAAATGCTGAGGCAAAAAGAGAGGACAAGGACTGGAGAGAACCTTCTCCTGTTCCGGGCAACCATCTCATATAATCCCATTTCTCCAGCCAGGTACCTGGATTACAGAATCCATTTTGCTCTGGTTTTTAATCAATTGTGTTTCAGCTCAGAATGCCCCACAAATGTCCGGCAGAGAACCGATAATATAACAGGTAAGTGATTAAAGGATGCCCGAATGTGGAAATAAAAGCCCAACATTAGCTGCAGTAGGAAAGACATGATGCCAGTGGTACCTAAGAAATCCACAACCCACCCCAGCAAAAGTCACCCTGTGACTTTTTAGTCATTTACACCTGTGCAAATAAGATATAAAACCCTCCTGCTTTTCCTTGTTGAAGTTTTACATCTACTTTTCAAAGGTATAAATGATTCCACAAGGCTCGCGGCATTCAATACTCATGGCCTATATATTTCTTATTAGCAATTATAATATATAAAAAATATTTTACTAATTTGACAGACTTTATTAGTACAGAGGTTAATTGCCTTTCCCTGACACATTTTCACTGCCTACATCTGTGTCATAACATTATTTGCTTCATTAGTTTTTAAAGTGGAACAGCTAAAACTCAGGTTATTGAAATAATAACGTATCTATGACTGTGCTTCTGCACCACACTATCTGCTTGCGATTCAACTGATGAATCACCTATATTTCAAGCAAAGCTGGCCTTGCATTTGGAGGAATGCCAGGAAAACAGGTCAGTGTTATCAGCTGTAGGCACTGCTACCCCTTTTCATTTCCCTTGCCATCTTCCAAAAATAGTTCTTTCCTGCAAGAAGGTATTAAGAGTTAAGATGACAGCAGCTGAAATATTCCTTTCTCTTTATTGGGAAGCTTTATTTCTTATTGCGCCAATTTTTCGAAGTTTGAAATGTGGTTTTAGCAAAATGCAAGATTTGGCTAGAAGTTCTGCTCTTTAGGCCATTACTCAGAGGCACACGTTGGTGCTGACTGAATGATTAAGTAGGAAAAGGATTAGTTGTTTGTGCTGAAAAATCACCAGGAACCTCAGACACACACCAGCACTTACTGATCAAAGGACGAAAAAGAAACATGGGTTTCCTGCTGTGAAAATGTGCCTGTCCCAATGGAACATCTATATCTTGCAGCCCACGTCCAAAAAATGTCAGTGGATGTGTCTGAAGTGCCGATGTGACAGTCTGCGTGATGCTGGCCCACTGCAGCAAACGATGAGAGGACAAGACCACTGCTGCCCCAAGCAGCTAACAACCCAATTAAGGCCAGTAACAGAAAGCAGACATACAGAGAGCATAAGGAAACGATGAAACAACATGGGTACACCACTGCTTTTTGATTTTTTAAGGTTGTGCTTGATCAGGAATTACAGGATGCGATAGCAGAGATTGAGCACGCTGTCCCAGGAGGCTCCTTCCTGCCCTCTGTTCCCATGCAAGATGAAGGCGAGTCACGTGCGGCACAGCAGCTGCCTGGCTATGGCTGTGTCTCGTACAGAAGGGGTAACTCTCACGCTACGGATGAGTGCATGAGTCAGCCGGAGCGTGTCCTTTCACTTTCTGTCCTAAATGTGCCTCTGTGCACAGCTCACTACCCAACTCAGACATGCTCATTTGGTATCATGTCCCCTCACCACTGATGATAAAATGCATTTTAGCACTCCTGACTTCACCCCCCTTAATGACTTCCCCGTTACAGCCCACCTTCCACCGGTGATTTCTTCTCTCCTTTTTTTCCCTCATTGTCTTCCTTGTTTAACATAAGAAGGATGCTAGGAACATTTCCTGACCTTTTGTGCCTTCAGTAATATGAGAATACAGAAGAAAAACAGCTGGAGGAAAGCCCAGATGCAACAGCCTCAAAAAGGTGCCTCCGCATGGTCTGCATGGCTTGTCCTGCACAGCTCCTGGATGTGCGCGGAGTCAACGCTGCGCTGGCTTGCTCACCCCAGGCTCCGGCCCCGGACCAGTGTCTGGCAGGAGAGCAAAGCACAGCCGAGGGGGACAAGTCCCCCTGCCTTGTGCACCCACTCTCCACGGACGCAGCTCACATCAGAGCGTGCGGTGTGGATGCCACGAGCCCGTCCCGGAGTGACTTCACTCCCAACAGCGTGGACGCGAGCTGGCCTGTGACGACTTGCTGACTGGATGAGGCTTACTCCCTGCCGCTGGTCAGAAGGGCGATACGGACAACCGTGAAATGCCGCTAGCCAGAACGTCAGTGGTCTCATCCCAAGCTGCGCCACAGCTTGCATGGGGGGCCCCAAGCTGGTTTTGTATGAGCTGGCTGTAGCACAGCCTGGGAGCGTCCCAGGAGAGGAGCATGGAGCTCGCGGCGACCGCCTGCCTGGCTGTTTGTCCCCAGCTCCAAGAAACAAAACAACGCATTGCTATGGCTACACCAGGTTTGATAGCCAGCTCAGAGCTAGCTCAGGCACAGCTAAAAGTGCACCTTCAGATCGCAGGATAAACCCAGCACGAGCAGCCCATCAACAGCGGCTGCTTCCCATACAGCTATTCCCCTGCACATCCCTTCCTCCCCCTTCCACTCACTGCAGAACAAAATCACTGAGTACAGTGCACACAGGCAAGAAACATAATTACACACACATATGCTATCTTGAGCCCTTCATAATTACATTTTAAATTGGTTTACTTGGAATCCTTTCAGCTAATCATTTTTACCCAACTCTAATCAACTCTAAGCACTAAAATAAATATAACAGCATCTTTACCTGGTAGTGTCCCTCTCTTCTGCCTTAAGACCCCATACTCCAGTTAGTTGGGCATTGGGAATTTGAATACGGCCAGTTTTAGGTTCAACTTTCATTATGAGCAAGCACCAGACTTCGTTCTAAGCCACCGAAATGCACTGGCAAAATTCACACGTGCAAACCAGTGGCAGCTTCCGTCTCTGTTGAATCCCACAAATATTTTCTTCAGTTTCAGTTCCCGCGCCTCTGGATATCTCATAAATGTACAGCTGAAACAAAATGCAAAAACTTGACACAAACGGATGCCCAATTCTCATCCAGAATCAGTAATTAGCTTACTTTCCCTTAAAACTGAGCCTGAACTGAGGACGGCTAAGCTCAGTCTGCATCAAGGGAAGCAGTTCACAGCTTCTTACTTGCTATGCGAATGTTCTTACACACACAACTGTAAAATCTGCATTTTCATGAGCAAGTCAGCATTTCTTTGAGTTGTCTCTGGCCTATACTTGCCTGCCTGCAGCTTGCATTCACAGTTTAGGAAAGGAAGCTTGAAAATTCAACCCCAAGTATCTTCAACTTGACTCACCAGACCTATGTATTTTCCATATCCTTCTAGCTGCCCTTCATGACACGACCAGTTTCTCTCTCCTTTACCTTTCTGGGTGAGTCCTGTGTTGGCTGGAGCCAGGCTGCTGGTGTAAAACCTTCAAGGAGAAGGGCAGTCATTTTCCCTCAGTTCACACGCACCCTTAATAACTCTCTGCAGCGCAGCAGTGTGAATCTAGCTCTCGGCAAAGCTTTAATAGCAAAGCTGAAGGTGTGAAGCTTCATTACTTTTAACATATACTACACAGTTCTGCATATTCACTGGTATACATAATGCTCCATCTTATAGCACAGAACACTTTCCAGCCACTGAGCTCAGTGCTTTATTCATACTGAGGAACTGAGTTTCCCAGAACTCTGTAAGACTGGCTACTATTTTTAGCTTCTCTTTGTGGGCAGTGAGGGATAAACCAAGAGGCTAACTGCCTAGACGGAGGGCTCGGCATGGGCACCACCATGTACCCCCACATGGCTGGCCAGGACCAAACCCAGCAGGGGTGTCCTGGTCCTTAATGCTGATTTCACTGGTCTGGGGGAGGTGGGAGGAGAGGTGGATTGATGTGCTCCAGAGACAGAAAAACATGTCAGTATTTTAATCACTGGACAGAAAAACAAGTAAGGAGGAAATTAAATTTCCAAAAGACTTTTTTTCTGTCCACATCATGAGACACCTCACCTGCTACCAGCTGGCTCACAGGGATCATTTGCCCTTGGGCTTTGCCTTCCCTTGCCACATGTCCTCCTCAAGCAGCTGTGACCACATCACAGTCCCCTCAGCAGCGACTCTCACTCCCTGCCTCTCCGAAGGACCTGAGCAAGCTATTTGCCCTCGCTCAACTCTTGTTTATGGGTTCCGATACAAAAGACAAGTGTTCATATGGCATACTGTATCTAGGAAAATGTCATGCTTCATACATTCAGTTATCAACCACTATGCCAAGTGCTTTATGTTATCTACAAAAAGCAGACTTCAGAGGGAAATGAACTACGGCAAATCAAAGTCTATTACTGGGAAAGAGAGGAGAGTTTTAAGCCAGGCTTGCAGTGTTCTTCCAGCTGCATAACTTTCTAAATAACTTTACCCAGCCAAAGAGTCAATAAATGGTCACCCAGCTGCAGTCAAAAATAACAACTCACCTGCTGTTACCTAGAAGGGCTTTTCTAAGCCTCTGGGGCACAACATCCTGTGCACAACTGCAGCGGACAGCAGCCCGCTGGTTCAGAGACAGCAGCAAGAAGGCTGAAAAACACCTCACACCCCCCACAGCAGCTGGGAGGAAGCAATGAGAAAGTCCCACTCATCCCACCCAATGTCTCCAGATGCCACTGCCACCCACCTCCAAATTCAAAGCAGGGCAGCACTTACGCTTACCCTCCTAGCCACACACCCAGGGCTGAGCACTGCTGCGAGTGACTGCTCAGCAGGACAGGGAGGTAACGTGCACAGCTTCAGCCCTGATTCATTACAAGGAATTAATTACTCCCCACTGTACCATTATTTCCCATCTTCCCTTATTTATACACACCGCAGCAGCACCTGGACTAAAGTGCGAGGGCTTCGCCTCCGTACTCGATAGCTGCTCCCTACCTGCAGAAATCCTCTAGTCTCTGCAGCCAGTTCAGCAACAGGTTTCAGCCCTGCATGGGAGCAGAGCACGAGCAGCCCCATCCACCAGTCACCTCTGTAGCCAAGTCTGTACTCACCACCCAAAAAACAACCCATTGTCGTAGTACAAACCAGTTCATTCCTGGTTCACAGGAATTAAATGAATGGGATTTTTTTTTTCCTAATCTTGATGCTAAAAGACTGAGAGCCACTGAATAAGAGGTGGCTTTGAAACATGCCAGCTCTTCTGGATTTGAAGGAAAGGGATGTGAAATTCAGAAATTAGAACTCAATCCAAGCTTTATGGCTGCTTGTTTGTATTGGGTTGAGACAAAAACAGGGGCCTGGATTCATTAAAACTTCAGTGGTTTGGACTTTGGACTTGCATCTGGATTTGACAGTGTGGGTGTACATATATCAGCAGTGAGGAAATTACCATAGGAAATTAAAGGCACCAACACAAAAATCTGCAACCAGTAAGAACAATAAAGAGGAACTGTTTAAATGTATCAGGAACAAACAAAATCCTAACAATGGGATAGCTCCACAGCTAGATAGGAATCTCAAAATTGTCAGTCATGATTCATAAAAGAAGTATTCAATAAATACCTCAGGTTTGTATTTGGAAAGTAGCAGGATGGTGTATTCTTATCTCACAGCGATAAGGAAACACTTTCTATTCCATCAGTTACTTAGGGGAAAGTTAAACAGCTGCTATCAAAACTGAACATTTTTCAATCAGCAGCACTCGGTAAGTTGCACCCCAGCATATTAAAGAAATGTGCCAAAGAGTTCTTCAAAATGTTTGTGTTGAGTTTTCACACATCCTGGACCACTGGAGAACTTCCAGAAGACTGGCAAAAAGCTCATGAGGCATCACTGTTTACAGAGGGTAAAATAAGCAGCCTGGGCAATCACAGGCTGGTTAGCCTAACACTGATCAAGGAATCAAGTGGATTGATGGGAAGGGTTAACAAGGCAACAGTCTTTTTTCCCCCCATCCTTTTTCCACTAGTACTACCCAGTGCAGCTCCTGGCCTGGAGATGACATGGCTCAGCAAGTCCCCTCTGCCCCCATGTCTCATTTGCATTGCAGCTTCATCCCGCTCAGACAGGCTCATGTGGGTCAGAGTTGAAAAAGGGTTAAAAGATGGCAGCGTAATTAATAGTCATCAGCACGGCTTTGTGGAAAAGTCTTGTCAAATGAGCTTGGTGTTGCTTTTTAGTGAAATTACAAGTTTAGCTGATAAAGGTAGCTATGTCTACGTCATGGGTTTCAACATCTGTGAGGCATTTAACACAGTCCCACATGGCATTCTGATTAAAATAATTAGCACTATCCAGAATCAATGTACCTCATATTAAATCGATTAAAAGCTGGTGAGCCAATAGCGCTCAAAAAGGCAATGCTAACTGAATCATCCCCATCTTCAGAAGATGTCTAATGGGATCCCACAGAAACCTCTTCTTAGTCTAGTGCTGCTCACTATCCTTAGCAATTATCTGGAGAAAATGAAAAAATGTTGCAATTGAAAGCTAGATCTGATTTTAAAAATTGCTGGAGTGGTAAATAATGGAGAGACAAATAGTTATGCTGGTAGATCTGCATCATTGGGTCAAGCGGATTCACTGGAACCTGAGTTTTAATAAGCCAAATGCATCAATGCCTTAAAATCTGTAACTCCCTCAACACGTGGCAGGAGCCCCACAGCAGGAACAGAAAGAGCTAACAAGTAATTCCCATCTTAGCATTCGGTGGTGCTCAGTTGGACTGGATTTTTCCTAGGTATGTCTACTAAAGTGACCAGGAGAGAAGCAGGCAACAATGCTGAACATTGAACACAGAGTATTCACACATGCTGGCTCTAGGATAGTGAGAAAAACCTCTCCAAGCATCCTCAATGTATTGCTGAGATTGACAGGCTCCTCCAAAAGGTTTTTCAGAACAAGAACACAATGCTCACGCCCAGCTATCATCATTAGGTTTCAGAATGAATGCTGAACGGGAAAGGATGGAAGCAATCCCTCCTATCATTTGGATGGCAGGAAGACACCTCTGCTTTGCTTCTCATTTGAGAAACTGTGCCATGAACGTTCAGTCCCCCAGAAGCTCAGCAGTCAACTCTGCTGCGTGAGCACAATTTCTTCTTCCTCTTGATTTTCCACGTGGTCTGCCTCAGCCTTTGGCCTAAGCACTCCTGCTTCCAGGCATGCAGTTAGTCTGCATGGGTGAATGGGACAGGGTTATGGCCTTATCCATGCTCTTATCCATGGCCTCCCTACGCTGCTACTGATGATATGTGTCACGACTTAGTGAAGAGCATACAAGAAGTCACAGGAACTTCTGCGCTGCCTCATGCTCCAATAGAAGGATCTATTACATGCTGACTCATAAACCTCATAAAGGTCTAAAGTGCTTTCTTTTTTCTTTTACAAAAAAGAAAAGAAAAAAGGAAATTCTTTGGGCAAGGCTTTGAGCTCTTCTCCTTTCACTGTTTCAAAGCCATTTTTTTTCAGTGGGCTGGAGCCCCAGAGTCTGAGGAGCTGATTTCTGCCCCGCTAAACACTCACCTCATTTGGGGCTGGCTGGGGCACTCCCGGCAAGGGAGCTCCCACCCAGGGGAAGTCAGGCCAGAGAGAAAACCCTCACTTAATAGTCCTGAACTCCAAATACTTGGTTCCCCCAGAGTGGGTGCTTCCCAAAACAGCCCTGACAGTAAACCTATAACCTGACCTGACAGGAGCAACAGGAGCAAGGGACACGTCCACTGATAACTGACCCTCCGCAGTTTCTGCACCCTGCTGCAGCAACGAGGACACCTCCAAACTGAGCTCAGCATGTGAACTGCGCTTCAGTGCTGTCAGCTCAGTCACAGCTTGGAGAAGTAGCAATTTTCCAAAAGGTTTAGGCAGAGGAATTATCATCCTGTAAAATACCAAATTCTGGATCCAGAGCAGGGACTTGTGCCCTCAGCTGCTCTAACATCTCTGTGGGACAACTTGGCAAAGGAGGGAAGAAGGATACCAAATGCTGAGATCCTTGTGCTGAGGCAATGAGTTATAACTATTGCTAGAAACAATTTTGTGCTTGTCAAGCCTCAACCATAACACTGCAACAATGCAAGAACTGAAATAAAATTAATACCGTGTCATAAACAGGAGGCGTATTTCTTAGAGTGACATTCTTTAATTGCCATGACACTACATACGAAGAAATCCTGTATATAAAACTGCTGAGCAGCCTTTGCAAAGCCTACATCCAAGAAATAATGCAGCAAAAGGCTCAGAAAGCTCACCATTGCCTCTATGCCTGGCAGAGCTGACTAAAAGACCAGTAGCAGCTGGCAGGAAATGGGTAAGAAAGCTGACCACAGATAAACTGTAGGATGCTAAAGAGTAGCAGAAGATATACTCTGGGAGAGGAAGCCAAGCTGTCAGGTCACACTGTAGTCTAGTGCATACAGTACATACAGTCTGCTATTGAAGTATGCGGCCACCAGATAATGGTCAGGGGACACAGCTGTCAGGCGACGATGAAGTAACTCCAAGGAGCCCGAAGCAGAGTGTGGTACAGCTGCGGATGTTTCTGTTGAGCAGGATAAAGCCTGCCTGTCTCAAGGGTACCGTAGCAAATTCAGTGTCATGTGAGCAGCACTAAATAATTAGGTTCATCATGCTTATTTAAATCAGCATTGATCTAAACAGGATACCAGCAAAAGCTCCTCGGAGCCAGGCCTGATCCATGCATACATGGAAGCACACAAGTACTTACTGCGTAGCCTAAATAAAACAACATTACGGTTTCATACTCATTTTGCAGGTAACGCTGCCAGCAGCGTCAGGGAGGGTTTTTTCTCCGTGCTGCAGAATTGGGAAGTTGGCGGCTGTGTGGAGGCGGTGGGGGATTTACCACCGCTTCAGTGGGAGCAGGACACGGCCTCAGGTATCATTTAACATTGGAAGGCTGTGCCCAGGCTGGATGCTAGCGTATATGCTGTGGAGATATTGAGCTTTCCTCATTATATGAAGAAGGTAATTATGGGTCATTAACCTGCTGGGTGGCAAACGGTGCGGCGTGCTAAGTGGATCCAGGAGAAATGCGACGACAGAGCAGGACATGTTTTGCCGGTTTTGCCAAACGGCCAGAAAGCGGCTGCTGGATCATACAGGGATCAAAGAGCAGGAGTTTAAAATACACCAAGTAATGGCTTATAAACACCGTTTCTTAGTCATGCAGCTCTCCAGGCGGGTATTGTAGACGATCCATTGGCTGAGACCTTATTTCAGGCTCAGGAAGCTCCTAGGGTGGAGGAAGAGAGCCTCATCCAGACCCACAGAGGTGTGTTTGACAATGTTGGCTCAATGAGAGAAGGCAGGGACCCTGACGGGCAACACTGGCCTTCAGACCGCTTCAGGAGATGCCTACGCTCACCCCCAGCGCCCAAAGGAAAAATTAACCATGCTCCAGCGGTGCACAGACGTTTCGGCACGAGGGAGAGCCACTGCCTCGGCAGCACCGCTGCAGCTAACGGCCGGGGGAGGCCTACGAGCCTGCCGGTCAGCCAAAACTGCCCCTCCGCCTTGAAGCAAAAGCAAGAGGGGTGAGCTGCTGCGTGGTGACGAACAGCTTTTCCCTCCTCACTCTCCAGAATGAGAGGAGTTGATGCACTAATGTGACATGTGCTTTGATGGTGTTTGGTTTTTTTTTTAAATTCCAAGTGTCCTCTAACTAATGGAAACAACGGGGCTTTGCACCTGGGAAGGCCGTTGTGCATTTCTCTCCGATAGGCAGGATATCAGGGTTAGCTAAATATGAGTTCAGCTGCGGGACTGACTCACTGCTTGTTCCTGGAACTGTCTGAAGGAGGGGAGGATGCTGTGGGCAGGCTCTAACTGTATCATCTGGGTTAGGGCCGGTAGCAGATGGTCCTAAAAACATACTTCCATGTGGGTTTAAAATAGCGCAGCACCCACAATCAGCTGAATGGGGAAATGTGAAAAAGGCTTGTCACACAAGGAATGCTGCTGTGAAGATCTGCAGTCAGGAGGGGATCCAAAGCTTCACCAGCCCTCACAGCGTGGAAGTGCCCGAGGCCCGACTCTCCTCGCTCACACCGGCTCACACCGCTGCCCTGTCCCACCAGCCCTGGCAGGGCAATTCTGGCCTTCCCGTCATACTTCATGCAAGAGAACGATCTTTTTTTCCCCACCATAAAACAAAACAAGGAAACTTTCTCTTAAAGCAGCTTTTCTAGTTAAGCGGCACTCCCTGTCCACCGCAGTGCAAGAGCTTGAGCCTGAAAAACTACATTTAAAAAAAGAATCCCTTCTCCTTCATGAGTCAGCCTGCTGTACGTGTTGGTCAGCAGCAACGACAGCCCTAAATAGTCCAAGTTAGTTATCATCCGACAGTTAACAACCTGCTGGCTGCTCTGATGCCACACTCAGAGTAAAAGAGGTGGCGACAGGGGAGGAATCGACACCCGGCTCCAAGGCGCCGAGAGGCCAGCTCTCCCCAAGAGCCAGCTGAACCGCCCGGGCGGTCGGCGAGGAGCACCCCGAGGAAAGACCCCCGAGCGCAAGCCGTACGGCGAGTTTTCACACCGTGCCGCAGCCCAAGCAGAGGGGCTCGCTGGCCCTGAGGGAGGCACAGCAGCGCAGGGAGCACGGCGGGGCTGCCCTCTTCCTTGCCCCAGCCCACCCGAGGTCAACCCGGTGTAACCGGCGATGGCTAACCTCGCCTCGGAGGTGCTCATTTCCTCCAGCTTCCTCTACAGCCAGCACCGTGACCCCTTCCCAGTGCACATCCTAGGACCCTGCCGGCTGATGTCTTCTGCTTGAAGAGAGATGGGGTGACTTGCTTCTCAAGGCTTAGGTTAACCCCCAAAACTCCCAGGGCCTGAGGGAGCAGGCTGAAGTGAAAACCAAGGAACTGGATTGCTGTTTGTGTGCCTGGCTTCCTTGGGCCGATGGGGACACAGATGTGGGGAAGAAAAGAACACCTTGCTGTTCCCCCAGCCTTCCCCCCATCCTCCCTGCTGCAAGGGCTGTTACTGGAAAAAAAGCCTGATTCCTCCTCAGGCCCCATATTTGTGTCTCAGTAGATGTGCAAACACATGAGCAAAAGGTTTCTTGCTCCTTCCCCTCTCCCCTGCCTCCTGCCTTTTTGCCATGCAAGCACCAAAAGCGATCTGGGCTGTAACCTTTAGAGGAAGAGACATATCACAGGCACATCTGTTTTTACAGCTAACTGGCCACAGTTTTTGAAATGGGCAGAAGTGGCTCAGATGAACAAAAAGAGATCCCTGAGAAGCCCTGGCCCCTGTGGGGGTCTCTAGCTCCTACAGCAGTTCATGGCAAATGTCCCACTGATGCCAGACAGACGCATCAAGGTTAGCTTGAGATCGCACCAACTGCTACTGCAAACAGGTCCAGCCCCATTTGCTCCACCAGAATCTTGCACGACTACGCAGCAGTGAATTTGGCCCTCCATTTAAGGCACATTTTGAAAGCAAAGATTTTCCTAGGCATTACCCCAGTCTTAAAAAGCAAACACATGGTATCTACATCTTGCGCTTTGTTTTCAACATCTCCTGCAAACTGTTTTTAGCACTGCAAGAAAGCATTTCAGAACGCATTTTAAAAAACTACTTTCTGTGTTTGGCTTGACTGGGCTTTTATCAGTACAAAACTACTAGTGTAGCACTGGCTTGTCATGCACATACTGCCAATACAATAAAGGCTGTAACAAGAGATGTTTTAGATGAAGATTATTTATTACTGCCAATGGTTGCAGAGAAAGTGCTCATTTAGGCAGAGTGGGCTGAGAGAAGGAAAGGCTGTTCTGGTGTTTGCTGCAGCCTTCACTCATTACCTTTTCCAGAAAGCATTAAGCTTCCCGCCTGCACTTGCAGTACATATCCCACAATTTTATCAGGAGTCAGTCTCCAAAATCTAGACTCAGGGATTTTAAGAGATGGGAAAGCTATCTGAGTTCACACAGGGTTGCCCTTTCCACCCATGTTTTCACATTTTGGTTCTAGCCAGCCGCAGCAAAGGAGCTTCCCTCCACATTTACCACCTACTAGAGCCCACCGAACAGACACAGTTGTGCAGGAATGGTTACTATTCTTCTGTTCAAACTGCAGTTGCACAAATCGGGCAGGGCACTTTCTAGATGCAGAGGAAGGCACAAAGGTACGGTCTTAAAAGATCTGAATAGCACTTCTGTTTCTGCCTCCAAGTATGCAGAGAGGAAATTCTCCAAAATCTCTAAGATAATCTCCTTCCTTGTTGCTTATGCAAACTATATGCTCCTTTAACTGGAAATGATCACCTCCCCAGCACCCCACTTATTTTTACTGCCTTTCTCATCTCCCCCCAAGAATTCAACATACAATAGTGAAATAGCAAGCCTAACATATGCCAGTCTGAGTACATAATATTTTGCAATAAATGTAATCTATATATATATAAAGGAGCATGACTGTGAGAAAGAATGACCCTACCTACTTCCCATTCATGTTATGCAAACACCTTTCACATGTCTTTGCTCACTGAATGCAAACAGTGTGTACAGCCATGCCCACAAAGCACACATTCCTCATTAAAATCCATGCAATAAATTTGTATCTGATTGACTTTTAAATCCTTCACCTTCCCACAACTCCATCTTCCCCAGATCTAGTGATCCAAATACTGTTCGCTTCTTAAGGCAGCCTGTCACAGTCAGGGTCTTCTGTCTCCATTAGCGGAGAGCGTCCTCCCATCTCTATGGATGCTACTGGCTTGAACCCCAGAATTGGTCACATCCAGTCTCACACCATTGGCAACAAGGTGAAGAGGTGATACACGGAGTTTGGTATCGTGCAAAGGGAATAGACTGCACTTTCCAACAAGGCGCTATTTTTTTGGAAAATCAAGGCAAATGAGGACATTAACATGCTTCATTCTCACATAGGGGAAAGTTTTTCTTAGGTTATTTTTAGAAAGTTTTACTGGTTTTAATTTTGGTAGTTGGATCCTAAAAAAGGAAGCATGGCACATGGCCTCTTAAAAAGTTGCAAAACCCACTCTCAATAAAATTTAATATGCCCTGCCTTGGCTTTTTTTTAATGTGCACTGTGTGGAGTGCAGTGGTATGACATTTTTAGCATCAATCATTTCGGCACACTCCTGAGTAATGCGACTACCTCACACCTCTGCAGATAGGACATTTATTCAACAGTACCACTTATTTTCTCTGTGCTATGTACACGTGTGCGTACCCACAAACACATGTATCGCTGGCAGCTTTTCCTTGCTCTCAGACGTTACTGCCCAGTGCAGGAGTCACTAAGTGCACAGAAATCAAGAGAGCTGTGCTGACACAAACTCACTCTAACAGACCAGATTGTCATCCTAGCAAAACAGGAGCTCTGATGAGTACATGCTGGTATGTACTCTGGGTGTGCACTGCTGCGTGTCTGTGTGTGTGTGTCTAGGTAAATTTCCCATCCCCTAATTCCTGATGGAACAAGGGTGGCTAAATCTTCTGCTGCAGTGAACTGATGGAGTCCTGTGTAATTTGACAGAGCTGTAACAGGTTACACCAGCTGAATGGTTGGCTCAGATGCTCTGGAAGGCTGCTCCAGGAAAGAATTCTGCTGCCATATCTATTATGTGAAAGCAGTGCTGCTACAAATTGTATTATTTATTGTGTATTTTGTGTCACTGGTGCACTCAGGAGAGTGCGCTATACAATGAAGAGGAGCAGGACCACCTAGCTCTCCAAGTCCAGTCCCTCTGAGACCACATTAACAGATGTTCTGCCCAAAATGGCCTCTGAACATTTTCTCCATAACACACACACACACACCTCCAACCCTACTAAAGCACAGACCACAAAACACTCCTAAAAACCTGAGAAAAAACTAAAACTGTTAGGATACAATACTAAAATAGATAAAAACTGTAGCGTACCACAGGAAGCATGAGAGATCAAAGTGTCACCAGTATCCCACATCCCAGAAGTAACAGGGAATTTGCTCCCATCCCCTAAAAAAAGAGTCCATTCGGGTACCACTGTATATCCTGGATGCCACCTGGAGCTTTGGCTTCGTGAAGTTAAAATGTGCACAACAGGGCACCCATCATGGCTGATTATTTATTCAAGTAGATACGGACCACTAACATTTTGGCTAAAAACACAGACCTCCTTGAACTGCAAGCCCAACTTTCTACAGGGTGGCTTAAATACCAAGACTGTACAGAAGAGGACTTCAGGAAGAAGCCCTTTTTAGTCAGTATGTCCCTTGTTAGTCTTGTTGGTCAGCATGTCACTGCAAAACTATATAAATAAGCTCATATTTCCCCATAGGTAAGGTTATAAAGCAGCAATGTGAAAAGTACTACTGATTTAAAGCAAGCATCCCCACTTTCTAAAGCTAGTTTTCCTCTACAGAAAGTTTCTCATAAAACACAGAGATCCATAACATTTGGGTTTTTTAGTAGAGACGGTCAGATCGGTACAGCTTTCAACCTCCCGTATGAGACATTCACTAAGCTTTTCAAAGGAACAGGTGGATTTGAAAGCAGAATTAGACACTTCATATTTAATCATCCCGAGTTATCACCTAAGACTCATTTTCAAACAATTGGATGTGAATTGGCCACAGGACATGGTTAAAAGGAAGTTCATAGAAAATAGAGCACGTGAAATCTGGAGCCAAAATACATATGGCCTAATTTAAAAACAGGATTAAAGGAAATTCACAAAGTCATTTTGCTGCCAGATTTAATTAGTATGTTTAATATGTGAGATCACCTGAATCTACTTTTACTTGTTTTGTGTCCCATTAGGAGTTTCACAGGAGCAGTAATATGATTGAGTGGCCCTTGTGAGGGATGAAGCTTAGGCTGCTTTGAAACAAATTGAATTAATTTGAAATGATTCTTTCCAGGTATGACATTCTTGGAAACAGATGTGGGGATAGGGAGGGAGGGCATCAAAAATACAGATAGATAGACCTATAACCATACCCACTTTTTTGTATATACATTGGCAGCTTTTTAAATATTTGCAGAAATGTTGTAACACTAGAAAGCCTATTCACGTAAGATTACAATTGATGGTACTCTCTAGAATTAAGCTAGCATTTAAGATAATACAGTGGCAAGGGTCCTCACACAGATTTTCCATCTCTACCAGTTCCCTAAGATGTGAAAGTTGTGGGGACTAGGTCATGGGGCTTCTTCTGAAAGATGTTAGAGGGTAAATTTGCACCCAAAGGCTTCGCAGTGAGTGAAACGGGCCAGATGCCAGGTCGCTGGCTGAGTTAGAGCCGTGGCAGAGGAAAGGCAGCCTTATTTTGAGTGACATTCACAGCCTTTCTACTTGATTTCACTATCATCGATTGATTTTACATGGAATTCACTGCTGCTACTCAGCAGCATAAACCCCTAAATTGGATAGATAGAGTGGATTTTATACTGTTTCCCAAACAAACGGCATCATAAATAGTTTAAATAGTACGGTTTCATAGCTAAAATACAATATATCAGCAGAGGAAATGGAGGCAAGGGTGATGAGAATAGTATCAGGGGAAAAAAAAGTTCTGAGACTGATTTCTGGAGACTCAGAACATCTAAAACTTGCACCCAACTCTGCAAGCTACAAGTGCTCAGCTCGCCTGAAAACAAGCCCATGCATATGCATTCTCATTTTAACCTACGAAAATATTTCAAAATCCAGGCCCTGATCTGGCAACAAGCTGAATGTTTTCCCTTTTCATCAGACAAGCCTCTAAAGAGATACTGAAGCGTACGCACTGTAGAAGCCAGAGCGCAGCCACAAAGGCTAATTTACCGAGCCAAAAAGCAGTCACTGCTGCAACTGCCATGCAGACGTACCCACTGCCTTCAGCAGAACTTCAGTGAAGACTGAGGGCGCTTGTCACCTCACAGGGGGCACTCCATGTCTCCCAGGCTCACGTTGGGGCTACATATGGATGAACTGAGCATTTTTCGCTACAAACACTCTTCCCCTTCCAGGCCTCCTTCGCTTTCAGTTCTGAAGGGTGAACTCATTGAAAACATCTGCACTACTAGAAACATTCTGTGCTTTTTCCAAACCTCATCCCCGTGGTGGCTGTGTAGTAACGGAGAGTAGACAAAGCTGCATAACACGAGCCTGCAAGCAATGAACTGCAGTAGAGAGAGGATGCCGAACGCTGGAGCTTTGCCTCCTACACCGAGGCACTACCTAGGCTCCGCTTACCTTCTGCGGGGTATTCTGCTCTCGGCCATACAGCCAAAGGGTTTCCACAGCAACTGCCACATCACACCGCACCGCTCCTACCTCAGCGATACAGAACACCTCTTAAACGAATTTCGCTCAGCAGTCTGTCATGTTAACTTCTGCACACCTACGAGTTGCTACACGCTCCCCGTGGTATCAAGGCCAATTCTGGAATTGTTTTTGGGGCATCTTACGTAATATGTATTTCTCCTTCTTTTGTCCTTTTTCCCCCTTTCCTTTTCACATTGCAGACTTGCAGCAGTAAGGGAAGGGCTCTGTAACCGTCTCACAACAGCACGGTAGAGACACAAATGGGACTGGTCCAGCGTCATTCACAAGCGGCAGCGATGTACCCGGGCAAAAAACTGCAAGAGCATGTTTATGGCAGTAAACTTTAATGAGCCACATGAATTCTTCAAACAAGCGAAGGGAAAAGATTTATTTTTGTTTGGGGAATAAGGGATGTGGACCAGCCTCCAGCAGGCCTACCAGGAAGGCGTGTGTAAGGGCTTGCGTGGCCATCTGTTTCTCCTCCTTATCAGCGCTCCGGTGCCAGCTGCCTCTGTGGCTGAGCTGTCCCACGTGCGGGCTCCCCTGCCCGGTCCTGCGCTGCCGTCTGTCTGCTCCTCACTAATCCCACGTAACCGTATGTGCCTGCTTACCACCGACCCCATTTGGCCACACCCCACCGTAAACCCCCATATAAATCAGGGGAGGGGAAGCTGGCCGTCTCCTCCATGGTGCCAGTTACCTATGCTGCTCCCTTCCCTTGAGCGGCTTCTGAGGCACGTGAGCGGATGCTGCGCTCGCCTCGCTTCCCGCATCACCTATCCCCGCGGTTCTCCGGCGCGCCGAACCTCCATTTCCTGCAACGCCATACAAACGCGGTCCAAGCCTGAACAACTACAGGATTTATGTTTGCTGACGTAGCACCCGCATCCCAGCGCGGCCATGCCCAAACTGCAATTAAAGCTGCAAAAGCAGCCCAGAAGTACGATACCCGGGATAGGCGGGCAGCACACAAACCTAATACCAGATAGACAGGCGGACAGGCGAGTTTTAAAGCTGCAGCCACCTGGGAGACATGCACAGTGATGCAATCCAGCAGTGGCAGTTGCCAAAGTCATTCTGACAGCGGGGGCCAAAGGCGGGCAGAGCGCCTGCAGGGGTGCGGGGAGGGGAGCGGGGTCCGCGGCCTCCATCTGCAGAGAGGTGTGAAAACAGGCAGAGCCACGGCCAAACTCCCTTTGGGGTGTCTCGCAGCGCTGGCAGCGAAGCTCTCCGCTAAGCCTTGTGCTCAGAGACCATGAACAACCAGGATTGAAAAAATATGTATAACCTGGCTAAAGGACAGCAAGCTGCTGGGGGAACGGAAGGGGGAGGCAGGAGATCGCAGTAGGCTGTGGATATCTGAAGGATGCTGACCCCAACAAGGGCGTGGAGGCCTAGGAAGAGAGCGAGAAATCTAAGTCTTGCATTACTGTTCCCTGAATGAGTTACTGGATGAAATTTAGAGAAGAACAATGAAACCCAGCCAGGCAGGACAGGCTGGCAGAGGCACTGGCGCCTCTTCTCCTTCTCATTCCAGCATCTCCATCAGGAGGGGAACAGGGAGGAAGGCATGGGGGTTGCTCCCATGGCTCACCCACGGAGCAGCAACCAGATCTGGCCTTCTCAGGTCACTTGCAGAGGTGGAGAGGATCCATCTGTATCATTATAATATCTTTGAGCCCAGGAGGCATGGCCATGGATCAAGCATGGACACAATTCAGAACAAAATGATGATGCCACTCCCTGAAGAATTTACCATCAATCTAAGTGTAAGAGAAGTAACAGCAATTGGATGTAGTTTCTCTGCCAGGGATTTAGAAGTTTACAGTGAGTTGCTGCAGCACTTTCACTAGCTTTTCAGCCTCCTCTTTAGCTTTACTGCTTTCCAGCCGACAAATACTGTACAAAAACCAATATTGAATGCAATTTTCACTTTAAACTGTATGTTGAACTTCAACGTCTTCAGTGAACCCAGGGTTAGAGATGGACTGATGCACTTTTCAGGATGGGTTTACAAACTCAAATCTGGCCCAGATTATTAAGGACTAAAATCCATAATAATAACAACTTCATAATTTAACTGTTTGTTTGCTAAATGCACACAAAGGCTATTTCCTACTAGTTCCCTAGTATTGCTACCACCACAGCAAGCTGTGGCTTTGTGACCAACCTCCACAGCAAGACTAAGGACTGAGCTGGACTGGCAACTGAATTGCAGGACCCTGCTAGAAGTACTTGCTTTTATTCCAGTGTTGAAGGATCTGGCAAGGCAATGTAGCAAAGGTCATACCATTATCACCAACACTGTCTTCCAGAACAGAGGGCTTCTCTTTCCTGGGGTGTCAACTGAACTAGCTATTACAAACCTTTGACTACCTCTTGGAGAAGAGTCAGTAGTCCATCCAACTTCTTTATCATTTTAACTCTTAAGCAGTGATTTGTATTACAGAACAAGCTATGATCCCAACCCCCTTATGCTAGGCACTGCATAAAGTTTTTTGAGGCATTTTTTGTGAAGGGAACCCAGAAACTAAAAAAAAAATACTGAGGAAGAAATTAAATGGAGAGGAGAGGAGAGGAGAGGAGAGATGTTCTATCACTGTATCAAACCTAAATTCATACTGAAGAATACATTCTCACCTGAAGAAGTGCTTACAAACCCTACTAGAGTTCCTGGGGATTTTACTGAGACTGAGCACTAGAAGTATGAATTATTTGAAACAGACAGGCTAAAACTTCCTGACCAAACACCCTGAACAATGTACAAATGTGGATTTGAGTGAGATATGAATTCAGGCTGGATCCAGTCCCGTGAGGGTCAATCCCATGTCATAGAGTACAAAGTATAACTATGAGATTAAAGAGAACTGAATATAAATCCTTGTTCTGCTTTGGTAATTTTCATTTACAGAGATGCAAAGCACAAATATTTATAAACAATATTCTTACAGGACTTGGAGGGTATTCTTCCCTTTCAAATAATTACTATTTAAAGAAATTCTGACCTCACTTAAAATGAGATGCAGCATGTAAGTATGCAGAGCTTCATTGGAGAAAATAAATACTATTGAAAACAAAATTAGCGATGGAAAACCTCAGGCAATAATCCCAACCAATCAGCCCAGCAGGCTTGAAGGCAGACATGCAAGAAAGGCTCAGATAATGCAGTGATGCAAGATGCAAAAGAATCTGCTTGCTTGGGTAAGATAGAAGATCGCTATTTAACACCACCAAGACAACACCTCCAGGCTCTTTTATTTAAATACTGAGCTAACCTGGCTCTGTTTAGCTCACAAAGTTTGTTGCCACCAGATGATGATGAAGTCAGAGGCAAGATAACTGGAGATTAACCTTTACAGATATTTCTGTTCCTGAAATTACTTCCCTTTCTATACTCTGATACTGGCTCTGACTCACAAGTTTCTTATTCCCTCTTAATGTTGATAAAGTTGAAAACAATTCTCCCAGCTGAGGATCAGGCCCTGAATTTTCGTTGCCCTTGATATTGGTCTGTTAGAAGCAAGTAAAATTAATGGTGCTCATAAAGCCCCCAGAAGGTCAGTGAGAGGTGCACAGAGCACCCTGTGACTTAGTATTAAAAGGAAGAAATTCCAGTCCCAGTTTCTCAGCCACCTTAACTTCAGAGATATAGGAGGCATCATATGTATGCAAAATGCAAATGAGGAAGGGGATGTATGTGATGGACTGGAGGGGGTAAGTAGTTACTCAACAGTAGAAATAATAAGTAGAAGGAAAAGCTTATGAGTACAGCTGTGGAAGAGGTGCTTTAGAAGTGCAAGGAGGAAATGCAGCTACAAACCCATTGAAATATCAGTGCTGTCTGCATGGTTCTATGGTGAGTGTTATTCTGAGGAGGTGAGGAATGCGAGGCAGGGGGTCTGTGGTCTATGGTTTGTTTTTCCATCAATACATATGTCTGACTTCGAGTAAAAGATTAACGAGACAGCTAGCAAATGTCCTAGGAGACAAATGGATAAAATGCTGTTTGTACATGTCAGATGAGGGAGGGCTTATTCTCTTCTCTCACTCTCTGAATGAATCTGCTAGGATGCACACCTGCACCAGGAAGATTTCCTTGACAAGGTAACCCTTTCCACCACAGAACACACGAGCACATCAGCATACAGCTTACCTGACACGCACATTCTTTCGGTCAATGTGGTTTGGAAAGAACCTTCCACCTACTTTTTTTCTGCATGTGACGTACATTGCTGCATGTTACAGAAAAGCCCCAGGTAAAGTAAATGGAAACTCTAACCAGCAGCTATGCACCTGGTGTTTTTGCATTTCCCAACAGATATTACAGTTGCTGGAATGATGTGTGAATCTTCTACAACACCTCCTATTGACAATTTAGTTTAGGTGTGGCATGAGAGAGATCTGTGTTATTGATACTAATGACCCACAGCCTGTTGCTAAAGAGAAGGAAGAAAGGAACTGAGGGAATTTATAGTTAAAAAAAAAAAAACCCAAACCATAAAACCCCACAAATATTTACATTCTACTACATTTGACAGCAATCACTCTGTTACAGGCTGAAAAGATTGCAGACAGGCGTGCTGACACTTTCATTTTCCAGGGATGATCATGGCAGTGGACAGAAGAGCTAGACTGTCACTAAAGTTCACCCTTCCTAGGTATCAAAACCTCTGTTGCGTTTTCCTCTCCTGTTGGCAATCTGTGCTATTGGTGATCCCTCAGAGCTGATGGTGTAATGCTGTTGGCCTGAGTCCCATTTTGCAAGGAATGCAGTGGCGCCCAGTCAACCACCAGCACTAACCACAATCTCCCTGCAGATCTTACTAACCTGGCAGATCAGCTCTGTGTAGCAACATCACAAAAAACGGGAGCGCTTTTTCCTTTCCTCACTGCCCTCCTCCTTTTTTTGTTCTTTTTTTACCTTTTCTGGAGAAACCTGAGGGAGTTAAGCAGATTCCATAAGGAGAAAAGTGACCCATCACTTATAACACTGTCATAACCTTGAACATCTCTCATGTTCTGATTTCTGCTTTACCTAAAACCTGTGAAGTGTGAGTCACATCCATTTTCCTTATGCCACGATGGGGAGGAATGCTGGTATGTGGGAACTGACAAAGCAGCATGAGGGAACTGACGTTCACCTCTTCGTCCCAACGAAATCTGCTGGTGAATCATAGGGTAAGAACTTGACCTCACCCATGAAGTTCCATGAAGATTAAAAGAACTTCCTTGTGTCTCTTTGCTGTGCCTCTGACTACCAGATTTATTGGCTAGAGATGAGCAGTTAAACCACCCCACTAAGCTCAGGGAGAATGAGTTCAAGTTTTGTCAAGGGCCACCCTTGACAACCCAGCTCTAAAAAACATAAGCTATCCCTTTCAGTGAGTCAAGAGCAACCAGTCCTGCTACTGGACACATCAGACAGATGCAGTTGGCTGAGGAAAGGGACATACTCAGCCATCCCAGATACAATATGAATATTAGTCACGTCAGATATATTTTTGTGAGAAAAGTTTGGAGCCCTGAACGAGAAGGTGATGTTGCAGGAAGTTAGCCCTCAAGTAATGTTTCTATCTCACTTAAGTCTGCCAGCATGCAAGGAAGCACAGGATAAGCTTGTTCAAAAACGCTGCAAAACAATTAGAAAATTCTAAGGCCATCTACAGCCATCTCTGAAAAGCAGGAAAAGGGAACACCATGAAATGAACGCAATTTGTTATGAACTGAACAGCCTTCTGTATTCAAGGCTCTTTGTCACCTAGGGATTAAAATGGTCCTAATACTTTAGCTCTCTTTCCATGCCTGAATGCAGCTCTTGAACTCTTGAGGATCTGGCCCATAGTCACTGCCACGGTGCCGTGTCCCTCCTCCCTGAGAGTGCTGCCAGAACGCAGGAAATAAGACACATGCTGGCCCATCCTGTACTGTACTCTTACTTCTATTTTTTTCCTTCTTTGCAGCTGCAAAATACAGCTAAGCAAGTTAAATTCCACTTCCCTTGAACACGGAAGCAAGCAGTGCATTTTGTCACATGGTCACATCAGCAGACCGCAACAACAAGCACAGTCACCTGGTGAAACAATCCACTCGGAGATTTGGAAGGAAAATTTCCTTAGGGCAGGTGACACTGGACATCTGGCAGCCCTCTACTTTTGTTCTGAGAATAACACCTACGTTGTAGGGCATGTTGCCAGAAGCTGCACCCACCTGGGATGCAGCCAGCCCTAGATGAAAGGGAACACCAAATCCAGAAGGGATGATTAGCTTTTACTGATGTTGCTCAGGACACAGGTACCTGGGAACATGCTAGTTCCCCTTAGGTGTTCAGTACTGCTTGGTAAAGTCAGGGAACTAAAAAAGTTAATCAGGTCAGAGCCAGGCTTGCATATGCTATCTCCACAGGGATTACAAACTACTTGCCAAATATTCAGATTGGGTAATTGCTACCTGGATTACCAAGGGTATGCAGCCCAAAAGAAGATAATTGCTTAGAGTTTCTGATAGATTGCATCACTCCCTGCCAAAGTATATGGCAGAATGAGAATCATCAACACATGATGTAAGGATACAAGCCTGCGCGTAGTTTAGACAGTAGAGCTGAACCCATCGTGGCTGGCTAAAGCGGAAGAAACATTAACCCCCACACTCCATTTATAGGAAAGCAATCAGTTGATTCTGAACTCCAGAAGCATTTGTGGAATCCAGAGATTCCCCAAAATAACTTCCCTTTCTTAGGACACAGGGGACAAGCATTCATCCCTGCTGTAAAATGTAAATTTGACCAAAGCTAATTTTACCCCAGCGTCTAGCTATGAGATCATTGTTCTACCAGCATATGAGTTTAGCCTCATGCTGCCATATATTTTATCACCAAGTGCAACTTGGAGCAGAGCCTGTACTGTCCGTCAGGGGTGCTGCTATGTGATAAAAAAAAAAAATATATCATCTGTTGTATTTAACACAAAGCTCCAGTGAAAATCAGGTTCCTTCTAACAAAAAAGGTTAGGTACTACTAAGATATATGGAAAGATTAGGCATCCAAAACACTACAGTGTAATTGTATGTGAGAGTATGAGATTCCTGAAGCGTTTTAGAGGTGCTTTTCTTCTCTGCAACCAAACAGCAATACAATCCAGGGAAGAGAACAGAAATTATTCAAATTTTCACTCTATTCCAGTCAGCCATGCATACAGTGCTGACTCAGGAGCAAACATTAAAAAGCAGGAGCCATGCAGGAACTTACAGATCCAATTGTACATCTCCCAAGGGGGGTCATTACAACAGTGTCAAACAGGCCTTAAGCAGGAGGAATGAATAGGTGGGGGGAGATTTGACAGCAGGGGAAAACAGTGCTGGCAAAAAAGGCCCCAATAACAACAGGTCCAATTGACACACACAGCCTTCAAACTGAACTGTGATCCTGAGGTTTTTAAGGAGGAAAGTGATAGCCCATATCAAAAGTTAGTAAGGAAGACATGGTGCAAAAATAATGAGAGAGAGCGCATTAAAATATCCAGTGCAGGGCCCACTTCTGTGTGCATTTGAAGATTACACTCCTCCTTGTTTTCTTAGGTTTATAACTAAAACAGTTAATTTTAGACATAATTGCAAACAAGCAAACAGACTCAAAACTACATCTCTAAGAAAGCTAGGAGATGGCAATATTATTAGGGCTTATTCAAGGTACTAAACCTGGCCATAGACGAAATATTAATTAAAGGTTGCATTCAGTGCCTTCAGAAAATGATTATTCAACACAGCAATGATGTTTTGCCTAATTGTGTAATGAAGTTTTATCTTACTATGTAGTAAAGCTTAGACCAAAATGTTAGTGTAAGAAGAAGATCACAGAGTTTTAATGATGGGCTGAAACTTGGGAAAGGCATGCGTGTATTAGTATTTGACTTCAGAAAGTATGCAAATCACTACAATAACACTGTGCTTGTCTTCTATATGAGATAATGGATAGTCAACAGCCTTTATTTCATTATTGGGTAGATCATCAAATTAGTGTCTAAATTAAGGATCCAATTAATCTGTATTAAATAATTTGTCAATACAAATAAAATCATTGCAATGTAAGATGACCATGTTTGTGGGGGTTTTTTCTCTTATTACCATTAAGAATAGGGTTTTTTATCAATGCCCAAACCACAGCTCCCTTAAACTGGGAGGTACCCAAAATTCAGATCTTGTAGCAGGCCGCCCTCTCCTACATATGCATAAAAATGCTTCTTTATCTTTTGTGAAAGTATCTTTTTTCTTGAGACAGGAACTACAAATTCTACTCCTCCCATTCACACTGAGGACATTACTCCCTGAACAGTGCCACTTAATCCAAAACAAACAGCACGGTATCTAAAATATCCCTTAGTTTACTAAGGGATGTAAGACTCGGAGAGAGGGTACCTCCTTCTTGGGACAAAGGAGGGAGAGAGGGTGGATTCGAAAGGACTGTATTCGAATGGGTCTAGCTCATCTCCAAGTACCATGGTCAAATTTATGAGTGTTTCCACAGAAAAAAAAAAAAGTCTCAGAAGGACATCCCGGGTTGGAATGCAGCAGAACTGATTCCCACAAGCCCGGGAGTGTTGCTGGTTTTCATGATAGAGCTGTTAATCTTATAATAAAGTAACTTTTGAATGTATTTTGCACTCGGCGATGAGCTCTCCTAGCAGTGACCTCAGTGTGAGCAGCCCTCCCTAGTAATAGGGCTGTGGAAATATTGCTGGAGGCAGGTCTTGCACTGCTTTCTTTTGTCTCTCCACTTAGTCTTTGCAGAAAGATACTACCAGAAGCAGAGAAAGGCCATAAAACTGAAGACATCGTTTTAAATCAAAAGGCTTTTAGTGATTGTATTAAAGGGGCTATCTGTGTTCCCAATAGTGACTATAGCAATTACGTGGTGAAAACATCTAGGCAGGTGCATAATTTAAAAAGAAAAAGGACAATCCCCCTGCCTTTGGGAGAGGTCAGGCTTTGTATTTCCGTAGGTCTGTTTGACTAAAGAAGGAGAAAAAATGAGGGCAGAGTGAAAGAAGGAGGAGTAGGGTAGGATAGAAAAAAGACTAGATGAGAGAAAAGAATGGGCAGCGTAAAAAAAGCAGGGAAGGAGGATGAAAGAGAGAGATGACATCTGACTTGGACAAGGGGTGAACCACAAACCTAGTCATTGCCAGTGTCCAGGAACAAAAATAACTCGTTTGTCCACCAGCGGCAGGGCAGCTGCCAGTGCGGCAGGACGGTGTCTTCCCCGCGCTGCTCTGCATGGCACATCCCCAGCCCGCTTCCAGATCTGCCCCTTTCGCTGTGCTGTGTGACAAAACTCAGGGTGTTCTCGCAGTCCCTGTGGTTGTGGTTAGGAAACTGCCGCCTGTTGGGTCTCAATAGAAGAAGTATTTTAATACAAGAAAAACAGGAAACTCAAGCACGTTTTGGGTCTAATTCAATTTCAGTTCCCCGATTCCTTTATTTTCTATGGACAAAAGGCATGTAACAAAATTATGAACTGGGACGTGCAGAAAGCAGAACTGTGCACATGACAGATAAAGCTGGCTCATTATGTGAAAACTGAAGCCATGCAAAATATAAATTCAGAGCAGATTAAAACACCTCTCATCCAAAAACCAGTTAGGACCAGTCAAGCAAACCCCGGCACCTGGACAGAGTTTGAGCAGAACGTATATGAACTGGCACGGGTCATGGTTTCACAAGAGTAGACCAGATTATGAAGAAATGCAAATATCCTTTCTTCATTTTAAGCTGAAAGCAACCTCTGGTTTAGGAATCTCCAGAGACAAGGTACAAGGTACCAGTTCAATGTCAGCAGCCCTACACTCTCTTTGCAAGATCGTCAGTGCATTTTAGTGCTAATGTACTAAAGCATGACACTAGCTCAAGATAACCACATGCTATTGAGAAACATAACAATAGAAATAATGGAATAAGCACTTCATGCAATTTGCTAGGAATGTAGTTTGGACACCAACAGCCAAAACAAACTGAAATGGCAAATGCAAGGACTCTATTTTGAAAAGATCTGCAAACAGACTCAGCAGCCTTACAGGGGGTCATATTTTCCACAAGGATAAACTGTCCTTGAACAATATTTTCAGTGTTCTGGGTACTAACGTGCTTTCTTTTCATATGGATTGTTCTCACCTCCACCTCTTTTCCTTGAACAAATACTTATTGTGACCAATAAAATTCTGGTCTCCATTTATGAGTTAAATAGCATCGCATTCCCACACGCTGTTTTATGTACCTATACATAGAGCATATGTGCCCACAGAAAATGACATCTCTAAACTACGTCTGGGGGAATTATTTTTAAGCAATCATATTCACTGTAGATTTCAGTCCCGATTCATCAATACATTTAATTCACTGTGGTATTAGATCTGTGAGTGAGAGGAATGAAGCATTCAGCTCAAGAAAGGAGGTGACATATTTCACCAGAGATAAAGCGTTTCTGTGAGTATGTGAAAGAGTGATGCCTGATGCAGTGCCCATAAGCATGGGAGTAAATACATCATCTTCACAGGGAACTACTGACACATTTAATTTTAAGAAAGCAACCAAAAATATTTTTAGTGAATTATTCATATGCTTCTAAACGTGTGCAAGGGTTTTACCAGGTCAGAGCTTAAGTGGGCAAACTACAGCCTGCGAGATGCCAGCAGACTGTTAGTGATACGCGTGCTGGACTACTATCTGTTACTCATTCATTATTCACCTATTGTTATTTGCTGCTCATCGTCTTGGAAATTTCAGTAAATGAGTCACGAATCCTTACATGTGAACCAAGAACATCCAGCACAAACTATGTATGAAAAAAAAGGGTAAAAATTTCACAGGTTGACATATATAAACAGAGCACGTCATCTAAACCTCTTTTCTTTTTCACAAGGGGGGACACACCCTCGGTGCACCGGGGCCCACCAGCATTTCTGCTGTGTTTATATAGCTTTGGGGAAGTCGGGGACTGTGCTCCACACGCAGGTCCTTTTTGCTGAATTCCCCTCCAGGAGCACAGGGGCGAAGAGGAACACATCTCTCGTGAACACCTGCAACCAGCAGTTCCTTCCTCAGGCACTTAAATAGATTTTCCTCACGCTACAGTAAAACAAGATACCGGCTGTTCCCCTTCATACACACCAAAATATAAACAGTGGTACTAACAAGAAAGAAGGTGAGAGCGCCAGCAGGTTCCTCTGGGATGCAAAAGCAGAGCTACATAAAGCATTAATGTCTACGCTGGACTTGGGTTTAATTTACAAATCCCAACTGCTCTGTGGTGTCCCGCAGAAGAAGCTGAGGTTCAGGCTGCAAAGCATGCCGGAGGTCTATCACACGCACGCTCGTACTCAAATACCTTCTTTAGAGTTTTTCCTAGTCTTACAGATCTCTCTCAAGTCTTCTGGTCTTTACAGGGGATGCTCAGCGGCCACAGACCATTGAGACAGCCTGCTGGATGTTCTCTTGGTAGAGGAAGAGGTGCACCCACACAGACAGCAACACAGACGGATTGTGTCAGTATGTACAGTCTCCTAACAACTTGAGTAGTACTGGACCTAACTTGGTTTAGGGCCTAGCTAAGCCTGCAGTTTGAAATTATTAGCATAGGCATGCTTTATTTTTTATTTTACACTTACGTTGGTTGTGGACAAGCTTTGGATTTAGTCAAGATAACCAGACTTCAGGACAAGGTGATGGCCACAAGGCAACCATCAGGCTGAGCCTGTTGGCGAGGGAAGCACTGACTTCCCTGTGGGTGGAAGGAGGACAAATGTATCAGCACAGACCCTTGGTGAAAGCAGAAGAGGGTGGGAATTCCCTTCCAAAAAAGAGACGTCTGTCCAGCGTGAGGAAGGACATGTTAAACAGCCTGTGCTACGTGCTCTGTACTACCAGGAGTTGTGCACCGAATGGCAAAGCCCTCAGTGTCAAATACCAGCGAAGTGTTAAGCAGCAAGGAAATAGTCTCAACCACCAGCATGCTGGAAACAGCAAAAACTCTTGGCTTTGGCACACGTACAAGGCATATATGCTGGGGTTGCCTGGAATAGCAAGAGATACAGAACGCAGGACAGCCAGGAGAGTTGGTGGGAGGGACTGGGGAGATGCTGCACTGCTGGGCAGAAAAAAAGAATATAATCCCATGTGCAGAGCTCAAAGGAAATCCAGATGGTTTCATGATAATCTCGAGAGTGAGAATTTCAGATCCATCAGGCCAAGAAAGGGGAACTACATAGAATTATAGAATCATTTAGGTTGGAAAAGACCTTTCAAATCATTGAGTCCAACTGTTAACCTAGCACTGCCAAGTCCACCACTATACCATGTTCCTAAGTGCCACATCTTTTAAGTACCTCCAGGGGTGGTGACTCCACCACTTCCCTGGCAGCCTGTTCCAATGCTTGACAACCCTTTTGGTGAAGAAATTTTTCCTAATATCCAATCTAAACCTCTCCTGGTGCCACTTGAGGCTGTTTCATCTCATCCTGTTGCTTGTTACTTGGGAAAAGAGACCGACCCCCACCTCGCTACAACCTCCTTTCAGGTAGTTGTAGAGAGCGATAAGGTCTCCCCTCAGCCTCCTTTTCTCCAGGCTAAACAGCCCCAGTTCCCTCAGCCGCTCCTCATAAGACTTGTGCTCTAGACCCTTCACCACCTTGAGACAGAGCCATATCACAACGTTTAGGAGACCTTCTTGTTCACTGGGTTGGTAGGTTGTAAGGTGTTTTTTGTACTTAGCAGCAAGCGTTTTCTATACTAACACCTGTATGACAAACAATTTGATATTTGAAAGCTGTGTCATCTGAAACCTTATCTGTCTCATCTGAGCAAATTTACCTCCTGTCAGACACCAAAGATCTTTACTTTACTTTAGGATGACTTTATTTCCAAACTTGTAAATGCTGCTTTACAGAGAAAACATCTTTTCATCTAGTATTTGGCCACTATCAAGCAATCATCAACAATAGCATAGTACAAGTCACACTCGTCTGTGCACCATGCAATACATACAAAAATGTCTCTCTTTTAACTAGTCCCTAATCAAGCCACAGTGCTGGTTTCAGGGTTTTTTCCAGCACTTCTGAGAAGAGACAGTAGGCTGAGTTAAACAGCAGCGGCAAGCAGGCAGTGTGCAGGTGAGAGAAGAAAGAGACCCCTACCGAGATCTCTGCCCAGCATCCCCATATGCCTGACACCTTTCAGCCTCTATGAATAAGATTTCATTGATTTTCATAAAAGAGATGCTATTGAACAACTACTAGGAAGTCATTAAGCATTGTAAATAACTAAAATAGATATATTGTTATCAAAATGCACTGAATAATTGCAATTTGTGATGCATGAGCTTTGCTGTGCTGGGTATGTTAACTTACTAAATTGCAAAATTAATTCAGCCACAAAGGGTCTCCCAGTCAACTGTGAAAATTAGCATGGTTCTGTTGCAATGCTTTGTATTTCACTACTGTCTTTAATCAGAGGATCTCAAAATATATTTGTGATCCATAATTAATATGATGCACTATGTTTCCTTGAGGTATGCAAGTATGATTATAGCGTACACTGCACTACTCTCATTGCACTTTTCCACATCTGTAACACTGTTGAGTGGGCTCACGCAACAGCAATAAGCTCTGACCATTGCATTGTTTCTAGTTTACACATGTGCTAGTCACACAAACATGCGTATATACATGTGTCTCCACTGTTATTCTTTCCCTTCCTGTGCAGGTACAAAAGATACAACTTGGTGGGAGGATATAAAACTTGCAACAGTCTTTTCCCAGATGCCTATTTCTTGCAATTTTCCAGTGGGATCCTCCAAAGGAGGAGCAGCAACGGAACTGAAATGTGAATGTGTTTGTGTACACATGTGGATGCATGAGCTGCAAATCACACTGCAGAATCATGTAACATCTGAGAAGCAGACAGGTAAGCCTAAAATTTACCATTTAAAAACAACTGCATACCTAACTTGTCTTGCTAATCACACAGAAGATTATTCATGGTGAAAGAGATTTAAAAATCCAATTTAGTTTCAACCATGTATTCTTAAAGGCTAGAAGCAAAGTATTATTTTACCAATAGCAATCAAGACACCAGGAGACTTACTTTCCCACAGTTGCATTGTAAGGCTGTGGCTACACTGGGCAATTGCATCCACTCAAATTACTATTAATTCTGCTTACAACATCAGTGCCTAAGGACTACTGAGAACGGAGCGCCTTCAGTCTTGCTAGGCTCTGTACACACAGAGCTGCAGCCAGGCCCTGCCTGGAGCTCTCGCAGCCAAAACAAAGAATGATGGAGGAAAGGCAGTAACACAACCAGCAAACTGTGATAGAAACAACCTCAGAGGAGGTCCATTTCATGTTTTTTAATTAACAGGGTTTAGATAAAGTGGGGGGTGTGGAACTGAGAGAAACAAGGGACTGATGAGGAAAGATGTAAGGAGAAATAGGCCAGGAGAGCTGAAGATAAAACGGAGCAGACAAGGAGCAAAAATGAAGTGAAAGGACTGCAGGGAGTGGAAGATGCAGACAGGAGAGAGACAGAGCTCCAGCGAAAGAGGACGGGGCGCAGAAAATCCTCCAGAAGTGCAGCAAACTCTCACAGCATCTAACAGTCCCTATTTCAGCAACTCTGGTAGCTGTTCCTCTCTGTGGTTCAGTGGAGGCACCACTTGTGTCCTAACATCCTCTGAGCAAAAGAGCTCCCTGCACAACTCTGCGTTGAGGGAAGGGGGAGGGATGGGCATTGGCCAGAGCCCATCTACTTCCCCATCTCCTCACAGCCAGCTCGGCCCCGGCTGCCTCTGCAGCTGCTCCACCAGCTAGAGAGCTTGGCCACAAGGCCAACCACAAGCCCAAACTTCTTCTCTTGCTAGTTGGTTCACCACTTGTATCTCACACAACAGGCCTGTTGTGAGCACACTGCAAACATGTTGAACACTCCTGCTTCTCTTCCATATCCACATTGTTTCCCTTTCTGCTTCAGATGAGGAGAAATATATGCAACAGATGAGTGAGGAAGAGAGGAAAGAGGAGAAAAGATGCATCTTTCTGGCTCATCACCTAGATGGCCTTTCAGGCAAGTGAGCTGCCAAACATGCCATCCCTCTAAAAGCTGTTCCTATTAAACCCAACTGAATTTGAAGGACAGGCTATCTTTATTATGTTTTCATTAAAGCTTTCAAAAACCCAAATTTTCTAAGTCTATTCTACCAGAGGGTTATGTTGTGCACCCTCTTCCTGCAGACAAAAGGACACAGGCATACAGCAGATCATGGTTTATGATAGCTGGAAACAGAAGATGGAGGCACTGCCACCTACCTCCATATCCCTGTCCCCGGTGGGAGGAAGCAGAGTTCAAGGGGATGGATGTAGAACCATTTCTTGTGGTATCTTGCCAATCGTCTGCCCCTGGGTCTATTATGATTAATGCTGATCCACCACCTGGAGTCTGTGTTGGCCGTTCATACTGTTTTTCATGGCGAGTAACCATAGTAAGCATCAGTAATGGATCTCCACCCACATTTTTGAAGAGTTCTGGGACTGCTGGAAAGACAAAGTGAAGTTAAACTGGGCACCAGACCACACCATGTAACTGAGACCCCAATGGATCTGCTCTCTGCTGAAGGGCTTGTGGCAAAAGTTTCCTGTCCCTAGTGGGTATATTAGGAGTAGCAGCAAGAAAGGAGTTTCAGCAGGGTCACTTCTCAACAGACAGCAAGTAAGAGAAGATATTTTCTGCTCCTAAGCCACTCTGAATCCTGTTCAGCAGCAAGTTTCCAGAATCCTTCAGACTGTATGACACAGCTCACTGCCTCTAAAAGGGTGACCTTCAAACAAGAATATCAAAGTTAGCGCAACAGGTTTCTGAAATGTTTCAGTTTCTTGTTGAGTCATCATTAAAATGGCCATTCGTGGGTAAGAACAAAACCCTGAGCAAAGGTTAGCCCCCAAATGCTTTTGAAAAGCCTTGTGCTGTGTTAAACAAAACCATTACAACACAAGCTGCAACCTATTTCCAACATCCAGAGCCAGAGATCATATAAAACTATCAGATTAGATTTGTATTGTAAAGTTTCTACTAAAATAAAGTCACGCCTGATAACACTGATATACTACACACTATACTTAGGTAAATCAATATTATCATTACCCCCCTGAGTGCAATACTCAAGCAAGGTTTGGTAATCAAAGCAGACTGCATTTAACAGAATATCAGAAATATTTATGACATCTTTAAACAATTGCAAGCCTAAAAGCCAGAGCCCTGATGATTCAAAGTACAAAAGCAGGATTTTGACAGCACTCCATGGAAAGAGAATTTTCTTTCTCCTTTTGGCACACCACCATCAGAACCCCTGCATGCAATTCAGCCCTACAATAAATATCCAGGCCACATACAATACACATAGGCACCCCCAGGCACCCAAAGCTTCAGCTGTTGCAAACTACCATCACTTGCTTGACTTCAGCACAACTGTCTGCAGCATCTGAGGATTTGGCCCAGGGAACATATTCCATCAGAAACTGAAAAGCACCAGTTTTAAGGTAGCTTTTGACAGATTAATGAGGTTGGTGTTGTTTTGTAAATGAACACCCTTTAGTTCATGACAGGTCTTCAGCATTTCTATAGAACAACAACCATCTAAGCTCATCTGCAAGGTGTTCAGGCCAATGCCTACACACACTATTGCCAGACACTGGTGTTTGGGGCTTATAAATTATTACATTTCATTCACCAAACTAAAAGCCTAGAAACTCAGTTGAGATTTTAAACTTCACCCCACAGAAGTGCAGATTCTGAGCTGGGGCTGAGACTGTGGCTGTGACTGAGGGAGGGCCTAGCTTCACAACAAGCCCCACTGATTCTCATGCCTCCCTTCTCACCTAACTGTCCCAGACAAATGCTTTGCTTCCATGCTGACACTCCTGTAAATGTGATTAACAGGCTCTGGTTTAACAACAGAGTCTTCTTGTCTTTCTGTCCAGTTGCTGAAGTGGGTAGGTCAGTAGGATCAGAAGTTTAGTGAAGTTTACAAAATAAAATCTGCTATTAATACAGTGTGGGTGGTTTTTTTTTTTTACTAAACCAGTTCAGAAGAAGACTCATCTACTCATCTGTTCATTCTCAAGAAATGTAAACTCCTAAATTCACTGCACATTTAATTGGAAAACCCATGGCCCTGTGATGTATCCAGAGCCCTACCACCCAGAGAAGCACTGCAATTTGATGACGCATTAAACAGTGTCATTAGTGGGAGCAACTTCTAGGTATAAACACTGAAAATCTTTACAAGTGGTGGTCAATTCCTCATTGAAGAAACTGCTGCTAGAGGGTCCCCCCTTCAGATGGTTGCTACCATCCCTCTGAAGGAGGTAGCTGCCCCCACTGCAGAGCTCCTCTTCATTCCAAAGGCTAGCAGGTTAATTTAACCCAATGAAAGCTCTTTACTTTAAGCTGGCTGACATTGCCCTGAAGCAGATTCTCACTGTCTCTTTCCAAATGGCTCTGCTGGGGCAACAGCATTATAAAAAAAAAAAAAATATATAGATGTTGGTAACCAGCAACAAAAGGAAAGAACATCTGAAACCAGTGTGCTGTTCTACAGTGGATGTCTACCACATCCTAAAACACAAAACATCATTCAAAGATAAAATCTGCAGGCAAAACCAATCTTTGCCTGCCAGTGCCTTTCCTTTGAAAGAGATTAAAGAAAAAGTAATTGCAGTGAAAAACTATTCCTCCTTTACCTAAACAAAATCTGGGGAAATTCTAGGAATACTTACCTTGCAGAAAATGAATACTTTCTGGAAATAAGGTTCTGGAAATTATTAACAACTAGTTGACTTCTCTTATGGTAATGTTAGAATTTGAAGCTAAGGAAAAAGACAGTAAATTTCAGCAAATAGATCTGAATTACACTTCTCTAGCGCTCAGACCTGAATGGTAACTTGATAGCAGAGTTTGGCCAATGCAAGTTTTTTGCCTTCATTTTTGTTTCTTTCCTGTGAAACTCTGAAAGTGCTTTTTCTTTTTTAATTTCAGGCTGGTTTATGTTCTTCAAATTTTATTTTTCTGTATAACTGCCCAAAATGCTGAATGTTCTGTTCATATACACAAATTTCAAATTCAGTTTCCAAGGCTTTCTTCTCAAAAATGCCAATTTCCTGTAAAACACTCCTTTTCAATGGGAAAAAAAAAAAAATTCTGAGCTTCTTCTCTTTTGTCAGGATGGATCTCATTACAAACTTGCAGTAATTTGTCACCTTTTATTCCAAATCTTGGATTAGTAAGTCAAGATGATTTTCCAATTAGCCAGAAATAAAGAGGAGGAGGCACTTCCATGGAGCTTGCATTGGTCTGTAGGTTCCCCCTGTAGCTGTTGATGAAAATCACCTCTTGATGACAGCAGTGTTGGACTTTGAAGGAAAGGAGGCTTGAAAGAGTGGGAATAACCAGTAGAGAATAAAAACCTTTTCAAAGAATTTAAGACTTCTATTCCGCTCTGCCAGGTCCTTACTGCCAGCAAATCTCAACACAAATACAAATTATGCTGTTCAGTACTGGTATAATCGACTCCTTCCTGTTCCCCCCCATTCTTCTTTTAATATTAGTCCTATAGAAAATGAAACCAGGTAACTTCTGTTCAACCTAGGCACGGAAACCAACGCTGCATTATGCGGACAAGCAAGGCTCTCCCCGATTTCAAACGGGAGTTTGCAAAACCAAGCAAGAACAGTCCAACGCAGTCAGTCCCTGGGCGAGGTTCCCCGTGCCCCGCCACAGACGTCCCTCGGCCATGACCTGCCTCTTCCCTCCTGCTGCAACCCCGGGGTCTTTTCACACCAGAAAATAGCACTTACGCCAAATTGTGAAGTGGTTTTACGAGGTGGAAAGGCACCAGCTAGGGGCTAAAGAAAGGCCAATAAACTCCTCTAACTTGTAACAAAATAACAGATTTAAACCCAGGTCAACAGAGGTGAAGGGCAAGTGCATTAATCGCCTGTATTAACGAGGCTCTGTGTGCCTGCAGCAGCACTTGACTGGAAAAGACAGTACGTCTTGCTGTAAATAAGACAAATAAACAGCAGCTACAACAACAAATCTTCCCCCAATTTCTTTTACTTTTCATTAAACAAGTAATCTGATTTTTATTAAGTTCTCTTCGAAGCCCGTACGGGCCACCCTTTATAACTGTGCCTGTTTACACCACATACATACTCTCACACATACGTTACAGTCTGACAAATGCCTGGAAAGGAACTTCAGCCAGTTTTGTTCTTAAGTGATAATCGAAGAAATCCTCCGTCACGTGTTGCAGCAGTGTGAGTTGGCCATACCAGGACGAAGAGTCATGCAGATGTTACCCAAATGCTTCCATTAACTTAATCTTCCTCAGAAGAGCCCTTCTGCTGCCAAGTACTTAAGAGTGTCACTTGGGATTTAGATGCCATTTTTGTTCACTACTGAAGACTGGTCATGTGTAGGAATCTGCAGCCCTGATAATAGGGTTTACAGAACACCAAGAAAATAGATGACTAGCTGCCGAAAACATTTTAAAAAGACAATGTTACCTTTTACTAGTCTTAAAAGTGCTTTCTGGCATGGAAGGCTTAATGGTTGTTTATTCCGGTGTGTTTTCTAGAATGCCAGCTTAGAACAAAATAAGGCTCACCATCATAATTAGCTGAGATGCTGACAATATGATACAAGAGTCTAGATCATAAAATGTTTTCCTTCACATCATTTTAAAATATAAAACTGTATTTTGTGATTAGAAAATGCATCAGACTTTTTCAATTGTCCTAGCATATGCTATTACCCCAGTAATGAAACCAGCTTTACTTTTTTCCTTTTTTAACCCAGTTGTTATGTGGGAAGATGTAGTAATATAAAATAGCAGGAAATAGTATGAGTAAATTTAACTTGAAAAGTTTAGTATGTGTTTTAGAGAAAAGATTAACAAGTCCTATTTTTTTTCAACTGTCTTTTTATCTCCATTTTTTTCATCTTACATTTGCTTCAGCCAAGCAATTCCAACAGTTCAGAAGGACAGATGTTTCATCTCATTCTATTCCCAGAAAAGTCACTCTGTAAAATTACATTTCTTTTGAAACATTAGTACAACTGTTTAAAGACCATCAGAAGTTTTAAAGGAGAATTGCAGAGGAATAATCAGCAATGTGTTTGGATCTAGTTTCTATACTGGATTTTTTTTTAGTTGCAGTACCACTCCTCAGCAAGATATGGTTTCAAATTTATTTTCCACCTTGTGGTTCTTCCTGGTTTGCATCTATATAAGTACCACAAGCCTCACTGCAATCCATGCAGAGTATGTGTATTAGTGATATTCAAGGGTGATGTGTTCGGGGATGTGTTCAGTGAACCAAGGCATACCACTACACCTCACAAGGAGAAAAAAATTATTTAAAATACGCTACTACGCTGACTGGCTAATCAAAACCTACTCAGTAAGGACATTCAGATCACACAGCTGCATTTCGTATCATCACTGTTAATCTGCTTGTGCTGATACACTTCTACAACAAGGCCAGAGAGGTAGAAACCTTTGGTCTATGCTCTCAGGAACCACACACCTGCATTGGCTCTTCCTGAATGGGTTAGTGATGGCAGAATAATTAAATACAAAGTCTTGAGAAAAGCAAATTAAGATCTAAAAGCAGTCACTTAACAAAATGAGCAACTCTCATGCACAAATCACTCCATGTGGGTGCATCTATATTATTGCTTTAGTTGGGATCACAAGGATTCTTTTGAGTCGAACCTCCCAATCATTCCCATTTACTGCACTTCAGCTCACATTGCAGGGTGGTCTCAGAGCTAAACCAGAAAGATGTGTTCCCAAGAGCCCTAATTTACTCACTTCGATTACTGACATTCATTCCATGGGACTTGACTAGCATCAGCCTGAAGTACCCTCCTGAAATGTGTGCAGCGTGGGCACCAGGTCCAGAGCACCGACAGTTCCTTTCTGCAGATGCATCGCTATTGGTCTGCACTGCTTGCTAATGTGGACACACAATCTGTATTGCGTCAGATGCAAGGCACGTTACTATTAGGGCCTTATTTTCCAGGCTCTTCATCAGGTGCGAACACTGATGCTTGTAAAGTGGAAATAACACCTTACATGCATCTTATATGGTTTAAGTCAGACCACACAAGCTTTAGGAAAGTAGAATTAGGCCTAGTATCTCAAATCTTAATAATAACTGATCAAATCAATTGATTATAACTCGTATAATCTATTAAATACGTATTTGATTCTGGCACATAGAAATACATTTCAAATTAGGCACTTAAAATCCTATTCAATACAATGTCCTCCTAGGCCAATTATTTCTCAGAAAACACAAACTTAAGTTTACTAACACTGCCAGTGTGAATTTGTTCCTTAAAGCCCCAAACCTGCAAATACTTACACACAAACAAAAAACTCTTTGCACGTGAGCATTTTATGTAAGCCCAGTGTTGCCTACACGTACTAAACCTTAATGCATACATCATCATTTCGAGGTCAAGACACGTAATCAAGACACATAATCAAGATCACGAACTTCACAGAGAAAGGCTCGTGCATCCTCTTACTCTGTTACCAAGATTCACTTCATGAAAGGATGATAGATGAATTCAGGCCAAAATATTCAGCTTAAGCCAGATCATGCAGCCTCAGAGAGACGCCTGGCTTTATCCACCTTCCCGTATCGGACACGGCTTGTTCAAGGCACACCGAAGAATTTGACTCCTAGCTTTTGAACTTCAAAGGCACCACTAGAGATAGTGGCAAGGTACTTTAATGTTTAACTTGGGCTCTTTTTTCTCTATTTTTAGATATTTTGGAGTTAATCACCTAAGATTCCTCTACTGTCAATGGAAAGAAACACGACCCTTCAGAGTATATCACCTTCATGTGATCTGAACCCCACTTTTACAGAAGGACAGTTGACTATAAAAATAGCCAGGTGCAACAGTGGGAAAATTCCTGCCATCCTAATGTCACTAAGAATTTTACTATTGGTTTCAACATGAACTAATGAAGTGAGGTTTCAAGGCAATTGTGGATACCCTTTAGGTATTTAGCACTATTTACAGCAGCACTTTGTCTTCTCTCCTTTCTGTAGCAGGAATTAAAAGAAAAAAAAGAAAGGATGCTCATGTTTGAGTGCAGAAATAGAAAATGGTTATTGTGTTAACCTCCCTGAAAAGCAAGATAGCATTCAGTGAAAAGCATATTAGGTCAAATCCAATTATTCAGTAACTCCAAAGAGGTCAATGGAATTGCAGTGCAGATGAATTTGGTTGGTCCAGTGTTGCAAATTAAGAAGATTGAACTAAATTCTGCCCAAGGTACGTGCACTGAAGTAAGACTACACATTTAGCAAATAGGAAAAAAATTAGCTTACACCACACAGGATCAAGTCATGCTTGCTCTGGCAGTGTAAATCTCTTACCAAATGCAGTGGACCTACTCCTCTAATTTGAAGAAGCAAGATTTGGATTTTTCTTTTTACAGTTACATATAAGAATGTGATCACATTAGGAAGATTTTCTGTCATCACTTTTCCTTCAATTACAAAACAGAATACAGAGGTTAGGGGATATTATGAAATCACAGTATTGGACTGTATCCCAAAATAAGGATTATATTAAATAAAAAGGGAAATACAAACTTGTTTCATGACTGTGGTGCTTCAGTTTTCCTTAGATAATTCTAACAGAAGTAATCACTCATGCCTGATTTACAAATGTGCACATACCGAACATGGGATGGAAGATCTTAGTAGCCTTCCAGGAAAAATGTGGAAAATACATGCTTCTTAATAAAAACAAAAACTGCTTTTATTATTACATGACCAATCTTATTTATCTGATATCGGTACAATAATGGACTAAAATAACCTGTAGCTCCAAAACACAGAAATAGCCCCTTTCTTCACTCATTTCAGTGCGTTAGACTTTCCTTTCTACAAAACCTATTGCTCAGCTAGAAAGCAAACTTTCATCTAGTATTATCTTGCACTAGTGACAGCTAATGCGCTACACTTAAAAATTGCAAAACTACTTCCTTTATCATTAAATGTAAAAGAGCTTGTGAACTTTCAAAATCCTGCAGGTATTCTTAGGACTTTGCATAATTGGAAATGCAAAGTGGGATCCTCATAGCTATCCAGCTGCCCAGTTCTTCTTGAATTCCATCGCATGTGGTACCTACCTACTTTTGAGGATGTGGGCCCCAGTCTCCCCCAAAATAATCCATCAATACTCACAGAAAGAGGATACCAATGTCTGTTTTTCAGGCTAAGCCCTGAATGAAAAATATGGGAAAATCTTAAGTAAAAAACTTCCTGCGTGATGATAGCAATTTATCTTCAAGTATCGTCTGCTTTTTAAATTTTCAGACACTAAAAGGACTAAAATACCACACAGATGTTACATTTTAAAAAAGGAAAGTCCTGGAAGTATCAGAAATAAATGGAGTTCTCAGGGGTAAATTCTGCACCCTTTCAGTGGGAGTCAGCCTGAGGGAGTGGGAGTGGAGTCACACTAACTGGTAACAAAGTCATTCAGTCCACTGCTAGACTGGTACTAATTTCATTATTACACTATATAGAGAAATGTAATTATTTACAAATAATTTCACAAATAAATTGTCTGAATTTACACATGAATAATTCAGCCCAAAGTTAAATTTTGCTCTGGAAAATGCATTTTTCAGTAGCTTATAAAGGCCCAGCCTTTAAAAAGAGGGACTGATACAAACATTGCCTCTGTATGTTCTGTTGATCTTATGTGAGAATTGGTTTAACATTAACAATATATGCTGCACAAAAACTCATATGGGCTGAACACTGCAAGGCTGCCAATTTAATTTGAAATGACTTGACAGAAAATCTCTAGGCCACCAAATGCTATTATAAAGCACTGTATTCTCATTAAAGGTCTGAGCCCTTTTTTTTCTCCCCGAGGGCAGACTCCTCGTGAGGCTGTCCCTCTGGCATAACATGTGATAGAGCTAATCTGTCTTCACTTGGACAGCATTGCGGATATGCAAACCCAGGTGGCACTAATAGGTTTACAGTAATAACTATGGAATTGGATACAGTATGTTACACTGTGAGAAATTCCCACAGATCAATTTTTGTGGTGAAGGTTAACCAACAGACATAGAGCCGTAATACTCTTTTTTCATGGGTCTGTTAACAATTTTATGGTTTTAAAAATAAAAGAAGAAAGACTCTCCCATATTTGGACAGAATATAAATATTTAACTTTTCAAACATATCTACAATATATGTGCATAAAAAATGCTCTCTTGGAAAGACAACTTCTGTTGTCAGTTATTCCAGCACAAATCTGGAGGAATTCCATTGGCTTCAAAGAAAGATTCCAATATAAATGAGAGCAGAATATGCCCCCAAAATGTATTTAACATAATATCATGTCATACCGTTTTGTTCGTACATTTTAGTGGCACTTTTCTAACTTTATTATTGGAAATTACAATGAGAATAAAATTAGCTGCATAATTATAATGAATGCACTATACAATCAAAAATACCCTTGTTGTAGTAAAGCATTATAGGCAGAGACATAAAATTGTGATCTGACCATTTGTGGTCATTAGAGATCCCATGGTACTCTTTGTAAGATTAGGGGTTTTAATCTCAGCGTGCTGGCCAAATTCCAGCATGGGGAATTACATTCTCTCTCCCTAAATTCTCTGCATTTTACCCAAGGTGGTTGCATTTCCATGGTGCATGAAGTGTTCCTTGCACATGGATTTTAAAATTCTGTAATACCCGTTAGCATGAAAGGTGTTATACAAGATGTGATATCCTTGTTACAATTAAGTTAGAGTACATTCATTCCAGAAAATAGAAAAAGCCATCTGTCAATCAACTACAACATTTAATGTACTGATTAAAAGCATCATTTCAGCTCAAGAGGCACTCCTGTATTGTGGTATGTTATAGTCTTTGCAGTCATAAATTCCATACCCACGTTAGCTACCACAGATGGAACATATTGAGAAGTTAAACACACAGCACTGGTGACTGAAGAGGATGTATACAACCACACTGCAAATTCACCCAGCTTGTCAGCCCCCAAACAGCACTATTACCAGCTCAAGCCAAAGCATCTGTCTCGCTTGAGACTAACAAAGTGATCTCCTCCAAGGAGTGTAATCATCTAGGAGAGGGAGTTCTGAAATTGAAAACAAAGCCAGACAAAAGAAATACATTTCTCAACACACAGCCGCCTGAGCACTTCAAAAGTAGGGTACCTGTCTACCTGCAGATAGGATGATGGGCAATTGCCTACCCAAGCAATTTATTTCTCCCTCAGATGATTCAGGTAGTGCCTCCTACTTCAACACCTACTCATCCTCACTAGTAAGCAAAGACATATGGAAAGAGGGATGACGTACTATGCAGCACTGCAAGATGGTTTTCCGGCCCAGAATGCCACCTCATGTATGCCTTGTGGCTATGATTTTGTCAGCCATTGTGGTTCATCTTTCACAAAAAGAAATGGACTGGAAGCAAAATAACACAGCATCACAAGAAAAAGCAGTCGTGAAAAATAGTTCCAAGCTTTCCTTTCACCAGCATCTCTTTGCCCCATTTTTGACACAGTCAGCTTTTCCAGTAAGAGCCTTGACACTCCTCAAGCACAGAATGAAATCATTAAAGTAGATTTGAGTTTCATACGCTTAATTAATCTACTAAGGAGTAAAAAAACCTTTCAGGATTGTTCTAGTCATTGATCCAATAAGTCATGGGCCAGGTCCAGAGATGCTCACTCCAGCAGAATGGCATGTTCATTTGGACTGACACACTTGCACTGAAACCAGTCATCTACAATTCAACATAAGTAATGTCTCAGAGTCTAGCCTGGTGAAACCAGACTTAAATATATATACGTTAAGTGGTCAACAGACAAATCACTTGTGCTGAGCGGCGCCACGTGCAATGATTGACACTAAGTGCAGTTGGAAGCAGGAAATCACTGATTTTCAATTGATATTTAAGCAGGAAATCATTTACTATTGATTGTTATTAGGCAGACACTGTTGTACTGAATTAGTGCAAAATGATCGGATACATAAAAACCCCTACCATTAATCAAGGTAATATAAGTGAATTTAACTGCATACTTTAAACAGTTCTTCTCATTTGTTTAAGCCTTCCACATCAATCAACACAGCCTACTTACACAAGATACAGTTTACTCCTAAGATTAATGGTGTTTTCTATATTTACAAAAACTCTCATGTGTGGGCCCTCACATCAGAAAAAGACTTTATACAGTGGTTTCTGCTAAAAGGTTGTTTGACAACTGATACCATGCAACTGCCACAGCCAACCCTTCTTCTCTCCAGAGAGAAGTGGAGGTATTTCAGACACACCATCTGATAACAATTTCAATAGCCTGCCTTTTAAATTTTGAATCTTCACATTACCATACTATATCAGTATCATTTTGGTTTTGATGTGGGATCATATTCAACCTGTATATGGCTAGCTTAGATATCACAACCAGTGTAGTGTTCAAATTCAAGAGAATAGCATCCCCTTCAGATCATCCACAATCCAGAGCTTTCAGACCTGACTGCATACGCAGGCAATGAAAAGAAGTTAAATTAGGGTTGTGGAATTTAGACACTCCAAGACTGTATTCCCATTTATGTTCTGCATTGCACAGACACAGTAAGATCTGAACTGACCGTATATAACACAGGCATCTCTGTGAGGTATCCAGTTGGAATACAGTCTCCCTTTGATCCATGTCTTGCCAATAAGGATGGAATGACACCTCAAGAGCATCACTCCAATTGATTCAGATCTAAATCAAGTCTGGAACTGCCAATCTCTTGATGACCTAAGCTAAAACCAAGACAAAAATCTTCCAGGGCTCATATCCTGAACACATTAAACAGATGAATGAAGTCAGAAATAAACTATTATGTTCCTTGAGTATGAAGAAATGAGACACAGAAATGGTGACCTGTCCAAAAGCCCAACAGACACCTAAGGAAAACCAGGAATGGTTCTCAGTTCTATCAAGCTCTGGTTTGGTATCTTACTTTTAAGATGCCTTCTTACTGCATGTGCTTGCAAAGATGCAGAATCCTCAACGTCTTATCGATCAGGGCCTTCAATTTTAGCAACACCTTCGAGCAACAGAGGAAAAAAGTTATCTTCCATTAAAAAATTTAATCAAAAAATTTTCAGGAGATTTTTCCTACTTTACTTCTAAGGAAAAGGCGTGGCTGAATCTTCCAGCTTTAGAGAAAAGTCTGACCGAGCTTAAAGCCAACTAATAAATTAGTTAATTAATGAATGGCAGCTCCTGAAATGGCTGCCACATTTTCATTTACACGCATCCAAACCCAGCCTTTTACCTCAGTTCTTCTTCCCCTTTCACTGATATTTCACATCACCTGTTCCTACAATATCATAGCATCAACCTCTGAATTTCCTTTATCTCTAACAGTTCTCTTTTCTCAAAAAAAAGATATCCAATCTCCTGTACTTCATAGACTCTTGAAACTACACCTTATGCAGTTTTATTCTTCACCAGCTCGTCTTCACCTCTCCACCTTTTCTGCATCCCCAGACATCAGTAGTCATCATTTTCCCCAGTTATGCAACCAACCACATTTCCCAATACAAATCACAGTGCTAAAATGCTGTGCTTTGTTCTGTACCCACTTATCTTCCTTTACTACTCCCTTCCTACCTCTATCATATCTGTCAAAAAGCACAAGTTTCTCAACCTCTCTTCCCTCCTTCCAAGCTATCTCTAAAATGCCCCACATGAATCCTCCTCCCATTCTCATCTTTCTGCCCCCCCTCTTTCAGGCTTTGCTCTCTCTTTTGTTATTCACCAAGTTGCTTTTCTCATTTTTCATTCACTTGCAGTGCATTTCTCCCACAAAGCATCTTAATCATAATGCTATAGAGAGATTTTTTAATCTCCATTAATAAGAAACGTGAATATTCAACCCATGTATTTCACACAGCTCAATACCTATTGTCTCACTCAGCCAAGTCTATTGTAGGCTCCATGGGGCAGTAGCATTTTCTCCTTGTATATCTGTACAGGACCAAGTACTCTCCCGGAGCTCAGCAAATAATAAAGCAGTTGTGTATCTTAAAAGAACGAGATAACACAGTAATAATGACCATATGCATATGCAGTAACTTTTCTCCAGATGGATCCCAAAGCACTCTATACCATTTGCCAATTAACAGTACAAAATGAAGTATTTACATAGGAGTCATTTCACCCACGAACAATGGCATAACGCCAGCCATGCCTTAATTGCATGGAGTTACACAATACAAATTTAAGACAGGAAGTGAAGACTCACGTCATATTTCCAGGGAGAATTAAGGCTGGTGTATTATAATTACCAGAACTGGTTGTAAAATGCAAATAAATTCTCAATTTTAAAAATGACACTTTTGCCAGAATTTTGGAAACATCCGAACCATTTCTATCTGGTCAATGAAGAGAACAGTTAAACACACCCCAAACTCTGAACACTTTCAAAGATTGCTGCAATCTAAAAAAAATGCAAAAACTGGTGTACTCCTGAATAGCTTTAATAATACTCAAAACTGGAAACTAGCCAGAACCAGAGCCCTCTTCAACAATTGTCATAGGATTTTACTCATCATAAACTGGGACTTCAGATGACAGGAAATATGTTGTGGAAATCTAAAAAAAGCAATTTAACTGTGCATCCACATATCTAGATTCAAATTATAACTTAAATAAATTAGCTTAATAAAAGATGAAGTAATTCCTGCTCATTTTTTTCTACACATCGACAAATTCACAGACAAGTTTACCACAGTTTAAACCAAAGTTCCATAAGTAAAAGCAACACTTAGTTTTCAAAAGACTTTTAATTGGGTGAAGTCCTGGCATCGGTCGAATCATTCAGAATGTTTTCACTAACTTCAGCACAGTCAGAGTTTCACCCACAGTCCATAGGATGGAGGACTGAATAATGAAAAAAATATTTTGAATAAATTATTCACTGATTGCTCAAAATTTATGAATAATTTATTTGGAGAAGAGTATTCAACCATACATAAAGCTTGTCAAAGAGGGGCAGATCTGTTTCTGAGTCATTTATTCAACAATTAATGGAAAAAAACCATTCACAAATGTCATTCAAATAGCTCTAGACTATAGTAACTTGATTTCCAGTTGACTCAGTATGTCTTTTAGAAAAGTGCCAGGTTTTCATGCACACTAAGCTTTCTTTCATTATTTGAGATCCTCTTGTTTCTATTTTTCCCTTTACCCTAGCAAAATAATTTCTTTTTCCAGTACCACCGCCACTGTTGCAGGCCTGACTTGCTTTGACTGCAAGCCCAGTATGCAACTGCGGTACTGGGCTTGAAACGATCTCTCCCTTCGCCAAGAAGCCTGAAGCAAAGAAAAATGAGCATATATATGTTTGAATTTCCGAATATATACTAGGTGGGGAGCAGAGAGGAAATCCACCTCAAAACAACAGCATGAGTCAGAGGAAACACAGGAGAGGTGAGACAAGAGTAGGTAGCCGCGTTCCTCCAAAGCCCCTCTTCCACCCACGTCCCTGCTTGGGCCTGCATGCCTGGAGGGATCCGGAGTACCAGCGCACAGCCGGAGCGAATTTCCATTCTCAAGCCACAACATGATTCATCGCAACCACTGGCCAACTAGGTTGCTGCTGAAAAGAAATCCTGGCATTTGGTGTAATTATGCTTTCTTAACTATAGTGATGTTAAATGCAGGAAATTAATTTTGTTATCATTGTTTTTCCAATATGCATTTAAAATGTAGCATTGTAAACACTGGCTGGTGTTACTGCCTCAATGGGATTTTCTCACTGCCTTGAGCATAATGGAGTGCACTGGTCTTTCAACAGCTTGACACTTTTTTTTTTCCAATAAACTTAAACAATAAAGGTCAGATTTAAAGACACAGCAAGACAAACAGCTCTGCTTTACTTTTTTTTTTTTAAGTTATTCGCTAGCATTAAATGAGGATTTCCAGGGTACTGTAAACCATCGAGGTTAAACAGAAATTAACTGCAAAGCAGAATCTACCTGAAAAGGAGAGAGAGGTGGAAGAAGGGCTGTATGGCGCTCTGATAAATATGGAATCAGTCTTCTTCATACGCAAGGTGTGCAGAAATTGGTGACTTATTTCTTGAGTTCTGAGTAAGAACAAAGGCAAAGTGAAGTGAAAGAAGCAGAAAAGATCAGAGCGCAAGGCTGTATAATAGCTACTCTAAAGCAAAAAAAGCCAGTATTCTTCATCCAGATCTGCTTTAAAATAATGGCACATAGAACTAGGTACAATATTTTCTTAATTTAGAATTTTATAATACAATCTGATTTGGCATCTAGAATATATAATCATCACCAGAATGTAAATGCTATAATCCTCGTGACAACATCTATTCTACCTACTCTTTTTGCTGCTATTTTGGCTTGATTCTAAGAAATCGTACCGCACCAAGTATTACTTTTATTAATAAAGGTTAAGCATAGCTGAGTAGTGCTTAGCAAAATCTTATTTACCTGAATAAATAACTCCCTAGAAACGATGAATACACACAGTAATGTGCATGCTTTCATTTCCACATAATATACATCCATTAACACTGACTGTGCAACAGAAGTTATCAAAGAGCTATGTGCCCTGTATCAATTGAAAGAGATTTATTTAGCAGAGCATGATTTTAAAGGTAAGTACTCTTTGAATCCTTGGACTGTTTGTCGGCCTGTACCAGCGAAGCAAGGTCTGGAGCTGGAAAGAAGATAAAAAGCCGGTGGTGTGGTTTACGGTGCAAGTCATCCTTTCAGTACCATTTATCCATCTGAGTCATATGTGAAGCCGCACAGTGCCAAAGACAAGATACTGCTGGAGGTGCTGCCTTTCGGAGGAGATGTACAGCCCAGCGTTAACCTGCGTGAAATCAGCAGAAGGATGAGGTCATGGCTGGGAACAAAAGGCAGCAATTTGGGGAACCTGTTGATCACCGAACAGCCCTGGGGCTCAGCACAGGCTTGGAAGGATCTCCGATCTCTGACCTCACTGAATAGCAAGATGGGAGAAAGGAGGAGATGGAAGGGGTTTGTAAGGAAGATGAACGAGCAACTGAATCCTGACAAAACAACCTTCCTGAGACTCCTGTGCCTAACGTCAGCAGTTAGTTTGTATTTTCACATTTAATTTGGACACTGCTGGACCAAAGTCTCCCAGGCGCAACCTGTCACCACACTGATTTCAACAGTGTGAAAGTGGGATACATGTGTCCTGTTGATTACAGTTTATATTGCCATCATATCCTCTTTATGCTTGTAGCATTAGACTGAGATTTCTTCTAGGCATTTTTTTCAAGCAGCAGCCCTGCCACACGTTAGAGCATTCACACTACTGACCACTTAACCACCCAACCCCCTGAAAGAAAAGAAGCCTCTTTCTTTTTCCCTCCCCTCTCTAGCAGATCAATGTTCAGGTCCCATCCATTTCTATGGAAATGACCCCTCTGTAAATATCCTGTTACCTAATATTTACCACACTGGTGCAGAGTCCAAAAGGTAAATTTGAAAAGAGGTGATTTCAGCCCTCATAAACAAGTAACCAAGAAATGCTGCAGGAACAGCAGGCACATAGGATTCGTTAGCTGTAGCAGGGCTGCAAAAGCCATTCACAACACCCTTGTTGACACTGCTTTACTTCTTCGGGACTCTGCTTGCTAATAAAACTGCAAAAGGATTAACCAAGGAGTTTCACAGAAATGACCACAAAATGCCTTAGCATTTATAACCCTACTCTTGCTGCCCTGACACAGTCAAATTCCTATTCAAATCACCAGCTATTTGGAGCACACAAAGTTTCTTCCTAAAAAAGAAGAAAGGGGCAGAAGGCAGAACAAATTTGCGGCAACAAACAAACTGGTAATAAGGAATTGAATTAAAAACTTTCATAGAAAAATTACAAAGGAATAATGGAAATTAATATCCACATAAACAAAATAAATGATCCTTCCCAGGTCACAAATTCCTGATGCAACTTTGCCCTTCTAAGCAGGGAGCAGGATGGCATAGCTACCAATTGGTAGGTAAGGTACCGAAATGCTTCTGGAATAGCAGTTTTGATCTCATGACAGCTGCTGCAGCCTTCTACATTCAAGTAGTAGAGTAAAACCAGCTCTACTAAAATATAGTTTGTACTTATCCTTCCATGGTAATGTTTTTAAACTACATTTCTTCCAAAAGAAGGGCAGATGCAGGGGTAATGACTCTAATGAGGGTACCTCGTTAGAACTGAACAGAGAAGAACCTTTGCAATAGGTGGGCATGCCCTGTAAACTGCAGGTGCCAGGGATGAGCCTTAGTCCCCAGGTTTCAGTGTGTTCCCTCTTTACAGGCTAGGGGTTATTCAGCACATCATTGCAGTCACACTAAGGCATTTTGTAAAAGTTGTCTACATGTGAAGAGTTTGTCTGAGTAAGGAGGCCAGGATTGGGCTCCTCTTCATATCCTCTGTTCCTGCTTCAAGCAAGCATTTTAGTGCATGATCCTACTACATTACACACCTCATTAAAAAAAACACCTCTGTTTCATTTTGCTTTCATGAGCAATTTACATTTCATTTGTGATTTTTAAGCAGAAAACCCTTGGCACCGATTTTACAGATGACATACTGAAAAGGTTGGGGGTTTTTGTTGCTTTTTTCTTTTCTCTTAAAGAAAATAGGATTAGAGGTAGACGCTTTTATATTCCACCACTTCTGAGACATATGTTCTGCTCTCCCACCAGTTATGAAGTGATTACTGGAGTGGCACAAACAGATTTTTTTTAACAAAGTGAAGGTGTGATTTTCTCAGGTTCTGTGAGAACATGCACACTTATTTTTACCAACCCAATCTGTTTTCCAGTAGTTTAATGTCCGCAGGGTTTATAAGGCTATCTTAGGTGTTGGATTCAATGCAGCTTGCAGGGTGCTACCTGACTATGGAAGTTTAAAGAAAAAGACACAGAGAAAGCAGAAATGATACAAGACTCAAAGTAATTTGGAGACTGATTTAAATATACGAAAAGATGGACCTTTTTTGCCGCCTGCCCATATTCAGTTCTCTAAAGCCTGAAGGCCCTCATATCATAAATACTTGCTTCGTTTTAGAAACCTCACTGAAGATCTATCCCTAAATAATTTACATATATAACCTGACTTTTAAAAGTATTATTTTTACTCTACAAAAAGGAATTTGATCTTATAAAGACTTACTGCCAGGAACAGTGATTCCCATGTGGGAAATGGGACTTGATTTCTTGCACCTTGCCTATTTAAGCTGGCCGTAAAACGTTACCAAAGGAAGATGTGAAGAGATCTGATTTTATATCAATTCACACCCATTTTTCAGGTATATAAAAAACAAGACAAGGAGATTTCCCTACAAGGCAGTGCAGGGAAAGGGTTCACATCTGAATTGGACTGCTCACCTATTCCAGATTCTCAGCCAAAAATCTATAAACGCACTGACAGAAGACAATGCTCCTCCAAGAGACTCTTAAAGCTAAATTTTGGTCTGTTAGCCTGGGACAAATTTAGAATAACCACTTCAAATGCAGTGAAGTTACTCAGGACCAGAGGAAGTGAGAACAAAATTTGGTGAGGACTGTACAGGGAAGTAGTCAGTTAACGTTTAATCCTTGATGAAAATCTTCAGGTTGAGTGTCCACACAAATAATTTACACCGGTTTAAAAAACAGTTTATCTGAAAACCCTTTCATGGATATATTTCAGACCGCCATATATCAGCTTAGCTCATCGTTTAGCAACACAAGCTAAACTGCAGATTTCCAGCCTGGTTGAAATCTATACATTTGCGCTTCTGCAAAGTTTTGAGGCAATTTTAAGTGCAGTACTTCTGAAAAAAAATCCTTTTGTTAAATCACTGAAACTTTACAGGTAGAGAAAAGTCTTACGTAGGACAATATGCCTTCAATATGTTTCTGCTAAATGGCTTTACTTTGTGAGTGCTATGAAGACAAGGGGTTTGTAGGGTATTTTGTTGACACAGGATACTTCAGCCCTCCTAATCAAGATTTTTCCCAAGAACAGTCTTCATCCTTACCTCTATGCTGAGGGATTGGACAGTGAGGTCAAAGTCATTAGTTCCTGACAAAAGCCTTAGCAGGTCCCACTAAGCACGCTCAGTAGGATTTTTTGTTGTTGTTGCTTGTTATTTTGGATGAACAGTACCCCCTCCTTGCAAACTGGGATTTTCAGTGCAGCCTCATAGGAGTTAATCTGGCCACACTCACAGGAGCAGCGAGGTCTTGTGTTCAGCAGCAGAGGTGGTGGAGACCCTTTGGTACAGCAGTACAGGCACTTCGGACCCCTTTGAAATGCAGCTTTCATGAAATCAGAAGTTTACCTGTAAAGTTGAAAGGAAAATGGAGACTGGGAAAAAATCTACACATTGAAACTTACAGAACAGATAATCCTTTTGTAGGATGTATCTAGCGATAGCCTTGGTCATTTCACCTATAGACCTCTTACAATGTCAAAGGCACTTCTGACTTCAAAGTTGTTCTTACAGCTTTGTCCTTCCCTGCTTGCCTGTTACAGTATTTCCTACTACTGAAACAGCTCCTCAGTGATGTAATCAGTGATGTTTCACTCGTTTTTTTCACATAAGCTCCCCATCCCCTCTTATCCTACTCCTTTCTTTCCTGTTGGCTTTACCAAATTTGTATGAGACAAAGCTATGAACAAATAAACACTCCCCTTTTAAAATTTACTACGTATACTGTATTATCCCGTAACTATATGATGGTCATCTCAAACATCTTGCATGAATTATAACAAGTTATTTTTATTTATTTTTACTGTCTGCTTATTACCATCATTAAAAAAAACCACAACAGAAATTAAAGTGCAATAATCTATGGCAATGCAAAATGTTAAGTATTTGCTTTAGATCCACAGAGGCAAGGAAATTAAAAGAGGCTTAAACTCTGAGCTAATGCTTCATCCTTAATTCATTCTCTTGTGCCCATATATTGAAGTCTCAGCACAATGAATCTGTGAAAGGACACATTAATGTGTTGTGGAAATGGTGTACAATAAATTGATAGGGAATTTAATGTAACTCTGATCAGAGACTGGGCCAGAGATTTCAGTGATGAGTAATACCAGGCAAAGAATTTACATTTTAATTCAGGCTTTCCTTGAATTTTTGGCTTTAATTCATACTCCAAATACTTTTGGGAAAGAAGGCTTCTGCTGAGACATCCTATACAAGGCAATGAATGTCTGACAGCAGTTAGTACTTTGTGATTTAATTGCATTGGCATTTCTTAAAAATAAGAGGTCCTATGTTACAAAGCAACGTCAGGGTCTGAATCTCTTTTCTTAAAGAGTACTAAAAATTATTAATACCAATTTACAACAGGAGGAGCATACTAGTCCTAATATTGCATGTATGTTTGTACTCACAAAGGTCTCACAAGATCTCATAATCCTATATTCTAATGAAGCAAAAATATCTTACATGGTATTAACATCAAATCAGACAGAAACTCATGCTCCGTGATAGATTTTTTCAAGAAGAAAAGTTTGCTTTTCAAAGTTCTTTCTGCTCCAAGCTTGCTTACTTTTTAGATTTGCTATGAAATGAAACAAGATTTTAAAGAGCGGAGATTTGGAAAAAAATACAGAAACAGTATAATCTTTCCACTGTAAATACCCATGCTGAAATGACAAAGGAAAGTAGAAGGTGTATGCAAAATCACTGCAAATAAATTGCTACATGTGCCGTATCTCATAGAACTGCTCAACAGTTTTTATTACATTTTTGTTCATTGGAGATTGCTATAGAGATCTCTGCATTGCAAGTAGCCACACCATTTCAGTGCTTTGCTGTTTCAGAAGAGCAGATTTTCTTGATTAATAACAAAAGGTTTTGTTGGGATCAGAGCTGTTTCCCACCATCTCTATGCAAACCCGGCAACACAAACTGTGTACATTAGCATTTCAAGGAGCCTCCTATTAATGATGGCAAGAAAAGCTCCTCTCGGTGGGTAAAATCCATTTTGTCCTCTCTTGTGACATCTGTTCTAACTTTTAAAGCCAGAAAGGAAACTAGATAATGCCAGAGAGTCTTTTGATTTACTGTATTGGCACTTGTGATGATGCTTCAGACTATAAAAGCATGTAACCCTAGTGGACATACATGACTGTGTAAATGTGAACATCTGCATATTCCCACAACATAGGGTGAATTGAAGAAGTAATTCCAAAGTTCTTTGTTAAACTTTTAACTAGCTTTTTTTTCAGGATTTCATAATTATGCTTTCAATTACTTCTACACCATACAAAATTCAGCATTTTAAATTGTATTTTTATGTAAATGTTTACTGCTACATATGTTTTTTGAATTAATTTCATTTCCCGAAAGCTTTTTTTTTTTTTACATTTTTTTGCGCGTAAAGACATTTAAGCAAATAGAGTTGGAGAAACTGAAATATGGTTAAAAAAATAAAACCCCAAACAGTGTAGGATAAGAAAAAGTAAACTAAACCCTGCAGATTTCTTACCTCTTTACACCATCTGTGCAGTATTGCTCTTAGGCCTTTTACATTGGTCATCCTGGGAACAAAGCTGAAGGCAGATTCCAGCAGTTTTTCCATTCACTATTCATTCAGAGGTTCATCAGCTCCATATGGATCCAGCCAACTGCTGTGTTAAATCAGAGCCTTTTCCCAGAATTGACATGGTAATGAAGTCATGGTATTGCTCACAGAAAAGGCCTCCATAGGTATTTTCCTCTCTAACAAATCCAGCCTTTTCACCCCATTCACTCCCTAAAATTATCTCATAACGTTACAACATCTGTGAACTGGGTTTTTGCCTTTTAATGTCTAGCATGTTTTATTACATGACTATGCATTACATACTGGTTAACAAGACTCCTACACAACCAAGGAAATAAAATAAACTTGCACTCTTCTCTTTCCAGCTCAGATTGTTTTGTCCCCTTTTCTTTTAATTTATATCTGCTATATTTATTTTTCTCCAGATAGAGCTGTCCAAAGTAGTGATGTACAAGATGAACTTCAATTTTCCTGATTTCTATCAGAAAGTGGTTTTAGAAATATTCCAGGAGGAAAAATTGTTTAACCACAAAATGGTAAATCCATCAATACAAAAGATTGCTAAAGAGAGACTGTGTTAATGGCAACTATGTTCTAACAGTTTCCTTCAGTTCATCAGATGTATGGATCTGAACTTTGCTTTAACAGCAATGGTTCAATATTTGTTGAAGAATAAATAAATATAAGATAGTTTATTTCTGTAATACGCCATCTGCAATGAATATGTAGAGACTGCCTTGATATGACAACACGAGGTAGCTTTATTGGAAAAATACGCTATTCTCCTCGTAATAATGTATTGAACAAATATGATCTATAAAAACAGGTTATCATTATACATGTGTAAGGTTAGACATATACTGACTAAAGAAAAGAGAATAGTTGGTTACTTACAGTTAGTGTAGATTTTTGAGATGGTTTGTCAATATGTATTCCGCTTCTGGTCTGCATGTATCCCAATACTTTTTTTTTGTATGAGTTAACACTGTGTCCTGGCAGACTCTGGCATTTTAGATTGGAAAGCAGAAAGATACGGCGTACACGATCCCCCTCCTGCACCCTAGCATAACATCCATCCAACTCTGTAACTCAGAGGGAAGCAGTATGGCTTACAAATGGACAATGACTCAGGATCAGAGTTACAGTGGGTTTATGGGGCAAGTGACTAAAGACTCTTCTTAGACAAACTGTCTGTGGTATCCCTCTCAAATCTTAAGTACTCTTCACAGTGCTGGTCCCAGCATCTTGAGGCGGATGTAGTAGAGTTACTGCATGTCCAGAGAAGGGCAACCAAAACAGTCAAAGGGATACAGCAGTTGCTCTAAGGAATGAGCAACTAGAAAAGATTAGGGCTCCAATTTGAAGAGAAGGTAGCTGAGAGAGGGAATATAAGTAAGGTTTATACAATCATGAAGGTGGCAGAAAAGCTGAAAGCTGAACTCTTCAACAACTTTTGCAATACTAGAACTAGGGGTCACTTGATGAAACCAGTAGGAGATCGATTTAAAAGAGGTAACAGTAGCTCTTTACACAGCACCTAGTGAACTTCTGGAATTTGCCGATGCAGAAGGCTGTGGAGGAAGACTGTATCTGTAGGATCATAAAAAAAAATGAGGTAACTTGATGGACCAAGAGTCCATAAGCAGATACTGAAAAGGCTAAGCAGGGCTACACGCTAACATCCCCAATACAACTGCTCTGGGTGCTAGGGAAGTCAAGGGGAATGGACTACAGAAAGTGGCCAGGCTAGTACAGTCTCCCTAAATAACATCTCCTGTTTCTGCTTTTGGAGACAGAACACATGGGCAGCTGGACATTGGTCTGACCCAGTTAGTGCCATTCCCAAGTTCTATTTTACATCCTGTGAATGTCACTCAGCCATCACTCAGATCCTAGAGCTCAGCACTCATTCTACTTAAACAATGACTGCAGGACTGCTCTGCCAAAACTGGTATCAAACACGGACCTGCTATTCAAAGTAAAGCTGTCTAAAGGTAGATGGAGCATAAGACCAAGTCACAGAGAATCAGGAACAGCTTTGCAGCAGAAACTGTGAGATTTCTTATTCTCATCTGACACAAATATTTCATAGTGTCTCCAGTAATAAAAGACACACTTTATTAGTGAGCAACAATTAAGGGTTGTCTTATGGGGGAGCTCCAACTGGGTATAAGACAACCCCCTGAGAGATGTGGGACCACCTATAGTCACTGATACCTCAACTAGATGCTGCATTATAACTAGGTGACAGAATCTGTGCTGGATTAGTTCCTGGGAAAAAGTATTCTTGTCTGTGCTTAGTGCAGTAAGGTACACCGTCATGATTCTCAAGATGCATTTGTTACTTATTTGGAACAGGAGCAACAAAACTACTGGTAGGACATGTGCGCTTCTCATGGGTGAATTATCTCAGAAGTATCCATTATTAGAGGGACTAGCCAAACAAACATGTCTTTAATCCTAACATCTTTAAGCCTGTCATACTTAAGGATACAAAGGTCCTCGTCTCAGGATATTCCTTCTATACATTTAATTCCGGAAGGCTAGACAGCTGTAAGGCACAGTGACAGCTCCACCAGCACAGTTACTCAGAAACATTACCCTGAGTGCATCCAAACCTGTCCTGGGATGCATGACAAGAGTCACATGAAGAATAAAGAAGCACTTGATGAGCATGTACAACATCCTTAAAATACTTAGGGCAATTTGGGAAAAAAAATCTTTGTTTGTATAGAAATAGAAAGAAATGCAAGAAGAAACAACATCTGCAAAGAAACATTGCAAAGAAAGAACATATGGAACTTGTATACTAGATTATGCAAAAGAATACCCTTCCCGTAATGACTTTGTTTTACCTATCCATGAAAAACAGCTGCTGAGTCAGAGTCAGCCCACTCCATTTGTCCAGGCTTAGCTTTCAAGTTAACTAAAGTTCCTGCCACCTAACACAATGTTAACTGTTCGAGCAAGGACATACAGAGCAAAGACAAATACCATGCTACCTATGGGCCTCTCTGGTCCCTCTTAATTCAGACAGGACCCCATCCTGTGAAGTGATACTAGGCCTGCTGCAGCAAAAATGTGGAACTGAGAGCAAAGCCCAGGCGAGTTTCAAGTCCTGGTTACTAAGTCCTGCTGCGGCACGCCGCTGTGGCAGCCTCGCACACCAAATGGATGGTTTCTACCAAGATTTTCTGCATGCCCTTCGGCACCAGGCAGTTATGAAGAGGAAATGTGATCAGCATCCTCAAGAAATCACACATGCTGTCTCCGCGACGGCACTCCTCTCCAGGCAGCAGAGTTTCTGAGCTGGTTAAAACCAAGCTCTCTTGCATAGCAAAGAGCTGAGATGTTGACTTGTGCCTTGGAGAGCAGAGGAGGGCGGGGGGAGGGGAGACAAATCCTTGGTGCTCATGAGGAAGATGCACTTGCTTGGAGTCTTTGAGGACAGATGCTAAAGACGTTGGGCATTCTCTGTGTCTGGGACACCTACTGACAACTGATCTCATCCTTTCTTGAAAAGAGTTTTTTAACTATTCAATGCACTTTAGACCTCTTTATTCCCAACTCAGGCAGAATAGCTGTTCAAATGCAGCCTGGAGCATGGATGTATGGCATTGTGTTGCAATTGCTTCCCTAATATTTGCAAAGGGATTGCTTATCTATTATCTAGGTATTATGCATCTCCCCAGCTTGCTTCTTCCTATAGGCTACTATGAAGAACAATGCAATCGTGCTTGAAAGTCTTTTAACCCAGTATACAAACATTCACCTCCGTGAATAGCTCACACAAAGTATTTACAAGATCACTAGACCTAATATTCTGAGATTGCGATGTCATATCTCCCTGTCTGCCACCTAGCTATAAACCCTTGGAGATGTATGCCAAAGGTAATGCTGATGGAGGGGAAAGGCTGCTGGTCTGAAATGGGATGCTGGCACCTCGTCAGCATGGTATTTATTCCTTGGTCAGAGCTGCCCAGCCCTGCTCGCATGTAGCTCTGCTCTAATTGCGAGAGGGTGAGGAGGAACTGAAGAGGTAAATCTGTCTCCTCAGCCAACGAGACCTATGCTTGCAGGTAGAAACCTGTATTCCAGCTCCTTCTTGCATTCCTGTAAGTAACAGTGCTTTCACTGCAACTTCTGAACTCGTGGTATGGGTGGTTTGATTTAGTGACACTACACGAGACAGGAAAAAAATACCCTTCCCCTTCTCCCAGGAGTTAGAGACACTTTGCTCCTCTATTACATTTATTAAAGTTGTAATGAATGAAAACAAATGAACGCATAATTTTGGTTGGAATCAGACTCACAGGAGTTTGTAAAGGAAGGCAGAATCCTTTACAGCCTTGCTCACTGCATCCCACCCTGTGTGAAACAGCATCTACTTCACATCTACTCAGGGATTTGGTGCAGCAAGTTAATCAGTTAATTCCAGTTTTACTAATGAATTGGAAAAAAATCTCCAACACGAAGAACAGCTTTGCTAGGCCCTCAGAAGAGGACATGAGCTACCAGACATAGAGGCTAGAGCATTTTCCCAGCTAGAAGTACCTGGGGTTTGAGGCACTAAAGCACAAAGTATGGAGGAGACTATGCTGCTGTTACCAGTGAAGGAACGAGGAAAGACATTGCAGAGTCTTCAGTCCTGAAAATTTTCCTAAGTATAAAAACTCAATTTACAGAATGTAAAACATCATATGAATCACGTATAGATTTAGGACCACAACAAGATAAAAGCATTGATTTTTTTTCTCCATAGCTCACAGAGGGTTCAATTCTGTTCTGATGAAACCAGCAGAAATGGTTGTCTTTCAATGGGCAGACACATTCTTCTACTGTCCCCTCAAAAAGTCCTCCAGCTTTTCACCTCCTTTGCTTTTAGTCCAGCTTTCAACAACAGTCACTTGGTGATTCTTGGAAATCACGAGTAAGTGTACAGCATTTCTATTTTTTATCTTACTTCTTTTAATCCTTCCTGCCTACTGCTGGTGGGGTTTGGTTTTCTTTCATTTCTAGGCAAGTGTTTTCAGCTTCCCCTCATCTGTTCCATTCTGGAGTTGCTGTCCTTGCCACTTCTTTACATTCTTGCTTTACACTTGACGTTGTGTTTAGATACACTTCATCCACATCATTGTTTCCAATCAAACTACTACCTGCAGCTTTTGTTTGCATTGACCAACAGCTCCTTAATATTTGCTGCCTCTACATTTAATCCATCACGAGCCACAGGAGACCGATTTTTCCTGCAGTTGTCTAGCCCTTGAAATGAAGACTGCAGATAATTTGTAGAATTAACATAATAATCAACTGATACATAAATCAATAAAGAAATTTAGCTCAATTAATGACCACCCATACTTTCCAAACTAAAAAAACACCCAACAAAGTAGTAAAATATTTCACTGGTTACTTCAGCATTTATCTTCTAGGTGGCTTTTTTGGCCCTCCATAAGAACACAAACAGTTCTCATAAGCATTAGTGCACAGAACAAGAACACATCCATAAAATAAGGTACTCATTAACAGTAAATTTCGGCATCCAGATTCCTTCTCAATATGCCAAGAAAATTGAGATGAAGGACTGGCAGGAATTTCAGGCCTGCTGTATATATTCTTTTGTAATTTCTTTAAAGATGAAGTGGGAGAAAATATGCCTAGTTGTTTGTAAGTCTCTTTAGAAAGAAGGAAAGTTTGCTTTGAAGTTCACGAACTTGCAAATATTTTAGCTTGTGGCTGTTATACTGAACTGCTTGTTAAATGCAGCAGGAACAATCTGTTGCACTATTAGTTTAAAAGATCTATATACCTGCACTACTAATGATCCTGTCATTAAGAGAAGAGGGAGTGCTTCCTTCATAAGACCTGATCCTGCAGTGATCTTCATGTTGGCAGGTTATGCATCAGTCTGGAACTTGCAGCTGGATCAGTTACCAAGCCCCTACTTTCTCTTCTTTATAGTTTGTTTACATGTTTTGCAACTTGCTTAATTTCATGTCACCTTAGAAACCTTAGCCAGTCTCCAACTGATCACCCAGCTAACAGTCAGAGGTGTGTCAACGAGAAGATGCTTGAGTTTACTTGCATTTAGCTGATCTACCCACATTAACTGCAACCATAGCAGAGCCCGGGTACCGGTGCCAGGGCTGCTTACTAATGGCAGCAACACCAGAAGCTGATGAACAGACAAAAAGTTCCAAAGAAGCACAACGTCTGAGAACCAGCAGGGTGTCATATGGCACAGGAGTGGGTGCACAGTTGGGTATGCATTGGCCTGTCTGTAGACCAACGTAACAGCTTTTCAGTTCAGTCCAGCACTTCCTCCCTGTGCTGGGTGTGCAGGCCATTCCAGAAAGGCATGGTATAGAAAACAAATGACATGTAGGGTGGAAATTAGCTCCTGGAATAAGAGAAAAAATTTTAGTGTCTATCTGTAGGTGTCAATTTGTGAGTTAGTGGTCAAAGGCTATGAAGCCATTCAACTGACTCAAAAGTAGACACTCCCTGGAGACTCCTCTGAGTGTACTGATTAGATGCCCACTGACTACAACTGGTGTAATTTGAGGTGCAATTGGGTGTCCAAGAAATCCATGCAGGGCTGGTAAGGATGGCACACCACGTATGGGACTTCTTTACCAATACAGAGCAGCAGCTGGAGTCCAGATGGAAGACTTGAGCACTTCAAATAGTGCTGGACTCCCCCATGTAGGCAACTAAATCAAGCCTCTGAGCACTGGTGTCTTAATCTGTGAGGTGAATCCCATGCTTACTTACAATAAAGCTGCACAACAATATATAAGAAGGTTTTAGGGCGCATCACTCGAAGTTTCGTGGGACACAGTAGACCTCTGAGAGGCAGCAGAAGAGTAACCATAGTTTTGGTGGGTGTGAGGGGTATGAATGTCCAATGCACAACTAGCCTTTATAATTTTTTTATATTTTCAAGTGTTACTTTAGTAGGAAAAGGACTGGAAGTATCTTTTTTAAAGAATCTGGAAAGCCTAAACACTTTGAGAAGCACACAAACACAGGGAATCGACACATCTGTGTGAAGTGTCTCATCTGAACTCCAAAAACATTGCTTCTGAACAACTAACTCCAGAAGACTCCATTATAGTCATTTGGACTTTGTGAGAGACTGAAATATAAAAACATACTTCCTACCACTGACAGAGAGACACCCTGTGTGATTGCATTGCAGGGGATGTTGCTGCAGAAGGTCTTATGGATGTTTATGGAGAATATAAAGGTGCACTGTAGAAAATCAGACAAAAGCTGCAAACCAAGTTTTCTGGGCTGCAAAGCCTACAAACCTGCCAGAGATAGTCAGAAGTAAAGGCAGCCTTTGAACTGTATGTTATATGCAGCAGGTTGTTGCTGACGAGCCTCAAATGGGAAAGCAGTGACAGATCAGGCAGCTTCTCTTCTAGCTAGAAAGGTACCTCAACTGCTTTTGGGCAAAAGAGATCCCAAGTTCTGTTTCTCATTGAAATTGATTCCTCTCAATTAAGGCTAATCCCTCATTTGATGTTTACTCAGTTTACTGCCTTCCTGCATTCTGCACTGTCCACATCTGGCATTACACTTTGTATTTATTCTAGCCAATATACATTTATTCATCAGCTGTGTTTGTTCTAGCTATGGTCGAGATGGCAATTTCATTCTAAGTCTCTGCATGCATTGATGGATACATTACCTTTCAGCTGAACCTTCTCATGCTTGTTCTCAGGCCAGAACATTTTTTTCTGAAAGTTAGAAGAAAATGTGTAGTCCTTTTCAAACCTCTAAAATTCAGACGTGAGAACGCTGCATTTTAACAAAAATGCTTTTTGATACAAAGTGCTTTTTTATTTCTGTTTTTGAGTCCTTTCATTTTAAAGAAACTCTGAAATTATAGTCACAAGTATTTCTTCAAATGTTATAATAAATGTGAAAAAGGCAGAAGACTCTGTTTAGGAAAGGTAAGATTTGTAAGGAGAAGGAACACCACCACTCCTGTTTGTGCATGAACTCCAATGGGAGGGTAAAGTGTGTGACTGTGAGAATGTTTGAGTCACATCTGCATACAAATAGTTACAGAGCACTCAAATGAGTCACAAAAATTCACATAGTTTCTAAAAATGAGTGGATATGTTAATGCAATGGTGGTAAGGTTGAGATTTCAATTGAAGATAAGCAAAAATATTTACTGCTCTGATTTTAAAAGAGACTTTAACTTCTGCCCATTATTCCTACCCTACTACAACAGCCTATGTAACATTTGTTCAATTCAGATCTTGCCAGTATTTATACAGAGCTTTGAATTATTTTTTTTTTAAGGGAGGGTGGATTTTTTTGGTGCAATCCAACATTACTTTTCTTGCATTAATGGTGAAGTGCATTATACCTGTATCACTTTCTATTTTGTGGCCACAGTATCTGCTGACTTTCTTATCCTCCCTTCTAGACACAAGGCTTAAAAACAGCACTATGCAACATCTTGAATGTTATCAGAAGTAGGGCACAGGGCAGTGCTAACCCACTGACTACAGAAGGCACTGCAGAGACAAGGCCCTTCTCTTGAAGCTTTACCTCCTACCCGCAGGAACCACTAAGGTGATAAACTTCTCCATTACAAGCACATAGCCAGCCTGAAACTAGCATTCAGAGTGCGTAACAGGGTCAGCTGAAGGAGTAACTGGACAGGATTTCTGGAAGTAAAAAAGTCAGATGAGCAAAGAGAATACCAGCTATCGTAAGCACCTGTCCATGCCACGGGTAACACTTGTATTGCTCTAGGAGAAGACATCACGTGAGGACTACGGGAACTAAGTACTGCCTGACTTTTGCATCTGTCATCCTCGCAAGCTGCCTGATTTTAAAACATTAGCAAAAATGGCAAGGTAACAGCTTGTGTTTGTTCTGTCATCCCCCCACTTCAAGACCCCCGGCGCATTGAGAGACAGACTGCGGGTCAGGTTCTGCTCTGCCCTGTTCTTTCTGTAGTTATTTACACCTGTACAAACTGAGTGGAAAACATGCAAAATGGTACCATTTTGTTTTGATAGTGTTTTACCCTCACTTCACAGGGGTGAGAATGAATAGACAGGGTGCAAGGCAGTGGAGAATCAGGGATTCTGTATATTAAAAAACAGTGCAGACAGCCGCAGAAAGTGTCAAACACTATACAAAAGGATTGTTCATGCATTCATGCTCAGCATCTGTGATCCGGACAGTATAAACAGAAGTCAGTATCTTTGTGCTACGTGGGGCTTATAGGGTTTTGTTTATATAGTTTAAAAATCAGCAGACCTGCAAGGCTGAATGTTGCAGGGTGCTTTGCAAACAGCAATCTCACCCGTTCACAGCATTTCAGAAGCCTCCGGAGCATACGCTGAGGAATTCCCTTATTGTTGGTAGATGGTGAAGGCTATTGTCAGATGACTGATACTGGCTCTCTGCCACATGATGCTGGAGCCTACAGTTTTAATTAAAAACCCTAAAACAATTTGAAGAATTGCCTGTCTGAAGCTCTGATTAGCTAGGATGCCTGCCCCTTTCATACGCAGTTAGGCAAGTAATAGCAACTAGGAAGGAAGCCTTTCTGCCACTCTGAAGGGTTAAGATCTGTGGCTCCATATGCAAGAAAGCCACCCCACCCCCCCAAAACAGACCTTTGATGCTTGAAGCCAAGATGTGTTAACATATTCTGAAAGGGTGGAATCTGCATCAGTCCCTCAGCAAGGCAATGGAGCTAAATTCACAGATGTGCAAGAGTCATGAAGAATGTAAGAAGCATGGTAGCTAAAAGCAAACTGGCAGAGTTGTGACTGAAGGAGAGGGAAGGTAACAACCAGTGGAGCCGAGAGCTGCTCTTATCTACGGCAGCTTCCAATGACAGCTGGTGATTACTAAAACGGCATTATGGCCTTGTCCTCCCCAGCAGGAAAGGGGTTGATAGTAAAACCACAGTAGAGATAATGTGAGCGTGTTTTCACATAGGCTGCCTAGAAAACAATTTAACTTCCACTCTGCCTAGCTATTATCAGCAATGCCCCATACGCATCAGGGTCGAAGTGCATCTTAAGGAGTGATTTGAAGGAGAACGGCTGGAGAGAATTTTCCAGACCTTTGTTCCACACATGGAGTATAGGATGCAGGAAAGCATGAAGATATCTAGGTGGGAAAAAGACTAATGCATGGTATAGGCCAGCATTGCTAGCAGAGCAAAGGTCATGTTCAGCAATGCGCTAAGTTAACAGAGCTGGAAAGAATGGATAAAGAGAGTCCGAAAAAAGAGCAAGGTTCTTTTTCGCCTGGAGCACAGAGGATGTAATGTGAGGTCAGTGGCTGTAGGTGCAGGTTTTCATCTTTAACTATCTGGTTTGCGAATTGATGGCATTTTTTGTTGTCTGGAAGAAAATCTCATGCATCCTGGGATTTTGTTTTGGTCTCCCTCATATTGAAAGCATGCTTGAGAGCTATTAAGTCGAACAGCCAGTTAAGCAGTTAAAGCTGGGCTCTGACAGGTTTCCCAAGCTGCTTCTGACTGTATTTGGCAAATAAATTCCTCCTTATCTGCTAATTTCAGACTTTTAAAATAATTTAGCTCTCAAGTACATAACATAAAGTGATTATCTTGTTCTTTACAGTCTGAGGGCAGAATCTATTTAGAACCTGAGCAGGCTGGCTACATGCAAGTGAAAAGCTTTAGATAAAATTCACTTGCCAACCCAGAGCAGTGAAACAAATTCCCTCTCCGCTCTCACGGGCAACTGCTATACTAGCCAAATACCAGCTACATCCTTCATATACATTCACAAACACACCTGAAGCTGGATCCAAAGCTGTGAACTGACAGGGAGAGTCTTCCTGGGTTTCACTGGATTTGCATCAGGCCCCATGTGCGTAAAGCATCAAGACTACTCAGTCTCCATCAAAGGAGTTTCCACAGCCTGTTTCATGTCTTACCCACAGCCACCCCCATAACAGCTGATCCACGCAGACAGCCTGCTTATTCTATACAGGAATGTACATTTGCAGCTTATACACATGCACTTAACTCCACAAAACACTACCAAAATAGCAGAAAAGAAAGCAATTACCACACTGCCGATTTCTCCCTAAAACAATTCTACAGGTGCATTGCTCCTCTCAGTATGGAGCAGGGAGAATCATCTCCCCAAATGGCAATGCCTTTACCAGGTTTAAAAAAGGAACGTCTGCATTACAGCAAAAAACACCCCAACAACAAAAAAATTACCTAAAACTTTCCCATGACATTTGTTTTTCCTTGATAGAATCTATACAAACGCTACTGAAAACAGAGCAGAAGCTCACACAAAAAAAAGGACAAAACCATTGTAGCAGAACATGGCCACTCTGTACTAAACTTCTGTAAACGTAGTCAAATACCCCCAAATATTCATCAGAATTTGAACATCAGATATGTCTTTAAAGTGATGCTGGATGATATGGAAAGATCCTGTAGTCCAAATGATACTAAATGGATAGAAGAAGAATGATTTTTCCCATCTTGTGAAACCTCTCAGGATTTCAGCAGTCTTACTACCATGCTTCAGAAGAAAACCAAGAGTATTCTCCTGAACATTTTCTCAGGGAATTCTCAAAGAAGTGGTCTGATGTTTAAAAGGCCTGTCAAAAACCAAGGCTTCATATCCTGTTCTTCCCAGTTCAGACTGCAACTCAGAACTTCCATTGCACCAGGTGAATGTCCCAAATGACCACTTCTGGAGTGTCTCTTATATGAGGGTTATAAGGACCTCATTGGATCAATCTTGAACCTGTATCTCCCACAAGCTAGGAAATTTATCTAGCTAGGGCTAAAATCACCACAGTTTACTTCATAAGTTGTCCTACCAGGAGATAGACATACAGGAAACTTCTTCAGAAGCATTCACTTTCTGGATAGTGTCGCTTATTTTAGCTTGTCATTTCAAATGAAAGAAATCTAAAGCAAGGAATAGAGATCTGAAACTTGAATTCCCCCTCTCCCCTGTTCCCCTTTAATCCTTAGACTTCCTTGTTCCAGCTCCAAGTCCTCATCCAGCTGTGACTGGTACTTTCCCTGGTCCTCCAGCCCCATCATGCTCAAGCCAACCAAGCCACCATCATCTTTCTTCTCCCGCTCTCCGTCAGTGCCACCTGGTCCCTGACGGTCACCTTACTGGCTCTGCACCAGCTTGCGAGTTCCCAGCTGGAGAGTGGGAGCTAGAAGCAATCTATGGGCCCTGGAAAGCTTACTGGAGACTGGAATGTCCCTTATTACAATGAACTTCTGACACCCCAGAACCATCTCCCACACTTACTAGAATATACTCTGTCCTACCCTCAAAGGGGATATTCCCTTTTCAAGGAAGAAAAAAAAAATTATAAGCTATTAACTTTAAACCAATGGTCATTTGTTGAAGCAGCTGACCAGAAAATGTACTGGTTAATAACTCTAGTTCTGGCTGCCAAGCTTGTGATAGATGGATGGGACCTGTTTACTTCAGAGTGCTTGGCATTTTCGTTACACTTTAGATATTTAAGAACAACTCCCGTTGACTTCCTATGTGGTAAAGTCTCCTGACAAAAGTCTGCTTTAAATGACTTGTCCATCATCTCACAAAAAACTTTGTGGCAGAGGCATGGATTGAATTAAGTCCTCCACAGCAGAATTCAGCTGTTTTATGGGAGCGTCTTGCCTCTTTCACAACCCTTTGCATACCTTCTACAATAACTGAGGCAAGGCTCCCCCCAGAAAGCAACTTCCCTCACTGTGTAAGACGCATCTATGCTGCAAACGAACAAGCAGTGCTGCAATCAAAGATTACCACAGCTAAAACCAGGCTGAACTATGGCGCAGAAATGCACAAAGCTTACAACTGCGAGCATCTAGCCTAGAGGTTACACACTGTGGCCTGTAAATCCCCAGTACTCCACAAGACCACAGCCAGAACAACTTCTTGGTGAAAGTGTATTAGTCACTGCTCATTTTTTTGCTGCTGTCAAATGTGTCAAGTCACACACAAAAAAATTTGGAGAATTGTCAATAAAGTCTGAGAACCAACCCTGGCATAGACCATCCACATCAAGACCAGGGTGTCTAGTTAAACCATATGCTGGCTGGGCTAAGGACAGCCAGACTCAGAAATCAAGGGGCTATCAGCATAGAGTTAGAGTCTTTCAGACTTCTGGATTAGGAAGAAGTAAGTCACCACAGAAGCAATGATTTTCTCAAGTGTCTGTAAACTGAGTCTTCAAAGACAGGCTTAGATGTAGACATCACCCAGACACATGCCTTAAGTCAAGTGAGGTGAATCCCATCTCCAGAGCCAAGAGACATGTAGAGCTGTGAAGGAGAATAAGGAGCAGAAAACTATTGCTACTGAAGTGAAAACAAAGCAAAGTGAGAAGGCAGGAAATTAAAAAACTGCAAAAAGTCCAAATTCTGACTGCTCAACAGAGAACAGCTAAGATCCTCAGCTAGGTATGAACCAGCTGTTTTGTTCTGGCCCAAAATATTCTAAGAAGTTTGCATATCCTTTTAATGTTTTCAGACCTCTTGCCTCTGCTGGAAGCAAAAGCTTGAGGCCTTAAGTCATTTAATTCTGAGTCCATTCCCAATTACTTTTACGTTGCCAAATTTAAACATCTTGGGTGCACATATAGTTTCAGTATTTTGATAAAAGAAGTAGAAGGGTTTCTCAAGCATGTGTTTTGTAATAGTTGAAGGCATTCAGCCTTATGGATCGATTGACAGGAACAATGTGGTGGAATCATCTCCAACTGTATTTGTAGCTAAAAACCCATCAGGAGAACATATGATGTTAATTTTGCCAAACTGGACACTTACTGTCCACCACTGCCTCTACAATCTACATTTTGCAGAATGACTGGACATAACCCCTTGATGACCTTTGACAAATATTAGATTATAAAAACACATAGCTTGTCTTTTCCTGCAATCACCCATTTGCAAAGAATATATGTGCACCAAACTTAGACTAGCACAAAAAAACACTTGCACTCCTGTAATCTGATAAAAAGGCTGGGTGACCTTTTGCTGATCTCTGATGAAACAATGAGGTACATATTTGGGATTTATCTTGTAGTACACCTCAGCAGTACTCCACATTATAAAAAATGAAAAACTATAGCTTTTTGAAAGTGAAAATTACATGCTCACCTTTTCAGGGCTAGGAATAAAGGTAACATTTTTAAAGGCATCCAACCTCTAGTTTCAGAAGTTAGAGAGAGATTTTTCTGAGTATGCAAGTGCATAAAATGCAATACACACTTAGTGATATTTTCCATAGTACTTAACTTTCTTTGATTTAAATAAGGAGCCTTTCGGCTCTCTGAAAATCCCAGTTGTAGCCTCTTTATATCTTCAGACATTTTTTATGCATATTTTTATGCAACTGGCTCCTGTCTCAAAAACAGTAGTGCCTCTAGTTACTTAGACCATCCACAAAAGAAGTTTGCATGATGACATTTATTAATTCCACACTTAACTTTCAGACACCCAGTGCCAGGATTCCCAAGTGCAAACTAGGGGCACACATGACCTTTCGGCTCTAGACTCCATGAACGATACACATCATCCCAGGACATTTCATCCCAGCTATCTATCTCCAGCATCCCAATGGAAGGAATGACCATTGTACAGAGACAGAACTCAAATGACTAACTTTGGTTACACACCCCATTTTTAAAGGCTAAAATCGGGTACGATGAATGAGAGAAATTAGTCATCTACAGTGGAATTCACCTCACTTGGCAGCTGTAAGTCAGGCTTCTGGTCGAAATTGGTTGTCTAGCTTCTGCCAAGAACTGATGGGGAGCAACGGCCCCCCGCGAGGAGATTCATTCCATCCAGAGAGAGGTGTTGCACAGGCACAGAATGAATCACTCTCTGCAGGTGTCTCTTGTTCTCTCTTCCCACTGACTATAGAGAGATGAGACACCAAACCTCTAAATAGGTAAGATAAGGTGAGATGAACCTCACCCTCAAGAATGGGTGAGTCTGCCAGGCCAGGCCCAGCGTTCAGGCTTCTTGCCATCCAGGAGATGCCTTTACCCCTGAGCTACGGTGTCAGGCTCCCTCTTGTTTATAATCCCTCTGGCCCTTTGAAATTTGCATCTGTTTCTTTACCGTGGCAAGCTTGAACAGGATGGGTGGGTGTCCTCCACCTTAGCTTTATCTCTACTCTGGTCGTTAGGGGTGCTTTGCAAGCAGGAGGGAGTTTATATTGCCTCTGATGAGGAGAACATTGAGTCTGAGTCTCTCACTTCCAGGGCAAGCGCTCTCAGGAGAAAAACTGCTTATAAAAAAGCAGCAGCTCTTTTCCTTTTCTCTCCCCCTGAACTTTCTGGCAGCTACAGCTGCTGCACTTTGTGCTAAGCTCCATGCTGTCAGTGTGCATTTAAGCATGATCTGAGCACACCTCCTGGACCAGGCCTCTCAAGAGATTTAGACACATACCTATTTTGTGATTCCCGGGTGGGTTTATGCAGGCGACAGTCACTAAGAAAGTCAGCTTAACCTAGATAACGCTCATTCTGGGCCCATAAAGAAGCAAAGTTTTAACAGCCTAGGAAACTTCACTGGAACTCACATGATTCAGCAGAACTCGTGAGGGTGCACTTGCATTTGGGATGTGGTACACACATTTTGCTAAGCTGCACTTCCAGTATCCAAACCCTGAGTGGAATTAGGCTCTCCCGATCACAGAAAATTTTGCTGTATGTGTTAGGTAAATGCTGTGGGTCCTGTCCTAACATAACCAGTAACGACAGCTTTGGTAAAGCACTAAATTAGTACTGCCTGCTTAATACTACAAGGCTTTCCATCACATAACTGAGGTATTCTGCCTGAAGTGAACAGGGAGGCCAGATTATAGATTCACCAACCATTAGATGACAGTCACAGTACAGACTCCATTTCTCCTCTATGTTCATGAAACATTATTACTGAGCAAGAACAAACACACAGAGCATGCTATACAAACACATCTATAATTGAAATTATCATAATTTTGCAATTTGAAAGTGGATGTGTGTCTGTGTCTGTGTTTAAAACCATACCTGGAACAGATTTTCAACATCTTCTCCTACCAATGCAATTCCCCAAACCCTCCTTTTTCCAGTGGAATTAAGCCAAGCATTTTGTGATCTTATTCCCATAGGCCTGTAACTAAAAATCAAAGTTAGGCCAAAGTGGGAGGTCGACGGGAGCTGGACCAGCCAGCCAGATAATTAACAAAAGAAAGAATAAGCCCATTTTTTATTCCTTGGTTTATTCCTTACTGCATGCGAGGTACTGTCAGTAACCTCCAGGCTGGCCCCTCTCCCTTTTCTATTCTAAATGAATTTTCCAGAGAATAGATGGGGAGTGCAAAATTTGCAACATTTTAGACCTATACTAATTTAAAGGTATCACTAGAAAAGCTACGGTAGATGAAAACCATCTGCTATGTACGTCAGGCGCTAAGAAGTGAACTTGTTTGATCCCAGATTTTAGCACAACCACGTTAAGTTAGACAGCCGCCTAACTGGTTCACTATAAGCACTTCTAGAAGACATGCTACGTTACTTAATTAAAACATAGACATTGCATTAATAAAATAGGTAAAGATTTTAAAAGAGAAATGTATTTGCTTTTGAGTAAAAACCTAAGAGTTAATACATGGATTCAGTACACCACCTCACACTACTAACACTCTTACTATGCCAGACAGATGCTGCTTCCAGAAAGATTTCATGGCAGTATTCTTCAAGTAGCATCAGGTAAGCAACAGCCCTTTCCAGGTGGCAGTTTATATAGAAATGCCTTCAGGGCACCGGTCCTACTTACAGAAATGAGAAATCCTACAAAACAGAAGAAAACACGAGAACTGAAGTGTCTGAATTTGGACTTGATAGAAATGTCCCGGCAAAACCATACAATTCATGTAGAAACACCCCTCTTTGCAGAGTGGTGCTAGGAAATACAGTTTGAGTAAAAGGCATTCCTGCAGAACAGTAGTTTGGGAGGGTGATCATAAAATGATATGCATGTCAAAACGGAATCAGAACAAAGGCCCGTCCATTCTATAGTCCAACACTTCTGGCTAAAAAGCAGATGCCTAGGAAAAATTAGAGAATATATACGTTTTGTCACAATACTACTTCCCAAGCCTCCAACAACATGCAGCTTGGGAATGTAACAGCAGCAGTTGAGGGATGTTGAGAAGTGGGGATGAAGGGAATGATACTGTACAAAAGCAACATTATTCGAAAGCATAGTGGGGGGGGAAGGAAAAGAGATCTTAGAGTTGGCAGATCCGTGGCATTTGCAAATACGGCCCAGAAAAGAACGGAGTCTGGAAATGGGGCTCAGAGAAGGTGCATCCATACGTTCCTTGAAGAACACAGAGGGGTTCAGAGTAGGGTGGGTGGCAGCGACACCCCGCGCATCCTCCTCACCGCCAAGTGAGGTACCTGGAAGTGAGGGGGAGCAGCGACGCCAGCCCAACCGTCCCGAGAGGTGCTGCCGGCGGGACGTGACGAGCCCTGCCACGGCCAGCACGGGGGTGCCAGGAAGCCGGACTCGCGCTCCCAGCGGCACGGTTGTTCACAAATAGCCCCCGTGAGCGGGGAGATGTCACCGCGCTGCCGCTCCGGGGCGGCCCACGCAGATGGGGCGCGCCAAGGCCCCGCTCCCCAGCCGGCGGTGCACAGCACCGGTGTCCCACGGGCAGCTCCGCTCCACCGGGGCCGGGGCCGGGGCCGGGGCCGGGGCCGGGGCCGGGTGAAGCCACCGGCAGCGTTCACACACAGCAGCACGCGACGGGCGCGTGGCAGAGGGCTTGCGGCCGCAGCTGCGTCCCTGCGAGCCAGGGCTGCGGCGCTGGGGGACGGGGGGAACAAGGAGGGCCTGCTGCTTGCATGGCACAGAGCTGAGCGCTGAAGCAGGGGAAAGTAGAAATAAATGTTGTTTTTTTTTTTAAAATCCCTTCCCCCAAGGCAGCTGCGGAGTGCGATGAAACCCCCTTTTAGGCACAATCAGCCCTGAGCATCTGGGCAAGGATGAGGTGGGTGCAAAGTGCACGGGGAGGAAATGTGTCAGCTGCAGCATCTGAGAGCAGCAGAGCAAACTCAGACGGGAAATGAGCTTGCAAAGTGCACCCAACAAGATGATCGTGGGGATAAGTTGCTTCTATGGAAACTGCAGCCCGATGAACCAAAAAACAGTTTGATGGCAAAGTTTTAGCAGGAGCCGGCTCATGCCTGGTTTCAGCTACATTCCCCACCCCCTAAACAAAAAAAAAAAAAAAAAAAAGGGAAAAAGCTGCACAATGTGTTTCTTGTTATGGACAAAAAAAAAAAGAAATGGGGACACAGGTTTTTTCCTGTATGGGCTACATCATATTAAGCTGTAAGTTTAGTTCTGGACAAACAATCTCTTGTTGCATCTCTGGGATGGAGGTTAATGAATTCCCACAGATGATGTTGGCCAAACAGTGGTCGGCTTGTGACTTGATTTCCAGCATCATGATGTGAGGGGATCAGTATAGAAAAGCACTTTGAAGGGAAGAGGCTGCCTACAGCAGGATTGTTTCTACAAGCTAATTGTACTGAGTGCAGCTGCACAAAGCTGGATCAACAGTAATAGAAGGCGGCGCAGACTTCCTGACGCCAGCCCCGCAGAGCTCCCACCAACAGCCTGGCAATTCCAGATTGTTTTCCAGACCTTATCTCTCCCCCAAGTTTTTTTTTTTTCTTTCGCCCTTTTTTTTTTTTTTTTTCACATTTTGTGACCGGAACAAAAGTAACAGGAAAATCCTTTGTGAAAGTAGAAAATGCTGTTACAGATCGGTGCCTTTCGCAGAAGTTGTAACTAAATATTTTGCATGCATTACTCTCTCCCTCCCGCTCGAAAGAAAGAAAGAAAAAAAAAAAGAGGCAAACCCCAAACTTCTAAAACTTCTTTCTCTGAATGAATTGGAAACGTGAGGCAAACAAAAGGGACCGGGTAGTTAAGAGCAGCCGGGTTTAGCGAGATACTTCACCTGGTACGTTGAAAACTCCTGTATCAAAACGTATTTGGACACCCCGCTTGGATGGTGTCAATGACTTGGAAACGGGCCAATTTTAACAGATTTTTTTTTTTTTGTCTGGTTTGATGGTTTAAATAGGCGGCAATTAAAACCATTTACATTATTACTAGATGTTTTAGATAAATTTCATTAGAGGCACGGGATAGGGCGCGCGTAGGGACTTGCCGGTCCCTGACGGGGGGGGTGGCTCTGCCCGGAGCCCCCTTCGCCCCCGCTCTGTCACACACACGCCGCGGGAGCCCCGGCCCCAGGGGTTACTGGGTGCCCCGGGGGCTGGCCTGAGAAGACCTTAAAAAGCGGGGGAACAGCCAACCTATATAGAAAGCGTGGGTTTTCCTCACAGAAAATACTTTTTTTGGGGGGGGGGTGGTGTCACGGACGGACGGGACACCAGACACCGTACACAGATTCCCCCCTCTCTGCCCCGCACCGCAGCCGAGGCAGCCCGGCGCGCTCCTCCCCGCCCGGGTCGCCGCGGCCCGGCCCCGCGGGGCAGCCCGGGGGGGGGCGCCGAGCGACGCCGGGATCTCTCCCGCGGACGCGCCCCCCCCCCCCCCCCCCCCGCTCCGTGCGCGATTTTGCCCGTTTTCCTGCCTTTTCTCCCCTTTCTGCGGGCGCCCCCCACCTCACCCCCCCCCCCCCCCCCACGGCATGGCGGGGCGTCCGGCGGCGGCCCCCGCTGCAGGTGCGCCCGGGAGGGGGAAGCGGGGCCGGGCCGCCGCCTGCCGCCGCCGCGGGCGCAGCCCCGGTCGCCATGGCAGCCGCCTGAGCGGCGCCGCCGGGCCCGGGCGGCGCGGGCGGGGGGGGCGGCGGCGAGGGGCTGATGTCACGGGGCTGGCGCCGCGCAGTCCGGGCCGGCCCCGGGCGCGGGGCGGGGCGGGGCGCGGCGCCCGGGGCGCGGGGGGAGGGGGGGGCGCCCCGGGGGCGGCCGCGCACCCGCCGCCGCTGCTGCGCACCCCAGCGCCGCCGCGGGCTGGCGCCGGGCGGCGGGGGCCCCCCACGGCGGGGCGGCCCGCACCCCCCCCCCCCGGAGCGGAGCCCCGGGTTGGTGCCTCCCGGCGGCGGGGGGGGGGGGGGCGCGGAGGAGAAAGCGGCGCTTTGTGCGTGGGGAGCGGCGTGGGTTTCCTACCAGCTGTTCGCAGCGGCGTGTCGGGGTTGGGAACCGGCTGTTAAAATCGCGGCTGAGGAGAGGCGGACGCGGCTGCCCGAGGCACCCGCCGCCACACGGGGGGCCCGTCTCCGCCGGGGACGAGCCCTGAGGTGCCGGGGTAGAGCCCCCGAGGAGCAGCTCGCAGCCCCGGCGATTTCGGAGAGAGTGTGTGTGTGTCCCGCCCCACGCAGCCCACCCGGCTCCCCGCGCGTCTCCCCCGCCGGGGCGCGGGCAGCGGGGCCGCCGCAGCCGCAGAGGGCGTTCGCCTGCGGTGCGCTAGCGAGCGAGGGAGGCTTGGGAGAGCTGTCGGGGTTAGGAGAGCAGGACTGAGGGGACGAAACGTTACCGAAAGAGACTTCAGCCGCTTGCCGGGGGGCAGCGGAGCTTGCCTACGCGCGGGCTCTACTTTTCGTGCGGGAAGCGCACATGACAAGCTGATGACAGAGAAAATAAGCAGGTTAGCCTCTCTTCGCACAACTTCTCAGCGTTTCAAACGGCGTGCTAAGCCCTGAAGTGTGGGAAACCGAAACCGTTTGCAAAGGGGTGCAAATTTTGCGGAGCAAAGCTCGGACGGACGTTACCGTAGCACTGCTGCGCTGTCCAAGAATGACAAATAATGATGGGAGAAGCATGAACATACGTGTTTACGTTGGCTATTCTCATACCAAAAAGAGTGTCAAAAATTTCTTCCGCTGGTGCACTCACGAGACAGAAACACAGGCACGCTGAAGGACCAAAGCCTGTGGCCGCAGATCAAGTGCCAGACAGGCTTGAAATTGAGATTCTAGTGATGTAAAGGACTGAAGTCGCTCTAAGTGGCGATTTTAATCGAGTCGTTAATTGACAGGGTGCTTTTTATTATTATTTACTCTCTTTAACTGCACTTGGACAATGTATTTGTCTTCCTATCGGACTGAACGTCGAGATTCACTTTCACCCTCCGCATTTCAAAACACGTTTAATTGTGTTCCTGTCAGCCTCAGCACCGCCTACAGTCCACCCCCAGAGAAAAGCCCCGGGGCAAACACCCTGGTGCGGCAGTCCCCAAAATGTTCTGCTAGAGAATAGGCAACCACCAGCTCCTGAATGCCACGTTAATTGGAAAAAAAATACAGATCCAGCTCTCCGCAGCTTTGTGCCCGAGTGTCCGTAATGTTCCTCCCCCCCAGCCCCAACTCCTTCACTGTAGCCGTGCGACAACAGCGCAGATAAATCCAATTATTTGTCTGCTGTTAACAGTTATGATTGACAGCACAATCCTCACTGATTTTATGGATGTATGCCCTTACTACATTTTTGCTTGCAGTGAACACTAACGTACTTCAAGCATCCGGGTGGTTGTTACAGAATCGCTGCGTTTTGTGTAGAATTCCATTTATATTAATTGTATATGTGTGTCCACGCATTCCTAAGTTTAACTTTCCTCAGGTAGTATGTGAAAAGACGGGTGGAAGCTATGTTGGTATGTCATACAGCCGTTAGTACAAGCAAAATACAGAAAAATACAATGGAACTGAACTTAAAAAAAAAGCCACTTCTCCAGCTAAACAAGAAAAAAAGCCCAACTTTTTCCTCTGGAATGTTTTCTGGAAGATGTTTCATTGGCTGCAACCAAGAGCTGCAAAAAGTACAGCGTGCAGCAAGTATTTGCATTTGTCACCAGAAACAACCTATGCATAATTAATGACAGTACTGTGTCACAAGCACTGAAAGGGTGCAGATGAGCAGCCTTTCAAGGGTAATGCATGTAAATGCACTTCCAATATGCACATTTGCTTAATGATTCCAATTAATAGCATCATCTAAAATAGCCCTGTCCTCACGAAGCCGGGAGCTAAGAGCGGCGCCTGCCTCCGTCAGGGCTCTCGGCGTCCTGTTCTCCTCGGGGCAGAAAGTTGCGGTTGGTTTTACAGGTTTATTTCTCTCTACTCTTGATGCTTACACCTCCCGCTTACATCTGCAGCCCGCAGCGCTCCGCTGCTGACCCGACCGCTGCTTTACGCTGCCGCGCTTTAAATGGGCGCACGCAGCAGCCTCTCCGAGCTCTAATTCACGGCGACTTTCGGGGAGGCTCGGCCCCCGCCAGCCCCTCGCTGCGAGCGTTCGCTGCTCGAACCGGCGCCCCTCGCTCCGGCACCGCCAGCCCTCACAGCCGCCGCGCGGGCACCCCCGCCTCAGCGCCGGTCCTGGCGCCCTCCGTGCCCTGACGGGGATGGGAACGGCGCGGAGGGGACTGACGGACGGACACGACGCCCGCCGCCCCGGAGGGGTGGGAAGCGAGGGCGGGAGGGCCGCGATGGCGCTCCGCTCCCCTCCCCGCACAGCGCTGCCCGCCCCTCAGGGCCGCCGGCCCCGCGCCTTTGTGGCGGGCCGGGCGCCAGCGGGCCGGCCGCCGGCCGCGCACTATTTACTCCCTCAGCTGTGCGGCGCGGCCACGCCCCCTCCCGGGATTGGCTCTCTAGGCGGAAGGCCCGCACAGCCCCCGCGCTGCCCGCCCCGCCAGTGAGGGCGCCCCGGGGTGATGGACGTGCCGGCGGCCGCCAATGGCAGCGAGCGCGGGCTGGGCTCGGCGGCGGCGATATAAGAGGAGGCCGCGCAACCCCGCGCCTCAGTGCGAGCTCCGGCGGCGCCCAGAGCGGGAGGGCAGCGGCAGCGCTCCGCAGGCTTCCCCACCGACCGACGAACCGAGCGTCCGCGGGAGCCCCTCTCTCCTTGCAGCATGAAAGCCTTCAGCCCGGTGCGGTCCGTCAGGAAAAACGGCCTCTCGGAGCACAACCTGGGCATCTCCCGGAGCAAAACCCCCGTGGATGACCCCATGAGCCTGCTGTACAACATGAATGACTGCTACTCCAAGCTGAAGGAGCTGGTGCCCAGCATCCCGCAGAACAAGAAAGTGAGCAAGATGGAAATCCTGCAGCACGTTATCGACTACATCCTGGACCTGCAGATCGCCTTGGACTCGCACCCCAGCATCGTCAGCCTCCACCACCAGAGACCCGGGCAAAACCCTTCCTCCAGGACTCCTCTGACCACCCTCAACACAGACATCAGCATCCTCTCGCTACAGGTAAACGCCTCCCCCCGAGCCCCCCGGCTCTCCGCTGACCCAGATAGGGGACTTTAAGTGGGTGGCAAAAGCGCCTTCGGTGCGGAGCGCGGCGGTCACTGAGGGGACGGGGCTAGGCGACACGGCCGCCTCCCCCCCGCCCGCCCGCCGGGGTCTGTGGCCAGACGTGCCACGGGTGAGGCGCTCCGTGACCCAGGACAGTTTTCTCCTGCTTCCCCGAGTGCTCGGGCACCTCACCCTTGTGTTGTTTTCTCCTCGCAGGCGTCCGAGTTCCCCTCAGAGCTCATGTCAAGCGACAGCAAAGCACTTTGTGGCTGAATCAAACGGTGAGTTGCAGTGCATCTCGCTTCTAAACTTCAGGTAAAAAAGTGCCTCCCTGGGGAATGGGAGGCGTGACGGTTTTTTCTAAAAATCGGTCCTAAAAGTGGATGGGGAGATGCCTTTATAATCAGTAAGAAATTAGACTGAGTCTGGCAATCCAGAGTGGATTTTGTTGCTAAGGTTCATTAAGCAGCACAGGCTGCTCTTGATACTACTCGCTGCTTAATGCAAATTCTCTCGTTATCTGTTCTTGGAGTCTTAACTTCCTGGGCCAAACCGACTGATTAAGTTGGGAATCTTGGCACAATTCCTTAAATTCTGTGATGTGGGATTGTCTGTGCTATCAGTTAAGTAAGTGACTGCTTTTAATCAAATAATTGCTGTAAGAGGCAGACTGGCGCCTCTGAGCAGTGCATTTACAGAGATCTAAATAGAGATTGGACTGAGAATCCTCCTTCTACCCTTTCCCTTGAGTGTATGTTATTTTAATGTTCAATTTGTGCTCTTGAGAGCAAGTGTGTGAGCGTGTATGTGTTGCATCTGGACGCCAGGGTTTGCCCAATCTCTGAGTGTTTGGTTAAATGTTCAAACTGTGGCTTCCTCTCTGGCGCCAGTCTGTCCGGATCTCTGCCCTGTTAGCATTCTCCTAAATATGCCTCTTTTCAATCTCTTGCAGGTGTTCCACTGATGAGATTTTTTTTTTTGCACAAGAAAATGTCTACAAGATTTTTTTTTTTTAGGTGCTGAATTTATTTTTCAGCTGTATCTGGAGGGGAAAATCCACATCTAACTAAAAGGACCTTTTAAAATTAATAAAAAAAAAAATCAAGATTGATCTTTATCCCCACCCCATTCTTCAACTTGGACTGAACCTAGTTATTTATGAAGAGACTCTTAAATACCCTTTCCCTAGTTGGAAGGCTTCCTTTATATACTATTCCCAACGTGGGGAGCGAAACAAAAATCTCACAAGGAGTTGCCCATTTTAAAGCAGACTTTGCCTTTTTTTCCAAAGGTGGAGCGTGAGTACCAGAAGGATCCAGTGTTCAGTTTTTTAGGAAAGTCTGTGGTCAGAAATTACCTTTTTGACCTAGGACTGAATGCTGTGTATATATTTATATATAAATATATATATATGAGTGAAACCTTGTGAACTCTTTAATTAGAGTTTTCTTGTATAGTGGCAGAAATACACATTTCTGCAAAAAGTGTAATGATGTACTTAATCATGCTAAACTTTTTATAAAAGTTTAGTTGTAAACTTAACCCTTTTTATACAAAATAAATCAAGTGTGTTTATTGAACTGTTTGCTTGCTGTATTCTTTGGGGACCAACTGTTTGCTGGCTTTGATTTGTGTTGTGTTTTTGGATTTTTTTTTAAATACTTATATACGTTCTGTTATGACTTTACCAAGTAAAAATTCAAATATGTAGAGAATATAAAGAATAAAATTACCTGAAGTGAATAATAATTCTTGTAACTTGGAAAATCTTATTTGAGTGTATATTCCAAACTTTTAAGTGATCTGCCTGTAAACAGTGTGAAAGGAACTAGAAAAGGTATTTATTACAGAGGGGATGCTATTGACAAAGTGTTTGGAAACATACAAAAGCAGTTAATCCTGAGACATTCCCATGGAGTATTGCCTTTTTTTTTTTTTTCCCCTCACACCCCTATGGATGATTCAGTAGTAATGGCCCAGATCTGTTAATTTGTGTTTAGAATAATCACTCAGAATTAAGGGTTGTGGGTGGTTATTGGTCCCCCAACTATTAAATTTCTCTAGAAAGCCTTTGAATGTGAGAGTTGGTGATGCGTTAACATGGGATCTAAGAATGATGAAGTGACTGTTGCCTTTCCACACTGGAATTTTCATGCTTCCATGCAATATTTCAATGAAATGGGGTTTCTAATCAGTTGCAGCAGCTTCTCTGTATGACTAAGATACTGAGAATTGCACTAAATCGCTGTTGTGTTCCTGATTAAACTTTGGCTGCTCCTAAAGGGACTCTTTCTCCATAAGAATTAAATTAAGTTTGAAATTTTTTTTTTAGGAGTCTAAATTCCTGAAAGCCAGTAACAGTTTATTTTTTCTTCCTCTTTTGCCCTCAGAAGCTAGGCCCTATCCCTTACTTACTTATTCAAGGGACACTTACTATACCCTAGGAATCTACTATAACTATTCACGAGATCTGTTTAGTTGGCATAAGCCAGTGGATGCAGGAACTATGCCTTATCAGATGACATTCTAATTTAAGCTCATTTATAAACTTGCCTGAAATGGGAAGTTAAGTTTTGAGTCCTACATATGAATTGAAGAGAATCGCTTGCAATAAGAACGAAGGAAACTTGACTGATGCTTTGGGTAAGTACAGCTCTCTGGCAGGCACTACACTTTGGGCCTGAGGGAGCATGTTTCAGGTTTCTGTGCTCTGGGGACTCCCAGAGTGAAAGGCAGGAGCCTCACCTGGGGCCAGTAACACTTTCACCGGCGGGCAGGTGGTGCTCTGGGGCAGCAGCAGCTGCCTTTCCTTGCCCTTGACACCAAATCCATTCACATAGGCTCGGAGAAAGCCAGCTCTGATCTCTTAATACAGAAGCTGCCCTGCCCAAGCAGAAGCCCACCCTCACAGAGGATCAATGCAATCAGAAGACAAGAAGGGTTAGCAAAAGCTGGGACGGGGAGGGGCGGGGGACACACACACGGGACAGAGCTGATATACTGCTTCTCACCATGCCCCCCCCAGCGCAGCAGAGATTAAGGAAATCTCTCCGTGCAGCACACGCTGGCTGTGCCTCCTGTGGCCAAACCTCGCTACTGTCTCAACACCCAGTTTGTTCCAGCTTCGTGCCATGAACGTTTAACCCTGACAGCCCAGTAAGTAGAGTATTTCATCGTTGCAAATCGGCACGCCTCAGTCCCTAAAATACTCCTTTTCGTGTATATTTTGCATAACTCTGAACACTAGCAGATTTGGGGTTTTAATCACAGTATTGAGATCTTCATGCTTCTAAAGCAGTAACAATCTAATGTAATTGCCACCCCATTTCTCCCTCAAAACTAATTTTTCACCCTACTGTTCATTTTAGGGTGAGACCAAAGTAAGTGTAATTTCAAACCCACAGTTCAGTTTATGAAACTAAAGAGCTGCAACAGTCTGATCATTGTAATTATTTTAAGATCAACCCCCTTAGAAACTAAGGCATTTGCACTTTGATATTTTTAAGCTACAGGATGTAGAATAACACACTTGTAGAATGAAACCAATTTCCTTATCATGCATAGCCAAAAGAGAAATTCACAATTTACAAGGCGTGGGGAGCTGAGCAGGAAAACAAACAAACATGTTTTTAAAAATGTAAATTAAGAAAGGAAAAAATTTTTCCTCTTTCAGGATTAACTAATTCATCGTCTCAACAATGCATTCCTATGACCAGAACTAGGGGCTTAAGCTAGGTGCTCTACTCAGAGATTACTCTCTACTCAAGAGACTCTTTGGTTTTGTTCTTAAGATTTTGTTGTTCAAAGATAAACAGCAAGGTCAAAGCTGAGCACCCAAAGCCTTAACATTAATTCTTGAGGTTTCCTTGAAGATGTGGGATTTCTTTGTTCTATAGCATTGTCATTGTCTCTCCAGAATACATTAGAGAAATCTGTGAAATTTTCACCACTTTCCCTGGCCCATTTACTCTGTCCCTGAACACAGTTGTTGCCAACAGCCCTGTTAACTGATTAGCTGAATACAGTAGATCGAGGGCACCCATACTCAACTACGGGATAACAAAATAGTTTTGGCAACAATCATATTTAAACACTGTAAAATCTTTTTGAGCAGGTGATGCATGAAAGTTGCAAATGCACCTATAGACACTTCCCCACGGGGAAGAAAAAAAAAAAGGGATCCAACACGAGATTGAACAGGACTCTCCCCTCTAGATGAGAGGTTTCCAAACCTGGCTTCGCTTGTGTATTGCCCTTAACACCACACGGACCAGCCCGCGCCATGAACGTGCACTGAAATGTCTCGATCGGATTTTCCGGGAACGTCTTTGTATTATAAAGCACGCAATGCACTGCTGGTGATACATATTACAACAGTTCAGAAATGGTCCGTCTCACACGCATGGGTGGTAGGAGTCCCCCGGGTCTATATACGCCAGGTAAGGGAAACGCAGAGAGCAGGCGGCTGGGTTTTGTTTCCCCTCCCCTGGGAAAACAGCACCGTGTCTATCGCACCAAAGAATATTCATAAGCCACTTAAAGGACGAGTGCCAATATTTTGAGAAAAACGCGACCGAGAAGGCCGACTCCGTACCTGCTCTGCAGGCGGGTGCCCCCGGGCGGGCCGGGCGGGAGGATGGAGGGCCACTGCCACCCTCTGGTCCGGGCGCAGAAAGCAGGAGCCGCTCGGGCGCGTCGCGCCGCGCTCGGCTGCTCTTCGCAGGGACGGGACAGGACGGGCTTCTCAGTCGCTCGGTGCTGTTCGCTTCAGCTGTAACGATCGGAGCACTCGTCTTCCACGGACTCCTTAAAATCGCGTTTTATAGCTGCATCTGGGAAACGATGTTTCAGCTACTTCAGCTCTGCTAGCTGGGAATTGCCCTCCGAAGAAGCAAAGTGGTTCGTCAAAGTCTGAAGAAAGAGTTGCATTAAAACAATAAACACTTCGCTTGTACCGTTACGGGAAAAGCACCGTTTGATTAGCACTAGAGTTTGTATTTGACTCTGGCAAGTAAAACACGGTCTCTAAACAATCTTGTACGTGCTAAGGATTCTCCTATGCAACAGTTTGCAGACTGGCTCAATTCATGTGATGTGGAAAAGATGTAAAATCATTTACTAATGAGAAACACCATATTTCTGAGTAAGCATCTCTTCCTGCCTACCACTGTCCTCGCTTACTTACACGCAACAAGAAATGATTTACACAGCTTTTACTAGAAGCTGTAAGGAAGAGGGGTAACAGAATGCAACTGTTGCCTGACAAAAGATGGAATAAACTACATGAACGCTGGTACCAAACTTTGTTCAGAAAAAGGTTCTCACAAATGTACTCCTTAAAACTACTATTTTGCAAAAGGATCAGTATTTTCTGATTCTACAGATAAATGAAAATGTGTGATCTTTGAAATCCCATTTCTTTTATCCACATTACCATTTCCCTCTCTAGAACAGCCATCCAAGTTATCATAATTCTGAAGTGTAAGAGCCAAATGCAAACACTATTTCAATAAAACAAAGCTTATATTGCACAGCAATAGTCACTGATTGTGTGAGCCACTTGCTAAAGTAAATTGAAGGACGAAACAGAAGAAACAAACAAATGCAATTACTTTTGGAGTCAATCATACTGAGAGGAATTCATATTTCAGTTGGTTGCTTGCCTTTAAAAACATTAAAAATGAGGGGACACAGGACAAAGACTGTAAATAGGGCCAAAAAAGAAAAATGAATTGCACAGAAAGTGCTGCAGTGGACTTACTGCTGCTGGCTGCCCTAGAAGATAGCCCTTTACTTGCTGTCTATCCTCACAAGAACATGATGAATAGACAATACGACATTATATGAAGTTACAGGACCTATCCAGATTTGAAACAATTAAACTAACTACATTACTTGCCAAAAAGAGTACGTCGTTATAATTTCCAGTAAATATCCCCACAAATTACACCATGTCTGTGGCGAACAGTTTTATGAATAGATCAGGTATTTCCACTTAAGAGCTGGCTCAAGCTCTTAGTTTTAAGTTTTACTACTGATGGCAGAACTTCAAAAGCTCACACAAAGCTCTTTTTTTTTTTTTTAAACAGAACTGGACTGTAAATCTGTTGAATTTCTCTTTCATTTGGAAGTGAACAAATTATTTCGATGCTTACCATCTTGCATTTGAGCAGACATAGAACCAGCAGTATTGCCTCACTGAAGCCCACCTCATGCAGCCCTCTCGCTGACAGCTGCAGTAGCCGATGCCTAGGGAAGAGCGTAAGACCAGCATTAGGTGATACTTCCTCCATGTACTCTCAGCATCTCATGTCTCTGAGAACAGCCTTCCTGATATTTTTGGCATGTAAATTCACTTTATTGTACTGTTTGTTAATACAGAACTTGAATATCCTGAGTTATACCTTTCATCTTATTTTTTTCTCATCCTGAGAAGTGGCATAGTGGTCTGAAAGGGGGGAGACAGGGCAGGAAGAAAAGGGGAGGACAGAGATAACGTAAGACTAAGTATCGCCCGCATGTAAGACTGGCCAAGATCAAAGCAGCATATCTTGCCCTAAAAAAGCAATGAGTTTGTGTTTTCAGTCTTATGCAATTTTCTTTCACCTGGAGAGCCCAATCTCCTGCCCAGACCAACCATCTCACTCAAGCATAATGTTTCTTACGCCCCACAGAACGGAATTGGTTTCACTACATCTGATACCAGCACCCCAGGGAAATGCAATGTACTAGACAACCTCTGGAAGTGTCCTTCAGCCATATTTTCTGTAAACCTCATGCTCATCCACAAGCTCTATGTGATCTTTTAGAAATTTGTGCAGTACTTAAAGAGAAGGAATGTGATTATTGTCTACTGAAACCAATGTAGAGAGCAGACAATACAGGAGAGCTTGTGCTCACAACAGATGCTGGTGCTGAGATTTCTGCTGTGTTCAGACCAGTAGCTTCATACCCAGCTGTAACATATTAATGCACCCTAGAAAAGACATAAACTTGTACAGCATCAGAAAGGCACAGAGACTTACCTCATTCGAAATGGGACAAAAAGTTACTCATGGACATTGTTATGCAGGACATTAACTACAAGAGATGTGGAAGACGACAGAAGATACCTTCCTTGCATTTGTCAAGCATAGGAGAGATCTGCTCCCAGAGCAAGAGTATGCAAAAAAAGACCAAGAGTATGAACATGTAAAAATTTTTTTAACTTCAGATTCAGTGTCAACAGGAGTTAATATACAGGAATAACATGATGGGAAGGCTATTTCAGAAAAACTAGTTAAGCTACATTTCACAACTTCTTGGAAAAGTATCTCACTTGTGCTTTTGTATTTCTGCTCATAAATATATGAAAAATCTGTGCCTCTACTAGGGCTTTGCTTTTTTTAATTAAAAAGTTTGTGTAAAACACATTAAGTAAACCTCCCATTAGTACTTTTCAAAAGATGTAACAGTTAGAAGGCTGAGTAAATTACATGCCAAACCTATAAACTCAGCCTAGCTCTTGTTAAAAAGCTGGTTTACTGCACATAGATGTTTCCACCCAACAGATACGAAGTAAGGTGCTACACATGTGGACTCATGCTGTTTACTAATCCTTACTTACTCCCGTTTTGCTCAGATTATCCCATCATTGTTCTTACCACTCTTACAGAAAAAGTTAGACCTCATCCTGTAAAAATTCATGGTACCTATAAAATTAAATTTCTAAATTCCACTGTAAATCTGCTTCTTCAGTCATTCAAAAATTCTAAGAGTTCCTTGGAGATTGAACTTTTTGACTGAATTTGTTTGATTCATGCACCTACCTAAGGATCTTTCTATCCTTCCAATCTAAACCTAATTTAGAAAAAAAAACATGCTTAGAGGGAAAAAAGCTTAACTGTTTAGAAGTTTGGACCTTAGTTATATAACTAAAAACTGTGTATGTTATATACATACCACATCCGACATGCAATTAGCAGTTTATTGACAGCATGATGAAAACTCTCATAATCTGAATATCTGAAACAGGTTGTCACTAATATTGAATGGTATGTTATTTTTTGGCAGCTTTGAGTACTTACTATTATTTTTATTACTATTTTAGGGGGCTCTGAGCTTAGCAATATTGTCCAAAAAGATAAAAGAAAGGTGGATGAACAGGACTTGCCAGGGGAAAGGAAGCACTTACAGAGAGATATCCAAAGGCAGAAACATATACCTGGACTATGACAGACCTGGAAGAAAGCAGATTTCTGAGTTATGAGCCTAAAAATAACTGAAATCTTTCAAGTGGAAAAAGAAACTCAGAGTGACAAAATGAAGTAAGTACTTTAGGATTTATTGGAGTTCCATGGGAAAATGTGAAGTGGCAACAACCTGTCACAAGACAATGGAAATGCGACTAAAAGTGGAAGAACAAGACAAAGGATACACAGGACAGAAAGAATGAGTGATATGGTACTCCTTCCCCCTCTGAACAAAATCACTGATTCTGCCAAGGGAAGGGAAGTAAAGCAGGTTTTATGCAAAGAATCACAGGTAATGAAAAAGTGGAAAATACAATGAATGAGACAAAGAAGAACTGTCCAGCTAAGAAAGAGGCAGAAGAAAGTATTTTTGCAATGTAGAAAGTGAGTGCAGTCACAAATTCTACAAGAAAAAAATCAGAGATGTTAGAACAAAGGTATGGAAAACTTACTTGTCCTGTGAACTAAGGAAGGGGATGGGCAGATTTATCCTCCAGCCTCACTGAAGAGTTTTAACAAGGAGCTAAAAAAACCCTATTGTAATTCCACAGTATTTACAAATATAAAATGCTAGTTCCAGCTGGCCTTGAACCTCAGTCAGAATGTAAATGATTTTTTTTTTTTTTCCATTTTGTAGATTATTCACACTGAATAACCTGTGGAAGATAAACTGGGATTTTAGCCCTTGATTCTTATGCCTGCCATAATTGACCAAATTTAACATTTTTTTAAGGAAAAATAAGATAATTACCTGTAAAAGTATTTCTTAAAAACTTCCTTTTGCAGGTTTATTTGCTAGGAAAATTATAAATGCATCGTCTTCAGTAACTAAATTCCTGCCAAGCACACTGTAACAACAAAATATTATCATAGGAAGCATGTAATTCAATTAAAACGGAGAAGAAAAAATACATCAACTTTGACAACTTATTTTTTTAGGTTCCACAGTTGGGTTCATTGAATAGTGTTATTTCTGATGAAATCCTATGTATTTAGAACACCCATGACCTCATATATTTTTTCAGGGGTTTATCAGTAAAGATGTAAATAATAAGTAATTAGGAGATTTTTTTTTTTACACTGTTTAAGTAAGGAAGAAAAAGTTGGGTTTTTTTCCTTCAGATCTATATGCAGCAAAGGATAAAAAGGACTACTGTTACATCAAAAATAATAGACGCGATGAGCAGATGACAAAGAGCCAAGGAGGACTGACACTAAAACCAAGAGTTCTGTGATCTAAATTTCTCTATCAGTCAGATCCGCCAATGAAAGTCGTTCACTAAGAAACAGTAACAGCAGGTTCTTTTGATACACAATTTTCAGGTTTACAAAGGGGGGGCATTAATTCATGCAGCAACCCAAATGTTAGAGATGGAGCGGATGCGAAGATGCAGCATTTTTCCAAACCTGAAAAAGGATACATCTGTAGTACAACTGGGAAGCATGACTGCAGTATGTGAAAATGAGCCTAAGCAAGCTTTCATCCTGTTAGGTTGGGTACCAACACCAGAGAAGACTGTCCAGTACAGACTTCAAGTAGGAGACAGCCATGGAAAATACACAACGCTGTACTGACTTCTAAATCTTCACAACCTGACTGGCCTTGATGCTTCAGACAGCTTACCTGCATGAGCTGACCTAACACCATCAGACTACAGTATAGACATACCCAAAAGCAAATGCCTTAAGGCTTCAGTGGACGTATACTTGGAACAATTACTTCACATAATCAATTACCGGATATCTATCCTTATCTCTGAGACACTGTCACATTGAAATGTAGGACCTAAAGGTAAACATAAGTTAACTGTGTGGCAATTTGATGTGAGTCATAACAGAAGAAGGTCTCAAAGAACAGTTGCAAAGATACCTTCAGATAGAGACATGTCTTTAAGTAACTATTTCACCAACCAGGCATTTACAGACATTCTTCAATCTCCTGAAAAGGAAAAAAAAGCTTTATAAATGTAATCAATTTCAAGTTTTAAAAGTACTAGTTTACTACCTCTTAGTCTCTGAACTACTGCTGAAATGTATTTTTAAGTTTTTTGATCAACTGATGGCTTCCACACGTTTCTTAAGCACTTAATTACAAGTCAGGAAAGAAAGTCCATTTCATTTGATGCCTATAAAGTTGGTGAATGATTTAAGGTGTGCATGAAAACACTTGAAAGCTACAAACATTTCTTACCTTTCCTTCAAAGTTCTGGTGTTTAAGCAGCTCAAACAAGTAATTTATCAGCTGTTGAAGGTGATGAAACAGGGCTTCACTGATGTGGGGGAAAATAACGATCTCGTGGTTAGGACTTTGAACTGGGAGTTATGAGACGTAGCTCTTAGTCCCAATTTCCCACGGACTTTGTACATGACCTCTGCAAGTCATTTTACTCCTCCTTGTTTCTATGCATCTGTAAAAATGGGAAATTCAGTTCTCTCTCTCAGGAATTCTTATGAACCAGCATGTCCAAAATAGTATGATACTGGGCTACCTTTGTAATACTAAACAACGGCAACAACATTCTTGGGCATTAAACTTGGTCATTTATGACGTGAAATTGTACCTGCCACATGCTCAAACAATTGCCAGTCATGACTTGCGAGTTACATTGCCTAGAAGGCCTCCCAGAGTAACCACTGCTTTTAGTATTATGTTTTAAAGAGAGTATCGGTATCAATAGGAGAGATTCAATTGCAATAGGCCAAACAATGATCCTTTTCCTGTTGGAAGTGTTAATGTAGATTCAAGCCCTAGTTTTGCTTACGTTACTAAGTAAAAAAGAGCCAGGGAGAAAGCAAAAGCACTGGGCACCCACAGATCTCTGTGTAAGGAAAAAGCCATTTCTTTGGGCCTGAGTGTAGATCAGGTAATGTGATTTTATGTAGATTACATTTTGCTTAAACATGCACGTTAGATACACATTCTCTCTCCTTTCTTACCATCCTATAATAGTATAAAGATGATTTAAATTTAGCAGACCCTTGAGGAATTGAACAACATAATGTAAACAGTGAAGAGACAATTAAGCAAGAGCCTGAATGATACTGTGACAAAGGAGAGACAGCACATTGAAGTGCAAAATTCTGTAAGAAGTTAAAAAGAAACAGCAAACCATTTTACTTGGACTCTTCCAAGATGCATACATTTAAATATTGATGTTAATAACATTGTAACACGGAAGCAAAAACCCAACATGAAGATAGGCTGGGTGTAAGGTCATTGTGCAAAATACAGGAATCACACTTGTGACTGGAAGCCTGGCTGTCAAGGGCATGAACAAGAACCTATTAATCCGATAAGCCAAATATACTGGTTTGCTCCTCTGTTTGAGCTGGCATCCACTGTACCCCACACAATTGGAATGGTCTGGGGTTTCCCCTGTTACTGTTGCCACTACCTCTTTGCCTCCAACCAGCTTTGTGTCCCCTGGCACTTTCTATTTCTAGATTTGAAGTGTGACCTTTTGCATTTGAACTTCTATTTCCGCTCCTCTGAGGGGGAATTTTGCAACTCTTGCTCTTTCACAGGTATGTGCACCCAGGCCTACTCCATCAGTGAATTTCCCAGGAAAATAAATGGTTTGGCACATGCTGTTTTTCCTTTGGGAGTCCCATTGGTGGTGAATGAAGTGACAACTGCTGCTTGAAACAAATTCCTGTGCATTTTGCTATGTAAAACTATGTCATCTTATGATTCTTCTCATTCACTTATATTACTCTCAGGCACTCCCAGTGAATGAAATTCCACAACTTCCCTATGTAACACTGATATTACTTTATTAGAAAGTTTTTATTTTCAGAATATCAGTTTTTTTCTACCACAAATTAGAAGCTGATTACTTTGTGTTCCACTGATGGAGCTTCTTATAATCTTTCTGTAATAGTATTTTACGTATCAATAAACTATGTCCATTCAGCCTTCCTTCTTTTAAACTCAACAAATCCAACTCTTTCAATAATACATATCTTTAAGTCATGTTTCTAAACGTTTTTGCCATTCTCCTCCAGTTGCTTATTAAAGGTGCTCAGGTCTGGACACAGTACACCTTCAGCAGCAGGGCATACCTCCCCTGGATTGTATGATACTCCTATTAATACATCCCTCAGAGATTTCCTTTTCTTCCCTCTACCTTCAACAGTATCACTTACCTTGTCAGCTTAGTACTGGTTTACTAGCCACACTAAAACCCCATCACCTTCTGCAGTATTTCAGTGGGTTATACTCCATTTTATATTTGTGCATTTGATTTTGCTTTCATAACTGCAATACTTTATACTTGCCTTTATTGAATGACATCATGTTAATTTACAGTCCTCTATGTATCAAGTAATTCTGTCCTTTGGGATAAGGCAGGTTCAGACAAGAGTAAACTTTGAAATTCCACCAATAAGGTTGCTAATAAAAATACTGAATAAAAATGGACCAGAGAGACCCCCATGTGACCCTACTTTGACATGAAATAATTGATAATCACTCCAAGTCTACTTTTTCAAGCAGTCTGCTTTCACTTCATTATGTGATTTGCTTAAGCTTCAATGATAAAAGTCTTACTGAAGTCAAACATATCACATCTGCTGTATCCATCTTCTGCAGGCCAGTTACTCAGCCAAAGGAGGAAATTCAAGCAATTTGATAAGGGTCTTTCCTGAAAACTCCATATTGACTTTCATACTTGAAGTTTAAACACCTGATGAATAATAAAAGCTTGATGAATAAAGTTCTTGCGGATATCAAAGTAAAGATGATTTGTAATTACCCAGGCCCTCCCTCTTTCCCCTAAATATGGTTCCAGGTAGTCCTCTCCTATCTTCTAATAGCCAATATCTCCATGATACAGCTGTCTCTCCTCTTCTCCAAGAAAACTGATCATGGTCTTATAGATTGTTTTGACTGGATCCTTAGCTTCAACAGGAAGCAGAGCTAGGCCATACTGATGTGAGCCAGTCACTGAAAGAAAAACAAATACACTTACATTAGAATCATATAATGGTTTGGGTTAGAAGGGACCTTAAAGATCACCTAGTTCCAAACCCCCTGCCATGGGCAGGGCACCTTCCACTAGACCAGGTTGCTCAAAGCCCCATCCAACCTGGACTTGAACACTGCCAGGGATGGGGCATCCACAGCCTCTCTGGGCAACCTGTTCCAGTGCCTTGCCACCCTCACAGTGAAGGATTTCTTCTTCCTAATACCTAATCTAAATCTACCCTCTTTCAGGTTAAAACTCTTACTCCTTGTCCTATCACTACAGTCCCTGTTAAAGAGTCCCTCCTCATCTTTCCTGTAGGCCCCCTTTAGGTACTGGAAGGCCACTATAAGGTGTCCCCGGAGCCTTCTCTTCTCCAGGCTGAACAACCCCAACTCTCTCAGCCCGTCTTCATAGGAGAGGTGCTCCAGCCTTCTGACCATCTTTGTGGCCCTCCTCTAGACTTGCTCTAACAGGTCCATGTCCTTCTTATGTTGGGGTCCCCAGAGCTAAACGCAGTACTCCAGGTGGGGTCTCATGAGAGCAGAGTAGAGGGGCAGAATCACCTCTCTTGACCTCCTAGTTACACTTCTTTTGATGCAGCCCAGAATGTGATTGGCTTCCTGGGCTGTGAGTGCACATTGCTGGCTCATATTCAGTTTTTCATCCAGTAATACCCCCAAGTCCTTCTCCAAGTCCTCATACTAAGACTGACAGATCAACCTTACAAGCTTAGTGTAAGATAAGATACCACCTAGATACCTGTGTGATGGCATAACTCTTGCTGAATCTCGGCTTTAAGCAGAGAAGAGCTTGACAACTATCTACAGTGGAGACTCTCCTCAAGGGTTGCCGGAGTTGTGATGAAGTGTGCCACTATGACTGAGCAGGTTCCACCGTAGACATGTCATGTATCATTATTCTGTTTAGCAGCCTTTTCAGATAGCTTTGCTCAGCTATTAACATGATCCTGATTTGATCCTGTGAAGACAAAAACACCCCCTTCTTAACATCAAGGTCATGGAATAATGGCCTAGGTATGGGAGGCTGCATGAAAATTACGTTCCCTAGTTAAAATAGAATCACTTGGGAAGAGGGAAAGCTATAGGACTTCATGGATGCTTTATCCAAAAAAGTGAAAGTGGCAGAGAGAGTCCTGAGTGTGGATTTCACCTGCTCTCCTGAACAATGTAACAACCTGAAAAGAAACGTGATCGTGAATGGTACTGTTGTAAACACCACCGAGGTTCTGTCTTGCAGTCCTAGTCCTGATCATTACCTGCTTTGTCCCTGTTGGTCTTCCACACTGCAAACAATTTAATTAAACCTAGAGAACTTTCGAGAATACTGAATGAACACGTGTGGCTGGTGCACCAAGACAACTTTGCCAAGTGAATGTGGAGCAAACTACGGGATGGCTGAGCTGCTTTAGCTCCAACAGAAAGTCCAAAGACTAGACCTTCAGCCAAGAGAGAGAACAGACAGAAGGCTTTGTAGATAACTCTCACAGAGCTCTTTATGCTCTTGATAAGGATCTCTCCAGTAGCATAGGAACATCAGTACTCTAACACTGACAGACATCCAGTATTCACATTGAAATAGGAAGGCTGAGTGGACTAGGATAGGTAAAGAATTTTTCATAGAATCATTTCGGTTGGAAAAGACCTTCAAGATCATCGAGTCCAACCATCAACCATGCCCACTAAACCATGCCCTGGAGTACCCTGTCCACTTGCTTTTTGAATACCTCCAGGGATGGTGACTCAACCACTTCCCTGGGCAGCCCATTCCAATGTTTGACAGCCCTCTCAGTAAAAAAATTTTTCCTAGTATCTAACCTAAATCTCCCTTGCCTCAACTTGAGGCCATTTCTTCTTGTCCTATCTCCAGCCTCCTGACAGAAGAGACCAACACCCACCTCACTACAACCCCCTTTCAGGTAGTTGTAGAGAGCGATAAGGTCTCCCCTCAGCCTCCTCTTCTCTAGACTGAACAGCCCCAGCTCCCTCAGCCGCTCCTCATAAGACTTGTGCTCCAGGCCCCTCACCAGCTCGGTTGCCCTTCTCTGGACACGCTCCAGCACCTCAATGTCTTTCCTGTAGTGAGGGGCCCAAAACTGAACACAGCACTCGAGGTGCGGCCTCACCAGTGCCCAGTACAGGGGGATGATCACTTCCCTGTTCCTGCTGGCCACACTATTTCTGATACAGGCCAGGATGCCGTTGGCCTTCTTGGCCACCTGGGCACACTGCTGGCTCATATTCAGCCGGCTGTCAACCAGCACCCCCAGGTCTTTCTCTGCTGGGCAGCTTTCCAGCCACTCTTCCCCAAGCCTGTAGCGCTGCATGGGGTTGCCGTGACCGAAGTGCAGGACCCGGCACTTGGCCTTGTTGAACTTCATACGATTGGCCTCAGCCCATCGATCCAGCCTGTCCGGATCTCTCTGTAGATCCTCCCTACCCTCAAGCAGATCGACCCTGCCTCCCAACTTGGTGTCATCTGCAAACTTGCTGAGGGTGCACTCAATCCCCTCATCCAAATCATCGATAAAGATATTAAACAGAACAGGGCCCAACACCGAGCCCTGGGGAACACCACTCGTGACCCGCCGCCAACTGGATTTCACCCCATTCACCACAACCCTCTGGGCTCGGCCATCCAGCCAGTTTTTCACCCAGTGAATAGTGCACTTATCCAGGCCACGAGACGCCAGCTTCTCAAGGAGTATGCCATGAGAGACAGTGTCAAAGGCCTTGCTGAAGTCAGAGACCAGAAAGAGATGTTATTTTGAGATTTGTTACTGACAGAGCAAAAAATCCTGACAATGTGATATAAGAAATCCCACAAATGTGCATACTGCATTTCTGATCATAGACCTAGAAACATAGTGGACAGGGATTAAGGTTAAGGACACTTTAGGAGCAGAAAGCTCTGCTTCTTACATTAAAGACAAAAAAATATGTATTGAAATAAATCAGGATATATATATATATGCACGCAAAATCAGGACAGAGAAATTAGGATTCTGTTCCTCAAGTCATCCACCACATATTTAAAGCACTCAGAAGAGTAATGGGCAGATGAATATGGTGCTTAACATATCAAAACCAAGGACTTCTGGACTGTGAGGAGTAGACCTTGTGCCAGACTATACATTGATACAATACATTACTTTGGTGTTGTCAGTTGCGACTTGAACATGCCTTCTCTGAATGTGAACAAGAAATGCCCAGTACGTGTTTCAGACATAAGTTTTGAGATACTGATGAGCAGAATTTCCTCCTCTTGAGTCTGAGCATGTCTCTGAGAAATGATATGTTATGGTCTTGTAATGAACATATATAGGAGGAGACGACTTTTTGCATAAAGTGGCTGAGTTTCACTACCATAGTCAGGGATTTCTTAACTTCTATAAGCATGCCATGGGATTATGCAGTTCACAGCTAGACCTCAGAATAGGTGGTGATAGGTAGAAAAAAAAAACCCACAGAACACAAACACAAAAGCTCGAAGGTTGTTTTTCCAGGTATTACAGAAAGACTAGAAAGGAGCTTATCATAGTAGGAGGATGAGTGTCCAACTACTTTACCTAACTTTTCACAGCCTGAAATGAATCGTGAGGAGAAAAAACTCTGATAGGTTTCTTTCCTCCCTGCCCTCCCTTGAACTCCAGGGGATATTTAAATACAGGTGATTTTTTTTTGTCTGCTGGCCCTTGAATTTAAAAAAAAAAAATTAAGAACCATAAAGTAGTTTATAGAACCTGAGCAAACTGGTCTCATAATATGTTTTTAGAAGCCAGTCATTCAGGCAAAGGAGTCCTGGTCCATCTCAGATGAGCTATCATCACTGTTGGGTCTTTGCTAAAAAAGAACTAGTCCAAGCAAAAGTAATTTGCATTTTTTTCTGAAAGTCCAAATATTTTCAAGGACGAGAATAAAATAACAGTCTCCTTCCTATACTGGAAAATAATGGAAGTGGGACTACTTTCCTGAATTTGAATTTTAAGCATAAATGCCTTCTCTTGCAAATCTAGGATGAATCACCACTGTACGTTCTGCTTGGAAGTAAAGCGTGTGTACTGTAAATGTAGAAAAATGAGTTCTATGGGTCCGAGTATTGCAAAGAACCTATCAGGTGCTTAAAGAAATTACCGTACAGAGAGGCCTGAAAGTTGATGTGAAGACTGTGGGACAAAGAAAAAAAAAAAAAAATTATTGAACACTGTAGCCATGGACTACAAAATTAAAGACTCCAGTTCATATTAGCATATAAAAAGATCTGATGAAACTGAGCTAGTCTGTCATCAGATGGAAGAGAGGCAGAAGGTAGCACAGATGGTGAAAACAGAGGAAATTATTCATGGTTCCTCATCACACCTTGAAAGGAGCTACTGAAAAGATGATGTTGAAAATTAAGACCAGAAGGCATTCAGGAACAACAAAACCTCTAAGCCCTCCTTTATATTCCAAAGGTGTAAATATGTCCTGAGGTTAAATAGGCTTATGGTTTGAGGATTTGTCTTTTATAGAAAATGAAAAAATCAACGTTTCTTTTTATCTTTCAGAGTAAAAATACCTGAACACCAAAGGTTGGCTCTTGAGTCTTTAAACAAATGTAGAACCTCATAAATCCTGGCATATTAGATCAACACCCATGAACATAAGTTTTCAAAGTTTGTCTTTCGTCAGATTACTTCAAAGCAAGAGCTAAAATGTCCTGTACATTACGTTATTTGCAGTGCCATTCAGACCTGCAGCACCAAGCATAACTTACAGAGGTCCATGAGGAAAATTAACCCTTCCTGAGTGCAGCCCTAAAGTTCTTCTAGAGTCTTGACAGACAACTTACAAAGCAGATGAGCTGACAACTGTGCTTACCTTATGAGCAAGCATTGCCTGATTATTTATCAGGAAGAGTTGTAAGGAAACCAAGCAGCAGATTTTTCCCCCACTAAATAAAGTCTGAAGGTTCTTTCCATTGGTAGATATAAACTAGTGCACTTTTTTTAGATGTGTCCATTACTACCCATAACAAAGACATCAGATAAAATGTATTTTAAAACCAGTTTTGTGGACTGTGGATATGTATATCCTGTGAATTTTCCAGGACATGAGGAAGAGGATGGAGAGATATGAAGAAGATTGATTGTAGAACCTAGACCCCACCTAGGCTGTAAAACCTTCCTAGGGTAAAAAAAAAACAAACCGGGCCAAACAAAAATCCCCATCCAAGCAAAAAACACCACCACCACAGTAGAACAGCATTTTCTGCCATTGTTGAAGTGGGAAAAATTGCAGCATACAGCAGTTCTGAGGCTATGATGAAAAAGTTGAAGAGAAGTTAAGTTACACTGTCAGCAACCAAAGCCCCAACTACCAGTTAGTTGGTGGGGCAGAACTGAAACAGTTCCAGGTATTCTACACAATGTACTCATGCACTGAACATGGTGAGTGGGGGCAAGACAGGACATAAGCATGTCCAGTAAGAACAAGGGAAAGCAAATATATTTAGTCCCAAATGCCAAAGGCATTGAAAGTTAGAATCTTAACTTTTTGCCGAAAGGAGAGGACCACAATCAAATAGGAAACATAAAGAGGATGGAAAACAAAAATGCTGAGCAATGACAGAAAGCTAACTTAATAGCAATCTTCAGTTTAGATTTCAGGACTTCTCATGGTTTAAATGAACATAAAGGGGGCCTCTGATATCAAGAAAAGTCCAACTTGACTGGCAGATGAAAGCTCAGGACTCAATTCTTGACTCTCCTAGAAAATATGTATAATTCTGTATTCTACCATTGCTGAGGTGGGAAAGGATTCTTCTGGTGTCCAAAATGAGGCTAGCAAAATTTTGCTGCCTCTCAAAAGCACTATGACAAATTCAGAAAGATTTGAAGGTGCCATGATATGTAAACAGATTCAAGAATATGTATTGCCTTTAGCCAAGCACAAACCTTCACATTACTTCAGAGAGGAGAAATATTAAAAAACAAAAAAGTTAAATCTCTGCTGATTGCTTCCCTGTAGTTTAATTAGTGAGGAAAGGCAGTAAGGCATCACAGAATTTCCATTTTAGTTTTACTGTTCCCCACAGTCAGTATTTTATGCCTGTTTTTTTATTTCTAGGTTCCAGGGACACATAGAAACCATTCAAACCTTGTTCTTTTGTTTTCTATCATGAGAAATCCTGGACACAAATAAAATCTTATAATGGACCACTATTATTCCTCTCCTCCCCTTTCCTTTCATAAACAATAAACACACTGTACTCAAGTAACGACATACAGACACTCTGGTTTACTTACAAAGATAATTCTGCAGTCCAGGTTACTTCTATAAGAAGCAATGAGGATACATGATAACAGTACTCAGAAAGAAGACTTGAAACGTGGAAGAACCCTGTACACTGTGCTACGTAGTGGCAACACTAAGAATTCACATAACAAAAAGTATGCTCTGTTGCTAGAATCCCATCTTTAAAAGAAATATACACTAACTCTCAAATACAACCTTTTGTTACATAAAACCTCACACAGCCTCTCACCTATTTTTTTTTCCTAGAAAAGACCATGTTCTTCTAAAATATTCCAAGGGTTTTTTTTTTCCTTCCACTTCAGAAGAAGGTGACCCTAAAATATGATAAACTAACAGAAGGAAATTGGCCAACAGCATTTCTTTTAGAAGTTTATCCAGTGCCACTATCATAACAAAACATGCTTTGGGGAAAAAACACCACCTTTTAATGCTTTTTAAGGCCCAAACATTTGGTGTTGTGAGCATCAGTCTTATTAAGGAACTACATCGCTTATGACTGAGAAAACATTGCTAAAAAACCTGTAGCTCTGAGTCTTTCTGGAAGATGAGGCATAAATTTCTAAAACAAAACTTAACTAAAATACTAAGTCCATCACAGGAGTCAGACCTGCAACTGAAAATACAAATGTTAGACTTGAAGCTCAATAAAAGAAAACCTCCTCTATCATCAGTCTTATGTTTTACCACAAAATAACTGAATCATTACAGTGCCAGAAGCTGTGCTAAGTTGCAATGAATACACACCTCTATTAGAGAATTCCATGTGAAGACTTTAACAAAGCAATCATAAGCAACCTAAGCATAAGATCAATGAAATAAGCCAAGAAACATGCTACAGAAAAAAAAATAAATCAGCTTTTCATCAGCTTTAAATTGCATTTTGACTTCTATAACCTGCTTCCATTTGTTAAACAAAGGGCAGAACATACAGCATATTCAGCTTGCATGATAGACATCTTTAATGAAAAAGTTATCTGGATGTTAAACAGCTAAAATAATCTTTTTAACACTGTTTGATAGGTCTCCATGTGCCAATTAGCCTTCAGAAAATTCTAGTTCTCTTGGAAACATAAAGTATAAATAATATCAAACCATATTATTAAAATTTTTGAGCAACCACTTCCCTACTTTTTTTAGTCCTTTTTTTTGAAATTCAGAAACCTGTGAGAACGTGTCAAACTCATGAAACTGTTCTGTATTCCCATGGAGAAAGATTCTAAGTAAAATTATCCCCACCCCACCCTTATACTGATGAAATGGGCTGTAATAAAGATAACCGAAATCTAGAAAATATAATGCACAAGGCTAACAGAAAACTGTGTAAGGTTAGTACAGTCTTTCCAGTCTTCTCTGCTTAACTGGAATTTAAATTTTGCTCCAACTTCTCCCCACTACAGCTATTATTTGGCACAGAAAAGACCAAAATCCTCACAGCAGGCTTTATCTCACACTAATTAGCACACTGTATTTCTCCCACGTGTCTGAAAATTCACTACTAGGTATTAACACTTCTATTTTACCATAACTGTGGCTTTCAGTTAAGAGACCTCAAATATTCAGGTATTATTTTATTTGGCAATTTCTTAGTAATGTACTTAGAAACTTAAATAAACCTGTCACAGACGATAAAGCTATCTAGCACCAAGGCTATGGGGTTCAACATGCTGGACTATGGATAACTAGGATGCTATTGGGATCCTCTGCTTGTGTGTCTCGTGGCTGTACAAAGAACTTCCCATATTCTTACCATGAGGTCCAGAAAGCTTCCCACGAGAGTTGCAAAGGTAAAAAACAGGCTCCAAGGATTCTGTGGACAGAATTGAATAGCTGAACCCCAGGCCACAAGAGAAACCACCTATTTTCAGCCTACTGTATAAATCCGTGCTAAGTGTGTCCCAGGAAAGTTTCCCAAAGATTATATAAAGAAAAAATAAGAGAAGAAACAAAAAAATTAACAGTTTTTGAAAAGAAAACTTAAGAAAGCTAAGGACTAAAAACTTACTAACACCACATATATATTCTGCTGAATAGACAAAGTCACATAGAGTGATCAGATATCCCAAACCGACCAGGAAAGGCACAAAATGGAAACCTTATTCCAGAATCTCCAAGAATTTTACTAGACCATTATTTTGTTGCAAGTTTTATAAGTGGGATGTAAGAATTTCCCTCTCCCCCTTCATCATAAACTGTAATCCTGGAAAAAGCTGGCAAATAGCCACAAAAGTCTCACATAAATCCTGGAATGTTACTTGCATCCAATTTTTCCTTTAAAGAATGATTTATTTTCACCCTACTGTGCAAACATATCCAGGCATCGGAACACAAGGACAAGCCAAACTGTACTTTTCAGTTTCAGTTAGGCAAAGAAGTCATGGTTTCAAGTTCCTGTAGTGTTCAGTCATCCAAAATTGGAGTGGATACATAAACTCTCATTACAAGAGTTCTGGAAAGTGGTGAGTACCAGAAATAAGTTTGCAGTTGTCTTACTGTTTTATACTCTTCATTCATTTCCATTCTCTATGGAACTCTTGGGTTCCATGATTCCCACAAGTCACAGAGCTAACATTTAATATTTCAACACTGGAAGTTGTTTATGGTTTCTTAACTCCAAGAATTGTGCAACAAACTAAGCAAGCTTGTAACCATAGCAACTGTGGTAGAGAAAAAAAAACAAGTTTCAGCCATGAAACTGCAGTGTATTTCTAATTCTTGCAAATGGTATTCTTTCATATTCCACATGTAAAAAATTCATTAAACACGTACAGTAACTAACATATATATGTATTATGTACTAAAAGACACTTCTTACTACTGTGCTGTATTAAGTACTCCATTCCTCTCTTCTCTTTTCCTCTCTCCCTTTACCAGAGTACTACACTTTCTTCTGTTTGCTTATGAACACCTGTATAAAAAAATTAAAAAGATGCTTCAATAGAGAAGAAAAATGCACTCTGCCTAGTTATTTTTATGCAAGTAGATTCTAAGTGTCAGTTATATTTACTATCCTATTAACAAACAGCTTTTGTAGCATACTGTCCTTGGAACTGGCTAGGAAGCATTCATATTTTGCTGATTCTAGGAGGTTCGCTAGGAAGGCATTAAATAACAAGCCCATGAACACATCTGATTATATGAAGTACAGCATGCATTACTATATAATGTAGTTAAAGCAGTTAAAGGAAGCAGGACTGAACCACTGTTTGGAACTGAAATGATTTTAGGTACCCATATGCCAGGCGGGGCATGGATCTACCTACCCAGAGAGAGTATTACATTAAGCCCTGTACAATCTTACACAGACACTTTGCTTGTAACTATTGTTTCTTAGTGATGGTAAGCAGTTACACTGGTATTAATGAATACAAGATAGAAACACTGAAAAGTTCTGCACTCAACTACCTATTTCATCTCAATTTTGGTATTTTATGAAGACTTGAGGGATAAAACTTTCAGGAAGAAAAAAAATCTCAAAGCCATATGAACATTTAAAATTCATCCATTTGGATTATTTGAGGACGTTAACAGACAAAATGATTTGAAATAACTGGTAGCTGTCATCAATACTGTGAATATGTCTAAATGAAGAAGGCTACACTTCTCGTCCTCTCTTACAAAACAATGCTTATCTTTCTGTAAAAAGTTTTCATATCCCCAAAATTCCAGAAAGTGATTTTTTTTTGGTTTTTTTGGTTTCTTTTTTTTTAAATAGGAAGAACCTAAACCAAAAAACTGTTTCCAAAGATTCGGCAAAATATCATGAAACTACATAGGCTTTGGGGGCTTCTTATTTTGTTTTGGGAGGCTTTTTGGTTCAACTAATAATTTTTCTAATATAAAAAGATATGTGCACACAAGTTCCCAGTACTTCTGTAACACTCCCGTAAGTAAGTTTTAATTCAATCAAATAACACACCAATTTAACAGAATCCAGAAATGTACAGATCACATCTCCAGTCCTGTAAGTATGAAACGTCCATGGAATGAAAAAATAAAAGAGCCTAGATAAAGCCAGTTTTTCTCTGTTGACTCTGGCATAGAAAAGCATCCTCTTGATTTGGATAACAAACGCCATGACCACATGGTCCCACTGGAGGCATCTGTTTGGAGATGCACTAGGACAGAAACAAAGCTGCGCAGAACTACCAGCACATGTTAACTGCCACAAAGAGCAGGATTACTGCTTTGGACTAGCAGGAGGTGGCCACATCTCTGCAGCTCGCAGCACTTCCTTTAGAAATGCCTGCTTTGGCAATTCCATTTAGCAAATGTATTTTTATACTTGATGCTTATTTAGTATTGTATTAATAACAATATTGTTTTAATGTATTCTTTTTAATTAAAGCCATGAAGTACTGTAACCAAAACAACATGGATGTAACGTTTTTATCAAGTGAAGAAACAAAATACCACAATAAAAAGAAATTTGGACACAAACCCAACATGCCAATTTATTTTTTATTCTCTTTGTACTACCAGAGTCTAGTTTGAACAATTCTTCCTCAAAAACATGCAGGTTTCACTGGACAGTACAAGTATTTGCTACAATGACATTCAGGTACATTATTTAGATGACATAAAAATCTTCAAACACTGTACTTCAGAAATAAAGAAGCTGGCACACAGATCTGATGAGATTCCAAAAAGTATGCATTATTTTTAAAATGGCAAACACTGCTTATTTTTCTTTCCATAACCAAATGATAAACACTGTACCAAGGAAAGATCATGCACAGCAACAGATACTCCGTAAGTTCAGACATCCCATTCATACTTTATCCTTACAATATTTTAATGTAGCTCAGGTGGTTGCATCTATTTAGACCAGTGACCGTAAAATTATGTACCTATAATAAATAATGGATCCACTAAATCAATGATAAGGTATTACCTTATAAATAACTGCCAATTCCAATGACACATCAAGACAACGTTCCTTACAAACCTTATCACCACTCTACCCAAAGTTCACAAAGTCAACAGCAATTACCGAACATACAGAAAGTAAAAGTGTACATAGAGCCAAACAGGTATCTTAACACTCCAAATTTCAACATATGCAATACATGTTGCGCACATTAATCCACTAATTAACGCAAAGTTTGATAAGGGTGTCACAGGTTGTGATATTTAATCTTCTGGCATCTCTTACATCAAATGGCAAAGATGCACAGTCTTGCAAGTATGCAGACTTAACTGGAATGTTTAGAAGGGATAAGTAATACATATCCCAACAGAAAAATAAAATCACATCATAATTTTAATAATTAGACCATACTTACTTCTGTAACATCTGCCCCGACCAAACCTTTGCACAGTGTCTTAAAAAAGAACTGGTTTTCCATGATGACAAATACTGCTTTCATATGTGGGGAAGGTCTGAAGTAATTTGCTTCTTGTAAAAGTTACTACTACTCTCCAAGAAAATGACTGAAAATAATCTAGACCTTCTATTACAATACTGAAAGCTTAAACTACAGAGCTTCATGTAACGACACACCGAAAGAATTCCAAGCAAGCTACAATTCATGGGCACACTCTGTTTCAACCTGGCTGCTTTTTACAGGATACTCTCTCTTTCTTCTCCAAAACCAGCCCCTTCTGAGGCTGTAACAGTGTGGAGCTCTGAGGAATCTTTTGAAAGCCTGGTATAACTTGAACGCTGGCTCCGCTTGTGAGCAACGCTCTTCAGGTTCTCATTCTGAACAGCAGTTGAATTGGAACCTGAGCCAGGGTGCAGGATAATTTGAGGTGAATCTCTAATACCTTGTATTTCTTCAAAATTTTGATTAGCTCGGTTGTTTGGAGCACTGTTATTATTTAAGGTTACTGTACTAGGGGTTCTATTTAAATTATAGACTTTCTGGCAAGCTGGCCAGCTCTCTTCTGGGCTACTTGCTATGAAGCTGCTTTCAGAAGGGCTTTTCTTATCTTCTGAGCAAATAGACATGCGAACCACAGCTGGATCTTGAAGGCCACTAAGGCTGTGTGGAATTCCTCTCTTTCCACTGTGACCGTCATCTTCAAGCTCAATGAGATTTGCCTTTTCAAGCTGTGAATCATCTGCACCTTCATTATGGAGGGAATGATTTGGTGAACTTTCGTTGGATCTTACACCAGAGTCAGACGAATCTTTTTTATCCAAAAGAGCATCTGTCAAATACTCCTTTGCTTTGATGAAGGTTCTAATAGGTTCAGATCCATGTTCTGGAGATTTGGGCTGCTTCTCTATTTTGCCATCTGTTTTCTTATCTTTACCTTCCTTAAGAAGAGGAGTGTTATCTGATTCCTCAGTTCCTGACTCATCTTCATCACTTGGAAGTTTCTGATACCGGAGAGTAACTCCCTTAAGCTTTAAATCTGCAGCCTGGAAAATACTTGTTCTTTCCGAAGACTTCTTTCCTGGGAGAAGCTTGGAACCAGACTGATCCGATTTTTCATCTTCTTCAGTAATAGGATCCAAAGGAGATGCATCATTAGTAGAAACACCTGAAGTACTGTAATCAACAACATCATTCCTCTTCAGCAAGAATGACTTTCTTCCATCATCTTGTTTCTGTTCACCATCTTTTCCTTTTTCCTGTTCTGCACTGGAATGCAAGGAACCCCCTGATGTACTCTGCCCCATATAGAAAGCACTTGAGCTATGAGGGGAGGACCTACCACTTACTGTAGTAGAATTAGCACCTCCTTCTAACTGTGACATTTGAGCAATATACTCTCTATATGCATCCCTGTATTCCGCCTGCACCTTGTCAGTAAGCTTTGAGATTTCAATACTAGAATCTTGAGAGTTAAGACTTGAAAGACTTGGAGTTCTACGAGTTTGTGACTGGGGAAAAAAAAAAAAAAAAGAAAAAGAAAAAGAGAGAGAACAGTTAAATGAACTATTTATTTTGACTTTCACTAACCTTTTTAAATTAAATAACTCAAAGCATCAGGTATGTGCTTAAATGAATTTTTTTGTTGTGAATAGATTATGCAAGTGAAATTGTCAATGCTATAATTAAAATATGCTTCCTATAATCATCCAATCACACACATTCACTAAACTTACGAAGTATTCCTATTGTTGGTCCCCATAGCATAAGTTTTCCACAAACCAGGACGCTTAATCATATAGATATAACCTCTTGGTCCATCCTTCTCTTTCTCACTCTCTATTTTTCTTTTCTCCCTTCCCTCCACCTTTTTCCTGCTCTTATACGCATCCTTCTTATCTTTCTTGTTTCTGTTCATCATCTTTCCTTTTTCTTGTTCTGCACTGGAATGCAATGCAAACCAACGTGTTTCTTTCCTTCTCAGAAGATGCTCATAATCCCCCCAGCAAGCAACACACACAAGATCTGCAGGTTCCATTATTCCCCTCTATATGACTAAAAAAGTATTACTGACAACTTTTCATAAGATCAATAATGTTGTATATACACTAGAATATTGGGGAACAGCTGAACATGATTAACTACAGGAAAATCATGTTTAAGTGAATTCTATCTGCCATGACACCTAAGCAATTCAATGCCCAAAGCAAAATGCAAGAATCTCAGAAATAGTTAACACTTGATTATTTATGCATATTCACTACTATTTATCCATACTTAACAGCAGCTATCGTTCCTCACCACAAAGAGAAGTATTTAATTTTATTGTGTATTTCCAGGAGTACTCCTCCTTTTCACAGAGAAGCAGCAATATTCTTTTTTAATCAATACTGACTTTAAAAATTCCAAAAGGCAAATTGTAATGTTTTCTTAAGGACAAACTACCTTTCTCATTCTTTTGATTTAACTTCAGATAACTATATGGGCATCAGAAGCACTATTTATATAAACTTGCCTTTTAAAGAATGTTTTAAAAAAGATTTTCGTGTAATTCTTTCTGTGTTTCTGACACAAAAACGACATAACAAATGTGAGTCATGCCACTTCACTTTTGAAAAACATACATTGATACTCCATTGCTGGAAATAGGCGGTAAGGGTAATTGGGATCCTACAAAAACACACAAGCGTGCACGCACACACACAGAAGTATCTGGGGTAGAAATCTCTCTCTGGGATATATATCCCAAACCTCTTTTCAGTAACAATTTTGAATATTAAATGTATTACCTATAGCTAGTAATTTGGGGTATTTTCCTATTTTGATGCACCTTCCAGATTTTGTAAATCAGACTTCTAAAACCAGAGATGAGAAAGCTGCTAAATGTTTGGATTTGGGGTTTTTTTTGTTTGGTTTGTTTTTTAATTCTAATCACTATTTAGGTATCAACTGATTTGTCTCCTTTCTTAAAAAGGGCAAAAGAAAATCACACACTTCGGGTGATTTCGTAAGATACAAAAGAAAATTGACCATAACCTATGGCAGAAAGCGTAGCTAGAAAAGGATGTCAGCTCTGGAGCCTGTGAATAGCTTATGCATTGTCAGGACAAGGCTCTTGATGTCATGGAGCACTGCAGTTGTCTGTTTTAAAAAACCTAATAAACTATCAGTAATCCTTTGAATAGCATAACATCTGGCTAGCACATAGCTAAAACATTTCATTCACAAAGTCTGAATACTATGATAAACAGAAATCTTGCAGGACACCACCCTAAGCAAGATGAGAAAGGCAAGATAGCTTTAATTTTTTTCTCTTGAAGAGTGATTACTCAAACAGATGAATAGTTTTCAGATGGCAAAGACAAAGACTTTGACTTAGAGAGTGCGATTAGTTTACATCTCTGCAAAACTGGTCTTTGCCAAGACTGAGAACTGAAAGTACTTGAACTGTCACAGTAGACTTATTTCTTGACCTCTCTGTATCCAATAATGGAAAAAACCCTTTACCATACAGGTAAGCAAGCAGAATACATTTCTCTCTTGAATACCTGCCAACTTAAGTTACTATGGCGTGGAGGAGCTTCATCAAGACCAATTGTGTTGAGTTCTTCAAAGCTGAAGTTAAGTGTGTAGGGAGCTTGACCAGAAAGACCTGTAAGCTCAGTGTGAGGCAACTCAGTGTTATGCCCAGGACGACGAGTAAGCTCACTATGAGGAATTGCGGTAGTAACATGCTCAGTTGTTCCATGAGGATCTTCCTGTACAGCCTGATTTTCTGAATTTCTCATTTCAAGTATCTTAACACACAAAAAGAGACAATATAAGTGTAATTATATAAATATAAAAAGTTCTCAAAATTGTTAAAGAAGAATTTTATTAAAAATAGGAACAAGGACTTCACAACTGTGAAAGTGTACTTGCACATGTGGTTGTGATCATGGGAAAGCATGAAAAAAAAATCTGTTCACAGACCTAGTGCATTCACTGTCTTTACTACAAATCACATTTTACTATTTAAGATTTTTTTTGTATTTACAAATTATTATTACTGCTAAAACCTTAAAAGAATTCATATGCCACAAAACACTTAAATTCTTGTAAAACTAGATAAGTGATAAATTACAAATTTAAAAGCAAAACCAAACACTTCCGTTTTATAGTTTAATCAACCTGAATGTAACAATAAATCTCATCTTGTAATTCTCAGTGTTTTCAAGACTGATTTAGCAGTTCAGAGACATACTGTAATTTTCAGAAAGAAAACTGGCAATATACTAAAAATACCTAGGAGAAAACACAGTTCTCTGTGATGCATATCCCTCACTGTAAAACTGTCATTTACTCTCAAACCAGGAGGAGGGAAATGGGGGAAATAAGATATCTATATATATGCTTCAATAATAGTATTCAATGCAGCACTCTCGCATTATACAAGTATGTGCCAATCCAATAGTGTACATTTATCTCATTGGCTTGATTTTTAGCTTAAGTTCCTTTAAAAATTATGCTTATGCAATTGTGTGCCATGCATCTCTAACAGCCTGGCTGTCCACTTCCTCGCACTAACATACTCTGAACTCCCTGACTAACTTTTAACAGAAGAACAGAGGCTTCAAAGAAGAATTAAGTTCTGACAGTTTCATTAAAATAGGCAAATTTAAAAAGGGAAAAGGGAACCCATACAGGAAAAACAGATCTTACAAAAAGAGGAGGCAAAACTTCAGAGTTCACAATCAATTAAGATGCAAATCCATAGGCAACCAGTTCTTCATTAAAGGGCTCAAGACAAAAAGACAAAGTAACAAAATAATAAATGCATGCATGTTTTAAGACAATACTTATCATCTCAAACATGATGATAACAAGAAGGCAACAGGAAAGAAAAAAAGATAAGGTTCATAATGAAAAAGACTAATTTATGATGACCTGAATACTGAAGAGAAAGTCTTACCATGCTCCTGAACAGGTGCCAGTCACCAAAATTCATATTCATTTCTTTTTTCAGTTCATCAATGTTGCACTGAGCCAAGACACGGCCATTTATATTTGCCTAAACCAACAGAACTAAATAATGTAAATCACCAACACAAGACTTATGGTCTGGCAGTAACAGACTAAAAAGGTAATTAAAATTGGATATATTGATGGGGACTACTAGTGAAATTCCCCAACATCACTCTTAAGTCCAATCCTATATAATAAACGTGTTTTTATAAAAGAATATTTATTGATGATTGCTGATGGACAAGAAGAACCTACATGTCATGAAAAAAATGAAAACATTAAACCCATCAAAAATGTATATATGAAAGGCAATATGATTGTGTTCTATAAACAGACATAAGGAAACAACACATCAGTGGTAGAAAATTTCACATACAATAAATCACATTCATCTGCCTAGATTTCTCAGACTCAGAACACAAATGGACTGTGGATGCCAAAGTATCTGACGATAATCAGACAATTAAGTGCCAGGCAACCTATGACACCTGGCTTAAGGCATCTAACATCAAGTACTACCTCCATCAAGTTCCCTCCCTGCATAAATACAGGCTTATATTCCTCCCATCATCAGAAATACCTGGGGACAGAAGACTGGACTTCTTTCTAATTTTCATCATAATTCAAAGATCAACATAGAAGTGTCTAAACACCATCTATATTCCAGGAAGGTGATTCCATATGTTAGGGATGTTTTTATAGTGCTTAACTTCCAACAGCACCAAAATCAATACAGAACCATTTTCATTACGTAACAATGAGAGGTATTTCTCTTTATACCATGTATCAGTGGGTAGACAGAACGTAAAAGGGGAACTACGTCTTAGGAGAGTAGCCACAAAATGGAAGACCCAAGTTGAGAGCTCTGCTCAGTCTGAGGGATCTCAGTGGTTTTGTTCCCATATCCCAGCAGATGGTCTTAATCAAACCAGGAAAAAGACCAGGCTGAGCCATTTTCATTCTTCCTTTTGACATGATATCACTTGTAATAAGAAGTGCAAGAATATAAATAAGAAGAATCTCATTAGAGATAATGGATGAGCACATTCTTTTAGCACTCTAGAGCCACTGAAGCAACTGGAATTTTTTGCAGCTACACTTACTGAGCTGCAATCTGACATCCTGCTTCTTGCTTTAAGGAACATTGCTGAAGCTTCTATGAAAAACCTGTCTCTTAATCCTCGAATCAACATCCTCATTGTATTTTTTAAGATATGATAGGTACCGTCACAAAGTGAGGTCAGCAAAAACATTGACTAATGACAACTGTCGTATTTTTTCCATTCTTTCTTTGTAAAAGGAGCATGTGGAACAGTGAAAAAAAAATAAAGAAAAAAATTATTCTGTGCTAATGTCTCAGAGAAAAGACCAGTAACAGAAAAATGTACAGTGGCCCTTTTCTGATGATGTGGAATGTGGTAAGACAGAAATGGAACCATCTTCACCACTCATTTACAACAGAAGAGATGTGCCAATTTCTCACAGGGGGGAAAAAAAAGCCAGGAATGTTGCTACCTGGATATAGAACACATTTGCAACCCTATTTATCTACACATGGTGATTTTGAAAACATGTTTCTTGCTTCTTTTCTCAAAATAACCAGTCTCATCAGCATTATATTTCTGAGTCTGTTTTTCCTTTTTGAGACAGAGCATTTTCTCTGAAAAATATATGCTTGCATTAAAATGTCCTCCAAACTTAGCACACATAGAAGTTAGGATGTTGTTTTGACATATTTGATATGTTTCAGTAAACATTTCAGAGAAAAGAGACAACTAAACATTTCCTTTTCCTTATGTATCTCCATGTTTAGGTACTAAATACATAAATGAAATTCAGCTGATACCTTTCTTATAGTTGCAGAGTACTGAGGTAGCATGCTCTGGTCCAGACCATCTACCTGCTTTAGCTTCTCACACACAGCTTCCACACTCATTGTGCTCAGAGACACATGTGATACTCCTGCAGTCGATCCTGTGCCTGCTCCTGCTCCCTGTAAGAAGTGAGAAAATGTGCACATAAGTTTTGTTCAAATACTCAGTACACCCAGAATTTCACAATATACACTAACACAAATCAAGCTGTGTTCAACTACATTTTAAAATTAAGATAGGAGAGTAAGAATGTACAGGTATTTTAAATTACTATCAGAATATCTATATATTGGTAAACATTTATTATAGGCATTTATATGAGAAAAAAATAGAGCAACTTGAGTCCTGCCTATGTGAGAAAATAACTCTCTTAAATAACGTTATTTAAGAAAAGCAACATAAAAATCAGAAATATTAAGTAAGGGTTAATCAATTTCAAATGCACCTTTACTCAGAGTTTCCCCCCAATTTTAGTAGTTAGTTTGGTTTGGGGGTTGTTTTGGGGGGTTGTGGGTTTTTTTTAGTTTTGTTTTTGTTTTTTGTTGTTGTTGTTTGGTTTTGGTTTTGTTTTTTTTTTTTTTTAAATAATGCAGACACAACTTAGATTTTCCTGTCTTAAAACCTCCTGGTTTACTATCAGACAAAGATGACCTAAAACGTAACTCCTGAATTATTTGGATTCATTGGGCAATTTTAGCAATATCTGTCCATTTTCCAGAGGTTCCTTCAGCTCCATGTATGCAAGATCAGCCACGGGGCTGTGTACCGCAGTACAAAACCACAGAGCAGCACTGCCACTGCACTCCAAGATACTATGAGGATGCTTCATGTATCTCAAACTTTGGCAAGATTTAGGTAGAAATTATTCACAACTCAGATCTGTAACACAGAAGTTGTCCTGTTAATGTTGCCAGCTTCCGGGAATGTCAAAGAAAGCGTGGAAAAACAAAACAAATGCATCTGCAGGTAGTCAGTATACTAAGACAGTACGTTCTCAGAAAAACCTACGTTCTCCCTGGATGGGGACCTATGCATCAAGTAGGAGCAAAGTGCAAAGCTCTAAACAGTTATGCTAGTGATTCCAAATTCCTAAAAGCAAAATGAGAACCAGTTCTATCAGCTATGAAATACTTGTATGCCCTCTTCCTGGGAGGGAAGTTGCACCCTCCCCTTTTTCTCAATGTGAAGTTTTGAGTTCAAGCACTGTAGACCATGCACCAAGCAAAGCTCATTTTGGGAGAATGCAAAAGAGCCTCTAAAGCTTCAGAGCTCATCATCACATGCATAAACCCTGGGATGTAGAAGTGCATTTTGACTATCCAGAGTTCAGTCAATCAAATTTGACTATATTCCTCAAATCACCACTGAAGACTGTTTTTATACTTGTGATACTTTTTTTCCATTTTCATTTAATTACTTCAAAGTTATTTAATCTTTCAGAATTAATATAAAGTAACAGACCCAAATATATTGCTTATGAAAACCAAGGATTATCACACAGAATGGCATTAACCATATCTGAATTATCTAAACTGGGATATTTAAGAAGAATTTATTCAACTACCATTCCATTATCTACTACCATTTAACCTCAGAGTTATTTCTAACTTATTATTATTGGAGATATCCTGATCTGGGGAAGTAGGCACACTCCCCACCTAAGCTACTCTGAGTTTCAAAGTTTAGATGCTATTACATGTAATTCCCTCAAAGTTCTCTGCCAGATGTGCTTGAAATGGACTTAAAACTGGCAAACTATCAACTTCACTCAAGAACACTACAGGAGGTTGCGAGGAATCTAAGCCTAGCAGTTCGCACACTTGCTTGAAAACAGAGCTGGGGCACTAATCGTTGTTCCTTTGACCATTTGTTTTGTTTTGTTTTTTTCTTACATGATGTCAACTGGACACTAAACAAGCAAAAGACATACCCCATTTTGTGGGTAGGCAGTCTACCTAAATTATTGCACGTAAATTAAGCATTGTAATTCCTCTGCAGTCTAGGTACCTAATATAGGGGCCTGGTATTCCTTCTGAATACAAGACAGTTACTTTTCAGATTCTGGAATGTCTCCCTAATTAGGTGCCTACAATACCTAATTAGTTATCATATTAGGCATCTAAAGGAGGAAATTTAGGTTTTAATCTAGCCTGATTTTTAGCACAGCTAAAATCTTTATCTTGTTAAGGATGTAAGCCAACGATCAAATTGATGAAGATGACAGCAAGAAGCTTCATCGATAGACTATTTATCATACACTTCTTTTATGTACATGTCTATTTTTCCTCTTTAAAAAATCACTTTGAGTTTTTCTTCAGAATATCAGTTTTGTCTATTATTTCCCCATAAACACACTATTTACTATTGGTATGAGTTAGATAATACATCAATAAAGAAAAGGTATTAAGTTAATTCAAATCTTAATTATTTTTTGAAAGAAAGCTTATCAATTAAAATAAAAGAAACTGTTACAGCCAAATTACATTGTGGCACTACTAAAATAAATTATACCTAAGTAATGTGTGTGAGCAATCGCCTTTGTTCTCTGAATTGATTAAATACATTATCTATCATGTATCTATAAATAAATGAAGAAAATTTTTAAACACTTCTAATTTAACAGTTCTCCTTGAAATCAAAATATTTTTTTAACAATCAAGAACAAGTCATTCTTTCTGCATGCATTAAGAGTTAGTTTAGAAACTCTTCTTTCTGTGTATAAAAAAAATACAGAAAAGCGCTAAAATATTTAGACTATTTTTGTTAAACTGTGAACTGTTTGAAATAGATGCATATTAATCCAAATCATTCTTTATAAAAAGCACTCTCCAAAGAATAAGTAATGTAACAGCTTTAGGGATATTGTCATCACGTAAGTGAATTAAAACTGTACTTAAACTGACACATTTTTCAGCCTTAGTGGTTTTGTTAGAGATGCTTAGAGAACATTAGTCTGAAAAGTATTTGCCATGCAAAAGCTAAAAGCAGCTTGTCAAAACAAACCTCAAGGCTAGTAATGAGCATTAGTTTACAGACAGCCCAGCATGAAGCGCCAGTATGATAGCTTCTGAAATGACTCTGAAATAAGTGAATGATAATTCACAGAAAGTGGCTGTACCTGTCTGTTTTTGTTTAACCCAGACTTACACGACTTTGAGAAAAGGACAAAACAGAATGAAAAGAAACAACAGCTTAAAGTGACATCAGAAAGGTTGAACATACATATGAAATGCTTTGAAGTAAACAGAGGAAATTGGTGTTAGGACAGAAACAGGGTATTTTCATAATGTGATGAAACTTTTAAGATAGACCTTCAGAATATACATTTCGTATATGCTGTACAAATACTACACCCTATGAGCAGACCACTCTGTTTTGCACTCGCAAAAAAGTGACACTTGCTTTATTTTGTTTGCATAAAAGTTTTACATTATGTTTCTGATGGAAAACTCTGCTGTTAACCAAGCATTCTCCGGCTATTTCAAGATCAGGTTATACCAACCAATGTATCTCAAGCAACTTCGAAACCTTGTATCTGAGCACACACCCCTACCCCCATTCCCCAAAAAGCAAACCACCACCACCCACAGAACTGAAAAGGTACTTCTTTTAAGAACAAATATTCAAAGCACAAAAATGCTACATAAAAGCACCAGGAAAATCCATATAAGAAAACTCCCATGCCACACACTTTCATTCATGCTCAAACTTTTGAAAAGCACTTCCAGTTTCTTAGAGAGTACTGTATGTTTATCTACACTACATGCTCTGGGCCACGTTAGTTCTCATTCAAAGCACACAGACTGCATCTTAAGGTATTATATATTCAGTGCAGTATGAAAAAAGTATTTGAACAAAGTAATTATATTGCAACAAGCTGCATCCTAACAAGTCATAATTAACAATGCAAACTAAAGCACACAATTAAGTTCATGACAGATAACCACTGCTAATGCTAGTTTGATTTCTAACATAATAGGGGATACTACGAACAGATATTGGTGACACTACAATCCAATGATACTCTTCAGAAGAGCACTCTAGAAGTTTCTGCAGTTCCTCTCAGAAATAACCATTTGTGCAGTAAAGTCAGCAGAAATGCACATTTGCCTCCATCACAGATGTGCAAAGGTTGACATCTTAAGTCAAGCCTCTTTTCATTAGTGATTTAAGCCGATACCCTACAATGTGCAATGCACCTTCATATTGATACAACTACATAGATGGTATTTGTAAACTTACCAGCTTGACTTCTGTGTTTTGATCCATTCAGTAAAGAACAGTAAACTACAGTCTGAGATAGACAAGTTTTATCATCAGCAACAGAATCCAAATATAGAAGGTGGCAGAAGTCAAATTATTGATACAGGATGACTGCTCTCAAAATACTTCCGATTTCCACTAAGCTAGCCTAGACTTACACTGATTTTACAAGACTAATGATTAGGATCTGAAATTTCAGAACTTGGTCAACTCCAGTGTCAGAATGACAACAACGGCAGGGCCTTAACTACCTCACATAACATCCTCAACATAGCTCTGCCAACTCATGCAATGGGTAGCAATGATGAGCTGTGTAAAAAAAATTAATACTCCCAAAGAAACTGGGTTTTGCCCTGTAAGACTTAGAACATTCAAAAGAATGATTATTCTCCTATTTTATGCAGATTGAAAATTGCAACATTTCTGGCTCCTTGCCAGATTTGCATGAAAGATAATTTTGATTCTACATGCTGCTCTTGTTTTCAATCATCAATCAAACCAGTGACACATCTTGGTGTTCATTAATTACTTTGTACATTTTTTTAGTTTATTTCATTACTTTGCATGCACCAATACATTTAATAAGTAAAAGCTGTATCATTTATATAGTGGCAATCAGCCATCAGTTAAGAGCTACCTAAATAGCTGGATGACATTATTGTACCCCATCACCTCTGGATAATTGCAGTACCTAAAACAAATATAATACTGTTTCCTTTCAAAGAAATTTCAATAAAGTCTACAAAAGAAGTGTTTTTAGAATAGATGAAACCCTGATGATGTATCCTGTCAGGCACACACTCTTCGTTACCGAGAGGGTGGTCAAACACTGGAACAGGCTTCCTAGAGAGGTGGTCGATGCCCCAAGGCTGTCAGTGTTTAAGAGGCATTTGGACAATGCCCTCAGTAACATGCTTTAAATTTTGGTCAGCCCTGAAGTGGTCAGGCAGTTGGACTAGATGATGGTTGTAGGTCCCTTCCAACTGAAATAGCCTGTTCTATTCTAATACCATACCCTGACTAACAACATTCTCACAAACTACCCAAGGGATTTAAAAAAAAAAAAAAATCAAAATTTTAGATTTACACTGTAGGTTAAATATTGCTAAGTCTTAGTAAAGTGTATGATCTGATGTGTTGTACTACACAGATTCACAGTAGTATAAATTAAACTCAAAAATAGATCTAAAAATCCTCCATTATCGTTATTTCAAACAAATTTTCTTTTTAATGTTTGAACTCCTGTATTTTCTTGCTACAGCCAAAAGACTACATAATTTACATGAGTCATTGCTCCTTGAAACTGCAGCCTATGTGCGCTTAAGATACACACTCAGAGCAGCAAGCAGAAGAGAACCAGGTCCAGGTTTGCTGCGGGAGCAAATTCACTACTTTGCCCTGAGATTAAATCCCACTTTTCCAGTCCCATGTCCCTTCTCACACTCACAGATACACACATACTTCAGCCATCACTCTACTGCTTTCTCAAAACTCCTTACTTTTTCTTCTTGCACTGACAAGCTGCAAAGGACTGGGAATAGAATGGGATACTGAGATAAGGAATCAAACACAGGGGAGGCAACAGCATCTCCAAAAACGTACTACCAGAAAAACTTAGTCCAAAGTTATCCCTTCACACAAGGTAGCTAATGACCTGGAAGAGAGAACTTTAGAGTAGATTTTCCATTGCATTGCCCATACATGGGTGCTCAGTGAAGGTTATGTGCAGTTAAATACAGTCCTGGAATTTGTGTGGGGTTTTCTTCATTGCACAACAATGGAAAGACATTTTTACAATGATTTACTAGAAGAAAAAATAACTGAGATCAAACTATAACTGTTGCCAACAACTATTGGCAGCAAGCATTAAGAGAATTATGACAGCCATATTAACCTCTTCACTTTGGTAATAAATCATGATTTTCCATTGATTCCCACAGTTAGATTTAAAACAGAAACCCATAAAGAAGACAACTTTGTGTGAATATTTAGGATAAAACAACATAGACGTTAGCTTACGATAGAATAAGCTTACAACCAGCAATTTATTTTTTTTTAAATTTCTATCGAAAGTTGCTTTATACTGTGTTAACTGCAATAGCTTTATGTTCACCAACTAAAGAAGTATGGATCAGGTGAGAGAGCTGACTAAAGCGGAAAAAAACACAGTTACTTCATTCTAAAATCTAAGCACCAAATGACCAGCTGTCATTCTTCACTCTGTTTAACCACCACAACAGTCTTTTTACTGAAAGCTCACCATAGCTACTGAGAAAGGCAAGGGGAAAACTACAGGGGAAAAATATAATACATCTTATAAGTGAAATATTAGCTCTTAAATTCATTCACGAACTACATTAGTTTTCAACTACTCTATTTGCCCACCAAAGCCACTGGTGCAGTGTTAGTGAACTGCAGTTATGATTAATGCAGACTCATTACTGCTGAAAAAGCAATGAGATGCTAAAATTTCCACACCACATGACTACTCATTTACCATTGAGGGGTCTGTGGGTGCAGGAAGCCCCTCATCAGCATCCTCCTTGATAACATCCTAACAACAACAAAATATTATGGTTTGGGTAAAATGATCAAGGGCTTAACAAAAAATATGAAGTAAACAGTGAGTGAGAACGATCTCGTAATAATACATAACTCAACAGAAACACATTTGTTTTCCTTAAGTGATTAAAGATTTTACCACCTTTTAATAGCTTTGCTCATTGTACCAATATCCTAGAAATATACTGATTGACAAGTGAGTCTTTTACTTTTTTAAGCTTCCCTTAGTTCTTTATTCCATTTGAACAGCCATCTGTCAGTAAAATAAATACTGTTAAATAGGCATTTTATTATTCTATAGGAAGCTAGAAAAGTCTGCTCGTTTTTCCTTTTCAATGGGTAAATAAAGTGGAATTATATGTACTTAGAAAACCAAGCTATAACTGAGGCATACTTAAGATAAAATGTATTTTGTTTTAAGTATTTAAAACATTCCTTTTAACTTTTTACTTTGGCCTTCCAATTTCTAGTATTCTCTACAACATTAAAGGTTGTCATTTTATCTTATAAAATTTGAATATAAATTTACAAGTAGCAGTCTTTCTTACAGTATTACACTATATCAATTTCTTTACTGTAGTACAGCTGGCATTTTCATTAAAATATTTTCTTGCCAATATTACAGGTCACACTCCTCTATCTTGATACCTGGATGTTAGAATTGGTTTTCCTAAGTAATTTCTAAAGTTAAAACAAAATACATTTTACATTACATGTTAATAACACCTTTGCTTTAACTATTTGTAATATAGAGCTTGTACTTGTCTAATAGTGAATCATCATTAATAACCTTCATTTTCATTACTCACTATATGTATTGTCTAGGTTAGTATTTGAATTATCCTTCAAAATACTTACTAGGCCATTGTTCTGATCTCTGGACAAACTCGTTTTTAGTGGTGGACGTGAGATGAGATGAGAACTGCCAGGGTAATACCTTGGCATGTAAAGATATGGGGCAAAGAATGGCTATGGAAAAAAAAAACGTAACAAAAAAGGGACAAACAATTACACAAATCAAAATGTAATAATAAAATAAAACTTATTTCAACAAAACACATCCTCTAGTTGAGTTTCATAAAGTGAAAAATAGCAATTACTAATAGCTTGCTTTACTTTTTGCATTGAACAGAATTCAGTCAAAAGCTCTGGAGTGAGTTCTTCAAAATCCCTCAGCGCCAATGGGTGCTCTCACATGGTATTCTGGAGGAACAGAGTTGGAGTGGTTTTGGTAGCTACACTCTAACACCTGTTCTGAGTATGGGAAAAGGATAATTTAAGGATAATTCTGATAATTTCACTCTCTCAGACCTGCTAAACCCAAAACTGGATGCTCAGTAAAACTTACAATGTTTCATAATATTGAAGACAACTGTACCAAAAGAAAAAAAAGGTGATGCATAATAGCATCACTAGAACTCCCCATATTTGTGGTAACCAATCTGAAGGCTTCCACAAATACTAGATTTTATAAATCTATAAACAGATTTTTATAGCAGACAATATTTGAGCTTTGTTTTGTTGGAAATACATCAATGCATGTTGTTCAATACAAATACCATTTTAAAGGACAACGTTAATTATCATAAACCAAATATCAGAATAATTTTTAGAAACAGAAATACTTTTTTTCCCCTCCATAAATATCAATTAACTCTAATAATGATTTTTATAACCAGGTTCCTTTTTATACTTTTTTACTAACAATTTTCAAGAAAATAAACACTATCCAAGTTTCCAAAAGTCTTATCAGCACAGCAGTGTAAAGGGTCTAAATGAGAACTCAGGCTTTTAATAAAGTCTCTTCTAGAAGATACAGAGATCTCAAAATTACAAATATACTTCCAGCAGTGGACTCCATATGCTCCAATCTTTCAAGTTTTAAAATCAACTGTAAAAACACATTCCCTGAAATTCACATGCTACCCACTGGCACACAACAAAACCTCTCCGTGTGTGTATGCACAAGTATGCATTTAAGTCATGAACCTTACAACTGGCAATGCAGTTAGGAAGTACAAACTGCTTTTCCAATATTGTGAAATTTTGTTTTGACCTATCTGTGAATTTGAGTTAAGTTTTGAAATAAAGATTTTCATCTCTGTATCAATTCTCTTTTAAGGCAATGTAATGGAAAGCAATAGAGCCTTTAGCCTTTAAGAAAGCAGAATTACAGTGCTCATTGCTTTCAATTCATTATCCAGTTCTTAAAAACAAATACACAGAAATCTCAAAATCATGGCTGTATTACAAATTTCTGATGTTTCTATACTGAGCATTTAAAAAATTGTATTACCCAGCTATTTAACAAAACAGAACATAGTATTTGGTTTGTGTCTCTGCACATGACAAGATTCTGGGTAGTCTACTGCACCAAATTCAGCACAGAGTAAATAATTTTACGACCCAATGGCCAATATATGAGGGAGAAGTAAAATTTGTTGAAGTATTCCACTTTGGATTTGTCTATAAGGACTAAGAAAAACCTCTGCATTCAGAACTGAGAAATTAAAGTTTAAATCCTGTGTACATCAAATACTTAGATGGCATATGTTACAAGTTTGAGTAATTTCTGAAAAACAGAAATGGTTCCATATTCTTAGCTGCTAGAGGTAGTCTTTGCACACTCTTTCACACAATTACCACAAAAAGTTCATACGCTCTTCCAACATATGAAGTGACATGATATTCATTGTAACTGTTAGTCTAAATGTGGAAGTTTGGTTTGGTTTGTTTTAAACAGGTAGGAGAAAAAACACCTAGCCTTTGCTTTACATTTATTGGTTAGTATAGGATGAGTCAGAAAATTCATTGATCTAAAACTATTTCACTGTCATAAGGCACAGATTCTATGGTATTTTCTGAAAATGAAACTCTCTTCAAAAAAAGTTCACGTTATTTCTGGAATAATTAAATGCCTAAGTTTTCCACTAACAGCTTAAACCACGTGGTAAACCCCCAAGCATGAAATGCTTAATGATCATACTGCATTCAAGTGCCTAGCTCTCACTGCAAAGACTATCCTCTGAAATACAGAATGAGCACCTGTTTGTTGGTTGCAAGTCATCAAACTACAAAGCAATGAAAAAACCCTGTCCAATAAGGCAATTATCCCACAATTCTTTCATAATTTCTAATTATGCCTTGAGCCCACTTCAGCTACTCCACTGCTTCCAAGCCGTGGGATTAATTCTCCATTATAGGCTTGAACTCTACAGCCTCAATCTTCATTTGAAGTACGGTAATACCGATATGAAAACATGAGATCAACATAAATACATGTTGGGCATAAACCAGCGTAGAGCTGTTCTCCAAGTTTGGAGATAGCCTATAAAGCATAAGTGTGGTGTTTATTGGTTTTCCAAGATATCAAACAATTTGCTCCTCTTTTGCAAAAAAATCTTCACATACCATGATTTCTAGTTCCCTCCTAGGAAATTCCAATTAGACTTGCCTACTGCTCTAACCTTCCCCAGAAGAAACATGATCTCCATAATGTTCCATGATAGCAGCAATTTTGAGAAGCTGAACTTGAATCCAACTTGTAGCCAGGCCATTAGACAGTGGTAAAATGTACACATCCAGCATAGTCCTATACTGAGAGCCAAAGCACCAAGTTGAAGAGCTGCTAAATGGGACTATAATCTTTCCTTTACAGCTATACAGAGGGAGAATGGGGTTTTAAACCAAAAATGAATAGATTATGTCACTGGAAGTTCAAGGTCCGTAACATAGGAGCATCTAAAGAACAAAGCAGAAATGCACGTAATAAAAAAAATTGTATTTCCTAAAAATAAACAGAGGGTTTTTTTCCCCCAACAGCTCAAGGGCTTTTTTCTTAAGCACAAACAAATCCCTAAAGACTACAGGACAGGAACTATTTACTGGTCTGAATAAGGCACCTATCCCCAAACCTTAGGGTGGTTTTGCATAAAATTAGGGCATTTCCACAGAAGCATTTGAACCCATTGTGTTGTGTCATACAGATACCCAAGACCTCTCCCAGAAACTTCTGCTGGGGAAAGCCTATTCTTCAGTTGCTGCTCTTTTTTTAAACACCATTCTTACAAAAACCTGAGAAGTGAAGTATGATTACAAATGCTGAAGGAAACAGCCTTTCAGTCTAAATTTTCTACTATTATAAGGTTCTCATCACTTACCTCAGTATGTGGTGTCCATGACAGTACCTTTGTGACTCCAAAGTAATGAATATAGCTCTTTGTCAATATTTGAAAGTGTGAAACACTAAAAACAATTATACCTTAGAAGGGCAGTATAAAATTCCAGAAAGAAAGGTCAAAACAGAAGTATTTTAGTCTTCAGCAGGCAAAAAAGTAAGCATGCCTGTAAGCCTGTGTATGCAGTTAATACAAATGAAAAAATAAACTGATTGTAAGAACAGCTTATGACTCACCAATAATTGCTTTTGTAATGCTTATTAGAGCCAAAACCAATACAAGTTTCAACTGCATATCACCCCACACTTTAAACCTTGTCATGTACAGTAACACAAACACAAAAACAGGGCTTCCAATTAAACGCCTACTTGAACAAAGCTGAGCTAGTATCAGCATGAAGATTCATGTGACAAGCGTTTATCAGTGTTGGACTACTTCAAAGTATATGTCATTTTAAGTTATTTTTGACAAAACAGTATATTGTCACTGTATTGAGGGTATATAAGAATAATGTTAGAACAAATAACTTAAAAACTTCTATGCTATGTGTACTCTTTTCTGTCTTGGTTAACAAACACTGATTTAGGAATAACTCAATTTTCTTTCCAGCTTATTGGCTTAAACATTTACCTACAGTCACATCTGCTTAAAGTTGAGGCCATTTCCTGTACATAGAAGCAAGCTATGACTTATACCAGCTTCTAGGTTTTTTTTCCTGATAATACTTCAGAAAAAAAAAAAGTAAAAAATAAAGTTTAAAAATACTGAATATATCCCACAAAAATAGAAAGTGTAGATTTGATCTGACTATACAGTAAAGTACTTCATTCAATTTTCAAGTGAGCCATGCCCAGGACTATGCTTCCTGAGGCCCACAAATAGCTGAAAAACATCTTTCATGCAATTTATGTTAATTCCTTTAAACTAGTGCAACACCAGTTTAGGGAAAAGATCCCAGAATAACTTTAAAAAGAGACAAAAGGGAAGACAGACATACATTCTTGTGATGTAGGTCCCCACTTGAGTTTCTGTATGTTTTAACCAAAGTCACCAAGAAAAAGCCAGGATCCCTTCCGTCGTCTGTGAGCAAGTATGTGAACGATTGAGCACAGTTTACCCCACAAAAATAAAATAAAAAAATCCTGTAATATTCTACAATTGAGCAGTGTCTCAAAATGATTTGACCTTTTTTCCCCTTGTGTAATTTGTTTTTCTGATGCAATTTACCACATTTCTCCCCCAGACTACACTGCCTGAACATTACTGTGAAATTTACCAATTTGTGGACTTTTCTCCATTCCTAACAAAACTTGCGTGGGTCTTTTAATATTTTATAGATGACATCTGCAATATTACCAGGTTAAATCAGAAGAATGTTAACTGGTTCTCGATTATTTACCCGATTGTAAAATGGATGCTGAGGTCCTGTCATACCACTATAGTAACTGCTATGAGGTTGTGGTGATAAAACTCCACTATTGAAAGGCCCATTGAAAGAGGTTGTAGAAGAGCAAGCTGATGAAGGCTGACTGAACAGAGATGTTGCTCTAGCAGGTGCCTCATGTAAAGGCAACGTGGGGTAAGGAAGTCCTCCAATATTCATTTGATCCCTTGCAGCACGAACATCTGAAAAATAAAAAGGTAAAAAAGAATGAGATTTTGCTTGAAATATTTGAAAAAGTTTTCATTTGTTTGCCAATTCATTACAGTACATTTTTGTGTGTTTAGCTCCAACCAGAAATCATCAAGTAGAATGTCAAATGTCACTTTCAGCTGCATTCAGCTGATTTCTCTTGAGGATCACATATACACAGGAGTCTTTAGGAGAGTTAGGACAATTTACTGCATAAATTTATGTAGCATATTAAATGCCTCTAAACATTCTCTCTCAGAGAGAACAAGTTACAAATCCCAACCCAAATGGGAAGAAATGCAGGAATACATCACACCAAGTATGTCTCTGATGGTAAGTATGTCTGATGTGATAGTCAGACCTGTACCATTTCTGAAGAGATTAATGAGACAGAGCGTTGTGAACAAAGTTAGGCCATCCCACTGCAGCTATCAAGTACAGAGAAGGAAGTTGGAAAAAGTAAGAACAAAAAGGATTCCAGTTGACTGAAGAAAAGTGTCATGACAGAAAAGACAGGCAAAGGGAACTATTAATACCTGAATTCAGTTCCCACCTAGAATACTGACTGTCATACTAAAGATTCATAAGGATCCTATTTGAAATTTAAAGTTCTGGTTTTCTTTAAAGCTTTAGCATCTCTTAAGAGGTGGGAATGTTAGGATGCCTTAGCCTTACTCTAGAGCCAATAGCAATTCCTAAGACTGGACAAGAAGTGCCATATCATCCATCAAATCAATCCACAGCAGCAGTGGGCAGTCAGAACATTTAATGCTGAGCAGAGTGTTTTTGCAGAACAGAACATACCTGAACCTCACTGCATTTTTTTCAGACTACAAGCAAGTAAAGAAAACTGCTTAACAACCACTCCACAATAAACAACTCTTGCCCTAGGATGAATTAAGTATCATACTATAGCAGACTAAAAAGTAACTCAGGAGTACCAGCTGCACAGGTATCTAGTGGGGTATACATCAAATGGAGATGTTCCACTTTGTTTCACTGGCTTCGGTTCTGCAGGACCTTACTGACACTATTCAAAATTGTTAACAAGAATCTGGAACTCAACTCACATCTCTACTACTAAAATACCATTGTGTGTATTAGTTTCCTCCATCTGCTAAAGCAGTCTTCAAATCAAGAACAGTGGATTCCCCCCTCCAAAAAAGAAGCTTTAGTCTTGTACAATCTGGCTTTTACAGCAAAGCTACTAAGTGAAGCTGAGTGGCCTGTTACTGAAGTCAAATCAGACAACCTGAAGGTCTGATTTGATGAACAAATCAGGAATTCAGCATGACACATGAAGTAGCTCTACCTAAAATGAAAAGAAATAATATAATTGTCATTTTCCATTTATTTGAAAGCATACTCACCTGCAATGATTTCTCGTAGCTTGGGATCTAAGTTTACAGTACATGGCAAAAAGGTTCTTACATCACGTGCAACAAGAACAGGTGTTCGCGAAGATAAAAATACTTCAAAGTTCCGTATATCTCCATCAATTTCAAGTAAAGGTTCAACATCTTTAGTTGTAGGAATATTCTTTGAAATTCTGTGGTGGAAAAAAATTAGATAAATCATAAACCATGTTTGTTACACTATGACTTCCATTTGCATAGTGATATTCTGGTGTGCAATACTATTGCGCTTGCATCCACTCTCCCTATTTTCTGGAAAATGAAGAGAACCCATGAAGAGCTGCACCGTCTGCAGAAAGAACAATTTAACATTTTCTAATATGCAGAAAATCTCAAACTGCTAAGTAATCTGATCTAATTGTATGCTTCAGAGAAATCTCAAAGAAGCCACACAGAAGACTAAAATCAGATCAGGGATTTATAGGTCAGTAACATCAAATCCAAAGTAAGGGGAAGTTAACATTTGTCAACATTAACCTCAAACATCCATTCAAATTCTGATATCCTAATCAGAAATTCCATGGTTAAAAATCTCATTTTTAAACTACCATTTCTTGTAACAGGAACACTCGGGCATCTTAGACATGGATCAAAACCCAACTGTGCATGATTTCGTGGTAAAAAGTGGAAAAACAACTGTCTGCTTTCAAGTAATTCACCTTCTAAGACAAGAAGCCACAAACAGAAGAGAACAACAAAACAATGAGACATGATCAATAATATAGGGGACTGTTGATGCATTATGACTATTCTCAAGCAATGGTGGGAGTTTTTTGTAAGCACTAGTACAAAGGACAGTTTTATGAAGGAACAAGGAGAAGGATTAAATGTTAGCCTTGTGGAAGTTAATGAAAAGCTCCTACTAAATGCAAGCAAGTGATGGAGGCTGACATGATGGGTCAGATGGACTTGTTGACATCTCATCTCAAAGTATCATGACTGGTATCTCATCTGATACCAAATTAGAAATTATAATCTAAATTAAAGCTTACTAAAATGAAAAAATGTTTCTGACACCCAGTATAATAAAAACAGAAACAGTGAAAGAATGCACTGAGAATGGTTGACATGGTTATAGTAATGACTATAAAGTGACTGTGACAGCACTCTACATGGATACCAATGAAGTAACCATGCTGTATTTAAAGTAAAAATAGAAAAAAGTTATGAGAAAAAAATATAAAAATAAAAATCTTTATATAAATATGAATTATGCATTTCACTAGTTAATGGCTTTTCCCAAAGACGTATTATAATCGCAGTTCTATAAAAAGGGATGACTTTGCATAGACATGTTGACTGCTCTGTGAGCTGCTGTAACTTGCTAAGAAGTTAGCATAGCACAAAGAAAGCGTAAGAATTTTCTCTGATTACCGGACAATTAAAGCAGCTAAGGCAGTTGCCAGTGCTGTCGTGGGGGAAAGGAGTGCACTGATGCATGGATGGAAAGGGAGGAAGGAGCCCTCATGTACACTCAGTAACCTATCAATGTCCAGCCAAGAATCTCTTACATTAAATAATTATACACTGATGTGTCTATGAAGAGAAAAGAACGTAACACTAAAAAAAAAAATCTGGTTGTAATTGAATTGTTTTTTTAATACAGCTAATGAACTAAATCTATCATTAGCTGATCGATCTTACCTTATTTCACAATTTGTTAAGCCTTTTAAAAGCAATGATCTTCTTTTATCTTTATTTTTAGATCCTCCATAAAAAGAATTTTATGTACCATGGGATTATTCCAGAGACAACAGCGGCAGATTTACACAGAATATTTAGCATTTAATGTTAAGAGAAATAATAGAATTGAGGATCAATGCTAGATGTTTGAAGTAAGGGCAACTCTTTTACATTAAAAATGTATTTTAACTATGTGTTCATCTTTCAATCTGATTTTTTAGGATGGTCTTGCCCTATACTAAAAGTAGAATTAACAAATTCCTATAAATTTTACCAGAAAACATCTGAATGGACCATGTACCTAACAGACGGAGGATACTGCCATACCATGCTGTCATAAGCAGTATCTACAAATAACTTTATTCACAGTGAGATGTTACTTCTACAGCATAGAAAATGTAACAAATATAAAATGTAAAAGCAAGTATAGCCTATTCTAACAAAGGTTCTGATCTTCTAAATCATTACAAGCAGCTGTCCGGATGGCAGTGGGATTATCCACTTCAGAAAAATTCAATGCATGTAAAGCTTCACAGGCTCCAGCCTTAAAAGAATAAAAGGTGGTGCTTCTGTAGGAAGAGAAACTTGACACCCAGAAGTAGGTTACAGTTTCAAAGAATGGAAACAGTCCATTCGCCAACAGTGTTTAAAGAAATCTAGTAGGAGCTAAAAGTAGTCCTCACCTCAAGTAGTGAATGGTGAAAAGAAAAAAAAAAAAGAACAACATTGGCAGTATCAAAGTAAAACTTATATACTCAACAGAATCTGAGAAGTGTATATCTTATGCTAATATTTAGCTACTACCTTAGGTTCTTCTATTTTGCCTTATATAAAACTACGACTAAACTGACTGTAAATGTATATGTTTTTATTCAAACATCAGAAATGTAAAAAAACCAAAACCACTAATGCACACTTTAGTTATCTATATTTACTGTGAGTATTCTAGACAAGAGTTCAACACTGGCAAAATGAAAATTAAGTCCTTTTTAAGTCAGGGACTGAGGAGTTAAAAGAGTGGCCTACTTCAACACTTAAATCTACAAAATAAAAAGCCAAAAGAGAATGTGACATAGATTTAAATAAAACACACAGCTGATGAATCACATGAAACAAATTAGCTGAATTTTAATGCCAGCTCTACTTAAGTCTGAATGCGAACAGTGTTCTGAATATGATGAACAAAGCTACTGTTCAGAAGCCAATAGCCCACTGCTGGTGCGCAGATTGAAGTCTCTATTCTAACCTCCTAAGCTCAATGTCTTAAAACTATGCCTTTGAAAGAAATATTTATGTAAATGATAATCTTTTGGCAAAGAGCCAGAAAAATCGCATGTGCCTGTACTTCTCAGATAAAAAAAGAGGTTAGCATGTAAAGCACGTTAGGAGTCACTTTTTCTAAAATAAAAGCACGCAGATCTAAAAATAAAGCACCGTGAACACCTTATTCTCATTTTGGGGGTAGATTTTCCTGAGGCAGAAGAATTATTCTTTAAAACAGAAACATCAAAAACTGTCAGTGTCATAGAGTGTCTGTTTCCACAAGAAACTACTGGAATTTAAAAGGAATGAGCCCAAAACAGAACATTACATTGACAGAAGAGAACCTTACAAATTCATTCCACTATTCCGCATGTGTCCTTTCCACGTGCAACTAAAATTAAAAACTGCTTTCAGTGTGGATTAAGTTATATTCCAACAATGATGGATTATTTCTGGCTTCTTCCTCAAATAAAAATAATTTACAAGTACATATAGGTACGTCATCTCATCTTCCATTCAAGGGACTGTGAATTTGCTCCAGATTTTTTCTAGTTTATGTTCACCTTGCACTTCCACAACTGACTTGGAAAATAACCACCATGGTCCAACAGCAGGTCCAGCGCTGAACGTGGCCAGCATAGCTTAGGAAGATGCTAGGCTGTTGGGCTATACATGACACAGTCTATCTATTCACCACCTACTGCAGGAGATGGTCACCACCACAGGACGTAGTCCTTCACCACCAGACCAGGTGGTGGTAAAATGGCAGCAGCATCAACTACCTTCATCCACACTGAAGGCTGTGCTGTGCCCACATTGCCTGTTTGGTTGGTTATGTCAGGTCCCGGAGTACACCAACAGGCTCCATCACCTCTTCCCCTGGCCAAGGGTTTCACTGCCTGTGCTCAAGGCCAGCTCTGATACAGTGCAGCTGAGCAACCTGGAATCGGACCGTTGCGATAAGAGCTGCGAGAAGCCTCACTGGAGGCCTCTCTCGCTTGATTCGAGAACTACCTTCAAGCTCAGGCCTTTGCCCTTGGTCCTTGCCTGAGCTACGTCTACATACCTTACTGGTCACGACCTTGACTCACCGACTTGACTTCCCGGCTTGACCTGAAACATGCCTCATGGCTACAGACCACTGGGCTCTCTGCTGTCCCTGGTTACTGCCACTGAACCTGCTCTGATCTTCCTGTTCAGCTACCGTGGGACTGCACCCCTTGCTCATGAGGACAATGCCCTGCCTGTCTTGCTGTCCTCCTCAGCTCCCAGCTTGCCTTCTCTCATAGAGCAGCCTGCCCTGCTTCTCCCAGACAGGTTGACTTCTCTGCAAGTCCTCATACCCAGAAGGGCCGTTCTCCCTGCTCTTTCCAAACCTCTCTCCTTGAAGGTGAAAACAAAGAAATTCTACAAGTTACTCTTTGCACACCTGAATTTCTTTTTCCTCGTGTGTTTTACAGGAGTAACTAACTACGTGGACAAGAGTCATTTAACTTTTGCACTCCATAAAAAGCAAGAGACCTAATGAATTGTTATGAAATAATAGAGCAACAGAAGGCATGGGCATGAAGGCATGTCGTGATTTATCTATCATGTGCCTTTTAAATATTTCTCTCTATACACTTTTAGACAAAAATGTTGCTTAAAATAATGAAATAACTTCTCATTAAAAATGACACAAAAATATTTTTTCTAAAGGTTTGATACTGAGAAACAGAAAACTAGAAAATCTGGGCCACTTTGGAATGCAATGTGACATTTGGATGCTTAACAGTCTGCTAATTAGACATCTGATCTCTAATACCTAATAATCAAATCCTAACAATATAATGCTTTGCTCTGAAGTTATTTATCCTATCTTCTTACGTGTGGTCAGTATAGTGACAGAGTATCTTCATGCTTAAGGGTGCATTTTTTCTGGATTAAAAGCTCTCCCACAAAATGCCCCAGAAGATTTGCAGTACTGTCAACATATCAAGAATAGTGCTGCAAATATTTCGAAGTGAAATTTGCAACAGGTTATTTGGACACTGAAAAATAACATTTGCTCATATACACACTTGTATAAAGGTAGGAATAAAAAGTCATCACAAACTCAATACTAAAACATAAGGGAATCAATGTTTTTATCTTAATAAAGATTAAAAAAAAAAGCTATAGTTTGATATATCTATCTAGACAAAAATTATAAACCCCTCAGTGCATATCAAGCAGTACAGAGACTTCACTGAACAGATGCAATAGCTATTTAAAAACTCCTATTACCGTAGGTATTCAGGAAAGCTTGCTTTGCAAAACTGACTATCCAATTCAAGTAACAGGAGATAAAGCACCTCTTCTGAGTGTTCCTGCTTTTGATCATTTCAGAAGGAAAAAACATTTTGATCCTTAAAAGATTGGTATTTATTAAACTAATCTCCCACACCTAGTATCATGCACTGTCAGTGAGCCATATTAAAAAGGTCTATTTTTAATACAGTTTTCCAGAATACACCTACACCAGCATTCTTTATAATTAAAAAAAAGTGTTAATATGATTACAAATACCTGGATTCATTCACAGCTTTGCAGTGCTACTTGAATCACAGAATGCAAAAGAATTTTTTAAAAAATCAATATATTTATTACACAGATGGAAAAGCAGGGAAACAGAGCAGCACAGAAGAATCTTAAGACTACTCAAAGCTGCTCTGTAAACAACAAAGTAATTATGTCTCACTAACTGACAAGTCCAACAAGATCACTCACACAAGTGAAATACAAGAATACTGTATTAATCTGGTTTTGGTATTTTCATTACTGAATGCCAGTTACGAAGCTACTTTATGGCTTTATGCAGGGATTCTTTTATTCAATACCTCCACCTGTAGGACTCCAGAAATTCAGCAAATATTTGCAGGTCCTCTAGCATTAGAAATGGCCATGGTTCATCCTAGTCTACAGCACAAGATTCTTTTCTGGGGCTACATTATGGCGTACAGTTAAGTCTCAGGACCAAGCAAAACAACACTCCTCCTCCAAAAGTCCATGGCAAAGACTTCACTCACAGAAGCATGAGTTCCACTTCTCAGAGTAAGTCAAAGACTAATCCATCAATCTGTTGCAAATGCTACCCAGAAATGGAAGGCAAAAAGGTACAATTGCTATACTACATTAATAGAGTAATAACCAAAATTCAAGTCCACTAGCATCAAAGACATATTACTTCCTTTATACAGCATTTGGATTACCTGATCTGTTCCTTATCTTGCCCTTCTGAAGCAGCTTCTTATGATAGAGTTGATCTAATGAGGCAAATTTATTGTATGGGCATATGAGCAAGTTGTTGCAAGGAATACTAGAGCATCAGCTTCCTAAGAACTTGATATTCCAAGCTACTGCTCAGTGGTAGGCTTTTACAGCAATATGAGACACAAGCCTTTTCTGAATATGAAGCAAGTATTTTATCTCCTCTTTTTTCCTGAGAGATAGATTACATTACATTTATTGTGGGGTAAAAGCCAGAATATGGGCCACTAGCAGTATGTAGCTAAGAGATGCGTTTCCAGCTTATCATCTCACCTCACAATGTTTTCCCATTTCTCAGGTTTTGAATAAATATTCCACTTTTGACAAAAACGTTCAGCAGACACAAAAAGCCATAATCTCCAATTTCATTTCCCAACTTTATCAATTCCCCCAAAAGTCCAGAAGTCTCATGAATTGACTTACACAGGTTAAAAATAAAAGTTTTCTTTCCTGAAATTGTTTATAGTGTTGCTAAAACTAAGGCTTCTATGTTCTACCCTAAACTAGTATCAATCAGTGGTGCTTGGAGGGATTTGAAATATACACAGGAGCATTTTTGAGAGATGTCATTAATGCACATTAACTATACTGGAAGCAATTAAAATTATCTGGAAAGTATTTTAGAAATATGACTTATTACTCTATATTACAAAGGTAACTAAAAAAAGCTAAAAATACTCCTCTGCCTTGTTCTGATTAGCTTTTACTCCAACCCTTTTTCTCTCCATATTACCTGTTCATCTGAACTTCCTTCTTGTCATGTCCTCTGGTACTCTACTTCTCTTTTATGCCTTGCCTCACCTAGGTCTATTTAGTAGACGGTTTGGGCAACAACCAACTGCTACTCAACTGGTATGTTGCCGTTTAACATTGAGACCACATTATTAGCACAGTAAGAAACACAGTAACTTTATGTGCCCTGCCTTTTAAGTAGAAGGCAATAAAAGGAAACTGAAAAACAAAAAGCAGGTTAAATATTTAGAAGTAATGCCTCACTGTGAGGTCTACAAGAATATTAAATTGTCTACTTAAAAGGATGTGATTTATTTAAACCTAGCCTGGGCAAAAGATGATTGCAGAGAACACTATAACCAGAGTGATGAACGTGGCACCTTCCACAGCTTTTTCATTTTTAATTTCTATAATCACTAAAAAGCTACACTTCTTAAATTAATACATCAATAGGTTTTGTACAACTTGCAAATCCCTCAAAAGTTAATTTCACCCTTTTTATTAAAAAGTATTTAAACAGTGTCAAAACTGAAATTAAGATAATAACCTTCCAGAAAAGTTACATTTCAAATGATCTTGCTCAATTTTAACATTGCTAGAGATTTGCTGAAAACATGTAACATACTTTTTTAAAAGAATAATTTAATAGATACTTGTCTAAAGCACTGTAATGAAAAAGTAGACAGATAACGCTTATCTTCAGTTTTTATTTTACTTCTTTTCTTCTTACTTATGTATATTAACAAAAAACCCTCAAATGATTTAGACAAAAGCTTTTAGCTCAACACATAATTGCAACAAAATTACAATAATTGTACCAATTAAAATAATCCTGAATGAACAGTTTGTCATCTTAATGTTCCAATGGTTTATAGAAGGATCTACTTAATTAGCTGAAATTGCTTTCCAATGTTAGTATCAAATGTCATTTGTTAAAAGTTGAACTATTCGAAAATAATTTAACAAAGCAATTTTACAAAACACCAAGAACCAACATTTTCTTTTCAGCTGAATAAAGCAAGCAGATGTGTCATCAAATTGCTATAAAAATAAATGAGCCTTTAAATGGGGAAAAATAAATTTTACTACTAGTGCTACAGAATACTATTTTCTGATTTTTTATGAAATCCATTTCTTTAATAAAATAATTTCATATCATTTATACCTTGGTGGTATTTTTAGTATGCTGTAAATACACTTTCTTAAATTGAAGTAGTAAACAATGAAGTAGAAATATTGAACTGTATGTGAAACAGAAAAATGTTTTAACCTGCCTAAGTGATTTCCTAATTTGATTCACATGGGCGTATCACACAAAAGGTCTGAACTTAACAGTAAAACATAGCACCAGTGAAACCACACTATAGAACTCCAAACCTGCAGTAATTGACTGCTGTTCCACTTAAAACTAAATTAGTTTTTACTAGTTTAATCTGAAGAAAGAAAGAAAGAAAAGAGAAACAGAGGATGAGTTGTTTAGTAACCTGAAATTAAGTATTTCTCTGGTTACCATTACTAGACATAACTATTTCTGTGGTTGCTTCCAAAAAGGTGTAATATCAGTAAAAAGACTGGAAAAAAAGCAAGCAAAATCATATACCAGTGCTGAAACTGGAAAGACAAAATCTAGAACTGAAGAAGTGAGAAACACCAACAGTTTCTATTTTTGATAAATCAGACAGAGCAGATATCTTTCACAAATTATTCCTTAGAATGGTGTAAGAGTTGCAAAAGCATTAAAAAAATAATAAATAAGCTATGGCTGGCTTAGATCCTTTAGTCCCCACTCAAAAAAAAAGAATCCTGAATAAAAGCAAGCTATTACATTATTCTTCTAAATTTGGTGTGTTCTGCTTTGGCACATCATTTTGCCATCCAATTTGACATCCATCATAGGTAGGCATGCATGCATATGTGCACAAATACTTTATTGCAGAGGTTAAATTAAGCCCAGGCAATGGATGAATTATAAGTTGCCAAGTTTTAAATAATGGTTACTTAGGATTCTGAGGAAAGCACAACCATTTTCTCATTCTGGAAGATATATGTTTTTTCAAAATCAAAGATTTAAGATTCTTCATTTTCATAGTTTCCTTCAGCCTTCCGAAAAGCATGTTTTCAAGTAGATTAAGTAAGGGTGGAGATCCTAATCTGAACAGATGGCTCATGAGAGTTTCTTCTATCCTGAGCCAAGCTCTCATGTTCTAATATTTTGAATGGATATATAAGAATAGTCACATCACAGAAATTCAGGGACCATAGCTGCTGATATCGTCATAAAGAAATGATAAGCCCTGTCTTAATACCCCAGTTTGAGCAAAGCCTGGGCAAAGAATGATAGGTAAGACTGTCCCTCATGACATCAGGCACAACAAGCAGAGTAACATCAAAACCAGCCAGTAAGAAGCACTTGAATAGAAGGCTGTGTGAATACCTGAATTCTGTATCATTAAACAAATTGTAAATTCAGTTCTGGGGACAAGTACTCCCCTCTCCCCCATGAGAATCTTTAAGCACTGAGACAGTGAGTCACGGTCTCTCTTAGTACTACCTCCCTAGATACACCAGCCTTACATTTCTCATAGTTTTACCAGGTAATGGCTAGAATTATATTCAGAAAGATATGGAATCTAGATCCTAATCCCATGAGAGAGAGGACAATACTTACCATGGATCTACCAAATTCCTGGGGGAATGTTCTACCCCAATGGTATCCAGATAGGACCACGAGGAAATTCTCATGGATTATTATCAACTTTATACTGACTTTTTTTTTTCCAAGGAGCCCACCATAACAGGCAGGTCATTAAATTGTTCTGGTAGCCTGCAGTGTGTTCCCTGCCATTTTTGTTTCAAAGGCCAACTGGAACTTGACTACAGTGCCCATGCCTGCCTGGACAACTCACGATGCTCACCAGGACCAGAAGGTTTCTGCAACTTGTCATACAGCCTGCCCCAGCACTTGGTATAACTAACTTAAACAAATTTATCTTCGAACTGAAGTAGCTTTTGCTGCTGTGTTTTGTGCTAAACCTAATCTTTTCCTCCTGCTGCACACATGCTCAAACCACGTTTATTTGTCCAGGCTTTTTAAGGGCTTCAGCTACTAACCCTCAACGATCCCGAATAGGCTCTACTCTGAATAGGTAAGTGTATTGGTTTTGTGTGGCAAGGTTTTGGTAGCGGGTGGGGTTACAGGGGTGGCTTCTGTAAGAAGCTGCTGGAAGCTTCCCCTGTGTTCAACAGAGCCCATACCAGCCGGCTCTAAGACAGACCCGCCGCCGGCCAAGGCCGAGCCAATCAGCGATAGTGGTAACGCCTCTGTGATAACATTTTTAAGAAGGAAAAAAAGTTGGGACGGCGGTATTCGGCAGCCGGAGAGAGGAGTGAGAACATGTAAGAGAAAAAACCCTGCGGACACCAAGGTCAGTGAGGAAGGAGGGGGAGAAGATGCTCCAGGTGCCGGAGCAGAGATTCCCCTGCAGCCCGTGGTGAAGACCATGGTGAGGCAGGCTGTCCCCCTGCAGTCCATGGAGGTCCACGGTGGAGCAGATATCCACCTGCAGCCCGTGGAGGACCCCACGCCGGAGCAGGTGGGTTCCCGAAGGAGGCTGTGACCCCGTGGGAACCCCGCGCTGGAGCAGGTTCCTGGCAGGACCTGCGGATCTGTGGAGAGAGGAGCCCACGGAGCAGGTTTTCTGGCAGGACTTGTGACCCCGTGGGGGGCTCACGCTGGAGCAGTCTGTGCCTGAAGGACTGCACACCGTGGAAAGGACCCATGCTGGAGCAGTTCGTGAAGAACTGCAGCCTGTGGGAAGGACCCACGTTGGAGAAGGTCGTGGAGGACTGTCTCCCGTGGGTGGGACCCCACGCTGGAGCAGGGGAAGAGTGTGATGAGTCCTCCCCCTGAGGGGGATGAAGCGGCAGAAAATAACGTGTGATGAACTGACCGTAAACCCCATCCCCGTCCCCCTGTGCCGCTGGGGGGGAGTGGTAGAGAATCCGGGAGTGAAGTTGTGCCCGGGAAGAAGGGAGGGGTGGAGGGAAGGTGTTCTGAGATTTGGTTTTATTTCTCATTACCCTACTCCGGTTGATTTGTAATAAATCAAGTTAATTTTTCCCCAAACTGAGTCTGTTTTGCCCGTGACGGTAATTGGTGAGTGATCTCTCCTATCCTTATCTCGACCCACAAGCTCTTTGTTATATTTTTCTCTCCCCTGTCCAGTTGAGAAGGAGGGGGAGTGATAGAACAGCTCTGGTGGGCACCTGGCATCCAGCCAGGGTTAACCCATCACAGTAAGGACCACGAGACTCAACTTAGGCCTCACATTAGCAATTCTTAGCATTCACACTAGCAGAACTGTAGGTGTCGCAGGAACTTCAGGGGTAAAAATTCAGACATCCATAGTTTTTCCAGTGTTTACAAGTTTAGTCAGTCATTTTCTGAATTGCTTCTTGAACTCAAGGAGCATATACATGACTGAAGTTTCACTTTCAACTGCATGAACCTTAACATGCGGAACACACTTTATTAGCAAAGACAGTCCAGCTACTAACAGCTTTAAGAAGTGACAGGCTGGTAAATCTGCCATATTTACAAGAGAACTGGTTGGCTTCTAGATGCAGAAACTCTCCCTAACACCTTCAGGTTTCAGAAGGACAAAGGCCTACAGGCAAGAGGTTACAAAATTACTTTAGTGACTTCTAGGAACATCTTCCAATAGACAAAGTACTGCAGACTTTGGTTTCTGCCATGATAAGAATTATATAAACAGATAAAATGTGTTCAGCAGATTATCTCATTTAGTGAGTAAACTTAATGAGGAAAGGGACTGAGAAGACATTCCCTCCCATACAATCAGCTTTAATAGCACGATTTTTAATCAACAAGGTGGCAATATCAAATCACTGCCATCTACAGCCTTAAGCAGTAGAAAGTATCAAGAAACAAAGATGACTAAAACTCAGAGCCTCAAACTGAAATGACAAACTAAGGCCTTGGGGGAAAAGAAATAAATGACTCAAATGTCTTAGACTGAGGAAGACTTGAGAATCCAAAAGAGGGGAGAAAGTATCAAGCAAAACTGGGACTCCTCACTGCATGGGAAATCGGACAGTGATGATATTCACAGAAAAATTTGAAGTGAGACTATGGCTCTTCTCATCCTCTTTAATATCCTTCCTACTTTGGTACAGCCTTTTTGAAATGTGATGACCAGAATCTCATTGTGTTTAGAATTCAGATACATCACAGATTTGTATAATACAAGACCTTCCTTCTTTCCATTGCTTGGCTAATAACTTCTAAAGACAGTTTCATTTTCTGACTGTTGCTGACCACTGAACATATTTTTTCAGAGAAATCAGCAATAATTTGTGAATTTCTTTCCTCAATACAGATTTACAGCCCATTACTAAGTTAGCAGGATTATAGATGAGATTATTTTCACCAGTGTGTTATGCCACCTATATCCACAATGACTTTGATCTGCAATTTATTCATAGCTACTTCCACAACCCTCTGTGAAACAGCTGTCCTGGTTATATCCCCACATTGCATCTTCTCCCTCTGCCAGACCATCTACAGGTATGTCAAAGAGCGCAAGTATTATCTTTGGAAACTTTACCTGCAAGTTTCTCACAAGACTCTTATTCCTGTCTTTCACTTTCTTCTTTTGTTTTCCTGAGGCAATCTTGCCTGTTATTACCTTAAATTTTAATACATTTAAATGTTCTTAGATCAAGATGTTGCTTAAAATTTCTTAGATTTCTAAATATTACATTGTCTTCTTTACATGTTCACTCTGTTGAGAATTCAGTTTCTTGAAACGCATCCTCTCTCAACAAAAGCCACAGTGACTTTTCCCAGTACATCATTTATTTAGATCTGGCACTGACATTCATTCTGGTGTCATGGATGTTTCATTTAGTCTTCACAAGAGAACACATTCCCATAGCTGGCTAATTTACAAGTCTGAGAAGTATCAGTTGCAAACATTCAACAGAAACTTGCTTTCATCTGACAACTTAACTCTCTTACAACTTCATTTACAGAAAGCCCACGTGTTTTATTACACTTCAGGGCTTTAAAAATTTGCTTTTTGCAACTTCTGCAAACCATTTCGGCATTACACAAAACTAACATTAGCAAGACTCTTTACAGCAACATGGAGGAGAACGCAGCACAACTTAAGTGTAGAGGAATATTAACTGCATGTCACAATTATAAATAAAATGGTAAAAATAATTAAAGTAGACCAGGATGGAGAGGTAGGTAATGACAATAGTGTGCTTGACCACAGAACAACCTAAACACGACAGGGGAAGGAGAACACAATAGACAAGAAATCAGAATTAGGAGCTTAGCCTGGCAAGGAGAAAGAAAACACGAAAATCCTGATGATGAGAGATGACTTGAAAAGGCAACACATATACCCAAAGGAGTAAATACTGGTACTAATAAGTATACCAACTGGGAGCTAAACCAAGCAAAGATCCAGACCAGCAAAGAGAGAAGCTGGAAGTCAGAGGATAGAAGCGAGATCATACAGCAAGTCAGTTTAAGGTAGTAAAAAGAGTAGACATTTTTCTCCAGAATCTGGAACGAAAGCCAACAATGCAGGCTCAGCATTTTTTTATTTTCAAAATGTGACACAATTACAAAGCATGGGCTTGTTCCCCTCGACAAAAGAATTACAACATAGCGCCTCTACCTGTTACTAAGAGAGAAGTCTAAGTGACTCCAATCCATAAAGATTGTTCACAGAGGTGTACCTGTGCCACAGATTGAAGCCTAATTTTGTGTTTTGTTTTTTTGTTTGGTTTTGGGGTTTTTTTTTGAGACCCTGGGAAAATGTTGCCAATGTAACATTCAATAGGTTTTCCCATCTCTGCATAGTATGATACAGTAAAGATACACTACTCCTGACAGAACTGGTTTCATATTCATCAGTATTATCTTCCATATCCATCATAGCATCTAAAGAAAAGCACTCGCAAATTTACTTTCCCCAACAATCCTTCACAATAAGAATATATTAGTTAGCTTTTTTTTTTAAATAACAAATTGAAGCACAGAGATATAGGTATATTTATTTAATAAACAAATTGAGATACTTTTTTTTTTTCAGAGTACTCTACCTCCTGAAAGCAGAGCTCCCACTAGCTTTAGATATAGCTCTGAACACTGAGCACTTACTAACACCAGCCTACAGAGCCATAAGCTCTATACCACCTCCCAACAGAGGCACAAATGCTGTCCAAGTGAAACATACAATAGAGTTAACTAGTCCAGCATCACACAAACTCTGACAAATAGTTCTAGAGCAGCTTTCAGTTGTCTTAGTTTAGCTTTGCTATTACATTCTTTTCCACTATAACAGATAGCACCGAGATGTGACAGAAAATGGCCCTCCCCTTTACTACATAGCCTGTCTATACAGTCTGCAAAATTAAATTCTGGACATTAAAAGACAGGAATCTTATGGGTGCAAAATAGCATATGATCATATAAATCATATATCATAATGCATACACAGAGGGGAATTAACTGCAGACTATTTTTGTTCTTTCATTTCTTAATGCTTGACTACTTGATTCTTTCCATTTTACTATACTTTTTTACATTGTGAAAGTATTGCTTATTCTTTGAAATACTGCAAAACAAAGCACCTAGTGAAAAAGATCACTAACTTTAAATATGAATACAGAATATCCTAAGCCAAACAAGCGAATAGAAGCAGTCAGAGCTACACTGGCCAGCCAGCCATTCTGCTAGTGCCACCTGCCGTCACAGCCCTGCCGTACACACAGGTACCGCGCATCAGCAGTAGTGGTAATATGGAGCTGGTTACGATGTGCCTCCAAAGATACAGCAGTAAAACCACATGGGGTTTATTACCATTTGTCATTCCCTCAGTGCACACACAAATTATCTACTGTAACTCTTCAGCTGAAGGTACCTGTAAGAGATCCAGCTGTTGTGTTAACCCTCTGCCCTGCACAATCAGCAGCTAAGAGGAAGGCAATGGAAAGTTCTCACTGCAGGGGAACCCTGGTGATTCACAAGCTTTTTAACACATGATATTTTAAAAGTTGGAAAAGTAACTGTAATATCAAAGCATTCTCCTTATATAGAGAATGTGATTGAGTGTGAAACTCCTACACTTAACACACAACCTGCAAGAATCCTTTATTCCAAGGGAGATGTCCAAGCAGACCGCTCTCCCCTGACACACTTAGAGTTCAGAAATGCAGCAAAACCAAAAAAGAATTTGCACTGTCAAAATAAAAAGTAGTTTGACACAAACTATTCAATACTAGGAAAATTATATTCTTGCTCCTGTTCTAAAGGACCAAAAAAACCCCCCAAATAAAAAAATCCTTGCAGAATAAAAGGCAGGGAAGAAGTAACACAAACTCAGTATAGGAATGGAAGCTATAAAAGTATCAAAATCTGGTATCTATTCATGAGACTCCAAATGGGAAAGCTGCTCTATAAACTAGAAAACCTTAGAAAACAGAAACTGAAGTTTTAAAAGAGGAACTAAAGTAAATACTCTACTTCGAACTGATACAGAAACAGATATTCAAGCCAAGTGACTTCAAACAGTTGTAGATAAAAAGAATAACAATGACACAGAAAGGATTATTTTGGATAAAACAGAATTTTTAGAGCATTAGATAATCCCAGAGAAGAGTTCACAGACCTTTTCGTATTCAGCATGCAGTAGAGATGATCACCCATATCACCAGACAGATGAGATCTCAGCTTTGTCACTACATCAGTAAAGTTATATATTTAGTGCCTTACACAGGTTCAACAGAAGTGCCTGAGACACATCAATTCTCTTCCTGAACATGCGGTAATGTTATTATTATGAACCTTAAGAAACTCAGTTTTGTAGCTTTATCATTTTCATATCAAATAATCCTGTTGGGGTTTTTTGCTAAACAGAGAATCCTGAATATTGGTCGTCTCTTCCTTTTCCTTGTTTTCCTGGTATCGCAGGTAGAATACCAACAGCTGTACTTAAAAGAAGATCATCACCTTCCCTTTTCCAATATACGGCACAGGGTTCTTCACTGTTTCTTATTACAGATCCTAGTTTTATGCACTATAAATTTATTTATACATTTATAACTGTCAATTCTGAATTGACACTCTACTTTAGTGGCTATATTACTTCCAAACACAACCTGCATAGCAAGAGGCACAACAGCATAGCAGGAGTCATGCATCTCCTCCACACTGGAACTAATAAACCCTGACACACTCCAGTTGGCACTGAATATCAACAGCTCAACTGTCTGTACTAACAACAAATAATCCAGAACCCAAATAAGTCATTCACATTCAATTGTGACTGTCCTTTCCTTCTCTTCACATTGGTTTACTACAGATTTAACGTTAGTTTATACTGGAATTACTAGTACCCATTTATGAGAACAAATCAGGTCTCTAATACCACCTTTGCTTTATCAGAAAACATAAACATAGTTACATCTTCAAGATAGCTTTGGATTTTGATCACTCCAAAGCGATTTATTACTGTCGATGCTCATAATCAAAAGGCTGTAATGAGCTTGTTGGATAAATACTGAAAATATAAAATTGTGAAACATGCTATACGGAAAACCTAAATAAAGAGAAGTGTCCTGGTTTAACCCCAGCCAGCAACTAAAAACCACGCAGCCGCTCACTCACTCCCCCCCCCCCCCGCCCAGTGGGATGGGGGAGAAAATCGGGAAAAGAAGCAAAACCCGTGGGTTGAGATAAGAACGGTTTAATAGAACAGAAAAGAAGAAGCTAATAATGATAATGATAACACTAATAAAATGACAACAGCAATAATGAAAGGATTGGAATGTACAAATGATGCGCAGTGCAATTGCTCACCACCCGCCGACTGACACCCAGCCAGTCCCCCGAGCGGCGATTCCCTGCCCTCACTTCCCCGTTCCTATACTGGATGGGACGTCCCATGGTATGGAATACACCGTTGGCCAGTTTGGGTCAGGTGCCCTGGCTGTGTCCTGTGCCAACTTCTTGTGCCCCTCCAGCTTTCTCACTGGCTGGGCATGAGAAGCTGAAAAATCCTTGACATTAGTCTAAACACTACTGAGCAACAACTGAAGACATCAGTGTTATCAACATTCTTCGCATACTGAACTCAAAACATAGCACTGTACCAGCTACTAGGAAGACAGTTAACTCTATCCCAGCTGAAACCAGGACAGTATCCACCCCTTATTCTATACCATTGACGTCATGCACAGTTCCCATACCTTTAGTTACATCCTGATCAATCATCACCTTTCCATCCCTTTAAGACATATGAGCAATGAGATATAGATATATATATATATCTATATGTATACACACACAGAGATATCATTCCTTTAGTTCATGGGTCATATTCATAAAATGTTCATTGAGTTCATTTAGTTTCCGACTCTGGGCTCCATCTGTCATACCAGTCTTTCTGGGCAGGAGGGATGGTGCAAAGTCCTCTCAGTCAGTAGAGCAGAGTTGGGCTTCAGTGCGGTGTGACAAGCAGGTGACATTTGGCGCAGCAGGAGGATGGTGTGCACCGTTGGATTGTTGCATGCTGGAGTCAGTTCTGGTTCCATCACTACTGCGCTTTGCTCAGTTTTATCACAGTTCTTTTCTTGCTTGATCTAAGTGATTCTTACTACAGTACTATGGATATAGCATATACAGTTTAATTCTGGCTATTCTCACCTAAAATTAAATCCCCTTGAGGCACACATCGGACTTCCCCATCTTTTCGCATCACCCACCAAGTGCACCCAGGCCCTTGAGCAAAAGCAATCCCACGAATGGGTTTACCATTGCCTGAGGCAGGAGTAACCCAGACTGTCTTCCCTAACATATTTTTTTATGTGCACTACAGGGACTTTATCCCCTTCTACAGTATGTAAAAATTCTGACTGGGCAGGGCCACCCCGATTGGCAGATCCTCTGGTGTTGACTAACCAGGTGGCTTTTGCTAAATGTGTATCCCAATGTTTGAAAGTTCCACCCCCCATTGCTCTCAATGTAGTCTTTAACAGTCCATTGTATCGCTCAATTTTCCCAGAGGCTGGTGCATGATAGGGGATATGATACACCCACTCAATGCCATGCTCTTTGGCCCAGGTGTCTATGAGGTTGTTTCGGAAACGAGTCCCGTTGTCTGACTCAATTCGTTCTGGGGTGCCATGTCGCCACAAGACTTGCTTTTCTAGGCCCAGGATAGTGTTCCGGGCGGTGGCATGGGGCACAGAATATGTTTCCAGCCATCCAGTGGTTGCTTCCACCATCGTGAGCACATGGTGCTTGCCTTGGCGAGTTTGTGGGAGTGTGATACAGTCAATCTGCCAGGCTTCTCCATATTTATATTTCAGCCATCGTCCTCCATACCACAGGGGCTTTAACCGCTTGGCTTGCTTAATTGCAGCACATGTTTCACATTCATGGATAACCCGTGCAATAGTGTCCATGGTCAAGTCCACCCCTCGATCACGAGCCCATCTATATGTTGCATCTCTTCCCTGATGGCCTGAAGCATCATGGGCCCACCGAGCCACAAATAGCTCACCCTTATGTTGCCAGTCCAGGTCCACCTGAGCCACTTCAATCTTGGCAGCCTGATCCACCTGTTGGTTGTTTTGATGTTCTTCAGTGGCCCGACTCTTGGGTATGTGAGCATCTACATGACGTACTTTTACAACCAGATTCTCTAGCCGGGATGCAATATCTTGCCACAGTGCGGCAGCCCAGATGGGTTTACCTCTGTGCTGCCAGTTGCTCTGCTTCCATTGCTGTAGCCACCCCCACAGGGCATTTGCCACCATCCATGAGTCAGTATAGAGGTAGAGCGCTGGCCACTTTTCTCTTTCAGCAATAGCTAATGCTAGCTGGATGGCTTTCACCTCTGCAAACTGACTCGATTCACCTTCTCCTTCAGCAGTTTCTGCAACTTGTCGTGTAGGACTCCATACGGCAGCTTTCCACCTCCGATGCTTTCCCACGATGCGACAGGATCCGTCAGTGAACAGGGCATATTGCCTCTCATTTTCTGGCAGTTTATTATACAGCGGGGCCTCTTCAGCACGTGCCACCTCCTCCTCTGGCGACATTCCAAAATCTTTGCGTTCTGGCCAGTCCGTGATCACTTCCAAAATTCCTGGGCGACTGGGGTTTCCTATGCGAGCCCGTTGTGTGATCAGTGCAATCCACTTACTCCATGTGGCATCAGTCGCGTGATGTGTAGAGGAGACCCTCCCTTTGAACATCCAGCCCAGCACTGGCAGTCGGGGTGCTAAGAGGAGCTGTGTTTCAGTACCAACCACTTCTGAGGCAGCTTGAACTCCTTCATATGCTGCCAATATCTCTTTTTCAGTTGGAGTATAGCGAGCTTCGGATCCCCGATATCCTCGACTCCAAAACCCCAGGGGTCGGCCTCGGGTCTCCCCAGGTGTTTTCTGCCAGAGGCTCCAGGTAGGGCCATTCTCCCCAGCTGCAGTATAGAGCACATTTTTAACATCTTGTCCTGTCCGGACAGGTCCAAGGGCTACTGCGTGAACAATCTCCCGTTTAATTTGTTCAAAGGCTTGTTGTTGCTCAGGGCCCCATTGAAAATCATTCTTCTTTCGGGTCACTTGATAGAGAGGGCTTACAATCAGACTGTAATTTGGAATATGCATTCTCCAAAACCCCACGACACCTAAGAAGGCCTGTGTTTCCTTTTTATTAGTTGGTGGAGACATAGCTGCTATTTTGTTAATCATGTCCATTGGGATCTGACGACGCCCATCTCGCCATTTTATTCCTAAAAACTGGATCTCCCGTGCAGGTCCCTTGACCTTACTTTCTTTTATGGCAAAACCGGCTTTCAGAAGGATTTGGATTATTTTCTTCCCTTTCTCAAAGACGACTTCTGCCGTGTTGCCCCATACGATGATGTCATCAATGTATTGCAGGTGTTCCGGAGCTTCACCTTTTTCCAGTGCGGTCTGGATTAGTCCATGGCAAATGGTGGGGCTGTGTTTCCACCCCTGGGGCAATCGATTCCAAGTGTACTGGACACCCCTCCAAGTAAAGGCAAATTGTGGACGACACTCTGCTGCCAGAGGGATTGAGAAAAACGCATTAGCAATGTCAATTGTAGCATACCACTTGGCTGCCTTTGACTCTAGTTCGTATTGAAGTTCTAGCATATCTGGAACGGCAGCACTCAGCGGTGGCGTAACTTCATTCAGGCCGCGATAGTCAACTGTTAGTCTCCACTCCCCATTAGACTTTCGCACGGGCCATATGGGACTATTAAAAGGTGAGCGAGTTTTGCTGATCACTCCTTGGCTCTCCAGTTAGCGAATCAACTTGTGGATGGGAATCGGAGAGTCTCGGTTGGTGCGATATTGGCGCTGGTGCACCGTCGTGGTAGCAATTGGTACTTGTTGTTCTTCAACCCTCAGCAACCCCACAATCGAAGGGTCTTGAGAGAGACCAGGCAGGGTAAACAGCTGTTCCGTGCCCTCCATCTCCAAGGCAGCTATACCAAAAGCCCATCGATACCCCTTTGGGTCCTTAAAATACCCTCTCCTGAGATATCCTGCAAGGATGCACGGAGCCTCTGGACCAGTCACAATGGGGTGTTTCTGCCATTCATTCCCAGTTAGGCTTACTTCAGCTTCCAATACAGTTAACTCTTGGGATCCCTCTGTCACACCAGAAATAGAAATGGGTTCTGCCCCTTCATAACTTGATGGCATTAGAGTGCACTGTGCGCCGGTGTCTACTAGAGCCTTATACTCCTGTGGGTCTAACGTGCCAGGCCATCGAATCCACACAGTCCAATAGACCCGGTTATCCCTTTCCTCCACCTGGCTGGAGGCAGGGCCCCTCTAATTCTGGTCAGAGTATCCAGTATTCACTTAATTCTCGTAAAATTGGCTCAGAAGTCCCTTCAAGAGGATCAGAAATAAGATCAGCCCTTCTACTCTGTTTGGAAACCGGAGCGGCATTTTTCCTGGTAGAATCCCCTTTTGTGGTGTTTTTTCCTCGCAGCTCACGTACCCGTGCATTTAGGACCGAGGTAGGTTTTCCATCCCATTTCCTCATGTCCTCTCCATGATCACATAAGTAAAACCACAGGGCACCTCGCGGTGTGTACCTTCTATATTCTCTCTCTTGGGCAGAGGAGCGCTCACTCCTGATAGCTGAGACATTGGTCCTTACAGGTGGGCAACAGGACATCTCCTCTTTGAATTGCTGGAAATCCTCGGACAGCTTCTCCACAGCCAAAATGCAGGCTTGTAGGGAGGAGGAGAGATTTTCTTCGTATTGACGGAGTTGGCGAGCCACTTCATCCACTGTCGGTGCCTCTTCGTCTTTCCAGGTCATTATCGCCAGTGAGTTGGCATAGGACGATGGTGCGCTCCGTACAAACTTCCGCCACATGGGTCGTGTGCATTGGACTTCGTCTGGATCTTTGGGTAATTGTGGGTTGTCCGGATCATGATGAATTGTCTCTAGCACAGCTAATTCCCTCAGATATTGGATACCTTTTTCCATGGTTGTCCACTTGCTTGATTGACATATAACATCTTCCTTAAAGGGGTACCTTTCCTTCACACTTGACAGGAGTCGCCTCCAGAGGCTGATGGCTTGTGTCCCTCTTCCAATTGCCTTGTCAATGCCACCTTTCCTGGCAAGCGATCCCAGCTGCTTGGCTTCCCTACCTTCTAATTCCAAGCTATTAGCCCCATTGTCCCAGCATCGGAGGAGCCAGGTGATAATATGCTCACCTATACGGCGGCCAAAATCTTTTCGCATATCCCGCAGCTCACTCAAGGATAGGGACCGGGTTATTACCTCTGGTTCTGCCTCTTCCTCCTCTTCCCGTGATGACCCTGGTTCGCCTTCATCCTTCGCTAAGCGAACTGATTTTTTTGTATATTTCTTTTTCTGTACGGGGGCAACTGATACTGGTGCAGGTTGGTCCGCTGGTTCAGTTGCAGTACCGCTCGCCGGGTCTTGGATAACCGCAGTGTCTGTTGCCAAGGTTTGGGTAGCTGCTGTGCTCGTTGCTGGGGCTGGAGGGACCTCAGTGCCCGTTGGCCGAGGTTTGGGTAGCTGCCGTGCTCATTGCCGAGGCTGGAGGGGCTGCAGTGCCTGTCGCTGAGGTTTGGGTAGCCACAGTGCTCGTCGCCGGGGCTGGAGGGGCCGCAGTGCCCGTTGCCGAGGTTTGAGTGACCGCAGTGCTCATCGTTTTGTTGTTAGGTCCAGAGACCTTCTCTTCCCCTTGAGGGTACTGAGTGGTGTCGAACAGGGCTTGATAGGCATGGGCCAGGCCCCAGCACGTTGCAGTAATTTGTATCTCTCTGGAGCTGCCGGGGTGACAGCATACCTTTTCCAAATATTTTGCTAGTTCTTCTGGATTCTGCACTTGTTCAGGGGTGAATTTCCAAAACATTGGAGGTGCCCACTTTTCTAGGTACTTGCCCATACTACCCCACACACCCTGCCACTCATAATTATCCAGCCTTGGGGCAGATCTCTGGGTGATTTTCTTAAATAGTTGTTTAACCTTAAACGAGAGCTGAACCACATTCAGAAGCATGCTAATTCCTAGCAGTAGGGCTAGGACCATGCTGGTCCCAACATCCCAAGAGTATTCAAATTTTTCAAAATTCTCAAACACCATTGTAACTGGACTGAAGGAGAAAGGAGAGGGGAAGAAAGGTATCCCACCCATAGACTGGTTTTCCAAGGAGGAAAGGTAAATGGTATAATTATTAATAGTTTCCCACAGATGGCTTCCACAGTATAAAGGTGACAATGCTGGGTACAAGTACCGGATTAATCCCACAGCCGACGACTTTATCATACCATAAACCGGTGTTATACAATACATCAAAGCGAAAACCTTAATCCACCTCCCACGGATGATAAGCAGCAGAAGAGGGACTACATACAGCAAGCGAGGTGATACATAACAGAACTTTAAAAACCAGAGCAACAACTCTAAGAACACATAAATCAACATAATGACCAGAGACTATTAGACCGATATAACGAATGCTTATAACAAATTTGTTTTAACAAGGTCTGGTCAGGTTTGTCATTATCTCAACCCTTCGTGCCCCACGTTGGGCGCCAAAAAGGACTGTCGTGGTTTAACCCCAGCCAGCAACTAAACACCACGCAGCCGCTCACTCACTCCCCCCCCCCGCCCAGTGGGATGGGGGAGAAAATCGGGAAAAGAAGCAAAACCCGTGGGTTGAGATAAGAACGGTTTAATAGAACAGAAAAGAAGAAGCTAATAATGATAATGATAACACTAATAAAATGACAACAGCAATAATGAAAGGATTGGAATGTACAAATGATGCGCAGTGCAATTGCTCACCACCCGCCGACTGACACCCAGCCAGTCCCCCGAGCGGCGAATCCCTGCCCTCACTTCCCCGTTCCTATACTAGATGGGACGTCCCATGGTATGGAACACACCGTTGGCCAGTTTGGGTCAGGTGCCCTGGCTGTGTCCTGTGCCAACTTCTTGTGCCCCTCCAGCTTTCTCGCTGGCTGGGCATGAGAAGCTGAAAAATCCTTGACATTAGTCTAAACACTACTGAACAACAACTGAAGACGTCAGTGTTATCAACATTCTTCACATACTGAACTCAAAACATAGCACTGTACCCGCTACTAGGAAGACAGTTAACTCTATCCCAGCTGAAACCAGGACAAGAAGTTAGAAATATCTACAGCAAGGGTACTAGAAAGCATAACAGGAGAGGGAATCCCTGATGATTCTGAATTATTGTACTTACCTGATCACATAAACATTTGTGACACTAGCCGTGTGAACCCACAATGGAGAGGTGGGTTCCCATTACTTTATCTATGATTTCACAGGTATCTTGCACTCGCAGAGGAAATGCAAAACCCAGAAACTGGATCCATTCTCTAGAGAAAGTGTTTTCTAATCATGTACTGCTTTACCTCTCAAGCTTGGTATTTCAGAAACAACCCCGCAACTTGAAGCCACTCCAGTCTACTACTTGCCCTCTTTGTCCATCTTCAATCCTCAGCCTCATCACGTCCAGTCCACCCTTGTCCCTCTACCTTCTGGTTCTCCATGTTCAGATCTTAACCTCACTTCGACTTTCCTTTCCTAATACAACTCACGCCAGTCATCTTTCCTAATCAATCCTAATTCCATTCTCAACACTTCAATAATTTCCAGCCCATCCCAGACCTCCATCCAGTTCTCTCATTCCTTGACTCTTAGTGCAGGGCACCTTCCCAAAATTTTCTGTTCAAGTTCATTCTCCTCTCCATTCTTTGCCTGGATCCTGCCAAGTCTCTAGATTTTCTGGTAACTTGTTCAATTAATCCCAGTCTTCCCTCTTTACCTCAGCTGTTCATTTCATCTGATCTCAGTTATTTCTTACCCAAGTCAAACCCTTCATTCCTCTTACTGACTTTCATTCTCAGATTCTGGTTTTTTCCCTATAGGCCCAACTCCCAGTCACATTCTTTCTCTTCCATTCCTCCCACTGTCATCAGGTCACTTTTCACAATCCACAGGTCCTTTCTTATGAGCAACCAGGTGCTGGAAAGGCATGTTCACTGGCAACACAGGGACCATTTACTCCCAGTTGCAATACCTAGACAGCTCTGTTGGACAGCAACTTGTATCAGCAATGGAGCAAGTCATGCTTCACTTCCATATTCTGTAACTGCAAACACACTTGCCGAGTACCAAACCCTCAGAGATCTTTACCAGTAAAGGCAGTTTTTGCAGAGCTTAGTTCAGATTTCTAAATAGGGAAAAAAAACCAACTTCTAGCTTGGCCAAGGTAGAGATGAAAATTACATCACGAGACAGAAGCACAGCTAGCTACCTGTGAAAGAATTCCAGTATAATTCTCTTTGTTTTCAATATAAAGCACACATTCGTATGTGGTGCATTAAATAGCAATGAAAGTAATTTAAGTTTCCAAAATTTAATAGAGGAGAATAAGATTGTGGGAATTTTAGATTACAACTTGGTGGCTGTTTGAAAGCCATGTTAGTCTAATAATCATTAATAATGTGTCGTGGTTTAACCCCAGCCAGCAACTAAAAACCACGCAGCTGCTCACTCACTCCCCCCCACCCAGTGGGATGGGGGAGAAAATCGGGAAAAGAAGCAAAACCCATGGGTTGAGATAAGAACAGTTTAATAGAACAGAAAAGAAGAAACTAATAATGATAATGATAACACTAATAAAATGACAACAGTAATAATGAAAGGATTGGAATGTACAAATGATGCGCAGTGCAATTGCTCACCACCCGCCGACCGACACCCAGCCAGTCCCCGAGCGGCGATTCCCCGCCCCCACTTCCCCGTTCCTATACTAGATGTGACGTCCCATGGTATGGAATACACCGTTGGCCAGTTTGGGTCAGGTGCCCTGGCTGTGTCCTGTGCCAACTTCTTGTGCCCCTCCAGCTTTCTCGCTGGCTGGGCACGAGAAGCTGAAAAATCCTTGACTTTAGTCTAAACACTACTGAGCAACAACTGAAAACATCAGTGTGTTATCAACATTCTTCGCATACTGAACTCAAAACATAGCACTGTACCAGCTACTAGGAAGACCGTTAACTCTATCCCAGCTGAAACCAGGACATAATGATCACTATTTTAATAATAGAAAGTGCACACCATTACCAGAATAACACTTACCTCTCATAGATGGTTTTTAAAGTCAGCTGATCTGGAACACCTTCAGTCTCTTCAAGATGCAGTATGAGCCACGATGTTCTATACGGCCACTGCTCTGTGAGATTGATCCAACTAGCCAGTCTATCCCAATTGAATGTGATCTGATTAGCTCTCAATAAACGACCTAATGTAACAGGGAAGGAGGGAAAGAAACACAAGGGATTTTTTTTTGCTTTTGAAAGATATCTTTTTTTTCCTCAAAGTAACAGCTATGTAAGTCACTTAACCTGATCTGTGAACTTTCTGGTATTATATTTTTAGCTAGCTAAGTTCAAAATCATCTCAAGTTGCACCTAAAAATATTATTTGACAACCTAATAAAAATTCTTGCAAATACTGGTCAGAACACGAGACTCTCCAGAATTGTCAACTTCAGCTCCAGGTTAAGCACTAATTACTATCATCCTGTTACAGGTGAATCTTAAGTTACTTTAACAAAACTCAATAGAGAATTTCACACAGCATTTATTTCTCAATCTAAACACAAAAATCATGCTAATACTGTGAAAGATCCTCTGTGCATTGACATAGGAAATATGGTCAAAACAAGCTAAGCATACAACTGACATCTTCAATAGCCAGTAAAGTAAAATTCAAAGCTATCAACAAAAGACTGTTTTAAGTTAATAAGGCAAGGTATGAATTACAAATAAAGTTTATTTGAAAAAACAGAGAAAGTTAATGCTACAGTTCATGAATTTCAAGTTTTAGCACATTTTCTAGAATTGCATTACTAATATTGGTGATGACGTGTAACTTACAGCCTGAAGGCTCTGCTCATGAAATTATCATATATAACCACAGATTATAGTACACTAAAAGTGTTCTTGCAAATGTTTTGTTTGTTTGTTTTTATAACTAACAGTTTGTGATTGTTATACTTTCACATCTGCACTATAATTTGACAAAACCAGACACTTCATGCTACAAATTGTAATGACACTGCTAAAAGACTGCACATTTAATTAAAAGATTAGCTCAGAATTTTAGGTTTGTTGTCATATATGAATGATCACTAAAAAAGGGAAAAAGCAGGGGAAAATGCAGAAAACTACACATTAACACTCTTCTATTAATGATACTAGCGTTAAGTTAATGGAACACAAAACAAGACATGGGTTATTTTACTTAATTTGAAACAGCATTTACATTTAGTTCTTCATAACCTCAGTGAAGGTAAATTAGGACAATCCAAACTATGCAAATACTACTGGGAATGGAACCGCAGAGACAGCCAACCCCTCTGTGTTACCCAGGTTGGTTCGACAGAGCTGAACCTCAGCTCAGAAACATACAACTGTGTCCTTGTATCGTACTTCCTACTGAGATGATCACCTCGGCACTGTACCAGACCTGAAACAGTCCCGCCTACTTGAGACTTGCTGGAAATAAGTACTCCCAAATGCAATGTTAAGTTGGGCAGTGGATGCAGCATCAATAATGCTGTAGCAGGTTTCTGCAACCAAATGGATCAGCAGGAATCAGTTCAGTTTTGGCCAGTACTATTACTCTGTGCATCCATTGGCAAAGCAAACACTCTAAGTGAGACCTGAGGTGGTTGCAACAGGTTTCTTAGCTCCAGCTATGTACTGTGCAATAGAGACAGGCTGATTTCTGAACTGCACGCAGTGTAGGCAATATGGCTACAATAACTCGATGCAGAATTTAATGCCAAATCTGTTGAACCCATCCTTGATACTTGTTGCCTGCAGGCAACTGCGATATTTCTGTATCTGTGAAAGTTTTCTTCCTAAAATTCTCTCTCTCAAATGATACAGCTCTCATTAGAAAATTAAGAATATTTTTTTACTTAAGCATTATATGTTATCATAGAAAGACATAGGTCATATTTCTAGAAATGACAAAGGTCATTTAACATAATCTTTTATTGCTGGTGTTATTGGTAGAAGTGTACCGTAGTCTTCCTAGCAATCAAATTTTATTAGGTTTATGGAAATCAGAAGTTTTAGAGATTCTATTTTCATTAACATAACCCACAGCTTGTGATAATTTGGTTAATGTTGAAATCACTACAAACAAGAGCAGAACTCTTTTCCTCAAAACACAGTAATATTCACTTTGTTCTCCATTTGTACAGTGTAGTACTACTTATCATTTAGTGAGATCCTTTATCATAAAACAAGGAACTCAGATTAAAAGAGTTGAAGTGGCATAAAAGGTAATCCATTTTATTCAGGAGAAGAGTTCTACAGCACAGGAGCTGTAGAGAATAGGATTAATGTCATCTTCCAAGACCCTCCTTGAAGTGTAATGTAGGAAGCTGTAACTAAGATCAATTTGTTAGGGAAGAGCTCAAAGGTGCACTGTTTCTTCTGAAAGACACCACTGATCTCTAATGGGTCAATGGGAAAGCTACAATTGCACACAAGTCTAGATATAAAGAAACAAAACAAAAGCAGAAATACCTGTATAGTAAATGCAACGTTTTTCCAACTAGCTATTTCAAATTCTAAAAGCACTATTTGTCCTTTCCCAAACTCAGCTGTAGGTAGGGGAACAACTGTTTATTGTCTCTTCAATCATTATGCTACTCATTATTTTATGAGCCAATAACCTTGCTTACCAGTGGCAAGAAGTTCTCCTGAACTAACCTTCCTGTTTGCATCCCATCTTATCTAATGAACCTAATTTAATACACTAAATATGCATGCTAGATAGTACTAAAATATTTTTAAGTATTAAAGTCAATACATCTGACATATCTGTGAATCCCTTACATTTTCCAGTTAGTCCTAGAAACTGTTAATAGTATTTGTTTCACAGAATCACAGAATGGTTGAGGTTGGAAGGGATCTCCGCAGGTCATCTGGTCCAACCCTTCCTGCTCAAGCAGGACCACCCAGAGCCATTTGCCCAGGACCATGTCCAGATGGCTTCTGAATATCTCCAAGGATGGAGACTCCATAACCTCCCTGGGCAACCTGTGCCAGTGCTTAGTCACCCTCATAGTAGAAAGTGTTTCACTAGCACCTGGTAAGTTTTCTGCCTGGCAGTTTTCTACAAGGGTCCACATCCTCATTATAAACATTCACAATACAAAGCCTGGAACAGAGAAAACATGACATTTGATCCTTTCGCAAAACCTGGTATTGGCTTTCACATCAACACAAAAATGAGATAAGGATACCAACATTAAGCTCAAGCTTTTGCCAGGCTATTTTTTTCCTGGTTAAAGATCAAGCCAATACTGAGTAAGGTCCAAGTTGCCCAGAAGCCTCATACTGTACAATAGCAAATGCTTGTGTAAAAGCTTCAGAACCTGGGGAAAAATAATATCCCCTGGTGATTTGTGGTTCATTGCTTGCTTTCTATTAGCACTTGATGAATTTTACTTTTCAGGTATTTGTTTCTGAATCCACGTAAGCTTCCCTCATCCATATGATACTGTTGCAGAGTTACGCACTTAACTATATACACTGTGATAAGTAACTCATTTTGTTTGTTCTGAATCAGTTAGCTGTAAGGCTATTCAGTGTCTTTTAGTGTCTGTAATAGAAAAGACAGTAAATAATCATCCCCCATTCACTTACTACATCAAACATGATTCTATTAGACTTACATACGTCCTTTTCCAGTTGTTTCCAGTTTTTAAACCTCAAAGATACCAATGTCTTGATTGTGTTTTGTTGAAGGAAAACAGGCCATAAAATGTTTTCATCAGCCCCAGACAACCATTTAGGGAAAAAAGAGTCCAAATATCCATAGCAAAAATGTAAAGGATACATACTTGGTTTTGCCTCGCAGTTTACCTGTTAAGATACCACCACTACGAGCTTTGTTCGCATTAGAGTATTACAAAATTGAAAAATGTATTTATTATACCACTTCAAAATTAAAAAATATAAAACTTCCTAAAAATGTAGACTAGAATCACTTGCCTCCCAACTGCAGTTAATGAAACAACAAACAGGTTTTTTTTTTTTTTAAATACTACATAGAATAGTCTATGCTTGCATTCTAGAAGAGTTTGCTTCAGAAGAATTTTCAAAATCAACACATGGACTGACTTGTTAAATTTAGTTTACACACTAAAAGGTCTGAGTGTAAACTACAAGCAACAAAAACACAATACTGTTTACTATACACAAACATGCCACACTTACCTGTCACTGATACAATATTTAGCAATCTCCTCATGGTCTGAGGACTGATATCACTGAACCAATCCTCTGTAACCAACAGCTTGGTCAAATCAAAAGACATTTGGCGGGTAATGGTACGTTGCATCTGGCGTCTTCGGTAAGTATCCTGATAATGAGACAAAAAAGCAAGGAATACTGATTAGTATTAAAAACTTTTATGTATTTGAAATACTTCAGTTTTACTTGATTATAAAGTTAGAACCTTTGTGATTATGTGTCTGTGAGGTTGACATAAAATACCATAAAAATATTTACCAGAATTTAATTCTGATTTAGCTGTGTAACAGTTGAACATGATTTTCATGTAAACCAAGAACTGGTAAGAGTTACACATTTTACTTGCATGCCAATTCTGAGAGAGCAAAATAGAGTGACACAGTGAGATATTTTGTAAAAAGGTTACTAATTTCAGCATTGCCATCATCGTTTCCTACTGTCTCTACAAAAAGTTAATGCCATCCATTTACTAATTACATTTTAAAATTAAAGTGAACATCAGGTCCCTTTCCTACAAAACTCCCTAAGCCTCTACCCTATGGCAGCTCAAAAACCTCAGAATCCTCAGACTCTGTGCTGCTTTTCACTACTTCCTAGATACCTTTTATTCAACCACTTTCTGATTTTACATAAAGATGGAAAAACAGAACAGAAAGCAGGAAAGAAAAGTGTGGTAGACGTGTCGCAGTAGAAGTCTAGTACTATAATATTCTAAATTCCTTGATTTGCCTAATTACTGCCCATTGTTGCAGCATCCTGTGATCAAGTGATACCAGGCTTATACACAAAAATCCAAAATATACATACATACATAGATCATAATTACTACCAGCATGCTGTATCATCTCAGCATTCACAGAGAGTTGAATTTAAGTATTTGTGGAAAAGAACACTTCAGTGAGCAAGCAAACTTTTTTCCCTTTGATCGAGCATCAGTTTACTGATTTAAGAATGTACTTTTCTTACATGGACCATTTATGTTAATTTCATAAGAATGGTTTGGTTTAAGTCTTCCAAGTTGACATAATCGAAAATGTGAAAGAAAAAAAAAAGAATAGAAAAGAAAAAAGTATTACCAGTATCTCCATTTAGTAAAACAAACAAACAACTCCTCCCTGCCCCTCCCATCCCCTAACAAACAAACAAAATCTTTCTCACCCGCCTATTGAGAGCAGTTTTACTACCAAGCTTGGTCATGTCTCCAAGACTGTTCTGAGAAACTCTCCTGTCAACTTCTTCATGCAATCCTATGGAAAGGAAAACAAAAGGCAGGCATTTTCTCCATTCACATACATTTGACTGATCTATAAAGTAACACTGATGATCTGCCAATTACTTAAATAGTTTGTTCCAAAAACCAGATTTTTGGAATGCTGGTTTTGTAACTTTCATATCATCCTCCTGCATAACCTTACCTGCATTATCTGTATAAGGAATATCCCCATTGGTTGTCGAAGCTACCATCAGTTTTTTTGCATTACTAAGTCCTCGGCTATTCAGAAAAACAGGCAAATGGACTATGTTTCGCATGTAATCATGTCCATTTATGTTTGAATCACGTAGAACACTGTTGAGATTCTGGTTAATAGCCTTTATAATAATGTGTGGGTCGCTTGCAAAAATAGCAATAAACGGGCCTTTTGAAAACAAGACTCGCACCTGTAAAAAAGTAGACAGTACACCTTGTTAATAATAATTAATAGTAACCATAGGTCATTTGAACATCTGACTCAACATTTTATATTCATTCTGTTCAAGTTATAAACTTGAGAGGACAAGAGATATATACAGATGTCTGTTTCTTCAATAGGAGATAACTAATGTTAGGAACTTATCCACAATTAGAAATAAGCGTACTTGATAAATTCGTGGTAGTAGTTACAGTGGAAGTCATCACCAAGAAGATATTATGCAGTAATGTCCTAGCCCTCACAAATATTTAGCATTTAAGTAGTTTTCATCTAAAGTGCTTCAAAAATATGAAAAACTCTCCAAATATTGTAAGTTTGTTTCAAAAGGATATTAATTTTCAATAGTTTACATCTGATTATTTCAAAACTTTTCACAAGTATTAACATTTACAGTCCTACTGAGATTTAATTTTCAACTTTTAAAACCCGTTGCTCTTAGTATTACAGTTATGCCTATGTACACAAATGTTAAAAGACTACAACACACAGACTCTGCATACATGCCTTCTTTCTATAGAAAATACACAATAACTGTATGTATCTGAACTCATCTATGGAAGAGATCATCCAGATGATCCAGAGATCATCTTTATAAAATGATCCAACTCACAGTATCAAGCATCTGTAAAACTTTGTCCTGTTCACAAGCATCTAATCCATCAATAATTACAACAAGCCTTGTCTGGTTCTGAGTGAAGCTGTCAATGGTTTTTGCCATTTTGGCCATCAGTTCCACTTCACATTTCAAAACCTATAAAAATGAAAAGCAAAGAAGGAAAAGACATCTCTATAATACTTAAAACTCACAAAAATGCATATAATTACTTTTGCAGATTGCTACTTGTCCCAAAAATACTTCAATAAGATTACAAAAATAAACACTTTATAAATACCCAAAGTCCTAAAATGCCACTTTCAAAATTTTAATTTCCTATTTGCACAAAAATGTACAGCAGAACTGCATATTCCACTTTAATGTAACAAACTATCCTTATTTAAATTCCACTACAATGGTATTTAAAAAGAAAGTAATATTTATGCACTGTAAATCAGTATTTCAAGAGTAAACAAAAGAGTATTTGTAGCTTCATTTAATCCTCAAAAATTGCTTTGCATAAAATGCACACTAAAATTTTCTATCTGCCTTCCAGCCAAGCAAATTATGCTATCACTTATTCCTATTCAGGATATGCAATCTGAAGATTTTTTAAAGTTTTTCAACATTAAGTTACACGTTTAACAACCACCCTTAGAAACAAAGGTGGAATTCCCTGCCCTAATTTCAGCAAGTAACAGGTAGACATTAAAATCTGAACTATTCACCACTAGATTCATCTTGAATGTGCACATTATGATGACATAAGTCATATGAATAACTCTCCAGAAATACCCACTTCTCTCCTTTGATTGCAAAGCGTGAACCTAACTCCTAAATGGCTAAAGTTATGCCAGATAAATACCACTCAAAAAACAATTGTCAAGAAACACAGTAGCAAGATACAGATATGGTCTTCTGTGCTCCAAAAATACTTGCACAACATATTGTTATACAATGTATTAGCTGTAAACTATGGAGGTAACTATCATGATGCTAAAGTTTATTTTCAAATAGGAGCATATAGGATATTTGATGACAGCCTGATGGGTACATTTTTATCAGTTTAGATACAACCCAGCGAAACAATAATATTTTGTATCATTTTTCATGAAATATATGAACTGTTTTGGAATGTTCTTTCAGTGCTATCATTCCTTTCTTAGTAAAGAGGTCTTGCAGACAGCCAAATTTAGGCTTGGTTTTTCACCTTTAGAATATTTTAAAAGTTATTCTTTCTAATCTTGTGGTCTAAAGTAAGCTTCTACTAAATACTGATCATTTAGAACAACTGTTTTCCTAGTACCTTCCTCCCAGAAAAATAGAAAGTGAAAACTTAATCCAAACTTAACATTGCTGGTTGAACAGACAGATCTCATACAGTAAGCATAACTACCAGTGGAACAGAAGTGTTCCCTTCAGTAAAAACTCACCAAGGCTCATTCTAATGTTGCAAGACTTGGCCTGATTAAATAAATGTTGCCCCATCTTAAGAAGGCTACAGGTTTAGGGTTTTGTTTCAATTCTTTTAATGGCCAATTCATATAAATGCTTACCTTCATGAACCCCTCGCTTTTCAACTTGTGAAGCTTGGAGGCAGCATTGTGAAGACGTTTTCTTTGAGAATTCAAAACTGAATCCATCACTTGCCACCATGTGCGACAATTCAAGATGAAGGCCAAACCAACAACACAGGTAACTGATATAAGAATAACATTCACTGTCATGTTGGCTGGTTCTACATTAAAAATCGCCAGCAGGGCAATCGCAGAAACAACACAAGACAATATGAACAGGAAAATCACAAAGGATGGGAGACAGCAAGTTTTCTTCCATTTCTTTTTACCTAGGAGACAAGTATTTGCTGTTAAAATGAATGTAAAATGTAATTACAGTTAGTACGAAATCTATTAACTTGCACACTTCTCATAAAACACTAACTTGCACAAAAGGTTATTGCAGTGTTACCATCCAGTCACAAACATGAAAAAAATGGTCTAAATTTGCCAAAATTCTTGGAAATTATGAAGCGGAGATATTCTTTTAGTCTTCAGTTTATTTCCATTGCTTCAAGAAATCCACACTGGATGGAAATGATCTTTATTAAATAGATTTCATATCAGTGGTATCATCCCTTTTGTGGCATCTCTTAGTAAAGTATATTTATGCAAGTAAATCCTAGGAAAACAGTATGGTAACTACTCCATTTTAAACGGAAACATGATAATTACATAATCTAATAGTAATGGTGCCATTGGAGAACTAAATCAAAATTGCAAGCTACAACCTGAGACTATCCTTTCTTTCATGCTAAAACATACACAAAAAAGGGAGGACTGCAGTATGTAAGGTTTGGACAGATCACAAGGGCCTCAGAAGAGAATATAGAACTCCTGACTTCAATTGGATTGATAAGGAAGAGACAAAGAAATACTGCAATTGGAGGTTAGCACAGATAAAGCAGTGATCAAAGAAATAGCTTTTTTCCAAAGTGGCAGCCTCTGCCTTTAGGATCTGTACACATCTAGTGATGTACTCATCTAGAAGATTCACATCTTCTGTACACATTTGTTGATAACAAAGAACAGAACAGAGTGATAATCTGATGCAAAACGATGACAGCTAAAAGTCAATATTTGAACTGGAACAGAAAAATCAAATTTTAAATATGCTATATGGAAAGAATATCCAAGGTTTATACATGGCCCACGTATGATTTTCTAGACCAGGGTATGAGCTGGAAAGGTCTTTCACATTACTGACTTATGTGACAGATAGGATTGTGATGCAAGACAAAGCAACAGAAATGCATAATGACAGGAGTGAGGGGCAAGAAGAGAAGAATAACAGCTCAGTTATAATTACATTCAGTTATAGACATTTTGAAGTAGGGATGTAAGCTTCCTCTAGCTAGAAAGAGATAGCACTGCATTAGAGACTTAGGAATCATCAGCAATGAAATGGCAATTGAATAGGCTTGTCTGCAAGTCTACAGATGTAACAAAAATTAAAGATACAGGAGACTAAAAAGAAACTGATATGGAATTTCTATGAACATCTAGAGACAAGAAACCTATGACCCTAGACCTAACAAACATATGGAGACAAGGAGAAGATGTGCAAGATCACCAAATAGATAAAATTTTTAAAAAATAATCAATTAGATATTAAGGAAGAGCACAGGAAGGCAAGAGAGCCAAGGAATACAAGAGAAATGTAAGATTACTAATGAAAGGGAAAAAGTGATTACTGCAAATAATCACAAGAGCCAGCACTACACTGACATTCTCAAGTCAATTTCGAGACAAATTACAGTACCTTGAAAGCTGTTTCACTGAGGTTAAGGAGAAGAACTGCAGAATGTCTAATATGGAAATAAGGGTGAAAAACTCCACATATCACTTTCATAAAGAACATCAGTGAATTTGACAAAGAACAATGAAAAGCAAATTGTGTTCAGCATGTAGCATGGTTTTTTCCACCCTCTGCAAGACAGGAGAGTCTAAACATTTCCCTTTGTGACAAGAAACAGCATCTAACAGATTCCTCAATTTCTGGTCAGGGTCAAAATGAAATGAGAAGTAATTGACTGAAACTGAACTCAAAGCAGAAATAAGTCCTCTATGAATTGAAAGTTACCCTCAAGAACTCCCTTTCTTCATAATATCATACTCTGTTCAGCACATTTTTTTTCAGAAATCTACAGATGTACAGATGGCATAGAAGAAAAAAAATTTGTTCCATTTGGATCAAGTAGGAATATTTCATTCCATCTTATCAGCACTGATCACAGCAATTTATGGCTTTGGACCAACATGCTCTATACATTTACTATTTCCAAGAATAAGTAGTGGTCACTCATAAAAGCTCTGAATTAAAATCCTATCAACTAAACAGAAACTTCTCTTAGCAATACACAGAAGTATACTTTTCCCTTTATCTGACTCACACACAATGGCTTAATTGCTACGGAAAAATATCATGCTGCATCTAAAAGGATGTAATATAAATACATTTCCATTGACACTTCTGAAAACTATACTTCACAAAAGATATTCCTTTATGATATTAATAAAATGAAGATGAGCTAAGAAAACAGGGCATTCCTCTCTCCAAAAGAATAGAAAGAGTTTCCCCTTCTGTATGAATTTCTGCATGGCTACAACAGTTTCTAAAAACAGCTTATCATGTGAAAAACAGAACCCTGGTAACGGTGCATTGAAATGGAATAATCAAAAATGTCATTCAGGTAATAAGAACCTTGTGTATCTTCTGTCTTGAAAACTCGAAATAGCCTTGTTGCTAAGAAACCAAATTCTCTTTCACATGCATCAGAGAGGGTAGCAATCATCTCAGCCAATGAAGTTTCTCCACCTACACTGGACAGTCTATTGTAGTCCGTAAACAAAAATCTGAAAGAGAAAAAACATGTATTTTGTATACTTCAGAAAGCTTTAAATATTTTCTGGCAACCAAAACAAAAATATTCCTGCGACTCTGCAGTTAAAAGTTTTTTCAAGTGGCACAAAATGTAAAATATTTAAATACTTAATTTTTTTTAAACTCTACATGGAATTTAAGTATTTATTTATTTCTTCTCCTGTTATCAACCTCTTCTTTGCCCCACTTCCTATTCTAAAATTTGATTTCTTAAAAAGATAAAAATGATCACATTGCTAATGGCACCTCACACAGCAGTAAAAACATAAAAATATCTTTATGATGCCAAAACATAATATTGACAAGTGTTTTTAAAACTGCATTCTGAGCTATTTTCAAATGTTTATGGAGGGTTAAAAAAAAAAAAATATAGAAGAGCAAGATCACATAGGAACACCATCAGGTTAAAATACACGTCTCTAAACAATAGGAATAAACAAAACTATAAAACACATGGCACAAATTTTCTTGCTTTCAGGTAAACTAGAAACTTTGAGCAGTCTGATGCTCTACTTACAGGAAAAAAAAAAAACAAAAAGAAAAAAAAAAAAAAAGAGACCTTAACAGAAGTAATCAGTGAAACAAGCATTAATTGTAATATACAGTAAGCTATACCAGAAAACTAAATTCTTATTTTGTCTGTTACAAATTTTTATTAGTATGATAGTCAAACCCCCTAATACTAAAAAGCAGTAACTTTCACCAACTTTTGCACAGAGGTTTTCTTGAAAACACTACTATCTTCTTCACACTGAAAAATTTAACTACATGATCTTCTAGGGCTATTATTTTTCAAACAGGTTATCTCAACAGCTTTTCATAGGAAGATAAACAAGCACATTAAAACGCAGTTTGAAAAGTATCAGAGTGAACCTGAATTATTAATTCAAGAGTAAATAAATGAAATAACTAACCTGACAGGTAAAGCTTTAGTGGTTTGCTCTGGTAATTCTGGTGGGTTCACAAACATGAGTTTGAGAAGCAACTCTAAATATCCAATATGTCTTGCCAACCTTGCACTTAACACCCAGGCCCAATTCCAGCTCTCACCTTCTCTTCGGCCACCAAAGTAAATTACAGCTAAAATATTAAAAATTTTAAAAGTTGTTATGGCTCTATTTTAATCAACATTCAGAACTGAAAGAACCACGAAGTTTGAACAGATAAGGCACAGAGTTGCGTAAAAGGAGCTGAATGAATTTTTAACAGTTATGGCTGTTAAATGAATGAGAGTGGTAAGAGTAACATAATGAAGTTAATATACAAAATTCTCCTTTGATTTCAAGAATGCCCCCACACAAATCACATCCAAAACATAAGGAAAGGGTCTGAAGTGATCCTATTTGCTACAAAAACATTTAGTATTTTTTCTGAATCACAAAGCATGTCTACAAAACAATAATGAATTCCAAAAATAGATAAAACTTTCCCAAACTTCATATAAAATAAGACTTACTAAAGAAAATGTAGAGAACTGCTAATAAGCTGAGTGACACTGCTATTCCAAGCTTTGCATCCACTGTGAAAGCAAGCAACAAACCCAAACCTCCACACAGCAAAAGTGTGAGAAATACAATAAGCCAGGAGAACTGAAACAGAGGTTCAATCTGCTGTCCTGCAAAAGTCTTCATTTCATCTAAAACAAAAAGACAAAGACCAGTTAACATGTTAAATCATTCCAGAACAGAAAGCAAAAAAAGTATTATAATGATCATCTTTGAAAAGAAACACTTTTTCACTACTGTGTAACTTTTCCCCATTATTGATCCAAAAAAAAAGAAAAACAGACAATGATGCTTGAATTCTTCTTCACACATTAGTGCAAAACCCTAAGTTTTCATCCATGCAATGAATTAAACCATTTAAATACGTAATAATTGCACTGTTTGCTGCAGATTTTCTGCTTTTAAAGGCATATTAAAAGCCATGCCATTTCCTATCCTCCTTCAAAATTGTAAAAAGTATTTTATGACAGCAATAAAAATAAATCCAACATATCCGTCAAAAAAACTCCCACCCTAACACCAAAACCCCCATCATTGAAATCTGGACCACATTCCTCAAATAGTCAGATATAACAATACAATGTAAAAGCTTCAGTATTTATTTCTGTTTGTTGATTCATATCTACCAAAACAGGAATTCCTGAAGAAACTTATTTAGGATCTATTGAATAAGAAACATTAAATACACAATCTAGAATAAAAAGATGAATGAGGAACAGGAAGAAAATACTGAAAAAGTGTTTTAAAAATGTAAGAGCTCATCAGCAATAAACATCACCGTCGAAAATGCACATCGTTTTTTGTTTATGACATGGGGCACAAGGTGAACAAAATTAACGCAGAGACCCCATTTTGACTAATATAAAAACTTTTCAAAACATAGGAATCACAGAAAGTAAGAAACATCAAGACTGGTAAAAATATTTTGAATTATACTGAAACATCTCAGAAAAACATCCTGTACATAAGATGCCTATTTGCACTGTGAAAAATATTGACTCTCTGTGTGTTTGCCTTCCTCTGTCATTTCAGAAAGTTCAAAAAGCCGAAAGTAAACAAGGAGATAGGGGAAGAAAACTAGAAACAGAAAATACACTACAGAGAAAAAAATATTAATATCCTGGAATTTGGTCTTAAACTTCAAAAAAATATAAGATGATACATAGGAGGCACAATAAATAAATACTGCAGCAAAAGGTCTGAACCCGATTTGACACACAAACACCCCCAGCAAGGCATATTTCAGCAGCCATACTTTCAGCAGCACCTAAAGGGTAGATTCACTGCTACAGGAAACCCAGAGGACAACAGCCAGCAACACTCAAAGACTGTCTTGACATCGTATAAATGAACAAAGCAACCAATGGATAAACTGACCACACTAAAATTTAAATCCTTTCATTACAGAAGCAGAGACTGGATACATCACATGGAAACAACGGCTGTTGCAAAAACTAGTAACTCCCATGTGATGCTTTTCATAGATAGATTTGAACCTACAGAAAAGGCTAAATTAACCTCTACCTTCCAGTTTCTTGAGCAGAAAAGATTTTCCACTTCCCCACTGTGCATATAAGCCTACACAGATAGGTGGCTGCATGGTTGGTTCACTCAGAATATCAGCCAAAGCACTGCTGTACAGATCGTAACCCAGCATGTCACCGTCAGATTCCGTGGGAGACAAGTGTCCTGTAATACAAATACTGTGTTACAGAACTTTGCTTTAAGAAATCTCTTCAATATTACCATTTTCATACACAAAATCATGACAGGTTCACCTATATTTGTATATATACTCCTCCCATATAATAGCTGTTACTATTGGTACATTCTTGTTCAAAGGAATTTTAAATCATCCACATAAATGTTATGTAATTATCAAAACCATTAGAGCTTACCACAAAAGACTCAAACAAAATCCCAAATCAGAGCAAGTCAAAGAAAATAATTCCTACATAAGCAAGATCTAAGTAAAAACAAAACTATCAACAGAAGTCGCATAGTATCCAATGTCAAAAGTAAAAGGTACATTTGACCTTTGTTAGGCTTTTAAATGGTGAATGGTTTTGCCAACTGATTTTTTTTTAAGGCTCTCCCATTAGTTGCAACATTTAAAAAACTAAACAGTTACCATTTTTCAATACAGAATTGAATAAACTGGATTCTCAATATACAAGTGATTACAAAAAAATATAAAATTAAATAAATAGTTGTACTTACTGGCTCCAAAGATCTGTGTCAAAATACTCTTCTGGTGGCTACAGTCAATATTGTAAGGTGTTTCTCCTGTTTTGTTGGGTCTATAAAGCAATCTACCATCCTTTGGATTTCTTAAGAGTAATTCAGCAAGTTTACGGCTTCTTCCACGAATGGCAATATGAAGTGGAGTATCTCCTTTCTGTAATTAAGTGAAAAACTAGTAATATCTAACATGAATTCCTAAGATTATGAACAGAATATATGCTCCACATCGTTTCAGATGTGGTATTTACTTGAAATACCTCTTAAGGTATTCTCAACAGTATTAACACCTTCAGCAAGCATTTTTTCCCCTTGAAAAAGCATTACAAAAGTTCCAGAAAAGACCTGTGAGAAGGCAGTTCTTATAATGCTAAATCTAAGGCACTATCTTCTTTCCTAAAAAATTAATAACAACATCTTAAGGTTCACGAAAACTGTAGTCTCTATTTAGAAACAAATGTCTACTAGCAAATTCAGAGACTTGTTTGGAACAAGAGATACTGCTTGTTAGAATTATTTCAATGTCTGCTGAGACTTCTCCAAAAAGCTTTCTGGTAAAAGTTTCCTTATTACATCAAATCAACATTATTACTTATTTGCCCTAAATATAATACTAGGAGGTTAAAAAAGTATCAAATAAACGTTCCTGTATTTAAAAGGTTTACAGTCAAAGTAGGTAACGCGTAAGAGGACAGCAATAAACCGTTGTATTTGTCCTTGGCATTGCCTAGTTTAATGTCTATTAATCAAAACCCAAACATCAGCAACAAATAACCACCATTCTCTATGCTCTTTTTCAAGTGTATTAGGAATCAATACTCTTATCTGTGAAATTTTTATTCCTGACCTGGAATTTTTTCTTTTCATATTACTAAAAGTACCCTAATACAAACAAAAAATCAATATATTAATTGTGGGAATTAATTTACGTTTAAGTATTCTGATCTATTTAATTATTAAGCATACAGGAGACTAAGTGTTTAAGTATTATGGTCTATTTAATCATGAAGCATATGGGAAGCTCTCTTTCTGTATTAGCCTTGACAGCTCACTACAAAATTCTGCTGCAAAACTAAAATGATTAAATACACTAAAGTAAACAAATATTCTTTACCTTGTCTACAGCAGAGACCTTAGCTCCTTTATCCAGAAGAAGCTCTACTATTTCAATATTTCTCATCTTGGTTGCTTTTATAAGTGGTGTTTCTCCATCCTAAAAGGGAAAAGTAGGCCTAACAAAAAGATCTTCTCTGTATACTCAAAACCAAGCAAAAACTAGTGATAGCATAACAAATTAAATCCCGAACTTTTAAGGGAATTTTTAAATTAAATATGTTACTGTGCAAGTAACAACACTTCAGCTCATGTTATCAAAAAGTATCACAGACCCCATATTCTAGATAGATTAGAATCACAGAACAAAATACAATTCTGTTAATAACAGTGTCAAACAGAGAAAGACAAGACTCAGATATAATACAAGGTATTTGAAAAGAGACTCACTGAAAAGGTATTTCACTGCTGTACATACTACTTCCTCTATTGTTTTTATTCCTGCACATGCAAGAAACGGTGGGCTGAACTTTCACGCTTAGTAATATCAGAAACTTCTTTCCTCAGTTTCCAGTAGCACCTGCTCTCTACTCCTTATTGCTGGTCATGTCAGTGATGCTGAGGTAAAGTATCCACACTTTCCCTGCTATCGAGTTTTAGTAGTAGGTGATGTTTATCAACAAAGGGGATATTACCATTGCTGAAAATAAATTCCGTGTCTCAGAAGAATTTTTTTTTTTTTTTACAGCATGCAAAGCACCAACACTTCACAAAAACTGAATTTGGTATTATGATTTTAACATCACATAGGAGTTGAGAAAAGAACAGATGTTAAACAAAGCATTCAGTTAAAGTTCTAATCATTACCTTGGTACATGTTTCAGTATCAGGGTTGCACTGCAAGATATCCCTCACCATTGTAGCATTTCCTTTCTCAACTGCCCAATATAAAGCAGTCTTATTATCCTGAAAAAAGGGAGTATTAAATGTTAACAGTACTTTCATTCAGTTGGATTAATTTCAAAAACTGTATATAAAGTACAACCACTATACAGAAAACAGCACATAATACAGAAAATTTTAGCACAGCTCAGGGCAAAGGGAAACACCACCAAATCTAGTTGGCACAGCAGCAGAACTTTGGGGCGGGGGGAACGGAAATCTGGCTAGAGAACACAAATCTATTTTAAAAACCTGTGCAAAATATATTAAGAGCTTTAACAATCCAAGCAGATTCAACCTGCCTTGAAACAGTTTCCAAAACTATATATGAGTATTCAGTTGTAACTCAAATACACAAGTTTTCTAATGAAATAAACCAACTTTTTCCAGAGTGTTGTCTTTTTTACCCCTATTATGTAAGTCACGTTTCTCTGCGGCTTTTTTTTTTTTCTCTCCTATTAGAACATGGAAGTGCTAACTACCTCCAGGCCTTTAAAAAAAAAAATTCCATTTTTGTCTCAATTTTACAGTATAGCCTAATAAAACTGTTGAACTGGTTGGCTGACCTAAAAACAGGCCATGCAAGCTGGAAAGCTGTAAAAGTAGATGGACGTGAAAGTCAACACAAAGTACCAGAATGCAGATCAGCCATATATTGTACCACTGAACCAGGGGGAACAGTTGATAGTTGCAAATCTGCTTGTGTCATCTTTTTTTTTTTTTTTTCCAGCGATGTGTGCTATACCAGGAAGTTTCCATGCCTGTAATCTTTTTGTAGCCTAGTGAATGCACCACGACTCTTTCTGTTTAATGCACACTTGTGTAGAGACATTTAAGAAAAGCCTCTGAACGCACACCTGCTTCTAAGCAGGAATGTCAAAATCCCACTTGCAGCCTTCTCACTTGCTTCTTTCATTTGCAGCTCTTCCTCTCCCACCTGGCTTCATAGCAAACTGAGTTTAAAGCCTTTCTTGACAGTTTAACAAGCCTGGTCACTAAATTTTCTTTCCTCTCTGGTCACTTGGGTTTCATGTGCTCTGTCCTTCAGTCAGGTGGCTTCCAACAGCCTGAGGAAGCTGACTCCTCGCTAGCAACATCAGCTGCACAGCCAGGCACTCGTCTGCCAGATGCTCCCAGCTGGGCCCTTCCCCCTTACCAGAAGGGCTGAGGAGAACACCGCCTGAGCCCCCCCACTGCCCCAACACTTGCTCCCAGGGCCCTGTAGTCATGTTTTATCTGCTCAAGGTCTCCCCTGACTAGTGTCCATATGAATGAATGAGCAGCAAGGAACACGGTTGCTGGAAGGCTGGACAAGACTCAGCAGTCTTTCTGGAACATCACAGATTTGGGCAGGCAGCAAATCTCCCCAGAACAGGTCTGGCTGGCAGACAGGTGCTGCAGTGCCGAACAGCAGCGGAGTTGCTAAATACTAGCGCTCGTCACCGTTTTTTATATACTGCTGGTCATAATCTGAAGAGCACAGCCAGAACCTTCCTCTGATGGTACTCACTTCTGCTGTGTCAACAAGGCCACAAATGTATTTTCAAGATTAATCACTGCAAATGGCTATACAGATATCCTCACACTGCCAAAAGTCACAAGCTTCCCTGCCCCCAAGGAGGTTGGGTCCTCTTGCTGTTTCTGTATTGCCTTGGTCATATCAAGACACTGAAAATCTCCAGATTTTCAGACCCATGTCAGCAAGAAGCTGAGACACACAATTCCAGGTTTGCAATGGCAGGTTAGAGGAAGACATCCAAACACTACTTTTTCCCCAAACTAAAAGCTGCTTGGCTTCTCAAAAAGGCTCTGCAACAATAGCAGGCACTGAATCTTTGCAGCTCTTGGTGACTAGTTAGTTTCATGTTCAAACTCGGCAGAACATATGTGCCTGCAAGCGGAGTGATTTGAATAGCTTCAAGCAAAAGAAAGCAAGTTGAATGTAACAATAAAAAGTACCATGCTGAGTAAGAGAGCTTTCGGTAGAAAACATGGAAATCACTGACAACAACACTGCTTAACACAAGAAAGGAAGTTAGTGAAGGAGACAAGAACCAACCAAGCATAGTGACAGAACTGCACTGACAACAGATATAATCTAAGGTGTATCATTTTTTAATATAGTGTTATTAAATTTAAAATATTAAGTATTAAAATAATAATATTAAGGGATTTTTAAAGTATCTCATTATTTTAAATCTGTTCAGTAGTGCAGATAAAGTGAGTTCAATTTACATCTTTTGCTTTTCAACCATTATACAAATTAACTGAAAAAAATGCTGCTTAAGTCATTACAATTACATATGTCTTGTATCTTAAAATCTGCACAGCAACATGACATATTTTTAATGTTTGATGGGAATCCGAGTTTCCTACAGAGTAGACTGAGCAGGATTTTAAAGCCCTGGTTTTAGAAACACGGTATAATTGTTTGGTATTCGAATTCACATCCTATTTAAGAACTACTCTAACATTTACGCTGTTGTACTTACCTGACCTCTGATATCTATATCAGCATATTTATGGAGCAGGGCCCTCACAATTTCAACATGACCTCCTCTAACAGCCCCAATCAGCACTGTATCTCCACTCTAGAAAAATTGTGAAAGAAAATTGAAGATGAATTAATACTATTTAACAAAAAGAAACATAACACAGAATAAATTACAGCCTCAAAATATACATTATGCCTATTTACGTCAAGAAATATGCACTCATTTTAAAGATACAAAAAATAGTTCTATCTCTGCAAAAAACAGCTATATAGAAGAAAAAACTCTGGACTCTTTTTTTTTTTTTTTTTGCAAAGGGATGAAATATTATATATTTATGGCAAAACAAACACCCCCAAAATAGGTCCATCTTAAACCACTCTCCTAAAAAATAACAGCACAAATTAATAACGAATATGAAAAAATCCAGCTGTTCTCTATGTTCATAGGAAGACCAACCACTCACAGTAATAACCTCTTTACAATCAGAGAAGAATGTTGGCTGTCCCCTTTAGATGTTTCACAGCTGACAAAAGATCTTCAAGAATTTTAAAGAATTTTATCCCTTTTTTTTGTGCAGATTTGACTGCTATCCTGTTTACATAAACTACACTGTTACAAAGAAAAGAAGCAAAACGCTGATTTTATCTCAAATTGATCAAAAGAAAAAACATTTTGCTGTGGTAAATGGAGTTGCACATACATAAAGTTACAATTCTGCTTAAGGCATCTGATTTTAACACACGTAAGGATATGTTGGAATGTCAGAAAATGAAATCCTGAAACTACCTAATATTTCTTTTATGAAGAAACAGGAAATATAAATAAAAGCATAGCTAAATCACAGCTGCGGAACTCAGTTAGAAATCTCAGTAGTAGTAGATCCCCTATCAATCACAGTCATTACAAACCTGGCTGCAAACCAAGAAATTTTCCTTATCAAAACCTACTCTAGCATCTGAAACTAAGACTACTTCATTGTTTGATGTATTTTTGTATTACAGTCAGCTGTACTGGAAGCTGTAATTTATCCTTCCTAAAGGCACAGGAATGCAGACAGTTGTAGAATTTTGTGACAGAAGAGGTGGGAAGGGAGATTGCAATGTATTTTCTTAAATATTTGACGTTTTGCTTTGATACGTGCCTCAGATCAAATTTGTTGTCACATGCAACACTGCAGCTCCGTACATAACCATCTAAGAAATGCACTAAGCTGACAGCTGAAATATAGGAAAATACATCCAAAAATCCTTTTAAAATTATGAGGCAAATAGTAGGAGGTTTTCCTCTCTTCTCTACAGCCCCAAGCAGTTCAATTTAGGTATTGGGAATTCGGCCTTAAAACCATATTACTGCTCTCAACTAAAACACTGAACTTGACAGAGGCGCCTAAGTTTAGGTATCTAACCACTTATAGCCCCAAGGGTGCAGTGCTTGGCCTGCCTCTGGCACTTCAGAAAAAACTGACTATCAAGAGGACACTGCAGAAAATCCAAGGCACCTATATAAGCAACCAAATAAATCCCTGAGTGGCTAGCAAGCGGATTCATGCTCTGGTCACTGCCCGTACTACATGCCTCTACCGAACAATGCAATCGCAGCTCAGGTACACAGCACACCTTTCAACAGTTACATTTACACGTCAACCCAGAGCTGGTGTCTTTGCAAGTTTCCTACTAAAAAGTTTCATTGTAAAAGATAAAGGTAGATGCTGAATGAAATATATTCTTTTTTATAATATCCATTGTTTTACAATGTTAACAGCACTACCACACATATTAATGCACAAAAACCCCACCCCAAACCTGCAAGTTAGTTCAGTATTAGTCTTATATTACATGTACGACAAATATACAACCATAAATCATTTCCACGCCCTGTGGAAACTCACAATTCAAGAATCTCAAAGAAAAAGAGTAGTTTCTGTACTTTATCCTTTACCTACACATAGCAACATTTGCCACTTAACAGGCTTGTAAAATAGCAATACATAAAAATACCCCTAGATGGCAGAAAAATGAGAAAGCCAGAAAAATCGTGTACCCACAAATTCACGTACATTGGTATTTAAATATATATTATTATTACATATATATAAAACCACAATTATGATGAATATTTACTCACTCTATCAGGAATGTTCACATAAGTTCCAGCATCAAGAAGATCCTGCACAATTTCAGTATGTCCCTCCTTTGATGCAATCATCAAAGCTGTATTTCCATCTTTATCTGTTAAGTTTACATTTGGGTTCCTTTTCAGTATTTCTTTTACTGAGTCAGTATAGCCACCCTTCACTGCTACAATAAGTGCGGTCATAGAATTCTTTAAACAAAAACAACAGATTTTATTGTACAGTGGATACAGAAATCCTCATTATATCAGCAGTTTAAATAACAAAAGAACACTCACTGACATTACTTTCTTAACCACCCAAATGTTACTTCAGTTTTACATTTTAAAGTGCACCTGCTACGCTTTTTTAAAAAAAGAAATAAACCACGTACTATAGGAGAGAACACTTCAAATGCAAGCAGTAAAGCTCAGATCAGTTTATTCTAACTCCTGAATGTCACATGCACAGTAAAATAATTTTCTTGTCATATGGGAACATAGTATTATCAGAGCACCCAGGTCTGCCAATACCGCTCACAAAGAACTTCAGAAATAATTATATGAATACCAACATTTGCCCTAATTTTCCACTTAACTTTTACTGACTTTTTTTTTTAATTTTGACAAGCATTTTAAGTGTCTTGTATAACAAAAAAATTAAAATCTGTTTGTCCTGGTTTCAGCTGGGGTAGAGTTAATTTTCTTTCTAGTAGCTGGTATAGTGTTATGTTTTGCATTCAGTATGAGAAGAATGTTGATAACACTGATGTTTTCAGTTGTTGCTCAGTAATGTTTAGACTAAGTCAAGGATTTTTCAGCTTCTCATGCCCAGCCAGCAAGAAAGCTGGAGGGGCACAAGAAGTTGGGAGGGGACACAGCCAGGGCAGCTGACCCAAACTGGCCAATGGGGTATTCCATACCATGTGACGTCATGTCCAGTATATAAACTGGGGGGAGTTGGCATGGGGGGAGGAATCGCTGCTCAGGAACTAACTGGGCATCGGTTGGCAAGTGGTGAGCAATTATATTGTGCATCACTTGTTTTGTATATTCCAATCCTTTTATTATTATTGTCATTTTAGTATTGTTATTACTATCATTATTAGTTTCTTCCTTTCTGTTCTATTAAACTGTTCTTATCTCAACCTATGTGTTTTACTTTTTTTCCAATTTTCTCCCCCATCCCACTGGGAGGGGGGGAGGGGAAGTGGTGAGCAGCTGCGTGGTACTTAGTTGCTGGCTGGTGTTAAATCACAACACTGTTTTATTTAAAAACAATATGCAGCTGAAAACCTCTAAAAAATTTCCAACTTCTGAAAAGGCACAACAACCATTATTATTTTCAAAAGATGCTTTGTGTTTAATTTACTTTTCAAATAGCACTGAGGAATAAGTTGTTTGACATACCAGGCTTGGGTACAGAATTAATTTTGACAGCGTCAACCTTCAGAGAACAGTAACCTAAATTCATTTATGTTTATTAAAATTTACACTTGACGTAATGTGTCAACTGTCAATACGACTCCCTAGTTACATAATATTTTTATTAAAAGGCACAAAGAAGTTTAAATAATCCTTACATGCAGTTTGCAAATAGATGGAAAGTAATGTACTCCAACGTCAACATTTCATCGTTTCATGTATTTTTTGGTATTTGTATTATAAAACAGGACACACAGATGTATGTACCCACACCTTATCACTGGAAAAAGAACGTTTTTTTTACTTACAGCTCCTTCTTGATCAACATCAGCTCCCATCTGCAGCAAGTATTTCACACACTCCAAATGACCTTTCCTCGCTGCCCAAACCAGTGGGGTGGTTCCATACTGCAAAAACATTTATAACATTTTATCGTATTGTTTTCTGTATTTAGTATCCCCTACAATCTAGTATTCATCCTATACTTTATTGCTTAGGTTTTTACAAAGATACAATTTGGTCTTGTGAATTAACACAAGCATTTGAAAAGCCATTTTAACTTTTTCTTTGTAAATGATAGCTGTAAGAATTATTTTTCTATGCAACCTAGGATAGCAAGATTTCCAATAGCATAGAAAACAGAAATATGCTCCACTGAAATAAATGTTCACAATCACCTTCAGCATACTACAGAAAAACCTCTTGCAAGTATAATGACTTACTCTAGCACACTAATACAAATCTCATGGACAAAATATAACAGCGGGTGTTTTTCCAATCAAAAACTCATAGATTTTTATTTCTTTAATAAAACTTACTTTTACAAAAAATGTATCAAGCATTAAAGAAATTAAATATTTTATTAATATAACTTACTTTGTCAGAGCAGTTCACTTTAGCTCCATGTTGCAGTAAGAGATGTACTATATCTGAGTGGCCCCGTCCTGCTGCCCAAATAATTGGATAAACACTGTATTGCTTAGAATAAAAAAAACAAAAAAACCAAAAAAACAAAAAACCACACCATATGAAATAAAATCAGTCTTAATTATTTTTCATGAACAATATTGATCACAATGCTCCAAGAGACAATAAACCCATAGAAGAAGGAATATACAGAAATAAATCTAACTATATATCAGTAACTGTTGCCTAGTACATTGTCTAGATATCTAGCAAGACATCTCCTCTTCTGAATCAATTTTGGTTTATAACTCCACAAACAAGGTTTAAAACTTCACATCCTCATCTTAATATAAACATTTACAACGTAAGAGAGAAGCAACAGACAGCTATGCAATATCAGGACTGCAGATCAGTCATGTCATGCATGCAGAAGCTGCATATGCAAACCAGATGAAATCAACAATCAGAAAGGTAAGTCACTAGTGTTCTTTCTTGATTGTTCACTGTTGCCTCAAACACCAGAGAGCCAACAGTATAAACAAATTGTTGATTCAAGTTTCAACATGCCTATACTTTTATAGAAAATGCTTATAAAATGAAATAGATCTCAAAAACTTATTTTTTTAATTCTCTTCTCTCTCACATGTATTGTACATATTTATATAATCTAACCCATTTGGTAACTATTATGAAACAATTGCTTTGAAATTGCACATATTAGTTACTCCATTAACTTCTACGGGAGCAGAAAAATGACAATTGTTATACAAGTAACATTAGATACACTACTTATCTTTTCTATTATTTCCTCTCCTGCTAATTTGAATCTTATTAAGAGCTATACACTCATTTGCTTTAATTAAAAAAAATTAAAATTAATCAAAAAAACCAGTGGCTGTCATACAGATTATTAAAGCAATCCCTTTCTACATAAATTATAGTGATTAATATTATATTGCAAAGAATGCAAAATGTTTAATCAAGATAATAAGATGAGGATACAAGTCAGGACTTCAAACATTTGGGAAGAAGGGGCATCTAAGACTAAAACTTACCATTCCTGTGATGTTTGGATTTGCTCCTTTCTCAAGCAGCAGTTTAGCTACTTCTGTACGGCCTTTATATGATGCCCACATCAGGGCAGTCCATCCTCCCTGGCAAGCACAATTCAAAGAAATGTAAAAACTGAAAAATACTCTTTAGAAACCTAGTTAGTGACTTTTATTTCATTTTGTATTGGTCCTAAGACTATTTTGCAAGTCCAAAACATAGTAAGGATTGACTACACAACCTTCTAATCCTACTTATGTAGGATAAATAATAAGCACACTTATGAAAGTACTAATTTCCTGCTGTATGCAAAACTTGGGAGAATATCATGTCCTAAATGTTCCTGAATTTGCTGTAAACACTCAATTCAGACTTCAAGTGCATACAAATCCGATCACCGGACAAACAAACCAAAAAGAAAGCACTATCTTAAAACAGAAGTCTAGAATCCAAATCAATTAACATGGAGGGTTTACTTTTGATCTGTGTAACAGACAGCTGCACTTCATAAAGGAACTATGTAATGATTTGCTTCTTCACTAAAAAGAAGCAAATCCTGTGTCCTCTTAAGGGAGTGATAAGAGCAATTCATTTCAAACTGCATTGGTGTGTTCATTTAAGTTTGTAAACCAGGAGACAACAAGGTTTCTCTACCTAAGGCATTTGACAGGTCAGGTAACCGAAACTAATTTTAAAATAACAGTATGCCTCTGATAACTGTAAGCACAATTTTTATTTGTTTCTTCATAATACACTTTGGGGGAGGTAAAAGATCCCTCTCAGACTGACACAGGCCTAGAAATCAACCACTGGCCATGTGGATGTATTTAACATTACACTTGCGAAAAAGCTAGATCAGTAGGACATGGCAAGATGCCTCAGCCTTCAGACAGAGTGGAACTTCAATTAAAGGAAGCACTTGAATTCTCCCCTAGTGGTTTTCCATACTCAAGCAGAACAAAATCAGCGCTTGCAGGTACCTAATTCCCTCTTCAGTCAATGGAGACAAGTCTATACCTCTTCAGAGGCATCTAACCTTCTAATCATGTAAGTAACTTCTGTAATTCTTTAGGTGGACTGGACTATAGCACCCACTTTCCCATACAAAAAATCTGGCAAGATGAATGAAAACAAATTCCAGGATATTGAGAATAAAGACTGTTATATAAATAATCACAGTTGTCCAGAGAAAAAGTAAATACAGACAGGTAACTTCTGGGAAAAGATAATATTTCTTTTACCAGAATACTTTAAAAAAATGCCACCACCACAACAAAAAAAAACCCAAAAACCACCCCAACAAAAAAAAAACCCAAAACAACAACCCCACCAAAAAAACCCCACCCACACAAAACACACCCAAAAATCAAATGGTTCTTCAGTTTAGCTTTTTTCCAAAGCAAATTAAGAGGAAAAAAGCAGCCCTAGAAAATAAGTTGCCTTTATTAACACTAAAGCAACTATTTTACAGCTGTAAAAACAATATTTAAATATATAGTCTTTTCCATTTTAACAGCACCGAGTACTTAAGAATAAAAGATCTTTAATCTGTTTTACAGAACTGAAAATCTCCAACTCCCAAAATTGTTCTTCTTACTAAAAACTATTTTATTTTTACACTACAACACGCACCAAATCCCGATGCTCCAAACTGACATTACAATTGAGTAGCTCTGCTACAATAGCTGCATGCCCTTCTTTAGCTGCTGAAATAAGAGCTGTCCAGTTATCCTAGAAAAAGGAAAAAACATTTTAAAGTGATATTCAATATTTCAATACAATTACCTTGTTTTTCAAGTGTTTAACCCACAACTGGAAATGCACAACCCATTAAAAAAGCTGTCCTTGGAAAAAAAAAAAAAAAAAAAAAAGATTAAACTCATAGACTACCTGCCAGTTATACACATGAAAATACAGACCAACAACTACTCCAGATCTCCCTACCTACCCAATATCCATCGCTCTCCACTCCTCAGTTCACTGCAGGTTAACTTAAAAATTTTATGGAAGAAGGAACACCTACAAAGGATTAGAGCATGAGGTCAACACATTGAGAACTGCTGGGTGGGGACGAGATGGCAACCAAGACCACAGAAAATGGTGGTGGTCTGTCTCCACATACAGTGGGTGACAGCACCCAAGGGGCTAATATGCAGGGGAATTTGCACCACAGCTTCTTAGATTCGTGATCATTTCAGGAAATAGATTTCCTCTTGTACTACACTTATCTTCCATCCACTGCTCAAAACATGTCCAGGTGTGGACTACTATTTTGTGTGCTATACACATATAAATATAGCAACAGTTTATATGGTAACTGTTCTTATAAGTACAGGAACTCTAACACTTCGAGCAAATGTAATAAAATGTCTCCAAAAATACTTTTTTTTTTTTAAATGACAGGTTTCACACCAGACCTTTCCTGGATGTCAACACTGCTACAATTAAACTAAGTGCAGAAGAAAGAAAACACACAAGCAACATCCTTTTCCTCTTTATCACTCTTCACTGGAATATACAGACCTTTCAAAACTTTTTAACACCACCTCTGTCCTATTCACCCTTTCCAGGCATCTTTCACCTAGGGTCAACCTCTTCTGCAAAGGCAGGAAGACAATTCCTAAATTTGAAACCCTTCTCTGCCACTCTTCTGGCTTCCACCTGAAATAATCCTTTAACCTAAATTCTCCCTAAGTATTTATTGAGAAACACCAAAGCCAAGCAAGAAAAAAACAATAATAAAAAAAATCTTGACATACCACAACATCACTGAGATAAGCAAAATCATTTGGACCTCATCTCTGATGCTATATTTCTCTATTCTGCCTATCTTTTCATGTCAACTACTACCAATCCTATTATTATAGCTTTCTAGTACTAATTTCCCAGAAGAAACAGCAGCAGCATTCAGCAGAGACCCTCAGACATTTAAAACATCTTAAATAACCCTATTCTTTATAAAGAATCAAATCAGAGGAATAGAGAGCCAAGCAATTTTGGATAAAATTTCTCTTATGTCATCATATTTGACCTTTTTTTTTCTTCCATCCCCTCAACACTAACCTAAATTTCTTTTCTTTGCCTGCGTCTTGAAACAACTTCTTCCTCTACTGTTAGGTACCATCACATAAAGCACTAATACTTACTGCATCTTCCAAGTTGCAATTAGCTCCCTTCTTGAGAAGCTCCTGCACAATTTCTAAATTGCCTTGCTCAGCAGCCAACATGAGTGGGGTCTGGCCATTCTGAAACCAAAATGATAGGAAAAGTGATGCATTGGGAAGTGATGCAAATGACACACATACACTGACAATAAAAGGCCAAAAACTACAGAGGAACGTTGTTTCCAGTTTTTAATTGCCAGTGAGAAGGACTGGTTTTCAAACCACGCAGTAAACTTGCAATAAAAATGGAGAACATGATATTAAACCCTGTCCCATAAGAGATAAAAAAACCCAAACCAAACAAAAAAAAACCAAAACATTTCAGACATTAAAAATGGCTACCAAAAAAAAGTTACATTGTTAAATATCTATCTTTCTGAATGATTTGTCTACTGAAGACATCTCTAATACAGCCTGTTACATCTTGAAGTAACTCAGTCACATTGTTTAGAAATTAATAAATAAATCAATGTAGCCTAGGAACCACAATGGCCATTAAAACGTGCACACTGATTCAGAGTAACAGTAGGATTTATTGCTGAAGTCTTGGGAAAAACAGTCAAGTTATACACCACACTTTGATCTGACAGTGTACCAAATACAGCCATCATTCCTGTCCCATGCAACACAGGTTCTTAACAGGCAGCCTCATCTCAGGGAAGATAAAAGACAGAAAAGCTGGTTTATTTGCCTTCAAGGATGTTTTAAAAGTCAGTTACAATCTGTCACCCTTCCATCGGCCTACTTCTGTGTCAGAAAACTTCTGAGATACAACTACTTTGCATGATGAACAGTAAAACATAGTAAATTTGACAGTAAATTTGTTAATTTCAACAAGCTTAATAAATGAATTCCTGACGTCTCTTCTGTCTTTTCTCTGTACCATATTGTCCTGGTTTCAGCTGGGATAGAGTTAACTGTCTTCCTAGTAGCTGGTACAGTGCTATGTTTTGAGTTCAGTATGCGAAGAATGTTGATAACACTGATGTCTTCAGTTGTTGCTCAGTAGTGTTTAGACTAATGTCAAGGATTTTTCAGCTTCTCATGCCCAGCCAGTGAGAAAGCTGGAGGGGCACAAGAAGTTGGCACAAAACACAGCCAGGGCACCTGACCCAAACTGGCCAACGGTGTATTCCATACCATGGGACGTCCCATCCAGTATAGGAACGGGGAAGTGGGGGGCAGGGATTTGCCGCTCGGGGACTGGCGGGGTGTCGGTCGGCGGGTGGTGAGCAATTGCACTGCGCATCATTTGTACATTCCAATCCTTTCATTATTGCTGTTGTCATTTTATTAGTGTTATCATTATCATTATTAGCTGCTTCTTTTCTGTTCTATTAAACCGTTCTTATCTCAACCCACGGGTTTTGCTTCTTTTCCCGATTTTCTCCCCCATCCCACTGGGCGGGGGGGGGGAGTGAGTGAGCGGCTGCGTGGTGTTTAGTTGCTGGCTGGGGTTAAACCACGACAGTCCTTTTTGGCGCCCAACGTGGGGCACGAAGGGTTGAGATAATGACAAACCTGACCAGACCTTGTTAAAACAAATTTGTTATAAGCATTCGTTATATCGGTCTAATAGTCTCTGGTCATTATGTTGATTTATGTGTTCTTAGAGTTGTTGCTCTGGTTTTTAAAGTTCTGTTATGTATCACCTCGCTTGCTGTATGTAGTCCCTCTTCTGCTGCTTATCATCCGTGGGAGGTGGATTAAGGTTTTCGCTTTGATGTATTGTATAACACCGGTTTATGGTATGATAAAGTCGTCGGCTGTGGGATTAATCCGGTACTTGTACCCAGCATTGTCACCTTTATACTGTGGAAGCCACCTGTGGGAAACTATTAATAATTATACCATTTACCTTTCCTCCTTGGAAAACCAGTCTATGGGTGGGATACCTTTCTTCCCCTCTCCTTTCTCCTTCAGTCCAGTTACAATGGTGTTTGAGAATTTTGAAAAATTTGAATACTCTTGGGATGTTGGGACCAGCATGGTCCTAGCCCTACTGCTAGGAATTAGCATGCTTCTGAATGTGGTTCAGCTCTCGTTTAAGGTTAAACAACTATTTAAGAAAATCACCCAGAGATCTGCCCCAAGGCTGGATAATTATGAGTGGCAGGGTGTGTGGGGTAGTATGGGCAAGTACCTAGAAAAGTGGGCACCTCCAATGTTTTGGAAATTCACCCCTGAACAAGTGCAGAATCCAGAAGAACTAGCAAAATATTTGGAAAAGGTATGCTGTCACCCCGGCAGCTCCAGAGAGATACAAATTACTGCAACGTGCTGGGGCCTGGCCCATGCCTATCAAGCCCTGTTCGACACCACTCAGTACCCTCAAGGGGAAGAGAAGGTCTCTGGACCTAACAACAAAACGATGAGCACTGCGGTCACTCAAACCTCGGCAACGGGCACTGCGGCCCCTCCAGCCCCGGCGACGAGCACTGTGGCTACCCAAACCTCAGCGACAGGCACTGCAGCCCCTCCAGCCTCGGCAATGAGCACGGCAGCTACCCAAACCTCGGCCAACGGGCACTGAGGTCCCTCCAGCCCCAGCAACGAGCACAGCAGCTACCCAAACCTTGGCAACAGACACTGCGGTTATCCAAGACCCGGCGAGCGGTACTGCAACTGAACCAGCGGACCAACCTGCACCAGTATCAGTTGCCCCCGTACAGAAAAAGAAATATACAAAAAAATCAGTTCGCTTAGCGAAGGATGAAGGCGAACCAGGGTCATCACGGGAAGAGGAGGAAGAGGCAGAACCAGAGGTAATAACCCGGTCCCTATCCTTGAGTGAGCTGCGGGATATGCGAAAAGATTTTGGCCGCCGTATAGGTGAGCATATTATCACCTGGCTCCTCCGATGCTGGGACAATGGGGCTAATAGCTTGGAATTAGAAGGTAGGGAAGCCAAGCAGCTGGGATCGCTTGCCAGGAAAGGTGGCATTGACAAGGCAATTGGAAGAGGGACACAAGCCATCAGCCTCTGGAGGCGACTCCTGTCAAGTGTGAAGGAAAGGTACCCCTTTAAGGAAGATGTTATATGTCAATCAAGCAAGTGGACAACCATGGAAAAAGGTATCCAATATCTGAGGGAATTAGCTGTGCTAGAGACAATTCATCATGATCCGGACAACCCACAATTACCCAAAGATCCAGACGAAGTCCAATGCACACGACCCATGTGGCGGAAGTTTGTACGGAGCGCACCATCGTCCTATGCCAACTCACTGGCGATAATGACCTGGAAAGACGAAGAGGCACCGACAGTGGATGAAGTGGCTCGCCAACTCCGTCAATACGAAGAAAATCTCTCCTCCTCCCTACAAGCCTGCATTTTGGCTGTGGAGAAGCTGTCCGAGGATTTCCAGCAATTCAAAGAGGAGATGTCCTGTTGCCCACCTGTAAGGACCAATGTCTCAGCTATCAGGAGTGAGCGCTCCTCTGCCCAAGAGAGAGAATATAGAAGGTACACACCGCGAGGTGCCCTGTGGTTTTACTTATGTGATCATGGAGAGGACATGAGGAAATGGGATGGAAAACCTACCTCGGTCCTAAATGCACGGGTACGTGAGCTGCGAGGAAAAAACACCACAAAAGGGGATTCTACCAGGAAAAATGCCGCTCCGGTTTCCAAACAGAGTAGAAGGGCTGATCTTATTTCTGATCCTCTTGAAGGGACTTCTGAGCCAATTTTACGAGAATTAAGTGAATACTGGATACTCTGACCAGAATTAGAGGGGCCCTGCCTCCAGCCAGGTGGAGGAAAGGGATAACCGGGTCTATTGGACTGTGTGGATTCGATGGCCTGGCACGTTAGACCCACAGGAGTATAAGGCTCTAGTAGACACCGGCGCACAGTGCACTCTAATGCCATCAAGTTATGAAGGGGCAGAACCCATTTCTATTTCTGGTGTGACAGAGGGATCCCAAGAGTTAACTGTATTGGAAGCTGAAGTAAGCCTAACTGGGAATGAATGGCAGAAACACCCCATTGTGACTGGTCCAGAGGCTCCGTGCATCCTTGCAGGATATCTCAGGAGAGGGTATTTTAAGGACCCAAAGGGGTATCGATGGGCTTTTGGTATAGCTGCCTTGGAGATGGAGGGCACGGAACAGCTGTTTACCCTGCCTGGTCTCTCTCAAGACCCTTCGATTGTGGGGTTGCTGAGGGTTGAAGAACAACAAGTACCAATTGCTACCACGACGGTGCACCAGCGCCAATATCGCACCAACCGAGACTCTCCGATTCCCATCCACAAGTTGATTCGCTAACTGGAGAGCCAAGGAGTGATCAGCAAAACTCGCTCACCTTTTAATAGTCCCATATGGCCCGTGCGAAAGTCTAATGGGGAGTGGAGACTAACAGTTGACTATCGCGGCCTGAATGAAGTTACGCCACCGCTGAGTGCTGCCGTTCCAGATATGCTAGAACTTCAATACGAACTAGAGTCAAAGGCAGCCAAGTGGTATGCTACAATTGACATTGCTAATGCGTTTTTCTCAATCCCTCTGGCAGCAGAGTGTCGTCCACAATTTGCCTTTACTTGGAGGGGTGTCCAGTACACTTGGAATCGATTGCCCCAGGGGTGGAAACACAGCCCCACCATTTGCCATGGACTAATCCAGACCGCACTGGAAAAAGGTGAAGCTCCGGAACACCTGCAATACATTGATGACATCATCGTATGGGGCAACACGGCAGAAGTCGTCTTTGAGAAAGGGAAGAAAATAATCCAAATCCTTCTGAAAGCCGGTTTTGCCATAAAAGAAAGTAAGGTCAAGGGACCTGCACGGGAGATCCAGTTTTTAGGAATAAAATGGCGAGATGGGCGTCGTCAGATCCCAATGGACATGATTAACAAAATAGCAGCTATGTCTCCACCAACTAATAAAAAGGAAACACAGGCCTTCTTAGGTGTCGTGGGGTTTTGGAGAATGCATATTCCAAATTACAGTCTGATTGTAAGCCCTCTCTATCAAGTGACCCGAAAGAAGAATGATTTTCAATGGGGCCCTGAGCAACAACAAGCCTTTGAACAAATTAAACGGGAGATTGTTCACGCAGTAGCCCTTGGACCTGTCCGGACAGGACAAGATGTTAAAAATGTGCTCTATACTGCAGCTGGGGAGAATGGCCCTACCTGGAGCCTCTGGCAGAAAACACCTGGGGAGACCCGAGGCCGACCCCTGGGGTTTTGGAGTCGAGGATATCGGGGATCCGAAGCTCGCTATACTCCAACTGAAAAAGAGATATTGGCAGCATATGAAGGAGTTCAAGCTGCCTCAGAAGTGGTTGGTACTGAAACACAGCTCCTCTTAGCACCCCGACTGCCAGTGCTGGGCTGGATGTTCAAAGGGAGGGTCTCCTCTACACATCACGCGACTGATGCCACATGGAGTAAGTGGATTGCACTGATCACACAACGGGCTCGCATAGGAAACCCCAGTCGCCCAGGAATTTTGGAAGTGATCACGGACTGGCCAGAACGCAAAGATTTTGGAATGTCGCCAGAGGAGGAGGTGGCACGTGCTGAAGAGGCCCCGCTGTATAATAAACTGCCAGAAAATGAGAGGCAATATGCCCTGTTCACTGACGGATCCTGTCGCATCGTGGGAAAGCATCGGAGGTGGAAAGCTGCCGTATGGAGTCCTACACGACAAGTTGCAGAAACTGCTGAAGGAGAAGGTGAATCGAGTCAGTTTGCAGAGGTGAAAGCCATCCAGCTAGCATTAGCTATTGCTGAAAGAGAAAAGTGGCCAGCGCTCTACCTCTATACTGACTCATGGATGGTGGCAAATGCCCTGTGGGGGTGGCTACAGCAATGGAAGCAGAGCAACTGGCAGCACAGAGGTAAACCCATCTGGGCTGCCGCACTGTGGCAAGATATTGCATCCCGGCTAGAGAATCTGGTTGTAAAAGTACGTCATGTAGATGCTCACATACCCAAGAGTCGGGCCACTGAAGAACATCAAAACAACCAACAGGTGGATCAGGCTGCCAAGATTGAAGTGGCTCAGGTGGACCTGGACTGGCAACATAAGGGTGAGCTATTTGTGGCTCGGTGGGCCCATGATGCTTCAGGCCATCAGGGAAGAGATGCAACATATAGATGGGCTCGTGATCGAGGGGTGGACTTGACCATGGACACTATTGCACAGGTTATCCATGAATGTGAAACATGTGCTGCAATTAAGCAAGCCAAGCGGTTAAAGCCCCTGTGGTATGGAGGACGATGGCTGAAATATAAATATGGAGAAGCCTGGCAGATTGACTGTATCACACTCCCACAAACTCGCCAAGGCAAGCACCATGTGCTCACGATGGTGGAAGCAACCACTGGATGGCTGGAAACATATTCTGTGCCCCATGCCACCGCCCGGAACACTATCCTGGGCCTAGAAAAGCAAGTCTTGTGGCGACATGGCACCCCAGAACGAATTGAGTCAGACAACGGGACTCGTTTCTGAAACAACCTCATAGACACCTGGGCCAAAGAGCATGGCATTGAGTGGGTGTATCATATCCCCTATCATGCACCAGCCTCTGGGAAAATTGAGCGATACAATGGACTGTTAAAGACTACATTGAGAGCAATGGGGGGTGGAACTTTCAAACATTGGGATACACATTTAGCAAAAGCCACCTGGTTAGTCAACACCAGAGGATCTGCCAATCGGGGTGGCCCTGCCCAGTCAGAATTTTTACATACTGTAGAAGGGGATAAAGTCCCTGTAGTGCACATAAAAAAATATGTTAGGGAAGACAGTCTGGGTTACTCCTGCCTCAGGCAATGGTAAACCCATTCGTGGGATTGCTTTTGCTCAAGGGCCTGGGTGCACTTGGTGGGTGATGCGAAAAGATGGGGAAGTCCGATGTGTGCCTCAAGGGGATTTAATTTTAGGTGAGAATAGCCAGAATTAAACTGTATATGCTATATCCATAGTACTGTAGTAAGAATCACTTAGATCAAGCAAGAAAAGAACTGTGATAAAACTGAGCAAAGCGCAGTAGTGATGGAACCAGAACTGACTCCAGCATGCAACAATCCAACGGTGCACACCATCCTCCTGCTGCGCCAAATGTCACCTGCTTGTCACACCGCACTGAAGCCCAACTCTGCTCTACTGACTGAGAGGACTTTGCACCATCCCTCCTGCCCAGAAAGACTGGTATGACAGATGGAGCCCAGAGTCGGAAACTAAATGAACTCAATGAACATTTTATGAACATGACCCATGAACTAAAGGAATGATATCTCTGTGTGTGTATACATATATATATATATATCTATATCTCATTGCTCATATGTCTTAAAGGGATGGAAAGGTAATGATTGATCAGGATGTAACTAAAGGTATGGGAACTGTGCATGACGTCAATGGTATAGAATAAGGGGTGGATACTGTCCTGGTTTCAGCTGGGATAGAGTTAACTGTCTTCCTAGTAGCTGGTACAGTGCTATGTTTTGAGTTCAGTATGCGAAGAATGTTGATAACACTGATGTCTTCAGTTGTTGCTCAGTAGTGTTTAGACTAATGTCAAGGATTTTTCAGCTTCTCATGCCCAGCCAGTGAGAAAGCTGGAGGGGCACAAGAAGTTGGCACAAAACACAGCCAGGGCACCTGACCCAAACTGGCCAACGGTGTATTCCATACCATGGGACGTCCCATCCAGTATAGGAACGGGGAAGTGGGGGGCAGGGATTTGCCGCTCAGGGACTGGCGGGGTGTCGGTCGGCGGGTGGTGAGCAATTGCACTGCGCATCATTTGTACATTCCAATCCTTTCATTATTGCTGTTGTCATTTTATTAGTGTTATCATTATCATTATTAGCTTCTTCTTTTCTGTTCTATTAAACCGTTCTTATCTCAACCCACGGGTTTTGCTTCTTTTCCCGATTTTCTCCCCCATCCCACTGGGCGGGGGGGGGGAGTGAGTGAGCGGCTGCGTGGTGTTTAGTTGCTGGCTGGGGTTAAACCACGACACATATAGAAAACTCAAGTTATCTAGGCTCTAAATAATGCAAAAGCTATGTTACGAGTTATATACCAGCAATTTCCCTGAAAAGAATAAAAATCAATGCACAATCAGAATAGAGTAAGATCACTAATCTTCATTAGTAGAACGGTTAACTGTAAGATTAATAAAGATATTTGATGAGTCCTTTCTGCTCTTTATGTTAAAAAAAAAAATCAAAAAAAAAAAAATCACAGAAATGCACTGATTCTTTCAAAAAAGCTTTCTGGTCCTTCAGCTATTCCCTAACTAGTCTTCACAGAACCTTCCCCATGACATTATGGATAACCAATGGTATTACTCATGACAGGATATAATATAATATCTAACAGTGCAATTTTTTACAGGGAGAAATTATGCTCTCACGTAAGTTTATGTTGTTATAACTACATGTTGTATACATTCAAACTGATACCTTTGCTTTTAGATTCTAAAGTATATTTTGTATCAACAAGCAGTAGTATTTAGGTCTGGTCATAAAAAAAATTAAAAATGCTCAAAAAATCAAAAGGAAGGAAAATACTACTTTCTTCCAGAGAACAGCTCTCTTTGGAGGACAGAACAGCCATAACTTTTGCTCTTTGACTTCTTCATATGCAAGTTAATATTTTGGGAATACACATGCCAAGTGATTTGGGAAATCATGCCTCACCAATCTGACCGCCTTCTGCAATGACATCATTGGCTCAGTGGATGAAGAGCTGAGACACTGTTTATCCCATCTCTAGCAAGGATTTAGACAGTCTTCCCACAACACCCACACAGACAAACTAATGAAGTATGGACTAGATAAATGGACAGTGAGGTGGACTGAAACTGGCCGCACTGCTGGGCTCAAGGGTTGTGATCAGCAGCACAATGTCCAGCTGGAGGCCAGTCACTAGTGCAGTACCACAGAGGGGTCAATACCGGGGTCCTGTTTAACCTCTTCATTACGGACCTTGGCAATGGGACAGAGTGAACCCTCAGCACCTTTGCAGCCGATACAAAGTTGGGAGGAGTGGCTGATGCACCAGATGCTTGTGCTGACATCCAGAGGGACCTCGACAGGCTGGAGAAATGGGCCAACAGGAACCCCATTGTACTGAGTGTAGGTGTCCAGGTTTTGGTATCGGGGAGCTGCAAGAGATCTCTGTGAAGAGAGGCTGGGACTGCCCTGTGCCAGACACAGCCAATTCCAGCTTGCCCCAAACAACCCGCCTCAGGACACAGGACTAAATAATCTACAGAGGTCCCTTCCAAGCAGTGCTTTAGCAATACATACAAAAATCTCTATTTTAGCATGAGCATTCTTCTTTGAACAGTTATTATTGTTATCACTGTGATCATCTTCCACAGGCAGATAACACAAAAGGGTAACACAAACCAAACAGAAGTATCTCTGGGCAAGAAGAAGTTGTGGATAGGAAAATTAACCCCTTCTGTAGAAAGTATCATACAGTTATAGACTGGCTCTAGTATTCTTACATGTAAAACTTTTTTATATGGGTACTGAAAACATCCTTCCCTCTTTGCTAGGAGATTCTCAAACATAGGTTCAATGTTTTAGCAAATCATGAAGATTTCACCAACACAGAAACAAAAGATAATTACTATGTCTGTGACATCCAGATTCTCAAAAGTTGCCAATGAGTCTAGACACTCCACAACAATTAAATGCACATATTTCTCACAAGCATGTCAAGTACTGTATATCTGTACAACACAGCTAAGTCTAAGTATTGGAAAATCCAAATTATAAAGGGGCACACCTGTATCTCTTTAGGAAATCATTCAGTGGTGTTAGCTTACAGATTAGCTCTTACTTGCAGTCCATGAGAGAACAGAAGATTCAGAATTGAAGATGCAGAAGGTACTTCAGTATCAACAGCAGAAAAGCAGAAAGAAAGGCACATCAAAGGAAACTGGAGGCTGTTAGGATCAAAGTGTATCATACAAGGCAAGCATCTATCATTAGCTGTTAAGTAATCAAGGTATCTGGTATGAGAGAGAAGAATGTGCACAGGGGAAAGGACGGGCAGGGAAAAGGCAGAGAGACTGAGACTCGCTCCACTTAAGTGAAACTGCAGGTGTTAACCCAAAAAAACCATCCATACGCAAACTGACCGGAACATCCCAGTTTTTCTGGCAACTGATCACAGTCAAGACATGAAGCATTGGTAAAAATGTGCATGACCCTACCATTGGACAAGTCACCACAGCCTGGGAGGTCCCGGCCCTAGCAACTCTCAGCTTACCAGCAATGTTTTTAGACCTACTCCACTGGCACTCCCATTTTGGTATTTTGTTTTTACCCAAAAAGAAAAGACGTCTTGGCAGGTCCGAAACTGGAAACAGAATTGCACTCAATGCCACTGAATTCCAATGAAGAGCTAGCGGTTGACAAAAACTCATATCATTGATACATACGAACCCCCACCCCACACCCTCATGGGTTTAAAACTGATGCAAACCACACATGGCTCCAGAAATTATCTTCTCCTATGCAATATATCAGAAGACTGAAAAAATTAGGTATCAGGGAAATGATCTCTGCAAAAAAGACAGTTACTGAAACCCAGGAGTGCACTTAGTCCCATCAAGAAGACAAGAAAAATTTAGAAAAGAAGGTGAAAGCAGTGACACTGTTGGTAAAGTCAACATAGACTATCCATCTGATTTTGGCCACATCGTTGAGAGGAATTCCCAGCAGAGGGAACAGACTATTCCCCTTCTCAGATACACAGCATGCCAGGTGGTGAGATTCATGTGTACGCCCTGAAAGTTAATTCTCCCATCTCAAATACCTCAGCATACATGCATACACAGCATGAAATGAATGTGCTAACAATGAAAGAAAACTGTCCAGACCTAATAACTACAGTAAGGCTAAATTCTGTACATTCTTTTCACATTTGCATGATGCTTTTTGGTTTAGAGTAATATATGCCATTCAACTTCTTTCCAAAAATATTCTTTCCATCTTATACAGGTTTAAAAAAAATAATGCAACAGAACATGCATTTTCCAAGACTTACTTAAAAAAAAAAAAGGTATGAATTGGAAAGCCAGTCTTCCATACACTACAAGGTGAGTAAAAAAACTGCCTGGGCTGTCAGACTCAATGGGTAATGGTCAACTGTTCACAGTAACTGGTGCCCAGGTGGGAGGGTTTGATTTGGGACTAACATTGTAGCCTCTTCATCAACACTCAGAACCACGAAACAGAAAGCGCTCTCGCAAGTTTATGGACTGCCCCAAGCTACGGAGAGCAGCTGATATGCCAGAGAGCAGGAATGCCTTTCACAGGAAATTCAACAGGCTGGAGAAATGGGCTGCCAACCCCCCTGCAGTTCAACAAAGGCAAATGCAAAGACTGGGACAGACAGACCCCAGGCAACAGTACTGGCTAGGGACTGCCTCTGCCTGGGGAGCCATGCTGCAGAAATGGGCACGGGGTCCCGATACACAAGAAGGCCATGAGTCAGCAGTGTGCCCCTGCAGCAACGAAGGCAAATCAAATACTAGGCTGCATTAACAAGAGCACAGCTAGCCCTCTACTCAACACTGGTGAGGCTGAATCCAGAATACAATGCCCCATTTTGGGCTCCCAAGAGCAAGACTCCCAACAGCAGAGATCAACAAACTGCGGAGTCCAGCAATGGGGTCACTCAGACGGTTACGAGACTGGAGCGCAAGACATGCAAGCAGAAACTGAGAGCTGGATTTGTTCAGTCTGGAAAACAGAAGAGTAAGGGGGCATCAACATCAGTCTTACACTACCTAGACAGAAGGGGAATCTTAGAAGACAAAGGAAGATTCTTCTCAGAGACACACAACAAGAAGAGAAGAAGCAACAGTCACAAGATGCAGCAAAGGATATTCCAGTAAAACATAAGGAAAATAGTTTTAAATGAAGAGTGATTAAGCACTGGAGCACTGCCCAGAGAGGCTGCAGGTTCTCCATCCTTTTGAGGACTTTCAAATTTTGCTTGTTAAGTCCCAGCCTGATGTAACAATGAAGTTAGTCCTGCAATTACGAGGAGATTGAATCCGATGACTTCCAGAGGTCCCCTCTACCCTGAATTTTGCTATGAATCTGACTCTCTACATAAGCCAACTAGGTTCCAGTTCTACAACACTATTTAGGAAATCAGAACTAAACTAAAAATTGATGATACAAGCTGTACATCCAGATAAAACAGAAGTCCAGATGCTTACAAACCAGAAAATCTACTACAGAAGTTGAAAGAAATTAGTCAAATCATCTAAACTTATTTGTAAAATATACAGAAGGCTCAATAGTGCATCAAGATAACCTGAATATTAAACATTGTGCAAAACAATATAAACAGTCACTAGCAACAGACATTTGCATGAATCAAACCTCCCAAGAAACTCTCAGGTATTTTTAGGACATTATAATGAAACCACAGCACATTCACTTAAATTGCTGGTGGTGATATGCTCAAATCAGACGACAAAACAGAAGCTAACAATTACCACGCTATCCCAGGATTCCAAATAATCCACATTTAAACTCCCTACTATGTATCAAGACTTCCTGTGTAATCCTGGTAGTCATTTAATCCTCCTGGTTACATCTAGGCTTACTTTTTGGATACATATCTTTTCATCCAGATGAGCATCTGCTTGGAGTTAATTACAATACACCCGCCTATTTGGATCGTGTAACAAAGTTTCTCTTGCCTGGAAACCAGGATGTGGGGGAAGAGTTGTTCTCATCCCAGGTTTCACCCCAAAATGGACAGGGCAAGAATGCACATGCAGCTGGGTCTGTGAACTAAGAAACAATTCCTAGCCACAGAAATACAGGTATAATCTCTACTCGCAAAGTAAGGACGGAGCCGCATTTTCCAGCTCAGAAGAACACTCAGAAAACAAATACAATGAAAGATGCTGAGGTGCCGACAGAAACTGAATACTGTGTGTTCAGTCTGTGCACTGGTAAGCAATCACTTGAAAATAAAACTGAAATTTGTACATTAAATAACCGGTGTGATCTCACTAATTATTCATTCTGTAACTAATAAGCTTCAATATGAAACTGACCTTTCAGAAAATCATCTTACCTCATTTCTCTCATCTACATCCCTGCATTTCTCAAGAAGCGCTTTCAGAGCAGGAACATTTCCTTCTTCTACGTAGGTCAACAGACTCTGACTCATCAGACTTGCCATCTTCACACCGTATTTAAAATGCTTCTATAACAAAGCTTATCTGTATTTCAGGAAAGGCAAAAAAAAAGCAAATCGTAAGTAAAAGCTATGGGAGTTAACTTTGACATTAGAAAGCACAAATTGTACATGCCAGTAAGTTATTGGTTGGGTACAAATACCTACCATCCTCCTCAACAAAACGCTGTGGAGGCATATGCATTGAAACGTACTACATTTCAATGAAAAGTCAATTGCTTAGTCTTTCTAGTTCTTAGAAAATTACAGAAATTATTCTAATTTTTAGGTACTGTCTAAATGTGTATTTTAAATGGAATGCATAGTAGTCTTTCATTTACATAATTTTTTCTGCATATATAACATTATGGGTATACCTGTATATGTTACATACTTCATATATGCTAGTTATTTACAATATAACCCTTACCCTTTATGTACATAAGCAGAACATTGAGACTATTCAGCATTATGAAATACAGTGATAATATCTAAATTGCAGCCATATTGAACTCTGAGAAACACCATTTATTAAATTAGTTATCACCGACTTTATCCAGACATGCCTGCATGTGATGGCACGTTGTTAACTTGCCAGTCAAACTTAACATAGCTTCGTTGACTGATTGTATGTTTTTAACCTCTAATATGTAAGACAAGAAAGGTTTTTCTTGGTTAAGGCAGACCATTAAGAACCACTTAAGACTTCCTAAAAGGCTGTGGGCTAGTAAGTTCAGAGAACCAGTAGTATTACTGCACCAAATTTATACGCATACGGCTCCAGAAGCTGAATTATTCATTGCACCTAAATTAAGTTTCACTGGATGCAGAACAAGTCATGGGGTTAAATGCAAGACTCCATCCACCCACTACCTTTCTCCTCACCAGCAGATGACATGATTGTTCTCTCTGTGGGTTTTTCTTGCATGATAGCGGTGTAACAACAGGGTTAAAACTCAGGCTTAGTGTTAGCTAAAGCCTACTGGTTAGGCTATTCTCTACCAGGCAGAAGCCAAAGACCAGTGGCTTTCCCAGGCAAATGTTCTCAATTTTATTCTCACATAAAGGCAGCCAGTTAATTTTTCTGCACTCCCAACCGAAGCGGAACATTAGCCAAAAAGAGACAAGAGGAAGCCAGCAGGAACTTCACTACACTTAGTGCAAGGAAGTTAATTTAGAGATTTATATCAAACAATCTAGCCCTGCTATTAAATTGCTTAGGCAGACTGTAACAGTATCACATCATCCTTTCTCCTTTAGCAAGTAAGTATATATAGATGAACACCCTGTTGTCACAATGTTAGACACAATCTGAGCGCTCCTATAGCACCACAGGCATCAGATGACCCACATACAGAAATGCTTTGTTCATAAAAATGTTGGCAAAGAAGCCAACATGCCCAGTTCAGTTAAGATGACAGCAGCTCTGGGTACATGTAGAACTTAAGCATACACAAATATCTAGTGACAAAAGAAACCATAAGCTACATACATTTTAGGTATGCAAGCAGAAGAACGCAGGAGGGAGAAGAGAGGAAAAGGAGGGACTGTGATTCCCACTGTTACATTTGGGCTTAAAATCCAGGTTGCAGTTTAAGGGACAAGTTCCAAAGAGGTTTTAGGCATCTAACTCTCCATAGTCCAAATGGCCACATACCACGTAAAAATACACAAATCAAATTGTCTCATTCAGACATTATTTAAAACCAAAACCTAAAATCAGTTAAAAAAAACCCTAGATTTGACATACAAAGCACAGCAACAGTTTTACTAGGCATGGCACAAATAGCCAGTCTCTCCCACAAGAAAGTTAGAAATAAACTAAGAACACAAAAGGTCTGTCACGTTTACCATACAGTTAAAGTACCATCGTGCAAAGTGGGGTGAGCAGTGGTGTCATATAATTGTCTTCATTTAGGAGGAAGAGCTAATTGAGAGGTTGCAAACTTAAAAAAAACTAAACCACACCAAAAATGAAAGGTTGAAAAGAAACAGTGATTGTAGTGACTCAGTGCCCAGACACAGGCTTCTGCTGCCATTTCAGATACAAAAATACCAGAAAAGTCACCATCTTGCCTGGCATCCAGCTGCCAGTCCAGACCAGCCACCTCCCTTATGGCCTGCGCCAGTATCTTACAGCCCTATGCAGATGTCTTGGATATTCTCAGGCACCTAAAATGATGTTAGATATTCACATGCAGGCACCTAAATTCCTCCCATCATTTTTTACATATTTTGACAGAAATTCATGAAACGTGACTTGCCACTAGCTCCACTGCTACCACAGACATTTTCTCATTTCCCTGTGCAGTGTCGCAGCTTCTCTCCTGTAGCTGTATCTTAAATCCCCAAACTATCTTCCATACCAAACACTAAATTGAAAACTATATTAAAAATCCTCAGCAAAACATGACTACAATGTCTCCCAAGTGAATTATACTCTGCAGTTGCTATCAAAATTTGCCAATTAATTCTTAGGTAGCGTGAAAAGGAAAAAAGTATTCAGCATTGCTTCCTCCTCAAAGTAAGATTCTTCCCTTGATGTTCCCTACTGTTGTATTTCAAAAAGGCAAAGGCAGCCCTGCTGCGCTGCAGATAAGTATCCTGCTTCAGAAATCATTACTTGAACTCCCAGGTATCGAGACAGCACAGCTTCTGCCTTAACGTAGATCTGAATCCTTACAGGCAACTTAAACCTTTGACTAACAGCAAAATACCTGATGCTAAAGAACGCATCCCAAGCTGCATTTACAAACGCGATGTTAATATTACTTTTTTAAAATGAAAAAAGCTTTGTAGGGGTGAACTATCTCCAAGTATATTAATATACTTTGTCACCTACACTACACTGTCACATAATATCCCCTTCTTAGAATTAATAATGGTCTATTTTATAAAAACAAAACCAAGTATCTTAATTATGAATTTTATATCCTCATGCTTTCATTTGCCACTTTTCAGGCAAGCTTCTTAGAGCACCCAAAAGATTAAGATCACTGGAGGGCTTTAGGAAAGCACTGTTTAGGGAGTCAGCAACAGAAATTTCCATTTAAAATTCAACCTGAATTCACCAGGCTAATCTATGTATTAGTATTCTTCTCATACTTAAACAAACCCAGAAAAAAAAACAGTAAACATGTCTGAAATTAGGCTGAAGTTCATTCATGATATTTTCACTCATGACAGCAACTCAATATAAACTGAGCACAGCCACAGTGCACCTTTTTATTAAACAAGACTTATGTTATTATGTTATGAAAATTAAGCACTGTACTCAAAGTCCATGCGGGTGCTGGACACTAAGGTGTGACTTCTTCCAATGCTTAAGATTTCTTTTAAATTATCACAAATGCATTGAAGCAAGACTCTGAGGTACAGTCTTGAGCTAGATAAGTAACTCTATTCTGGTCGCTCCAATGGAAAAAGTTCCTGAAATATATATTCATACACTTTTCAAAACAAACAAGCCTAGAACAGAAAAAACCCTCAATGGCTCATCCTCTACCAAAATAAAGGAGAACAACTTAATCCCTGCCAAATTTCATAAATCTAGTGCAAAACTAGTACCATTCAAGAACATCCAACACATATATGGTCCTCAATTGCTCAATTAACAGTATTTACTTTGTTCTTTGACACAGCAGAAGTATTTTCACAATCTGTAACAACACCAGGAGCCCATTTTGAAGTTGATCCCCTTTCAACAAGGATTACTGCTGTTACTTTTTCTCCCACCAAAGCAAGCCAATTCCCAGCCCACGAACCAGCTCTTCATTCACAATCCAAACTTCCAAGCTTAGAAATCTCGCAATATCCTTGGGCTGCAAATCCTGGTATTTTATAAGACTAACAATGCACCACGAATGATGAAAAGATATATTAAGAGCACAAATGCTCAGGTGAAGGCAATGTTTGCACAAGGATTAACCTGTTTTTAAGGCACTCACACCCCAGCTGAAGCAGATGTTATCACTGTTTTGGAAAGATGGCAAAAATTTGCTGATTTACAAAAATTTAGTTTCTCTCAACTGCACCAATACTGACTGCAGAAATCCTGATAACTCAAATCTGCAAATATTTAATGTACCCTCAGAATCTCATACGGTTTCTAACCAGATTAAAAAAATATCACTACACGCTAAATTTTCCAAATATCACCATCTTTTTCATCGTTCTCCCCCATTTTTTTAATCATTCTCCCCCATTTTTTTTTAATTCTGTGAGCTGTGATCATTTATGAATAAATATCAAAATTGGTCAACAAACACTAGCATTATTGAGAACACTTTCTTTTCTCGTTTTGTTTTCAATAGGTAAAGATCATAGTGACTTACATAAAATTCATAGTTTTCATTGTACAATGAAAAAAAATTGTCACCTTCTTATTAACATGTTTCCTTCTATTTCCAGGTACAAAAGCTACCTTCCCAACATGCAATACTGTGGTAGATCTTTCAGTTAACAGTAAAAGAAAATAATTACAGTGCTGCTGAAATCCGGGCATGTACAAATCAGATACAGAAACATGCAGTACTGTGCCCTTAAGAACTGGAAATGCCATGCTTCCAAATTAAAATTTAAAGAACCATGGAATACAGACAAATTGTACATATCAAATTTGTTACAAAAGACTAACATAAGTCAATTTCATATTATCACACATTTTTATACTTTCTGATGGCATGAAAAATGAAAAACAAGTTGGAACGTCACCTTTACTCATGCTGCAGAGAATCTTGCTAACACAAGTATTACCCACCCCTTATGACACCTTATTGTAATTACTTGCTAAATGGACATACTTCATAAACATTAAGAGATCACAAGTCAGGCATCACATGAAGCGGTAAATATTTTTAACTACTCTTTCTATAGGAACTGAGTCAACCACGATTCTGTTTAAAGAACAAATTTTCAAAACAGTTGAAGCAAGCCTCTAAAATATTAATTCTGGTATTCAGAGGCAGAAGGAAATAACAAATCTAAGCTTTCATAAGTGGTCTACACCCACACCTCTTCTCCAACACCTAAAGTTCCAGTATGACTAATGACTTCATACTGATTTTCAGCTTCCTTATTTATCTGGGAACATTTATTCTACTTCTCTCAGCCACACTCCTGTTAACCAGATGAGAAACATTTTAATAGACTACCTAAATTTTTCATTACTTTATATCAAAGAACAAATAGTATAACTAAAAAACATTAAAAGACACAAAAAGATAACTAAGAGACACAGACATTATTAATTTGAAACTCATAACAAATAGAACTAAAAAAAGTTTGCACAAAAGAAGATCCCTATGGTTGTAACTATTATTACAGCACACTGTAAGAATTAGGGAAAACTGGAGATACGCAAGTCATTCTTTTCCATCTTAGGCACTCAAGACGATGGCCATTTCCAAATTTTGTAGTGAGGGGATTTTTATTTTTTTTAAATACAACAATCGAGACTAGAGATTACATCCAAAATACCAGAAAGATGCAAACACATATTTAAACAAAAAGTCACCATTGTCATTTGATAGCAACTATCAGATATGTCTACGTTCTACCCTGGTTAAAAAGATCAGTTAAAAGAAAGGTTTTGTGAAGTAACTGGCAGTAGGATTTATCAGAGAAAGTAGTCTACCTTTAAGACTGAATTTAAGTATGGTCAATGAACAATAAAGTATTGCTAAGCACATCTGAATTCCAAAAGAAAATTCCACTCCTATAAAAATACAAAACACTTAGTCCTACAAAATACTATTTCAGGTATCAAATACTTTAAATGAAAGAAAGTAAACAGAAACAGGTATCAGTATTATGCTTTTTAAAAAAAAATCACACCAACCAATATAAATCAATTCTGTCAAAACCTGTATGAAACACACAGAAGTTCAGCGAGAAAGTCTACAATATCATCTTACACTATCTCATAAAGACAAGGCATTTCTCTGTATCATAAGATCAAGGGTTTGTTAGTCACAGCCACAAGGTCTATGACAAAATCTAACTTCTGGAGTATTTTCACTTAAGGAAAAAGTTGGTTGTGATGATGATTTCTTTGTTAAAAAGATTTTAAAACTAATATGGCCATGTTTCAGAAGCTGTGGTCACACAGGACTTCAGGTAGATTTGAATTTCTTGGTAACTGAGTTACTTTAAATAACCACCACTACAGAACAAAGAACAAATGTCTAGTCAATAGACAAACACGTGGGTTTTCTTATGCATTCTGACGTGATAAAAAAACTCCTTTAAATCCTTCCATTTCTTTATTACTTGACAAGGGGGTGGAGGGAGTGTCAAGATAATTACTCCCGTGATTCAAACACTTTTCCAGCAAAAAACATATTACTCCAGCATGAATCCTTTGTCAAAAGTTACAGATGGGAATGCACTCGCCCCAATGAATTTTTCAGCATATACGAGAAGTAGCAAAGCCCCGTCCTTAAGGGATTTTGCTATTCAAGCTCAACTTCTTCAGTGGTGCCCAGTGACAGGGCCAGAGGCAATGGGCACAAACTGGAGCACAGGAGGTGCCGTCGGAACACCAGGAAACACGTTGTTACTGTGAGGGCGACCCAGCGCTGGCACAGGTTGCCCAGGGAGGCTGTGGAGTCTCCATCCTTGGAGATGCACAAAAGCCGCCCAGACGCGGTCCTGAGCAGCCAGCTGCGGGCGGCCCTGCTTGAGCAGGGGGGCTGGACCAGATGACCCGCCGAGCTCCCTCCCAACCTCAACCGTTCCGCGATTCTTCACCTCGGAAATCAGACGCCAAACTCTCCCGACGGGTCGAGCTCGTTATCTCTCTTTCCGAGTCAAGCAAAGGAGAGAAAAACGGTACAGGCGGCTCCCCTACCCCCGGGGCGGAGCTGACAGCGACAGCCGGCCGTGCCTGCGGCAGCCCGCGGGCCGTTTTATCTCCGGTGCGATGTCCCCGCCGCCCACAAAGAGGGCCCCGGCCGCCCGTCGCACACAGCGCTGCCGGAGCCCCAGGGGCTGGCCAGGGCGGAGCGGCCCGGGCGCCGCCGCCGCTCCCGGCCCCGCGGCCCTCCAGCCCGGTCCGCGGCGGGAGGGGACCGGCCCCGCCAGCCCACCGCGACCGTTAATCCCCCTCCCCAGCGAGCCCCCTGCGGCCCCGCCGCGGCCGGGGGGCGGCGGGGGGGGAGGGGGAAGCTCCGGGCGCGGCGGCGAGGAGGGGCCCCGCGACGCCCTTTGTTTGTCAGCCGGGAGCGCTCCCTCCCCCGTGCCCTTCCCCTGCCCTTCTGCGCCCGGCCCGCGCTCTCCCCGCTCCCCGCCTTCCTCTCGCCACTCACCCCACGGCCGGCGGGATTCGGCCCCTGCGGGCGGCTCCCCGCGCCCAGCCGGAGACCGACAGGGAGGCAGCGGCCCCGAGCGCTCCTCGCTACCCACCGCCGGCGGCGGCCATCTTCCCTCCCTCTGCCCTCCTCCCCCCCCGCCCCTTCACCGGGCTGGTCACGTGGGCTGGGGGGCGGCACCGCCCACCGCCCTGAGGGAGGGCGGCTGCTGCCCGGCGCCGCCGCGTGGGGAGAGGCGGCCCGCGGGCGGCGGGAGCCGCGGCTCAACCAGCCCGCGGGACGGGCGGCCTAATAACCCTGTACCGGCAGCTAATAACGGGGACCCAAAACCAAAAAAAGCCTGCCCGGGAGCCCCGACCGGCAGGGAGTCACCGCGCTCCGCGGCGTCCCCACCGGCCGAGCGGTAGCGGCTGATGGGGCTCGGGCTGAGCCCGGCTCCGCTCCCCTCAGGATGGGTAGCCCTGGGAGAGCTGGAGCACAGTGACCGCCTTAGCATTCACCCCGGGGCTGCTCTCCGAAAGAAAAGGGATTAAAAAAAAAAAAAAAAAGTTAACGATTGCCGTCTGATGGATAAGCCGAGGAAAGCGTGGTTTTCAAACGGAAGGTGAGGACTGCCGTTGGTAGATATGGGAGAGAAAAAAAAAACCCTCACCTCACCACACCACAAACCTTGAGATTCACCAGCTTCTCCCTGACCTCCCCCCACAGCCCAGGTGCCCGAGCAGCTTTGCGGGTATTTTGAAAACCCACCTCACGGGCCGGGCCGGGGTGTGCATGGCTGTGGCCTTCTGACGCCATTTCCAACACGTTTTACAATTCTTCAATCTGTACTTTCTGTGATGATAAAACGCATCCTGTGACTGTAAAAGGTCACTTCCATCTTCAGCCTAGTCCAAATCCATGATAACAGATGCATCTTCATTTAATTCATTTGGACAACCGGATGAGATGATCTCCAATGACTACAGCAATAACACCTCCCCAAGAGATGACAGAACCTAGCTTAAACCCAGGATGGCAACAAAGGGTGGCAACAAACCAGCAAGGGAAAGGAGTACAGCCCCCATATTCCTGCTTATTTGTAAGGTTACTGATCCCCAAGGGTCAAAGCACTGATTTAAAATCTTTACAACACTGAGATCTTCCATCTCTCTAAAGAGCCATCACTGTTAGCTTCTTGAAGAAACATCTGGCAGCGCTTCTTGTATATCCCAAATAATTATATTATCACTCACCAGGAAGTGAATACTTATAACCAGGAAGTGTGCTACAAGTGCTTTTGCTCACTTTTTTAAGCATGGTTTCTCCTATTACCTTAAGAAATTCTTCACACCCAGATAAAATAAACAACTTCCTTACACACACAGAAGTTGATAATACAAGGCAAAAGAGCAAGCTTTGAAAATCAAAAGCTAAATCCACTTAGATCTTGCACCAAAACACTGATTCAGCTGAAAAAACCAAGAGAAAGTAAGGACATAAAGGACATTCTTCTTATTTACACAATAGAAGTGCAACGTGAACAGATGGAGGATGAATGAATCCCTGCAGTTACTGCTGGGCTGAACAGTGCTCACTCTCTGCTACCTGAATGTGTACGCAGGGGCCACTGCTAAAGGATGAGCAGTCCTGATGTTTCAAGCATCCATATAATCTTATGTACGCAAGAGAAATGACAGTCTGACAATGGATGTTCAAACATTTTCAAAATATTACTCTTTTTTCAGAGTTTATACTAAAATGTACATTAATCTCTCACTTCATTATCTCCTCATCACCCAAATCCTTATTCCAGTACCATAGTGTTTCCACCCATCAGGTGTTAGCTGTCTTCTCACCCTGCAGCTACAAATTTATCAGGCAGAGCCAGTAGCTCCTTCCCTCCTGTGTACAAAGGAACTGTACACACACCGGGAATACACAGGCAGGGAAGGCAGAGTTTTCTGTATGGTTCTTCACCTTCTTCCCTTTTTGCTACAGATCGGTCCAACTCCTGACATACTTGTGCTCTTCTACTTGTACCCTACGCCTACATTAGGAACAACACTTTCCCACCAGTGATTAATTCACATAGGCAATGAAACACAGTTCCACTGAAGGGTTGAAACTGGAATCTAATGGAGTTATGATTTCACACAAAGCAGTCCACTTCTCATCAAACACTTCAAATAATCTGTTAACTGTTGTCCCCCAAAACTTTTGTCATATTATTAATATAGTTTAAGTGACACTTAACTCTGAGCAAAAATTTTCCAGAGTCTGTATAGAAATACTTGATTTTTATGATGCTTTATAAAAAGGTAATACATGTTGATGTTTGTAAACTGCTGCATTAGAGCATATAATCCGACAAAATAAAAAATTTCTTCCAAGCAATTTTCTTTTCTCTTTCCAGCTTTTCCATCTCCCACAGGGTTTCACAGAATCACAGAATGGTTGAGGTTAGAAGGGACCTCTGGAGGTCCCTTCTTTACAGCAAGGGCACATTGCTGGCTCATGTTCAACTTGGTGACCACCAGAACCCCTACATCCTTCTCTGCAAAGCTGCCTTCCAGCTGGGTGGCTACCAGTGCATACTGGTGCATGGGGTCACCCCTCCCCAGGTGCAGGACTTTGCACTTCCCCTTGTTGACCGTCATGAGGTTCCCATCAGCCTATTTCTCCAGCCTGTTGAGGTCCCTCTGGGTAGCCTCATGACCCTCTGGACATATTAGCCAATCCTCCCAGTTTGGTGTCATCTGCACACTTGCTGAGGGTACACTCTGCCCCATCATCCAGATCATTAACAAACATGTTAAAGAGGATCAGACCCAGTATCAACCCCTGGGGTACACAGCTATAGTTACTGGCCTCCAGCTTCACTTCGTGCCACTGATCACCATCCTCTGGTCCTGGCCGTTCAGCCAGTTTCCAATCCGCCTTGCTGTCAGCTCATCCAGCCCATACATCAACAGGTTCTCTACGAGGATCTTACAGGTGGCAGTGTCAAAAGCCTTACTGAAGTCCAGGCAGACAATATCCACTGCTCTCCCCTCGTCTACCGAGACAGTCATTTCATCATAGAAGTTTATCAAGTTGGTCAAGCATGACTTCCCCTCAGTGAATCCATGCTGACTATTTCCAATCACCTTCTTGTCCTTCAAGTGCTTGGAAATTGTCCCCAAGATTAGTTGATATTCAATGTTCCAAAATAGTGGATAAAATTTAGCAAGACTCACAAAAAAACAGCCAAACAAAAAAACATTAAGTGCATTTTTCAAGTAATTCTTAACCTTTTTGTTTAGCCTCCCTCATAATAGATGTATGATTTTTAATCTTTTAATTTTTAAACAACTGGACTGTCGCAGTAACCAAGCTTGCCTCAGGCACAAAATTGCCCCAATATTTCAGATTTCAACATCTACCCAATAAAGATATAAATTAAAAATTATTGTTGTGCTTTAATTATTAAGCAGCTTATTATTCTGATTATAATTACCATAGTACTTAAAACTGTTTTTTTTCCTTCCTCCCATTTCCTCAACTTTAATTGAACAAAATCATGGCCATGTAAAATGCGTATTTTTGCCACCTGACAAAAGCATTAATATGGGAAGAGGCTGTTATGGGGTAGAGTACACAGGCAGCCATGTTACTCATGGTGTAACAACCTAAATGGTAAAGTAGGCAACGGAAGGCAAACCAGGAGGATCTGACACAAAGACCACCATATTTCAAACAAAAGGAAAGCTGGCATGGAATTCTCCCCCATGAAATAAGTTATTAATTATCAGTCAAGTAATTTAGGTATCCCATCAGGAAATCACTGGGAAAACATTGCTTTAAGCATGTGTAATACACGAGTGTTTTGTTTTTTATCTCGTGCTTGATTTGTATTTGAATGTTTTTCTTGTGACAGCAGAATAACTAGAATAAAAGTGTGGAGAGTCCTTTTACTGTCATAGTTTAGTTTGTAAAGATAATCTGTAAGCCCCACAGAGAAATAACTCTCTTGCTACTATAAATGGCCATACTAGGAAGATCTGTAAGATGTACTGGTAAACTGTGCTGAGGGTACAGGTCTCCAACTCTAATGTATTCAGTAGGTTGAAGACATCTTCCCCTAGAACTATTTCTGTATTCTATGCCAAAACATCCTGCATGTTATCAGGAAGTTACTCACATGGAATTAAGTTAATTATAGGCACAGGAAAATATCTGCTGGCTCCAGGATGTTCTTAATCAGGACTCTTTCTGTTCAGTACCTTGAAAGAGCAGAGTTAAAAATTTCCATCATATGAATAATCAGATTCACCAACAAGTCTTAGCATCCTAAAGTAGTAGCAGAAAGCTGTGTTTTATCTTAATCTGTTCAAATGAGCTTTTCACTAAATGCAGTAGTAAATGTTTAGTTCATGAAGATACTTTTCATACTCCTGACCAACTCCATTGTGAATGCATATTTGAGAAGGCAATTTCCACTGCAGTCTCTAACTTCTGGTTGAAATGACAGAAATCACCAGAGCTTCTAAAATTGCATCTCTAAGTCCTTTGTGTTGAAATGGCAAGTATTTTTATCTCCCACAACACAGCTTGCTAAAAAAGAATTCTAAACACACAAGGCTTAAAAATATCATTACTACAGTAGGGCCTTCCAAGAGACCAACACACACATTCCAGTATTCCTCTAGGGTGAGACCACTTGCAGAAACAGATCTTTGTGAGGATGTCTTCACAAACTTACATTGGCTTTACAAGGTTTGTACTGAAGCAGAATTAATACCAGATCAAGAGAAGAGAGAACCAAGATTCAGTATGAGACAGGAAGTGATGGAAACAGCCCTTATTTAGTAGTGACATGTAATAGCCCTTCTTTTCTGTAACAACCTAAACACACACGGTGAAGAACCTGTAGGTCAAGGAGTCTCAGCCTGCTTTAATGTACTGTCACCAGCCAACAGAAACTATCACAGTGGAGTGAGTCCTAGTAGTCCAGTTTCAAAAAGCAAAAAAATGCACATGCATGGTACACATTTAGTCCTGCTCCTTTGGAATCATCAATTAAAGCAGCAGCTTGTTCAAAACACTGATTTTGATTTGTTAGTTATGAGGTTTTCATTTCTCAAGCTAAAAATAGCTGAGTTGTCATATTCAGAAGCAGTGCACAGGAGGCAGCAATATGCTTTGAGACGGAGAGTTTAAAGTTGTGTAAGTACCTTTCCCAAGTAACAAGAGGCTAAACTTGAAATTCTATTTACCAGCTCTACTGAAAAACAATTATATACATATATTTGTATGTAAGCTCTAGAAAACAAATGAAATGAAAGCAATTTTGAAGTAGAACAGTCCAAGTAACAGTGTAAATGCATGCATTGTAATGTTTAGTAATCTAAAAGGAGAAACTGCATTAAAATAATTTTGTTCTTTAGCACTCACAGACACCAAAGAATTTAGAAAAACAAGTTCACTTTTTTTAAACTACAGTTTAATCAGATTGAAAGACACAAATTAGAAAAAAACATTTATAGGCAAGTTAAAAACACCTTTAAAACATAACAGCATGCTGCTTCTGCAGCACTGCTGAGACAAATTAGAAATAAGTAATTATTAAAATATCACAATCACAGTGTAACTAACAGTGGTATTTTAATTTTACCATACACCAACACTTAGTTTATGGATCTGTTGAAAAATAACACTTTTTAAAAAATATATATTTTGGAATAATAAAAATGAAATTCACCGACAATGCATTATAATCTGAACCAGGAAAGGCAAATTTAGGAATACTGTAGCTATCCACTTTTAGGGGTGTTTTCTCACCTTAACATATGGGTAGTTGGAGGCATAACTACTTCTGCATTGAGGTAAAACTATTCCCTTGAATGTGTAACCAAGGCAGGAAAGAACAAAGTTCCATATTTTAAATTCTTAAATTGAATAACTTATTACAACATCTTTGAATAATGCTATATTTACCCATCTTACACTATTTTTCATTCAATACATTTTGAATGTTCTCTTCTAACTGATCTAGAACACATCTGAGGTCTGGGATTTAAGAATAACTACCTAATTATTATTGTATCATTTTGACACCTTTGTCACAGTAAGACACATCAGAAGATTCTTCATAGAAATAGTCAACACCACTGGACAAAAGAAGGTACAAAGAAAAGATGTAGAGAACTGATAAACACATAGAAAGGCAAAATATGCATAGGCAAATACTCTTAACTTATTGTGACAAAAGATTGTTGCACCTTTAATATGTGATGTTGCACTATTCTGATTACCGGTCTCTAGGCACCCTGTTTCTCTATTTTTTGTTTCAGATTACATTGTCACCGTTTGGAAGCCTAATCCAACTACAGCATGGACCACAGCTATCTGTTCATAAGACATACTGTAGTGAAACCTAAATGAAAATCCAGCTTGGGGTAGTTCTTCCTCAGAGAACAAAAGGAAGGAAGAAGATTGTGCAGAGGTCTCTTTTGCCAAAAGGTTAGTTTGGAATAAGGTGCTGGACTGAGTCACTATTAATACAAAAAGTTTCCTCCAAAAGTGGCCCTAACTCAAATTTCAGTCATATATCTGAAGTCAAATTTTGTATTCATAGCCTGCAGCAGAATATCCTGTAAGGGTTGGTGTTGCAAACAGAGTGAAAGAAGCCCTTTACTTTCTACTTAAAGTGTAGCCAGTGGATTCTATTTTCACTTTAGGAAGTAGAAAGCTCAGTACTCTGAGAATGGAGCCCAGCAGCCTTCAGCAGATGTAGTGTACAACTGGAGAACTCAACAATACCTCATGTAAATATTGATATGGCCTATTTTAAGTATATTTATGCACACTATATGTAACTACAGTTTGTCAATTCATGAAGTTTACACGATGTTTGTATGGATATGCACATGGATTTAGAAAATCTAAAAACATCTAAAACCAAAACCAGGCCTAAGTCACTGGACACACAGCTAATGCACAGATGATGATGAAGTGGCAAGATTTGCCTTTTTTTGTACACCTAAAGTGAGCAAAATTATGTTTTAAATATTTAACAGGATGAAAATTGATAAGTTGATGGTTAGGTTTTGTAAAACACATAAGAAGCTCATCTGAAAACAAGTTTTTAAGAAATTAATTTTTTGCTTTCATTTAGTTTTGACTGTAATAAGCAACTGTTGCAGTATTTGCAGTTGTAACCTTGCAGGGTGACTTTGTGGATGCCTGGATTTCATGGTGTTTCCACAATGTCCAGCAAACACATCAAAAATTCAGGTAGATGTACCATAGAGCAGCTGCAGCCTGGGTCACAAGCAAGTAGATCCTCTGTCAAGCTCTGCATGTAGGCTTAGCTCCCCCCAGAAACTCTTGTGGCAAACCCCCCCGGCCACTGACGGGACATGTTCTTACCAGAGACTTCTTCACAGCCTGTGTTTCCACCATGACTATGAACAAGATCAAGACCGACAGTGCAAACTAGCTTAGATCCAGACAGCTCTGGTAATCCAGTGGGAGTAGGCTCAATTCACTAAAGTATCTGCTTAGATACTTATTCAGCATAGCATTTAAATACTTGTTTAACTTAAGTACTTACAGCCAATTGAGTTTTTAACAGGAAATTTGAAAATACTCCCAAGTGCTGTTCAGAGTATTACTGGACCCAAATAAATGCATAAAGGCTAATCATGTAGTGAAATGCTGTGATGAATCAGCACAGAACCGATGTGTATTTTTTGTATGTAGAGTCTGCATCGTACTAAACCCCTTAAATTTATTTCCATCTGTTTTTCTAACGCTTATCACTTTTCAACATAAATGGCAATTTATTGAAAATGAAAAATTCTCAAACCTGATTTCAGAATTCAATGAGAATTATAAAGTGAAAGACTTAAGGATAAGGGAAATGAAAGCCTAACTTACTGTAACTTGTGCTTTTAAATTTCTTTATCATTCAAGGCCAACTTATAAAGCTGATCATGTGAAAGTTTACATGTAAGGAACAGTGACACATTTGCAGGCAAATGTGAAGACACATTTGACCATGTATTTAAACAAATCTGTTGACGATTTGTTTGCACAGCTTCTGAGAGAAAGCTCCAGACTCTGTTAAAATTACTTTTGATATGAATTTGACAGGAGGTAAAGATCTCATAAAGGTCTCCTCTGCATCAGAGGACATTTTACCACTAACCAAATCAATGCCATCAGAAGAGGCACAACTGCCTAGTGTGCATCCTGTCATACAAGCATAGTATTTATATTTATATTACTTATTCCCATAGGGGAAACAGAACAAGTTATTTAAGTGTAAAATTCTTCTAATAAATAATATACTATACTGGTAAAACTTATACCACAAGTCAGCATAGAGCAGGGAATATACAAAGATCTTTTTGTAAAGTCTTCTCACTAAAGTATGATTTGTTATCAAGAGCATATTGAAATGCATACCAATATTTTTACCTGGTAATATATTTTAAAATGTCACCTATTACTGAAATCTTGTCTACATGTCAACTTAAGGAATGGCCATGGAAGAATAAGTTTCCTGAATAAGAAGGGCATGTCTGTAACTGTAAAGGTAACAAAGCCTTCCCTATTACAACAGTAGTAGGCACCACTGAAAGTATTATTTAAATGTATAATATACATCTTTCATTAATACAGAATTGTGAAAGTTAAAAAAGGTTAAGCAAGCAAATAGTTACTATCAGGGTGACTACATTTACTAACATTAACTCATTAAGTGCCTGAATGAATTGTTCACAATAGGCAAATATCTGCAAAGCACCATAAAATTATGAACGATATGTTGTATTTACTTTTCATAGCGCGCTGATCTGCAATACAAAAAACACTTTTACCTCTTGGATACACATCAGTTAATCAGTGAAAGAATACTTAAAACCATGTTTCCTTCATGCCCGAAATATTTCTAGGAAATTTACTTTCTATTTTTCTCAGCAAGAGCAAAAGCAAATCACCGCCATCCTTTCAAATTCAGTATTATAAAATGACATGTGTAAAACCTAAAAATTATCTAAAGCATCGGGGCTGGCTGCTCTTGACTTTCTGAGTGAATGGATAAAAAGCATCCAGTGCGATAGCAAGGCAGAAAACGAGTAAATCAGAGGGAAAGCAACAACAACAAAACCCCTGTTTGACTAAAATCAGAGTGCTGCCATTAAAACAAAAAACCTCTTTCCATAGTCCCCAAGAGAATTCATTTGCATGAAGAGCAGATTTTGGTTCAAAGTACTTTTATATTCAGCAATAACATTTAAAGGGTAAATTCTAGGACACTATACTTAAAAATAAATTCTGTGTGGAACTAATTAGTTGTCATAATTTTCTTGTGTTGCTATTATTTAAGGGATTCAAATCATGAAGAAAAGAGTAATTGTATTGCATACAGACACCAGTCACATCCAATTTTGAAACCCATATCTTGCCACTTGTGCCCAACTACAGCACATACATATTTTCTTAGCTGTTTTAACTTCCCCATATACAAAAGTTCTGAACAAAACCGTACCAGTGAATTCACTCACACTGAAGTACCAGTCTTCGCTATGCTAAACCTGCTTCTTTTCTGGGAGTGCTTACAACTGTTTTCATATTTCATAACGAAGAATTAGTAAGCCTCCATCACACATATGGGCACACATGCCAAAACAAGAGTACCAAAACATTAATGGGAAAAATGGCACATGAGATGTTATACTAGCATCCAAAAGTGCTTGTTTGGGTAGATATGTAGACTGCACCAACAAGATAAATTTAAATTCAACAGCAACAAATGCTGAAAGAATTAACCCTAATTCTACTCACCCATCCAGAAATATGCAATTCTAATGTGTTATTTTACGTGAATGTCCCTTCAAGAACAGAAAGCGGAAAAATATCTTTCCTGATTCTGTATCTAATAAGGATAATCAAACAAAGAAACTAGTGTGCCCTTACTTATAAACAACAGAAAAAAAACCATAATGCCATTTTAAAGAGACATATGACAACCACAACCCCATGTAAGCAGAGGTCTACTTGGGTAAACAAGGTAAGGATTTAGAAGTCAGATTATTTTATCTTAAAGATAATACAGCTGTTACTGAAACAACAAACATCCCCGCTCATCTAAACGGACTCATCTAGTCTCATTTTCTATTTAGTTCTCCCTTTCTAACTGTGTAAATTAGTGCTAACCTACGTATATGGAAAAGGTATTTTATCCTCCTGGAGTTTTAGGCAAGGAGCCAAAGGCCAGACACAGAACTATCACAGCAAGGAAACAACTCTGACCTGATTTAGGATCTGGTTCTTTAGAGAGTAAGCCAGAAGTACTGTGACTATTTTTGCATGGTAGTATCCCCAAAGCTGAGGACCATCATTGCACTTCTGGTACTAAGAATATTCACCCCACTAGTGCCAGATATTTGATGAAAAATTTAAGGTTTGAAATATTATGACAAAATTTTTCTCATTCATTTGTAGGTTATTAATCAACAAGCTGCATTATTTTTCTCTGGTAGTATTTTGTGTTATTTTTAAAGCTAAAAAAAATCCATGTGGATAAACAGTTTGTGTTTACTTAAAAAAATTACAAGAAAATACAGAATATAAGCAATTAAAATGTAGCCCTTTAACAGCAGTACTCTAGCAGGGACCATCATCACAATAAATGGCCTGGAACAGATATAACCACTGCATTATTCCCTTGACACACTTCCATAATTTAGTAAGCCAGATATTCTGAAGGATTTCTTTCTTTCATTATGTCATCCACAAATATGACGTGAACTTTGCATCTAAAATTCTAATTCAAAAGAAAAAGCTTTTCCTCAAATTGATATACTTCTTTGGATAAAGGGCCATCAATTATCAAGCATACAGAAATTGGTTATGATAGCAATTTCATGTTTGACTACCTATGCACTAAAGCTCAAGGTAATTTTGCTATTTTATACTGAAAGCATCATCAACTAACTACTGTATGCCTGAAAATTCAAAACAACTTTAAGTATTAAAAATAATTTTTTGTAGAACAGTTCTATTCCAGAACAAGTATTTCTGGTATTTAAGGGTGAAAATGCACCTTCATTGAAATCCTGGTGCTTGCACATTGTCTTCTGTGTCCTATGGCTGCCTTTCCTTCTCTAGCTGCAAAGCCCACTTGGCAGTGTTTTATTGTTTTTCGGTACTTTAAAGAAAGCTAGATTAGAGCTATCAAGCCCTGGAAAAGGTGAACCTTCAGGTGTTTTGTTTTTTTTTTTTTAATCCATTCAGAAGGGCTATGTGTATACTCTTTATCAAAGAAACCTAACTATAATTTGGCATCAGTAATGTTTACAGTTCTGTAATGTACTGTAATAGTTTGAGATACTTTAAGAAAACCCTCCAAATACTGAGATGCTTATTGCAATTCCCTTTTAAAGATTCAAAAGCCTTCTAATGACTTTGCATTTCCTATTTTTATCTTCTTTATAGCATATAGTATTATATATTTGAAATATGCTTTCCACATAAAATCAAACTTGAAAATACCCACTTAGAAACAATATTTCAGTAAATAGAGGGTTTAAGGCAAGTCATTCATTTGGAAAAATTCATTTCCATTTGTTAATGCTAGATTGACACAATTTTGTTCCACCCCATCAGTGCCTTGGGATACACAACGTACATTCAGCAAAGGGCACACATATGACCCTATGGACATACGTTGCAAGTCCTGAGTGCCCATTGAAATAATGGTAATATCTTCATATAAGGCGTGACCCACAGGGACATGGCATGGGAGGGGTTAATTTGTTTTGTTTCCAGTCTTGCTATTGTATGTGATTTTCCTAGGTAACGCATTCTTTTCTTACTAAACATCTTTGCAAACAAATACAAACCCCTTTAAAAGGTGCTAAAAATGGGTTTCTGAAAACATACAAAATATATTCATCATAGTATTTCCTCAATCACTGTTTTAATGCTTGATATCTGCAGGTTATTTCTTGTTTCTGACTGAAACTATTATTTGTTGTGGAATAACTGTTCTTTTGCAAAAGATTTTCTTCTTCTAGTTTTTTGGACCACACAGGCTGGACGCTTTCATGCTTTTTACTTCCTTTTTGAGTTCTTTTCAATGGAAATACCAACAACACCAGGATGCTGGCAATATGAAGACAGAAATAGCAGGAGCTAAAAACAAACAAAAATAATAATTCAATAAAAATCTGAACACTCTTAGAGGATGCTTAAGGAATAAGCCTACTTGCATACAGTACTTTGCTAAGACAGGAAGATGTTAATATTTACTTTAAGAAAAGCAGTGAAGGGGAAGTCAGAAATGAAATCTTCCCCCACAGTACTTAGTGCTCTAACAGAGATGTAAAGTGAATAGAAGTCTGCTTTCAACTTTCTTTTTCACAAGTTACTTTTGGGAAGTCATTATCTAGACTTGCTATAGAATAGTTCAAGTGCATATAGTAATCTCAAAGGTACCCTCTGGTTTTGGTTTTGGTGGTTTTTTTTTTTTTCTCTGCCCCAGGGAAAATAAGTCTATTATGACAGGAAAACAAGAGCACTTCATGGTTTCTCATACACAACACAAACTACGTTTGAGCACTTGTACAGAAATACCATTTGCTCAGCTAACAAATCAATCTTATAAATATCACTGAAATAGCTTCAGAAATCTTATGCCACAGAAAATACTTCTATTCAAGTTAAAGAAAAGAAGAAGGAAACAGATAGAATGTGCTTACCTGTAAAAGGTGAAAGAGGGTTTTACAGAGAGCAGTACAAATGGCACGACTGTGTAACTTATTGCTACTTGAGTTGCCATCCATGTTATAATATCATAACACAGTTTAACAGCAGGAGATTCAACAAAATAGTGTCTGATATTGTTTCTTATCTGGAAAAGCAGATAATAGTAAGTTAGCTTAGGAATAAACTTTGAGAGCTATCTTACTGTACAGAGTTTGTTGCACTTCCACAAAATTCATAGGATGAATTTAAGTGCTACAGTCTGGTCAAGTATCTTTGAACTACTCAAAATGCCCATCAACTTCACTAGGAGTCAGTTCAAATTCCCTGCCTTTTAGGATAGTGCACTTCATCCAGCACAGGAATTTAAGTATTTATGAATTTAAGCAGAATTTAAGTAAATGAATCCCTCCTAAATCCAATGCAACTTTGGACTGCTTGTCTGAATGAGGCAGACATTCTATTCCATCAAGCCGTTCTATAAATATGGAGTGTTGGAGTAAATGAAAACCAGAATGCTTCTCTTCTGTTGAAAGCTTCTATATGCGAAGCCATTTTCTTATACTTGCTAATAAGATACATTTTAGGATAAGTGGGCTATAAATCAGAATACACACAATATCAGTTCTAATGATGTATTTCAGGAGTCTTAATAGCAACTAATATCAAGTGAGACTACTATAAAATGACTCAATTTTCTATGCTGAGTCTTCTTTTGTTTGTAAAATTCTGCTCAAACAATGGCATACCAAAGGTATTTAAAAAAATCCAAAACCCACACAGGTTTGGGTTCAATTTTTAGTCTATAATTATAAAGACACCAGTAGATCTTCAGCCCTCCTTCCTTTGACTGAACTGTCATTTCTTGCTCATGGTCTTATTTGCTGACAAGCCAAGACAGGCTCAATTCAGCCTTTGCGTAGCTTGGTATCACAGTTGCAACCTTCCAGTCATCTGCACTGAGGTAGTTCTCTCTGAACAGCTGCACACCAAAGTACCCAGTTTAGTTTCTTCAATCTTCAGTTTCTTTAAAACTCCTGCTTCTAAAGAACATATCCAAGGCTAGCTCCTGCTGATTTCATTCTTTACATTAAAAACCTTTTTTACCCTTCTTGTCCTTCTTACCCAAATACCCCTGTAGATACTGCATTCCCACTCAGCCTTTGTTTAGTTAAGCTAAGTAAAAATAGTAATTCTAGCCACATACCCTTCATACTGCCATCTTCCCCTAGTTTTCTCCTATGGTCACGTGCAGTGACTTGTTCCTGAGTTCTGTAAAACTTGGATGAAGTTTCACAGAATTTCTTGTAGAGAAATCTAGTATTTTAGGACTTGAAGGACAACTTTTAAAATAAATCTATAATTGCCCCTAGTAAACACCTGATTATGAAATGTGTAATGGTTAAAGGAAGTAAAACAAGTTGAATACATGCTTAGGCATGACAGGAAAAGAAAATGTGGATCAGAGCTGCCAAACTTTGCAGTTAAAGGCTAGCAGAGTTAAATAATAAACATCCTGAAGTACCTCTAACATATCTTATCAGTTAATATTAAGTACCTGTTAACACAGAAACTCAAAATATTTTTATTTAATAGCCTATTGATTGATACATGTGAAATGTGAATACAACGCAGCTTACTAGCGAAGGCCAGGACGAAGTGCAGTGAGCACTCCGATTTACTGGACTCACCTCACTGAGAGCAGAACAACTTTTACCTGTGAACTGTCCCTGAACCTTGGCTTTGCACCAGCCTCTGGCTGATAAATATCAAAAGCTCACTGTGATAGAGTCTGGAAAGGAGAAGGGAGCTATACCTATTGTAAAGAAAGGAGTCAGTTCTGTCAAACAAGGGCTATACCCACATCTTTTTGAAGAAAGAGGAGGAGCATCTGTTTTATTAGTGTTAGTAACAATCTAAATCTAAAGTACCACCTTCCCCTAGCCATTATAGCAGTAAAGAGCAGTCTGCTTCATTTCTCATTCTCCTGGTCCTTTCAACAGAAAAGTGGTCTGTTATGCTGCTCTGAGCTGACATCCAATTTATTTCCTCTTTCCCATTGAGTAACTGATAAACCTGCCTCTGTTCTTATGCAGCTTTCTCAAGCAGAACTGTGAGAGATTTCTTGGCAGATTTGCTGGTTCCATATGGTTCTGAATAGCAGCCGCAAAAGCGTGTTAATGTGACTGCACTCCTGGCTGGCCAATTTTGAATAGTAACTGCACTAGAGATTTTTATCTGCTGGTTGAGGGGGAGCATTCTTAGTTACCATCTTTACAGTAGTACTGGACAGAAATCAGGGAGGGGGCAGACTCTATAAATATATAGCATTGACCCCCAAATTTTAAGCTACTCATCATCAGTGATTTTTTCATCATCAGAAAGTTTTTTCAAAATGGTCTTAGACAACATCATCCTGTTCAGCATGGCATAGTAATATATTATCAGTTAATACAGAGGAAGAGCTTCCACAAAAGATATACTACAAAGATGTTGCAGACTGCATACAGTCTCACTTGTTTCCACTGATCAACCCCCTCCTTATAATTAATCATTCCCACTGCTCTCATAACTAAAAAAGTAAACACCACTATCAGACAGGCTGTGCATCAACTGTAAAGCGCATCTTTGGACTAGAGAACATGATCAATTTTCTTTTACAAAAATTATTATTATTTAAGAAGATACTTGGTTGGTACTTACAGCTCGTGCTGCTAGTGTCATTAGTACTCCTGTTAAAAATGTTAAATAATATCCTGGGTAAACCCCATGCCAGATGGCAGAAAGGATGAAGGTTTGGATCGTTGGGCTGAAGGTGGCTCGCTCATAGCACACTCTAGCAAGTCAAAGACAATTCAAGATAAATAATGAGACAAATAGCCAATAATCTTCCCAGTTATCATTTATACATTTATACTTTTAGCAGTTTCATCTCCAACATATCATTTGCAATGCAATTGCAGTTTACTATTATTTAATAATGTTGCCACTATATTATGACTTACACAAAATATTTAAAGCTATTCACAGCTCCCAATTTAACCCCTCAGTGCTAACCTGTGCTCAGTGCCATCACGTATGGTACTTATTTATAATGAAGTGATAAGCAAGCATCTAAAGACAGGTGTTGGTGTTAATAAGGGATCTTGAGCCATCCAAGAGTGTGTTTGAAAAGCTACACTGAAGGCACAGACTACCCTACAAACTATTGCGATGAGTCAGACATATAGTTTTCATAAAATGAAAGCAGCTTATAGGAGAAGGGGAAAAGTAACAACGACCTTCAATTTTGAGTAATAGAGAGACTACAGTTGAAAACATGTTTGTGTAGGGCAATCAGGTGAGCGTGACGATGAAATTATAATTAATGACTCTAGGGATCTGAAAATATCAAATAAGGAGAATGCTGAACTCTGCTATTTAAAAATTGAGACTCTGAATTATTAGGCAAGGTCCTACAGTAAGGAATTCTAGAAGGAAGAAGGGAAAAAGGAATCCAAGAAAGGTAGTTTCTAGAAGACAACATTAAATGACACAATGACAAACCATCATGATGTGGAAGAATGATAGGAAACATGGTAAGGTCCTGATATGGCTTCATCAAGAGTTCTTTAATGTCTTTAATGATCTGAAAACCAAAAAGCAATAGGAAATATGGAAACAGATACACACTAACATGAAGCAAAAATAAACAGCACAAGCATGCATGAACACAAATCTAAAGCTAACATACAAAAATGAGTTTTAACTAGAAAAGGCCATAGACATTAATATGTAAAAAAGTTTTATAAACACATAGCAAGTAACAGAGAAAGAGAAGAGAATGCACATCTGTTATTCAAAGACGACAACAAGTTAATGATACAGAGCCAAAACATTCACTACTAATGTAACTACTTTAACTACAACTTCCATATATACAAAAGATTGCTGAGACCGAATGACACAGTCAATGTGAAAGAGCAGAAGGTAAAAAGACAGGATGTGAATAGGGAAAGATCAAACGTGTATTTTGCTAATTTAGTTCATTCCAGTCAAATAGATGTGGTAAGTTTTGTCTTATAAGGTCTTCTGCACAGGGTACCAGCACAACCCTCTCCCTTTACCAAAGGGCTTCGCTAACAATGGCCATTAAGATGAGAACATGGGGCTAAGTAGGGTGCAGGTGCATATATGCATAATACACAAAACTATCTGAGGACATTTGCCCAAAATAGACCACCTTAAAGAGGAAAGCAACATTGGCCAGACTAAACAGTAACCAGGGAATTTCAAAGAGACTTCTGAGACAAAGAATCAGTCAGCCTAGAAAGTACAAAAGCTTTAAGAAAACTTGTAACAAGTCAGGGAGACATCTTGGAGCAAAATACTAGTCATCAAAACCTGGTTTGACATTGCCAGAAGTCACCCCACCAGCATCACGGCCTCTGTCTCAGCCAAGACAGAGCATCCTCCCTGGTAGACACTGAGTAGCCTGCATCCCGCTGGGGGACTGTTGGTGCAGTATGCAATACACAGGGAGCAGCATCTCATCCCTATCAGCTGCATGCATATGAATTCCTGGCATGCTTTTCTAACTGGCATGTGAATCAGCGGGTTCACATAGAGCTGGAGCACCCACATCTCCCACAGGCAGTGCATACAAGCAGGGGGCCCACGCTTCCAGAAGGAGGTGTGGTTTTGTATCCCACATGTCCTTGGGAGAGGCGGCACAGTTTGCATATAACTGTGTGCGTGTATGTGCACTTTTTAAACTCCTTGGGATTAGTTACAGAAGAGTGTTTAGAAATGTTTATTAAACCAGAACACTAAACACATGCAAAATGTTATCTGTTCTAGTGTGGGTATTAATTATGAACATATATTTCACTGTCTGGTGGTTAACTATGTCTCATTAATAAATTGATAAATGGCTTCGATCTTTATTTGATTTAAACTATTTTAAGCAAATTTTCCCCTGCAAAGCTTTCGGGAGCTAACAAAACTAACTAAATTAACTAACCAAATTTCAGCTATATCAATGCAAGTCAGGTAAGATATATACTAGAAAAAAAATCATCAGGCTTCAACTTCAAAAAGTAAAAAGTAAGCTTAAACTCCTCCATGGATTTGTCAATAATAAATCTTGTTGAAATGCTTCACCTGACATTCTTAAAAGCAAACCAAGGAAATATGGTCATCACAACAGGCTGAGAAAATCTATTCAAATACGGGTGGTTCAGGTTATCTTATCCATAATTTCCTCTAGAAATGGGAAGTTGCATCAACTGTTCAGCAAGGTACTGCCTTTGGTCTGGTTCTATACTTTCATTACTAGCTTGGGTGGTAGACTGAGAAGTATATTTTTTCACCTTGCCTTCCCTTCGATTTTGGGGTTGGGAGGTGGGGTGGAAGAGATTGGCATTGTTTTCTTAGCAGATAGAGCACTAGAATCCAAAATGATCTTGACAGACTTGAATGATGTTCTGAAATCAACAAGATGAAGTCCAAAGTATAGAACATCTAATAGAAAAAGTGGAAGATACAAAACAGTACCCATTCCTGTAACATTATTGAAAAAGTATAGCTGAGTGTGAATATGAATCAGCAGTATGAAACACTGAGTATCAGCTGAGCATGAATCAACAGTAGACTGCTGCCGCAAAAAGACATGTAATACTGTGATGTGTTAGAAAGACTGTTATCTGAAGAAAATAAAGGTAATTAATCCACTCCATTCAACTCTGCCCATAACAGGCCAGGGAAAGACTTTGGAGGTCTTAGCAGAAGTACATCATCCACTGTAAGAAGACAGGAAGTTTGGAAAGATGCCAGAAGAGAGCAACAAGAACCACAGAGGTTTTGCAGACATGAACAAAGACATGGAATTAGATGTTTTCTTTGGAAAAAAGAATGAACACACTGAGGGGGAACATAACAGCTTCCCCAGTCAGGAAACATTATCACACAATCATAGAATGGTTTGGGTTGGAAGGGAGCTTAAAGATCATCTAGTTCCAACCCCTCTGCCATGGGCAGGGACACCTTCTACTAGACCAGGTTGCTCAAAGCCCCATCCAACCTGGACTTGAACACTTCCAGGGACGGGGCATCCACAGCCTCTCTGGGCAACCTGTTCCAGTGCCTCACCACCCTCACAGTAAAGAATTTCCTCCTAATATCTAAACTAAATCTACCCTCTTTCAGTTTAAAACTGTTACCCCTTGTCCTATCACTGCATGCCCTTGTAAAAAGTCCCTCTCCATCATTTCCTGTAGGCCCCCTTTAGGTACTGGAAGGCCATTGTAAGGTGTCCCTGGAGCCTTCTCTTCTCCAGGCTGAACAATCCTAACTCTCTCAGCCTATCTTCCTAGGAGAGGTGCTCCAGCCCTCTGATCATCATGATATATGTTGTTGATATATGCTACTATGTAAATACCTATTTTAACTTGCATGCTTGTAACAATAATACCTTTGAACTGCTGTATTTTGTGATCTACGTTAAATGTTTATTAAGCTTCTTCATTATCTGTAGATCTGTTAACTGTGTTTTTACAAGGAATTTGTTTTTACACACAATCAGGGCTTAAGTCCTCTAATTCTGATGGTTTGGTTTCTCTTTAAAGAGTATCAGAAAAGTACAGAACAAATGCTGATGTGTGGTATTTCATGTGAGGTAAATGGCTAAGATTTTTAGGTACTTCTATAAATGGTAAACAAGTGAAGTATTAAAAGTGGATGTTTAAAGTAATACATGGGCTTGTCCTCTATTCAAACTCCTGTAGCATTGCAACTAACCAAAAGATTGGCAATATAATATATATTCTGTACCACTATTTATGGTCCTCGTATATAATCATTAAAATAATCTTTTACTTGCAACAAAACTTGAAGAAAACATCCACCCTTCTCCCTTTCACTGTGGCAAAATCAATATGGATTTAGCCTATCCTCAAAGATTCTTCCATAATTGCTCTTAAAAATATTTATTAAAGGCAATGCTTTAATTTTTCTTCACATCTTCTTTCAATGTCACCCTAAGCAATTGATTCAAATTTTTTTCTTTCAATTCTTAACAGAAATGTTACTCTTCTCCACTAAAAGGAGTTTTTGTTTAGAAACATTCCATTTAGAAGATTTGAAAGTTTGTTGAAACAACCCTTTTTCTACTAAGTTTAATACTGATAAACTTCTGTAACTAAATTAAAATGCATTTTAAAACAGCTAAATAGCTTATTTGCTTTATTAAATGATACATTTCAATCCCTGCAAGCATGCAATTCTTCCTTGCTGACTGTCCTAGCCATAGATTCTACTGCCTATTGAGCCAACTAGAATAATCACATAAAATTCAATTTCTGTTTTTAATTGGGTCAGAAAAATATTTAGGAAAGAAGTTATGGAAGAAAGAATACACTATAAAGAGAATTAATGGAAGAAACATCCTATTGCCAGCCATCCTAGAATAAGAGATAAAGTCCTCTGAGTGATCCCAAGATAGGAGTCTCAGTTAAACTTGCACCTATTGATAAAAGATCAGCTAAACAGAGACTAGGGGAAGGGAAACGACACCTGCACACTACTCAAGAACACTTTTTACTTTCTAGTTACCACAAAGAAGTAGTAAAAGCAGAATGATGTAGTTTACTGGGCACTATAGCCGTTTCCCAGACAAGGAAAAAAGTGCATCTGAGGGATATTAATTCGCATTTTTTGTTGATAGCACACTGTAGGGTTTGATATTTGCCATGCCCTCATTATGGAAGGAGCGCAGAAAGTTCTCTCACAGAATGTATGTAAGTTCCTGCATCACTGTGTGGCTAAAAATAACGCAGAGCTTCAACAGGCCAAGATGTACATTTTGCGTGCTGCTCTCAGCAACATACACTGCTTTGAATGCTAAAAGAGAAAAAAAAGAAAAAAGACGCCTCTACAGATTAATAGTTTTAGGTTCCCTATGACCAGTGAAGAAAAAGTTCCTATCATAACCTTATAGTTTACACTAACAGAGAAGTCCTAAATTCAGAGGCTTTAATTCAAGTATTACAAGAAAAATGCCCCATGCAGTTGCTAAATAACTGACATTTTGTGGGGTTTAGCTTTAGATGTTGAACTATCTTCAAAGAAATATCTAAGAAACTTCAGCAGAGAAAAGTTTTCCTTAAAGAAATAAATACCTTTTAAGCCAAAGAGCTGTTTGGATATTCCAGTTATCAAGAAACATCTTGAAACTTGTGGAAAACTGTAAAGGAAAAACAAACTAATTATTTCTGTAATTGCAAAGTGTTACAAAACATTTCAAAATTCTGACATATAAGTGATGAGTTGAATAAGGTATTTACTCAACTAGTTAACCACAAAATATTTTGGAAGTCAGCTGACAGGTAGAACATATTCAAAACAGACTATTTTCCACCCTTTCCTAAGGGTGTGAACACATCATTTTTGACTTAGAACATACTCACTATCTTGAGGTACAAAATGTGTAGGAAAAGTTACTGAAATTACAAGCAACTGCCTACATGGGCATGCATTTTATTTGAAAGAGCCAGAAACAAACCTCTATTTGCTGGATTCTCAGATTTGATATTAGATCCCAACGTGTAACTCCATTTTTATCGTAGCCTCTAAAACCAAACCCTGCTGCATTATTAATTGCATCTGCTGCAATGAAACAAAAAGAAACAAATTCATTATAAACTGCACGTATTACAAATTGTGCATCACACATGTAGTTTGTTCAAAATATTTATCACATTTTAAAGGCTACGTATTTATTTTTTTTAAAATACTGACGACCACTGTATTATACATTTGAACAAACAGAAAATAATCCAAGCAACACACTGGCTTTCAATTCAAAAACTTGTACAAAAGCAAAAGAATGAAAGGTAGCACTATCTACTTCACAGTACAGATGTCCCCTCTCTCTCATACCACCTACTTAGACTTGCTTGAGCAATTTGACAGAAAAACAAACTCGATAAGGTGCATCAAGTCTATGAAACAGTGGCTGGTTGTAAAGATTTGAGATAGCAGCTCAACACTCAAATGCATGTCTTTGGGCTTCCTTATGCAGCAACAGTGATGTTTAAAGCATAAAGATAAAATGGTATGATTCACTTTGAGCAGGTGCACATTCACAGCACCACACACAGAGCAGCACAAACCTAATAGAAGAGAACAGTAATTTACTAAGTGATGCAGAGTTTGTTAGACTTCCACTAATGGCATAAGGCCTCTGTTAACAACACTTCTGAATGTTAAGTGTTTACAATGCATGTCAAAGGTCAAACAGTTCAAAGCAAACAATATTTTTCCCTACGAGAAAAAGCCACTACCATCATCTGGACTATGCAGGAAAATACAAGGCAACTCAGTCTGAACACTGCCTGTCACTTTCAGTCATTGCCTTTGCCTTAGCTTTGTTAGCTCAGACACTAAAATTCCCTCAGCTGTACTTCTCAGATTAGGATGGCCACATACAAGGAAACAAGTTTTTTTCCAAATATTGGCTCTGTTGAGCCAGGCGCTTGGTTGCATGCACCCGAACATGGACACACATCCATAAGGCATGAAACCAACCATGTATCCACTTCTGTGGATAAATAAGTGACTATGGGGAGAAGAATACCAGCTCCTCTCCCAGTTCAGAGTACTCCTGAGAAATCGGAAGCAAAGTAAGCAAAAGGCTCTGCAGAAGCAATACAGATCTAGTCTTCTAGTTACAGGGCATGAGCCCTCTCTGTTAGCTCAAAATTCATCTAAAGCACTGTAATTAGACTGTCACCTTTTAAATTATAACTAGCAAGGCAAGAGAAATTGCTCAGTTTGTATTACCATATTAAAAAGAATTTACTTTATACAATTGTGACATTTAACATAAATTAATATCTTTTGCATTTTCCTTTCTTCTCAACAACTTTTTCAAGACATTAATGCAGTGTATTTGGAAAGTAAAAGAAACAGTTGACTCAAACAGTTCCTTTCCTGAAATTCAGTTTCTCCAGTCATCTACCAGTATGGAAGAGGGCTTTGTGACATTTGATTTAATGTAGGGTAATTTATAATATTTTTATTTCCTCATCAAAAACACTTTTAAAAAACATCTTCGGAAGCAACAACATTTGCTGCCATACATCTGATATCACTGATGTCAAGTTCAAACATTAGACAATGATTTTATGCTCAGAAACAGCTGAAGACACGAACTCCATAATCTCTTGCTAGCTAGAGTACAAAGACTACAGCTAGAGTAAGTGATCATTTTATTAGCTAGCATTTTAGTAAGTATTCATCTTAAAGTAATTCATTTTATGAACAGATTTGTTTTTCACCTAAGTGTATAGTAATGTATAACTCAAAAGCGTAATATCCAGTAAATCTGTTAAGGCCCCCTCACATTATACTCATACCATTAGAAGTTTAGATGAGGTAAAGTAGAAGGAAGACATTAAAAAAAAAAAAAAAGCTTTTTAGCAAATTAAAAGTTTATTTTCTTCAGTATTTTACCAAAGGAATGCTAGCTCTACACTGCTAGCAAGCACATAAGGAGAAATCCATCTGAAGTATTACAGAGAAAAAAAAACAATGAAGATTATTCATTTTTCAGATGACTCCTACTCTTTACAGATGATGATACTGCTCTGTAAGGGCACGATATTCGAAATTATTTCATTCCACAACAAGTCCCAGAATTACTATATCCAGACAAGCTGAAAGCACTTCATTCATTGATCAGGAATGAAACCAGCAGCTGTAAATGAGTCATGCTGCTCTGCTACACTAAAGCTTTCTTTATTGCATTGTTTCCCACAGATTCTCTCTCAAAAGAATTATGAAACAAATATGTAAAACTGGAGAGGAGGAGGAAGCTGATGAAATCTGTTTTGTGAGCCACTTCCAAGATGTCAGCTTACATAAATACAGCATTTTGCTGTTGTATGTGTTGGTTTTTTTTTTTTTTTTAAATAACATGAAATGAAAAACAAAATGTTCTTTAAACTATATAATATATTCAGTGTCTTAAATCAGTGACTATGGGTGTTATCATGTTGATCATTAGAACAAAGACTAAAACTGAAGTGTCACCCATCAAATTCTGAAAATACTACTGTGAATGCCATCTATTGTTAACAACACTATGATGTATCTGAATTACAATAGATTAATTTTTCCTTCATGCTTGAATAACATCAAGCAAATTCCTGATAACTTACCACAGAAAGAGGCTTAGAATAACTTTTCAGGTATGCCAAAATCAAGGTATCAAAAAAAAAAAAATCAGGGATTGTACATCAGACTAGATTTACTACAATTTTTAAAAAACGAGAAAGTCATTTCTCATTAAAACACTATCACTCTCCAAAAAACCTTGTGTTTCACTCAGATTTGTTCAGGAGACCGTGATCTCATTTGCAACAGTCACAACACTGTGCTTAGATTTATGGCAAATTTTGTTTCTCAAAACATTCATTTCACAATACCTAATAATACTTAAATGTAATAATGTTTACCTAAGGCCTCAAGAGGGCACTGTCACTTTTTAATACATGCTTAGTATGCAGCATCTCAAATGAAACTCAATACATATGCTTTTCTTTTTTTTTTTTTTTTAATATATATGCTTACCTAAAGTCCATGCAAAATAATACTTGGGTCTGGCAGCCATAAGAGACACATATAGGTAGAAAAACCTTATAGGCCATGACGCTGTAGCTCTGAAGTTATCGTCAATGTTGTATTCCACAGGCAAAGTTTTTGTAATAGTCATGTGGAAGAGTAAGGACAGTCCACAGATTAGGAGTTTCTGTGCCACGGCTATCTGAAAAGTTTAAGATGGGAGACTTTGTAAGCTTCATTTTTTGTTAGTTTTCTGGAAACAAAGGCAAGTTATAATCTTCCTTCCTTAAACAGATGTGTATATATGTATGTCAATTTGCTAATAATATATACTACCAACTTTAAAATAGTTAGTAACATTTTATAGAGGCTCAGGGAATATTGTTATCTTAAGTTGTGAGCACCACTTCTTCTGGCAAACACAGCAAATCCAATCTGACTACAGTGAGCCTCTAAAAACCCTTGCAATAATGGGAACACCTTTTGCAACTGCATTTTTTTTATTATTTCATTGTCAAGTTACCAAAGCAAGTAAGTTGTTAAGACATCATAGCACAAAGCAAATAATCTAGGACAAGATGAGTACAATTATTGTAGAGATTCCAAAGACAACAGCAAAGCTTCAGTTCATTTTTGGTAATCTTTGTCATAATGCAGGTGTTCAATTGCTGCCCAACTCAATATACCAATCATCTCTGTTAGATTATTACAGTATCCAAATTCTAAACCAACTAAACTACCAAAATAATTTGAGTTTTCAGTCAAAATACCTCAGTTCTATATAGACCTGTTTTCCCAACTAGAGTGATCAAGCGATAAGGGGTCAAATATGCTCACAGACATGTAAAAAAACATTGTTAAGGTATGACCCGGACTCCTATTTTCTCAAAATTCAGTTTTGCTATAACCACCACACTAAAGAGTATGTATTTTTAGGAAAACATTTCTAAGGTTCTATTATAAAACACACAGAGCAATAATGGATGACTTACTAAGTCACTAGTCTGATCCACATCCCAAGGGCAGATACCATGTTCTGTGCAAGTTCCTGAAGTAACACACACTAACCAAGCACCTAGAGTACTTAGTTAGAGAAGTTTGAGAGCTAGTTCATTTAAATGTAATTTTCAAGTTTTGATTGTAAGTAATCTCAATATTTAAACATTAGTTTTAATTTACATTACAATTATACAGACACTAAACTTGACAAGAAAACAACCAATCTAGCTACTTTTCTTTGAAGCATCAGAACAAAAAGACAGCCAGAATCCTTTTTCTGTCCATCCTGCTTTCAGTATACCCGCCCAAACTTTTAAAGATAACGTCCTGCTTCAATTACAGTGCAGCTCCACATACCTAGTTCCAAAATAAAGAGTAATTCTGTTCTATGATGCAGAATGGAACATTAAGTGCCCAACTGAAAACGCAGATTTCTGCAGGATACACAGTATCAAAGATTCACCCAGATGTAAGAGGTGGTACAACTGATAAAAAATTAGTCTCGGAAAAGCTGTAAAATGGTGAGGGTAACTTTGGACATTGCATATTTCACGTGGCTCATCTCAGAAGGTATTTCAGAGACAAAGAGAAAACCCAGCTAATTAAACAAACCAGCTGGATAATTCAGAAGGCAACTACCTATTAACAGCTAAGGCTGGTGTTTAATTACTTATTTCTACTTGCTTTCTAATAAACTTCATTTTAATATTTTACTCTATTACAAGAGTTCAAAGTAAAGGGCATTAACTTTCTAAAAGTGCTCCTTTGTTTTTCTAGCACCTATTAATCCATCTCTCTCTTTGCCAGAGCAGAGGGAAAGTTCAGTTGGTTTAACTTCTTCAGGAATTTAAATACAAATGAATGTTCATAAAATCAGTTATTATTAACACTGATGAATCTTCAATTTTGGTATGCAATATCTGATACATGCAAAAGTTAGATATTTGTAAATACCAGAAGGCATCACCCCAGAGTTCTGAAGACAGCTGCAAGGATTTAACTTCAAAGTCTAAGCCATAATTAAAAGTCATGTTCAATTTAGCATGAGAAACAGTACTTATAGGCTGGTAACATTAACATGCAACTTAAAATAGAAGCATAAACATATAAAATAGATGTTTTCCATCGGAAGATCTCTACAAAGTCTCAAAATATGTTTTGGCAACTTATAAGTAATGTTATGTTTAAAGGCCTGCCTTTTGCCACTGCCACTATTTACCAGTTTTTCTATTGGTAAACAGAAATCATTAATCTGCCTATTCAACCCAAAATAGGCTTAGTACCTCTTTGAAGGTTTTTAACTAAATTGTGGAGGTAAAAGCCCTTCTTTTAAGGAAAAGCAGAGTTTCGACAAAATTTATCTTAAGAAAAAAAAAATTAACTTACACAGGGCTCTGCCATAAATTGTACTTTTTTAAATGATGTATTTCTACAATTTTTTTTAGCAGCAACATTTAGGTGTAGGGACAAGCATAACTACAGCCAGAAACAGCATGACTTTTTTTTTTTTTTTTTAATTATACTACTTCACTCAATAATTATAAATCCCAGAACCCCGATCAAGCATTCCGATACCACTTACAGGGATCAGTATCAGGGATATTAGCAAACGGTGGTGGAGATAACTTCCTGCCTCTACAAAGACTGGGAGCTGCAGTTTCAGGATTGGTTTAAGCAGAGTTTCTGAAGGACAATCCAAACACAGGCTGGAATGCAAAGAAGCAGTCCTGCTCTGTCTCCTCACCTTGGCTGCAAGTTTTTGCTCTTTTTCCTTCTAGTGAGTCAGATTAGAAAAAACAAAGCAGGTGTAAAACTACACTTCTGGTGTTTTGGGTTTGGGTTTTTTTGGGGGGTGAGGGTTTGGGGTTTTTATTGGGGTGGTGGTGTGTTGTTGGGGGGGGGGGCGCCCCCCTCCCCCCTTTTTTTTAATGAAAAGTTAGTTTTAGGCTGGATCAAATTATCTGAATCAGACCACAATGCAGTGCAATGCATGTTAGCACTGCTAGGATAAGCAGAGGACCCAGAACCCACAGCCAGGACCTACCATAATTCAGCAAGAATTTATACTTTGGTGGGCCTAAATAGATTATTAAACTACAGCCTGAGGCTTATTTATAGCACTCAAGTTTTAAACACATTTACACAGAAATAAAAGTCCTCACCTGACACCAAAATAACCTATAGTTCAACTAGCTATAGAAAAGCGTTTGGTAAAACATTAATTGACTTTCTATTGCTTAATTAACTAGGTTCTTGATATAAGCTTCTTTGCCAAGGCATAAATGAGTAATCATTGGATTGCACATTCACAGGAGGGTTGGTCAGTTTTTACAAGGATGAAGTAATTAATTTAAAAGCTTGAAGTTTAATTTAATTCACTCTTTAAAGTTTTCAACATATCAAAATAACTGTTCTGTTAAGGAATTAAAAGACCATAAGCTGCAGGATAACTTTGACATCATATGAAGTATAACATACAATTTAATTTACAACAAAAAGGTAGAAAGGCCTGGATCATTTAGTTTTAATGAACAAAAACTGGGCATACCTGTATAAAAATATCAAATATGGTCAACACTGGGAAGCTAAAAGACAGTGCCAGGACAAAACCAAATGTGCATAAATTAGATAGGAATATAGTTAGGTTGAAAGCTAGACACCTAATCATAGAAAGGAGTTCAGGAACAGCTTTCTAGTTGAAGCAATAAAGGTAAAACACTCACTGAGCTCAGGAATTTTATAAATATATTACTGTATAAACATGTATATTTTAAAAATATACAAAAAGTAGAAAAGGATCTTTAAAACTTTTATTTGAATCAACTTGGTTGATAAAGAATCAGTAAGGAGCTCGATATAATATTGAACTATATTAAAGCATATTATTTTGGGGAGGTTAGAACCTCAGGTAAAAATTATACATAATTAAGAAAGAACTTTAACTTATAGGAAAAGTTGGCATAATAAGCAAGAAAGAAGATATCTGCTGACAGGAATCTTGTATTTTAAGGGTAGCCATAATAAAAAGAAACTTACAAAGACAGATTATTAATTTCTGAGAGTTGACACCACTTTGAGCACCAACAATTGATAGCTTGCAAAAAGGCACAATAGGAGGGATTTAAGAAATAAGTTTTACTATGTTGATTTGATTCATTTAACATGCAACGAACACAGCAAATATACTAAACCAAGTTAACATCATGCAGTCAACACACAGTATAGAGGAGGCGGCTGATGTACTACTGTGGTTATGTAATTATATTTAAGAAGAAATGAAACTTACTGTATCTCAGCTGAAGGATTTTTTTTTTCATTTACTACATTAACATTTGCTGATCCCCATTACATTTAATTTTTGAGTTACCTAACAATTTATTCTTGAAATAACAACATGAGAACCAAGGAACAAATTTAAAGTATTAATATGAAGTTAATGGTATTTAAATATTCTTCTAGAACAAGACAATGAATATTTTAACTGATGCAGCAAATGCAGTAAAACTGTATCATAGATATATCTCCAAAAGCACACAATACTTGCTGGTGTTATAAAATGCAGCCAGATTTCTCTAACACCAGTTGGGAGATGAAGTATCAACAGCATAGACAGCTTCTCTTTATTTTTATGTCAAAAGCTAATGCAGCATAAATTGCAAAAAGTTTCAAGCATCTTAAGAGCAATTCATTTTAAGGAAAACCGCTTACCTGAAAGAAGAATCCATCATAGGTTTACATTTATTTCTACTGACTTTATTCAGATTACTAGCAAGATTATGTGGTAAAAAGCTAGGAAGTCCTACCAGGCAATGAGTAGATGCATGTCCAGAAGTAATGATACTGGCAGACTTGGTTAGTTCCATTTATTTGCAGTAATTTTACTACATAATATTTTTTTGCAGAAATAGGCTTTTAGTACATAAGATGTGATGCCTTTACTGAGCCAAAACAATGTTTAAAAACAAAAGTGTCAGCAACGTTGTCAATACAACACATTCATGCAGACTACAGACTATGAGGTGCCAAACTATGCAAGGAATTTTCCTGTGTCTTTTGCCTTTCCTAACTACTTGCTCCACAGCACACTTCTATGAGCTTATGTGCCTTGTCAACATGTGGAGCAGTTTAAAGTGTTATCCTCCTCCAGCCACTAGTTTACATTCCTGTGGTGCAAGTTACTACAACCACAGAAGACGGGTGGAATGCAACGTGCAGAGTCCTCATCCACACTCGAAGGATGGAAGTGGTTGGAGATGACACAACTGATTGGGAAGCCTCCCTGTTAGCCTAGCTATGGGGATGGTAACCTCTAGATAGGAGGACAAGACAGGTAGCTACATGTGGGAATGCCTTGCTCTGCTCCAGCAACAGTTGGCGGTCCACAAGATAAGCAGAAAACAGGTAATTGGCACTGGAATTAGCGAAAGCCGTTTATCTGAAGTGTTCCAGTTCACTCCATAATTCTGCTTTTTAAGTGTGGCAATAATTATCTTAGGCACACACAAATTTAAAAGTCTGATACACTCCTATTTAAGAGAATATGAAAAGAATGAAAGATAAGATTCAGTACCCTGAGCATTAAACTAACTAGATTAAATTTTAAAAATAACAAGCTTTGGGAGCTTTTGATTTTAATTCAGGCCATACTATCTCTCTTGTAAGGCATGATCAACTGGACTTTCTTCTGTATGTATTTGGTCTCTTTTCCAACAAGAGAACAAAGAGAAAAAAGAAATATGTTGTATGGATTACTAGCCATAGTGTTATGGGTAGTACATCTACTAAACCTTCAGATCTAAATACATCTTTAATACCTCTCTACATGAATGGAAGCAAGAAAAACACAACTACTTCTATGAGTGTTTTTCAATTTACAACATATGAATGTCTTCTACTTGCTGCAAAAAGACATTGAAAAACAGTAGAATTTGAGAATGTTCATGAAACCTTGCTGGAACTTTTAAGTCTCATCAGCTTTCAAATGACAAAATGTGCACTTCATCCTTACCAGGACTTTTTTTTTTATGCAGAGTATATGCTTTGAAGAAAACATGCATGAACTGTTTTAATTTAAAGACAGCTTTTTACCATATAAGCTTGTTAGGAAGCTCCAATTTAATCTGCTTTTATCCACAAGATCCAGACTGAAAACCATGGAGAAAACCTGCCTTAAAAAAAATAAGTATTTAACTTTTTGAACAGGGAACTATACTGTTGATGAATGAACTCCAGATACAGCTCAGAAGTTATGCCTGTAAATGAACAGTGCAAACCAAGCTTTTCATGCAATGATTACGTAAGCATCAGCACTGCAAGAGTCATACATCTTACATTTGGAGAAGGATCCGTTTGTTCATATTTTGTATCTTCCTTCCCATTTGCTTCAGACTGTTGCAGTTGGTATGATCTGCCTTCAATGAAAGTAATATAGTCTTTGTAAGAGCATAACGGGCCTGCCAGGATACCCATGAAATTACAGTTGTAACTTAAATACTCCAGTAGACTTGGCATGCGTCTGTAATTCAAAGACAAGCAACTTGTGAGATGGCATGTGTAGTTCTACAGAATTTCCACAGTAGGAAAAGTCATACTCCATATTATTGCTTACTCTAACTGCGGTAAAAACCACACGTAGAAAAGCAGTTTGTGTGTCTTTTGTAATCACGGCTTAAAACATTATACACATAGTATTTCTTTCCAATCCATACTGAGCATTTTCAGACAGATCTCCTGAACTCTGGTGACTCTCTCCTTGCCCAGTAGAAGTGTTTGACTGAAGCTGAGCCTGGGGAAGGAGAAGGAAGGGTGTTTCCCTAAGTGTTTGTTCAACTGCTTATGTTTTCTTTTTTCCCCTCGATAACTGAATCAGTAAACAAAGGTTTGTGCTAACTGGTAATAATTTCAATTAAGGAGAATGCCTCAAGTTAAGACTGGTTTTGCCCAGGACAACATACTATTTTCAAGTCTCCTGAATAAAGGACAAAAGGTAAGTTAAATACTGAAAAACAATTAAACAAGCATGTTCCTTCACCAGCTACTTTATATGTGTACTAAATGTTAACTAGTCTCCTGTCTGATATGGCATTAATTTGTATAGATTGCATAGAACTTAGAATGGTTTTCTCAAATAAGTATAAAACCTACTTCTAGTGACATTTTCCAGTGACATTTTCCAGTAGAACAGATGTATGAATTAGGCTACAAACACAAAAAGCATAGATCTATTTTACATGAGTTTGTACACTCTATCTTGAATGTGAACTGTAGCAGTTCCAGAGACTATTAATAAAGCATACAAAACACCAGCTTCTCCCCAACCCCAAAAGTAGACTCTGAGATGTCTGAAAGCCTACCTTACAGCCAAACACCTTTGCGATGGAGTCAAATCTTCATTTTTCCGAAACATTCCTAGGGAAGATGACAGGAAAAAGGAAAAATAAAGAAAAGCTAAACCCCCACACATTAACTAGCAGTTTCTTTACTCAGTAGAACAAGCCTCATGCTGCAATGTAATTTCTTAAGTCCTCAAGTAATTTCAGAGGTATTATGTCACACAACATTTTTGCTGGAGTTGGATCAAACAATTCTTAACGTTGACAAAATTACAAACTGTGGTATCCTCAGTTATATCCAACAGTGCCTAAACCTGAAATCACATGGATTTCAGGAAAGCATTAAGAAGGCTTGTAATAAGTGTTGACAAATACAATTCCCCCACATTGGTTAAAATTTCAAAGTCTGCAGGTTTTAAAACCCTTTAATCCCAGTCCTGGAAATTGGACAAGCCCCAAACCCATTTCAACATTGCAGCAACCCAGCGACATTACACTAGTCATTGCACTTGACAGTATGAACACAGTCCAAGATAGATTTAAGCACTTCAAAACTTAAGGCACACTTCAAGACCACCTTCATGCTCCAAGTAAAGATTGTAAACAAGATCCAGTGAAGCAGGCACAACAGTAAAGGGTGCTCAAGTCTTTTTCATGAGCACTAAGGAGAAGCCCTAACCCCTGCTAGGAGAAGGGGACAAGCCAAGTCTAAGTTCAGCAGCAAGACTGAATTTACCTTCTTGTCATACATGGCGCTTTCTGAAATGCTGGTGGCCTACCCCTGAAAAACAGGCTTCAAAATTTGTACTCCCATGTGCTGGTTTGGGCTGGGATAGAGTTAATTTTCTTCACAGTAGCTAGTATGGGGCCATGTTTTGGATTTGTGCTGAGAACAGTGTTGATAATGCCAAGATGTTTTAGTTATTGCTGAGCAGTGCTCACACAGAGCCAAGGCATTTTCTGCTTCTCACCCCACCCCACCAGCGAGCAGGCTGGGGGGGCACAAGGAGTTGGGAGGGGACACAGCCGGGACAGCTGACCCCGACTGACCCAAGGGATATCCCACACCATATTGCCGTCATGCTCAGCTGGGGGAAGAAGGGGGGACGTTTGGAGTGATGGCGTTTGTCTTCCCAAGTAACCATTGCAATGGAGCCCTGCTTTCCTGGAGATGGCTGAACACCTGCCTGCCCATGGGAAGCAGTGAATGAATTCCTTGTTTTGCTTTGCTTGCATGTGCAGCTTTTGCTTTACCTGTTAAACTGTCTTTATCTCAACCCACGAGTTTTCTCACTTTTACTCTTCTGATTCTCTCCCCCATCCCACTGTGAGGGAGGTGAGTGGCTGCGTGGCGCTTAGTTGCTGGCTGGGGTTAAACCACAACATCCCATAAACAAGGAAAGTAAAAAATATGACCTTCACCACTTTAAATTATTATAAAAAACACTAATTCAGGGGCACAGAAGCAGCAGCGCTCCTTCCTTCAGACAGCCCTGGTTTATACCAGCCAGCACTGCTTGCCAGAATGACTGCTTCAGCTCCTTCTGCAGCCTCTCCACTGGTTCAGACATTAGCACATGCATTCATTCCCTGCTATTCACATTTGCAAGTTTTCTTTGCCATCGCAAGCACTAAAAAATTTATTTTTATGAGGATAGCTTCCTAAAGGAAATGAAGTTTATGGAATCCCACTTCAATTATCTTCCTCCCTAGGAGTGCCTAAACCCAACAGCCAATTTCTACCCAAGTGTGATGAAAGAGTAGAGGTAGATATGAAAATAGATAGATAGATATGAAATCCCAACGTGCTTTATGAAAATAGGTGATTCTGTAGAAGATCATTTGGTCACTCAGCAACTATAACTCAGTTTTCTCATCTGTAAAGTAGGAAATACTCCTACATTCCTTCCTTGGTAAAAGAATTTTTTAAATCATAAAGTAGGAAAATTTAGCCCCAGTGGTCTACATCATGAGGAAGTTGCATCTTTTCATTCCTCCTCAGGAGATCACATCCTAATGGTAACAAAATCAACATCTTTAGGTACACACCAATATCCCACCATATAGGCTTTATTAAGGCATATTATGACTAATACCATGCTCTCACTATGACAACACAATGTTTACAATCATATCACAGCACCACCCCAGCTTTGTGGTTAATCTACTTGAATATATCCACCTTTGTATTTGCATGAAACCTGGCTAATCATTAACTCAATAATAATGCTTAGACACATTACATTAATAATACTTAAACATGGAGATCATATCACAGGCTCTGTTGTAATTACAGTAAATTTTAATTTGAGGTTCTGAAATGGATCACCAGCTGAGCCCAAATGCATGCTGTTATTAAAATATTTCAAGACCTGGAGAAGACAGACAGACAATAACAGTTTTAGTTGTTACCAGCACATTGGCAGCAACAAAAACAGACACAGATGCCAGCTGAGAAAAATGGCAAAGAAACTACAAAAAGCAAGAAAAATCGGAAGTCTTGATACCCAGAGAGTCATGCAAGCAAATGTAGCCCAGAACAACACTTGAAGACTTAGGAGGAGAAAAATACAATATAATTCCTTTAAACACTAATGACTTGTACTGCAGTGAAAGTGATTTGGTAACTGATACTGAAACAATAATGACCATGCTGTCACTAACACAAGAGGGAGCACTTTAAAAATAATATATAAATATAGATCAAGAGACAATTGGAGAGAGAGCATTAAAAGAAACTCCTAGACATAAGAAGAAAGCATCAAGTTACCAAAAAAACCCCAACCAAACCCCCAAAACACCACACCCCCACCACCACACCATGGCAGTTTCACTGGCATAATTAACAGATGAATTAGAAAACAACATTCTTGGTTAAACAGCTGCAACTTTTTTGATGTAATACCAGCATTTTAAAATGGAACTGGGTCATGATGACCTACCAAAAATCCTTAAGAATATTTAGTTCTACATATATAAACGCACATTTCTCTGTCTCAAGAGCTGTTCAATTTTCTCTTGCTCACTTTCGCAACAGCAACCATCCAAATACACTTTTTAAAAGACATAATAATAATAATAATAATAAGACCTATTTGAAATCAGAAAAGCACATTGATAGTTACAAGACTATTTTCATAAACATAACAACATTCTTAACTGACCACCTCTCACTACAACCAAAAAAATTATCACTTAATCACAAAAGTAAGTTGGCCAAAACACAGTATAATCCCTTTTACCATGGGGTCACATTGTGACAATCAGCAATTCAGCCCGGTAATTCTGTTCTGGTTTTGTAGGTATTTATTTAAAATAAATTTGAAATATCACATCTAATGTACAGAAATACATAAGCTGTTCAACGCGTCAGTACATCCACATTTCCATGCTTCAGGGCAGACCAGACCAATACTAAAGTTTTCTGCAAGCCTTTAGAAAGGTGTAGTGTCTTTCTGCTGAATATGGGAATTATTTGCCTTTGAGAAAAGTAAAAGGCAAAGAATCTAGTTAACTGAAAATACAGAAGAACTGTTTATAGCAACTAAATCAAGAAACATTCTTCAATACTTCTCACACTATTACATTGTTCAAGAACAGCTAACAAAACCATTACTACTAACGTAATAGCAGGTACTGCAGTTTGGATGAGATTGCTTATTAGCTGCAAACCAACAAGAAATTTACTTTCTAATTTAAAAAACAAAACAAAACAAAACCCCTTCAAATTGCATATTCACTGTACTCTATCTCTTTTTAGTTGTCACAGTAAATGCAGTGCCTTACCAGATCAGCATCAAAGTACACTCTATTGCTTTTAAAAATGGAGAGTGCCAGATACATAGGAGGAAATAATAATTAGAAAAAAAAGCAAGCGGCATTCCAGGAAAAGCACATTTAAAAACTACCAACTACAGAGCTGAAACCCAAGGCATAAGGGGTGGTAGAAGGGCACACACAGGAACAAAGAGTTTATTCTTTTGTGGTCAGAAAGCATGTGAGAGAAGCCCCTGGGAACCAAGAAGCATCTGACAGAAGAGTGTTATGGTTCTCGTTTCTTACCTGTGTCTCGCCACATATTTTTATGGAGAAGTACAACATAGTAGTATGAAGAAATAATTTGGAAGAATTAGATTTCATGTTTAGTAGATGAGTATTGCATTTAAAAAATTATTTTTTTTCGTTAAAGTTGTCGTGGTTTAACCCCAGCCAGCAACTAAACACCACGCAGCCGCTCACTCACTCCCCCCCACCCAGTGGGATGGGGGAGAAAATCGGGAAAAGAAGCAAAACCCGTGGGTTGAGATAAGAACGGTTTAATAGAACAGAAAAGAAGAAACTAATAATGATAACACTAGTAAAATGACAACAGCAGTAATGAAAGGATTGGAATGTACAAATGATGCGCAGTGCAATTGCTCACCACCCGCTGACCGACACCCAGCCAGTCCCCGAGTGGCGAATCCCCGCCCCCCCACTTCCCCGTTCCTATACTGGATGGGACGTCCCATGGTATGGAATACCCCGTTGGCCAGTTTGGGTCAGGTGCCCTGGCTGTGTTTTGTGCCAACTTCTTGTGCCCCTCCAGCTTTCTCACTGGCTGGGCATGAGAAGCTGAAAAATCCTTGACATTAGTCTAAACACTACTGAGCAACAACTGAAGACATCAGTGTTATCAACATTCTTCGCTCTGAACTCAAAACATAGCACTGTACCAGCTACTAGGAAGACAGTTAACTCTATCCCAGCTGAAACCAGGACAAAAGTTTTATGTATTATTTAGTTTAAATTAGAGAAAGAAATAAGAACAAGGTTGGAAGAAGCTGTGAGGATTTTTTTTTCCCTTTTAAATATCAAATATCAAGTCTAACGTTCCCTAGTTTTGCTGGCTGAATCTCTTGGAGATTTAAAAATAAATATACTGTGAGCTCCAGAACTTTAATGGGTTATGAATATAAACATTTGAGGAGACTCTTTGTTTAAGATTCATTAAGCACTAGAATTAAAAACAAGCTGCCAAAGCGCACACAGATTAGTGAGGTTAGATTTGGATATGGGTCTTTCCTGTAAAGATCCCTGATCTCATACAGAATTGCAATAAAATGAGTGAGGCTCTGTGGGGATGAGTGGGTTATATGCAAAAAAGAGAGAACGCCGTATGAACTCATTGCAAGGTACAGAGTTAAGCAGTGACAGCATCCCTCCTCTTCTCTCCTGCTTTACTTTTAGTACCTTACAACTATAATTGCAAAAGCTTCTCTACTTGCCACCATCTCTTGGCTAGAAATTTCTCATGCAAGTACAATCCTCCATTTAATAGCCCTTCTAAACTGCACCTGTAGACAAGCCCTCTGCTTCTAGAATAACTGCTATGCACCTTTCCTTTTCCAAAATATGCTAGTCTAAAATTTGATGAAGAAAAGGTACTCCGGAATATAGGATCTGAAGTACAAAAAACTCCTTTTCTCTCTTAACTCTATCTCTAGCCTAAAGTGTTTAATAAATAAATCTAAATCTTGCCGTAAAGAATAAATATGGACACAAGCAGTCTCCAAATCATGTAAAAACATTTCTGCGTTTAGCATATAGATGTGTGATGCCAAAGATAATCAGCAAGAAATACAAACCAAATCTTAACATACTGACTACTCATTTTTGGCAGTGCTCATTTGACTAACAAAAAACTGTAACAAGGCAAGAACTATCAAGGGCTTAAGTTCAAAATGTAAATCAGAGTACACCAAAAGCATATTCCAAATTTACTCAGGTGTAAATCTGTGATTGATGCAACCTTCTGAAAAGTCAGTATTATACAGCAAGCTTAAATTAATCCTATGCAACTTGCATACAATTTTCCTGCTTAAAAAAAAGCCCACAGTAAGTGGCACAGGATTGTAACAGTTATAGGAGTAGTTGTTATTTTTTTATGGAATTCCATACTAGTGTTCAACGTAGAATCAAGCATATCCACTTAGCTAGACAGACTCTTTAATATGCAGCATGAGTGAGCAGCCTTCATGACTACATCTTCCAACACACCAAGACATTTCTTTCAGCTGTTTATTTTCATTACATTGCCTTGGACATACTGGTAAAAAATGAGGGGGGGAAATAAAGTAATTGATGATTAATATAGCCAAGCTGTTGTGACTAGAGGCTCAGAGTGCCATTAATTACTTAGTAAACTGATTTTCAACATTATCTCCTCCTCCACCAGTCTACCTCTTAAAGTATTTTCAGTGGAAGCATGGACCTTTGTACAGTGAACAAAAGCCCACTGACAGCAGGCTTGTTTTCATTAATTTCTCATGATGGACCCCTTTTAAGTTGTCTATGGTTAAAAATCATTGCTTTAATACAATCTCAGTTTCCCCTGTATATCTTTTCTTAGCATCTCCTGACACCAAACTAGCAGTTGCTCCTGGATTCACATTGGTCACATCAGCTTTTGAAAGTCTTGCTCACACTGTGCTCCCAGCAATGGTGATCATCCAACTCAAGTCAAGGACTCTGCTAAACTGCAAATGCAACCAGAAAAAAAGTTTTCCAATATATTATCAGCTACACCCCACAGGCTGCCAAAGACTCTAGAGGATCTCTGATATGAAGTCAACAAGGAACAAAACTGCAAGATTGATACTCATAATTCAATGATATCTACAAGGAATTCAGACAGAAAATAAGCTGGGCTTATGAGGAAAATACAAATTATCTGAATTAAAGTAGGAAAAAAAATCTAGTTTACTTTGTGATGAAACTTAAAAATAGAGCTAAATGAAACATTTGTTTCAAGATTACAAGGAGCACTCACATGCTTGTCCCATAGCACAACTCCACTATTTGTGCATGATGTCAGCAAATCGAAAAAAGCTCTTTCCCCTAGCAAAATAATAGTAAGAAGCAGCATTTATCTTTGATACTAGAATTATTACTTCCTTATAATAAGCTGTTTCCTCTAACTTGTGTACTCTCTACTCTGATTATAGCTTGTAAGAACAATACTTCTGAATATATTTTCTCTGGAAGTTAGACATCAACTCCTTTGACCAACTAGATATGCCCAGCATTATTTATTTTCATTCAATCAAGAATTCTTACAAGAAGGTGTTTTCCTGCCTTTTCATATCCATGAATGTTGTTGCCTACAAGATTCTCTAGACAGTATAACTTAATGAGAATGGAAAAAAAATGAAACACCAACAGCACTAAAGCTAGGACGCATATGAGAAAAACATTATTAAACTCCATAACTCCATACATAATGTTACTAAAGAAATATCAGAAAAACCGGTGGCTTGATCCAGGTGTCTGGGGCAACACTCCCAAATCTTCAACTGACAGCTGTAGCTCCAAGTGATTCAAGCTAATTGGCTAGGTTTATCAGATGACATTTTCAAACTTCAAAATTAAAATTACTCCTTTGAATTTAAAAGTAACTAAAAATCTAGACACCCTACCCACGAAAGCTGACATTAATATTCATTTTTGTCGCAACTAGGGCCCACTTATCTGATGGATAAATCTGACAGGAGAAAAGACAGAAACAATTAGACAATCTCCCTGTTCACACTGATATGTTACCAGTGAGTGTAATTACGATAATAAACAAAATGCAACATAGACAAGGTTTTATAAAAATCAATATACATGGCACAAATTAGGGGGAGATTAACAGTCAGCATTTTAAAACAAGAGGTGCTCAACAACTGAAATTACATGTACTTTTTCTACTGATCTGCCAGCAACAGTGATCTCTGGAAATTATTTAGTTAACTCTCAAGATCAATACCCCAGTCCAAAAAAACATCAGTTGTCTTTGATCACTAGCCCCCGAAGTGTCATTGGTCTTCTAAGTAGTATCTTCTGCACAACGTAAGCATTTTCAGAGCTTTTCTAGTGTCTGAGCAACATTTCTTGATACTTCCATTAGTAAGCATCATAAGAATCAACTGAGACACAAAAATATATTTTGCTTAAAAGACAAACTGGACTTAAGTAATGCATTGACTCATGACTTTCTTTAAATTTAATTTTTTATGGAAAATTAAACACAGTTTAAAGAAATCTTACCATCATGAATCTCAAATGCCAAACTAGTGATCTTCTGTGTAATTATCATCATTGGACTGTTACAAAAAAGGAAGAAAGAATACTTTAGAAAGAAGTTCAGGATTTTCTTTCACACGTAAATATCAGGGAAAGTTTACACTAATAGTCCAGGTTACTTACTCTCAACTGGAAGATTTTCAATGCAAGGACAAAGTGATTAGTTTTTGGAGCTCAAACCATTACAGAGTTTTCAATGTAATGAAAATAATTTAATCCTTAGATATAGTATTTGATAACCCATGCCTTTCATTGCTGCATCAGGTTCCACAAACACAGCCAAAGTGTTTCACATTTATTTTCCACTAACATAGTTTATTTTTTTTTTTACAGTGGGAAGAGTACAGAAAAAGGGGCAGTAAGAGCAATTATATGCATTTTAAGTTACAGCAGCAGTAAGCAAAGGACAATAAAAATATACCAAAGTTGAACAATACTATAATTTATTTAGATTGCAGACCACTTCCACTGTTTCTACTAACACCTGGTCCTATGCTTAATTTTTCCATCTAGAATTATTATTTGCTTCAAGTAAACATATCTGGCAAAACAAAAACCCACCATAATTATGCTGGCTCCAATAGAGTTTAGTTTGTTTTGAATTTGGTACACTTGAGCAGATGTTAAACTGTTCAAGAGATATTCTTCCCTAGCTAAGTGAGACAGCTTTATACTGAGAAATTATACCATCTTTGTAGTATCTAAGAGTTTTTGACTGATGTAAATCCCAGCATTGCTAACCCCCTAACTGGGGGGAGGGAGGGAGGGGATGGGGGAAAACATAGTCTACCAGAATTCAGAAATTTGTATTTTTGAAATCTGATTTCAAAGTTAACAGGGACTGTATTTACCTAGTAGTATCTGAGCTGGAGACCAAAAAACTTTACCCACAAAAAAATAATCATACTGTAGGATGGGCACATCGTTTTGTTCAAGCCTTTTGACTGCACTTTGCCTTTTTATAACATATTTAAGTTGGCACAGAAAAACAAATCGAAGAGCCATCAAGTCCTCCTTCACTGACAGGGCTATGCCAGTATTTTGCCAGATAGCTCAGTCTGTCAATTTTTTTTTTTTTTTTTTTAGGTTATGGCTATTGCAAAGCACACAATACTTCCAGTCCTCAAAATGCAATCAGGGAAAAAGTTTTTTCTACCATATTATCAGTGCCCCAAAATCCTGATATCAAGACTAGAGTGACAGGCAAGAGTCAGCAAGGAAGAAAACTAAACAAGAACAGACAGCCTAGGAAATCCCTCATATCTCTTTCTAGCATTTAAGCTGTAGACCTGCCTGGTGCTGGCAGAAATCCCCGATTGATTCTGAAGATAATGGGTTTTCCTTCTGTAACTGGACATGTGACCGCATGGATCCTGCCTGGTAGGAGGATGGAGCCCAGGAGGAGCTCAGTCAGACCTTACATTAATTCTAGCTGATACATCTGTCATTTTTATTATAGCAGATCCTGGTATTTTTTTCCTTCTCAAATGGCTATTCCAATATCATCAGGGATTTGGCTGAGGAACAACAATCTAGAGACTAAAAGAGGAAGAGTCCTTCCTGGAACAGTGAGGCTGTGAATCAGGATTTTAACGATCCCTTTTAGGTGCTGGCAGAAAGGCAAAGGAGGTGGTAGAAATCTCACTGGCAGCTGGGATCTGTTACTGCTGAAGCCAAGACCACACAGCTCTGCACAAGCAATTGCACCTCCAGCATGAGATGTCCTCAGCTTTCTCCACTGTCAGTGTATTGATACCTTCCTTCAAACTTTTTGCAGATTCCCTGGGCTTGGACACCTCAGAGGGGCATGGCATGCTAGGAGAAATACCTAGGTAAACAGACACTCAAAGCTCTCTTGGGGCTAATCACTATATGAATCCATGCCAATATCTTTGGAAAAACTTGCTGGTGCTGGGGTTCAACAGCTGTTTAAGCAACTTTTGTTATTTTCTTGAACTTACTCTCTTCCCCTGGAACCAGACAAAATTGACAGAAAATAGCACCGTTTGGTTTATTTTCCTTCTCCTCCTGTTTTGGAAATAACCTTTGTCTCAGGCCTCAAGGGAGCTGATACAGTATACGCCACAGATTTAATGTGATATGCATACATCAAGGTCCCAAACTGGTGCATGAAAATGTGGTTTAAATCAGGCAGCTCAAACACAGAGAGTTAGATCTATGCTTCAGAACAGTTCTATCCAGAGCACAGATCTCATAAATCTTCGGACATGTTTAGACCTAGCAGAAATCTCTGCGCTAACGCCAAACCAACAGAGCCACAAAGACAGCTGCGATCTGAAAGCAGTGCAGTCGCATTTGAGCAATGATGTCCTCAAGCTCTACTACTAGTTTTGAGAGCAGCAATAAACAAGTGCAATTATACTGTTTCCAGAGTCAGCTCAGAGCTTTGATCACTGCCAAGGTTGTACACCTTGGCCCTACAGTGAACTGGAAGGGACAGCATTTGGATTACAGTTCCACTTGTAATGGTGAAATTTAATTCAACATCAGTAAACCTAGTTTTAAAGTGTCTTTATGCATATGTCTGTGTTGCAAGCTCTCATTATAGCCAGTGGAGATCTAGTCAACAGAGTCAGGGGCATCTAGCACGTGACCCAGTTCATGCTAAGGTAGATACTTAGCAGTGGGTCAGCTGAAATGCCCTCCAGGCTCTACTGTGTACATCGATCAGATCTCCACTGACTACCAATTGAACCTGGATATCTGGCTTGAAGGCAGACACTTGGATGTAGGTGTAAACGTAGAAAGATGTTTCAGAAGGTAAGACCCAACTAAAAATGACAGCAAGATGAACTTAAACATAAAAGCTTTCAGCTTCAGCCTGGAAGTTAAGTTTCTGGACTACACGCCTGTTACCAATAAAGACTGCAAAGCAACAAGGCTAACAAGCACAACTCTACTACACAAGACAGGTAATACTAAACTACAAAGACCACTGCCATTCATAGTATTGCTGAAAAGTATTTAATGCATTTTTTTTGAGCAGACCAGCAAACACTCCCCATCTCTTTTTTCCAAAATACATACTCTCCTTTAAATCAACAAATGTACCATCAGAGTAGCAAACTTATTTGTCAGAAATTTTGTGCTTCGCTTCTGCGTCTGCAGTACAAAGAATCACCAATATGGTTTATTTTTCCTTTGCCTATTTAATTCTGGTTTGCTCCTATACAGCTCAAGTCAAATACAGGTTTAAGTTAATTATATAAAATAAGAACACACATAGACAAAACTTTCTATTTCCAAAGGCTGTGTGACTACTCCACCATACAGGCACCTCTCTCCTTAGCTTTTTCATTCTGGAACATCTAACATAAAACCAAAAAAAGAAAGAAGCTAAAAGCTAAATTCCATAAAACATTCAGATTTTCCTGACAAAGTTGTATCAGACTGTGCCAGGCATGCAAGTACATCAGACACAATTCAAGTTTCATCATGTTGTCATAGGCGGTAACAAAGATTTCAGGGGAAAAAGCAAAAGCAAATTAAAAAAAAAATCCCACAGCCACCAAAACCTTCAAGCCCTTCAGACAGGAGCAGGAGGCAGCAGATAACACATTCGTGGTTCTAACAGACACAACTGTTCCCAAAATTCTCAGTTTGCATTATTAAAGCATGGGTACGTATATATTTGTATGTGTGCCAATATGCATGCACATGCCCAGCTTTCTCCCAAAGTTTCAAAGTTTGACACACTTGGGGAAAAAAACCCCAATAACAGATACAGTATCACTAAGGAGGACAAGATGGAAAGATTATTTTTCTCCTTACCCAGAAAAATCAGCAGAATACTGTCCATAATCAAAGATATAGACTCTAGTAATTTGGCACACAGTGAGGTATCCCAAAGCAAAAACAAAGCAATACCTGGAAGGAAAATAGAAAAAAAGCTTTTCAATTAAAAACCATAAACATTTCTCCACTGAATAAACTACCTCTTAAGTAGAGTTTAGTCTCCAATTATTTCTAGCAAATATTACATAATTGGAGTGTGTAATGACACCTTCATTCTGACTGGGGTTTTTGGTAATACACATTCTATGCAAGCACATAGACTTTGGTTGGTTGGTTTTTTTTTTTTAAAGTGTGCGGTACTAACTTACAAACTACTGCCATTAGCCAAAATATTTATTCACATAAATAAAGCATAGGATTTATAATTTCAAGCACCACTGTAAAAACTGGAAGTCCTATAAAAAGAAAATGAAACTGTTAAGGTTTTCTGGGTTTTTTTTTAGTTCAAAGTTAATTGTTGTCTATAGGAGTATAGAAATTTTGCATTATACATCAACATCATTTCCACTGAATGTATTTCTGTACATTCAAAATTCAGCACCACAAACCCCACTGCTGCTGTTTTCAAAAGGACCTGGAAAAGGCAATTAATTTTCAAATACGCATATTAAAACATATCTGAGTAAAAAAGGAACAGGATGCCTTTATGCCTCCTGTTAAAGCTGATCCTTAGCAAATGTAAGAAAAACACAGATAAGAATCACCTTATATAAGTACTATAAATTTAACTTTACATATCATTTTTTCAGGTCAGGGTTGGGATCCCCCCCCTCAGCCCCTTTTTAAGATGTACAACAGTACACTAGCGAGAACTGATTTGCCAATAAACCTCGCAGAATCTGCCAGATATTCTTTGCAGTCAAAAAGGAGGGTGAATGCCAGCAGGAACTTAATTAATCGTTTAGGACTTTACATACGAACTTGACAGTCTTGAACATTTCCACATAACTTAGGAAACATTCATGGTAATGAAATCAAGCACTTGTTTCATGTTCACAAGACTAATGTGCAACCCCTACAGCAGACCATATTATACATTCAAAAACCAGTTAGAATGAAAATATTCATACACCAAATAGAAAATTATGACTAGGACTGGATTTAGGTGAAATAGTGAGGGATACTACGGGAAAACCTTAGAACATGCTTTTCCTTTCTTTTCCAAATAAATATTTTTGCAAAAAAAGTGTTAACATAATAAATTCTAAAGTCTTAGAAATGATTCTTCAGTCTGGAAGTTGCCACACAGAACACTTGCAGTTTAACCTTTAAGAATTGTGCTAGATATAAACCATTTAATATTTTAAAACATCCAACTTCCAAAATAGATTACCTTATAAATCAGCAGCTTGTTCCTTTTTTAAAGAACACACTTGTTACTTTTTATAAAAAAAAAAAGGTTTAGGGCGCCTGTTTTAGCAATAGTTTATTTTCTGTTTTCATGAATATTAACAATCTAGAAACAATATTATATTGGGTGGTTAATTGGTACAAAAGTGTTTATGATAAGAATGCGACAAAATTACACAATAATTGGCTCATAATTATACCAAATTATTTCAGGAAGAAAAACAATGTAACACAATGAAGTAGTATGTAGTGGACTGCAGATATCAGGAGTATGATATAATGTTGAATTCTTTTTAAAAAAGTTTAGAATTAAAATTTTGCTGAGATATTTTAAAGAAAAAATACCCCCCCAAAATCACCCAGGTTTCACACAAATGAGAAGTATCTGGATTTAGTTTGCCCACACTGAAATCAGTTCCAGTTCTTCCATTCACTAAAAATTCAGTATGATTTTCAGCTTTACCAGCCTCTTGATTTACATACTAAACAATCCCAGATTAAAAACACATAGATACAATACTAAAAAGCCACGAAATACTAAAATACTGTAGTTTTCTTTAAGAAAATTTCATTTTATCCCCACTGGTAAGATCGTGTATTTTTTAACGACAGTCTATTCAACAGTATATTGCAATAGGTCTAGAATAAACAGAATTACAAAAGTAACGCTAACTACAGCTTTCATAACTTAAAATGCTACCCATAGCAGCAATACATATATTGTTAGGACAAAAAACACACTTAATACATTAGTGGATTAGGTACACACCCTCAGATGGAAGAAAACAGACACCAGTTTCCACCTCATACAGTTTATATTGTAAAACATTTACACTGTTTTTAAACAAGGCATTATGAAGACTTCCTTTTGCAAGCAGAAAACCTATGCTGATAAGTACAACTGAAGAAAAACTAATAAATATCCTGAAAGAAGAAAAGCACTGAGAGGTCAGGAAACCTTAGGTTCTCTTCTATATAGTCATTATGATACAGCCCTGCAGCATTATGTGAATATGCAACTGCAAATTCCTGTCTCACTGAAGAAACAGGTCATTATTCTTGATATCTTTTAAAGGTTTTTGCATTCAAGTTCAAGACACATCCAGAGATTTTACTCATTGCTACCTTCCACATGCTGCACTCGAGAAGTTCGGGGTTTCCCCATAAGCATTTCCTCAATTATTCTCCATGCATTCAAGTGTTTCATAAAAACTGCATTTCTCTCTGAGATGAATTTTAGTGATACTCAATGTTACCCAGTTCTATATATATATATATGTGTGTGTGTGTGTGTGTGTGTGAGGAAATTGCGAAATAAAGAGATTACGTGGGTCCGAATACCAAACTGGAGATGCAAGGTCAGTTCTTGGGCTAACTTATCTTTTTTAAAGTTGACAGAAAGGACATCACCGGTACATTTCAGTCACACACACGCACACAAGTGCTCTGTACTTCCACAAATCTAACCACAGGTGTTCCACAAAAGGTGAAAGATTGTATTTGTAGCTAATGCAAGTAGTTGAAACCACATTGTAGTGTCCTGCACTTAAAGAACAGACTGAGGCAGCAATGCTACCCAATTATGGAACAGTGAAATGTGTAGGGCAGTTTAAAGGTTACTTCTTCACTTGCAGGTTCCTGTGGCTTAAACGCCTTCCACCTTCTACAAGTTAACTTTCTATGATGAAATGACTGGCCTGGTAGATGAGGGGAGAGCAGTGGATATTGTCTACCTGGACTTCATAAAAGCTTTTGACACCTGACATCCTCATAGACAAGCTGATGACGTGTGGGCTGGGATGAGAAGTCAAGTGGATTGAAAACAGACTGAACAGCCAGGCCCAGAAGGTGGTGATCAGTGGCACAAATTTGATTTGGAGGCTAGTAACTAACTGTGTACCCCAGGGGTCAATACTGGGTCCAATCCTCTTTAACATCTTCATTAGTGATCTGGATGATGGGGCAGAGTGTACCCTCATCAACCTTGCTGATGACACCAAACTGGGAGGAGCGGCTAATACACCAGAAGGTTTTGCTACCATCCAGAGGGACCTTGACAGGTTAAACAAATGGATTGACAGGAGCCTCACAATGGTCAACAAGGGGAAGTGCAAAGTCCTGCACCTGGGGAAGAACAACCCCAGGCACCAATATATGCTGGTAGCCTCCCAGCTGGAAAGCAGCTTGGCAGAAAAGGACCTGAGGGCCCTGGTGGACACCAAGTTGAACATGAGCCAGCAACACACTCTTGCAGTAAAGAAAGCAAGGTAGGCAGGGAGAGAGCTTTCCCAACATCTTTGAAGGAGAAAACATCATTTGTTATGACACTTGAGCAGGAGCCCAACTGGCACCCTGCCTTGAGGAAGGCCAGAAAGATCTATCAGATCTAGCATCTACCATCCTTCCCAATACCCTCTTCCAAACCAAAACCTAACTTTACTATGAAAAGTCCAGTTAGAAAGAACAGCAACAAAATGAGCGCATCCTTTCTTTCCTTCACTTTTATACAGCATTTGTCTGGTTTTGGTATCTGCTGACCAAAATGTCAGCCACCTAAGCACTTCCAGATATCCTTCAAAATAGATGTTAGCCATCATGACCAACATGGTGAGATTTCTCACAACATTCGGTTAATATCCACACTGAAGTTATAGTGCAGAAATGGAAGAAAATAAAAAAAAAAAGCAACAAAACCCCAAACCTTAAACTTCTTGCTGAGATTCCAGATTCCATTTTACAATCTAAAACAAAAGCTGTCTTCCCACAGAGCAGTGAAACTTGCTGCTATATTGCATTCACCAAACACAACTATGAATTTTAACTACCTTCCAACTATGTCAGCCACCAGCTCCAAGTTACACACAGCTTGGAAGACTTCAAATTTTTAACTGATGAGGAAAACACAGGAACTTGCAACCCATACAATGCTTTTCACCTTCCAAGTTCATCTCTCCATATTTGCCATGTCACATCACATCCCTTGTTGATGAAAAATGTCATTTAACCAGGTAAAGTACAGCAACACGTTCTCCCTAAAGGAGATTTAAAAGGTTTACAACAGCTTGCGTCATTCCTGTTGTTTCTCCTGTGGGTTTGTGGTACAACTTGCTGATCACTTTAACTTTTGTACAAATCCAGCTTTACTTTAAAAAATTCAAAACATATTTGAAAATGCTTTGAAAACTTTCTAAAGTACTCTTACTGCATGTTTCCTACCCTCTTCAAAGACCCATTCACCAGAAAACACCCCTTAGATCCGAAAACTGAGTAAGGTTTTGCAGACCTCAATCACAGGAAGTTTTATCCGCCTACAACAATTAATTACAGGCTGTACATGAATGCAACGGTTCTACCCAAGGCTAAATTTTCTCCTCCAGTAGCAAAGCAATTGGTCTTAAAAGTCAATGTTACTCTATACCTGCTACTCCGTAAATAATGTTCTTGTGAGCAGAATGACAGAAGTAATTCACACTGGACACGAACAACTAGAAGCAAGCCACAATATTGTTGTTATTATTACGAATAACTTTAAGATAAACTGACCTGTAATGAATTTTGTACCATATATAAGAAAAAGACACAGAGACATTCATTTAGAATATGTTTGAGACTAATTCACAGGATGTTTGTCTAAATGACCTTACTTTATCAACAGATGCAACAAAGTCAGACATGTCTGGGAGACACTGCAGTAATGGAAGTAGCAGAAAGCAGAACAGATTGTTTGATAAGTCTAACTTCTGATTTCAACTTAAAAAAAAAAAAAAAGACGATATTAAGCAAGCAATACTGGATAACCTACTATACAGAAGGGCTTTTCTTTTACAAGTCTGCCATACTGCATTTTAATTCCTTACTATTTTGACCTTCCCAGAGCACTAAAAATAGTATTTAATATAGTCTGTCCATAAAATTCTATCATTCCTTTAAAAATAAATATATCAAGTAAACTAATCAAAGAGTTTTTAAAAATGTACGTTCTAACATTATACATAAAATATAATTTATAACATACTATGCACATATATATTATAATATACAGGAAATACTAAGTAAGCAGCTGTCATGGTTTAAACCCACCCAGTAACTAAGCACCACGCAGCCGCTCATTCACCCACCCAGTGGGATGGGGGAGAAAATCAGGAAAAAAAAAGGTAAAACTCATGGGCTGAGATAAGAACAGTTTAATAGAACAGAAAGGAAGAAACTAATAATGATAATAACAACAATACTAAAATGACAATAATAATAATAAAAGGAGTGGAATATACAAAACAAGTAATGAACAATGCAATTGCTCACCACTTGCCAACCGATGCCCAGTTAGTTCCCAAGCAGCGATCCTCCCAGTCCAACTCCCCCCAGTTTATATACTGGGCATGATGTCACATGGTATGGAATAACCCGTTGGCCAGTTGGGGTCAGCTGCCCTGGCTGTGTCCCCTCCCAACTTCTTGTGCCCCTCCAGCCTTCTTGCTGGCTGGGCATGAGAAGCTGAAAAATCCTTGACTTAGTCTAAACACTACTCAGGAACAACTGAAAACATCAGTGTGTTATCAGCATTCTTCTTATACTAAATGCAAAACGTAACACTATACCAGCTACTAGGAAGAAAATTAACTCTATCCCAGCTGAAACCAGGACAGCAGTCTCTCCATGTAGTAGTCTACAAAAGGTGCTCATCAAGAGAACTTCTGTTTAATTCTCTTAAAAAAAAAAAAAAAAAGGCAAAAGAATCTCTTATTAGCAAAGAAAATACATTGCCCTATATCATTTCTTGTCCAGTCGTTTTTTGTCAAGTAACATTAATCAACATAAACGTTAGTGTTTTTACCTGCATATATACAAAGCCAAAAAGCTTCCTTGTATCTGTATGTGTGTGTATATATATCCATACACACGTATGGATATACAGGCTTCAGTTCTTTCACATTACATGAACTTTCTTTTAGTTTCTGAACATCCTGATGGAATTCGATATACATTTTCTATTACACTTTCTACTGCTAAACTGGAGCAGCTGCATTAAATAGACTTCTGAAGCACCATTTCTGCTAATGCAGAAAGCCTTAATCTCATCCCTGTACTACCCCTCTTTTTCATCATCCTCACGAGCTTAGCAGAGCCAACAGAACATTCACACCAGCACTGCTCATCTACTTCAGTGCCAAGTGATCTGATTTTGTTTGAACAGCTATTTTTTTTTCCTACAGGCAAACCCTTTTTATCCAGCGTTGCCTCATAAATTCATTCCATGTCATACACCTACTATCTTGCCAACCACATCATCTATAACAGAGAAGGACAAAGGCCCCACACGAGTCACAGTACTAGGCCAGGCGACATCTCCATCTAGCCCAGGATCCAGGACCGTGTCCTCCCCAAAGCAGCAGCTAACACACAGATGCCCAAGAAAGCAGATGAGCAGAACAAGCAAAGAAACTACTTCCCAACTCTCTTCCAGACTCAAAACATCAGCACCTTAAAGACCTGGATTCAAACATGGCATGCAAGCATTTAATAACCCTCAGCATACTACTCCTCTGTCAGCTTTTTGCTCCAAAGTGCACCCTCATCTTTACCACTCTGTTGCTCCAAATACACTTGAGGAAGAGCTCTTAATTTCTAAATTTTCAGTATAACTATGTACAAATTTGATAGCACAGAATAAGCCAGCAGAACCTGCTTATATAAAGCTTCTGTAGCTTTATATTCTGTGATTTGACAGCAGAACACACAGCTTTTACCTGTGTCCCTCAGAAATTTTGGGTTTCTGCCCAAGACAGAGCAAGAACATCTGTAGGTTAATTCTAGAGCTTTGTGTCCACTGATGGGCAAGCTGGGCTGCACACAGGCCCAGGCTAACCATAACATATATTAGCTGATTGTATTTGCATAACCAAGGGTGGGAGTTACATTTTTGTTTGCTTTATACTTTGGGGGCACTCAGCATCTTAGTTATAAAATATTTGGTCAAGTACCTACCATACCTATCTCTGTTTGCACAAAATGCAACAAAAATAGAACTGTGACCTTGACAAAGGCACACTTTGGGAGATGTCATAACAGCTTCTGTTACTTCAGGCTCTTCCCATGCAGTGGAGGGACAACAGCACAGTATGCTATTTTGCTGCAAGAAAGTTAAATAAACCAATCAAGGCAGGGCACTTTTCCACCAGCTAGTTGGCACATACTACAGATTTAGCCTTGAGATAAAGATTTCATGTCCAGTCAAGATCCACTCCTTCCATTATGTTAGGAATATTTTTTTTTAAAATGTGTAATTATTCAGTTCCAAAAAGCAGACCTGTCCATCATGTAACATCATTCTGCTTTGATTTTTAGAAAAGGTGACAGAATAGCCTCTGAGTTTTCCCATGCCTTGTGCTGAAAGCTGCTGCCTGAGTTTGTTTGGTTTTCCTACTGCTTGTGCCAACATAAAAAACCTAAAAAAGTAAATTCTTGTCTGCCGGGTCAGAACTGAATTCTTATAAAAATGCAGCTATATTAATTGTTTTAATTCTAATGAGCATAATTAGTTTTCATGGTTCACACAGAGAAATTCCACTCTATGCACTTAGAACAAACCATATTTGTTTGCAAAACTGCAGGGGGAAAAATATACATCAAGCAAAAAGGTCTAAAGTGCCAAAGCTAAACATCTATCTAATTCTGCAATCATCAAGTTCAAGCCAATAAAAATACTGATTAGAATTAGCTTAGTTTTGAATTAGAATTAGCTTAGTTTTGACTGTTTAAGAGTCACAAGGTAAACTAGCCTGCCCCAACCTGCTGTTGTTACACCAAGAAAAGATTCCTATTTACGCCATTCCTGTTCAAACTATGCAACTATTGACATACATCATCAGTATTACTTATAACATGGATCAGTTTTATGATGTAATCAGTAACAGAGTGTGTGGTCTTAACCAAGTCCCAGTCCTCTCTGTATTTCAAGAGACTACTCTCTAAAATGTAAGCAATATTAATCCTTTTGAGCCAGTTGGTAGCCTTCTGATCCACACACAAGTCTGTCCCTTCTGATAACTTCAAGCAGAAATCCAAAATGCATGGAAAAAAAAACCAAAACAAAACAAAACAAAGACAAAACCAGACTACCTATGAGCCCATTTCCAGGGAAGGAAGCGTTCATACCACTATGCTTTGGTAAGGAGCAATCCGGTTATCCCATCCCTCTTCAATCCTCAGCTGAAGATTTTTGGGTCTGATAGCCATTTTAAAGCAAATTTAACAAGTGGACAGAGTTCTCCAACATTTAGATGGAGCAGCAGTGCTACGAAACATATGGCACAATGGCTGCACGCGGCCTCCAATGCCCCTTGCTTGGCCTGCCTGTTGCTGCAGCACAGCGGCTTGCTGAGCCGGTCAGCACGTGCTGGCCACACGCCAGGCCCACACCTCCGGATCGCTAGTGTCTCTGTTGGGTTTTGCTGAGCCAGTAGAGAAAAAGCGATCCAGGCCCATCAGTTTCCTGCATACAATCAGACACACAAAGCCATGGGACACAAGGCTTTGTTAGCTCAACTGCACCCAGAACCATTTGCAATGGTTTTGCTAGTTTTGTTTACTACAGATTTGCTGTAGACATTATCACCTGCTTAATGTATTTTGATGTTTTGCTACATAATGGCAACATAACAGCTTGGTAAAGTAAATCTTGAACCACGCTAAATTAAACGATCGTTTTCTTCATAGCTATAGGCCATATTCCAAATGCAACATTAATATGTAACAAATAGAACACAGATATTCTTGTCAAAAATGCATACTAAAAACTTGGTATTTTTCACATGCTCCCTAAGTTTACATTCTCTCGCCTTCCAACCTCTTGCCCCTCCAAATCTGCAACGTGTCAAGGACAAAGAGATCAGCTTCAGGCTCTCGTACAAGGGAGAAACGTCATCTACGACTGAAAGGGGGGCAGGAGGAAGCGTGCTAACGTGCGCTCCATTCTTCCTGTAAGTCTCCAAAGGAACACAGAGCCAGGAAGAATGGGAATAGAAAAATTTATTTTATCCCTTATCAGACTCAAAGCTGAGAGCTGAAGTTGACCGTGTCCAAAATCTTAATGTTAAACTGAGATGAGACATGAGAGATCACCCAAGTTCTCTGTCACTTGAAAAACCATAGTGTGTCATATCAACCCCTATTTCTGCAATCGCTTGAAAGTGTAACAGTAAACAATGCAGATAAGAACACCAGATCTGACCTTTTTTTTTTTTTTTTTTTTTAAAGTTGACAATAGTACATAGCACTTAAAAACATGCACAAAGAAGAAAGCCTAACAGCTTCACAACACAAAATATGTAAAGGCAGAACTCCCTGATGCTGGAATCCTCCTTACAAAGCCCAGATGAAGGAAGGAGATTCTTGACATATCTTCTGACAAAGATGAGTACTCATAACAACTCAGAAATAAAATAGATGCTAAGTTTCACAAACACCTCTATGCTGGCACCATGAATTTTCATCTGTTCACCCATTATTTTTTTAATGCATTTTTCTATATAATATTGGCCTAGCTGTATGATGTTTCAGCATCACAGCATGCAAGTGATTTTATCCTGCCTTTTTCTCCCATGTGATATATAAGTAACATTCTTTCAAACATCAGAACCATGCCTGGTTATCTTTGCTTTTGCAAACCAGCAGAAACCCATAGAGTACATAGCCAAAAAACAGTCTCCTTTTAGTAACTAGGCGGCAACACAACTTCTGTAGAATATTTTTAAGGAAATAAAGATGTTATTACAGAACATTGACAATAATAGGACTGTTTTGAAGTACAGCCCTACTAGTCATAATGGTTTAGCAACTGTAAACTAGAACTGCCAAATACAAAATATTTTGCAAGACTAAATAATTTTGTTTCAGTGGACCGTAAAGCTTCATACAAGAACTCACAGCCAGTAAAACAGAACAAGTTCTCTGCTGGCAAAACCACGGTGAGGTCAATCATTAAACCTGTTACTGCCGTAAACTCGGTACTTGGCAAGTATCATCTTGGATAAAGATAAGAGTGAGCTGTTATTATCATTCACCCACTCATCACCCTGCTCTAGACAGACACCCCCCCTCGTACCCCACGCACATCCCCACGTGCCACAGCTGTTGCTCCTTCCTGGCTGCAGAGCAGAACAGATTCCCAGCTGTCTCAGCCCCCCAAGCTCTCCTGCAACTCTACATCCTTGCCTGGAGACACAACACCTGAGACAGAGAAACAGCACGACTGAAACACCGCTGGGAGAGAGGGGGGAGTTTTGCTCAGTCAGGAGGTGATGCCAGCTGGAATTTGTGTTCAGCCAGCCAGGAGACATTTTGTGCATGTGTTAAGGATGGCAGCAGCTGGGAAACATACGGGATATGATTTGCTGAGAAGGTGGTTGTGCACCAGAATCAGCACACGGGGCAGCTAGCAGATTAATAAACAACCCAAATCCCTGCAAGGTGGAGTATACAAAGCGAAAGGCCACAGGGATCAAGTTTAGTTACAGGAACGGAGTATTTGAATGATTCCAATATCAAAGGAAAGCCAGGAGTTTGTGTTAACAACTTAACACAGCTGCATTTCCTCTTAAACCATTTCTCGAAACAAAATGCCCTCTTTTACAGAGGTACTTTATCAGAGGGGATGATGGTACTCTATTTCCCCCCCTATTTCTTGCTTCGCCTTCAGGAAGGAATCAAACAGTTCTTTGATTTCATCTGGCTGCTGAGTCAACCGCAAGCCCCACAGCTGGTCTGACCTGCACCAAAGCTGCAGCCCTGTTCCTTCCTGAGCTATTTACACCATCTTGCAATCACACACGCATCTCAAGCAGCACAACGTCTGGAATAAAGCTTTTCTGAAAAATCCAATTTACTTAAAATATAGCTTAAATGAAATGCCTGCTTTGCTCCAATGCTTAACATTGCTTTAACCTGGAAAGACCTATCCCTTCAGATGACCTGTTTAATTTCTGTCCAATTTCCTCCCCCTGCCACCAAGCTAAGTTAAAGCACCACAACTACACAACAATTTCATATCTTCTACATCCTTTAATCAATGCATAGCAATGTATATAACATTCACATGATGCATCAACTTCACCACTGCCACAGTGTTTGTCATATGCTCCTGCAGAATCACATGTAGAGATCTAAGTCAGCTGTCTCCTGCTCCCAGCCAGGAGAAAACGGGTAGGTAGCTCCATTTTCTTTGCTCCATGGTGAAGCCTCACACAGGTTACTCCTGAATACAGGACGGTAACTTCTATTTTCATGCAGATTTCTTTTCTCCCACATGACAAAAACACTACTGAATATTTCTAGGGGTGAATTTGAGATACTCCACAAAAAGAGTGATATGCAATAGAAATGGCATGGCAAGAAACCAATCCTCAGCAAAAGTGAACTCTATGCATAATGGTTATTTGTGGCATAGAGTAGTCCTACTGTACACTCATAAGGAAATACTTCAGACTGATGGCTGGGAAGAATCAGTACCTGTAGATTACTGCATGCAAGTACACAAGGAAGCCATTATGAAAAAAGCTTTGCATTTATTTTTGGAACATTTTTCCTTCTTCCAGTTAACAATGAGAAACCAAAAAAAGAAAGTTAACTACTCAATGACAGTCCAAGTCATGGCACAATCACTAATGGAAGTGTCATACATTAACCCCAGGCAAACAATAGTTAGTCAAAACTACATTTATGATCTCTAAGTTAGGAATTAACTGTATTCTCAGAGTATATATTTATATATTACACGTATTTATAATGATATAAACTATACTTTTTTTAGTTTTAATTTACTTGCATACTGTCTTGATCCTATCTCCACACACATTTGAATTTAGCTGCACTTTCAGCCTACGCTAGCCACTGAACTGCTTGCACTCTTTGTAATCTCCATGCTCTTCAGTAAAGATGTACAAACCCACTTGTGTTCATGATCTTCTAATGCCCTTCAAAAGTTTCCCTCTAAATGCCTAGAGCAATCAAATTATCTCACTAGCTAAATTAACTAACTCAGTTTGTTCCAGACAAAAGAATCATATGACTTGTCCCTAACAACATATTGTATAAAGTCAACTAGCAGAAACTTTTGGGTAGATTTAATCACAATATGCACTAGTGGAAGAGGCTACATTTCTGTATAAATGCAGTTTTCATGTCAATGCTAAGAAGGATAAGGAATGTCAAGTTGTTCATCAATTATCCTTTGAGATATGAAATCAAAATCATGAATTATTCACCTATATGTACACCCATATTAGTGCCCTTTGTCTATCACTCCTCATTAAGGTGTTCCATTACCTTCCTGAATTATTCTTATATTTCCTTTTAAAACTCACTACAAACCTCACCTTTCAATTCACCGAATTTATATAACTGAGAACAGTCACTTAAAATTTTCTCAAGGGAATAAATAATAATAAATCTTACTTCAATAATTTCTTTCTCCCAGCATTCAAACACTTTTCATACTCAGTGACTATCTGGAAATTTCCTCATACTACTGGTTTATTCTGTTTTGTACAAGTAGGGATATGACCAAACACAATGAGCCATTCTTTATGCGAGCTAAGACCAGGGTTTTTTTCTCATCACAAACAGGGTGTCCAAGCAAATGAACTTCGCACTCCCAAATCTTTTGTAACACTGACTTATCAATGAACAAAATCTTTTGCTGCTAGCAGGACTGCCTGGAGGCTGCAATTTACATACAAGGTATCTGCAATCATTTTGGCAGCTCAAAGCTTCCTTTGTGAAAGTTTTCATTACTTAAATTCCTTTATCTACAGGTAACACAAAAGTCACAAGGGAATTCTAAAGAGACATTTACGAATTTTAAACCTGAACTACAAAAAAAGAGACTGAGAAGAGAGTTTGTCTTTATTTGTATTTGTATATTGACTGGTACTAGTATGAATTAGGAAATACACTCAAATTTCTTTTTAATCGTAATTCCAGATATTATGCAGTGAAAAACTCTGTATTTAGACTACTAAAAGCCAAATATTATCACTTAGAAGTAAGTTTGTGTCCTGGTTTTGGCTGGGATAGAGTTAATTTTCTTCTTAGTAGCTGGTACAGTGTGTTTTGGATTTTGTGTGAGAATAATGTTGATAACACACTGATGTTTTAGTTGTTGCTAAGTAGCACTTAGCCTAAGTTAAGGATTTTTCAGTTTCCCATGCTCTGCCAGCAAGCAGGTGCACAAGAAGCTGGGAGGGAGCATAGCCAGGACAGCTGACCCAAACTAGCCAAAGGGGTATTCCATACCACAGGACATCATGCTCAGTATATAAACTGGGGGAGCTGGCCGGGAGGCACAGATAGCTGCTCAGGCATCAGTCAGTGGGTGGTGAGCAAATCCATTGTGCATCACTTGTCTTTTATTGGGTTTTATTTTTTATTTATTTTATTATATTCCTTTTCATTACAATTATTATTACTATTATATTTTATTATTATTATTGTTAGTATTAGATTTTATTTTACTTTAGTTATTAAATCATTCTTATCTCAACCCACAAGTTTTAGGTTTTTTTCTCTGATTCTCCTCCTCATCCCTGTGGGAGGGGGGGCAGAGTGAGCAGCAGCTGCCTGGTGCCTAGTTGTTGTGGTTTAAGCTCCGCCAGCAGTTTGTTAAACATAGAGCAACAATCAAAAAAGTAATTTACATGAAATAGTTTATACCTATTTGTTCATAGCAAGAAATACACATTACATACATATAGAAGCAGATTACTATTATTACAGTCACACCGCTCAACAGCCAGCACAGACAGGGAGAACAATCAAGGAAAAGAACTGAACTCCAACAGCCTGGGAGACCCATCACAGACTCATCGTACGATTACAAATGGGTGACTTAAACCAAGATCCACAAATGCAAGTGTTCCTATTTATATAGTTGTTCTTTAGGTATTCAAATTCCCATTGTATAAATCCACAGAACCTTGATATTTAGGACCTAAATTTACAGAGCTATTTCAATCCCTCTGACTGCTCCATCTATAAAACAGGAATAGAACACTTACCTAGTTCAGAAGAGCATTCTATGAGTAAGTGCATTAAAGATTACGATTCACTGAACTGCTTTATGGTCACTATTATAGGAACACCTAAACACTAAACTTGCCTACTCTCCAAAACAAGTTTTGTTAGAAAGCATCCAACATATGTATATTGTGTTCAAGTTAATTAAAATCACTAATTTTCAGATAGAACAGAACTTTTAATTTAATTCTAAGCATGTTAAACTCCACACTGTAACCCTTCAAGCCTAAAAATAGCGTGATTGCCAGTCAGCCAGAAATTTAGCATGCATCCAGAAGCTCCTACGCTGCACTTGCCAGGAATGTCAAGACTTTGAAAAGTCACATATATTATAACAGTCAAGACAAACTAATCTGTAACACAAGCACACAGTGCACACTCTCTGATTATTCATTACTGTGATGCCTGGCAGTGTCACTGCAGTTAAGCTTCCTTCTGTGTTTTCATTATAAACCAGATTTGAAGAAAAGTTTCAGCTAAACTTGCATGCCCTGTTCTAGATGCCTTAAAAAAAAAAAAAACAAACCAAGTTTTACATGTTTGGGGTTTATGACGCTTATTAGTGACTCGAGAATGTGAGGGGAAGTGGACTGTATCTTTTAAGCAAACAGAATTTCATACTGTTTTGGCCACTGAAATCCATAGGTATCTATATAGTCACAGACCAGAGTAATGAGAACTCCCCCATGAGGGGCTTGAATCAGCTGTATTCTATTAATGTGAAACAAAACACACTGTGTTTATATTCCTATATTTATATTCCTATTTCTTGCCTTAGTTATTTGATTATCAGTTATGTTTTCAAAATGTGAATAAACCTCATTTCTTGATCTTAAGACCACCAGGTATCCCTCCAGCCAGGGCTAAATTTAAATTACTATTAAATACTCAGTCCTAGCTCTGCAACCATTTATAACGCTCTTGCTCTACTAGTAATCACTCTCCTCCCACTTTTAGTTGTTGGAATAGTTGAGAAAGCATTCTGTAAAGACAGTATTAGTCTGAAGACATAGTCTGTTTAGGCCTTTTTGTTACTTAGAAGAGAAAATTTAAACAGCTTTAATTTGAAAAAATGTCAAGATGGAATGCTTTTCAAACTTCTGCTAGGTGTTAGGGACAAATACTGTTTGCTGTAACACCATTTCACATAGTCTTACACCAGCACACACACTCAAACTAGAAAGAGGCAAGAGGAAGAAAAAAGTTGGTGGCAGTCTTGCGAGAAGAGCACAGAATTAAAAACAAGCCAACAGATTGTAAGATTCATATTTTACTTTGGTGAGTTCAGCTGAATGCCAGAACCTTGTCATACTTCATCTCTGGAGATGCAAAAATAACAAGAAAAGTGTAGAGTGAAAAAGGATGGAGAAAAAAAGAATCAACAGAAGTCATCATGAGAAAAAGCATTCTACTTAAAGCAGCATCAACTGTAAACAACACCTACAAGAGGGAGCTTCAGTCTTGTCACAATTCATAGTGAATTAATTACTTAATAGCTAAATACAATAGTCTTAAACTTTTCAGTTGTTGGTTTATTGAAATATTTTCAGTCTATATGAAGGCTCTACCATGCAGATCAGATATTTCTATTATAACTGAAAGCAGCATGTAGGTTAGCCTTCAGTTACTACTAAATCAAAATAAGTGACATACCTAAAAAATTAGCAGCGCCGCCTTAAGTTATTTGTAGCTTTGCCAGAGAAGGTGCTTTTAGGAGATCATGAACATATTGGCACACCTGTAGCCTAAACTCATTATTGCCACTAGATACAGACATGCTACACCTCTGCAATGACTCAATTTCTCAAATTTCTCAAATTATTTCAACAGTGAAGCAATAAAGCCTGTGAATGTAATGGAGTAGAAAAAATATGAACATATGTCTCTTATGAAATCTATGACTGCAAGAATAAAAGGACAAAGATTTTAATCCAAAGGAGTAGTTATTCATCACTGCCCAAATCACACTGGACTGCTGCAAAACCCATGAGATCAGACTTGCAAGGAAGAGAGGGAAACCTCAGACTATCAGAACTGCTGTTAAGAAGCCCACAGCTTTGCAGTTTTTTTATTAGCCTAAGGTATGTTTCATGAAGTGGTAATAAAATACATTAACTGCAGTGAATTTTAATTCAATGTGGACAATGAGGCATAGGGTAGGTTTTTGTTCTCAAGGTCCACTTTGATCTTTTATAGATTTACTCCTAGCTGATTATCAGCTTGAAGGAGAACAGCATAGGATGGTGATGGTTATCCAGACCCAACATGATAAAGTTCTGAGTAACCTCATCTGACCCCATCACTGACCCTGCTTTGAGCAAGACGCTGGATCAGACACCTCTTGAGGTCCCTTCCACCTGAAACCTCTCATTCTATGAATTTATTCAGTTTATTTAACTGTTAATTTTTTAAGATAAAATGTGGTAAAGAAAATGAGCAACTTTTTCCTAAAGTTTGCCATTGTCGTGGTTTAACCCCAGCCAGCAACTAAACACCACGCAGCCGCTCACTCACTCCCCCCCACCCAGTGGGATGGGGGAGAAAATCGGGAAAAGAAGCAAAACCCGTGGGTTGAGATAAGAACGGTTTAATAGAACAGAAAAGAAGAAACTAATAATGATAATGATAACACTAATAAAATGACAACAGCAATAATGAAAGGATTGGAATGTACAAATGATGCGCAGTGCAATTGCTCACCACCCGCTGACCGACACCCAGCCAGTCCCCCTGAGTGGCGATTCCCCGCCCCCACTTCCCCGTTCCTATACTGGATGGGACATCCCATGGTATGGAATACACCGTTGGCCAGTTTGGGTCAGGTGCCCTGGCTGTGTCCTGTGCCAACTTCTTGTGCCCCTCCAGCTTTCTCGCTGGCTGGGCATGAGAAGCTGAAAAATCCTTGACATTAGTCTAAACACTACTGAGCAACAACTGAAGACATCAGTGTTATCAACATTCTTCGCATACTGAACTCAAAACATAGCACTGTACCAGCTACTAGGAAGACAGTTAACTCTATCCCAGCTGAAACCAGGACAGCCATCAAATAACAACATAGCTGCATTCTAAGCATAAAACAGTAGTGTCTAACAGCTTTTTGTCCCAAAACAAGTTAATTTTCCTCAAATAATCAAAATCCTTCCTAGCACTTGCAAGAGACAAGAGTTGCACAAGAGCACCACAGGATGCAAGGTGAAACAGACCTTACTGAAAGAAGTTACATTGCACTGATCAATACTGGAGCACAACTGAGATGTTGCCACATGGGGTAAATGCAACAACGATACTTTTGCACATAGTTTTGTCTGTACAGTCTCTATACATCACCACATAGTAAGTTATAAAACACTGCTGTATTTATGGAATTGTACTGGAAGCACCAAGCTTTAAAATCCCAGTACTTTAACGTAATAGTAGAAATACGTACCTCCTATACAAACTTGTAAATTCCTAAAATGTGAACTTAAATAGACGATTCTGTTGCACTGTAAGAATCGCAGTTAAATCTCAGATTTCTCTTAGTGCTCTAGCTACAAAACTATTTACTCCCAAATACACATTTTTAAGTGGCAGAAGCCTGTAACTGAGAGCAAAGGTGTCGTCTCAACTTTTAGTATAGGTGGCAGAGATTGTTGAAAAATGCACATTTTTATTAATGATGCCAAACAGATGTAAAGATACTTTGAAAGAAAGGAGTTTAAAAGATTATTTACTTTAACAACCATATGCTCCACCAGTCACTATGATTTACTGTGGGGAAAATATCATTAAAAAAAAATCTCTACACATGTGTGCCCCAAACCACTTAAAGAAGGACAGGAGTTATGCAAAGCACCTGGGGTTAGCCACAGTTTTAAAATTACACGTCTGGATCTACACCCCCCCCCCCCCCCCCGAAAGCTTTCCAGAAGCATTATAAAGGCTTCTTAATTGGGGACAGGGGACGGGATGGGGGGGGGGGGGGAGTGCACAACACACAACAAAGCAAAAAGCAACACACAACAAAGCAAAAAGCAACACACGCACATGCATTATGATAACAAGAAGTAAAAGCTTAAATTTTCAACAGAAAAATCTGAGAGCAAGTAGGGCAGACGGAACAAAAAACCACATCCCTCCCTCTGTTCATTGTGTCCTTGGCAGACAGGCCCGTACTTCCAGCCAATTCTACTATTTTCTGAACAGAGGCGAATTCTGCTCAATTACCCCAGTCCCTCAGAAGCTCTCCTGGTCCCCCACACTGAAGCCTTGCAGCCTCTAGACGAGCCATGGGCATCCACAGCTTCCCCTGCAACTCTCCTTTTGCCAAACTTCAGCAATTTCTCAGTCCCTTAATACCTAAGCAAGCATTCACAGGAAGAAGCAATTTCCCCTCCATACAAGATATCCACCTATCCTTGTCTTAAAAGGAAGAAACTAGTCACGATGCATTTTGTTCACTGCAATTTATTTTGGTGGTACTTAGGCAATTTTTTATTTTTTTTTTTTACATAAAGGATCGAACCAATGGCTCACTTAACTCAGTATCCTTGTCAGGAGCAGATAAATCAGAAGCAGTTGTGAGAACCACATGGTACAGTAGCTCAGACTAGAAAATACCTGGTTAGAAGACAAACATTACTTTCATAGTGAAAGAATGGGAGGTCTGTTAGGAGACCTATTAAAAAGGCAAAAAACAGGTGGGCCTAACAAGAAATAGTGCCAGGAATATAGCTTAAAAAAAATTCAGACTAGAATCAATAAAAGTGATTATGGGAATCAACATTTTCTGGAAAACATTTTCTGACTCTCAGAATTTCAGGAAAAGCATCCAATCTTGATTTTGAAATACATTTAATTAAACAAGTTATTGGTTTAACCGTGGGAAATACTATGTCTGTGCTATATCAGAAACTAGGTAAGATGAACTTAAAAATATCCCTTTAAAAGTTTACCTCATGAAGGCTTTACCTTAATTCCTTATAGCTGGAAACCATTTTAGATTTTGATGCATTTATAAGCCTTCCAGAATCCTTTCTCTCTAGTAAGGATATTGAAGCTGCTCTTGGCATTTTCCTAGGGTCTTAGCCCCAGGAACATCCTAGAAAATTAAAATCTAGATCTCCACTATGAACTGAGTTAGAAGCAAACCCTTGCACCTTTTGGAAGTGGAATTTTAAAAGCAATTTGGGTTTACATTCTTCATGAAAGAAAAGTTAACAAGCTGACTTTCCTATCTTATTTATATATAACTCTATTCATAGCCCAAACTAGGTATATCATTAAAAGTAGGTACTTGCTTAGGGCAACAGATTGCCAGAAAAAAAACCACCAACTTATTTTTAGAAATGGGTATCCCTATTGGACATGACAGTCATAACTCCTGCTTCTTGTATTTTCTCAGTAGCAATAGGAATATCAAATCCAGCTTTCAATCCCAGATGCCTTCCCAGTCTCCTCCTCACTGTCCTACAACAGAAGTGCAATTTCTCCTATGCAAACAGCTTTAGGCAGGTTCTGATCTTAGGTCCCTTCTAATTAACTTTCTTTTCAAGATAACCAACTCAAATGTCTTCAATTTCTCATCTGAGTTTTCCACGCCTCTTGGTTTTTTTTACTAACCTTCTCCAAATCCTCAGTAATTGTGCAGTACTCCATGTGAAATAAAGTCCTCAACACTGGGCTCTGTATGATACCACATACCCCATTCAACTAAGAACACTGTCTTCCCTATTACTCTCCACTTCACAGAGCTTGCTTTATGAAGCTTCTCTTGGAGGTCCTCTGTGATATACAGATCCTATTCCTAATTTCAAGCCAACTATGTTGTATGCACAGTTGAACAGCCTCAACTCAAGTTTTGTTTACTTTTTCAGTGTTGAACTAAGCCTGTCATTTTTTGTCCATTTATTGTCTTCTAATAGTTCTGAAGTTCCTCAAAGTCTTCCTTTGTCTGAAGAAAACACTATTACCTGCAATTGTTTGTTGAATTACGCAAAGTATTGCCAGCAGGTCAAGGGAGGTGATCCTTCTCTACTCAGCACTGGTGAGGCCACACGTGGAATAATGCATCCAGTTCTGGGCTCCTCAGTGTAAGGGAGACATGGACATACTGGAGTAAGTCCAATGAAGGGCCACAAGGATAATGAAGGGACAGGAACATCTCTCCTATGAGAATAGGCTGGGAGGGCTGGGATTGTTCAGCCTGCAGAACAGGCTTGGGAGAATCTCATCAGTGTACATAAATACCTGAAGGGAGGCTGCAAAGAGAACGAAGCCAGGCTCTTCACAGTGGAGCCCAGTAACAGGACCAGAGGCAAAGGGCACAAACTGAAACACAGGAGGTACCTTCTGAACATCAGTATACACTTTGTTACTGTGAGGGTGACTGAGCACTGGCACAGGTTGCCTAGGCAGGTTGTAGAGTCTCCCTCCTTCAGGATACTCAAAAGCCATCTGTACATGGACCTGGACAAATGGCTCTGGGTGGCCCTGCTTGAGCATGGGGGTTGGACCAGGTGACCTCCTCAACCTCAACCTCAAGCATTCTGTGGTTTTTAATGTCTTTTTCAGATCATTAATACACCTAATTCTGACTTGTGGGGTTGCTAAACTTTTACCCAGAAAAAGTCTATTTCTACTAGCTTCCTATTAGTAGATGATACTTAATAGACAGCAGTCCTTTGCCTCTAACAAATACTTAATGCTTAAGAGCAACTCACGAGAAGCTGCTTTCAATCCATCTCTTCTAACAGTTACAATACATTCAAAAACATGCAAATCAAATAGCCTGTAAGTCATAAAGGCATTATTGCCAACTTCAGAAAACAAATTCAAAGATAGGTTTCAGAGACAGTGTGGAGAGAAAGGAGTTGACAAATCAAAATACAAGTAAAATGTAAAAGAGATTATGTTAAATGCAGCTTAATGAGTCATATTTGGTAATGATTTAATTATATAATACTGTAATAATATATTAAAATAATATAACATATAATATTATAATAATATATATTATTTAGTAATATATAATATTATAATATATAAGGACATGAACCTGTTGAAGCGAGTCCAGAGGGCCATGAAGATGATCAGGGGGCTGGAGCACCTCTCCTAGGAAGACAGGCTGAGAGAGTTGGGGTTCTTCAGCCTGGAGAAGAGAAGGCTCCAGGAAAACCTTACAGCAGCTTTCCAGTACCTAAAGGGGGCCTAAAGGAAATGATGGAGAGGGACTTTTTACAAGGGCATGTAGTGACCGGACATGGGGTAACAGTTTTAAACTGAAAGAGGGTAGATTTAGATTAAAGGAAGAAATTCTTTACTGTGAGGGTGGTGAGGCACTGGAACATGTTGCCCAGAGAGGTTGTGGATGCCCCATCCCTGGAAGTGTTCAAGGCCAGGTTGGATGGGGCTTTGAGCAACCTGGTCTAGTGGAAGGTGTCCCTGCTCATGTCAGGGGGCTTGGAACTAGATGATCTTTAAGGTCCCTTCCAACCAAAACCATTCTATGATTAACCACTGAGAAAAATTTAGCATGGTTAAGATTTCCTCGAAACTGGAAAAGGGCTACGGTTCTTCAGAACTTTTTCTTTAAAAGTAGAAAGGGGAACTCAGAAAATCATAGACCTATAAACTTGATATCAAATACTATAAAGGGTTTTGCTGGTTTGCTTTTTTTTTTTACCCAGTGTATATTTATAAATCTCTAGAAGGTAAACAGTGCAACACAACTGAGTCAAAAGCTTGTCCAGAACAAGTACTATCAAAATAGCCTATTTCTAATGACTTGGCTAGATGACTGCAACTAACAGACATGGTCTGCCATATGAGCCACACCATGCACACCCAAAGCCTAGTGACTGCCATGATCAAACCTACCCTATTAGCACAGCCAGTGTGAGGTACAGGTATGCATACAGCCAGTTACTCTGTCTTAATCCTAATGTTGGAGTTGCTGGTGACTACCTGCCAATATCCAAATTGTACAAAAAAAAAAAGGTATTGATGAAACATCATCAAATCATAAGGATGTATCAGATACAGTTCTACTAACTCAAACGTGTCAAAACAACAGGAAACATTTATTAAGTATTTTGGTAACAGTAAATACACTAATTAAATCTGCAGGTGGACATTGAATTATAAAAACTGCAAACACTTAGTCAATCAGAAAATCAAGTTACCTTAAAAAAAAAGAAATTAAGAAAGGCTTAAAAGCATCAGATGGAATTGAACTAAATTGCGTGCAAAGCACAATTTTGGCTGTAAATAATCAACCATACAAATCTGTAATGGAAACCAACTATTAGGTAGCATTAGAGCAGAAAAGGATCTGCGGAAAGTCACAGCATTGCAAAAAAGACAGAATAAGCTTTTACCCTGCTTAGCGTTACAAATACCTCAACCTGTTTTGAAAAGCACATCTCCAAGTGACATAGAACAACTGAAAGAAGTCCAAAAGCAGCTACACAAAAATGGAAAGAGGCCTTGAAAACACAACCTGAGGAGAGATTTAAATAGACTTGTACAGGCTTTACTTGACTGAAAGGAGACAATATAAATAGAAGACTGCTGCAAACAGCAAGGGAATACACTTCCCTACACAGATGAAGGGGCTCAAACTACAGAATATTTGGGCTAAACTTAGGCTAATTTCTAGGAGAAACTAACTGCAAGCATAGTTAAGCACCTATACAGACGGCCTAACAAGACTGGAAACTCTTTGTGATTTTTTTTTTTTTTTAATTATTATTGCTTTTAAAAGATCTCAAACTGGCTTTGATTAAAGGTCCAGATAAACTCTCAAATACCTTCCAGCCTCCTTTTTCAGAATTCTATTATTGGGTTTTGTTTCCCAAATAAACAGTTTTAGAAATGAGAGAAAAGCAATCTACCTAAAAAATTCTCCAGTATGTAAATGAAAAGATATCTATATTTAAAGATTTATAATTTAGAGTCTGTTAAGAGCTCAGATGCAACAGAGAGGAAAAACAGCTGTGGGACCCAGGCAAGACACTGATGATCTGGCAAGACAAACTCAAGAATAGGAATGAGACACACCCACAGGAGCTGTTTCTGTGTTGTAACATTTTAGTACTACTCAGATTTCTTTTAAATGTTTCCAAATCAAGGTTACATTTGCTGCAAAGATTTCATATTTTGCATTATATCGTCACATAGCTGGTTTTGAACACATATTCCATACACTAAACATTGTCTGATTAAGGAGTTCAGCTATGCTGTGAGGGCAGGCAGTCTACACCTCTTAACTCCTGATTGACGCAGACAAATATTTTTGAGTGGGAATGAGGCTTTAGCACCAGTAATTTCAGAAACATTTGTTTGGTAAGAGGGAGGTAACCCACAATCTTTTTTCTATCTTCCAATTTACAGATTGTTCAAATACTTTGTATATCAAATTTCTTTTCAATAAGCCATAGAACACATCATGAAATGCAAAAATAAAATGCAAGCAATGTAGAAAATTTAACTGAGCTGAAGTTCTCACACATGTTTTTTTTTCTTTCTACATGTATCTCTCATGTACTGTACACGCTTTTCTCCTGGAAAAGCCAGACAGAACATTTCTTATTAATACCTTTAGGAAAGCAGGGACTGCAAGAAAGAGGACAATCTCTGAAGAAATTCAGAAAAACAAATACGATGCTTAAAATACTGGATTCCTTAGTTTCCGTAAAAAGCGGAGCAAGATGCGAGTTGAATAATAGAACTATGGCATTTGAGTCAGCACTGTCCTAAATGAGGATATAAAGTTTGTGGCCAAAGCAACATTGACAGCAGTCCTCTGTGAGACAAGTTTTTTCTAAAACTTTCATAAAAGAACCCAAATATGCATATTTACTTCAGGAACAGATGTAAAGAAGTTGTGGATTAAAAACCTGAAAGTTACATTCCATCAAAAGCTTTGCTCCTCCTCCTTGAGCAGCGATCTTGGACTCCGCAGCAGAACTGCACCCGCACATTGATTCTCACAAGACATGCCCTGATCAGTACAGTAAGAAAGAAGCAGGCAGAGAAGCATGAAGAAAGACAAAGGCTTCTTCCTTCAAAAAGGCACTTCCAGGAGTGTTAATCTGTTGACATAAGTCTTACTGTTTTCTCCTTTTCAGCAACTGGGAGAAGACAGTGTAGGAAGAAATGGAATATTGTTTCTGGTCTACTCCTGCTTATTCCTGCTGGTCTCTTCAATGTCTACCTAGTCTGCCAAAGGGTATAAAAATCAAAACCAAAGTAAAGCAGTTAAATACAGAAGCTTTCTTTGCTTTTAAGGAAAAAAAAAAAAGTACTTGTAATATTCTTCAGCTCAGAAAAAGTCTTCAATTTCCAATTAACATTTTAATAGTGACAAATCATCAAGAATCAATCTCTTTCTAAAAGTCTATGCTCATCTGAAAGGAAGGTTTATACTTGCTTCATTTAAATGGTGACCTCCACACTAGTAGTTGGTTGGTAGATTTTCTGCACCCTGCATTTTAGACAGCTTTGTGTCCCAGTGGAATACCTGGGACTAGGACAGCCAGATGTCTGAAATAATTTCTAGGTCACCAAGGAAGTCCAGAAATGCTCTCTTACTATCTAGAGACATTTCCCATGGATTTGGAGCTCTATTTATGCAACCTCTGGAAATCACATTTCATTGTATTTATCTAGTTCAAGTAGCAGGGAGATCTGAAGTTTCATGAATGATATAATATCTTTCATTACTGCAGCCAAATAATCTCCAGAATAGCCTATGACATTTAAAGGGTAAAGCTGCTAGTCTCCTTTTAGAAATTAAGTCACCCTCTCCCCAAGGTTTAGCTGGAAAGCATGATGCAAAAATTATTTTTTTAAAACACCCACAGACTATATTTGTAGAAAAAAGTAACAGCTACCGAAGTCCATACATAAAGTAATTAAGCCAGAGGCCCTTCTCCCAACTCGCCTTTCATGTTGTACTTCCCCCTTCTTAACTTTTGCTATGTTGAACTATGTTGGACTATAAAATGACAGCAAACACCCAAGGATTTGTGGGGGTTTGTTTTTGTTGTTGTTGTTTGTTTTGGGAGGGTTTGGGGTTTGTTTGCTTGCCTGGGTTTTTTCTACAGCTAAGACACCCAAGCAAGGAAGATTATCACAAAGTGATCTTTTATAAAGAACCCTAAAGGAAATGAGATGCTGGTACATGCTCTGCTAGCATAATGTATTTGGGAGAGCAGTTGATCCCTTCAAAAAGAACATCATGAGCATTAAAATCATTTGGAAGTAGTTGGCGCTCTAACTAATACCATTCAACACTTACTACCACAAAAGCCTGGAAAAGACATGCAACAACTTGTTTCCTGCCTGAAGCCAAGAGGGCCTTCCTCTGCCCAAACTTAGATCAGAGGTTGACCTGCAGAAAATGTTTATAACAGACATGGATACAGGAAAACATGAGAGCGCTACGGTACATAACAGATAAATATCACCAGTTCAAATTCAAGAAAGATGAACATGCCATTCATGAACTGGAGAGCACGGAAAGGCATGGGAGTTCAATGGACAAAAGGTCAAGGCACCACACAGTGTTCTACAGAAATACAGGAGAGGCAGGCAATAGGTGGAAGGAGAACAGCAAGGAGCTGCACAGGTTCACAGGAATGCAGTCATTAACAGGTTCTTGGAATGGAAATGTAAGGTCCAGCTAGTGAAGGGGAACACGTGTGTACGAGAGGATGGCTAAGTTCAGCCTGCAGGACAAAACAAATCTGCAAGAGATGGGTGAAGGTTTTGAAAGCGTTACAGACTTAGGACAGTCAGTACTCTCTTCTCCACCCAGCATCCAATTTTCATGACATGCAAAGGAAATTATCTTGAAGAAAGCCAAATTAATGCCCATGTTGATCAAACCAGTTGGCCAATGCACAAGCATAGCATTAGCATCCTTTCACTAAGAAACTGAAGGGAAGGAAAAAAAAAAAAAAAGAAACCAACCAACCATGCAAAGCTCATAAAGCTCATCAAGTACTTCCATTTTTAAGAAAGAAAGGGGACCAGAGAGGAATTGAACTGTAAAGGAACAGTTAACCCCATTAATACCAAAATGAGGACCTGATCTTTGGAAATATGCAAGTGTCTTAAGGTATCGCTTTAGAATTAAAAAGTTAAAAAGGAAAATCAAACACGCAATAAGATAAACCAGCATGGCCTCAGATACAGCAAATAGGCAAATAAATATTGTGACTAGAAAAATTTGTACAAAAGCAAGTTGGGACTGTTTTGAAGCTGGTAGACCTAAATATCTTAATAGGTTTTCTTAAGGGAAAACACTCAGATGTTTGTTTTCCAAAAGAAAAGTTCCTTCTACTTCAATAACAGCCCACTCCAGTCATGAGCCAGCAGTGTGCCCTTACCATAAAGCTAGCTAAAGGTACCCTGCACTGCATTAGGCAAAGTATTGCCAGCAAGTCAAGGGAGGTGACCAGTCCCCTCTACTCAGCACTGGTGAGGCCACACCTGGAGTACTGCATCCAGTTCTGGGCTCCTCAGCACAAGGGAGACATGGACATACTGGAGTAAGTCCAACCAAGGGTCACTAAGACAAGGGACTGGAGCATCCCTCTTAGGAGGAAAGGCTGAGAGGGCTGAGACTGTTCAGCCTGGAGAAGAGAAGGCTCAGGGGGATCTCATCAATGTATGTAAATACCTGAAGGGAAGGTGCAAAGAGAACAGAGCCAGGCTCTTTGCAGTGGTGCCCAGTGACAGGACCAGAGGCAATGGGCACAAACTGAAACACAGAAGGTGATGTCTGAACAGCAGGAAACACTTTTTTACTGTGAGGGTGACTGAGCACTTGCACAGGTCCCCCAGGGACATTGTGGAGTCTCCCTCCTTAGACGATATTCAAAAGCCATCTGGACATGGTCCTGGACAAGTGGCCCTAGGTAGCCCTGCTTGGTCAGGGGCCTGACATTCAGAGGTTCCTTCCACCCTCAAGCATTCTTTGATCCTGCAAAGACTTTCAGCCTATTACAATTAATAAAAAAGATTATTTCAGGTAAGCATCAGAAAACTAGGACTTGCTCCTGCATGAGTCAATCCTGGAACCCCAAGCTCAAAATTTTGCCATTAGAAAATAAGATGCTGGCAGAACACACAAAGCAACCAGTTGCTGCAGGGGAAGGTTCACTGTTGAGCCTTTAATGAGAACTGTATGGCTTATGTTGAGGTTACCATCCATTTTCTTCCTCTGCCTCCTCAGATCCTTGGCATCTAAAGCACCCAGCAGCCAGCATTCATCTGGCACGAGTCCCATTCTGGAATCTTTCAGGCTCCCTCTAAGAGATGCGGGACTCTGAACCTCTCAGGCAAAACTAAACAATATTTCCATTTGCAAAAGATTCCCTTTGACAGAGAATCCTTAACTGACCACACTGATAGTTCAAGGATTGTCTGCTGAAGTTACCCAATGACAAAGCCTGATTACTCAAAGATAAGAGACCAACAGGTCAGGACAACAATAAATACACAAAGTCCATAATTCAAGTACTAATTATGCTGCTTAGGTTGTTTGGTCTCCTCTTTCCCATCCCATCTTCACTCAACTACCAAATGGACCACAAGTTGCAAGAGTTACCTGTTAATCACTACCTACTGCAATTCTTAAGCACACCTGCACAGAGGAACAGGAACGCTGCAAGAATTCTCACTGCCAAGGAGAGCAAAGGAAAGTGACCTATACAGGTTGGTCACGTATCTGCTCAGTGACTTGATCAAATGCCATTTCAAACATATGTCATCACTGTTAAATGTCCTGCGACATGGAAACTGAGGCAGTGTATCCAGAACAAACCAGAGTCTGCCACAATGTTCCTGTGTGTTTGCAGATGGTCAAGGAGAAAAACAACAATTAAGACACAGAAACTATCTGCTGATTGCTCACATGTTTTCACTCTTACTATGAGAAAATGAGGAAACAAAATCAAATATGTGATTATGCAACACCAGAGAAATACACTATGGATAATCAGATAATGGCTTCATTTCACAATGAACACAAGTACACAGCAGGTCATTACCGTTCTGATAAAAGATATTTTAAACAACTGGCTACCAGTGCTGATCTGAAGAATAGGTTTCCAAGAAATATCTTGAATAACAAGTGTTCCTACATCTAGTTAACACCTATATAGCAGAAGATTCAAAAGAATAAGAATGATTTTACTTCTTCATTGATTCTGCTCATAAATACAAGGTGATGCTTGTGAGGAATGGATGTATTAGCCAACACTAGCATTACTTCTACCATTGCCCATTGTCTTGGTTTAACCCCAGCCAGCAACTAAGTACCACACAGCTGCTCACTCACTCCCCCCGCACCAGTGGGATGGGGGAGAGAATCGGGGAAAAAAAACTCGTGGGTTGAGATAAGAACAGTTTAATAGAACAGAAAGGAAGAAACTAATAATGATAACAACAACAATACTAAAATGACAACAACAACAACAATAATAATAATAACGATTAGAATATACAAAACAAGTAACACACAATGCAGTTGCTCACCACTCGCCGACCGATGCCCAGTTAGTTCCCAAGCAGTGACCGCCCTCCCCAGGCCAACTCCCCCCAGTTTACATACTGGGCATGATGTCACATGGTATGGAATACCCCTTTGGCCAGTTTGGGTCAGCTGCCCTGGCTGTGTCCCCTCCCAACTTCTTGTGCCCCTCCAGCCTTCTTGCTGGCTGGGCATGAGAAGCTGAAAAATCCTTGACTTAGTCTAAACATTACTGAGCAACAATGGAAAACATCAGTGTGTTATCAACATTCTTCTTATACTAAATGCAAAACGTAACATTATTCTAGCTACTAGAAAATTAACTCTATCCCAGCTGAAACCAGGACACCCATTTGTGAGAGGCTGGACAGAGTTAACACCTCCAACACCCATCGTGATGGACAGAGACTAGGGCCTGGCTTTTGCAGTTGAGGGAAGGAATGGAACTTGCTTGCAAGGCACTGCAACAAGGTAAGTTCTGCATAGCAACACCATGTGGGATGCTGGAGGCATGTGTTTTGTGGTGAATGGGGTGAAATCCAGTTGGCGGCGGGTCACGAGTGGTGTTCCCCAGGGCTCGGTGTTGGGCCCTGTTCTGTTTAATATCTTTATTGATGATTTGGATGAGGGGATTGAGTGCACCCTCAGCAAGTTTGCAGACGACACCAAGTTGGGAGGCAGGGTTGATCTGCTGGAGGGTAGGGAGGATCTACAGAGAGATCTGGACAGGCTGGATCGATGGGCTGAGGCCAATCGTATGAAGTTCAACAAGGCCAAGTGCCGGGTCCTGCACTTCGGTCACGGCAACCCCATGCAGCGCTACAGGCTTGGGGAAGAGTGGCTGGAAAGCTGCCCAGCAGAGAAAGACCTGGGGGTGCTGGTTGACAGCCGGCTGAATATGAGCCAGCAGTGTGCCCAGGTGGCCAAGAAGGCCAACGGCATCCTGGCCTGTATCAGAAATAGTGTGGCCAGCAGGAACAGGGAGGTGATCATCCCCCTGTACTGGGCACTGGTGAGGCCGCACCTCGAGTGCTGTGTTCAGTTTTGGGCCCCTCACTACAGGAAAGACATTGAGCTGCTGGACTGTGTCCAGAGGAGGGCAACCAAGTTGGTGAGGGGCCTGGAGCACAAGTCTGATGAGGAGTGGCTGAGGGAGCTGGGGCTGTTTAGCCTGGAGAAAAGGAGGCTGAGGGGAGACCTTATTGCTCTCTACAACTACCTGAAAGGGGGTTGTAGTGAGGTGGATGCTGGTCTCTTCTGTCAGGAGGCTGGAGATAGGACAAGAGGAAATGGCCTCAAGTTGAGGCAAGGGAGATTTAGGTTAGATATTAGGAAAAATTTTTTTACTGAGAGGGCTGTCAAACATTGGAATGGGCTGCCCAGGGAAGTGGTTGAGTCACCATCCCTGGAGGTATTCAAAAAGTGAGTGGACAGGGTACTTCAGGACATGGTTTAGTGGGCATGGTTGATGGTTGGACTCGATGATCTTGAAGGTCTTTTCCAACCTAAATGATTCTATCCTGATGAACTGGGCGGAACAACTCACTGTATCTGGCCAGGGGTCACCCAGAGCTTATTTGGGGAAGGGTCTCACGACCACTCCCCATGATGGCACCTGCACAGAAAATCGAGAGCTATAGAAGTCCTTAGGGGCAGTGCGCAGAAAACCAAGGGCGGCGTGACTGACATGAGAAAAGGCAGAGACTGGGCTATAAAAGACACAGACATGAGGAGCCCTGTGCACACTCATCACCGGAGGATTACCATGACCGTCAGCATCATCGACCGTTAACTTCATCACAGGATCCAAGGGTGGTGATATCGCGTTCCTTACCTTTGTCGACATTTCAATAGGAACCACGCCACCTACTATTACTCCTTTGAAGTTTAGGTTGCTTCTGCCATAAATAAAATGTTTAACTGATCGTTTGGTGTCATTTCTCTTTAATTTAGCCAGAAGGAATTCTGAACTCACCACAACCCCCCTGGTCTGTCCAGCAAGGGTTGACACCATTCTACCAATTTTAGAAAGCATCACTTGCCTCACAACCCAATGCATTATTATTAATTGCTAAAATATGTGGGGTTTACTACTTCCAGAAAAAGGATCTCTTCTACCTTAAGAACTGGACAGTGACTGCATCTAGAATTCTCTTCTAGAATAGAATACAATCTTTCAGTTGGAAGGGACCTACAACCATCATCTAGTCCAACTGCCTGACCAATTCAGGGCTGACCAAAAGTTAAAGCATGTTATTAAGGCCATTGTCCAAATGCCTTCTAAATGCTGACAGGCTTGGGGCATTGACCACCTCTCTAGGAAGCCTGTTCCAGTGTTTGACCACCCTCTTGGTAAAGAAATGCTTCCTAATGTCCAGTCCAAACCTCCCCTGGCACAGCTTTGAACCATTCCCATGTGTCCTACCACTGGATCCCAGGGAGAAGAGCTCAGCACCTCCCTCTCCACTTCCCCTCCTCAGGAACCTGTAGAGAGCAATGAGGTCACCGCTCAGCCTCCTCTTCTCCAAACTAGACAAGCCCAAAGTCCCTAGCCACTCCATTCCTTCCAGCCCCTCAGAAGTTCTGATTTTTGTGTGTGTTTTAGATGATTGATGTTGTACTTTATATCTCAGCCTTCATTCATAAGAGGGTAGCATTGAGGAGCAGAAATCATTTCATGGTCTTGAGGCACTTCTACACTGCAAAGGGAATACCTTTGCAAGATCTTTGAAAAATGCACTGAATAGTTATATGACTAGGAAAGCATAGCTGGCACAACAAACTAAACTCAATCTGTTTCTAGGTGCCTTAGGCTCCTTTATTTAGACCCTTCTACTGTTTATACAGATTGTGTCACATACACTAATTGCTCACACATGAAGTGTGGAAAAATGCCAGAGAAACTAAGCAGCTTCCAAAGCCACATATCAAACCAACATCAGAATAAAGCTTTATTGCAACCCACTTTTCAGAAGCCACCTATGAACCAATTTTGCTTTCACACCCTTTTGAAAGGTTTAGAAAGCCTTAGCTATTTCAGTTTGGAGATATCCTGCCTGGATACGGATGTTGTTACTTCAGACATTTCTATAAAACACAGCAAAATGTGTGATTGTGCTCTCCAGCAGCTAGGAATGATGAAGAAGCCACTGGCTTCTGACTACAGCTCTGGTAGCAGCTTGGTAGCAAGGCCCGTTCTTCCAGAAAGCTCCCTCAGGCCCAGTAATATACATACCACATCATCTTCACATAGACCAATTCTAACTTTGTTACCATATAAAGTGGTAAGAAGTTACTGTGGGGACAATTCTTAAGAAATTGCGATCATGCTGCTTACATGAATTTCTGAAGCAAACCTTCCAGTGAAACTACTGTAGTCAAGACAACTGAAAACCAATGCCCTGAAGACCATGGTTTTACACGAATGTCCTCTGTCTGCAGAAGAATGTGCCTATGGCATTTACTGGTCAGCTTTCCAGAGCACCAGGGTCACACAGAGAAAGAAAGCCAGAGAAGCCTGGACTTGGAGACAAAATGTGAATACTGCTGATCAATGCGACCTGCCTCCATCTTGTAGGAGAAAGAAAGAAAAAAAAAAAAAAAAAAAAGGCTCTACAGGTTTTTCTTTTCATTTATGAAAATACATCTACCAAGTTTCAGCTGGCACCTGTATACCTTACATAGGGAAATGGCAGAAATTTACTAGTTCTCACTACACACATACCACCTCATTCGTACCTCACAAGATGTCCTTAAAACATTCAATAGATTGTGAGCTGCTTTGAACATGAAAAGCTTTCTACAGAAGCAATAACACCAATCACAAAAAATTAGCACTCGATATCAAAGCCAGAAGACAGTGATTAGACAAATGGATGATGCCGCAGCATACATTAATGTGGTGTCACAAATGGATACCATGGTGGAGGGAAAAAGAAGACTGACACCTGATGAACCAAAAAGCCTGAGACTTACTAAGGAGTTTCCAGGATATGGGATTTAAAACATCACAGACACACCTAGAAAGGGCAGAATACCAAGAAATAGAAAGCCAGTTACATGACTGTTGTTTGAAATTATGCATTACTTGTATGCATTGTGCATTTCCATGTGATATGATCTATTCATAAAACAGACTATTCAGTCTTTAATGAATCATATACTGAAATACTCAGAGCCTCCTTTTGCAAGCCTACTGACTTTACTAATCACAGGCACAACAGGACTGTAATGACTGTGCAAAGTGCTTAGCACTTGGCTATACTAAGTATTTTCTATTTCATCCAGTTTTAAAGATTAACACCACACTACATTGTCCAAGGTACCTGCGTCTTCCTACCGGATGTAGACACACAGCAAACCTGCTTCAGTAACATATAGCCAAAATTTCCCAGAAAATAGCACACCAAAAGCTCCACTATCACTTAAGTCAGATTTAAGATGGGAATCAGTCTCATTTACAATATCTTTATTTACCCACTTCTCTTCGAACATAATCAGGTGCCACTTTTTATCAGCAAAGTTTGAAATTTCCTGTCATAAAACAGTAAGCTTCCCAGCTAAAAACTATGCCAACTGACATACAAGGAAACAGGACTTCTTGCACATAGCCCTCTTTAAAACTTCCAGGCAATTCATCCATACTGAAGAGAGCGTAAGTAAACCCTTTACATATCTTCTCATGGCATAGAAAAAAAGAATGGTTTTCTTGTTTTAATACTGAAAAGACATTTGTCTTCCAACACAATTGAAAAGTGAATTGAAAGTAAAACCAAACTTGAAGCATCAAATACTTCCTCTGATATTTCCTTCTTACTCAGCCTGGATTCCACCTGTTTCTAGTGACTTCAAGACAGAGGAGTTACATACTTTCTCTTGGCACAGTCTTTGTTTTGTGTGTTTCACCCCTACCCCCCCTTTTCATTATTGATACTCTCTCTTATAAAAAAAGAGGGATAGGAAGACAGACTACTACTACTTGTTGGCTAACGTGGTCTCCTCCTACCAAAATATTTGTCTCAATTGCAATTGTTTTATTTCACTTTAAATTGAAATGAGCCTAATAGATTTAAGTTAACAATGCTAAATCTGTGCAATTTCCTTGAAATTTGACAATACTGTGAGATTACTGGGCGGGGGGGAATTAAAAAATAAAAAACCTTTTGTAGCAAGTCCAGATCAGATCAGAAAACTAAGCTGCATGAAGTCACCTCAAATAAATTTTAAGCTATAACAGACATTGAAGCAAGACACCAAAAGGAAATGGCTAGCATGCTTATGACAACTGGAGCTATCCAGGATCATGTTCGTATTAAGGAAGACTTGGGTTTCACAGAGCAACCTGCTCTAGTTGTTCCTGCTTTGAACAGGGGAGGTTGGACTCAGAAATGCTTCCCTCCTCAGCTATTCTATGATTCTGCGATCTCATCTTTGACTTCCAGTAAAGGCATTTGACCTGCAAAACCCATCAGCTTTAAAAGCTATATGAAACTTATCCACACGTTTAACTGAGATACTGGATTTTAAAATGAAGAAATTTGTATTTTTAAAATATCAATGCTTTTTATTTACATCCACCTTCCCTTAAAGGAAACAAAACACAAATAGATTTTTTGTGTTTTGTTGTGCATCTATAACAAAAAGGGTCTTCATCTTTTACTTCTTCAAACAACTTTTAGCTCCAAGCCAGGCACTTTGTACACCACCACTTGCAGTTCTGCAGGCAAAACTGACTTGCATCTTGCATAATTTACAGCCAACAGTTCCATTAAGGACAATGAAATGATTGTTTGCTGAGCTTGTCATAATTACTCAAGTGAAATTTGTCTCAAATACAAGATATTTCACCAAAGAATAAATAAAAAAAAAAACAAACTATGCAGAAACATGCACTTAGAGAAGAAAGTTGACTATAATACACAGAATCCTTGCATCTAATCTCTCTATCACAAACACCACTGGTTCAATTCAGACAATGCCATGCAGCCAGAATTTTTAATCAACTCTTATTAGCGGCAGTCTTTGCCAGGAGCTGAAGAAGAACACAGCTTTCACTGAACTCTCCTAGGTACAATTTATTATGCCACTTCATTTTGTAGGGAGCCTGATTTATTTGACATCAATAGTTTGTTGAGGTAATAAACCATGCAGCAATGATACCATGACTCAGAGCTCATTTGCTAGCAGTCAAGTTGCTTGGCAGCATGACAGGCAGAGTAATGTGCCTTGAAGAAATATCTATATAGGTGCTACAGCTTTCAGAGATTACCAAACAAATACAGAGCCCAGAAAACATGACTTTACTCTGTCAATTTTCTTTTGCTTGATTGATCATGCTCAGCTTCACTTAGAGCACAAAGATTAAAAAAAAATTGAGGTCTATGCAAGCCAAAAAGCAACAGCTACTCAGTCCCAAAGGATTTCTAACACGCCCAGCCATTTTATACTACTGCTGCCCTTCAAGAAAAGGTTGTCCTCTATATGCTTATAGAAACCAAGTACACAGTGTGAAAAAACTACCTATCAATTTAAAGTTTAGGGAAGTAAAAGAACCCTCTTTCAGGTAAACATCAATACTCAAAAATGTATAGCTACTTCATAAAACAGAAGTCCAGAAATTTTTTCACCTGAGTTCTCTCAAGTGTGATAATAGAGGTTTTATATGCCAACAACATTGTTAAAAAGCCTGTTCTTCTGAGAACTCCGTTCTTTGAATAACATCAGCAACCAAGTCAAAAATAAAATTTAAAAAAGGCGGGGAGGAGGGGATTTAAAAACGGACTAATTTAGACTCTTCTCCCTGGAAACACAAAGTATACAATCAGAATTTTTTCTAGTTACTTTAAGGCAACATATACCTCTTTTGTACCAAAGCAAATGAAGTGGCTACAACACTTCAAAAATGCCTTATTTTGCATTGTTGTTTATTATCTTTTATCAGCCTCTCTACATAAGTGTCAACCTTCACAAAAAGCTGCAGACACTACGTGATCTTTGTCCTTCCTTCTTTCTCCCTATATATACATGGGGGACATACACCAAAGATTAAATAAATGTATTTAATCTTTATTTAAAAAATAAGGCAAAAGTGACAGACACTAAAGATAAGAAAATTCTAGTTCTCTTTTCACTCTATTTCTGTAATTACAAAAAATATGATCAATACAGGCCTTTCCATTTGAACATTCCAATTTTAAGGAGGATAATATATCAAGTTATTTTTCAACCTACACCTTTATTGTTTTAAGTAATGCATTATGTTCTATCCAAGCACAGCCAGGAGAGTTACAGGAAGTTATCAAAGTGGATGAACTTATAATAGCCATTTAAAACAAATACTTTCAAAAGAAATTCATAAGGATTACTAGGAAATTCCTTCACAGCTGTTTACTTCAACAATTGCTCACTTTTCAAGTCATTGAAGACAGTCATCCATTTACATGGCTATTTTTGTAATGGTCAGATCTTCAGCATACAGAGAATCACTGCCTGGTGCTAGTCAGTGTTTCCATTCACACTCTTCAGAATACAAAAGTCTGCTCTCTAGGTAAGCATCAGAAAAATCAAACATATAAAAAATTATGAAGATAAATAAGTCAATAAAGCACACTCAAAAGCCCCCAAACCTCTAGCACTATCAATCTCAATTTCCAAGCTCCACAGAAGTAAACAGGGATATAGGGGGTTTTGTTGTTGTTGTTTTGTTTTTTAGATTTGGTAGGTCAGTTTTAAACTGTAAGTGGTTTTAAAGAGGAATTTGATGTAGAAGTGATGCAAAGAGCATGTGGGAGGCAGATATCAAACTTCAAAGAACTATAGGATATGCCTCATGCAAATTCTATCCCCACACATTACCAAGGTAGCAGCAGCAGGATACAAGAATTTGAGTTGTGCAGAGCTCTCATCTGCACAGTTAACTCAAGTTAAGACATTCTCAAGTAGATCATCTGATTTAACCATATAAAGAAGAAACTTTGCAGTTAAGGACAAAATTAACAGCCATGAGAAATTTTAATGAAAACATGAAGCCTATTTCAGATCACAATTTTGGTTATCTGTGATAGTTCTATTTTAACTCTGGTTTTACCTTTTTAATATATGTGTACAAGATAAGTTACATTCTTGAAGAAAAAAATTGTTCACCTTTGAAAACAAATAAGAAAAGTCTTTGCCATTACACAAGCAAAACCTCAAAGATTTTATCTAACTAGAAAGACCATCTAGCAGCCAGACCATATGCTTTGCTATTAAAAAAAATTTAAAACTGTACTAACCAATTCAACAAGAGAGGTGAAGCATCCTTCTGCATAGAGCCATAATAGTATTTCTGATAGCAGAAAAGAGTTTCCATCTAACGGAAAACAGCAATCTTGCTTTCAATACCATTAACTCGACTTCTTGTAATGCTTTGTCTGCTAAAATAGAAGTTCTCTGCATTTTTATCTCCAATATAAACACTTCACTGTCTTGTAGTTCCTTGATAAGAACCCAATAAGGTTCTTAACAATACTTGGTTTCAGTTCCCCAAATCATTGCTATGGCTCTTCATGTGAGATTCAGTATTGCCAAATCGTTCCTTAACAGGATTAAGGGAGGACAAGACTAAAACAGGACAAAATTCTGCAATCTCACCACTACTTTGGGGAATAAAAAACAAACTTATAATCTTTACTATATTGAAGATTCACATTAGCTATTTTAGCTACAACACTGCTCATGCTGAGACAGATACATATAATAACCATCTACCCTTTCGTAGAGGGAAATCAACAAGTGCAATCCCTTTTCTTTGGGAAAAGACATACCACTTCAAAATGGAAAACTCATTCTTTTTAGTTGATAACTACTGAAATATGCTCCTAAATACAGCCATTCATTAGCCTTGGTGTTTATTTCTAATAGGGGAGGATAAGATTTCTATGCATCCTGTAGAAATGATACTGTTTAATATGTATTGTATTTTCTGTATAGATGAGAATCATTTTAAATTGTTTTTTGATCAAATCAAATTTTATAATTATAAAGTTTGTAACAGGTTTGGGGTTTTGGGGCTTTTTTTGCATTTAACATAGATCTGATAAGACAACAAAAATTGCTTGCAGTGACAGAATAGTACTTGTTTTTTCAGTCTTTGCATTATTTAAGGCTACAGAACCAGCAGATCTCCTCTTCCTCCATCTTGTATTTATCCTTGGCTGAATAAGAACATACTTAAGATTTTTCAGCTCTCAATTAGTTTCTTAATCTCAGATAAGTTTATCTTATTTGCACTAACTGTAGAAGCAGAAATGCAGAAAAAGTATGTTTGCATATGCAGAACAGTTCACAGCTATTAATACTTCAAATTACAAATCCAGGTATTCTCAGTGCTGTGCCCACTGTCTTTTGGCAGCTACCTATGTACCAGACATTTTTACTCGTTACATAAATTAATTACAAATTTGTAACTGAGAAGTTACACCAGCTAGCTTACAGTTGTCTCGATGCCCTCATGCCTTCAAAGAACTGTAATTATATTGGCAGGCTTCTAATCCTAGATTTGTTAAAAATTACTATTAGAAATATTAGAATTATTAGCATTTCTTAGTCAAACCCTTAACGATTGTTAGATATTGTTATTTCAGTCTGTTGATTTGATGACTAATTTTAGATGTTGCTTCAGATCCTCTTTTGCAGATTAAAAAAAAAAATCTTTATCCACATCACATATGTTCTTCATAGACTAAGACACCTGTTATCAAACCAAAAGCAGACAGAAAAACAAAACAAAACAAAACAAAAAACAAAACCCCACAAACCAACAAACTTACATTTACCTTGATCAAGGACCTTTGGAAAAGACAAAAGTTCAAAAACCAGCCTAACTCCCATTTTGAAAAATTGTTTCAGGTTATGAATGCTCTCACTTCTGAATATACAAAGATGCTTACGAAAACCTTGCCAATAACTCACAGGATGAGAGAGTAGTTTGCTTGATCCATTTCATATTTCACTGAAACCATAACTTTTAAAAAATACCTAACTTAATTTTCACAGCAATCTAAGTTGTAGGCTAACTAGCAATCAAACCTATCAATAAGTCATGACATTCAGCATTATTAAACACCTGACTGACAAATTAAGTGCCTCAATTAACATGCTGAGTGAATTAGTTCACTCAGATGAACAAGACTTATTTGTTTCTTAATCTGAGATTCCCAAGATCAAATCATCAAGTCTCCCACTGTTTGTCAAAGCCACAGCAAGGAGTGAAGGAAAAGAGGAGCAAGGCATTGCTCTGTCCTGGCTCTGGCTAGGAGGGGAAAGGGAATTTAATGAAGACTAACATTCCCAAATCCCAAGGAAAGGGATGACCAGGAAACATCTCAACAGGGGCCAGACCAGTTACAACCAAAGTTTGTTTACTCAAATTCAAGTATCTCTTCACATTACCATGTTCAAACAGCTCCCATACATGAGTGTAGGTACAGTACAAAGAATTGTATATGCATCAAAATAAAATAGATCCACAGAAGAGTTGAGGTTGGGAGGGATCTCTGGAGGTCAACTGGTCCAACCCTCCCACTCAAGCAGGGCCACCCAGAGCCAGCTGCCTAGGACCATGTCTGGATGGCTTTTGAGTATCTCTAAGGAAGAAGACTCCACAGCCTCTCTCACAGTAAAAAGTGTTTCGTGCTGTTCAGAGGGCACCTTCTGTGTTTCCGTTTGTGCCCATTGCCTCTGGTCCTGTCACTGGGCACCACTGAAAGGAAGCCTGGCTCCCTCCCTCCAGGTATTTATATACACTGATGAGATCCCCCCGAGCCTTCTCTTCTCCAGGTTCAACAGTCCCAGCTCTCAGCCTTTCATCATAGGAGAAATGCTCCAGTCTCTTCATCATCTTTGTGGCCCTTGTGGCACACACACATCAGCTCATTATGTATTTAATGCTACTAGTTATCTCAGGTCTCTGGGTCCTTCATTAATTTTTCTAAAGCCAGAAATAACCTCCTTAAGTCTTAACAGTTCAACTCTAGACTTCTGGAACAAGAAAAGTATCATCCTGCAACTTTAAGCATAACACAGAGGATATCAGACATGAATAGCATGTCTATCACTTGTTTTTACATTAGCACATCTAAGAAATTTCAGTGAACAGTTTAACAGGAATGATTTTAAATTAACAGATTTATTTTCTACACTGACACAGCTGGGACTTCTGTATTTTGTCAGTGAAATCACTGAGAAAACTACTGACTTCAGTGAAGCACCTGTGAGCCCTATAATTAACTCTCCTTTCCCCACAGGCTAAGTGACATTATTTACCAACCATAAAATGAATGATCAAGTCAAAAGAGAAAGAGTTACCTAGAAACCTTAAAAACATTGTCATCAAATCACCTGTGCAAGCACTCCTTACATAGTTCTTAGCTAATGGTAGCCAAATGCTTTAAGGAAAAACCTTGTGGCATTTGGGGTTTTGTCTTCTAAGACAAGTAGCAATTTCACAACCATAGAAGAAACAGAAGAATTTATAAGAAAAAAAAAAAAAATTAGCACCACATCAGTTACCAAATGCAAATTCACTGGAATTGAGAACATGCTTAAACACATTTTTCAGTTTCACAATTAACTGAGCCATGAAAGCATCAAATAAGTATTAAGATAGCTTAGTCATAAATTAAAAGATATGAGCTTTTGAACCATTTAGGAGAGCTAGTGTTATCACTCCATCTTTCATTTAAAGTATCATCATTTAAATAAGACTTAAGTATAAAAATAATTGATCAATTTTAGTTAAATCCAAGTCTCAGGTAATTAATTTTCTGCTAATTAACTTTATTCTAAAAGTTGCTAAAATATATGATCAGTTCTGGTCAGTTCTTCCTGCTCCCCCCTCCCCTGGGTTTTTACCTTTTTTCTTTCTTTTTCCCCTGCTCCCTTTTCTGTTGTTCAAGTAAGGCTTTCATCTTTAACATACCATGTATTGTCAAAACCAACCTAGAAGCAAGAGCTGCAAAATGTTCGGTTCCCTTGGGAAAATCACAAAGGTAGGAACCTTGTAGAGCAGAGACTTTTAGGATCCAATGAAAGTACATTAGGAAAGCAAGAGAAGTTTAGAAGAGCATCAGTATCAGACTTGAAAGTCTGCTTTGGTTTATAAAAAAAACCCCTCTCCTTGCTTCAGATAAGGAAAGCTGGTATACCCAGCACATAGCAGCTGAACTGATAAGCAGTCTAAGACCTTCAGTTGTCTCTTATTTGTTTAAACAATTTTTAGAGAGGCTGGAGAGACTGAGGAACTATATTAGGGGGTGGGGGAAGCAGGAAGGAGAGGGATAATGATGTTCCCAATCCATACACTCATGAAGTCTGCAGGACAGCAAGCAGGGCAGAGAAAAGAAGAGGCAAACTTACTTCAGTGAATGAATTTAGATAATAGACAAAAATATTTTATACAATACACAAGTGCTTTTCCAATACAAAAGTCACTTGAAACCATGTTTACATCACGCATAGGTATTTGATGTTCTACAGCCTCCAAGTTTAAGAAGCTTATGAACAATGCAGATAACCTCTAGCTAGGACTGCCAGCCAATGGGTCCCTCTACAACATACAAAGTAAATCCCAAAATTTGGGCTATGCAGGTATATGTAAGTACTCTGATTAGCTGTATATATACACACACCCCAGTAAAACATTGACAGGGGTCTTCTCCAATCCTGAAGTCACGTGGTACCAGCTGCATCCTACTATACAGCCCTTAACTTTAAATCTCCCCTGGGCTCCATGTGACACATTTGTACCCTGAAGACATTTAGGTGGGGAGGGGAGTCATTCATATCAGTTTCTGTTCAGACTGCCAAACAGAAAGCTCTAAGTAGCACTTTCATGAAAGAAGATTAAGAGTACATGGTGCATTCCTTCAGTAAAAGGTACAGACATACAGGGACACCAAGAGGCATCACCCCTTCTGGCATCCTGTGGCAATAGAGGGAGCAAACCTTGTAGTCTTGCCTGTATCACCTATTAGAAATGGCTCCTGGAGCTTCCCATACAGCATCCAAGCACTTGTCCGCAACTTGAAGTAACAAATTACTCCATTTGTTACACTTTTTTCCCCACTGAAAGAAGAGCTTTCTAGTTTTATCCAACAGTATATCAATTCATACTGTGATAGAGCAATATAAGCTCAGTAGTCAAATCTAGGTTTTACCCTCCCAACTGGGCAGTAACTAAGAGCAATGTTAGCACAGCAAACATTTCAGCAGATCAGACCATGGAGTTAAACCAGCTGGTATGAATTGGGAAGAACAGGAACTAGCAAGTTTCCTTGCTTCAATGCACAAATGTTAAATACACACATGCCTACATGCCTCTCGCTATTAGGGAAGTAAACCACTGCTAGATTTCCTTTTATGAGAAACCAATGTAATTTTTTTATGATAAAGACCAAAGTAATCCTGCGTAGTACCTCCCTTTGCAGCATTTAACTACACTAATAATTTCTTTTAAAATACTAAGCTACCTAAGTTGTAACTTACATTGTTACACGTTTAAAGAGAAATTGATAAGAACAAGCTGCTTTAACACAACTTCTAATCAAATAAACCATTAGAATATAAACCAGCCATCCAACCAGATGAAGTTCTCCCACATCCGCAGTAGTTTGAATACGCCAGCCTTTGTAGAAAATCCTGAAAACAAGAGCCTAATATGGGCTATTTCAAAAGACAAAAAAATTATATTCAGTAACAGAGTATAAAGAAGTAGAGTGTTGTAACAGGCAGGATCATGAACTAAGGCCACCCTGGCTTTATACTTTCTGTGTAAAGTAATTTTCCTTTTTGGTTCTTTTACCAGCATCTTTCCTGACAGCCTCACATACTTCAGGAACCTATTCAAGAAAGGATTTGCTATTTTACTAAACATTTATGCAGGAATTAACACAGTGGGAACCTAATTTGGTTCCAATCTCTACACTAGTGGAATAGTAAAACATATGCATACAGTAATAAAATAAATGTCTTTCCTGCTCTTAAGAATGATTGAAAAAGAGAAACAAGTGCCATTCTATATGGATTCAGATACTGCTAATCTAATCACGCATTCAAGCAAACCTAAAATAATGCCCTACATATATAAATTTACAATAGTATTCTTAACCTAAGACAGCATTCACACTGTATTATTCTAACAAAACGAAACAAAGAGAGGAAATTACAAACACCTGGTACCTAAAAAAAATTTCTCACACAAATTCTGTTGCCTTCAGACATCTTCCTTCTGCTAGCACTGGCTGTTATCAAATTACATTTTTATAATTAACTTGTTTGTTAGACACCTAGAATTATTTATGATTAAGTAATGACAAAAAAATCAGAATGCTGAGAACACAAAAGAAGTCTCAGTGGAATATTACCAATTGTAACAAGCTTTAGATATTCCAAAAAGTTGGCAAAAATATCCAAATAAGCCATTTTCTCTCCTGGAAATAAAACCATTGTTAGCAGAATTCAGATAATTAAATATTATGATACAACCAGAAGTATGGTATATGTATGCAGTTACAAAAAAACCTAAATAGTAGCATTCTTGTAAAAGCAAACAAAAAAATATTTTAGAATGGAAACTTACTTGTGCATATTTTCCACTCCTATTATGATCATGATATAGTAGGAAATTCCACTTTGTATAACAAAATGTAAGGCATACCTAGGAAAAAAAAAAAAAAAGAAAACCCTGACAGCATTTTAATTAATGACAATAAACTGCATGCATGTATTTATTTAACATGAAATTAAAGAGGTTCAAATTTTAACTCCATCACTGCTTCCAAAAAAACCCTTTTGTTCTAGTCAGGTTTTCTGCAGCACTCCTTTCTGTTGAGAGCTTCCTCCTTTAGCATAGCAGACAGCAGTAATGAACAAAAACTAGACTTAGCTACAATTCTCCATCTCATAAACAACAATATAGTAAATGCTGATAATCCTTAAAATACAAAGAATATGTCTTATAATACTTCCACTTGGCATTATTTCATGTGTAAAAAACATGAATGTTTTGTGGTTCAATTTCCATATTCATCTTTTTACCTGTTTGCAACAATAGGTATCTCAGATAAGGCCAACAATATCTTAGTATCCACAATATCAGTATATAGAAAGATTTCCCGGTCAATAGAAATGGTAACACTGTCCAGCCAGTCTCTTTGCCCTGGGTCATCAATAACTGATAAAGGGATGGTGGTGATGATGGTCTCAAAAACACAAACAAAAAAACCTACATGCCAACAACCCACAGATTTATTTCACAAAGGTGCTCTAACCTCTTCTCCTTATTTGTTTTCCACAGCTCACCACCATAGCTACCACACCACTGTTGTTTTGGGTTTGTTTTGTTTTTTTGAAGGAGTTATACTTCAGTAAGCTAGTAGAGCACTGGTGGCAAACCATTGCCAGTGTTTGGGGAAAAGCATCTGATCCTCAGTAAGTTGATTCTCTCTCACTCTGGTACTTCAAGTGCCTCAGTAGCATACTTATATGTGCTCAAGTAACACATTGATCTAGTTTCGGAATTTTTCCCATAAGAAGCAGCTACTATTTTGTTATACTGATTCTGTTTTCTTTCAGCTTATCATCAGCTATTTCCTAATTTCACTCCTCATCTATTCACAAGGAAATGTCTTCAAAGACTTTCAACAAGAAAGTGAGTTCTATCCAGCTAAAATCCTACAAAGTCTACACAAGATGAACTGAGGGAAAACAATTCACTTGGATATTAACTGACCTTGAAAATCTTGACTTTTTATGGCAGATCCAATCTGCACATGCTCCCATGCTTCACTACTAGCTAGTCTCATCTAAGATATGACTACCTAAAGTTCAAATGCACATTTAATATAAGCAATTGCCAATTAAAAAAAATATTCACTTTTTGTTTTCATATCAGCCACGTATTAGGAACACTGTGTAGCAAAGACAGGCATTAGTGAAATGACAAAAAATTAAGTTTAAGAGGTTTGCTTCTTAAACAGAGAAAGGGACATAATAAGATATCAAAGGCTGAAAAAGTATGGGTTGACATGGGAGTACCATATCAGGATTACAGTCTCTGAAAATATTTCTCTTTCAGAGTCAAGAGTAACAATATGATTGATCTCCGATTCAAAAATTAAAAGGGATGCATTTAAATACAACAGGAAGTAGTAAATTTTAGCTACATACAAAGGGTATTCTAGGCCTTTCATGCTATTTGCTATTATCCCAAGGGAATTATCCCTTCTCTTCCTGTCCCATATCACCATCACAAGAACTACAGAGGTGACTGAAAACTAACACACCTGAAATTGAAATGGACAACATAATGAATAATAAATATTCTTAAAAAGGTGCAGATTCCAAACTATTTCCCACATTTAGGTTTGCATGAGACTATCTGCAAATCCACATTTACTATAAACACTACAAAAGGAAACAGTAACAGTTTCCCTTTTGTATACACACGTTATAATACAATTGAAGAGTCCTTGAAGGTGTACCACAGGATTGTAACCTGTATGTATACTTGATTCCTTGGGGAGGGGTGAGGGGAACCAAACAAAACAAAACTCTCAAAAAACACGCCTATATAATACCTACTTAAGCAACAGAAAAAGGAGTTGGCACAAGTGCAACAGAAGTACCAACTTTTTAAAGAATGCATACTTTCAACATCTCAAATTATGTTCTTTCTTTTTGGCATTTTTAAAAAGCTTCTAGTTCCATGATTGTAAGAAAAAAAGCCCTTTTAGTAAAAGAGAAATTCATTGCTAAAGTAATTGCTTTAAGTACAATCCAAAGCAAAGTAGAATAATCTGGATTTCTACTATGGCATAAAATTTCTCTCTGATTTCTTTTCCAAGGCATATTGCCAGTGAGAGGCTTCTGCAAATCTTTACTTATGTCTGTTGAGGGTGGAGGCTGTTTCTTTCTAAAGTCTCGCATCCCCAAATTTCAGGTATGAATATATTGTTAACACTTTCTAATTACAAGCTACAATTAACAATTTGTTTCAAAACAATGGATACAGAATGTGCTTCTAAAGCTTACACAGCTCTCAGAAAAACCACACACAGCAGCACTTATCTCCCATATGATCCTCCTCATTTGGTGCTAAGACTGGAAGTCTTTGACATCAGATCATTCTCTCAAAGAAGAATACCATGGCCAAAAGTTTAAGAAATGCATGGGAGTTATGGAATGATATATACACAAGTAAATTGCACGTGTAAATCCAAAGAATAAGACTTACTGATTTTTCTTTTCCTAAATTTAAAAGTATTACATATCAACTAATGTTGAGAAGCCTCTGCAACATGCCAATGTAGAGGCCAAATCTGTGGTTTAGAATTCCAAGATTTATTTACACACACACTGTGTGCGCAGGCACATGCGTGCACACACTGTGTGCAACTTCCCACCTGCACAACAGCTTGATAATTCCCCCTAGTTCAGTAGTACTCAACAATAGTCAGTATAAATAAGTCTTCTATACGCTTAGAGCTGAGCAAGCACTTTGTTTATCATGCAATAAAACAAAACTGGCACTTAATTAATCTTAAACCATCTTGGGAGGAAGAGAACCATTTAGAAAGCTAATTTTGAAGGGAAAAAAAAAATGTCACCAAACTAAATGCATACCCTTTATTAGCCCTACTAACATTCTGGCTTGCTATGCTGTTAAAAGATCAAGATGTGAAAACAGCAGTCACAGCAAACTTGTATTAAAAAACCACAACCCAAACAAACAAATAAAAAGCCCATCCTCCATCCAAAACATAAAAAAGACACACACACCACCATCCCCACCCCCCAGCCCAAAAACTCTCAAGTCAAGGCTAGCTCTTTTCCAGGTGTTTTATACTATTATTAGGAGCATCATCAGTACTGCAGTTCTGGCCACTCTTCCTACAAAAAGTCAGATTATATTCAATATTCAGAAGACAACACAGCAAGTTCTCATGCAGTGAATATTTAAGAGAAATTATCTTAAGTCATCACACCTGTGTTTCGCCTCAAGAAAATACTTCTTAAGCAAGTTTACAGAAAAACTGGTACAAGTTTGACAAACTGCACCTGCTCCATCCTCCCAAAACCACAGGCAGACAGTATGTTAGTTACCAGTTTGCAAATGGAAGATCATTCAAAATTTGTTCACCACATCAGAAAATTTAAGCTATTTTCTGTACATTTGCAGCAGCTAAAAACCACAGAATTAGGTAATAAGGTTCTTCATAACAAAACTTTGCTTCCCTGCAAACAAGAAATGAAAATGTACTAGTCCCTGAAAAGTGAATTTAAGTGCAACTTACCATCCAAAACAAAAAAGTGCAAGATAAAGGCCCAAGAGGGTTGCAACAACATGTCTTACAAATGGGCTAGTTTTGCTTGAATGAAGGTATGTTCGAAACCAAATGGCCGCAAGCAAGGCAAACAGTTGGCACACTACAAAGTTGACCTGCATAAAAAAGAAAAGAAAAAAGTTCTCACACACTTGTGTATCAAAAATAAACAGATATATCCACACACTATTAGCAATTTGCAGAACCTCTGGCTCTGCCATGGCTCTTCCCACAGCATGTCAGCCTCAAAGAGCTTCTCTTGAGGGCCCCTCCCCTCCTAAAGCACAAAACATGTGCTGCTAAGAAGCTAAGCAGCTCCCCTGAGCAGCTAAGAAGAAAAGATATATCAAACCTGTAGAGGCAGTCTGTCCATGAATCAAGAAAAAAAAAATTACATATTTTCCTGTAAATTTTCTATGTACAAACTACTCTATCAACCATGGAATCAATTCTACTCTCCCAGCAATGTGAAGGTCTGGGTTGGGTTTTTATTTGTTTTTTAAGAGAGCATGACTTGGAAATACATATCAGCTACACAAATCACTGGGAGATCACTTCAGTGGCCTGTGCAGAAGCAGGGCTCAATGAAGTGCATTTCAGTGGTACGCAATCAGATAAACAGCTTGGTTGCACACTGGATTTTCTTCTTGTACATTCAAGTAGGATAGTTTCAGAGATTCCTCCTCCCTTCAGGCTGTTTATTCTAGAAGACAGAAAATCTCTTGTATATTAAATATTTAAAGACATTAGGGCACTGAAAGCAAAAGCGGAATTAAAAAAAAGCAAACCAGAGTAAAAAGAATCGTTCTGTGGCCTGAAAAAAATTTAACAGTAAGAGCATGATAACGAAATAATTTCTTCAAATACAGCAACTGCTACCAAAACTGGTTTAAGCTACAAAAAGCCAGATTAATTTCTTTATTTAGAAAAGAACATTTCCCATTCCATGGATTTTTTTTCTTCCATAGAAAACTGCCTAACAACTTTCTGTGTCCAATAGCAGCATCCCAAGTCATCACAAGCAACAGCTTGGGGACCACTGCTTCAGGTCATAAGCACTTCAATGCAAGAAACTTACACACCCTGCATGCTTGACTAATCCTTAGCACAACAGTGTTTTAGCCTGTTTGATGTCACTTAGCTGAAATATATACTTAATACCACAGGGTACAATGACAATACTATTTTTATGTTCATGACAGCAGGCATAGTACTGATGTTTGCAGCAACACAGTGCACACCTCTAGTACTGTAATTCAGCTAGTCCATCATTTTTCAGCCAAGCTTCAGGCAGTAACAGGTAAGGATGACAGTATGCAAACACGGTTATATTTAAAGTAGAAGCTAAATAACAAAAAAATACCTACAGAACTCTCATCTTCATAACAATTGCATACATTCCCCATTTGCAAATCCAAGGATAATTCCCCTTTTTTGGAACCACTCTAAAACCTTCTGTAATACCAAGTTACACAAGCATTAAGTGCTAACAGGGAAAGAGGCTCGGAAGGCAGGGCTGCTCTTTTTAACAGGAGCAGTTCCCTGAACTAAACAATCATGTACACTTTGCCATCCATTCTCTTACTCCCACATTTCCATTATGCTTTTAACAGTATTTGAAAAATCCTAAATAAATGAGGAGACATTCTTTCAGGGCATAACTTGACCTGTTTTCTCTCCTTTATAAGCAATGATGCAAATGAAATGGAGCGAGGTTTATAACTCAGGATGAATCTGTGGATTTAGTGGAAAAGTTTCATGCAAAACAGTCAAGTTTAATGAACCACTGAAAAGGAAACAAACTGATAACATTTTAAAAAGAGGGCAAGAAAGAAAAATTAAAGCCAAAGTAATTAACTATGAATTCAGTATCGACATTGGTTTGGGATATTTATTACAAAAATTATGCTATGTATACTACAGAGAACACTTCTCTTGAAACATTCATGATGTTGGTGTTTTGGACACACAACTAAATGACTCAAGCAACACAATCTTGTTCTGAAAGCCTTCCTCACAAGTGACTCCAAAACTACTAGTGGGTATTTTTAAACTGCTCTTCCCAAAAAGTGCACAAACACATGCATACTTTGATACATAAAAGACATCACCACAATGTTCACACACCACCCTGCACTCCTTCTCTACTCTTACCAATCCAATCCTTACACTTGCCTCACAGTGCACCGAAATCCAGATTAGAAAGCACCAATGGTTTTGCAGACTTGTATCACATCAAATCCTCCCAAAGCTTTAAATACATGTTTGTAAAACCAAGCTATGCAGCAGTTAAGGTTTGAAAGCCATGCAACTTCAGTTTAGCCTTTATACATACCTGCTTCTGATAATACTCTTTCTGCTGCTTTATTCCATTTTCCCCATCAGGATTTCTGATTCATTCAGCAAATGGACATTGCCCAGTTTTGCCCTCATCCTACTACCCATTAAATGCTTACTATCTGCATCCTACACCGAATAGAAAAACCTTACATTTTCCCATATACATGTATATGCAGATGTGTCTGTAACGTGGGAAGACTACATACAATAAATGTAAACTTTGCAATAACTTTGCAAGATCAGTATTCCTATTCCTGTTTTAAAGGTGGGTGACTGGCATGCAATGATGAAAGCCCAAAGGGTATAATAAATGTCCACTAACTTTGACTGCCCAATTTCAGACACCCAGTGCCTAGTTTTTCAGTCAGCATTTTTAACAGAAATTTAACTGGAGATGTGCTTTGAGAATATAACCTCAGCTGCTATTTTGAATATCCAGCATGCCTATAAATCAGGCCCAAAGTATCTCAAAATGCAAGCAAAATTGAAAATCACCACAACAACTTATTTTCATTACATTGTTTCTCCAGGTCACCAAAACTCTGCTTTACTAGTGGTTTGTATTCCAAATAAGGGAAGGAGCTCGTATGGAAGAGTTTGTGACGATTACTGGGCTGTGTTACAGTCACATAGATAATCTTTATCTGACACTTTTTCTGACTTTTGAGCATCTGCTATCACAGGCCATATATTCACTTGGTAAACACTTTGAATATCTGATTTCTTACATTTGAAAAAGAAACAGGAAACACAGCGTTTCTACCACAAAGTCAAAGCTTAGCCATTTGCTATTACCTGTGGCTTTCAGTCCAAAGCACAGACTTCTACCACTTCAGCTATCAGAAATATGTACTCATTTCCACACAGAAATAAGATTAATCCCTTGCCAATAATACTATAGGGGATAGAAAGAGAAACAGACTCTGTGGGCTCCCAAATTCCAGTTGTCCTCACTTCAGATGCTGTGGTGTGTGTTGTACAGTGGTGTCCGAACACACAAACCTGATTTCTTTTAAGCTAAACTGAAGATCTGCTCCAAAGGTGAGTGGACATGTAGCCCATGGACTGACCTAGGCAAAAGCCGTATTTACCAAAAGCATTACAGCATCAGTGCTGGCTCCCCAGTGCCAACCAGTTCATTCCACAGAAACATTCCTCCTGTACTGCACTACTTATAGAATCATAGAATCATTTCGGTTGGAAAAGACCTTCAAGATCATCGAGTCCAACCATTAACCATGCCCACTAAACCATGCCCTGGAGTACCCTGTCCACTCACTTTTTGGATACCTCCAGGGATGGTGACTCAACCACTTCCCTGGGCAGCCTATTCCAATGTTTGACAGCCCTCTCAGTAAAAAAAAATTTCCTAATATCTAACCTAAATCTCCCTTGCCTCAACTTGAGGCCATTTCCTCTTGTCCTATCTCCAGCCTCCTGACAGAAGAGACCAGCATCCACCTCACTACAACCCCCTTTCAGGTAGTTGTAGAGAGCGATAAGGTCTCCCCTCAGCCTCCTCTTTTCTAGACTGAACAACCCCAGCTCCCTCAGCCACTCCTCATCAGACTTGTGCTCCAGGCCCCTCACCAGCTTGGTTGCCCTCCTCTGGACACGCTCCAGCAGCTCAATGTCTTTCCTGTAGTGAGGGGCCCAAAACTGAACACAGCACTCGAGGTGCGGCCTCACCAGTGCCCAGTACAGGGGGACGATCACCTCCCTGCTCCTGCTGGCCACACTATTTCTGATACAGGCCAGGATGCTATTGGCCTTCTTGGCCACCTGGGCACACTGCTGGCTCATATTCAGCCGGCTGTCAACCAGCACCCCCAGGTCTTTCTCTGCTGGGCAGCTTTCCAGCCACTCTTCCCCAAGCCTGTAGCGCTGCATGGGGTTGCCGTGACCGAAGTGCAGGACCCGGCACTTGGCCTTGTTGAACTTCATACGATTGGCCTCAGCCCATCGATCCAGCCTGTCCAGATCTCTCTGTAGATCCTCCCTACCCTCCAGCAGATCGACCCTGCCTCCCAACTTGGTGTCGTCTGCAAACTTGCTGAGGGTGCACTCAATCCCCTCATCCAAATCATCAATAAAGATATTAAACAGAACAGGGCCCAACACCGAGCCCTGAGGAACACCACTTGTGACCCGCCGCCAACTGGATTTCACCCCATTCACCACAACCCTCTGGGCTCGGCCATCCAGCCAGTTTTTCACCCAGTGAATAGTGCACTTATCCAGGCCACGAGACGCCAGCTTCTCAAGGAGTATGCCATGAGAGACAGTGTCAAAGGCCTTGCTGAAGTCAAGGTAGTTAACATCCACAGCCTTTCCCTCATCCACTAGGCGGGTCACCTGGTCATAGAAGGAGATCAGGTTGGTCAAGCAGGACCTGCCTTTCGTAAACCCATGCTGACTGGGCCTGATCCCCCTCTTTTCCTGGAGTTGCCGTGTGAGTGCTCTCAAGACAAACCGTTCCATAATCTTCCCCGGTACCAAGGTCAGGCTGACAGGCCTGTAGTTCCCTGGATCCTCCCTCCGACCCTTCTTATAAATGGGAGTCACATTGGCAAGCCTCCAGTCCTCTGGGACCTCCCCTGTTGACCAGGAACACTGACAGATGATAGAGAGTGGCTTGGCAAGGACCTCTGCCAGTTCCCTCAGTACTCTTGGATGGATCCCATCAGGTCCCATAGATTTGTGAGTGTCCAGATGGCGTAGTAGGTACCTAACTAATTCCTCCTGGATTAAGGGGGGTATGTTATGCTCTTCATCCTTACCTTCCAGCTCAAGGGGTGGAGTACCCTGAGGATGACTGGACTCACTATTAAAGACTGAGGCAAAGAAGGCATTAAGTACCTCGGCCGTTTCCTCATCACTGGTTGCTACGTTCCCTTCTGTATCCATTAAAGGAAAGATATATATATTTGCTGAAGTAAACAAAGCCAAAATTTAACATTCAGCCTTTTCTTAATTACATCTCCCATCTTTACCCACATTGACCAGTGTGGAGCTGACATATACAGCTCCACTGTATCCACACACTGAAATACATGAAGAACTGAAGATACACAACTTGCCTTGCAACAGAGCACAAAAATTACCCGGCTTCCTAGAAAACAAACGGAACAGCCATTCAGATAGCAAGCGAGCAGGAACAAAGACAGAGCTGGACATCACCGTCTTGAAAGCTTCCACAAAACCCAGGCGCTTAACCAAGCAGTTATTTTGTTGGCAAATGTTATATACAGTAACTTCAACATCTGGGAGTGGTATACTTGCATACTTTTTTGAAACTTACGTCAAGCTCTTATAACATTGTGAGTATGGGCAAAATACAACTGTTAAGCACCTCGTGACTTGGTCAGATGTGAGCAGAACACCCACAAAGAACAAAGACGACACGTTCCTAAAAGCTGCATGATTCATTCCTCAAACTAAATTGTGACATGCCTCCCCAAAGTCATAAAACCTGTTCGAATAAGCAGCTCCAGTTTTATAGAAGAAATAAAAAAAACTAAACAAAAGAAAAAAAACAAAAAAACAAAACCCCCCAAAACCACCCCAACAACTGATCCACTTAAAGCTGAGACTTCCCAGGGGAAAAAAATTTTGATGCAGATGCATGGAATGGCAAGTTTCACCCTGAATAGTTATAATTTAGCACATGTATAAGAAAAACACAGAATTTTTTACCTCCTCAGATGCGGGTCATATCAACAGTTCAGCTTATGAGAGTAACACCTCAAAGTCCCATATAGACACAAATGTGTAATGGAAAGTTATGTGCACATAAGAATAAAAAACTTAGAACGATAATGCAAATTATCAGCACTGGTTATTCAGCAATGATTAATGTAGGTGTGTTAAATACCACTTAGACACACTAAGCTATTACAAAACCTGCTGTATGTATTCTAGCAATTTAAAAATTAAATCCACTATTTTGGTGCAAGACCAGTTGTACAGCCAGTGCAGTTTACAGACACACTTTGTGTGTGACAGTAAGACATGAGCACAAATTCAGTTTCAGTGTTTGGAGTAGCTACATAAAATGCAAATCCATTATATCATTAACTGCATTAAGCTATCTACATAACAGATTTTCTATTTGCATGACCTGTGCAAAAGTCAATGGAAAGTTTGTAATAAAACTTTTAAAGACATTTATTCTAGTCTTTTTAAAATTTAAATGTAATTTATGCCATGCATTTCTAAAAACAAAATTATTTCTTAGGAAAAAGAGTGTTTGAGCGATCAATTCTTTACATAAAGCAAAAGAAAAGGAGAAAAAGGTCACTGACTGCTACAAGGATTTTCATCATTAAGAGAAAGTTTTGGCAAAACATTTCATTTGAACAGCTAGAAATTTCCAACTTTCCAACACAAGCAGCTTCTTTAATAAACCATTAAAGAAATTTAAGCTCATGTTAGAAAGAAATATAGAAGAAAATATTATTTCTCCTATGAAACTGATTTTTAATACGTGCAATTTGTATCCACTAATTCAGATTTTAGGCTAAGCTGCTTCTTCATATCAGCTACATTTTAATATCAAAAGCCAATCGTTGCAGCCAAGACCTCCCAAATCCTGCTACTTCACAGCACAGAAGTCATTTCCTGCATTCAGAAAAGCAGCCAAAGCAGAGAGGGAATTTTACTGATATAGATAATTCCTAACTGGATGGCACAAATTAATCACACAGGCCCACACAGCCTAGAATTCAATGAGAAGTATCAACATGATTGTATAAAGTTTTGCTTACTAGCTCCAGCAAGGCACTCATAAGAACAACACGGACTATAAAGTACCTCACAAGAAAAACAGTGGTCTAGTAGGTGGAGCACCAAATAAGATTCAGGAATACTGCATTTTACTCTTTCTTCCACCAATGACCCACACAAAGTCTTTGGAAGTTACCTTGTCTTTGTGCTTCTTTATTTTCTCATTTTAAAGAAATCTTCTCTCATCAGAAGAAAAAAGTATTCAAACCTGTAAACTGCAGTGAATACCTGTAGCCTCAATAACACATTTTGGGTGAATTAAAGCCCATGTGGGTTTTTTGGTTGGTTGGTTGGTTTGTTTTGTTGTTTGTTTTTTTTTTGGGGGGGGGGGGGGGTTAAGCTGTTCTTTTCAAAAAAAGAAGGTGGAAGTTTAATTCTTATTGCTGATGAAATAGGCTGTGGAAAAAGATTACCCAAATATAAGCAGAAGCACTGAAGCCTACGTGATCATGCACAGAGCCTAAAAAACCCAGTTTTTAGAAGCAAGATGCTTCATAGGTAACAGTCAAGAACCTGTTGAGACAATGATTCTGCAGCCAGAGATTTAGGGGCTTTTCCCAATTTTGCCACACTGTGGTATGTTTCTTCCGTGGAATTCAGTTTTTCTGAGCTGCAAGATGCCAGCATTACTTGTCTCCCTGCCTATAGCCATTTTTTGTCCCCCAGTCCACAACAGAAACAACGTTATCACACATGCTCTCTGCTTTGTCTGACAGGGCTAGTGAGCAAGGTGCATTGAGCAGCATTCCTATTCTTCCACCTTTAGCCCTACTTTTCAACAACTATAGTTATTAGAGAGAAAAGACATTTAAAAAAACATTTTAGAATATGAACTACAAAAACACTTTGAAAAGAGCTCTTGCAAGAGCTAGGAGATCAAGACAGAATAATGTACATTTTCTTTAACAAGAAGCACTGAACTTCAAGCTGAGGCTTTGATTGTTTTCTAAATCTATAGAGCTATTTTAGCAGTAACATTTTAAACACAAACCCCTTCAAGCATCATATTTCTTGACACATGCTTGTCAAAAATTGCCAAGTGTTATCAAAATTAATGAAGCCTCAGTTGTGCCTTGTTTCTCAAACGTCAATATTTTCTTGTTCCTGCTGCCTGTTAGGTCAAAACCATTTCCCTTTTCCACCAGAACAGTCAGCTGAGGAATTAAAAACATCTGCAGATGTTCACAAAAAGCTACTTATAACACAGGAGAGCTGATGCTTCTCCACAGCAACGAGACAGCAGTATAGATGGATCTTCTTCTGTCCAACTTCTAACATTCATCCAGTATAAAAAGAAGAAACAGCTTGTACAATTATCCAATAATTGCCTACTGCCAAACCACTAAGAACTGAAGAGTGAGAATAACTATCATTTGAAACCAACAATCAATTTTCCAACTATTTCCTGAAAATTGCTGCATTGATATTAAAAAAAAAAAAAAAAAAGAACAACAACAACAATTTCCACTGTAAAGCTGAAAAAAGGCAATTCCATGACAAGAATCAAAATCAAATTGTTTGGTAATTTTCTTCAATTTACTGGGAAGTGTCAGAAAGACGAGTCCAGAGACTGGCACAGGTATGTGATAATGCTAAAGGATACTTGAGAGTAATTCAGAGAACATTTCTTCTCTAACTGATAAGAACAGGTATTCCTCTTTCAACTCAAAGCTCATAAATCTTGTTGCAATGCTTTCAAATGCATTTTTGGATACACATAATACCCAGTGTCTTACATGATGAAAATTAACTAATTAACACTTCCGCCCTGAAGTTTCTACCTCACTTCATGGGTGAAATATAAAGAAATGGAGGATAAGCAGCAGTGGTCATTTTTGGGTAGTTATCAGTATGCAAGATGTTTATGTTAAGGCAGTGTGGTCTTTGTAGCAGAGACTGCATGTTTATACAGTACCCAATGTGAAGGGACACTCATTTCCAGATAAGACTTCTAAACACAGCACCTCTAATAGCAGCCAATTCTTTGAGGTGCGTACTCTAACCATTTATTAGTCAAACCTGAACAACATTGGCAAAAGCTTTTTAATGTTGTGCGAATATACTTCATATGATTTTACTGGCAGCTGTAAGGACCTTCTCATCAGATACTGAATGCTTTCTTTCCAAGCTGATTTCAGTCCAAAACATCACAGTCAGTCATGACATGCATTAATAATAGTATTTCTACTTCCAGTATTAAATTCCAATTTCTAGCTTGTAGTTCTTAAGTATGCTGGAGAGAGTGAGGAACATCATGAAGACATGATGTAGGCACTAATAATCTGGTTTGTGCAATAAATGACCATCAAATCCAATAAGCTTTTTCAACAGGGCTTACTAAATCATTACTCAGAATCACTCTAAGAAAAACTGTATGACTAAAGATGTAAAATGAAACATCAATGTACACATTTTAGTGAAACAACCAAAACAAATTCATTAAAGGATAGGAAGATGTCAGCTGAAGGGTGTTCTCTCTGATGGGCTCTTAAGGATTCAGCATTATAGATACTGAGCTGTCACACATAACAGCTACTTACTCACAGGAATAGCCAAAATCTAGGAAGCAAGTTTGGTTCAAAGGTGAAATTGGACTAAGAATGCTGGCTTGGGGTTTTTTTTGCTTGTGCGTTTTGTTTTCTTCTCAAAAACAATAAGGACCTAAAACACTAGCTTCTGTTGAACAAAAACTGGTTTGGCCAGTTAAGGCTTGCCGAACTCAGACTACCAGGGAAAAAGGGTGTACAACATCAAAACACAACGCCCTGGCTTTATGTTGGCAAAACACAGTTCCAAAGAAAGACCAAGTCAGCTACTGCTTTTTCAGAAGCATGACTTATCACACACATACAGTGCACATGCACATAGTGATTAACCTCAAAATCTCTATTCTTTGTCACATGAGTATCAGCAGCATACAGGATATTCAAATGTGTATTTGAATGACAAGGTTTTATTTTAATGCTCAGAGAACCACTACAGTGCCTGAAATCTTGTAAAAACTTTACAAGTTACTCACTTTCCTAGCCTTTTAAAAATAAAGCAAAATTACTAACATCTGTGGAGGTATCCTTCTCAAATGCAACCAGAAACAGACACTTTCTCCATTAAGATCTACCTCAGTACTATTATATTCTGCTCATAAGTGAGAAACTGAAATCCATCTTAAAATAAGCAACAAAACACAGAAAGTAACACTCTCTTGTCCATATAGCCCGCAGAAATCCAGTAACAGTAGTAGTCATTTTAATTAGCAAGTAAAATATTCCCCATCTTTAAAACTGTCAGCTTCTCTGTGTTCTCCATGGGGGGGAAAAAAAAAAAAAAAAAAAAAAAAGAAAAGGACTTCACCATGGTCTCCCTTGAATGAACTACTGTTCAACGCGGACAGTTGCTACTCCATGTCTATTATCCTCCTGCTCTTCCCAACTCAGGAATCATCTGCATGAAAAGAGCCACCTACAAAGTCTCCGAGCACCATAACAGCAGCCCTGTCAACACTTGCAATACACAGCAACCCGCAGAAATAATGGACACTACTTCAAGCTGTTACAGCTTTTCAAATTAATTTGATTTTCTTTTATAATATTTTAGTAACATTTAGAATTATGCTTCCATACTAAAATATTTTAATCTAACTTCTTACATTCAATCCCATTACAGATAACCATTTGTTAACCTATTCTAAGGCTAGACCTTCTACAGATCTGGTAGCCATCACTGGGCTTCTAATAAATTCCTACAGCTTCATGGTGGCCTCAACTTCTTTCTAGCTTTTCCACCATGAAGAATAAAAACCCATTCATTATAGTCTGAACTGTCAGTCCACTTTTTGAGTGACATGCTTAGTCTTCACTGAATTATTATTTTTATATATATATATATATGTATGAACGATTGACAGGAAGCAGTAAAATCAAAAGCATTACTCAACCAGAAGGCAGGTCAGAAAGATTAAGAATGATCTATACAGGTAGCATTAGCAGTATAGAATATACCACTGTAGTTATACAACCAGTGTGCTCACAAGCCAGGTTTCAGAGTAAGAGTCACTGTTGCTGCTTCTTCAGCTTAGGCCACTTTAACTAGAAGTAAAAGGAAACACCAAAATCCCAACTACAGCAAATTACACCATTACAGCCAAACCAAAACAGCTTCTTCACCTTTGCATATATTACTCCCGAATAAAAGGCAGAGCTATAGATGTTTTACTTTGCAAAAGATGGCTTAGCTACCAAAAACATCACCTAAAACAAGCAGGCATAACTAGCATTTATCTAAATTTGCAGACAAATTGAAATTGCCAAACAGCTCAGTTCACTTGAACGAGCGCTAAAAGACTAATAACGATAACTAATGTTGAATGTAAAGTACGTTCCAAAGGAAAGAAGGAAAATGAAATATGCATACTGAAGAACAGCATCAACATTCTTTGTAAAATAAACACTATAAAGATGCACACATTAAGCAAACAGGTTTTCACCTGGGTACATGTAATTTTTCTCACCTTCCAGGAAAAAATAAAACCCCACAGTCTAAACTCCCTTGTTCAAAGGCTTGGAAAACAAGAAAAAAACCTGGGCAACCATTACTTCGGAAAAGTGGACGTTAGTCAAAATAATAAATGTGAAGACAATGTGCTGTAATCAAAGCTGCAAAGGATGTATCACACTGCTTCATTAGGTCAACACAGGAACAGGTAAAAAGGAGTTAAAGTCAACAAATATCAGGGCTGATAAATGATAAAGATGACTCATTCATTTCAGTTCTATCAGTTTTCAGAACTCTTGTTTTAAGTCAGCACTGTACCCAAGAAAAAGCCCACGGAGGGAAAAGACCTACATTGCTGCGGTACAATAGATTTACAGCAGTAACACCTCAAGAACAAAGAGAAAGCAACACAGTAATAACCATGTACTCAGCAAATAAGTGACTCTTGTCATCTTCCTTACACCTTACTGTTTTTTATTAGGCTGTTCTTTGGGCACTCCAGTATTTCAACATCCCAGGACTGCAGTATTTTTGTAGCAATTTCTGAACTGCATTTTGAATTCAGAAATGGCTTGTACTGTAGTGAACATAGGTCAGTAAGTGTTCACACACCACTTAAATGAATTGCCTAAGGATGGGAAAAACAATTTGACAAAACAAAGCAGGTGACTATAGGCTGTTCAAGTAGACTGTTTATTTTAGATGTTTACTGTAGAAACCTTGGACTGTAATTACATTTGAGTTCTTCCACTGCTTCACAAAAACCTGGAGAAAACACACCCAGTATGAAAATGTGCAAGAGTATATCAGAATGAAAATTCACTGCTGGCTCCCTAAAAATTAAACAATTTGAGTAGCTCTATATGTTACATCCTCACAACAATATTCATGAACCTGAATTCAATAGATATTTCTTGCACTAAATCTTTCTACAACTTGGTAGACAGCTCATCTTTTCCAACACTGTAACCAGTGTCTGCTTTCTTTTCCAACTCTGTTCGTTACAGCTTCCACTCCTTCCTTCAAGACAGACCTTTCTCTTGCCAATTTTTTCTGTTATCCCAACAGTTTCATCCTTCTCTACACATTTTTTATCGCAGAGTAATTTCAACAATAAGTGGAGAGTTAAGTCAACACCTAAACACTAATACTAAAATCTGGGCAAGGTGTCACCACAGAGACTAGGACCCTTCTGATGATATATTCCCTCCTTTCCACTAGGTCAAAGGGAAGTTAAGAAACCAGTAAAAACTTTGCTAGTGAATCCAAACAATTCAAAACATCCAATCATTGAGAACAGCACATACAGAATGGAGAACAGGACTTTTTGTTCCAGCTTCTTTTCACCCACTACAGTCTCCATCTATTGTCATGGGAGATCATGCTTTGCTATTCCTTCGTTCTTCTGACTGCTACTAGCAGCAGATAAGGAAAGTACAGAGCAAAGCAGGGGCACAATTTTCTTATCCTACCACTCCCTTCTCTTCAGTGTTTGCATTTTACACACCCATGAATGCTACTTTCACTCACTTCTACTACTCCTAAGTTTCCTGGGTCACATCAGAAAAATCAGTAACATGCTGCTCTGTATTTCACAGCTGCACACAAGGGTCTAAGAATCAATGGTGAAAGAGAATAAAACTTGGGACACTCTTCGCTTTATTCTTTTTTGTAGTTTCATAATGCCTAAGACAAGTATTAGGCCATCTAAACATTTTAGTCCTCAGGAAGCTACATTAGGTTGCCTTGACAGAAAACGAGGGAGGCTAAGGCATCACTAATGCCCAAAACTTTGTGAAATAACAGAGATCTAACTAGGAGACACATCCAGATGCTCCCTGCAGGCAAATCAGGCACATACTGCTTCTCAGCAAAATTATTCCCTATGCCACCTCCAAGCCTGGCCATCTCCCTAAACTCCAGCTGTGTCTCTTGTCCAAAGCATCAAAATGAAGTAAGAAAATCTGCAGATACATCTTGCCAATCACACACATGTAAGAAACAAACATTTCATACATATATACGAGGAAGAAACCATCTTGCCCACTCTCCTTGAAGGCAACAAGGTGAAACACGAAGGCTCAACATACGTCAATGATAATTGCTTTTATGTGAAACTGAGTGGGTTAAGGGCATGTTGAAAGCAACTCGGGTTAACGCTCTGCACAAGGAAGCGTAAGCAGAAAATAATGCAAAGATGTAGATGCAGCAGACTGGCCTGTGATCACTAAATTAAGGAATTTCATACGGTTTATACAGTTCATGTTTAGAAGGACTTGGATTTTTATGCCTATTCTTATTAAAAAAAAGGTCAGATTAGATTCTTTGAAGGTTGATGGCACTCATGTAGAAAATTATATTTATTCTACACAAATGAGCAAATTTATTCCCATAACAGCTAAAATTAGACTGAAAAAACCCAAGAGAAGTATGGAAACAGCAAGGAATTTTTTTTACTTTTGTTGAAAAAACACTGCTTATCTTTACATCCTGGATTTTAAGCAAAGTGCATAACCACAAGCGTGACATTTTATTCAGTCCACACATCTTCACATAGCTATACTGTTAGCAGTTGGAGCCACGCTTTTTCTTTTCTTATGACGACAAGTTAGCTTAGTCAATTCAGTTGTTCAGACCATATTTCAGGATCTCAAGATCAATCTCTGACAACCCATGCAAAAAGTTGACGCTCACATATTGCCGTAGCCAATCTCCCATCTCCCCTGCTCAGCTATTCCTCTACTACAGTTATCTGTTTTTATGGCAAATGAAGGGCAGTAATAACCCATGTAATTTTTGCCAGTTTTCAGATAAAAATTTTGCTCCCTCTGGTGGAAGCAGTGAAAGCAAAGATTATTTCCTGAACTCACCTTACCCCGCAGAGACCTAAAGCCAAGAAGAAAGCTTTGCTTTCCTAGAATAATTCTCATCTCACAGCAAATTTAAGTACCTCCAATTTAATGACAGGTAAGCTGACCTGCCATCAAGAAAAGTCATTTGTCAATAGACAATCAGCAAGACAGTGCCAGAACTAGAAATGGATCAAGGTCCAACATGCTATTTGTGAGGCTTCACCTCAGAGAAAGAAGAAAACAGCAGAGACACAAATATGACATGAGTACAGACAGGAAAAACAGAAGGCTAGGTGAGAGTTTTAACTATAATAAAATAATTTAAGTTGCAACCTCGATGCACTATGCAACACATGATTCTCTAGCAGACAAGTTTTTATGATAATCCTTCCTATACTTCTCTATAGCTGTCAGGGTGGGAAGGACATAACTACTTTTATTCCCTCTCTCCCCTAACAAGACAGAAGGAATACTGCAGTACATCAACATTGATTCACTCATTCATTAACTTTGAGGACCCAAGGTGACACAGTTGTTATTATGAGGCTTTTCACCCCAAGGAGTGATTCTCCCCCCCCCCATAACAAAATACAAAAGAAAGGTGTGCAAGTTTGCCTTCCCAAATCTACAGAGATAATCGTAGGTTCTTGTTCACACCAAGCATCTTCCCTTGCACCAAATGACCAAAAATAGCAACAGAAACATTGGAACAAGAAGCCTATCAAAAACACATTACCTTTTCCAAGTAGCCATTTCAGTTAACTTGGTGCAAGACAAAATAAGAGCCAAAGGAAGGGTTAACATAGTGACAAGTTGTCACATAATACCTTGTTGGGGGACATACACAGAAGCGGAAAACAAGTTCTTCTCCATTTCTATAGCTAACTAGTACTCTAATACCAAGAAGAAAGGTCTAGGAGCAGCAATTTGGTAAGGCAACAAAGCTCTGCTCTTGTAATACAGTTGGGCACAGAGGAGACTGTTCTTCTTACAAGTGTGTCAAATGGCTCTGGTGGAGCTATCATCCTCCATCTTTTACACTGATCTCCAACTAGCACATAACCAACCCCATTCTCAAACAAATCTGTGCCCCTAGTTCTACCAAGCACTAAGTCAAAAAGTGATCAATTTCTCACACTCAATCCACAGATGTGGATCTTATTAATTAGTTCAATCTTAGAGATAACAGCTTCACCTTTAACTGAATTTCTACTTCCATTCACTGCCAAATAGGCAAGGTTCTTCTGTCCATTTGTTTGAATGCCCAGACAGTAGAGTAACATTGACACAAGCTACCTGGATTTGTCCTCCCAGAGTTACATGCCTTTGCCTTCACTGAAACTTTATAGCAGGATAATTAGACAGTTACAGCTTAAATGTAAATCACAATCGCAACATTTTGTATATAAATGTTAGTATCTACTTGTGATCAAAACTGAAATATAGAAGTGGAGAAACAAAACACATTCATCTCCATCAGTTCTAAGTGCTACTATTATTCTGGAGTGCCCATTTCAAGTACCTGCTGTACTGGTATGACTGTACTCAGAGTACAGATTTGGATCAAGTAATAGAAACAACCTACTAATCAGAAAACTTTTTTTTTTCCAAAGCACTGCTACATTTTCATACCTAGCATGCGTATAGTATCACCGAATGTCATGCATAATTTTCGAGGACACACACCAAAGAGTATCAGCACTTTCTTTTTCTTCCCTGCCCTCATTCTCTTTTAATACCTTTGATTTGATTACACTGAACACATTTCATATTCTTCCTGTATTACAAACTTACTATCAAGATAGACTCTTAAGCTGAGAGGTTACAAAACTCTAACTTTGCCTTTTTTTTAATCAGTTACAGATGCATTCTCCTCAGTGCAGCATAATTTTGTAACTCTGCAATTCATACTCCAGTCATAATCAGTGCTCTTTATACACAACTGGACCTATATTACGCACAGTCCACTGACGTCTAAAAACAAAGTATGTATGATTTTTAACTGCTTATAACAAATCTTTTAAACCATGTGTTTAGCCACCCTCCATTGTGATTATTCCCAAAAGCTTCAACAGAGCTCAAACAGTATTTTATAAAAACATCTTAGCTTTACAGGAGCACCTGTTGTGAAACATTCAATACAGGGAAGTTTTCCAGGCTTTGATAAAAAGTAACTTTATTATCATCAAAATGCCATATCCACAACATTTAAAATAAATTTGGTAGAAGCTGCACTATGTCACGAAGCCATTAAATTTATGACTATTATTATGAATAGGTAATTATACAACGCCAGCACCATGCCATAAAAAGATGGTTATCTGTTATTTGTTTTACAGTACCCTTAGAAGCTACACACTTTATGGAAATAAATACACGGCACCTGCCAAGAGCAGCTTATAGCCTGCACATATGAGGCACTGAGCCATGTGGTGCCATTGATCCCAGCCACAGGTATCATTGCAAGTTGTGCGCAGTATCTATTCCATCACAGCAAGCTCAATTTCAACTTGCCCACTTTTGTCAGTTTTCTAGAAGATACTTTTTTATCTGTATCCTTAACTTAAGGTTCCATTCAAACAAATGCTGGGGGAAGAAAAAAAGGAAGAGCGTGTAGTTCAGTCACTTTCAAAACTCTTTCACTAGACATGCTCATTCCTCTGTATTTTGCTTCTGGTTACTTTTACTCACTTATTAGGTGTATTTTGTAAAACCAAACCATCAAAATCTCCCTCTACATAAGCACAGACTGTTTTTCTTGATGCGCTTCATTCATTCATTCATACATTAATGGAGTTGGGGGTTTTGTTTTTTTGGTGGTTTTTTTGGTTTTTGTTTTTTTTTTTTAAATAGGAATTCCTCAAATGAAATTTCCTGGTGCCACAAAATTTCTAGGAGGAGTTACTTGCGGTTACTTTACGTATGTACTCATAAACACATAGATATTCTGTAGATTTAGGAGGTCTAGACCACCTCCCCCATGATCAAACATTCTTGTACAACTTCAGTCATTAAACTCTGCAAACCTCAGTTTCCCAATCTTATTTTGTAATCTTCCGAGGTTCTGTGCAGGCGACAGGATTAACAACCTTCAGGAATTTTTAGATCACTCGGACAAAAGACACCACAGAAACGCTCTGCCTACAAAGTACGTGCGAATACCCAACAGCATTGCGCGCAGCACACGTTATTATTTAACGCTGCATTTAAAAACCCCTGGCAGGCGCGCCTCGGCGCAGCACGCTGCTCTGCATTTGCAATTACTACCCAACCTTTGCATTGCTGAGCCGATACCGGCCCCGTTCCCAGCTGCGGAGCCACATCTGGCCAAAGGGAGGGGATGCCAACAAGTTGGCCAGCCCGGCCGCGATGGCAGCCCCCGCGGCCTGACCCCGGCACGCCCCGAAGAGGCGTACCGGCGGGGCGAGGCGAGGCGAGGCGGGCCGGGCCGGGCCGGGCCCGGGATGCGGCCGCTCCGCTGGACCGGGCGGCGGCGGGCGAGGCGCGGGGCGGGGCGGGCGGCGGCGCGAGCGCACCTGCACGCGGAGCGCGGCCGCAGCTCCCCGCCCCGGCGCCCCCCCGTGGGCCGCGGCCGCGCCCCCCTCTCCCCTCAGCCGCGGGCGCGTGAGGAGAACCGCCGCCGCCCCGCCGGGCGCTGCCCACCCTCCCCCCGGCCCCCCGCCCGGCGGAGGCGGAGAGGACGGAGGGGCCGCGGGGGGGGGGGGGGGGAATGGGGCGAGGCGGGACAGCGCGGAGCGGGGGCGCTCGCCCAGCGCGGCGCGGCGCCGCCCCTCCCCGGCGAGCCCCCGGGAGGCAGCGGCGGAGCAGGCGCCTCCCCATCCTCACCTGGTCGACGGGCAGCCGCACGGCGTTGCTGAGGGGCTGCAGCAGCGTGGAGCCCGTGGTGCTGGTGGCCATGGCGAGGGCTCCTCCTCCCGCGCCGGGAGAGCGGGCGACGAGGCCGAGGAACCGCTCCCCTCCCGGGCTCCCGCGGCGGCGGCGGCAACAACGGCGGCGGCGGCGCGAAGAGCCCCAGCCCCGCACGGCGCCGTGACAACAAGGGGCCGGCGCGGCCCCGCCGCTGACGGACAGCACCAGCGGCCAACCCGCGCGCGGCGCCGCCGCGGAGTGACAGGCGGGCTCGCCCAATCCCCGCCCCTCGCCGGGGTGGGCGGGACGAGGCGGCTCCCCTCCGGCGGCCGCGGCCCGGCTCGGGGGGCGGGAGGGGGAAAATGGTGCCCGGGCAGGCGGACGGGGGCCGGTGAGGCAAACCATGGGGCAGGGCAGGGGGGCGGCCCGGCGGGGATGGCAGCGGCCCGGCGGCGGCCGCTCCGCGCTGAAGGCGGGCAGAAGCTGCGCGCAGCGCGCAGGTACCGCGCAAGGGCCCGGCGCGGCCTCGCCCGGCGCCAGGCAGCGCTGCGAGGGGCAGGGGCCCGGCCTCGCCTCGCCTCGCCTCTCCGCGGCGTGCGGAGCGCCTACCTGCGCCGGTGTGCGCGACCTCGCCGAGGGCGCGGGGATGGGGGGGACGGATGGGGGCACCTGAGGGGAAATGGCACCTTCCTGACCGCGGACGGGGGCGGAGAAGCAGGGACAGCCTGACAGGGGAGCCCCCCAGCCCACCCCAAGGAAGCGGGGTGCTGGCAGCGCTGGCCGGGTCGGGGCCAGGTGGCAGCTGTGGAGGTAGCCCAAAACCGAGGGTAGCCCAAAACCGAGGGTAGCCCAAAACCATCTGGGCGCAGGCGTTATGTTGAGGTAATGAAGAGATCAGCCCCCCATTCTGCTCCTAACCGTCTCCCCTTTGCCGGGACAGGGAGGGAGCTCGGCACTCAGTAGCTGCGAACGCAACGGTGGATGAGTGATGGATACGCGCAGGGCGTGAGGGCGGCCTGGCACCCTGAAGAAGTCTTGAAAAATGAGTAAAAAAACCACTGTTCCTGCAGCCACCCGTTGACTTAAGGAAGCCTGTCTATCATGGCTATAAGCCACAGGTTTTAGTTTATTAATGGCCTGTTTGTTACGTAGAGAAACCTGAAATGGGACAAGCACAAGTACTTTTTCAGTAGGTTCAGCCTAGCAGTGCAGGTTCCTTAAAGACAGCAAGAAGTGATGTGGTGATGCCAATAGTAGTAAGGTGGTACGCAGCACAACTCTTCTACCTGTCCAGTCAACACTATCCAGTCTGAAATAGAGTGACATCTTGAGTGAAGGCTTCATGTTAGGAAGTGCAGCAAACTCTACCAGATGAGCTTGTGCAGTAGGCTACTTAGTAAACCATTCTGGTTTAGTGCCCTGTCTGCCTCTTTCACGTTGGACCTTTCTGTAGAGTTTTTTCTGATGAAATAACTGAACTGTAACCTTAGTTGTTCTAAATGATGTGGTGAAGGAGGCTCCAAAGGAATATACTGCTCTTATCTATAAAACTGCTCGAGAATCCCGGGTGTCTTGAGAGAAGACTGCAGGTTATTCCTTGCACTTTATTAAACATTTTTTTATAATTATTGTATATTATACCTCTAAACCATGCTGCGATCAGTAGTTTACCCTCAACACAAAAATTTCACCATTTTAAGTACATGAAAGATGAAATGCCTTGTCCAATATCATGCTAACAGTCTGAACCATGTCTGGAGTAGTGGCTAGGTATAGTGATTTATATAGCCATTTAAGTTCACAGTTAATGCTAATTGGTAGTAGCAGGAAAACGGAGGTAAGTGTAATTATCTAAAAACATCCGTTGTTTCTCTTACTGAATTGCAGACCACACTCTGTACTTATGTTTTAGCTTGTGGTAAGGTCTTTTGTCTACATTTAAAGAGACTGGTTAATAGGTACAAATAAGTGGTTTTAATTAGATTTCCTCACTGTGTGACAGGCAATTACAATTGTGGTAGCATCTGCAACTTCAGAAGCAATAGCATGTTTTTGTAGTAAAGCAAAGAGAGCTGCTTTCAGAAAGGGGAAAAAAAACCCTCAAAACCCTTTTCCCAATCAATTCTGAGTCATTCCCTTAAATCTAAACCTGCAAATTATATATAGATGTGAGTAACTTCATAGGAGTGCAGTGCCACTAGGCTCAGTACAGTCTGCATTACACTATACATATGTATATATGTATATAAAGACTAAGCTCATTTTATCTGATTTTCTTTTAGTAGGGAGACATATACCTACGCACAAATCTTGCGAAATCTTAACCTAAACATTCTCAAATGAAGCCACAAAAGAGCTGCTTTAGAAAAGGCTGATAGCTAATTCTGAATCATAGTCTAGTCACAAGAAATTATTCTGGTGCATCTATATAAATCCATGGAGGTGGTGTTACTGAGACTTTCATGAAACATTTGCAGCAAATAATTGACCTACTGAATGAACTCCTTACTTTCAATTAACAAAATGCTTGAGAACAAGCTCATGATAACACAGCGTAAATGTCAGTTGGTTTTAAAACACAGCCCTTAATTTTCTAGTAATTTTTATTCTTTTTTCAATGTATGTGTTCTTGCAATGCTCAGAAAATACAAAAATATGCTTCCCTGCATGACTCCTAGGATCTTAGGAGTTCATACTTAAAAGAGAACATTTATCTATACTGTAAATCACAGTATCATTATAAATAGTTTGCATCTATGGCATTAAGGTTCATAATTACATCTTTCACAGGTTTCCACTGGAGAAATGCAGTGTTTTGGGAAGATGTTCTTGTGCTCTTATTTAGGAAGGTGTGTGCTGGGGAAGACAACATCAAGGAAATACATCTTGAAAATAGTCACAAAATAATAGTCCCTTCGTAGTGACAGGGGAGGTTGGTTACATGAAAGAACAAAAGAGATCCTGCCCCACAGAGCTTAAAATCTATGTTTGCAATTAAAACTGAAGCATACAAAAGTTGGTCGAGACGAAAGTAACAGGAAAATAAGCAATTTCTGCAAGAGAAAAAGTAGCTTGTCTTTGATGTCTGCTGTAAAATGTTTGGTAAGGGCTTTCACAGGCACTGCAGTAAAACTAGGTCTTCTGCTTTTCTTTTTTTTTGAAAGATTTCATTACATATGTTTTCAGAGAACTTCCTGCCTCTGTGAGAATACTGTGTTGTGTGGGGGAAGATGAAGCATTGGCTGGCAACAGGTAGCATTCTACATCCCATTGACACGGTAACAGTGCAATTAGTCCTGAAAGTTAAATCATGCTGTGAAAAAGAAGACTGGGGAGTGATACAAAGAAGCTAATGTACCCAGAGTAGTGAATCTGTAACATTTCATGTAAGTGGGCCAGTTTTCATTAAACATTACTTCCTTTCCTACTGTTTTAAATATTTGCATGTAAGTGAACAAGAAGTAGTACTTCCACAAGGAAATTCTTTCCACCAAAGGCTGTCAGTCAAAATGCAGGAGGACATGTTGATTTAATAATCCCTGGAGAGTGGCTTGGCATAGCATGAACTTCTGACGGTCTGTGATTAAGCTTTTATGGTCCCATAAGTGCTCATAGTTCTTAGGCACAAAAATAATCACAAAGGCATCTCTCAGCCCTGCAGAGATTACTTCATCTGTCAGAATGGTGTAACAAACACTAGAGGTTTCCTGTCAACTTTATTTGAATGACAATTTAAGATATTCGGGTGTTTACAATACCAGTCTTCCCATATGACAATATACAATAAAGAACAAAAAGAGAAGAGCTGTGGCAGAGGACAGGAAGGGACAATGGGACAAAGTTACTAGATGCACCATTGTGTACAGTTCTTGTTCCTCTGTTTGTTTGATAAGGTCCTTCTGGGAACACATTAACAGAAAATAGGAACAATTACTGAAACTCTTTTTAGCAAAACAGATGAAAAGGAAAATGGGTTTCAGTATTAGCTATAGAGAGGTGACTGCTTTGCCACAGTAAAGTCTTATTTTAGCCTTACCTATCTGGCTTTGCTTAGCCTAAAATATTTGAGACTTCATTCTGAAGAGAAGAATATTTCTGCAAAAGCTGATGCCAGTCAAAGTGAATTACTGTTCATAAAAAATCTACTATTGAAATTTTGGCATTTGTTTGTATCTTTGTCTCGCCCTTCCTCCAAAGCAGTCGTTTGCCATCCCTTCAAATATTCTGTACAGCACAATAAGCCTCACATGCATCACCCGTTTTCTGAACTAATATAATCTTTAATTAGCCAGTTCTGCTATATTAGTAATTTAGTGCCCAGTGTGATTCTTGTTAATATTAGTAGGAATTCTTCATGATGATACTGTTGATTGCCAGCTCAAGTAACATTTGTTTGGCTCTCTACTTATTAGGAAAAATATAAATACCTTTCTACAGTTTAGCTACAAGATAGCTAAAATCTCCCTTTGGCTCTTTTAGCTGAACACTTTGGCTTTAGATTTTTGACTTGTTCTTTTGTTCTAGTCTTAGAACTGCTTTGAGAGCGAGCAAGCTTCTCTGTTTGCAGAGAAGGCAGCAATCAGTTTCTATCATAAAACTGATTTGGTCCAACTTTCTTTCCTCTAAGTGCTTAAGTTTTGTAAATTCTGTGATGGGGAAATGCATTTGTGTCTCTCAAAAACATAGACTCATGTTCAGCTCAGACCATTTTGGTTTTCAATTGTAACATGAAGTCTGTTAACAAAATCAGGCAGAGCTGCTAAAGAAGGATGAGTGAAAGCTCACTTTACTGTTCAGCTGTAAATATCAACTCTCAGGTACAGATCTTAGAAATGATAATTTCCTTGCTAAAGGAACTTCATGCTTTCATGACAAGGACAAACAACTGACTTCAGCAAGAAGTTACTCTGATAAATGAGTGAGTTGCCTTTTCAAAGCAAATTCTACTCTAAAGTTCTTTATGGAGAAACAATACAAACTGGCAGTGTACAGCATTTCAAAGTGTGATAACTAGTGCCACATACAATTGGGGTATTGTTGTCACTCTGATGATTGAAAAGTTTGGGGAATAGAAGCCCTTTTTTCAGGACTGAAATAAAAGCAATGAACTTCAAAGCTAAGTTATGAGTTTAAGAACAGTTGTTTTGACCTTAATTAGGTATTTACCAGACTATGGGAAATATGGTGGATGGGAGAGGCTGGTGATAACCTTGTAAGGAACCTGCTACTATAAAACAGAAGTGAAGAACTGACAAGTCTACCTTTTTTATTGATTTAACTATAAAAAAAAGATTTAAAAAAGCAAATTCATATTAAATGCATATGAATGTACAGTAAATACATGATTTAGTTTAATTTCCTGTTGTACTGTAACAGCAGGGCATGGAAATATCTGCTTTCAACAAGTTTCTTGGGTTTCTGGGCTTTGTATTGTGTCTCCTTGGCTGAAAGGGGAGACCTGACTTGTCTCAATATCTGATGTTAGAGGTTCTCAAACTGATCCTTGCTGCTTAGAGAGCTCAGTTTCCCAAGGTTCCTCCCACTTGCCCTAGGTGAGTGCAACAAGATAGGACTAAGACTCTTCTTTATTTGGATTAACTGTTTCTGAAATAGTAACATACCTTATTCATCCCAGAGTTGCTTAAGGGTTGCTTTTAATGCCAAGATAAGCTTCCAGAGTAAAGTGAGTTTATTCTAAGAGCAAAGATTGAAGTGTAGGAGCAGGTGCAAAGTAAATAACAAAAATGCAATTTAAAATTAAGCTTACCAAATAAGTTTTCCTTTCCATTGCTTCATGTTCACAGTTAACTTAAGGGAGAGAAAGGGAGGACTACGGAATTTTCTTCTTCTGTCCCTCAGGACTGGCTCGCCCTAAATAGCTTTCTCAGTCCATATGGTCATTGCTACTTGGTTCGGGATGGTTCTCCCTGTTCCTGTGAATTACCATGTTCAATCCTGATCGTATTTCAGTTCAGTAAGAAGTAGGAATTTTTCCTTGAGGGGTTTTCTGGGGTTAGTCCTTGTGCGTTCATTTGAGCTTAAATTACCCTCCTATTTTTGGAACATTTTGTAAGTTTTTGTCATAAGACATCTTCAGTGTCCATGCATCTTATTAGCTTTATTGTCTGCCATTTATTTTAAGTTCTTTATAAAAATTGCACATATCAACACTAGAAAGACAGGGTTGGTTGTACAACACTTTATTCCCACCCCTCTCATCATTCCCACTATCTCCTTCTCCACACACAACTTTGAGGCTGCTGCTCTTAAAATTCCTCCCTTGCTGCTTCCAAGTCCAGCAGCATCAGTCAGCACAGCTTGAGCTACCTCCTCTTTATCAGCCAGTAAGTCATGCTGGACTGCTTAGCGGCCAAAACTGGTGGTGTGCATCGGAGTCGGTGTGAATGTCAGGTAATGAATGGAAAGTAGATACTCTGGATGTCAGACTTGTCAGCCACAGCCTGGAACAGCCCAGTGCAATTGAACTTGTCACTGGGTCAGAGCCTGAATGTTTCTGCAGTTGTTCCAGGACCCACCTGCCTCCCCAATGCCTTTCTCCTGCTTTGTACGACAAGCAAGAAACTGTTGCTGTCTGTTCTAGTGGGTAAGCCTTCGCTTTTCAGAGCAGCGGGATAGGGGAAGCTTTGCTCAACTCAGAGATCTAGAGATCTGAGAGGATATGAACCTAGAGCCTCACACTGGTCAGCCACGTATTTTTGAGATTTAATTTTGTTAGTTGCATCTTAGCTTGATGTCCTGTCTGCTAAGTGTCCCTCTGCAAGTATGTGAGCATTGTTCAAACACAAATTTGTGAGCTAATAGTCATAAGGTAGTCCGCACCACAACATGCCCAAAGTTTTAATGAGTAACGTTCTGGGAACAGCAGCCAAAGATGCATCTTAGTATTCCTGTTTCTGAGAGTTACTTCAAGTCATACACAATTTCAGATGTATGTTCTGTTTATATAAGTGGTGTTATTTGCATAAGAAAGCCATGAGTTTGTTCAACCATACAGTCAAGCAGCAGTCTCTCTAAAATTGTACTATGTGAACCTGAAACGCTCTAGGATAGAGATTTCTTTTTCAGACAACCTATCTAGGAAACTGAAGAAGCATTTTAGTAAATTGAGTACACTAATCAATATATATAAATACAAATTTTTTCCTTGTCAGTTCAGCTAAATGATTATCACATTAGATACATTTATCCTGCTGTATTCCATACAGTGCTTTGTTCTTTTGACCCCCTAAACTGTATGTAAGAGCAGAGTTTGGCTATTATGTCCTCCGTGATTTTTGAAATTGATATTTATGATGATAGTAAATTGAACATGATTCTAAACTGTACTTTAATTGGAGGGGATATTTAGGGCTGTGAAAGGTTAAAGAGCCTGAATGAATAGGCAGTATTCCATCTCTTGCTTTAAGTCTGTAGCACCTTTATCACTTCTGTGAAGATTAGAGTATATGTCTGCGTATAACAGAAACTGATCATAACATCAACTTGCTGTACTCTGTTATGGAGGTCAGAATAGTCCACTTCATAATGTTTTGTCCACATATCTTAGTTGTAGAGAGCAAATATGTCTGTCATTGCTGCTTGTTATTGACAAATTGTGATTACATTTACTTTTTATAAGGAATTGTGAGTACTGAAGATTTCATAGGAGCACTGGCTATATCTCCTTGTCTTGTTTAAATGTGAAGTACAATTATTACAAAATTGAGAGAACAGTGAAGAGCTTAACTGTTCCTGTTTTTCTTTTAAAAGTACCACACTGAAGTGAAATTCTGTGAAAGAATGTAGAACAGAAAACAAATTTAAAAGTATGTAGTTATTCTGTGGAAACAACTACTAGAAAATAAAAGCCATTTTAAAGGTATTTTAAAAAACACCAGCAACTGTAGACATAGTTTAAAATTACAAGGGATATAAATCTTTAAGCCTTGGACTTTTAGTTATGAAGCTAAGCAATTGTTATCTGTTCTGTGGAAGAAACTTATGTGTGGGTTATGATGTAATTGGCGTCAGATTTTTTGCACCTTTTTGAAAGATTCTAGAGAGAGAGATGATGCTACACCACTGACCTGATTCCCTAGCGCTGTAAAGTTGTTCCATCTCTTCCTAACTATATCCATTTCTATTAGAGAGTTACTGTGTCGCAGTGAAGAAATACTAACTTCAGGATCCTGCAGTATATAACATTGCAGGGGACCCCTGAAGCTGAACAGAGCCCTGTTCCTGCAATGCTCCAGTTGAGTTAATATTATGAACCATGTGATTGATGTTCTCGGGGCTGCACTCCCTGCTGTTTTAAACAGGAAGCTCTTCCAGTATCGCTTCAGTTCAGTGAACAAGGCCACTTCCTTAACAATACAATAACAGGAATTTGATCAGAAACTTCAAAATTCAGTTCTCGACAGCATGAAGATGATTGCTTTCATTCTTGCATTATCTCCAGTATTTAGGTATAAAAGTTACAGGTTTTGTTTGGAAAAAAATGCTTTCCTCATATCCTTTTCACAAGGAGGAATCTGCGTTTTTTTATGATTGTTAAAATATTGTTCCAGTTTTGTGAGAGATTGGTCATTTTTCTTTCTTTCCCTGGGCTAGATTTATGTTGCCAATATCACAATATGATTCTGCAGGAAAATGCCCTCGGCTACTTCTAATGGTTTTTAATCTTTTAATATCCATATGTGGTTCACCACCAAGAAGAGTAGTTTTAGACGGATACTGTTCAGGTGCAGGTTGCTCAAGAGGCAACCCTCAGTCACTGCCTGTATTCATTTGCTACTTCTAATATAGATAAAAGAAATAGTACGGCTAAATAAAACTGAATTATTTATACTGCAGAACTAAATTATTTGCCTTGGTTTTAACTGGTAAGATTTACTTTCAGGGATCCCAGGCTGTGGAGATCAGTGGAAGTCTGGAGCTCTGAAGACTTGACCTCAGTAGAGGAGGATCAAGTTAGGAAACATTTAAACAAATAGGGCATACACAAATCCATAGGATTTGGTGGGATTCCTGCATTCAGGGCTGCTCTCAATTATATCTGGAAGGTCATGGCAATTGGAGGAGGTTCCTGGGGACTGTAAGAAAGCAAATGTCCCACCTGTCTTCCAGAAGGGCAAGAAGGAGAATGCAGGGAACTACAAGGCTGTCAGCCTCACCTCAGTCCCCAAGAGGGTAATAGAGCAAATCCTTATGGAAGCTGTTTTCAAATGTATCATGGACAAGATGATTAGGAGTTGTCAGCATGGATGTAAGCAGGGGAAATCATGCCTGACCAATCTGATAGCCTTCTGTGATGAAACAACTGGCTTTGCGGATGAGGGAGAGCGGTGCATGTTGTTTATCTTGATTTTAGCAAGGCTTTCAACATCGCCTCCTGTAACATCGGCATAGACAAACCGATGAAGTACAGAGCAGATAAATGAACAGTGAGGTGGACTGAAAACTGGCTGAACTGTTGGGCTTAAAGGGTTGGGCTGGGTACAGCATCCGGCTGGTGGCCAGTCCTAAGTGCAGTACCACGGGGGTTGATACTGGGGCCGGTACTGTTTAACCTCTTCATTAAGGGCCTGGATGATGGGGACAGAGTGCACCCTCAGCAAGTTTGCAGAAAATACAAAATTGAGAGGAGTGGTCGATAGACCACATGGATACGCTGCCATTCAGAGGGACCTTGACATGCTGGAGAAATGGGCCAACTCCTGTTCATGAACCTCATAAAGTTCAGCAAAGGGAAATGCCAAGTCCTGCAGCAGGTGAGGATTGACCCTGTGCCCTAGTACACACTGAAGCCTGGAAAGTAGCTTTGCAGAAAAGGACCCAGGGCTCCTGGTGGGCAAAAAGTTGACCATGAGCCAGCAATGCGTGCTTACAGAAAAGAAGGCCAACAATATCCCGGGCATTGCCAGCAGGTCAAGGAAAGTGATTCTTCCTCTCTAGTGAGGCACTGGTGAGACCGCACCTTGAGTGCTGTGTCCAGTTCTGGGCTCCCCAGCACAAGAGATACATGCACGTAGTGGAGAAAGTTCAGTGAAGGGTCACAAAGACAATTAAGAGAATGGAGCATGTGTCATACAAGGAGAGGCTGAGAGAGCTGGAATTGTTCTGCCTGGAGGAAAGAAGGCTCCCGAGATCTTATCAATGTGTGTAAATACCAAAATGGAGGTAGTAAAGGACAACAGAACCAGCATCTTTTCACTGCTGCCCAGAAAGGACAAGTGGCAATGGGCACAAATTGAAAGACAGGAAATTCCACTTAAATATAAGAAATAACTTCTTTACAGTGAGGGTGGTCAAAAACTGAAACAGGTTTCCCAGAAGGGTTGTGGAGTCTTCAGCCTCGGGGATCCTTGAAACCCAGCTGGGTAAGGTCCTGAGCAACTGGCTGTAGCTGACCTATCTTTGAGCAGGGTGGGGCCTGAACTAGATAGATAGTCTGATGAGGTCCCTCAGCAGGGGAGCTGATAGTGCCTCAACTATTACTATTCTGTGATTCTATCAAATTAGCGTAGCCATAAAGGTTTGAGATAAATTCCATCATTTATAAATGGAGCATAAGAGCATAAGAAGCCAGGTAAAGCCTCGAGGTACATTGTTGGCCAGGAGAAGGCGGCTCCGGGGAGACCTTATAGTGGCCTTCCAGTACTTAAAGGGGGCCTACAGGAAAGATGAGGAGGGACTCTTTAACAGGGACTGTAGTGATAGGACAAGGAGCAAGAGTTTTTTAAACTGAAAGAGGGTAGATTTAGATTAGATATTAGGAAGAAATTCTTTACTGTGAGGGTGGTGAGGCACTGGAAGAGGTTCTAGATGCCCCATCCCTGGAAGTGTTCAAGGCCAGGTTGGATGGGGCTTTGAGCAACCTGGTCTAGTGGAAGGTGTCCCTGCCCATGGCAGGGGGGTTGCAACTAGATGATCTTTAGGGTCCCTTCCAACCCAAACCATTCTATGATTCTAACAATACAGGATTTGTGCATATCAGGAGTGAAATACTTATAAAAGGACAAATGCTTGCAGAACAGACTTCAACAGTTCATTTTGGCACTCTATGCTAAGTTGCTAATAGACGTCTTCCAGATGGGAATTTCCAATTGTAGAGCGACCTTTGAATGAAAAAGTCATTTAAAATCTTCTTCAATTTCTGTTGAAATCTGTTAATTCAAGGAACCTGCTGGGAAACCCTATGATTCAACCATGCACAGACTTGTTTTTTTAACGTGTGTTTGAAGAACTTGATTAAACCGCCAAGTCCAAGAAATTGCAAGTTGTAGCTTTTACGTATATGTGCAACAGTGTCACTAAATAAAGGGGAAATAGCATAAAGATGCTCTTCTCTACCCTTTTACTGAATCTTTGGTTAGTAGCTTACGTACACGTTCTGGCTTTCGGAATTGCCTGGGCTGATGCTGTGTTTTGGATAGTGCTAGGTGTGGTACTCAGGTAAATCACTCCTTTTTCTGCAGTTCATTGCTAGCTGTGGTTACACCTACTTTGGATTAAGTTCTCTTCCCCTTTTTTCTTTTTTTTTGTGTCCTTTATTTCCCCTCCCATCTCCTTGTGGGGCATGGCGTGGCACGTACCTGGAGACACACCACATTTAAGCTTCAGGTTCTCCCTTGGATGAGAGATTCTACAGCCATTCTTCAACAATTCAGACATTTCTCTTGCATCTGCATCATCAGCTCTGCGGGCCTTAGCAGAGATTCAGCAACTTCCCTTTTCTTTCATAATAGGCTCCAATAGCCAATTCTTGGCCAACATGCAATTAGTCTGTCCAGAACAACTGCAAAGGCTTTCCCTTTTCTCTTCAGTAACAGATGGGTGCTTGCGTGTTTGGGAAAGAAGATAAAGGCTGGACCTGTATTTCTCAGCCATCTGCTTCCTTGATGACCTCTTTCTTTATACTGTGTTATGGAAGAGGACTAGCAGGGTCTGCAGCATGATGGTTCTACATAAACAAAAAGGCATGGTTCTGGCTCTAAAATTTTCCAGTAAAAAGAGAGAAATGCCATGAAAATCAGTTAAATCATTGAGGCTTCACATAGGTGTATAAGTTAACAGGGATAAAGCTGCATCACGTAAGATAGAAAATACTCAGCCATTCAATCTTTGCAAGACATAATTATATATCTCGTGTATACAATTCCACCCATAGATCCTAAAAAACCTGTCAAAATTTCGTATATTAAATTTTGCAGCACTATAGAATAGAAGCGTATGTATGTGTTTTACACCTGACAGAAAAAGCCTGTTGACAGATCTGCTTGTGTTGAAGGGATTACAAGGTCTATGCTGCACGATTGCAACATTCTCCCACTTGCTCATGTATATACTTGGGTTTGTCCTGCAAGTTGGGAAGGGCAAAGCTCTTTGGTTTTTTTTTTTTACCACATGCTGCTTTCTGAAACTTATGTGAGGTCATAATACCCATGTGCATGCTGTGCTGCTTGGAACTTTTGGCTGTATTATCCTGGGAGGAGCATTGCCGGTTTCCTACAGGACCCAACAGAGCAGCCTTTTCCCTTTGGGAAAGTGATTTGTGTTTCTTTATTAGCCCAAAGCTAGATGCTATTTTAATCCTCCAAAGTCTGCATTTTACTGATCTAGACTCAGACTTTCATGCTTGCTGCTGGGGGGGGGGGGGGGGGGGAAGCATGGATCTTCTTTATGTCTGCAAGTCATGTTTTCTTTTTGGGGAACAATGCAGAGACATACTGTATAGAGGCTTTACAGCACTGAGGGGGAGATAAAGCAGGAAGGAAGGAAGCAGTACAGATGTGGAAGATTGAATACATGGCTACCTAGTGGGCTTTTCAGAGCAGGGTAACTATCATTGCCTACATTATTCATACCTCTCCCAGCAGACAGAACAATATCAATGATCCCGGAACCTCTGCCTGAGGACCCTGCCTCAAATCTCTAGTGTCTCAGTCAAGAAATGGTAGAGATTGACTACCCTGGACTGGGGTTGGCAAGTCAACTATTAGACTCAATAGATAAACCACTTTTTATCAGGAACACACCTCAAATATTAGCTAGCTTTTAGAATGTTCTAAAAGGATACAAATGTCCACTTGATGGCACCAATTGAAAGAGCCAAGTTAACCTCAAAAAGTAGTATTCCTTTGTCCTGCAGGATTAGGAGACTGTTGGGAAACATTCATAAACACCCATTTGGATGAAGGCTCCACTTCAACATGTTCTGACACAAGTGAGCACTCACTCCCTTGGACAGCCGAAACCTAATGCCACACGTATAGCGCTCTGTCACAGTTTAGGAGGAACTGAGCCTGTCATCTTCTGACACGGCCTGAAAGCAACCTCACACAACATGGTACGTGCAGAACATTTTGTTCATAGCTGCTCAAAGGTGGCAGAGTTCCACAGTCATAAAGCAATCATGTAAGCAATGTTGACCTAGGCCAAGAGAGGCTAGTGAAATTAATGTTGAACATGTTTACTTCCCTGCTCTTTACAGGTACTTTAATATTGCCTGCAACCATGTACAGTGTTAAGTTGCAAAATACCTTGCAATGTGTTACCCTCATTTGTTGCAGGATGTCTGGTCTATATTTACTTAAGCTTCTAGTGTCTGTGGCTGTTCTTTTGCCTGGGGTGTTTTGTCACAGATTAATTTTTGGACTTCATTAGGCAAGCATTTAATTACTGTGGGAATAACAGGACATGTTTAAACAGAGAACTGTACTAAATTCACAAAGTGTACGAGAAGATATTTAAGGAGTCCCGTCAGATGGCTAAGAAAAAGTAAATATACTTGTTAACTGTGGGAATGTATGCAAACAAGCCAAAATTCAACTTCTGAAATGCTAGGACTGGGGCATGAATTGTGATTTCTTCTGCATTTGACGGTTTTCTTTTCCCGTACACCTCTTCTTTATTTGGCATGGACTAAAGAGGTTGGCTTACCACTATGTGAGGTCACACAAGCATCTCAAAATGCTCGTCTTTGCCTTTTTCATTCTCTGAGAAGCAACAGACCAAAGATTCAGAAGAGTTCGGGATGCCTGCCTCTGAACCTGGAGGGAAACTTGTGAGATGAGGATCATGTGTCCTTGTGTCTGTAGGAGCTGTTTCTCAGAGGCCTGGCAAAAGTGCCAGTGCTGGGACTTGCACATATTATTGTTCCTGCATGAGTGTTTAGGCACCTTCATCACTGAACCAATGCTCAAAGTGTTTCTGGTCTACCTCCACCAAAGTATTTCTCTTTCAAGAACCCTGCCAGGGTTTGCAATTCCCACATGCCTGCAACAACTTTTGCGATTTTTTGCCTCTTAATTTGGATATAGAGGTGCATTTTCTCCTGGCCTCACACTATGGTGACCATGTGCTCATGCTCCTGTGTTTTTACAGTGTCTGCAATGGGAAAAAACAGTCCCTTCAGTGTTCTTTTTCAGATAGCAAGACATGGATTTTCAATGCGAGAATTAATTACATTACAGGATCACAGACTGCAGATTTAATTTTGTGTCATTTCACCTTTGAGCTCAGCAGTCCTCAGAGGTTTCTGGTAAAACATATCAAGATGACAACAGACCATATTGTGAGGAGGTGTTTTTTATTTGTTGCTTTGTTTAAATCACTTTTACAAGCTTACTGACTTCCAATGGAAAGTGATTTGCCTCTCAGCATTAATGTGGCTAAATCAGCCTTGGGCCTGTTTGACTTTCTCAGAGCCTGGGCAACCCGCTGGTGATATAAATGTCTTAGAGATCCCTGAATGGGGAAGAGAGGAAATCTCCAAGGCCAGCATGGCCTGAGCATTCTCTTCAGGCCATGCAAGGTTTTTTAATAGCCTTATGAGCACATAATGTGTAAGTAAAATGAGAAATATTCTGAACTACAAGAGCTTGAACACAAATTGTGCTATTAATTGACCAAATCCATTGCCTAAAATGCTTTCTCCCTTAAATATTGTCAATTATTACTTTATATCTGGATCTGGAAGAGTGCTGATTGGAAGTAACTACTTTTTGAATGATACCTGCCAACCAGCTTTCCCACAAGGACAGCTTATCTGCCACAGCAGAGGGAGAAGTGAGCGCTATGCAGTTTATCACCAGGATCTCCCATGATACAGCTCTACAACTGTGAATGCTCAAAGGAACCCTTGCCAAAAAGCATTGGCTGCCGCACTGCCTGGGACAGCTTCCACCTAAAACAGACCAGCAGTACAGACCTCTGGTGACTTTTAACATTAACAAATGTCACCAACTAAAGCAGCTTCACAATTGAAAGGCTAAATGACAACTTAACTTTGCTAAAACTTTTCCTTAGACTAATTCACAAGCACTGTGCTTATGCAGATGATGATGATTTTTATTATTATTAGTGAAGTACAGGCTGCAGCATTTCCCACACAACACAAACCCTCTTCGCTTAGGGGACAACCCTCTATGAAAACAGATATCATTAGTATAAATTAACCCAGGAGAAAGAAGTTTAAGGAGTAGGTTGACTTAACAGTTCTGCAGCATTGGTGCTGTTACATGACTTCGGGTTGGGTCACTGAGACAGTGTCGGAGAAGCTGCTCTGCCATTCTCAGGGGTTCTGGAACAGCAGATCCACCAATGATGTCTCACTGTGAAGAAACTGGCCAACGAGTATCCAAGGCAGTTTCTTTTAGGGGAAAAATACTGGGTTAGATTGTGTCCTTTGCAGATCACTATACCACACCTGTGTGGAGGCAGCAGTCAAACCAAGTAATGCAGCACAAGCTGTCAGCGGCTTCTGAAAGTTATTTTACATGTCAGTTGAGTGTACTTGTCTGCAAACACTGCAACCATGACAAAAACAGCCTTTTTTTTTGCTATTTGAATATTTATACACATAATTGCATATTTAAAAATATTTTAACCTTTGTGTGGCAATTGTTGAGATGTGTTTTATTACATAATTTAAAAAACCCCCCACACTATGGCAATTCAAAGTGATACAACTGCTTAGTTTATGTATATAAAAACACCTCCTGTTGGCAGTCATCCATGCAAGCAGCAGGCATAAACCCATTACTTGGTTTCTTCCATAGATCAAACCCAGTCAATCTGTGAGGAGGACAGAATCCTTTCTAACAGCAAGGCTCCCTGTAGCCGTCTATCCAGAAATCTCCTCCCCGTTGTACAGAAATTTTCCTCAAACAGTAACAAAATCAGCACTTGCTGTTCGAGGGTCTCATTCAGAGCACAGAAGGATTTCTCCCAGTGCACCAGGCCCCCCGAGAATTCTTCTGGCATCTGGGGGAACCGTTTGTTACGGAAGTTACTCCAGATTGTGTGTTGGGACACCTGGCCACGTTTGTGTTGCGGTAACACTTCAAGGCATGCCCTTCTACTCCCCTCCCTTTTTTCTCCTCTGAAAAAGTGACTTGTGAAAAAAGATAGGATTGCAGAAAGTTCTGTGCTGAAGGCAATAAGCACTTTACTAGGCTCTACGAAGCAAAGACTTGAAGCCACGACATGTCCAGGCACGGTTCAGACCGTTGCCTTTCAGGAAGTTAGTGCCAAATGTCTGCTGCTCTCCTCGGATTGCTATGTTCAACCACCCTGAAAATGGCATTGCTGCAATGTGCTTAATATATCGGCTGAAGTCATGAGGCCTGTTGTGTCCCTGCCGGGATCTGACCAGGATTTGACTGCACACTTCCTAGCCATCAGCTGTATGTCAGGAACACGTATGACTCGGGCTGCCAGCCTGGGGCAGCCCACAGGAATGAGAGGCTGAAGACCAAACACAGAATTGTACAATACTGCCTCAGTAAAGCAGTGGAATGGGAAAGTTTGTCCAAAAGGCAGAAGAGCGGGAGATTTGGGGATGGCAAGTGAAGGATGGACTGGCTTAAATTCCAACAGCTTGTGGTTCTGCTGCAGCCCCAGTGCAAACGAGCAGGATAAAGTGGGGACAGCAGCTGAAGCAGGTGTAGGAGTGAAATCTGAGCTCCCCAAGTCAGGCTGCCCTTACGCCACAGAACAAATATAGGAGCGCAGAGGGCTGCTTCTCGGGTGATCCGGACAGAAGCGTGAGCAGGAGCCCACACCCAAGACGGACCAGGCACACAGTTACCCGTGTGTGCTCAAGGAGCCCCAGCCACGGCAGCGCTTGCGGAGCTGCTGGAGTGCTGTCAGGCAGACTTGCGACCGTGCAGCCCTGAAGCACAGCATCGCCATGGCCAGTAACCGGCCATCAGCTTTGTCCCGAGTCTGCAAGGCCTCAGACTCTGCCTGAACTTCTCTTGACCTGCCTGCAGCTTTGTTTTACTTCGATTAGCTGTGGCAGCAATTTCTGTCAGTGACCAGGTGTCTGTATCTAATGTGTTTTACTTTTTAGTTTATCTTTGTGCGGTAGACCAGCAGTTTTATATAGACAACAGTAACAAGCAGTTGTTCTGGGTAGAAAGAGATGTTTACAACTCTGACACCATGATGTCCTGTAGAGCAATACAGGGCTGGTACGGTGGCAGAGGCGTCGAGAAGTGGAGACACGAGATGTGGCGTAGAGGTGTGCAGGAGTAAGAGATGGGGCACAGGCTGGCACTGGAGACCCCACAGCCATAAACAGGTCCGTAACAGTCAGTTAAAAGAACCTGCAGACCTGGAGCTGGACAAAGCTGGTTTTGGGAGTAACAAAGACAACAAAGAAATGGTATCTAATATACGTAAATGGGACCATATATAGTAAATTTGGATGTTACCTGGACCTACAGACCAATTAAGAAAGACAAAGATGTAAATGTGTGTTAGCAAACATACGTATATGACCCTAAGCAGAAGGAAGATTGCTGTTACTGTATAACTTTTTCCATACGTAAATATCCTACCTGCATTATTATTCTTTGTTTTTCTGTACTAATTAGATCTAGACTAATGATGATTCCTGAATTAAACTGTGAAGATTTGCATTATACTAACAATAAATTCTTGCCATTACTTATACATATAAGGAATCCTTCTTTTTTGCCCGTAAGCAAGATTTTAAACATAAAATCGAACACACATTCTATTTATTTGTGTAGCTCTTGCAGTGTCCCAGGAAGAGAGGCACTATCCTGAGTGAGCTGTTCATGGAGCGGCCCTGGTACCTTCCCAAGATATGGCTGAGAGAGCAACTAGCAAATGTATGGCAGAGGGGAACCAAGTACCTACATCATCCTGATTCATCCAGCACATGTTTTCACTATGTGACTACACCCTTGTTTCCCACAGATTTTAAGCTTGAGATTTCTTAATTTAACATATGATCTAATTATGTACTTTTGACACTACCATAAAACCGTTGTCCTTATTTTTAGTTTTTCCTCTTCTTTTCAGTGTTCTGAAGTAAGTCTCTAGATTGAACACAGGATTACTCAGGAGTTCAGATTTAAATGCTGATTTTTGTTTAAAGATAAGCAACAGTAATTACTACTAATTGCATGTGTACAGTTCTTACACAGCAAGTGCATAGCACTTTTACAAATATTGTTGGAGTCAGTCTTGTAGTGCCAAGAAAATGTAAGTAAGCATAAATTTGGGCACTCAGCATGAAACAAATCTGGTAATACATGTGTGTAATGAAAGCATGTAATGGTTTATGCTGATTTACTAAGCCCATTGACTCACTTTGTAACCAAAACCCCATTAAAGGAACTGGGGAGTGGCTGTGTAGGACAAGGGGCAAGCACTGTACTCCCTAGAAGGGCTTGCTAGGGCGGGACACTGTAAACACAAGGCAGAAAGCTTGAATTGATATGTATTTCCTCACTTTATTTCTTTTTTATGGTTGTCAAATTCCAGAAAGGGACGAGTTACATTGACTGTGTCATTGAGCAGGTTGGGCTCAACATCTGTTCATATTAGAACTGCATCTGCTTTGAGATGGGAGATTTGAAGAAAGCATAAGAGGAACGCTGGAGCAGCAAGTATCGCCTCAGCAAAGCCAGACTCTGGCTTTATTTGACAACCACCATATTTCCTTTTATAAATTGATCAAATCAATTTATAAGCACTGTTACATTGTTTGCCCTTATAACTCCCATTGGAAAGTTTTTTCAGAAGCTCACTAGTTTGTTCTACTGTCAGTAAAAACCAACTTGGGTACCTTGATACCCACTGTGTGCTTTAATTTGAAGAGCACACTTCCTTTCATGTGCTGCTTTAACTAAAAAATTACTTTAAAGTTCCATTCCCAGTGATGGTCCTGCACTGGGAGCTGCCCTTACGGAGCACCTGGCATTGCTGCTGTTTCCAGTATTCTGAGTCATTCATGTGTTATTTTCTTCACTTGTTGCCAGTGCCCTAAAGTAATCAGTATAACTAATTTGCCCTAAGTGCAACAATTTCACTGCAGTGAATTGCATTTGCCATCACTTTGCTATGTGTGTTTAAGATGTTTTCCTTAATTATTCCATTGATACCTTTCTGCATTATTTTGATTTAGCTACTCAGCATGCTGGATTGGATTGACAGCCCAGAATTCAGTGTCCACTTGTCCTGCCCTGCATTACAGGATTTTTTTCTTTTCCATTGGCAATGTTCATGGATTCTTAGCAGAAGGAATGGAGATCAAATTAACAAAAAGCTGTACATTTCCTTTGCTGGTATTAAATAAATGCTGTACATTTCGAGTCATTTCAGCCATTCAATCCATTTTAAATCATTTTCAAACCACTGTCAGACAGCCAGGGGAATCTACTGCTGAGCTCTGCTATTCTTAAGAAGAAAATGTTGCACTTGCATTTGGAATAGCTTATTAATTTTGCTTTCTAAGTACAGCTAAAAATCAAATATAAAATGTGATTGAAAAACAAGCCAAGAGTTTCCAGTGCTACCTGACATAAATCACAACCTGTCACCAGCCAGTGACCGACTCCATGCCACTAGGCAGGTAAGTCCTAAGCTTAACAGATTCCAGTGCATGCCTCATGCAATTTAGATGTTTTTCAACATCTTCTGCTATTAACATCTTCCAATATAACTCCAATACTATAATGATTTTATTCTGGTATTTATTAAGCAAGAGCGCATGTTGTGTGGTAGACAGTTTTTGCCATGCAGCTAGGTGGCCCCTTCTTAGGCTGTTGATATAGTTATGACAAATTGTTCTGAATGAAATGCACTGCAAGTCAGTAATTAATCTAGTAATAAATTGCTTTTAGCTGCAGTCACTAAACTTTGTTGTGGAAAAATAAGAAAAGTTGCTAGAAAGAATTGGCCAAAATATTCAAGAATTTGTACTTGAAAAATACTGAAAGAACTGTAAGTCAATTGTGATTTTATGAAGATTTTCTCCCTGAGTGCAATTAAAAATGAACCATTTCAAGCAAAAGAGGTTTATTATAGCAAATAATATAGTTGGTTATAGGTTTGTTACAGCAATGGAAAACACTCTGTCCTATGCAACATTTCTCCCCAGAATGTCAAGACACTAGCCACCAGTTTGGCTGCTTTATTTTCAGCCCAACACTACAGGGCACTTTAACATTCTGTTGTGTGAAGTATCGGTCAAAATCTCCAAAGCTCTTTGCTATATAGTAAAAGTTAACACCTCCAAGTTCTTATGTTTGTATTCGCTCACTGACGGCTGTTTTCCTGCATGTTCTCTCCTAACTGACCAGCTGCTGAATCTCATCTTTGAACATATTGAAGATGAAGCTGTACAACTTTTTTTCTTGAGCTTATTAGAAAACAAGATTATGTTTGTGGAGCAAGTCCAGCGTAATAGCTTTAATGAGCATATGAAGTTGGCAGCTTGTAGCATTCATGTTGAGTTAAAAGTTGTTCTGTAGATAAATTTGTTTTAAACTTGCATACTGCTGGGATATCATCGTCTTTTGCAATCAAATGTCTACTGAGAAGCCCTATTGAGATAGACATTGAATGATGTTGTTGCAGCTTCAGTTGACAAATACTCACTGATAGCTTGGACCGGTTTTAGCACAGGCAGCAGGCTTTCCAGAAGCTGCCAGTGTGCTCCTCTCATGTCTGGTTTGGGGCCTTCTGCATTTCCAAGGACATTTGCATTGTGCAGAGTAAGTACTGTGAGCCATCCCACTTCCAGTGTCCATTCAGTGTCTTACAAAACACTGCTCATCCTTGCTTTCCAGTGCTGCCTTGGATCGTGACGTATCAGCAGCCTTGTCACTGTCACCTTTCATTGGGGAGAGCTGAACTCCAGTTCAGGGAGCACCACCAGGCAGGTGGAAGCCTCAGCTGCAAAACCTCACATTTGCAATCTGTTTTCTCCCATGATCAGTAGAGCCTTGCACCATTATGACAATTGAAGCTCCGAGGCTTCATTTTGAGGTTCTGAAGAAATTCTGACTTTCCGAAGAAACGTGTATTTTTGGTCAGTTTTGCCACTGTTCTGATGTTTGCTGGAAGTGCTCCAACATGAGCAGTTGCGCCGATGTTTGACCCAAAAAGCTGAGATCTTCATGGCTGCTAAATTAGCGCTGCACCACCTTTCCCCACCTTAATAAAATACCCACAGGCATCTAGCAGGTGTGTTTCTTGATCCGCATAGTAAGTTCCCCTTCGTGTCAGGTAAAAACACAAATAAACCACGGATTGAACAAGGAAGCCTCCAGCTGTGAGTTAAGACTATGGGTACTGAGTGATCCTATGTTTCAATGTTACTTCTTTGTATTGCTCATGAGCTTGGTTGTCATGAAAATTAGATTCTTCAGCAGAACTAGTGGGAACCTCCATTATGATTTCAAAACAGATTACTGTTTTCTAAGTTCAGAAAATAACAAATTTCAGTGAAAAATAATAGCTGTATAATTTTATGTCCTAGCATGACACACAGGTGCTAGGAAATGACTACTGTTTTTTTACAGAGAGAAGTACATATTCTTTTTAAAACTTGTTTGATTTAGTAGCTTTTAAAGTTATTAACCTTTGTTATGGTGATCGGTTATGGATTAAGAGCCCTCATTTTGTCCCCAAGACGCAAATGTATTTGCCCCTGCAGCTACTACAGGGAACAGAAGAAAGTAACAAAGGAGTCGCTTCTGGAAAAAGTATACCTAGAGCATCTTCATCTTGTTGATTATCAATCCTTAACACTAGCCAGCCTGCAGTGGTCAGTGGGTTAAGGTAATGAATGAGGCAGTAAAGAGACAACCAGGAAGTTTGGATGATAAAAGCCATTTTCCCAGAAATAAGCAGAGAAATGCAGTGACAGACCAACCCTGTGGAAAGGCATACTGACAGCACGACCCAAGCACTCGCACCCATCACTGTTGACTGCTTCTGTTAGCACATAAGTTCGGTCATGGTAAATCAACTGCCAGGGTGGTACAGTAGGGGTTTGCAGCACAATTTGCCAGTCACCAAACTGGGAAATCCATGGTAGGGAGCTCATTATTGGCTGTGTTGGAAGACAGAGCCAATACTCAGGTGGGAATGATATATAAAGCTCCCTGGTAACAAGCTGTGTGGAAACATGGGCCCATTTACCCAAATGAGCAAGGAAGGAAATATCTGCTCCTCAGGCTATTGGGCACGTTAGTGGAATATTCTCTTATTTGGGGAGATTTTGCTTCCATAGTTTGTGACAGTTGTTAGCCCATTAGAAAAGAGTTTAGCCATAACCTAAGGGACTGTTGAATGTCTGTGGGATGGTCTTTTGAAAAGCTGAAAGAGAAATGATGTCTCTTACAGCAAGGCTAGAGATTGGCCTTTGCCTTTGTATCATTATGTGCTCCAGAGAGAAACACCTGCTATTGTACAACATTGGGGAGAGCAAAGGATTACTTCTGGGAGGGGGATAAAAGCCAGGTACAGTCTGAACAACTCAAAAGGATGCAGGTGAAGTGTCTGAAGCAGTCAAGGAAACAAATCCTCCTATTTCCTGCCAGAAGAAAACCATGGTTAAGGACTACGCTGTAAGCAAGGAAACATGTTTGTGTCTGATTTTATTAGGGATAATTGTATGGAGTCCATATTCTGACATGCATAGGTTAAACTGTATTTGAATAACATTTTCCAGAAAAATAGTAGCAACAAATTTAAAAAAGACAATGATTCTTTCACAGAAATGAAGTTATCAAAGATTGCGATAAAAGACCCAATAATCATGAGGAATGGTCAAAATAAGGTTCTCCTGATCCACTGATCCTGTAATTAGGCAGAGAGAAATTGGTAGTTCTGTGAACAATGGGGGTTTTATGCTTTTTGAGGGTAGAAGACAGAAGGACAACACTTCAGTCATCTGAACCACCAGTTCTGTTTGTTGTTTTGGCAGTCTCCTTCCTCCCCAGTTAAGGCTCCTCAGAGACCTGAGCACGGCCTCTCTGCTTCAGGTACCACAGCTAAGATGAATTCTGCCTTCACAAACCTCTCCAGCTTTTAGAAATTTGTCAGGTTCTCTGAGAGAAGTAAAGCTCTTTCCCTCATGATTGTAAGTACTATGGAAAATCAGAAACTGAGGTTTCAGAAGATAAATAGCCAGGAATACATGAATTCTTCAAGATCTCAGTGGTCCAATTAAACCATTTTCTTTATGAAGACTCAGCTCATGAAAAACTGAGTATACTAATAAAACTGTGAGTCATCGTGCCTTTCTTATTGATTCTTGTTATCTTTCTGTATCCAAGGCAACAATAAACATGATTTATGTGCACTGTGTTTAATTTCCTGTGGTGTTCTAATCTCGCGTTGGTGTGGGGGAAAAGTCAATGAAGATGGATGGTGAGCAGAATGCAAACTGGGAGGCAGGAAGCAAATGTGGCCAGAAATTGAGGGGGGTTCATATTGCAGAGATAAGTAACACTTTTACATCTCTAAAGCTGATGCCATTTAGAGCATATTAAAAGAAAAGGAATGATGTGACTGGTAAGGCAGGAAGATGGTCCTGTCTGTACTCACATAAAATGTCCATTTAAATCTCCTTGTGCAGATGATTCATAATACGGTGCTTAATCCTTATGAGCATTGCTTCCTTCCACAGCACTGCTAAGCAGGAACAAGTTTCTGTGAGGATGTCTTCTGTAAAGTCCAGATAATCTAATCTATATTGGTCCTACCTGCTACAGCAGTCTCACTGAACCACATGGACAATGTGACACACATGGCATCACAGGACCTGCCAGTGCCTTCACATGTATTGCCTACATCACACGGGTGTTTTATGGATAGCTGCCTGGAAACAGGCCATAGGCTTCCTGGTGGCATCGTTTGCAAAAAATTAATTCAATCTTCTAAAATATAGGCAGACTAAAGGAAAATTACTACAGGCTATCTTCTGGTTCCTTCTTTTCAGATACGTTGTTGGGGCTTTTTTGTTTTGAAACAACATTGAAATCAGCTGTGAAAGCCCCCACTTTTATTTATTGGCTCTGATAATATCCTCTGTATGGCTGTGTTCCAGTTACTGTAGAAATGGTGCTATTTAACTAAATGTTATTTATCTTTGCACAAGGGACAGTTAAGCCTACAGCTTCTGACAGAGTCATGACCCTCATGCCTCCATGTGGACCTCTGTAGGGAGGTACGATACAAAAGAGGCACCACCGGCTGCCTGTGAGAATTTGAATGAAGACGAGATGCCAGAGCACTTGATTGAAATGGGAATCGGTGCTGAGGACGGCTACCAGGAAAGTGCTTAAGAGTGAAAGTGCAAATACGTATTGACTTCTGTTCCTCATAAGATTACTTACCATGGCTCAAGAAGCCAAGAGCATTGATTTGAAAACATGTCAGTTATGGACACAGAAAACTTAGAGGCAAAGTAACTAGACTTCTAGAAATGTCGTATACTTCTGTAGAGAAAGCCTCAGAGAGAAAGAAAAATGCCTTTCCAAGGAGCAGCTATTTGTAGGGCCGTTGCAGCCCCTGGAGAGGAACATCCTGGGAAGCCCAGCTTTGTCTCCGGTTGTTGTTTTTGGAATAAGAAAAAGGTCACAGTCTGAGGCAACAATAGTTTAAGCCTTTGTGAGCAGCTCCTTCTTTATGGTTCATTTTGTGGTCTCACCAGTAAATTATATTACTTTTTCTTCCAGAGAAAAGCAGCCCTACAGTTAGAGAAAAGCCTTTTGGGTTCTGTTCCTCAGCTCTGCTATCCCTCCCTTCTCCAGTGAACACAGAGATCCTTAACCTACTTTTACGTTATTATGAGGCTCAGAGCCTGTGCCTGCTCCCTTTGAGGACAACTGGAATGCTGCCATTGACTTAAAAAAGAGCATGGGCAGGCTTCTCGTTAGTTAACATTCGTAAAGTGCTTGGAGGTACTTAGGCAACAGATGTTACATAAATGCGATTAATATTGTAACTTCGCTATCAATACTGCGATGCTGTACTGCAACTTGGTCAGCAGGCATCTTAATTCACACTTAAGCACTGCGTTTGCAGGATTAGGTTTTAGTTAAATGCAGATAAGTAATTTTTCCATATTCAATGCAACTATTCATCTATATAAAGCTTCTACTTTAGTCTCCTAAATAAGGAAAACTCATTTTTTGTGTGTTTCTGTTTGTGTGAAAACTCTTTTAGAAGTATATATTAACACAAGCTCTTTATTTCTGGTACAAGTATAAAACATAGCTGTTTAGATGTCATATGCTTGAATCATCACAGATGTCCAGGGGATAGCAATATAATAATAGATACAGAAGGCAAATGCTATTTAATACTGATCATCCAACCGTTCATGTTAGCTTTTTCCAGTTAATTGTAAAAATTTAGCTCTATCTTCCAGTGATACAGAGAAGTCCTCTAACACTGATGAGTTATATAGGTTACATTAGTACTTTGCTGTAGTTTTTTACTTGCGCATTCTATGAGAACAAAGTTATTTCTTTATCATTTTACAGAATTTACATTGATGTTTCTAATTTTATGGGCATTTCTTAGCGATTTCAAACAGGAATCTTCAAATTTGGGCAGTATTGCTGGACTCTATCAGCTTCAGGCCACTACAGCCAGAGATTTGAAAAAGAACTTAGATTCTTGGAAAGACAGATGAATGTGAGTCCTTGAAATCACCTATTGATATATAATGGCAGCCAGTGCGGACACCGAAAGGTGGATGCAATATGCTCACCTGAGAAGGATCGCTGGCAGAGAGCTGGTAGAAGGAGGCAGATTTTGTATGAGTCACGGCTGGTTGCAGCAGCAATGGCAATGGGCTAGACAGTGAAATCCAATGGCTAGAAGGGAGTAACAAGCACAAATCCCTGTCCTGTGTAGACAAGTCACCTACACAACGTACACTTTATGTTGTATGAGCAGAGCCATCATCCATTATGAAAGCTATATATGCATTAACTGATTGATTTAATTATGGTCTGTGAACCACTGACTTGTTTCCAAAAATTCAATCCACAAGGCATCAAAAGTCTTTTGATAGGTTTTCTAATATGATGTAAAATTGTCCTTTTGTATCACACCCCTGCAATTCTCCATCAACATTCTTTATGCATTTCTGTTGCTCAGAGCCTAAAATGAATTTTTTATAGCAGCTCCTTTGTGTATTGTAAGCACTTTGTTGTCATGTGCTGCAAGGATTAATCAATTCGGTTATCCTTAATAAAAACAATGTGATGTAAATGATTAACACGGCCACATATCTGTCATTTCAGATACTAGTTTACTTGGTTGAGATCATAACCAATGCAATTTGCAGATCATCCATGGATAATATACTTGAAGAGCAAAGCAATCTTGTAAAAATGAACATGAGTTCAATAACAAAATAAAAATATAGAGAGTACAGAGGAAACCTACTTTGCATTTGAAGGGGAAAACATAATGCACCTTATCAAATCAAATATTCAGCACTTGTATTCCCACATTTCTTTCATGTCAAGTACATGAAGAAAGCAATTCTTGATATAGACAGCTGTCTTACTAGTCTTTAACTGATGGAGAACCTGAGGTACATGGATAGTTAGGGCAAATACTTGCAAGCAGTGGAACTGATCAGAGCTTTTCATTTCTTAGACACATAATGTGAGACGCTTGGAGTGTGATGTGAAGAAGTATTTAGCCCATTATTCCAGTCATGGCCTAGCAAACGTAATGCCAGTTCTTGCATCTATTGATATATTTGGTGTCTGAACACTTTGAGTCACAACCTCTTTACAGAACAGGATGTTCAACTGTTACTCACTGTAACTGCTGCTTTGCAGGCACTTAAAAGGTTAGCATTTTCAAGGCTGCTGTTCCCTTCTGTACAAGTATGACCTTTCATTCTCTTAAATTATTTGTCAATATTAAAATGCAGGATGCTTCTTTGCACTCTGCCCACCAGATGATGCAGATCTTTTCCTATAAAAGTTAGGTTTGCATTCTTAATTTCCATTCCATCAGTCTTTCTGCTGCACAGGGATATTAAAGCTAGCTCTAAATGAGCTCACTGCAGGCTCATGTTGCTGAACAAACCCATGCTCCCAACTTTCTCCAGGCTTCACCAGTTCCCTTCAGCCATGTACCAGCTCTGAAGTGCATACCATTTCTCAGCCAGTTCAATGACTGGCAAGGAGCAGATCTGGACAAGGAAGTGGAATTTGCCTGCAATTTGCCAGTCATAACCACAGAAGTGGCATGCTAATGCTGCTTACCAAGTTAGATGAACGAGCTGAGTCAGAGAGAGGTTGGGAAGCTTCTTACAAAACTTCATTGCACTTTGTGGACATAATCTTTTTGCTCTCTCTAAAGCTTATGAGCAACTACTTTATACAGTCTTCAAGGTGACTAATTAAAAATTTAGTTTAACATATAGCTGCTTAAATAATTTAAATTCTGTAGTGGAGTTAAATCGTCAAACTGAGTAATAAGGATGGGTATTTTGTCTACCCCACCTCTACTCGAATTCATCCAACTCAGTATTTTACGCCTGTAAAAGCTTTACACTGAAGTTTGGAGAGAAATGTTGTATATAGGTTCCTCGTTGATTAAGTGATAAGGTCAATGATAGCCAGTGCCTGATATATAATGCATTGAACCTGAAGATCCTTCAGACTGGGCTTCCATTTGCAGGGAGAAGACAGGGAAAGCAGTTCCCTTAGTTCTGGATGTCTAGGGAGAGCCGGCTCCATTCTTCCTATGCACCTCTAGCATCTGTCAGTTACAGATGTATATATTCTTTGTTCACAAGGCTGGAAAGAACCATTTTGTCATTGTAGTATGACCTCCTGCATAAAATGCTACAGGGCTGCCTGACATTAGCTGTTGTCTAAACTAGAGCACAAATATCCTGTCTTGATGTTATCGAGTGCCCCCTCAGCAAGTTTGCAGATGACACCAAGTTGGGTGGGAGTGTTGATCTGCTGGAGGGTAGAAGGCTCTACAGAGGGATCTGGACAGGCTGGATCAATGGGCTGAGGATAACTGTATGAGGTTCAACAAGGCCAAGTGCCGGGTCCTGCACTTGGGTCAACCCCACGCAGCGCTACAGGCTTGGGGAAGAGTGGCTGGAAAGCTGCCCAGCAGAGAAAATGACCTGGGGGTGCTGGTCGACAGCTGGTTGGATATGAGCCAGCAGTGTGCACAGGTGGCCAAGAAGGCCAGTCGCATCCTGGCCTGTATCAGAAATAGTGTGGCCAGCAGGAACAGGGAGGTGATCATCCCCCTGTACTGGGCACTGGTGAGGCCGCACCTCGAGTGCTGTGTTCAGTTTTGGGCCCCTCACTACAGGAAAGACATTGAGGTGCTGGAGCGTGTCCAGAGAAGGGCAACCAAGCTGGTGAGGGGCCTGGAGCACAAGTCTGATGAGGAGCGGCTGAGGGAGCTGGGGCTGTTCAGTCTAGAAAAGAGGAGGCTGAGAGGAACCTTATCGCTCTCTACAACTACCTGAAAGGGGGTTGTAGTGAGGTGGGTGTTGGTCTCTTCTGTCAGGTGGCTGGAGATAGGACAAGAAGAAAGGGCCTCAAGTTGCGGCAGGGGAGGTTGAAGTTGGATATTAGGAAAAATTCTTTACTGAAAGGGTTGTCAGGTATTGGAACAGGCTGGCCAGAGAAGTGGCTGAGTCACCATCCCTGGAGGTATTCAAAAAGTGCATAGACAAGGCACTTCAGAACATGGTTTAGTGGGCATGGTTGATGGTTGGACTCGATGATCTTGAAGGTCTTTTCCAGCCTAAATGATTCTATGATTCTATGATTCTATGTTAAAAATGACAGAAATGAGCAAGTAACTGCAACCTTTAAATGCTCTCAGTGTTAAAAAATTGTTCTTTGTTTATAGTCAGAACGTATCTAGCATCAGTGTCGTTTGCGTGTAATGTAGAGGGGTTTTTCTCCCCTCTGCTTAGCATAGCCAGTTATTAAGGCAGACCCAGTCCTGCCTAGAAGCTACCAGTCACAGTCATCCCTTGCGCAGCTCTGCTGAAACAAATGGCGTTTATCTCAGAGACTCTGCTAAATGTAATCTACCCTTTAAAATACCTCTACAATCACATATGGATTATCTACCTAATGCATTTTTTCTTAGTTTTTGAAATAAGACTTATTCCCAATTATGTAGCTTCTTTTTCTCCACAGCGCTTCACAAGAGTGGACAATTGTTGACTAGAAAGTGGTGTACACCATAGAACAAGGTGACTGATTTCATACTTGAAAAACTACATGGTCTTGTCATTTACAACAACTTGATTTTTTTCTTCAAATGATTACACTCATGAACTGAAGCAAGAAAAGTAGAATATAGACCAGTACAGAGACAAAAGCAGCAGCTTATTACACAATATGGAAAGCTGCAGATCTGTTTTATGCTTTCTCAGAATATTCAGGAAATATTTTGTTATACTTGGTATTCACACCTTCTTAATTCAAAGAGACTCTAATGTAATCAAATCAATATTGTAGCACTGAAAATCCTTATATCAAGCACGAGAAGTTTTGTGGTAAAACGAGAAACACAAAAAGCTGTCCAGAACATTATATGTCATTTAACTAACTTGTTAGAGCTGATTTATTAATGAGAAGGTCTACCTATACAGGCTGTTATTTGTCCTAATTTTAGTAAGGATCTTAAATACATGTAAAGTCCACCCAAATGCTGAATATTCTCTTTCTGATCCTGAAGCCCCTCTCGCTACCAAACAACAGCTCCAGCTTGTTAAGAGAATCCCCTGTGCTATGACCACAGTGGGCAGAGAGTCTGATGTGACCACCATGGAAGACAGTAAACTTGTGTTTTTTCTAGGTTTGGACACCTCTCCCACAGGTAAACTGAATTATTAGTTTCAATGCTCAGGTTTTGTTTCCTTGAGCTCTTAAAAGCACTTGACCTGCATCATTCTTGTTCTAGTACTAACAATCTCATTAATGATGTACCTACAAAGATTTTTTTATGATGTGACCCTCTTTTGTTCTTTCTTTGCTCATTTCAAACTTAGCCACAATCCCAAACAAAGCCATACAGCCATAAGCAAGCTCGGAACAATATTTAGCAAATGTTGTGATTTGTGTGGATATCCATTTTCATTTCAAATTGTGCCTTGTTTTGCAATCATATGGGTGCACTATTTGTAATTCACCAATGTTCTGTTATTCACCACATTATGCAGTTTATTGCTGAACATTTTACTATTTCTTAGTTTATTTTTAATCAGTTTACTGTTAAACAGTTAAGCAAGGACATACATACGTGGACATTGAGAGAAGACTGACTCTGGGCTGTAAAAAGGAGCCAACATTTTCAACCACATGGTCAGTTTACTACTTCTGCCCTCTAGCAGAAAGGTAGCATCCAGACTCCCAAATAAGATACTAACATTTTATTGCTAATGCTGGGCTGGCTATGGATAATAGATTTATACTGTTATAGTCCTAATGAGTTCACCACAGCAACTTAATTAAGCAATTGAACATGACAGGCATTGTAGGGGGATTATTGCATACCTTTAATAAAACATAAAATAAAAAGGGAGGCATTTCAGCTACCAAGAAACCTCTGAAAACAAATCTCCTGTCCACCTTATTGAAACAAAAGAAACTAATGGAATTTTAAGAAAGCAGAAAAGAAAATACGTCAGTCTTGCATTTAGCAGTCTGAGGATTTTTCCACCACTTGGAAAAATCTGTCCAGAACACTGTATTTATTTCTCATAATACTTTGTATGGTGATTTTTACCCTGGAATCAAAAAACAATTCAAGCAATGGTTTAATGTTAGGATCCTTCTCCGTGTATTCTGACAAAGAGCATGAATCATTCGGGAACTGACCTCAAGGTGTCCTTCTGAGGAGTGAGCAGAGATGCAGACAATCTCCTTTCACGGAGGTTTATTTCCTTTTCTGGAGACAACTGCAGAGGCAGTGGAAAGAAATAGTGTTAACAGCTAGGAGTTGGTGGGATGGAGCCTAGTTTACTTAAGCCAAGCCCTATATTATTGTCAGAACTTTGCCAGACCAAAGTGACAATATGAATTGCAGCAGCCAAATTTGTATTGACTAATGACTTGGGTCTAGATCCGGTTATATAATACAGAAACACCCAAATCACTTATTTCACTAAAATTATGAGGAGAGCTGAAATTCTGCCATGCTAATAAAAAGAATTTTATCTGCGTAAGCCAGGTACTTATCACAAGCACTCTACTGACAGGGGCTACCAGCATAGTTGTACTGTAATGCCTCCCACGGCCTTACCTTCAGTCTTTCTTACCTAAATGTAATATGTCAGAGAGGGAATTAAAAGATTAGGCCAGTCAGAGCCAAACCAGGAGGATATGAATCTACTCTCCTTTTCAGAATTTTTGAGATTAGTATGCTGCAGACTGCATGGAGAAATAATAAAGACTTTGATTAAATCTGTTTCAACTTGGAGCCATGAAACAAACAGTAACATGGAGGGTATTATGTTTAAGCCTGCATTTGCAAAAGGGTTTGGCTTTCTTTTGATCCATGCTTTTCTATTTGAGCTCTACTATGAGGTCTCACTGGGCTATATTCAGTCTTCAGTATCTGAAGGGCACTGATTGTCCCCGTTGGATACCTGATCAGTGTCCTGTGTAGGCAGTAGCTACATATTCATTTAACACAGACTCTCTACTGTATCGATACTGTATTGTATTCTGAAGGCTATTCAAAAACCAAACCATAAACTTCAGCTTTCTCCCCACATAGTCCTTGAACTTACCACTAGTATCAAATATCCCCCTCCGATCTTATATCTGATGTCAGTGATAAACTGTCTTTACAGCAGCATGTGCTGTCCATTGAAGAGCAGCAGATCAAAAGATGAAGTTGTTCAACTTATCCTGGAGTTAGCAAGTAGTCAAAATGAAGAAGATGCCTTTTCTATTTAGTTGACTGACACCTGAACAACCACTGATACATGAGTCCATGCTGGTGAAGGAGAAAGAGCTGTGAAGGTGCCTGATGCACTCCTCATCGCAGTCCTCATCTAAATGCCATGGAGGCATTTCTGCCACTCCAGCACCAGAGCGAGGGCTGACATTCCCTTTGTTTCCCTTTCCTGTTATTTCTCTGCTGTGCTCTCTTCCTTGAGCTGAGGATAATCATATTAGGGACATACTGTGCTTTCTATGTTTAGATCTCTAATTAGTTTACTCAATAGGGTAAGTATAATTATCCTCATTTTGAACCATCATAAGAAGATCAAACTATTTGCTTAGCATCTCACCCCAAATCATTTCTGCATATGCTTTTGTATCTATGAAAATCCTACTAATGTATTTCTTTTAGTAATATCTTGTTGCAGTTAGTTCCACATGCTAACTGTGCCCCACATCTCACTTTCAAGCATTTATTTCCAAGTAAACTCCATACTAGACTTCCGCCCACCAGCCAACCCACTGCAGAGGGTAAGAGGCACAGCTGCACAGCAACAGCAGCGAAGCAGACTGCCCCGCAGGGCCCCTTATCCTCTGCAAGGTAAGTAATGAAAACTTTGAAATTTTCCCCATTTACTCTGATAAACCAGGAAAAAAAAACCCCAGTAGATGTATGTTGACATTCAATTTCTCCCAGCCACTTATTGGTAAGCACACCACTTCTCAGAGCAAATATAAAGTGATGCACGTAGAAGTTAAGTAATTTAAAAAAGAGTCTGTGGTTGATGAATCCCAACCTACTTTTCTGTCCAGTTACCACTCCTTTTTATAATGAAGGACTGAAAAGTTGCACCCGTAAGCCACAGTCATTCAGAAAGTTCATTTTTTTTTTCCCCCAGCTCTATTTTATGTGATTTTTTTAAAGAAGAGACAGTTTAAAAGAACCTTAAAAAAAGTTTTTGGCCATTACCTCCACAGTGGCACATGTATTCTGTTCAGCACAGTCATTACATTGGAGCATACAAAACCCCAGCTTTCATTTGTCGAGACTGACTTTTAAGAAGCTTTTTCACCAGTGCATACAATTTGGTCTGTGTGTCCTCTTTGTAGCCATTATTAACTCACAGTGTGGGCTATAAACCCAGGCTTCCTCAGCTGGTGCCAACTGGCATCTGTCACCACTCTCTCCTTATCTGCTACCTCTGCCAGTTCCCAGTGTTAAATGAGGCCAGACCATGCTATCGTCGGGATTAGACCTAATGCACTGAGTTCTGTCTGCCCTGTTTATTTTTACCAACTTATTTAGATTTCCAGTCTGGGCATCTGAGCTCCAGAAATGCTGATGTTTTAATGAGCAGTAAATCCACACAGATGCAAAGCCTGACTATTTTCTCTCACATTTGGCTGTGTGTTCTTAGACAGCATGGAGGAGATGCAAAATCCTACAGCACAGGAAGCTCTACAAAAGTTACTTCCCTACCACTGCCGTGTGTGTGTCCAGGGGCTGGAAGGACCGGGGGACACAAGGAAGGACAATTGCCTGCCTGTGATGAGAGGCACTTGGAGGAGATTGAGCTAATGCTCTGCAGCTATTGACCAGAGAATTGTACTCCTACTATTTCCTAAACTAGCTGTATCTTTATTAGATACTGGGAGATAAAATGGACGAGCAAATAAATGGATTTACAACTTCCTCCTCTAACATGTAATGATGATTAGATAAAAACATTGTATGATCCATTTATAACCCTGATCTGGAACTGATGGAGCAAAATCCAAACTAGGTCAGATGGCAAAGCACAAAGAGCAGTGACACAAACATGAGATATACAGTTTGGTTCCCACATATGGAAGAACATAAAGGAACTCACTGCAGAGAGGCAATGCATCTAGTAGCTATTTAATGCCAATGCAGAAGTATCCTCACCCACCCTTTCCTAAGGGTTCTGGTCCAGTCGATTTTTAGACACAACCAATCTCTTACTAGATATTTCAGACAGGAATACATTGCACTGTTGGAAAATATTTTCCTTCACAGTCAAAACAGAGTTCTCCTCAGTTTCCTCCCTTCATATCTTTTCTTATTACTGCACAAAATTTTTCAGCATCATGGGTGTTTACACCTTCTCTAATATTTATTTGCTTATTTGCTCTTTACCTTCCTTAAATTCCACACCATAACTTTTTGATTTATCAACTCACTACTCAGAAAGTAATAAAAACATCAGGCTTACAATTAAGAAAATAAGGCTAGTAAGGTTAAGAAATGGAAATTAAGCAAGCCTCCAAAGGAAAAAACTGTGGAACACTTCCAGAGGATGTTATAGATAGTAAAATTTTATACATGTCCAGGAAGCAATTAGATCCATGGAAGAAAAACACTTCAAGTGCTGTGAAACAGAAAGATGTGACCTCTCAGCAAGTCAGTTAGTTGCAGATCACTGAAGGATGGGTGGTGAACTGGGGAAGAGTCACCACATGCTTTCCTTGCTCGTCCACTGCTTCCCAAGCATCTTGTGTCAGCCACTTTCAAGGAAAGACTAATGAACTAGATGGACCTCTGCCCTGATTCAATACCTCAGTTCCTACGGTTTTTTATTATCCATTTGGGATGGGTGGATTGCTTGTTTGATTGATTTATCTACTGTATCACACAGAAACTGTGCCAAGAAAACAAATTGCTATATTCATCATAATGTTGCTGGGACGGAGGTCAACAGTGCAAAGCAGCACTTCTGGACTGATAAAGGTATAGCTTGACAGCCTCGGAAAGCAGTTTCAGAAACAGGTGCTCAAGGTGTGTGCTTGTGCAAGTAAGAGATAAAGAGGGGGCAAATGCACAAAAGCAGAAGTGTCACTCGGATTTTGCTCTTCAAGCATCTCGCGTAAGCAAAACTCTCGTGACAGATGATAAGATATATCTTTGTGTAGCTTCAGCGAGAAGCTGTGTAAAATAGGAAATCAAGTGGCACTGCATTTATGGGGGCCCAAGTGAGGCCTGGTGACAATGAGGCGCTGCCCGCAGGGCTGTGAGGTGGCGCTGGCAAGGAGCTGGAAGCATAATTCAGCTCCATCAGTGCCTGTGCTAGCAGGACGCCCTGCTCACCAAAGCCCAGGACAGTGCTCCTTACGAGCAAAACATCAGCACCCTGCAGTGCAACACTGCTTTAAGATGCAGAGGAGTCATGTTTTCCCTGCGTGAAGTTCGTCAGGATGAGCTCCAGGTCATTGGCTGAGGTTTCACTAACTGAAACTTGCACTTTCAGGCCATTACAATGTCACAATCATATTTTCCTGTGCACAGATTCCCCTTTCCTTACTTTCTTCTTTTTCTGTTTCACTCAACGGTGATGCTTGGCTTGTATCATTCTTGGCACAAGGTAATTGAGGGTTAAGTGCCCTGAGTTTAGTGACTGTACTTGGGTCAGAAGAAGGTGAAAGTTGATGGAGACTCATGGACACAAACCAGAATGGGTTTCAGATCTCTGTTTTCTTATTACTTCACAGAAACTACATTTATTTAGTCCAAGGAAGTGAAATTCAATATTGGAATTAATATTTTTTATTTTCCTCAGAAATTAAAAAAATCAGACTACTGAAGTTTCAAAAAGAAATAACATTTTACAACACTTGATTGTTCCTGTAAGCTTAAATGCAGCTATTTATTTAGAAATATTAAGCCCAAACACTTGATGTATATCACTTGCTACTGGGAGAAATAGTCCAAACCAGTCAACTTTCAGCTTGATTCATTACCACCTGGCAGAATGGACCTCTGTCACAAGCAAGGCATTGCAATTTACAGTCCTTACCAGTCAGATGTAGCCCCTGACTATATTTCTCCATGAGCAGATCTAGAAATTGCAGCCCAAATAATTATTACATTCTTGGAGTTTATTAGTTTTTCTTTTAGATCATTTTTATCTATCTGTCTACCAACATAACAAAAGTAGGATTCATAGATCAATTACTTACTGTTTTCTTGATCATTTAATGTATTCTGTGATTGCCTAACTTGGGCTAAGATGGTGACAAGCATCTGTGTTTTTTCATTCAGTTCAGGCTATTTTTTGTATTTGGGGAAGGGAGAAAAGTATTGCCTCTGTTTCTATCAGTGTCAGTGCTCTGATGCACTTCACTCCTGGTTTTCTGTACTTCACTTCCCTTTCCAAGCTATAAAATACTTGGACCAGGTACTACACTCTAAACTGATTCATACATGCTGGGGACAGTTTTCAAGAGCTCGTGAATAGAAGAACGTATTCAATTGTATTATAATCATCTTAGTACATGTGTCTGCAGTAGTCAGCAACTTACAAACATATGCTTATATGAATAGCTTTATGCTTGAGATACTTACAGTGGGTTTGGAGGTTATTCAAGTATCAACATCCTCGTGTACTTGTATATGCAGGATCAGGGTCACAGCTTTCTGGGAAGTCATTTCTAGGCAGGAACATGATATGCTATGTTTCACACTGTGACAGATCTTGTAGTAATACTCAAATATTCAAGAAAGATTCTCACAAGAGTGTGACTCAAACCGGCCTCGACTGTCAGCATGAGTAAGGGATCAAATGCTCAGAAAAGAAAGAAGTATCAAAGCAAGAAGCCAAAGCAGTGTAACTATTCTCTGGTACAGAAAGCTGCTGACAAGCAAAATGCAGCTGCAACCTGGCTGACATAAACACGGTGGTTGCCAATTAAAAGGAAAAATAAAGATAATTAAGAATGTTAGATGGAAGACTAGTTAAGAGTTTACATAACCTGACTTTGCCTTAAACTCAAATGATCAGAGATAAACTAATAAACCAGAATAACTCATGAAGAACATATCTGATGGGTTCAACCTTTGCAGACATCAGAAAAGCCTCATTTGAGGTTTGGTGTTTCTACTACAAGAGCGTAGCTGTGATTTGTGGGGTAATATCCACATCAAATAATTTTCATGCTAAAAACTGTTGAAAAGTAAGTATTTTCACAAAGCAGGACTTTCTTAAAACATTTTAAAGTTTTTAATCAATACTTTTAATTTTCTGTTTTCAATCCCAACTCTAGAATTATTTACCAAACTCTGCATTCCACTTTTTTTTTTGTTAACGTAGCAGGTTTTCTACATTATTTTGACCTGATGATTGAAAATTCTGTTTCTCTCTGCGGTGTCACGTGCTGCCTTATTTGTTGTTGTATTAGATAAATGAAAAATATTTTTAGTTGAATCAGTGCAGCCATATGAAGTCACAAGCTCCTTATGACTGAGCAATATGTTATCGATGTACTTGCATAGTTACATATATTAAATGTATATTTTTCTACAGAAAACTCAAACAGAAGTTGATCTGAAATTGGACAAAAGTTGGTCTGTGTGTATGCTGTAACCTTGGGGATGTGCTGGTCTTCCTGTTTAAGTGTGTTATGGCTGGCCATCACATGAACTGTGTGCCTGATGTGTTGCTGTGAGGATGTGTGCTTGATGACGTTGTTGTGTACCTACTGTGTCGTCTCAGTGACCACAGCGGATTTATTTCACATGCACTTTATAGCCATGTACCTATGCTCTGTGGATATGCCTAGGATTTCATGTGATATTAATTCTGTCTCTTTCCCACTGAATTTACCTTTTTATCTGTTGTTCACTAGGTCTCTCCTCAGTCTCCTCCCACCAGATGACACAAGTGCAGCTCCCTTAACCCTTCCTTGCAGGCCACATGCTGTAGGCCCCTAACAATCCTGGCATGCTCCCCTCCATCTTCTCAGCATCCATCCTAACTGGACCACCCCCCCCCCCCCAAAGCAGTATTTCAGATGGAGTCTAACCAACACTGAGCAGAGAGAGACAACACAGAGCAACTGGAATTGTGAAACCATGCATATAAACTTGCTAAAGACCTGGATGGTTCCATTTAGGTGTAAAGTGTCTTTAGACAGCTCTAAAAAAAATGCAGCAGGTTAAGATCACCCTTGCCCTGGGCAGGAGCACAGCATCAGGGCATAGCTCCTTGGTGGATGCATAGCAGGGCTTAGTGCTTTCTCCTTCATGTTCATTTTCTTCAGTGTTTTTAGCTGATAAACTTTCACGAGTGCTCATTTAATGACCGGGTATGAACACTGCACCAGCTGAGGACTGCTGCCACAGAGCAGTCAGGGCAGGCAATACTTCTTGGTTCACTTACCAGCTGATTCTGGTGGCAAGGGTTGGAAAGGGACGCTCAGTCAGGTCCAGTAGCTATTCCAGCCCCAAAGGACAAATACAGTGACACACACACCTTACTGGTGGCCATACTGAACAACTACCAGATAGATTAAATTAACTCTTTGTCTACTACATCTACCATTAAGTGCAATTTGATCAGCTCTTACCCATCTCTAAGGGAGTCTGAGGCTCTTTGGTTCTGGTACTGCTCCTTGATATAGAAGTTGTCGGTCATGTTTATTGTCATCCTTGAGAATGTTTGGTCAGGACCATCTTTTCTGATGTTTTCTGCTTGCCATAATTTCTGAGGTGTTATGCAGAACTATGGTTCTGCTCAGTCAGGGGCTTCATCACACCTGCCATGGGAAGCCAACCCTCCTCAGCATCCCCTCCTACTTGTGGTCTTCAAACTGCTGCAATTTATGCCATTGCTAAGCCAGCTTAGTGCAAGTAACATTCTGGAAAAGACACAGTTGTTTACCAGTGCTCACCCCAGGGGAATGGCATCTCAAAAACACTGTTATAACATTTTTTCATTTAAATAGGTATAACCACATTCTGGTGAATTTAACTCCCTGAATCCAAAACACATCCATTTCTGGCTTTGCCAGGGATTTGCTTCTGGTTTGCACCATCTCGTAGCGACCACAGCTGTTCCTCCATGTCTCTGTACACCACTTTGAGCTATGTAAAGAATTGCTAACACTCAGTAAGGCCTACATTGCTCGCCTGATAATTCAATATTGCTTTCTCATGTAATGAACAATGACTGGACCTAATGAAGGGTTTGCCAGATGACTGGGCTTATGAGGTCTGTGAACTCTGGTTACAGCTTTTCCCATGACTGGAGGGATTAGGGTCTTTTTTCCAGTTCAGATTCTCTCTCACCACCGATTACAGGTGAACTCATGCTGCAGCTGCTCCTTCAGCCACGGTATTTACAGCTTCCCTCTCTGCACCCTGGCCATCTAGTTTCATGAAACTTTCAGGAATTCAGGGTGGAATTAAGGAGCTGCATTTAGGCACTCGGGTTTAGATGGGCAGGATCTCCCTCTGGAGGCCTTCAGCAGCAACTGCTTCTCTCCCTTGGTTTCACAGAGACCTGTGGGAGAAGAGCTTTGGTAGAGCCAAAATGCTGCTGCAAATCAGATCTCTCACCCTGGACTGGATGTCCTTGTTTTCTGATTTGCCTTACAAACCCAAACCTTCTGCCAAATGTGGCTGCAATTCGCCAGCAGCTTCAAAAGCTCATGGACAGACACCTCTTCCTCCTCCACCCCAAACAGAAAAGCAGGGAGAAGAGATGAGGCTGTTTCTGTGCACTGGACATCGGGCCAGGTGTTGCCAAGCAAGCAGTGCCCAGCGGCAGTGGGGATTCCTTCCTTGATTTTGCTCAGAAGGACACAACCCCAGCTTATCTGACAAGTAGCACCAATGTTAGCATGGGAATAAAGTAGTCTGACAGAAAATGAGTCTCACAAAGAAGATAAGGAACCAGAGGAAACTCTAAACCAACCCATAATAAAGCTTCTAATGCAAATGTTTGAAAAGCATAAAAGAAAGCCAGAATTAACTACTTAGGTCTTTAGACATGTTCAAGGATTAGTGCCACATGTATTACAGAATTATATACTTACTTCATTATCATAGTCCCCCATCTGACCTGTTGAATCACTTTTTTTTTTTTCCCCCAGGTATACTTGGCATCCAATGAAGTATTTCTAGGCATAGGAAGAAAGATAGATAGGCTACCAGTTTTTCCCAACAAAATATTCTGGATGTTATAAAAGGTTTACAGTTGTGAGTTTAAAAATAATAAACATGCCTTTTTTCTGTCAACTGGCATAATCTGTGTTGAGAACTTAGAATCAACCTTTATTGTAGAGAACATGTTGGATTAAATGAGTTTCACTTAGTACTTCCCACTCTTCTTGTACTCCTTTTTTTTTAACTTTCATGAATCTTTTGAAGTCATGTTGATCAGGTATCCCGCTAACAAGCTGGCCTCCATTACACTTTTAAAGGATGTCATCAGACTTAAACCCAGTAAGTTGCAAAACTTGTTTGAAAATTTATACTGTAATATCAATACCTGTGTATAAATAAAAGGCTTCTGTTGAATTTCAGTCAGTTTAGCTGTTATAAAATTCCTGACTAAAGAATTCAGACCGCAATCTCTTTTGAAATTCCAATGGTTAGCAATTGAACATCTCATAATCAAAAAGCATCTTTAGTACATTTAAGATGAATTTTTTAAAAAATAACAGCTAATAGATTTTTCTCAGATTTTAAAAGTATATCTAAGCTAAAAAAATATGATAAATGTCAACCCATGATCTGAAGGGGAGATTGTAGTGCATGTCCATGCATAACCATAAATGTAAGAAGAACTATGGCTTGAATAGTAAGAATAATTCTCAGATATGAGTTACTGGAAGTTAAAATGTTTGTCTGCTGTGTTAGTGACTTTGGAACCAAGTAAAAGGTAAGGCAAGCAAAAATATTTCTGCTCCTATACCAACTAAACGCAGAATTTACTTCTACCGCTAAGAGGCGCTGCTGCATAAGGTCCATGGGCTACTCTTGCTCACCACACTGTGAGATGTAGCCACGAGTAAAATACCTGCAATACACAGATTTTTTTTTATGCTGGACGGTGTATATATTATCAACATATATATGTCTGAATTAATATTGTTCTTTCAACAAAAAAAATCTTTCAGCTTAAAAAATACATTTTACTGAGTGGCTGCTGTATCTTTCTTCAGAAATGTCCTTTATTTTCATTCAGTTATGGAAGGTTTTGTGCTGGACTTGCAATCTCAGAAATCATTCTGAAAGTTATGATGATATGGACAGCAAATTATTTGTGTCTGAGGCTAAGTCCTCAAGATGGTAATTTCTATTAAAAGGAATTTTAGACCTATAGAGTCAACTCCATTTTCTTGAGAGGGTCTGAGGATAGGCTCACAGTGCTTTTACACTATGACACACAGAGCATGTTAAGCAGTATTTTACTCTGCCATTTGTAAAGATGGAGTTTCAGAAGGGTGCTTAGCTAAGCCAGAAAAACACATAAATATTGTTAAAATTGTTTACACAGTTAAGGTGACTGTACCAGCTGGTACAACTTGTTCTAATTTGGCAAGGAGTTTTCTCAGCAGAGTTCACAGCAAGCTGGATGTGGACTGGGATGGAGCAGGGTAGGAATCTTGGGAAGGATTTGCAGGTGAGGAGGGTGAATGCACCTGTAAAACTCATTATCAGTACAAGACTAACATGACCACAGCTCCAGAGTGCAGCTGACCATGCATCATCTAGAAACTACAGGTTGGACTTAGTACGTTTGATTTGGTTTTGCTCTTTCCGTGCTTGCTGTGGAGAGTCTGGAAATCCGAGAGATAAAAATATTAGATTATAAGATGATAAGTGGTCCTTATGGCTCTTCCAAGATGGTTTTTAAGAAGAGGAAGGGAAACAGAAACAGTACTTCACTCCTTGAAGAACTGCAGAGAAGATTTTATGGCTGCAAGTACTGATTAAGCAAGAAACTATCTATCTCTTCAAAAAAGTGTGACATGTAAAAATATGACAATCCGAATTAAATTGATTTAAAGTTTGTCACAATTGCTCTATATACCATTCTCCTGTTAAAAGCTAACTTAACAGCTGTGTCTTTTGAAACTGTTTTTGTTGAATTATTCAAAAAAAAGCACAAACCATAAGGAAAAAAAGGGAGATAAAATGCATTTGTAAAGGCTCTTGTAGCTATAGGCTCTTCGCATCATTTGCTTCATGAAGAAATAAAGCAGACTAACATAGGAGAAAGCAGTAGTTACAACCACAACAATGTTTACTGCTTCCCACTCCTTGCAGATTATTTAACAATTAGAGGAGGGATGTTCTTTTGTGATCGGTGATGTTGGAACTACAAAGCAAAACACTTTCTAAAGAAGTGACTTTAAGGATATGGTTTTAAACACAGCAAAGCTGTTCCAATGGTAAGCTGCTGCTAAAATGCAGTCCCCCTCACCCTTGGCCTTAGCCCTTGGGCTGATGCTTGCCTGATCCTATCACAGGCCAGAGAAAAAAATCTAAACTAACAGAAAACACGCTACCAATTAAAAAAACAGAAGTCAATACATTTTTTGCTAGTGCAACTCCTTTAGCTCATGCACTAGGTGGTCAGACAAGCGCCAGTGCAAGGCAGGGCATGGAACAGGCAGCTGTAGCATGGAGATGGGATCAAGCAGGGGTGTCTGTTTTGGCAGCAGTTGTTGCCTCAGCTTACGTGGATCATCAAATTGAAATCTATCCCTTTCTGCCTTCTATTTCCCATTTGTGACTGATTTTTGTATAGCCTTTCTCTTGCGGGTGAAGAGTCTTTTAAGTTTTGTCTCTATGATTAAGGTCCTCTTCAGACGTTAACTATTATAACATCTAGCTATACTTAGCTGTCTTCAATTGGAAGATTAGTGTTGTTTCCAATGCAATTTTTGCTAGTTAACTTGAAGAAAAAATCAGTTCCAATCAAAGGACTTTGAGAATTTTCATATATATATCTTCTTCCTGCTTCTTTTGCTACATCAGCATCCCACAAATGATCAAGGGACTGTTGAGACTTCCAAGTTACTCTCTCCATCTGCTCTTCAGACTTGTAAAGCAGATTTCAAAGACGTGCCACCAAGACACCTGTCCTACCTCCTAGTGCCACTGCTGGAGACGGTGCTGCACAGAGAGGGGCCTGCTCCAGCAAGCCATGCCCAGGTCCTCATGAAAGGCTCACTGTCCTCTGGCAAACATTCTGCTTTCCAAAAGGAGCAGAGTTATGAAAGATGCAGAAGGCATCATGACCAGAGGTCAAGAAGACACAAGGTATGACTTTAACATGGTAATGATACAGCAGTGTGTGATAACAAGGGGTTGAAAAGCACTTCAGCATATTGCATGCTCTATAGGTGTTCAGGACATGAAAGTAAAATTCAGGGTGATTTATATCCTCTTAGCATTCACATCCCATGCCCGTGAAAGCTCCAAATATCCCTGTGAGAACAAGGGTTTGTTTTCCTTTTAAAATCCTGCTGGTCTTTTGGCCTCAGGTGGCTGAAAGTTCCTGATGTTATTTAACATTGTACAAAAAAGTCTTTTGTCAGTTTAAGAGTGATAGCTCCATTGTGACAGTTTGTAAGTAGAAGACAGTGGCAGAATCAAGACACAAAATTCAGTAGATATAGAGAACAGCTGAGCAGGAAAATGGCTCAGCCTCCTCAAGTAGAGTAGGATTTATAACTGTCAACATATAGAGTAGGAACATAATAAAAATATTCAGTGGAACGTTACCTTTTTAAAATTTCAACAGCATTTTGGTTACAAAAATACTGAAGGTGTTTGTTGGAAATTCTGCCTAATATCCAGCATATCCTTGTATAACTGTTTGCCACTGTAGCAAATTATCAAGACATCATCAAAACAGACCAAATGTAAGACTTTTCTGTATCTCTGTCTTCAGCAGTTGTAATAAAGCTGCATATTCCTTCAGAAGGGTAAGGGTATACCAACAGGGATGGCTTCAGAATTTGTTTCCATTTATCAGCATTCAGCATTAAGAATTTGGTGGAAAACATTCTGAATAATAATTAATTGATGATATAATGATTGTATTTGTGCGAGTACTTTGCTTTCCCATGAGCTCTGTCTTTAACTGCATCCCAGCATAGCATTAGCAGCATCTGTCTTTTGCTTTATTGTTCAAGTTCAGTCATTCTTTCCATTTCTAGAGCCATCACAGAATTCATAATTGAACAACTCCATGTAAAGGAAAAGTGCCTTCTGCCATTATTAAACACTTTGTGCTACAAACATCATAATAAATCAATCAGCATGCCGAAATTTGTTCAAATTACTATAATTCTTGTATCTCAAACTCTGATAATGGTCCTTTAAATTCAAAGCCCATAAACAATGCTTAAATAAGAAATAATCTAAAGGAATGGTAAAGGGACGAAAAAGATAATTTCTCTGGAAACATAGTGACCTTATTGTATTCCATCCAAAATGTCTAGCAACAGCAAGGCAGTGACTGAATGTTAACCACTGAGCAAACCACATAGCATTTCTCTTTCACCTTCCCCTGGTATAAAATTTGGAATAATAATCTTGCTACATGTTGCAGCTTCTACTTAACTTCCATTGGTGTTTTTAACTGTGTAAGGATCTAAAACACATAAGCTCTTCTGCTAGTGCCCAGCTTTAAAAAAAAATCAAGTGATGAGCAGCAGAAATACTGTAGAAACTCTAGGTTGATCTTCATTGTGTTTAAAATTTAACCTTTAACTAAAATGATATCCAAGATTCCTCCTCTATCACCTCTAGAACTGGGCCTTAAGAAGACAAACAATGGTCCTAAGACTTGTGATAAAAATCAGCAGAATTAGCACAACACAGAAATGTAGCATATTAGGAATATTATGCAGTGAAGATGGAAAACTACAGTGCAAGAGGTAAAAGTAATTCCACACACAGTATGGCAGTCACTTCAAGATTTAACATTTTTTGGGTCACAGGCATTCTTGTGTGTGCTGATCCATCCACACATCACGTTATGTCTGATTCTTTTTTCCCAATTAAATAAAATGCAATCTTATTATCTGATTGTTTTTCTGGCAAGGACACTGTGTTTTCCTCTCATGCTTCTTAAAAAGAGATGCAGATTCTTAAACAGCTGGGCATCCAAGAGAAATTATCTCATTCTTTAAGTCTGTAGCGTCAAAACAAGACAGAAATAACCTTTGAGTGCAATGAATATTTTTGACAAGATTAAGGTCCCACGCAGGAAATGGGACACAGAATTGTTTTTAAAATCTTTAATATGCATCTCTCAGAAGAAAGCTGAATTGACTTTTGGAAAGGAAGGATGAAGTGGACTTAGAATTTTCTCGTGGTTGTACCATAATTAAAGTTACTGTTGCCAGACTAATTCATACTCACTAAAAGCCTCTGCTTTCCCCTTTGACTGCATGAGGAATTTGACTGCAGGATGGAGTAAGTTTTTCCAGTAGCCTGGGTAATCCCCACTCTTCCTACCCATTCTTTACATTAGTGTGGTTTTCAGCTGCACTTCAGATCTGAAAGAAGAATTCTTAACAGTTACTGAAATAAATTCCAAAATATTGTGACTAATGCTACAGACAGAGCTATAAATCATCATGCCAATAAAGGGTAAGGTCTAAAAAAAAATTATCTTTGTATTCCTAAGAAACTAGAATTTTAATATAAACCCTGAAGTATCAGGGTTTTTCAGGGCTCTTTGTGGCTCCATGAGTGCTGGAGTCCTCAGGAAGCAATGGAAGCAGAGACCAGGTATGTGTGCAACTTCCTGAAAAGTCCTCAGCTCCTGCTTCCTGCACACCACCACTTAATACCAAAGCATTAGGTGATTTTTGGAAGTGAGATGAATAACCCGGTTTGCTTCCCTGAGGAGTTTTGGGGGGTTTTTGGTGGTGGTTGGTTTTTTTTTTTTTGCTGGCTCAGGAGTTTGAGTAAATTTTCTGGGTAAGCTGGAACAGACTAAACCTCCAAGAAGGAGAGGAACAGCTGTGAATGGAAGAAACATTCCTGCTCAGAAAGGGCTGTCTTTCTCACATTTACTTGAAAAGTATTTATACTTCTATACATATGCCTGTGTAGTCTAGAATATAATTTATTGTAATAACAGGATACTGTGATCTCTGGGAAGAGCTGCAAGGGGCTTTAGAGCAGTAGTGTGGAAAGAGCTACATCCTTCCTGCAGCAGCCAGCCTAGCGTAAAGTGGAACCTACAGTCAGTGGTTAATCTCCATCTAAGTCCGCCCGGAATCCCTGCAGCAAGGAGTATTTGACAAACTCCTGTGATGGATCTGCCACGAAGGCTACTTATTACCTGACTTTCTGCCTCAAGCTGCCGCTTTTCCCAGCATCCTGGCAGTTACCCAGGCTATCAAACGGCAACTAAGCGCCTTTGCTTTTTTTTGGGGGGGGGGGAGATTTAGGAGGCAGGAATTTCAAGGCCGATAGCTGTGCGAAGAGGACCACTGTCATGTGGGTGGCAGGGAACGATATCCAGCAAATTGTGTTTTCAATATCCCATGATCTCAAGTGTCAGAATACAGTGCTCCAGATGGACAACAAACCAGTCATCCTGCATAAGCGTTTCAGGGCCAGGCTGTCTTGTGTGCTGCTGTCACAGGCTCAAGACAACTTGGAACTGAGCTCTATAAATATATAGCTCTTGTGCCCTCCTCACTCATTTCGCAGTTTCCTCAAAGAGCTGACAAAATTGCTTGAAAATAAAGCAGCTTTGCCCGTATGTAGATGCTGATAATGTCATAAATAATTAGAGCTGGTCAGAAACAAACACAGATACTTTTTTAGTATTTTGCCCTAAATCAGGACAAAAAAGTAGCATTTTTTTCTAAAATATTTTAATTGTAAGTATAAATATAAAAGTTATAAAAAGGCATGGTAACACAGAAGTGAAACATTTCCTTCCTTAACACATTAACCTTTTAAGGAGGTAGAACAAAACAATATTCACTTGAATATATGTTTTTAAACTTTTCCACTGAAAATTTTTTTTTGTTTTTTTAACCTAACGTTACTCCATTTTAGAGACAGGGTATTGAAACAGAGCAATCTGCTTCAAACACCATCACCACGCAGCTACCACACTGGGCTCTTATCAGGCACCTTGTATTGCTGTGGTCTACACCTGCACAAACAGATATGTCCCACCCTGAGCTACCATGACAGAAAATCACACCCTTTTTGTCGATCAAGAATGGGTCATACAGATATGAAATGGGCAGAGCTGTGACCAAGCTGAAAGGACTTTGCTGGATGAGGTTAAACAGCCTCACACTCTCACTCAAAATGCTCTATGAATGGAGATACACCAAACCTTTTGTCACGAGAAAAGCTGTGCATATGATTTGCATATTCCAATTTTTTGTGGTTTTCTATGAACCAATGCCTTGGTTCTTGGATGGAAAATGTATGGTTTTTCACGTAACCTCTTCTGTCAGGAATTCTCTGAAGAATTAAATGTAAACGTGAGAAAACCTCAAGTGCTGTAGGATGCTGCCTCAGTTCCAGTAGATTATTCCACATTTTTTACATATTTTCCGGAATTGTTCTTTCTCAGCATGAGAGCCTGAGCCACTACTTTGTACCATAGCCCACCTGTCCTCGTTAAATGGTGACTGGCTTCATGAGCAGCTTCTCACTGACCCAAAGCTCCCACAGGGACATCTTTGGTGGACTACAAATCCCACTTGGACACAAAACTACCATGAACTCTACAATCAGAAGCAGCTTGCTGCAACACAGAAAAGTGTTTTTGCAAGCCAGCACTTGAACATATTCTTAGATTTTAGAGACAGGAAGGCCTTATGTGTGCTCTTCTGACTACCTATCCATCACAAACTTTTAAACAGAAAAGCAAAGTTAACATAGTTTCTGAGAGTCCCTTCTGCTCAACAGTTCAGAAGTCAAGCCCCTCCTGCAGGACCTTCAGTCTGGTCCCTGCTCCAACCTCCCTTTTTAAATTTCAAGCTGCATCCAAATACATCTGAGCTGATCCCTCCACCGCTGTCCTGGGCTCAGAAGAAGAAGAAGGAAGGAAGGAGAAGTTTCTTGCCCAAGCTATTATGAAAAGGGATGTTTTGGCTGTTGTTCTCTATTGTGTTTCCAAAGTAAATCTTCTCATCCCATGATTGTCTGTTCCTCTGCACCCTGGCAGGTCTACCTGACTGACACCATCTGTTACTCCTGTGCTTGGGGAAAGAAATTAGTCTCTTCTGTCTCTGTAGGGAACCATATAAAAACAAATACTGAAAACCTAGTTGCTGTCTCTAATATACTGCAAAGGCTGAAACCAGTGATATTTATATCTTGAGTTGCATTAAATTTAGGCTGTGGGCAAATGCCCAAATCTTTTTGCAAGTTGTTGCAAACATTTGCTGACAATCAATGTGACATGAGTATCCAGGATGTCTATGAGGAAGAGGTGTTAAAACAACATTTCTGCAGACAACTGTTTATAATATATCCTTGGAAACTTGTAGCTGAAGTGTGTTTGCTACCTTGACATAATCTGTAGATTTATTATATTAAGGCCTGAACTTTATGGAAAAAAAGTCTTTTTGAAAAAAAAGAATGCCTTCAATGTTTAAACAAATAGAATAAGAATTGGTTGCAGGGGGTGGGGGGAAACTACGACTGTGAAAATTCCCCCCTTATAGGAATCCTTCTCTACACTTTGTCTTTTCATCTGGGATGCATCATTGCTTTATTGTGATGCTTTGGGTCAATTAGATTTTTATCTGAACTGATAAAGAAGGGTAAATTCTTAAGGAAAAAAAGAGTATTAGTTAATGATACCAGAATTAACTAGCAGGATTTCATGAGGAAACTTGCTGAGAAGCTTCAAAGGGTATTTAATAAAATGGGTACTGTAGTTCCTGGGAGCTAAAAAAAATTAATGAGTGCTTAAAGCTTGAAATGTTAGTTCTTATTCATAAGAAGTCTGGAGGGTGGTAACCTACAATAGCAGTTACTAATATTCCTACTTCCTTTGCTTTAAGGAGAAAAATCTCCATAGCTGTGAAATCGGCAGCTTAGAAAATTCTTAAATTACATGCTATGTAGCTCTATTGGCTGCTTTATTCAAGCAAGAGTTGGCTGACACTGTCATAGTAGTGTCAGAAGCTGTTTGCTTCATAAAACATCTCTCTGATTAGACTGTGGGCAGATATCTTGGTATTAAAGCTATTAGACTGTGGTGGATTTCACTGAGTTTAGGAATACATTTTTCTTAAGCATTATATTTCTTCTTTCAGACAGTAAAATTAGAATTAAACACATACTCATCTTTCTTTCATCAAAGCATATTGTGAAGGACCTCCCACACAGCTCTTTTTGTTACTGTGATCTTTTTCCTGCTTGCAGGGGACATTAACCCAATGCTTCTCCAGTAGCCATCCCCTTGAAAGAGACCTTGAGCCTTTTTCTGAAAGATCTGTTCCTATTTGGTGCTGTCAGATTAAGTTTCTCTATGTCAAGATAGCAGTCTTCTGTGGGTGACTGGGGCTTTCCTGCCTTTCCTGTTATATTTTTCCTACCACTTCCAAGTAGTGGGACAGGATCAACATCTTTCTGGAAGTTCTCTGGCAGCTTCTGAAAGTGCTAAGTCACAATTAGACATGCAATACCACACACTACAGATTTTCTGCCAGCCATAGGGGAAGATACGGACTTAATGTCTTTCTGCCTGAAGATGTTTTCATCACTGCCCTGAATCAGGTACTAATTTATATCCCAGAAAGTGAGTATCAAATAGTAAATATCAGAGCGGTATCATATTTACCTTGAATTTATAGCAATATGCATTACCTAGCAAGGTGCAGGGCAAAGGGAATTCATGTCCCCTGTACTGTATAGACATAGTAACATTGTGCTAAGTGATGTCCAGATGTAACATCTAAACGTAATGCAATTTTGAAGGTCATTATCATGGTCTGCTACAATGGTGGTAGATGCCACACAGTCTTAAAAAAAAAAACCACAACAAGATACCAACAGACACTACGTTATCGCTAGTAAGCAGTTTGGCTAAGAGATTTGTGTGAAGACTAAAAATGGTAAGTACTCTCTAGTCATAATTAACTCCAGTACTGTGGACAGTAAAGGTCAAAACTGAAATATCTGGCAGACTCAGAGACTGACTGCGTGTTGCCATGACCTAATTCTATCCAACTTACTACAAAGACTTCTTTATCACAACCAGCAAAATTATTCACTTAGAAGAGAAAAAAACCTGGTAATTTCTACAATTTCTCTCTTGTATGAGAAGAGAGAAAATAACATCTCCGAGCTGACTACCATCACCACAGTGAACTTGTATCACCATACAAATGCTATCCAGTGGCAGAAAACATTTCCTCACTCACGTTAAAGTGATTGTGGTAAGCTAACTAAGTATTTTATACTCTGTTAGATGATTGCTTATGTGTAAAGGAGATTTCATGTCTTCAAGGTTGGCAGCATACATGTGCGCACTTCAAACAGTACCTTCTCACTAAGCAAACCCAAAGATGCCTCTAGACATAAACCTACTGCAGCCAGACTGCAAGCATTGGCCTCCAGGCAAAAATGGAGGTGGCAACTGGTTTATGTATGGAATTGAATTGTATTGGTCTTAAGACTTCAGTTAAGCTTTCCTCTGCAAATTGCTGAGGGAAAGATTGAGTGGCCTTTTCCCTTTCTTTAGCTATTATTAATTGACATTATTTCTCTAGTTCCACTGCCATGTACCTTTTTCCTTGTCTTTCAGTTTACCACTGAAAGGAATGGCTAAACAGAGAGTACCCATGAGGCAGGGATTACCTGCCATCTCCTTCACATTAGTGACAATTATGTGCAGCAAGTAGGGAACTGTAAAACAGTGAGAGAAAAGAACAAACCTAGTATTTTAAAGAACAACACTGAAGATGCTATATCATAGCATGTAGATATAAAGGCTTACTTTGGGAGCAGCTTGGTTTGCAGCCCCAACTGCTTATCAATGTGCGCAAGGAGCTATTGTTTTAAACAATGTGTGAGCTTTACTGCCATGGGGACACCACATACATGTTCCACTTCCACCAAGAAAAGCACAAACGGCCTTGCTGGTTACAAAACTACGGAGAACAGTCACCACTAATGAGGCTTTGCTTTTTTTGCTTTTCTGTGAAAAAAGTCAGCAGATCTTTTTCATTCACAGGCATGAAAGAAAGGGTAGGGGAAGATGCTGACTTCTAGACTCTGCAAATGCTAACAGAAAATATACTCCAGTGACAGGCAATTTATTTATTGTCATTCTGTTGTGAAATCACCATATTAATTTCCCACCATTGTGGGGGGATTAGATACTATGTGTTCAAGTGGCCTTAAGTGTAGAAATAAGCTGCCTTCAGAGGTCAATTAAACTGTGCCTGAAAGTGCCCATCATCTTGGTATATGAGAACACATTAATACAGTGAAGGTGGGATGCAGCTGGGAGGGATGAATTTTAGAAGACATTTAGTTGAAACAAATGGAAGGTAGGTACAAAACCTAACTGGATAACAATATGCTAAGCAGACCACTGTTAAAATTGAGGGATCAATCAAGCACCATTTTTCTCTCAAGCTTGGGGCTATAGGAATCTGGCCCAGGTCCAGTTTCATTCAAAGTTTCATTTGCAACCTGGATGATGGACTAGAGAACATTTCTATTAAATTTGCAGACAACATGAAACCGCAGGGGACTGAAAGGCTATTGGCTGACAGGATTAGAATTCAAATGATTTTGACATATAAAACATATTCACATTCTGAAAAATATTCAGAAGATAGGAGAGGGAATTCAGAGGAAGTGATGCAAAGCTGTACGTTTAGGCCATGTTTCCACAATCCTAAGTGTGAGATCTAGGCCATGTTTCCACAGTCATAAGTGGGAGATCTGTGCATTGCTCAATCACCTACCACTACCACGTAGCGCAGTAGCAGATAAAATGTTTAACATCGCCGTTTGTAACCTATTACTGCATGAGCAACACACCACTTTCACCTCTATCTCGAGCAGCAGGCTGGATATCTACCTGGAAGTGGTCAGAGAGCTGTGTGAAGAGGCATGGACCCATTCAAAGTAAATCACACACATCAAGGTGAGTACAGGCAGAAAGGGCCAGTGCAATTGTATGGCAGTCAATGGTACTAAATCTGGGCTGCTGTAGTCCTGCCACCTGCAGGACTTCCCAACTACATTTCCATCCATTTCTTTTTGCTAGCACTGCTTCTAATGCAACCACACACTGAGACAGTTCAAGGGGCTGACAGCTGGCTCCACCAAGAAAGTGATTATTTCTCAGCCAGAGCAGCTTCCAGAGCCAGCTCACCACATAATTATACGAGCTTGTGCAATGCAAGGGATAGGAACAGGCATCTGGGGTTGAGAGGGACAGCAGGACCAGAGCAGCCCAGATGTGATCAGTTTCAGGTACTGTAGCACTGTGCAAAGAGAGAGGACTCAACTAAGACTTCTCTGTGAAGAACTCACTCTAGCCATGAAGATAGAGGGACTTCCCCTCCAAAACCATCTTGTCCCATGAGAAAAGAGATGTCTCATGGCTATGACAAGAGCTCCAAATATGGGGGAATTGGCTGTAGAAAATGTGCTTGATCACCTGAGGGCCACAGGAATAGCCCTTAAAAGGAAGAGAGTCAGATCTCAGACTAACCTTAACAGGATTCCGCTTCTCTGCTGTCTCCTCCATGGTATTTGCAAGAGCAAAGAGGAGCAGATGGCAAAAGGCAGAGAGTGAGAAGCCCAAATGGAGCCACGGTCACCACCTGTGCCTGCCACAGCTCGTTCACTCACCCAGGATAAATGGGAGGGGCAAATTGTGCAAAATGCCCTGACTGACTATTTTATGCAAAATCCCTGACTGCTGCTTGCTGTGCTGTGAAATTATGCATATGCTGGAGTGAAAGCAATAAATAATTGTTTTCTGCAAATCTTGCTCCCGGTCTTTTTTTAATGGTGCTTGCCCTGCTCTGCATCCTAGACCCCCAGCCTACGCCAGACCAGGCTCTTATTTCATTGATTATTCCCAACACTGTCTTAACAGCCCCCAAAATTATTATTGCAACTTTTCTGCTTGGCAAAAGACAAGTGCAAACACAACCCAAATCTGGTAAAGTGTAACAGAATTTGTTAAAACGTAACAAAGGGCTGAGCTACACAAAGACAACGGCAGCTCTGAAAGACAGGGTGTATGGGCAACTGCAATGATTTAAATCCCAGACTTGGCGTGCTGCATCATGTGTCCTGCTGCATCCATCCCATCTAGTGACCTTACAATCTGCTGTTCCTCAGTAGAAGGTATTTTTCAGCACTAGAAGGCATCTTGATCTTCTGGGAAAATACAGCAACTGCCACACTTAGGGCACAAAAGCTGAGGGTCATGTGGTGGAGGAAGCTGCAGATACGCAGAATGTGGCAGACCATGCAGTGGTCTCTTGGCCACCGGCACTAACTCTCCATCATCTGCTCTCACTCCAACAAAACCACAGAAGACATGATCACCTGGACAGAATCCATAAGGGAGCAATAAGAGCAATTGGAGGTCTAGAACCGTAAGGAAAGATTAGAAGAATAAGGGCTATTTATTCGGTGGAGGAAAGACGAAGGAAGGCCTCATAACAGTCTTCAAAACTTTCTAATGGTGAGAAGTACAGCACTGGAATAATCTGTTTGCAGTGATTACACTTACTCTAAGCCTTTAGGAGCTGCTCACACAAGGCCCCGTGAGGAACACGTTGGTACAATCTTGGGACGAATTCGTGTGCTGTGCCACGTCTGCCTAAATTTTTATGATTTTATAGTTAATACACATCATTGCATTTGCATCCTAGAGCAGACAAAGCCATAAAGAGATTCATTAGATATGGAAGAGGATTACAGGGATTTAGTTAAGAATATTGCTGTAATCAGAGTCCCCTCTTATTACACTGAAAGGATTCTTGCTCAGAAATCAGAGGCCCAGACAACTCTGCAAGCCATACTACTGATGCCATTCCTCTTAAGTCTTCAAGTTATTATTCAATTGCTCTTTTAATTACCCTTATTACAATCTGTTTTAATTAATTTTACTCAAAGAAAAAAGAATTGCTCGTATTTATCAAAACCAGAAGTATTTTATAACTTGGATTTGTATAAATAGAATATGTTGCCACCTATTTGGGCAATGGTATTTGCAGGAGCAAATGCAAATACCATTTGGGCACCATTCTGTGGATTTAATACTGCTAAACCACATTAAGTTCTTCATCCAGCTCTTCTTAAGTCCTTCAGTGTATTGCACTAACAAGTAGCTCTGGAAAAATGCTTCTGCAATCACCTCCTGTCTTTTAAGATAGCATCAGAATGGTTCCAGTAATTATTCTATCAAACCCATTTTACTGAACTACCTGCAAGATCTGATTTGACTATGCAAAGTAATGATAAAAATGAAATAGAAGACTAGCACAGGAACTGCTTCAACAGTCCCCAACTCCTCACTTAAATCCCTCTATGGAATGTTCATTTTGCTAAGCTTCTCCTGTTTTTGCTGGTCCTTTTAGCAGATATCTGGCCCTTTTACTGGTGCGCTTGTGTACCTGAATCTCATTGCTTGTTTCATTTCAACTGTCTGGGTGTGCTCACACAGTGCTACAAGGAGGAGGAAGCCCAGAAGCAGGCCAGGTTGCCTCCAAAAGGACAGGCTGACATGTTGTTTAGTGCTTTGCTATTGCTTATACTCCAGTGCTGAATGACAATGTAGAATATGTTATGACCATCCAATTCCAGATTTTGTGGTGGTAAAATGAATCCTGGGAGAACAGACATTCTGGAACACCTATTAATATTTCCCATCTCCTGCTTCAACACACACACTCTTACTGCCTTTTGATCCAAAAGGTTAGCTAGTTTTCTGGGTTCTGGGTGGTCATTCCAGGGAGAAGGGGGAGCTTATGTTGGGGAAATTACTGTGTTTCTTTCCTTTATTTACAAACAGGTTCTCTTTCTCTAAATACATGCAAAATAAAAATAATAGTACATAATCCTACAGCTCCCATCCCCAAATCTCTCCCATCCAAAACCTGATCAAAAATCTCTTTTTCTTTCTCAGCTTTTTCTCAGGTCACAGTACCAGACTTCTGTGGGTGTGCCCTGTTCTGTATTTATTTATCCGAGTGATGTTTTGGCCTTCTTTTGTAAAGACAAGCAAAAAAGAACAAAGCAATACCCAACACATTCCTCTGCTGATATATGCTTTCTTTTGGGTGGAGCCTGCTGTCGTTTCAGCTGCTTTTTTCCATTAAAGTGTTTAGTAACTTCTTGGAGTTATTCTCAAATGAGGAATCCTATAATGCTCTATACATACCAACATATTCACCCTTGCTGATAAATCCTTATTTTTTACTGTAGTATAAGACTTCAGGCCAAGTCGAGAAGAATATCATAAAGCAATCCTTTCATTTTTCATCTGAATTTTGCAGAGGTTTCGAATATACTTAAATTAGCTTTGTAGACTGTACTTCCCTTGGTCTTTGTCTTCTCTTCTGTTTATTTATACTATTTTAGCCCCTCCAGCAAGACTCAATAAATAATAATTTCCTTTCTGTTAACATCTACCATTGTATAATGTTTATTCCAATGCATGTTTACTACTGTTATAGCTGAGAATCACCATCACCACCAGCCTGAGGAAGCTTAATTCAAGAAGTTGTTAGTGCAGGCTAGCAATTAAGAATTTAACTCACAGAAATTAGGAAAATGAAAGCAAAAGCGGCTACAGATCAGCTATGTAGTATACACAATCCTGCATGAAGTGAAAGTCAAAGAATTTATTATTTATATTGCACACTGCATACAGAATCAAAATGCTCTTAATGTAATAGCATTTTTGATAAGTGTATGCCAGAAGGAGCCAACAGAAGTGTATTTCCTATTGATACTGAGTCAGTAAGTCTGATTCAGCTCAAGGCTCATTTCCAGTTTGCAGACTCAATAGACTTCCAGTTCTAGTGGAAGAAAGGCTAACTGCATGTTTTTCCAACAGAAGACTCCTCAGAAAGAAGAGACAGGATCTCAGGATTTTTGCACTGAGAGATCTTATACTAGAATGACTGTGGCATGCAACATTTCTGCAAGAGCAGCTTAGAAGATGAGCTTCCAGCTAGATATTCAGTCTTGCTATAGTCCACCTTTAAAGCGCTACTCATGCAGGCAGGCATCCATCCATCAATGCAGTGTTACTACTGCCTCCCCATAGTCATACCAGTAAGTACATTTTTTTCCTTTGAGACAACACACTTTGCTGTATGTACATGTCTCATTTGAAAAGCTTTAAATCATCCTGGGACCTCCCTAACAAGACAGACCCTAACACGTAGTCTTTCTTTAAACCTTTGTTGGCAAGTTCCTCATGAGACATACAGTAAATTCACTCAAATGAAAAAGCAGGTCATCCCACTGTACCTTGCCACTGAATCATTGCATACCTCCCATTCCTGTGCTTCAGATGCAAGTACTGTGTTTTGCCACTCCATTACATTTTAGCTATTTTCCTTTTATAAAGTGAGTCCAAAGCATCACTAAATCAAAGTTCTCTGCTTGTTCTGATGATAGGTTTTATAACTTCTTGGCATAAATGAAAATTTTGTTATAAAATGAGTTCAATAAAGAACTTCTATATTAGGTCACTGAAGAGCTCATACAGTGCCTGTTACACAATGTCAACTAGTAAAAGTGAGCTACCAGTAACAAACCATGACAATGGCAACAGTAATGATAATGATGCCTAGCTACCTCACAGTTGTTTGGAGTTTTCCACAAAAACAGCACTTTACATGCAAATAGGAAGTCAGAATCTGCTAATAATAACTTAGGAAAATGACATACTGTTTTGCAACTAACAAGCATTATGTTAATGCACAAAGTCTAAACACTCTTTTGGACTAGATAATTATCCCCACTGTACTTCTGGAAAGCCAGAATTGTACAAAGGAAAACTGCACGAGCTCAGACACATGGTCAAATAGTGGCACAACTGAGACCTGAGTGCTTGTGGGTACGTTTTGTTACTGCTGTAAAATGATAATTTGTGGTAACATGAGACAGAACCCTTATTCTGCAAGCTCCTATAACATTGCTTTCATTCTAATTCCCCGAGTTTTCCAGACAGTGATTGTAGTCTATAGCAGAGCTGAGCTAGCATCACACAGCACCAGGGAAAAACAGAGGATTATAACAAATAATGCACATAGACTGTCACAGTGAACTTAGAATGAGGATAGAGAGAGGTTAAGCACCAGCAAGAGGTCATTTTATGTAAACAGAAGTGGAGAGCACTGAATTTAGTCAGATGATTATTTATCTCGTATTAAATTTTGCTTGAACATTTGGCTGTGGGATACAAAAACGCTAATGTGACTCTGTGGATATTCTTGAAAGCATAATAAATTTGAAGAGTAGATGGATAATCTCATAGAAATAAATACTTTGGACCATGCTAAAATGGCACTCATGACAATACCACTTAGACATTAGAGATATTACAATAATTGGTTTCATGTAAAACAGATAGCTAAAGACATTGGATTAGTTCCCAGGAGTGCCCTAGAATACATCATTGAAGATAGGTTCTTTAATTGAATGTATATAAGAATAGATATAACAGCTTAAGCCATACACAGTATGTCACAAACCTTAACAACTATGGTTATATTTCATTTTGCACACCATCCCATCCCCATAAAATAGCTTGTTTCAAATTAAAGGTACAGAATCCAATCTATTTGCTTAAGTGGAGTTTTATATTCTTTGAGGAAGGAAACACATCATCCTGCTTTTTATTGAAAAGAACCTAGTACAGTCCTGGAGCAATATAAATAATAAATCTCTCTCTTACGCATTTATAAAGAATCCATCAGTATGATACATATTTAACATACATGCACTTTAAATTTCATTATATATGTATGTGAAAATTAACTCCACTTTCTGGGTTTCCATAAATTGTCCTGTAAAACTGGTTTATAAATATGGGCTAAGTATTTTTGTCTTAATTTTCCCTTTTTTTAGTACATTTATAGAAGCTGAAAAACTGTCTGCAGCTACATTTACCCTTTTCCTACTTGGGAAAAGTGGTATCTCTCCATTTTTTAAAAGGAGCTGCCAATATCTAGACTGGTTTTTTGATTAAGTGCAGGAAATGAATAATTTTCTTTGGTAGAGTGTAGCTACCCTGCTGATTTTGCAGTTGTACATGTAGAAAAGTAAATAGAGAGCTACTCAAGCCGTGATGACCACAGACCACTCTGATCAAATAATCAGACATCCTGCATTAATGAACTTCCTCTACATATACTTTTTTTTTCCAAAGAGATAGGTATCATAAAGCGAATCATCTCTACCTTCAGCCAAAAACAACTGTGCACTGTAATGGTTCTCTTATGAGAGTTATCATAAGACAATAGCTTTGGAAATAAAGTGCTGTGTTGCCTGTTAGTGTAAAGATAATGAAAATATGTGAATGGAAATCATGTGACTTCCTTGGAATGTTATATTAAATCTCTTGATTGAATCTCATAAATTGCTTTCAAATTACTGCACTAATTCTTTTCCCTTGGTTAGAGATGAAACAATGTAGTATTTACTCAACAAGTTTTCAAACACTTAACAAATGCTTCAGAAAAAGTCTGAGCTGCTTTCAAAATGGCATAAGTGCTTTGAAGCATATAGGGGAATTCATTAGAAGTTTTTGCAGAATCTATTACTCTCTTACAGGACAAAATTAGATTGTAAAGCCATAAATGTCAATTAGGTTGCTTGCAGTTTGCACCAGAGTAGCCTCATTTCAGAGGTGTTCAGAAACCACACGCTCCATTTACAACTGTGGAAACTGTGGTGCCTCTGTTTTTCTGAAAAGAATTTCAGACTGTGTTACATTATTTATAGATACTGTTAACCTAAACCTAAATGAATCATACAGAAATAATGATCAAATCCTGCTTTTTTAATTCATTATGATAATCTAATTCAGATGAATGAGGCTGGTCATGTGGATAACAAAGCAAGAAGGATTTAGATTTGGATCTGTAAGTTTAATAAAAATATTGTTCATATATTTTTAATTTAGGCTAGGAAAAGCTAACAGTCAATTAATAAGCTGAGCTCAGAGAGCCTGAATCTCCTGGGCAGCCCCCCTGTTGGTCCCAGGAGGGAGTGGATCACATCAACTCTCAATCCAGTGAAGATACTTTCCATGACATGCCATTCATGCACATGGCAATTATGGGGCAAATTCTCATGCTCAGCTTACTCTGACCCATATGGACAGTCCAGTTCTGTGGAGCCAGATCTTCTTCATGTACCACTACTTGGGATGTTAATGCAGAGCAATTAAGGGGCTGCTTTAGGCTCCTTACATGCATCACAGTAAGCAACTGCAATGCATATAAGCACTAGTGCATTTGAATTCTTAATGGCAAGTCAGTTGTAATTATTTTTTTATTTTCTTCATACTATACTGTAAATGTTAATGTTAACATAAATGAAGGATTTTTTAAATTATTATTTTTAATCAGATAAACTTACTAGCTACTACACAGCAAGCAACATGCTGGCATGTGATTTGTTTCTCTTCATTGATAATACACTCATAGCTTTTTGTGCCAAGGCATGAAAAGTTCATTACTTACAGCACAGGGTATTACATCTCCTTGGATTCTAAACGTCAGTATTCTTGACGGACTATTTAAACCATTTTTTGACGCAGCAATCTCTCTTTTTGTTACTTTAAGGCACATCATGATTGTGTCCCTTTTTCTTCTTATCTAGACTTTAACAATGGATTGTTTTCTCTTTTTCCTCTGGGTGCTGATGATACATTCTTTTAGCCACTGAGAACTGTGTACTCATTACCACTTGTCACTACCTTTTAGTCATTAGTGACACCAAAACAAAGACTGGCAGATACCTTAAGAGAGTTAGTGCAACTCTGCTCAAACACAAATAAAGCTGATGTAAAGGGACTGAACCTTGTGGCATCCGCAAGTCTGTACATTTCTACTGAGGTTCGTCATTGTCTGCCACTAATCCTACAAAGCTTGGTAGGGATCAGCTGCTGATAACACCAATGAAAGAGGGTCTTTGTTATAACACTCTTGGGTTTTTGTACATATTGAAGACCTTGTATGCCTCATTCAGATTGTCTGTTACTTAGCAAACATTAACAGTGTATATAATTCAGTGCTTCAGACAAATCTGTATTTTTCTCTTTGTTTTTTCCTGGTATTTCCATTAACCACCAATGTTTTTATTTACAATTCATGCTTATGATTTAATTCTCTATCCACAATAAATGCCTCATAAATAAACATTTGATTTTTTTGGCCTTCTCTTCAGTGGCCAAATAATGATTGCATTGACAAAGTTCAAAGCTAGAGTGTTTTGCCTGTAGTGGATTTATTATTACCATTATAAATGTTATCTTCAAAGAGTTAAAGATAGTTACTTATCCCAATCCTCCCTGTTTAATGAAATTATTTTGTTTCCTTAAACTGTGTTTAATAAGTAATAAGCGAAACTGGAAAATTAATATACATCTTGCCATATTGATTTAGTTTTAGTTCATTCTGTTTTCTCTCTGAAGTCTGTAAGCCTTCAGGTCCTATCTAATCTATTAATTTCTGACATGCGCATCTTTCTACCGCCTAAGTGCCTCTGCTCTTCTTGAAACAGCCTCAGAGATTATTTAAATCCTTATGTTTTGCTTTTTCAGCTATTTACCATTTCCCACATAATTTTATTATGTACTTAAAAACATTATAATTGTACTCTAAGAAACTCCATTATCATACCAAGTCTAATTTAACACTGAACAGCATTATCCAACTATAGTCCCTGCATCCACTGTCCTGCAACTGCAGGAACACTGCCAGACCCTCCCATGAATTCTAAAAGTGCCTGGCAGCAATTCCATACTTAGGACTGCATTTTAAAATGGATAGCTACTAGGGTTGGAGGGTAATGACTCAGTAATAGGTTGTGCATAAATAGGTAAGATGCAAGCAAAGTTAAGACTGTAGTGCTATGATAAGTGCAATGAGAGCAGACTGCATTATTATTTAGATGACAGCATAGGAAATACAATGGTGTGCTTAAAACCCACAAAATGCTACATTCAAACCTACAGAGTACAGGGCCACTGTGACTGAAGCAGCTAGATTTAGCGAAGTGAGGTGACAGCTGTAGCATTAGTTAACATATTTAGGATGAGCCCGACAGTTTGGGAGAGATCCACGTTCAAAAACAGGCTCCTAAACATGATGCCAAGAGGGAAAGAATGAAGAACCAATCTCATATATATATATCAGTCTCTCCCCTTTATGGGTATCAGACATAAAGAGATGGGTAAGCATATCAGCAGTTAAACTGAACTACATGAGAAGAGGGATTGTATTAACCAAAGTACTTTTTGTTTCACTTTTCTCAAAGGAAATTAAAAATGTTTTCTTAGATTAATTTTGTTTTTAAATTGGAATCAGAATGTTTCACTTTCAGAACCTAAATACCAAGAAAGCAAGGTTAGACTCATAGAACTAGTGCAGAAGACATGACTGTTTTTAAAGTCCAATGATTACAACATTCTTATAGTCATCCTCAAACTCGTTGTCTGTCTTAAGGGATTTTAAAACACAGGGTACATTTAGTAATGTATATTAGTGTACATTAGTACACTGTCCTATCTCCCAAAGTGTGCTTACACATCTTCTGGAAGACTTCAAGAATTCAAAATTCTTATTATGACAGGGACTGTTCTAGCAACTTAGTAATATGGCTGATTGCACTCCAGGACCCATGCTGCATTTTTGTACTTTTAACTTACCACTGCAGATGTGAAAAGCTGCCCCTCCCAATGGAGATGCACCATGCTCTGTTTTTCAGTGGGGCTGTTCTCAGTCTTGCCTGCTGATTATGTTCAGTTGCATCAATTTCTTAAACATCTTCTGAAAAAGAGGGACAATGTCTCAAGTCTAGAAGGCAGAGAACTCACCTAAGCCATAGATTTGAATTGTTGACTTCTGTATCTCAAGACAAAGTCCCTGATGTAAAAGAAAAAAATCCAAACTCTCTAGATGTTGACTGGCTATTAATGGAAACTTTAGACAGACATATTCACAATTCTAAATACACTGCCCACCAGTCTGGAAACACCTCCTATTTGATAACTCCATAAAATCAGACCCACAATTGAATCAAAGCTTTGTAACTAAAATCCTGATACACAAAGCACAGTCTGAAATGGCAGACAGAATGGCTGCACCAATCCTACCCTGTAAAATCATCCTCAGAGACAGCATCAAGGTCAAATCAACCAACTCTGATTAAGCCAGTGAGAAAATACCCCTACGTTAAATGTCAGACACCTACACCCACACTCATCTCAGCCCAAGGTTGCTAGCCACTCAAAACCTGCCTTCTATACTACGTGCTTTTGAGAAGCCTGTCTGTTGCGATGTGCTGCCTCAATTCCCTTTCCCCAGGCAGAAGCAACTGAGATAGGCAATGATCATACTCTTGAATAATCACTACTTCTGCCTGTGGCCAGCGTGCAAGAACACAAGAGCACACAAATAAAAATATGACATTAATTCAAGATTTAACATTCTCTGTACTGCAAGGGGAATGCACTGCATGGTCTAGAGCCTATTTGCATTCTGAGTCTTCTCCAGTCTGCCACCCTCCAGCACAGAGATGGACTGGCAATATACTGTAGAGATGAGATGAAGTTTTCCTTTGCTCTTCCAAGAGCTGCCAAAGTCTATGGACAGCTCAGCTCTAAGTTTTAAGCAGATGTTGCAAATACAGTTCATCACGTGGTCCTGCACTACCATGACTCATCCTGTACAATGGACAAGACAGGATACACTACTCCTTCATCTTCACTCTCTATCCTTATTACTTCCTCTTCCCCTTCCAAAAGACCACTTCCTTGCTATCACACCATTCAATGCTACTGGCTATTAACCCTCAAACTCTCATACAAGTTCTGTGAGGTCCTTCAGATCACACAAGTCCATTTCCAAGAACGAGCTGAGCAGTCAGGCTGGAACTCCATGTGGGAGCCTGAGGCTTGGGCTGCTGTGTGACCCTTGGGAAATTGGCCAAGGCAGAGGAGGCAGATTTGCCTCAGGTTGATGTCTCACACTCCACAATCTCATGGTATCATGGTATAATAAACCAGCTGTCATCGCCATTCTGACACTGTGGTGCCTGGTAAAGCATCTCCTTGCAGGGATGCCTTAGAAGCACAGACAGTAGGCCATATCTGCAACAGTGCAGACAGCACTAATCCATAAGGACAACCTAATCCTAATTTTTGTCCACTCCCAGCCTTCACTCTCAGTTCCCCTTTCTCCAGCAATTAACTCTTGGGCTGAAATTTGTAGGCCATTAAGACACCTCATACTGACTTATTCCACATTTCAGTATGCCAAGTACTAGAAAATAAAATTAAGAAGAAAAAAAAAAGGATGGAAATTTATTAAAAGTATGAGTAACCTCAAAAGATAGCCAAAAAAGATTTGTGGCAATTAGATTCAGAAGTGAGAATTGGGGCTTTCCATTGACAAAGGTCAGCAGTCAATTCGACTGTGCGTAACAGCAGACATCTGCGTTATGTAGCTTTCCTATGATAACTTGCCTAGATAAGACAGCTATTTCCTTACTGACCATAAAAGGAAGAGCTCTGCTCTGAGACAGGGTTCTTCTTGCACTGGACTCATACCCCACAAAAGTTTTCACCTACAGCTGTCCTAATATTTTTTACAAATTTGTGAAAACTATGTAAGAGTTCCTCCCTAATATTCTGGGCATATCTTAGCGATCTCCACGAAAAATGTAGAGTTTTTTACTATAAACTTTTTTCTCTGTCATTATTCATATCCATTGAGTCTGCTCTTGACAGCAGGCTAAATATGAGTCAGCAGTGTGCCCTGGCAGCCAAGAGGGCAGACCACATCCTGGGGGGCATCAAACACAGCATAACCAGCCGGTCAAAAGAGGCGATTATCCTGCTGTATTCAGGCATGGGTTGGGCCAAGTTGTACAGATTCTGTAGGCTCTTTCCTTACTACTCAAAGCTGCTATAAGCATTTCCCCAGGAGGATGCAGGCCTTTTCTAGGTCTGGAATGCCAAACTAGCCCAGTACAAGTGTTAGAAGCACCTGCAGAGCAGGACCTTGCTCAGGTAGAATTCAAGAGCAGAACCATGACCTCTGAAGGGAGTTCCTTTCTGCACTGCCTAGCGCCTGCCATACCCCCATCACCAAGCAGTTGTCCTGCAGAGTAATCTAACATTTGCTACCACTTTCCATGAATTCCAGATCATCAGCTGCAGACAAGCAACCAATGCAGCAAAGGATGGCCCCTGAAAGGCATCCAAGGCAGCTAGTTCATCACTACCAGATATTCCCATTCAAGACACGTGATCTGGCATTAAGTTTGAATAGGTGAGGTGAGGACTTTACCATACAAGGATAGGAGACTTCAGGTTAGAAGACTTATTTTTGTTTCTAAATGTATTCTCCACTTTAAAGGTCATCATATTTTATTTAACAGACATTCATGAAGTACATTATCACATATGCTTCACTCTTGATTGGAAGCCTGACTCTGGGCGAGAAAATAGTTATGCTCTTTTGTTAAATTCCACTTTGTTTTGAGCCACGCTTCATTACAATGGGGAAACTTTGAATTTCTATGCCTATTTTCCATGTTAAAGCCAGGTGAACGTCAGTCTTACTTCCCTTTTTTGACAGTCTTTCTTTCTCTATCCCGCTCAGGCCCTAGTCAGATGAAACTGCATTTAATTTCTTAGGGTTTCATAGTATTCTAATTTGTCTTTTTGAAGAGAGACCACTTTCTAGTTTCCAAATTCCAGTGGGGCAACGGAGCAGTGTTGTTTTCTGAACTGACTTTCAGGAGTCTGTCCTTGACAGCAAATTTATGAGAGAAATGAAGGTGCTTTGTGTTTGACAACAATACAGGTTGGGGTTTTTTTTCTCTTTCCAAAAATTTTTGAGTCCGAGAACATTCCTCTTGTCTCTTCACTTTGTGCCCATGGGAACTAATGCCTCTTCACTTCTAAACATGATTCAGTTGTCTTCCATGTAAGTCCTGTCACCTGAAACTTTTCTGATTCTGGGACCGAATTGTAATTCTGTAATTTCTCAGAAAAGAAATCACCTTATCCCAAGTTATACATCAGGGAGCTGATGCAACAGAGTGCAGTGTGCTGAATACGGTCTGGTGAGTGTAAAAGTGGCTCACAGACTGCTGATCTTGACTATTTTCACTGGTGATCTGGAGCTGTAGGATCAGAGTAAGATCAAAAAGGCATGTCTATGGAAAGGCAGTCTACCTCCATTGTGTTATCTTCTTTGGGCACAGCTGAACTGCCAACAGGAATGATGTGGTTCCAGGTGACATGAGGTTTCAGAAGTGACCCTTCATGATGTGCTTGTTCTTGTGAATATTTGCGATGGCAGTGGTATTTACAATTGCCTAGAAAGACTAGAAAGACTGAGTTTCCCTCTCTGATGTTACTCTCCTCCCCTTCTGCGAGCAGGCTGGTTTACGAGAGCAGTGCAGAGACTGAAAGGTTGTGGTAGTTAGAGATAATGACAAAGGGTGAGGAAGCAAGCCACCCGGGGGAAAAACAATCTGTACAGCATGAATATTAGAAGAATCTTTCTGGGACTGTAGCAAGGTAACTCTTCAGCAGTCAGTATCCCTGAGGGCTTCCCATCTGATGTGCGCTCTAGAGATGGCCCAGGGGCCTGCAGCTTGATCCACACAACACAATCCAGCCTGAGGCAACATGAGAGGGGCAGCACTTGAGGGCATCCTGAGAGAGCAGTGCGGACTTATCCAGTCTGATCCACTGAAAAGAACACTGGATTCCAAAAACCTGAAACATTCTTATATAACACATGGGAGTACACACATTCACCTAGGACATACCTTACAAATACTGTGACCATAAGATATTATTACCAAATTCAAATTTAAAACTATGGTGCAGTTTTGCCAAACTCTCATTATGCTGAAAGGTGTACAGACTCAGTCCTGTCCAGTTTCACCCTTTAAGTGGCATACGCCCCTGCTACTGGTTAAAATAATATCTTTTGGGAGTTTTGAGGGCAACAGCACAAAATACCAACACTCTTCTCTGTGTTTTCTTTCTTGCCTTTGTCTACATGCTACCACTTCAGTTGCAGGTGTTGTTGTTACTATGAATACTAGGAAAAACACATCTTTGTAAATTCTCCACAGAAGTCTAAGAGCAATGCAAGGGAACACGATTACATAGTAAGAGTACGAAAAGCATACAATCCCATGTGCTTGAAACAGAGGTCCCCAAGTAGGCACTTCCAAATACAAAAAGACCTGAGAAAAATATACTTTCCTGAAATAACTTTTTAAATTTGCAGAATTTGCACTTATTTGTAGAAATATATCTCTAGAAACATACCTATGAGAGCAAGTATATTTTCAGATAGGAAGTATTTTCAACAGAATAACGCCACGAGTTCATTCGTTAAAGAGCAGACACATTTGCTATTCTAAAGCTGCTACATGCTGTAATCGGTATCATGAAAACATGAGTTAGACCTCTAAAATCATAGCAGAAACTTAAAAATAAACAAACATCTGCTCTTTTGGGGATTTGTACCTTTAGAAATCACAAGAAGCCTTTCTCCAAAACTGTTGGAACTAATTTTCAAAAGTGGAATCTGTTTTGAAAGTGTTTAACTGAACACCAGGGATTGATATCTCAAGAAAAAAATGTTAAGACTTGGTATAAAATGACAGTAACAAGGCTTATCACACAGTGTTTTACTTATCTGCTGTGACTCATGTGTACTACACAAATTTCTGAGTTTAACATCTACCTGCCTGAAAATTGTCACCCAGTAATTAGCAGCTGACAGACAACATTTATTTGCATGCTTATTTTTTAAGTTCAAAGATAAGCAATGAGGATAATGAGATTTCCTATGAACCACCTTCTTGTGTTCCCTCAAACCACCTTTAACAGAATTAACAATACACCTCAGAATCCTTGTAAATACTGAGTATGTACAAAGGCCAAGAAAAAATATCTGAAGCTATCAAAGAAAGAAATTCTGTGAAAAAACACTGATATCAAAGAAAGATAGACAGAGCAAATACTGTGAAACAATCTGTTATTGAGCTAGTCAGTGAAGGGCAATAATGACACAACTGCTGTGGAAAAAAAAAAACTCTTACACATTTTGAGTCCTATCCCAGGCAGCTGCTTGAAGGATCATCGCATATGCTAACCAGCTCATCATGTTCCCTCCCTGCTATTCTCACAACTCTTTTAGCATGTCCTCTCATTAAACAGACATTAACTTTTGCCTCTGTTTGATCCATGTTAACATCCAACTCCAAACTGTTAAATTTCAAGGACACAAGGTCTTGTGCACTTTTTCTCACCCTGACCCTCATTCTTGTAGTAATTCCCCCTTAAACATCCCAGTCTATCTCGTAATCCTTCTTGAAAACCCTACTTAAAATGTCTTGAGAAACATTCGTGCAATAGTGTGCAAAGATCACAGACTGTCATACAGACCAATAATGGTCCAGTATTTCCTTATATTCACTCAATTGCCTTTCCATTAGCTAATTTTAGATGCTTAGATCTCCAGAGGCTGCCTTATTGTTCTGTGTTTGTATAGCACCTGGTCCTTGGTTTGGGTTCTTACTGGCAGTGATGCAAATAAATATTTTGACATACAGATAAGATTTCTAAAGGCTCAAAAACCAAAAAGAGAAGAAAATTAGTTATTTTTAAATCTACCTCATGATTTTGAAGGTCTGTCGTTTTAACAACACTGACTGATAAAACCATTAATGCTGGTTTGAAGTCAGGGTAGGAGGAAATGTTTGTACAAAGCAAGTATTCTGATTTTCTTATCTTCTGCAAGGGAAAGAGACCTAAACCGTGATATTTCACACCGCTTTACAGAGTTGTAGTCTATGCATATCCACAAGACTAGAAGCTTTTCAGGAACGTGCAGAGCTTGGATTGTTGGAAAGTGTTTTTGTTATTTATTTCTCTTTAGTAGAAGACCTCTAACTGCATGACTGTGTCAAAGAAGACAGTGACATTTTGTCTAGTAAAGAAAGAAAGAAAGATAGAAAGAAAGAAAGAAAGAAAGAAGTGTCCAAAGCCAGTGTAGAGAAGCAATGGTGAGCAAGCAAGCAGGAAAAACGTAGAGACAAAATAGTAGTACCAGATCCCCCATAAGCAAGCCTCGTTCACAGCTGTCTCATTATCGAGCCATTCCACTGCAACACTTATTCACAGATTGAAAGAATGGGGCTGGATGCTGAAATTAAGTGTCGCTCATAAATACCTAGAGGCCAGAGTGGACATGTAGATGAGCCAATATGATACGGGGACCAGAAAGTCTAATGATACTCTTGAATGTAACAGTGAGGGAGTAGAGAACCAGGATAATAGTTTACTGAGGTGTTAGCACTATAAAAATGATGGAAGGACTGAGAAAATATCCTTTCAGTGAGATGCAGGACTCGCACACACTAGTAAGTGTTACTGCAGAGTAACGAGTTGCCACATGTCAGTTGACCCACAGTCACCATCTGTGTACTCAATCTTGGTTTGTGGCCAATGCAAAGCAATTCAAATTAGCTCAGCCCTCTTTAAAAGAGAGGAGTTGATCAGCTTGGTTTATCAAGAAACAAAACTGAGAAATTATTTCATTACAGTGTACAAGAACACTCACAGGGAGAAAAGTCTGAGTACTGAATAGCTCCTTAACCTACTGAAAAAATTGTAATAACAAGCAATAGCTGGAAGACACAGTAATCATGACCAGTGACTGTCATAAAACAGTAACAGAAGCAGCGGATTCTCCAAGCTGTTGAGTTTTGATATCAAGACTGGACATCTTCTAGAAGGTTCACCCAAGCACAAATCTTTAGGTTCAGAAAAAGGAGAGCTAAGTCAAATGCACAGTCTGTCAAGCAAAAAGGCCTCACAGTTTCATTAGGATGGCAAATTTTTTGATCTATTAAATTAAAGATCAGAAGATATCACTGCAATCATCTCACCTAACCTGCTGTGTAAATACAGTCTATAAAATTTAAAGATTCATTGCATGACGATACTGTCTTAGTTGTATATATTCCAATATCAAACTGAAAATGCAACCACTAGAGACTGCATTGATATGCTGCAGATTCGGACTATACCTGATAAAAGAGCTGTTGTAAAAAGTTAAAATCTAGTATTATTTGCCTTCAGACCCCAAGTTTTTCATCCCCTTCAAAATTTCTAAATAAATATACCACATTGGAAAGTAGGATAGACAGTTTAAGAATGCTAGTGTTTACTAAGTTTGGATAACAGTGTGATAAGTATTGCTCTAAAGGTATCACCATCAGCTGATACAAAAATGGAGATGCAAGATCACACGTATTTTTAGCAAGAATGAATATTTATACTCAACCTAGTCACAAATATACTCATTTATTATGTGACATACAAATACAGACAGGAAGTTTAATGCATTAGCATCAGAACAATTTATACCTGTACATGCCCCATTAACTGTAACATGCAGAAGTCTTAACAAGGAGAGGGGTTTATAATACAAAGTTATATGGAGACAGAAGTTAAAAGCAAAACAACGGTGGCAATTTTTATGAGAGAAAATTAGGAACAATTAGAATGGAGAAACTAGTAAGAGTTAAAAAAGGAAAGAACATGCATATAGTCACTGTTCATTCATCTGCTTTGCTACAACCAGTAAAATAAATATGGTTGACAAGCTTAATCATTTATGTTAAAGGAGAACTTCTCATAACACTAGCAAGGATTACAAAGGGCAGTAACATCTCGGTAGGCCTGCAGTTATTTATTTGGACATTTTACAAACTGCAGCAAAAGAGAACCTGCTTACTCATCTGAATTCCCTGGAGAGTTTTAAATCACAGTAATAAAGAATCACTTATAGAAAGCTAATAACTCTATCACCAGAGGGGAGTGAAAGAGCCACAGGAGAGTTTCTGGGCCAAAATGCAGACTTCCAAAGCTTTCTGCACTAACAGGCTGGAAGTCCTGAAGGCTTTGAGGCCAAGAGAAACCACCAGCGTGGATCCCATCCCCGGATTCCCAATGCAAACAAGCACCATGCCCACTCGGTGACACCTTGCCAATCTCCCTTCTGCCGCGTCAGTCATGAATGCCACTGCTGGGGCTGAGTTTTGCCCATTCTGCCTCAATTAATCCTTGTGGCTTTATATTAAAGAACAAAGCGTCTCCTCCTCTGATAACAATGCTTCCTCTTCCGAGTACAGAAAAAGCTTTCTAAGAATCTCGATATAAACGTTACTTAGCCCAAAAGTATTTTCACACAGACCTCTCAGGAACTACAGCATTTCTCAACTTTAGCTCCCTTGAAACTAGGCAGTGAACTCGTCAAACAGACTAAACTGTCGAAATATAGATTATGAACTGTGAAGGAAGCGACAGTCCCTGCCACCTCCGGGCAGCCACAGAGGGGACAGCGCGGAGACCAGTCCTGTGGGCTTCCACCCGCCCCTCCTCGCATCAGGTAGGCATCGCGCCTCACCTTCCCCTGCCCTTGGGTTTTTGTTGTTGTTAAACACGGCCTTAATTACACGGCTGGATTTGTCCTGCCTATCCCTGGGATTACCCAGCCGGTGCCTGCCGTTAGAGCCGCGCTGTTCCCCCCCCACCTCAGCCCGCTCCCCTCTCCCCGGCGGGGGTCGGGAAGGAGGGCGGGAGCCGCCATCTTCTCAGGGCGGGCGCCGGGGGGCGAGTGCCTGGCGGCAGGTCTCCGCCGGGTGTGTGGAGACTGAAGGGCGGGGGGCGTCATGCGGCCGCGCCTCGGCCTGCCTCCGCCCTTGTGTGTGTGTGAGGGAGAAAGCGAGGGGGAGGGCGGGGTGTGGAGGCAGCTCCCGCCACCGCCTCCCCCCGGCTCGCCGATGGGCGTGTGCCCGGCCCCCGGTGCTGCGTGACCGCGCGGGGAGGAGGAGGAGGGAGTGTGGGTGCGGGGAATTTCCTTGTGTGGCGGCGGAGGAACAACACCGCTCTAGACGGCGGGGCTGCGAGGAGGGCGCTGCCGCCGCCCGTTGCCGAGCGATGTGAGGGGGGAGCCCCCCCTGGGCCCTCCCCTCCCCCCGGAGCCGCCTGCTTTCCCCCCCCCTCCCCTCTCCCCTCCCCTCACTCATCCCCGCCCCGCCATGCCGGACCAGATCTCCGTGTCGGAATTCGTGTCCGAGACCAATGAGGATTACAAGTCACCTACCGCCTCCAACTTCACCACCCGGATGGCCCAGTGCAGGAACACGGTGGCGGCCATCGAGGAGGTGAGCCCCGGGAGGGGAGGCGCGGCGGGGCGGGGAGCGGGCTGCGCAGCCCCCTCCGGCCTGGCTGCCCGCCGCGGCGGCAGCAGCAGCAGCAGAGAACAAGGCGCTACCGGCGCTGGCTCCTGCCGCTCCCTCTCCCCGCCCGGCCCCAAGGAGCGCCCTCGGCTGCCGCTGAGAGGAAATGGGGCTCGCCCGGGTGGAGAGGGGAAAGAAAAGGAGAGGGGGGAAGGGCTGAGGCGCTGCTGCCCCCCGGCCCGCGGGGCTCGCGCTCCGCCCGCCTCCCCGCTCTGAGCTCGCCCCTCAGCGCACGGCGGGGCAGGGGCTCCGGCCGCCCCCCGCCCCCGCGTCTCTCAGCCTGGGGGCAGAGGAGCCCGAGCGCTCGTTTCTCTCTCCTCCTGGCGTCCGAGGAGCCCCGAGACGGTCGCTTCCGCCCGTCTGCCTTCTTACCTGGAGGGAGACTTGAACTCTCCAGCCTCCCCGCTCTGCCCCTTGCTTCACAGCGACACCTGAACCGCCTCGGCCCCGCCGCGCCTCCTTCCCGCCCCGCCAGCTGCCGTGTAGGGGCTTGGGCCCTGGCAGCCCCGGCGGTCCGGGGGGTTGGAGTGTCCTTTCCCCCGTGTGTGTTCGTCTGCCTGCCTGCCTCCTGGCACAGGTGGGATTTAATTTTCTTTCCAGTCCCCGCATATAGAAATTTAAACCTCCCCCTCCTCGGGCATATGCTTTAAGGCAGCCTTCCCTCAGGAACCGCTCCTCCAGGCTCGTGAGGGGATGCCTGCCCTTCCCGGGGAGGCGAGAACACGCCGACCCCAAAGCGGCGCCGGTTCAGCCTCCCCTCGGTGCGCGGGAGCCTGAGCCCCCTCTTTTTTTGCCTCCTCTTGGACAGCCTGGGCTGCGGATACTTCGTGTGAGCCGCTTTTGTCTCGCAGAGACCTGTTTGTTTTTCTTTCTTTAAAGATACTTGAAACGTGCCGTTGAACCTGACGGCAAGAGCCCTCCGTACCGCGGAGGGTGGCTGCCAGCACTGGGGGGGGGGGGGGGGGGTGGTGGTGAGAGAGACTCTTTTCCCTCCTGTTTTAAATCAGAGGGAAATCTGGGACAGGTCTGAACACAGTGAGAGCACATTCCACATCCCAGTCATACACGCACAATGAAATGAGAAGCGTCTGTGTATCTTGATTCCCCTAGCAGCTTCTCTGAAGTAACTTGTGGGAGGGGGAGAATCTTACTTGTGATGCAGATTAATTTGCTCCATCTACCTGTTACATCAGTTCTTACAGTGTGTGTTTAGTTGATTTGTTTTGCAGTAAGCATATATTTTAAAAAGAGCCTCTTCAGCAAAAAGAATCTTGTCAGTAGTTGATGTCCCTTCTTACAAAAGAACTGCCACTAGCAATGGATTATTAACGTGTCTTAAGTGAACAAAACCCAGGTTAGGTGTTTAAACACCCTCTTCAAGATTTTCCTGTTTTGCCAGTTCCCAAAACCACTAAAGCAAGGAGTTGAATTCAAAATAATCTGCACAGAAGGAATTACTGTTTTGTTCCTGAGGTAATTTTCTTCCCTGCAAGCTTGCACTTAAATGCCTGGATTTAATTATACCTTATTAGCCTGATAGACTTAAGATAACAATTCTGTATCAAAGACAACTTTTTCTTAAAGAATATTTATAATAGTGAATGATTTTAGTTGTAAGGTAGAGCTGCTTAATAATTGATTAACACAAAATCAAAGTTAGTGTAAGCGTTTGGGTCAAAAGCAGTTTTGCTAGATTTAGAGATTTTTATTACAGGTTTCACAAAAATTGGTCTTTCTCTAACCCTCAATTTGTAAAGCTGTATGGTTGCAAAAATGTGATATTTCTCAGAAAAAACATGCAAAGAAGCTTTTGTTTTTCATTTTCATGTCTGATGATACAAAATTTATATATGATGCCATGAAATTTGTAACATACGTATCTTAAGGTCTTTTAAAGATTTAACTCAGTAAGTTGCGTCTTGAAAACCTTTTTTTTCACATTAAGAGAATGATATTCATTTAAAAATTTGAATATGGTGGATTCCTAATCTGCTTGGCATTTGTTTTCGTGTCATCTCTGATAAGCTGCTGTTTGATTTTTAAAGAAACTCAATCAGTATGTTACATCTTTGTATCTCTGCATATTTCAGATATTAGACACTGTCTGCTAGCTTAGGTACAAAAATTATCTTTTATGATAATGATGATAAAGAATGTGCCTAGTGTCTTACAGATCTAATTAAAGTTTGCAAGGCAAGAGATGAGAGATTGCACTGGCTATAACTGCTTTTAATAGTATTGATCTATCTAGCACTTCTGGCGAAATATCAGCAGTTGCTGCCTGTTTGTGCTGCTGTCCTAAAGCATGTGTTGAAATGACTACTGAAGTTTTTTCTTTGTGATTTATCGAGAGCAACAAACAAATTTTCATGGTTTCAAAACTGTGAAATCTTTTTTCAGACTTAGACTTCCTTGGTTCGGAAATACTCAGGTCCTTTAGCATGACGTGCCTGGTTTTTCAGGTTAAATGTGATGCTTTGATAAAAAGCTGTCTATAAATTGTGTAATAGAGAAGTCAGTGCTCAGCACCTTTTTTCCAAAAGGCTAGGCAAGAATTAGTTCATCAGCTTGTTATGAACTAAGATTTAATAAAGAATGTGTCTAAAAATGTACAGGTAGTACAAAGAATTGTGTATTTCCAGTGTCACAAGTACTGTGAAGCATCAGTTTCCAGTGCGCGCTGCTCTGTTGCAGTAGACAGTACAGTTCTGAAAACTAGGAAGTCTGGCTGTGTATGATTTAGGGAATGTGTTCTTCAAAACTGTTAATAGGTAAATTGAATCCGTGCTGACTGCTGGCTTTGTGTATGCATTGATTTTAACAAGTGACTGTAAGAGCTAGTTTATTAACAGAAGACAGTTTTCATTTTCCAGGATATTGTATACATGTATTAAATCAACAGATTAACTGGTTAATACTCATACTTTGAGGATGTCTCTTAACTGCTTTTCCCAGCAAATCTGGTTCTGGAATGGACTGTGCAACTGCCTGCATGAAGCCAGCTTGAGTCTCCCAAGCCTTGCACTCCCTTGGGAGCAGAGGCAGAGGGGGAGGCAGTGCAAAAGCACAGGACGTGGGGGCTAGTGTGACTTATTAGCCTGAGCTCAGCTCTGTGCAAACACAGATAGCTGTTTCCACATCCCAATGGGAAGTCTTTTGCACTTATCATTAACACTGCTGGCTACCAGTTTTGTAATTCTGTCTTAGTTAATTAGCAGGTATCTAATCGTGTCTTAAAAGTTTAGTTAGTGAGGCCTTGCTTTCAGTGATGGAGTGGAAAAGGCTTGTTAAGTGAGGAAATCAATAAGATATTGGACAATTATAAGTGTATAATTTACCGATATGTCTCTGTGGGCAATGGTATTGCCTTAAATGAGTGTTTTCTGAACTTGGATTAACTGACCTCTGTCAGTTGCAGAATATGATTGATTTTTAGTATCAGTTGAAAATACTTTGAGTTTTACTGTTTTACATGATTGTATAGACTGATTACAGACCCAGGATCATGGCCTTGAGATCACCAGAAGCACCTGCATTGCAGTTTGGGAACTGGTGCCTATTCAAACACTTGGAGAAAGAGGATCTGATCCTTTGCTCTCAGTTGTGGAAAAGGGATTAGGAAGGGCATCCTCGTGGAACACAACGTGATTTCAAAGGAAAAGGAATCATATAATTTCTGCATTGTTCACAGATTAGGATGTTGCTTAGCAAAATGGTGGGAATCTTTAGCTTCTGCTAAAACAAAATTACAAGTGAGCAGTATACATCACAGGCCGTTACAGGTTACTGTTTAATCTTTGCGTGTATGATAGTGACTAAGATTAAACACGTTTTAATTGATAGAGCACAGGGCATAGTCACATGCGTGGGGGAGGGGTTGCTTGAAATCAGTAATTGAGTCTGACAAATGCAGTCTTTTTAGTTGACTGTTTCTATTAAAGGCCCCAGGATCTAAAAATGTGTGGTGACCATTCTTAAGCTATGAACGCTTAAAAATCTGATTTTAGTACTGCTATTACTTAGAACATACACTTCTCTCTTTTATGTGCTATAAGTTAAATAAAATAGTCCCTAAACTGTAACAGAGCCTGCAAAGTGGTCCTAATAGCTGTGATCATTAAAGATCTTTAGAAATTATTTTATAGAGTGATTTAATGACTAGAATCCAAGTGTCCCACTTTTTTTTGAAGCATGGGTTAAGTTTTACAATAAAGGCTGGAACTGAAGCCCATAAAAATCCTACCCATTTATTCTACCTGTTTATCATGGTCCAGTGCTTGTGGACCAAGAAAGAAGGGTGGGGGGCTGTTGTGCAGGCTGCTATGTAAACAGAGTAGCAGACAGTTCATGTGCTGAAGACATTTCCAAGTCAGAACTTGAGATGCAAAGTTTACCACACCTGCTTAAAACTTCACTGCATGCGCAGATTTCCCTATAGAGAGAGGAGAATGGAAACATTGGGAGAAGTTTAATAGGTTACTGGAACACCCTCCGTGGCATAGTAGCGCTTGCTACTGGGATGAATGTGTTGTAAGAAGTAGACAGGATGAATGTGGTGGAAAGATTTAAAACATACAACCAAAAGAAACAGTATAGTGTTACCAAAGACGGTCTTAATTCTCTGGATAGAAATAGATTTTAATTGTCTGGGGTCCATTTAAAAGCCGCTCTCCAAGAATTTCTGTAAAATCTGTGAAATTAACATTAAAGCCATAACTTGTAATTTCAGTTCTCTACTTGCCTTTGTTCTATAGGTCCTATTCCATGATTATTGCACCTCAATGATTCTGTTATTTACAATTTAAAAGGGGGTTTTTTGTTGGGTTGGTTTTTTTTTTGTAATTTCCACTCCTAGGAATGCAGCATGTCATTTCAGTATCAAATCCTTTTCTTCCTCACTGTCACTTATAATGCAGGTTTTTGTATCAGAAATGGTAACGACTTCTTGCCACCTAAGGCAATCCCACAGTTTTCAGCTGGCTTGGAGAGGCGTAAGGGATCGATGCTTATTGAATTTCATTCTCTTGTACATTAAAATTCTGTAATTCTCTCTGCTCCATTTTGGTTCTGCAGAGCTAACAGGTGAGAGGTGATAACAGCTTGGTAGGATGAGTGAGTGTGAGACTGGATACATGTATACACATGTGTGTTTTTAAAATTTATACTTTCCCCATCATGTATTTTTTGCTTGTTAGGTCTTTAGGACTGGAGTTCTGTCTTCCCATACTATGTGATTGTGACTTGCTTTTGAAAGCTATGTGATGGAGGTGTTTTCGTATACTTTGAGAAGCAGTAGGAAATGTCATATATTGTGGTGCGTTTTGGGAAATTTACTACTATTGTTTGTATATTTCCTTTTAATAAAATATATCTTTGTGCCCACTATAACCTGCTCTTTGGTAGAGCATATTTGCATACTTTTCTTACCTCATTACTAAATACAGTTCCATAAATACGTGTTGTTTAAAACTTTTCTTGTGTTCCACTTCTGCTTCCTTCCCGGAATCGTGATTCTCTGTCATCAGCATCCAAAGAGGTTTCTGGGAGAGTCATTATGACACAAGTGGCATGATGATTTCAAAAGGAGTGTGGGAATTTTTTTCTTTTTGAGAGGAATATAGAGGATGGAAGTTGCAGAAATACAGGAGCTAAACTGTAGGTCTTCAGCTGGAGCTTTGTGCATATTTTACAATACAGAATTTAAATCTTAAAACCTTTAAAGTACAGACACTGTGCAGTTGGTTAAAACAATTTCAAATCATATAAGTAGATTGCTGTGCACCTTACCTTGGTGCATCCGATGATGCATTTGCTTCCTATTACCAAATGTCCATTCCCTGTAGGAGGATCAATGGGAAATATGTAAATTTCTGAAGTATTTTACTAACTGTGGCTTTTGTCTTTTGATTTTTTCCTAGTGCTGCTGCATTTCTCAGAACCATGTTATCTGGATTTAGTGTACTTCATGCTGATGCTAAAAGAGAGTAGATGTGGAAAGTGGCTAATTCTGCTCAGGTTTAACCCACCTTCGCTTCCTTTTCTCATCTTCATGTTGTTCTCTGTGTACCATAATATACAGCAATGCTGGGTAAAGGTGAGGCCTTCGTTCTGAAAGGCAAAGTCACAGGACAAAAGCCTAATCCCTGCTCCAAAGCACTTACAGTCCACATGTCAAATGGACATTGCTGATGAATACATGTGGAGGAATCCAAGAAAACTTGGTGCACCTGACTAGTGTACTGTGTTTGTACCTGAACCACTGTGAAATGGTTTCTTTTTATTCATATGCATTAGAGTAGTGGTTCTCAAACATTTTAGTTCAACTCTTAAATCTTCTATTTTTTTTATAATTTGCACCTTCCGCATGCGTGTATGTAAGTATATGTATTATGTACAACCATTCCCTGTCTAAAATCCTGTTCCCCAGCTTCTGAGCCTCACTCTTAACCCACACTATCTGTCTGCCCCGTTTCCCCAGAAACAACCTTTGCACCTGAAGCTCCAGAAAAGTTGGGCTTAGCCCAATTTAGGTTAGCTCTTCCCTCTATCGTCTTGGGTATCAAGCTTCTCGATACTTTCTCGATGTTTTCAGTCTCCTTATCTCTCTTCATTTCTTGAAACTCCTTTGCTACAGAGGTTATTGGTGCTTTGCCCTACCTCATGGAACTCCCTAGCCTTGCCCCCTCCGCAGCAGCCTTGGCCCAGCCCTGTCCATGGTACTAGAGCCATGGCTGGGGCTCAGATGGGCGTCACGCTAAGCTGGACTGTCTCTGAAGGATGGGCTAGCAGCAAGAGTCTTCACTTGCCCTCCATCCTCACTGGCTCTAAATAAATGTTATATTCTTCATGAAGTTGCTAGAGAGGGAAGAAGAGGTGTTCTCTGAGTGAAATCTTTCTGCAGCTTCTCCAGCTGCGGGGATATCTTCCACTGTTGCTCCCCTTCCCAGTCTATGTTTAATGATCTGTAGAGCTCAGAAGAGTTTGTGGATGTTATAAAATGTAATTATTGGTAAGATAAGTACCAACTAAGCATTGGCAGGAAAACATGAAGGGGTGATTCTAAAAAAACAAATGGGTGTTTGTGGCTGGAGTTAGTCTGATCAGAGGGAGGGGGAGTCATGAGTGAACAGGAGATGATTGGTGTTGCCTACTAATAAGAATTAGAATCAAAGACCACTGTCTTACATTTAATGCAAAGGAGAGTGCTGTTACAAGTATGGAGAGGGATTCATTGTATAGAAGACAAACTGAAAGGTTTAGTATCATGAGTGGATGTGACTGAGGAAGACTGTATTTGTCAAAGCCAGAATGTTGAAATAATCAAATTAAGTTACGAGATCATGGGTAGAAACCTTAGCTTAGAGTGAAAGGCTATATTTTAGAGATACTATGCAGAAGGGGTGTACATGGTTGATGATAAACAGGTTTCAGTTTAAGAGAACCCGTTGGTTATGGTCTGGTAAAGTGGGCTGTCTGCTAACACTGCAAGCATGGAGGAATAGTGCAAGAGGAATAAATAAGAGCTGTATTTCAGACACATTATGGTCAGGCATCTGTGATGACAAGCCAAGATGCTGACTTTTACGGAAGGAAACAGACAGAAGCAGGAGAAGCTAACGTGAGAATCACTGATTTAAAGGCAGGAATTAAGTGGATGTTGTTGATCAGACTGGAAACAAGTGAAGTGTTTGTTGAATAGTTGGGGCTCGATTAATTGTGTACTAAAAGCAAAACAAAGAAATTAAAAGCGAAAACAAGGCAAAACGAGAAAAAATTGTATTTAGAGAAAAAGTCATTAAACTGAGAGCTGGTGAGGTCAGCAGAACTGAAGAGTTTATGTAATAAAGCATGAAGAATGTTCATGAAGTATCCCAAGAAAGGGGAAAATTATGGGAAAAACTACAGACTTGAACCACCCCAAGAAGAATGTCACAAATGAGCAGAGCCTGTCAAAAATGGGAATAAAAAGCCAGGTAGTCAGAAGAAAGTTTTTCATTAAAGAGTATGTGTAAAGGTAAAAGACAAATTTGCAAAAGTCAAGTTTCTTTAGGAATGACAGCAGGCAGTAAAGAAAACAAAAACACTCTTCAAGCACATAGCATTGTGAGGAGAAAAAGAAAGGATAATACACAGTTAGAATGTAGTAGTATTAAAGATAATGTAGGTACTGCCAAAACTAAATGAGTGCTCTGCTGCAGTTTTTGAGCTCAAAGTATGGGAGAAGGTAGAATGGGTAGTAAGAATAGAGATGCAAGTAACCAAAGCAACAAACAAAACCGTGAGCTGAAAGCACTCAGTTTGTTGGGGCTGGTTAACTTATTTTCCAGGATTTGGAAAGAACTAGGATGATGACTAGCAAATACTGCTAACAAATCCTGTAAAGAATAGGATGATACGTGATTAAAGCACAGAGGGTTAAAAAAGCAGGGATGGAGAGAAAAGGAGAAGTATTTACAGCTAGTAAAAATGATTGCAATGGATGCAGAAATGCAGACCATGACTGTTAAATCAAGGAGGAGATATGTTCTACTCAAAGATTGCAAGTATCCCTGGATGAGTGGCAGGCTAGCAAAGTAACCAGTTCCCATTCCTGCTTCCAGAAATGCTTGAAAAATACTGTAAACAAGTATTTACAGCAACTGTCACTGCTATGCAGGAAGATGGTACTTTCCCATTTGCTTTCATTTTTTAAGTTGTAGCATAGTCAGATGTGCAAGAACTTCACATCAGGAGAGTTTATGTGGCTCCTTGTTTACTCTTGCATCAGTGCTGGCAATTTCTTATGGAAAAACAGAATTACTGAGAATCACGCTTGTAAAGCTGTAGAGGGTGATTACACCCGGGTTTCATGTAAAGTTAAAATCTCTGCTTTGGTCCATTTTAATGGAGACAGATTCTGCCCCCCCCCCCCCCCCCCCAACCCAGCTAGAAAATGTATATCAAGTTATGGGACAAACAGAAGTTTGGTGCTCGTAACTATTGATTTTATTGCAAGCTGATGGTAGGATTGTTTCTCTTTTTTTCCTGGCCTTTTCCCCACACAGTCTCATGTTTGTTAGCACAAAGCTCCAGCTCTTCTGTATGCAAAATGCTTACTGTATGCAGTTGTTCTTTTATTTGGACTAAATCCAGACTTCTTTCATGAAGTTTACATCAGTGTAGGGATTAAGTGGAGGAGTAAATTTGGCTAGGAAACAACAAAAAATGGGAACACAAGAAAAAGTAAGACTCGGAAAGTAATAGACAGTTGAAGTGTCTTAAGAGGTAATACGAGGATCAGTCAAAAGTGAAGAGCAAGAAAATGGAATCTGAATTAAAGACAAATTGGGAGTTGCGAGAGTCATCCAGAGGCAGAAGTACTGTGATAGCATATGAGGAGTGGAGGGTCAGGAATTGGCAAGTAGGCAGAAGCATTAAGGAGGGGATAAGGAAATGCATCAAAAGTCTAAGGAAGTTCAGAGGAATCAGAATTGACAGGAACTGCAAAGGAAGGGGGAGTGCGGCAGTGTTTATGCAGGAAGTAGGATGAAAACGCCAGGCGGAGAATGTGCAGGGAGGGCTAATGTGAAAAGGATCAGTACAGTAAGGAGGCAGGCAGGGATATAGGGAAGGGATAGTGATGGAGGAAAGTGGATAATGGTAGTGTCATAGCTACACCCTACCCTTAGGAGAGTGGAAGAAGAGTTCCGCATGTTATGTATCTAGAAAATGGGACATAGTACTAAGTATTATGCAGACTTTATTAGCTGTTATATATATCTCAATTTTATTTGGAAAGAGAGAATAATTTACCTTATGGGGGAGAATTTATTGATGGAGGAGCTGAGATACAGCACTGTAACTGAATAGCTTTTTTCTTGTGAGCAATGCTGCTTTGCAGGAAATACGCTTGGGTAGTGTGATTCAGTACTTCTCATCTAGAGTAGTAGGCTTTGTTTTCAAGTGAGTAGGTGTTGGACAGAATTTGAAAAATTTGCTTCTTTGTATGTGGGAACTCTGTTTCACAGAAATATTTACTATGGAAGTGACATTGTGCAATGAAGTGTGTTTCTTTGGAGTATATTCTTTAAGAGGTGGCTGTAAAAGTTAACATGAAAGAACCTGCAGTATAAATTCTAGCATCTGACTTGTTAAACCAAGAGGAAATAGAGAATTGAGAGGGAAGGCTGAAACTCTGCTCCTCATTGTCTTGGAGCAGTATGCTATATAGAACCATCTGCTGTTTGTGGACCCCTCAGCTATCCCTGATTAAAGATCAGATTATCAATGTAGTTCTAGTCTGAAATCTATAATTCTGTCTAGGCATTATGCTAAGTATGTGTGTAGATACATCAAAACAGCTGAAGTGATTAGAGCCGAACAAATTACTTTTATGTTCCTGAAAGCTTTGTTCTACATTTAGAAGGCATATAGGAAGGGAAAAAAGGAGTGGAGTGATGTGAACATTCATACGGATTATTTTCTCATGGTTTATGGTTTCTGTTCTTTGTTAGTGAAAGATTTCTTTCCTAGGATATGCAATTTCATGGAAACTTAGACTGTATTCTAGAAGTCAACTTAGAAATAAATGCATTTACTAATCATTTTAAGCCCCTTCAATCAAACAGGATTACTGTTTGGCTATAGCAATAGGAGTGGAAATTTCCTTAGCACATGCAAAAACAGAGCCCCTGCTCTGTTGTCACATGCAAAACATGCAGTATAGAGTCTTGCAAGGCACATGTTTTTAATCATTTGTTTGTTTTCCAGACCTGTAGGTGTATGTTACACAACAACAGAAAAAAAACCCAGCAGAGTCCTCCTACACTTTGAGCTCCATGTAGACTAGATGCTAGCGGCGCTGAAGAGAGTAGCATTGAAGAAGCAATGAAGTAGTAAATCTTTTGTAAGCTGCTTTTTGTTTGGTTTCATTCATTCTTTTGCTTAGTTCATTCTCTTCTGTTGCTTAACTGCTCTGGTTGTGGATGACAAGCTTTTCATGTAAGTATCTTCAGTCAGTCTTCTCTGTGCTAGGGTTGGAGTAGTAGGGTTTGCCACTGCCTTCCCCTGTCCCCCAAGCCATATGGATGTGGTGATTGTGCAAGAACATGTGGTGCTTGGTTACATATAGATTCAGGCATTTGTCTCTTCAGTTTCAGTCAGTTGATTCAGTAGCTCTTTCCTATTTCTTTTAAGAACACAACAAAAGTGCTCATAGGCCTGGACCTGCTTCTCTGCTCTAAACTGCTTCAATTTTAAATACAGAAGTTGTTCAGTGTTTTGTCTTAGGTAGCAGCTGTGTACAAATTTACCTTCCTAATGCTCAGTGGTATAGGGAAGTACTGTTTACTCCATTTTGTAGGTATCTTCTATGTGCATGAACTCCCTAATTACTTTGGCAAAGGTCACCCTGGGGGGAAAGCTTTTAGTTTTACATCAAATATGATGTAAATGGGTATTTTATATCTGCTGTTTGGTACACTAATAATTGTGTGACTTAAGATTCACTTACACTTCTAGGAAGCTGACCTTCGTGACAGGAGTGCCTGAACTGTAAATTTCAGTTATACTCTAAGCTGTTGAAATTCCAGCAGAATTTAAGATCATTGTTTTCAAGACTGTAATAGTGTCTTGAGATTTCTCTAGTTGGGCACCTAAAATGAATGACAATATATGACAGTTTGGATGCATTCTTTCATTTAAAAATTCCCAAATGGAAATTAATAGAATATTATGTTTATGCATTTATACAAGAACTCAAGCTCTTTACCAATAGCTACAGCATGACAAAGCATCAACAAAATGAAATTAGTGCGATTTCTTTTTTCCATTTAACCACAAGAGGAGGATACATTATCAAATGTTTGATGGCCATAAGTTGGTTAATCTTATATTTGCATTAGCTGCTGTTAATTATGCTGTCATGCAGTTACTTTAATGGGGAAAAAAGTTTTAATGCTGAGAGACCATGCAGAGATTTTTTTGAACATGGTATTCTGAATTATAGAGAGGTTGGAGTGAAAATCACAGTCTGGAAGCTGCTATAGAATACAAATAATTTTACAGTGTTTCAAGAGAAAATGAGTTTTATCATTTGACAGTGGGCTTTCATGTAAGAACTGGCTAATGAAACAGAACGGTTAACTATACAAAATGTATTAAATTGTAAAAGGAAACAACTCTCCACTGAAGAAAACTAAGCTGTAGTAATGAATATGCCACCAGTGTTACAGATTGATGCCTTTCATAAACTTCTACCCTGATAATAGAGAGGTGATGTCTGATGTATTGCTTTACCTCTGCTTATCCTAATTTTGACAGCTGGTTCAGTGTTTCCCTAGGAATACTTGGTACATTTGAGGTGATTTGTCTTTGTCTCTTCTGGAGTCCCTCTAGTTACCTGCCATTCTTTGTTGTGGGAGTATGGTGTCCTAAAAGTTCCAGGTGTATCATGAACTAGATAAAAGTTTGTGTGCCTTTTATTCCCTTTCAGAATGGCCCCCTCATATATATCTCTGCCAAAGATGTTTGTAATACAGATTTTATTATTTATTTCTGTTAAGAAGTTCTCAGAGGCCTGTTAAGACTGAGGTTTGATTGTGCTACATTGCTGTAGACTCTTTTCTTTTCTTGGTTAATTTCTGGTCCCTAGAATTATTGGATAAATAAAGCAGATAAATGAAGAAAAAGTTAAAGGAGTGCTGGATGGGGAGGGATAGGTCAGTTTATGGCATCCAGTTGATATGTGCACACACCACAAAGCTTTTCATTTTTAGGGTAAAGTAAGTGCATCATATATAGGGAAAACTTACTATTTAGTTTTTCTTCATTTTGTAGGGATTGCAACTGGGATATCTGCCCATTTCAAGTACAGGGTTTCAAGACTACTAAAACCAAATTAGACTATTGATCATCTGGAAAGTGTTTTGCTTGTGGAGTACTCCCATAAATAACAAAATTCTCTAGTTAAAAAGCTTGTCATATGCAGAATAAAAGGGCATTATGTTCTGCAAAGATTAATTCTCGTTGGCTCTGGTGATGTATAAAAGGACTTAATACTAGGGAGAAGAGTACTGAATTGAGAAATCTGCAAAAGGAAAATCCCATCAGGCTAGCTCATCGTAAATGCTGTTGAGTGGTGCAGCGTGAGGATCAGCCTCTTCCAACAGCTGGGCTCCAAACCATGAAGGGCTCTGATGGATGCTGACAGCAGACAGAAGTGCAAAAACGTGAAGCTAGAGAAAAGTCTCTTGCAGGCTGAGGACCAGAGAATTTTGACACGGGTAAAGGGGTGGTAAAGTTTACCTAGCTGTTCAAGACAGTCCTCACTGGAACTTTATCTTGTTATCTATGTTACTTTGTTTTACATAGTGATATATCTTAGCATGTTGAAGCATGTAATACTAAATACATGGATATGGATATCAGGAATTGGCAACTGAAAAATTAAACAACAATTAAATAATAAATAAGGGAGTTTTATTTAAACACCTTTTGTTTAAAAATGAGCCACTGTAAAGAGGAAGTGCATCAAGTCTATTATGTTGCTTATGAGATCTGTATGTGAAGTCCAGTCATCTTGTCTTTGAAAGCAGATAGCTGCAATGTTGGTGGTGAAATTATGAAAAGAGAAGGAAAATATATTTCTCAGTATAAAAGTTGGTTAATGCAGGAGGTGGATGTGTTCTGGAGAAATAGTTAACATAAGTGGCCTCTGTTCTTTTCTCTTAGGCAAGAGGTTTTATTATACAAAAATGCTTGGTGTCTGCCCCCCCCCCCCCCCCCCTTAGGTATCTGTTGCATTTCCAACTTAATGTAGGGAGGGAAGTGTGTGGAAATTGAATGATTAATACACAAATACAGCACCTTTTTTGTTCAGTGTGCAACAGTACCATGTAGTGACATGTATTAATGATGTAAGATTTTGTACGTTCTGAACCTCTTGATTTGGGGTTTCTCTTTGTTGATAGAAGTGGTTTGTTAAAGAATTCTGAGTTTTAGGCATCACTTCTTTGTTTTAATAAAAAATGAAGTCATTGTACAAAGTCGTCATGCTCAATTGTGGTTTTTGTAGACAACATTGAGGAGTGTCAATTTTCCCATCTTTTACCTTTGCAACAGAATTGCCTTTTACTTACAAGTATTAATTTCCCGAAGCAGCTGTATTACCTCTTTCCACTACGCATACCCTTAGCTGTATGCACGATAGTTTAGAGCCAAAATGTTTACTACGTTTTTCTGCCAGATAGACCAGTGCTTGTTCAAACAGATTGCCTTGGCATTGGGCCCACAAGAACAACAAACCCAGATGCTGGAGAAATAATGCTTTTGAGGAAAGGGACTTTGCAGAGACAATTCTGCCATAAACCCTATCCTTTTTATCGCATGTCTGTCTCTGTACCTTCACAGTCTCTTTAAGTAGACAAGTCTTATGCCTAAGAGCTTATTTATACAAATTAACTGTCATAGCTACTATATAATATAATGTTCTGGAACATTTCTTCACATGCACACTCCAAATAAAGTAATTACCCAAAGCTAAAGTTTTAAAAACTATTATTCTTCTAGAATACGTTCAGAGGCTGGAATGCCTTGCCCCAAACTACGCCTGTGAAGGTTTTTTCTACCCTTTGTATCAGTCCCTCCCTGAATGTTCCAGGTGATCAGTGGAAGGAAACTGGAGAGGATTTAGAAAAGAAACTAATACATGGAGGGAGGAAATGACATAACAGTAGGAGTATGGAAAGAGGGTTTTGGAGGGGAATAACATAATGTAGGAAGCTTTTTACCACCTTCTGTAACAGAAAGGTGGATTGAGGCCAGCAGTGTAGACAGTTCATTTCTAATAGAAAAATAACAAACTGAGATAGAATGTCTGTGGATATCTCTGATCTTTTGAGTCACAGAGGATTAATTACAGCATCAGATTGCCTGTAAAGATACACCAGAAAAGCCAAATGATTGTGCTTGCTGGGTAAGACTTCAAAACTTGATACTGCTACTTTTTAAACAAGACCAGTCCAGTAATGCACAAGAGCTGGTTCTTGCTCTGCTGTCTCTACAGTAGTTACTTGATCACTTCTCTTTTCCTTACTAACTGACCAAGGTTCTTTGTGCATCCTTTTATTTTTGGGAAGGACATTCCTATTTGTGTTCAGCATCTGCAGCAGCCTCTGGCATTATTACTTACTCTGAAATACTGGAATGGGTGAAGTACGGAAGGATTTATGGCTGTTGAGTAGCCCGATATGTTAATACAAATTGCTAAAATTGAGAGTGAGATTAGATTTTTGTTTTAAAGATATAATGGTTAAGGTAATTGTTTATATTGGATCTAAAGTCAGTATGTTAATATTTTATTTGTATCTTTGTCAGTTAGATGTGCAGTATGGGGAAGAACACATAGTTTCCTGTCTCCAAGATTATTTTTCAAATTACTTGACAATTTATTTCCCAAAATTTTGTAACTGCTTTAGCAGTACTTCCAAGCATTTTTTGTTGTTGTTGTTGTTGTTGTTCCAGTGGACTCTTTATTTTTTAAAAAAAAAGAAAAAAAAAAAAGGTTACCATACACTTTTCACAAATTCAGATCCAATTCTATGAATACTTTCAGCAAAACCCCCATCTAAATAACCCAAAATGTGAAACAGTTAATTTTAGCGTTTCTAAAATGAAGCTGCTGCAGATAAGAAAGGAATGTATTAGAGACTTTCAACTGTTTTAAATAAAAAATGGAACAAAGATGATGGCTGACTCCTTCCCCTTCCTCCCTCATTACTTCCCACAGTAGTCTGTCACACTCATACGGAGCTGCGAGAAGTCAAGTTTAGGTTTTTTTTCTTTCCCTTGTCTGGAGTTAGAAAACTTGGGCTTCTTGTTTCTCTTGAGAATAGCCTGTTGGGCTATATAGTGTTTCTGGTTGAGAATGTCTCAGCCTTTTCTTTTTAAACTGATTGCTGGAAACTGGGAGATGGATGTGTATGTGCTTTTCTTTGCTTGCTGCCCTAAACATCTGCTGTTGGCCACTACTGATAGAGGATATCAGGTTAAATGGAGTGTTGATCTGACCCAGTATGGCTATTTTTCTGTTCCTCTACAGATAAATAATTATTTTCTGGGCCACAAAGAAATAAGGCACTGGTGTAAGGACACTTACATAAGATAAAGACACAGAATTCTGCTGTAAGTTTGACAGAAAGTATGCTTAATGAACATCTAACCACTAGAGTCTGGGGACTCTATTTATGCTGCTACTGCCCTGTTTTTCCCCATACCCTTTGTTTCTGTAAAAGGTGCCAAAATCATCTTTGGGATGTTCAATTACTCAGTTTCTGCCTTCCTTCTTTTTTTCCCTCCCCCAATTAAATATGATAAAAATAGAACAGTTTGTTTTCCCCCCACTCCACTGAAAAGAGCAAATAACACATTCATTTTTTGTGCCGACCTGAAATGTATTAAATGTATTTATTAATTTGAGCCAATACCCCTTCCAGAAGAAGGAAGCCTATATATTGCACAAATCCATTTAGACTATATAGATTTTTGGATTGATGCTAGTTTTGAGTTGGTTTTTTTTGGGGGGGGAAGCAGCAATGAAATGCTTGAATGTTGTATTTCCCAGTGGGCTTAAATCTTTCTAGGCAATGTGAAACAGACTTGGAACAGCTTTGTTGTTATTATTTTAAAGTGTCAGGGCAGATTGTGGCATATGAAGTAGGATGTAGAATAACATTTCAGGAAGTTTCAGTAACCTCGGACTGATTTCGTCCTGGTAAGATGGGTCTGGTTCTAATTAGTTGGCACATTTTATTGTTCAGAGTAGAAAGCTTTGAAGCAGTTAAAATGGAAATTGGCCTTTGGCAAGTGAAACTGGACATTGTTCCTACATAAGGAAAAAAGCTTTACTACTGATCACTGGTAGTTGACTCCTTCTTTCTCTAGTGTTCATCTTAAAAGCTGTGTTTTCTTCTGTTTATTTTGATATGCTTGTTGCTCTCCCTGTTATACTTATTGCAGGCATGTTTGTTGCTAAATTCTCCTGAGGCATATAGAACTTTAAAATACGTTGTGTAATGATTTGAATTGTTGCTTCTACACTCTATATGGGCCTCAGAAATACATTTACTTCATTATCGGAATTTTGAAATTTTCAGCCTGTGGCACCCCAAATACCTAATGCTTGTATTACTGAATACCCTGTGAAAAATACATTAGCAGTGTGTCCAAAGCGTATCTGTGGTGGTTGACAAAATGTTAGCCTCAGCTTGCTAGGAAAAAACCAACATGAATTACAATTTTTAAAAAATTTGCATATTGCAGGTAATTTTAGGGTTGGGGTTTTTGTGGGGTATATGATCATGTGTGGTAACTGCACAGTGATAAACTAGTTGAAACTACAGCAAGAAAAATGAAAAATTACAGCTTTTTCAAGCGTGGCAAATGAACTTAGACGTCTTTTGTAATTGTTTTCACTGTGTGGCCTTAGGTTGTAAAGTAAAAGTTTTCAAACTGAATCGTGTTTCTATCCCATTTTAAGAGAGATTAGCTATGCATTTTGAAGGAGAGTACTGATGTGAGCACTGAGTTTGATGATAAATTTCCTAATATTCATGTATTTTAATGCAATATTGCCATTTATTTAGAAGCCTTGAAATTCACATCAGGAGAACAAGATCAATACCAGGCCGATCATAACATATTGTTTTAGGCTTGTCAAACAAGTGATCACTATGATCTCTGGATATGCTACAGCAACACCACATAGATTCTGATATAAAAAGTAATTCACCTTAAAAATGGTTTCAGAAGATTAACATTAGAAGTCACATAAAAATAAATGAACAGAAGACATAAATACTGCATTCAGAAAAATATTGCAATGAAAAGGGCACAGTCAGGAAGGTCACTTTTGAGTTTGTTTCAGTTCACGCTGCATAGAACCACTTCTACAATAAAGTAGCTTCTTTTCTAATGTACTGTATAGAATGTGGTGGTTTTTTCCCTAAATCAAAGGTCAATTTACTGTTTTTAACAAGAGGGAAGTTGAGTGCTCATCAGTAGAGTGGGACTATGAAAATTATTTATATGGCCTCTTTGACTACATTGCACTGAAATAAACAGATGCCAAAATAAACAGTCTTGCAATAGAGTTTTCTGAGTCAAAACTAGCAGCATTACATGAGAGGACAAAACGATCCCACTATCTGAATTACATGGTCACTTATTTTCTGGTTCAGAGGTTTACTGGGCATTTTAAGTGGGTAAAAAGAAATGCTAGAATATGCAATGTCAGAAGCCATTTTAAATTTCACTGCTTCTAAAACTATTAAAGTACACAAAGCAGTTGAATTAGGGGAGGGTAGCATTTTGGAGTGTGTGTGCATTGGTGTGGTGTGTGTATATTTATGAAATAAATACAGGATCAAAAATTCAAAGTATAATAAAGCTACAGCTGTATTTAAACTGATTTCTAAGTGCTAAGATTTGGACAAAGAAAAGGATGAGAAAATAGGAAGAATGGTACTAAAGAGCTAACATTTTCAAATTTTATGCTGAAATGACTCCTTTGAAACACTAGTTGTGAATAGGTGCCAATGTCTTTCATTTAAACAAAGGCAAAGTCCCCCTCCCCATTTTTTGGTCTATAAGCAAGACTAAAATACAGTATTAAAGATACAAAGTTTTTCAGTATTTTGTCCATTAATCTGTAGGCATACATAGCCGCTCTTAAATGCAGCATTATCAAAAGATTTTGCAAAGGAATGGAGGACTAGAAGAAACCTCCTACAGGAGCAAGTCTTAATTTCTTACCACAATAGGAAACAACATAATAATCTTTCATAAATTTATTCAGGTCCCTCTTGAAATGGCTAGGCATCTGTTACCCTATATCCTCTGTTTGGAAAGCTTTCCAGAATTGGATTTGTTTTTCCCAATTTCAAGTCACAGTTTGTTCAGGTACAGCTTTTACTCAGCTGTTCTTATACTAACATTAGTTTTTAGCTTAAATATTTCTTTTTCTTCTTTGTTACCACCAGTCAGGAATTTAGGTAGGACCCTTTCCATTCAGGAGAGAGGAGGCTACCTACAGCCTATCTGTCAGGGTAACTGAACAAGCACAAGGTATAGGCAATCAGTGCCATATTATCCAAACAAAATCCTATTGATCATTAGTTCCCTAGATGATAGCCCAAACACCTTGAGTGACTAGGGATCATTTCGGGAAGGCAGCCTGTTCTTCCTACATTTCGTGCTTTTTAATTTTTTAAAATTATTTATTTATTTAAGCATGTTGTGATTTTTTTTTGTTTATTTAATAAGTACATTCCAATTCCCTCTAGCTATCTGCTTGACCTAGCCGATTTTAAGTTTACTACAGCTTATTCCCAGTAATGTAATTATAAAACCAAACCAGTTCAAGAAAGACTTTTTGTTCCATTCTATGCTTCACATACTAGCGGATGAAAGCAACACCTACATTGCCTCCCATTTTGTCTGGGTAATTTCTCCGTAAGTGTTTATCAGAGTCAAAAATCCAGTGGTTGAGAGAGACATGTAAGCTGTCAAGACCAACATTTTGGACCTTTTTTGCATTTCAGAGAGTATGTAGTATTCAGTGAGGTGGGGTTTGGGATTTTGTTTGTTTTGTTTGTTTCCTTGTCTTTGGGGGAAGATGATCTCCTGTATCTTCATGGTTTTGTTTTTCATGGCTATATCACTTTGGCACCCTGCAGTGATACTGCAAACATCTGGTAAGCCAGATCCCTTTATTCTCCTTATTTTTTTCTGACTGATCTCCCAGTTCATATATGTATTTTTACCTTGGATACACAACTTTGCAGACTTTACTGTTGAATTTCTTCCCATTCTCATTTATCACATCAATGAATTGAATCAACAGTAAAACGCTCATATTTTTAAAGAGTGAAACATAGTTTATTTTTGTGACAGTTTGTTCATTTTGCTAATTACAGTATACTTTTAGGTTTTATATGCAAATGAAATTGCATGGAGTACTGACTGTCACAAATTACTTCAATTCCTCACTTTTTTTGGTTGGGTTTTTTTTTGACTGGGAGAGGGAAGAAATAACCAGTTGAGTCTATGTTGCTTTGATACAAAGGTAGGATAGTTTGCTACTGGGATAATTTTTCTCTGTTTGTTATGGCTTTTGGAGTGGATCATCTACCTCAACAGAAGCTGAGCTGAGTCCTCAGCTAGCAAAGTCAGTGTTAGTCAAGGTGGTGTTTAGCCTGCTCCAGTCATATTGGTTCCCTGGATGTTTCAGCATCGTTATACAGACTCGGTGTCTGTTATCCCCATAAAAATGTGGTAGCAGTTCCCAGACAGACACAAAGCCTGTTCTATTGTGGTGAATGAATATGTGGAGAAATGTTGAGACTAATGTAATGCTAAAGGTTAAAAAAGATGTAGCTGGTAAAGATAACAGCATAGTAAAAGTGCTTGCCACACTCATGCAGCTACTGAATTCTTGTTCAGAAATGTCCCTGGAGGATTCTTCAGCAGGAGCACCTGGATATGTTGGTCCTCCTACTCATTCCTGTTTTTCCCGTTGTCTTTTCTGTTGGGTTGTATCAAGGGACTGCCTGTTAGCCAGGTTTGGAAAGTTGACCCAACTGAAAAATAACTTTTTTCTTTTTCCCCTTTGCATCATTTTAAACATGGATCACTTCTCTTCTGCAGTTTATGACAAATCCCTGCAAGCACTTGCACTGGCACAGCTGAAAAGGCAAGCAGGGGAAGAAGGGAGGACCCTAGGAAGCCTGACTTGGCAGTCCTGTACATTTTCACCACACTAGGGCTTTAGGTTTTGCTCATTCTGGTGACCTCAGTACTGTCTGTGGGGCTTTTTTTTCCTGTCATCCTTGTTTTGAATTTTTACGTGGACCGGCTGGCTGATAGAGCTAGATGCTAGAATTGTCATCACTGGTATGTTAGGGACATTAGCTATCATTCCTCTTGGACCCTGGCTATGCTGTGCCTTACAGGTTTGCTCTTCTGCTACCTAATGCCAGTGAAAGCGGGACTTGGTTGAGAGAAGTTGCAAACCAAAATGATGACTTTGGTTGAGGAAGAGGACTTGAAGTTTTTCCCTCACCCAGAGTCTGTGCTTCCTGACTGAGGCAGTCATGGGCCAGAAGATTTTATGAATCCATAGGCCTGTCTGGATCCCTGACCACAGTAGTACAAGTGGTTCATAATTCATGCAATGCATGTATCTTTCCAACACTTCTCTTTTTTAAGAAGTACCGTCTTCTTTTTTTTCTTCTCTCCCTCCCCCAAACTAAGGTGCGGAGGTCAAATAATTTATCAACTGCACATGCAAATCTGACACTTAGCTGGAAACTGAATCTGTAACTTCTCAGTCTCTGGCCATCAGGCTTCTCTTTGGACTGTTACTTGTAATACTTGTAGTTGGAGACATTCTTTTTGCTTTGTCTCCAAGAGGGTAGTTGCCTTTGATGCAGTCATCGATGAAATTATCATTCCTCTGTAGTCAGCTGATCAGATGGTGCTTTTCTGAGATTATTTTTAGAAATCACCAAATACACAATGAGGGAGTTTAGTTCGTGTACTCCCATCCAGACAGGTGACTAATCTAACCTTTGAGATCGCACTGTTTACAGGTTTGTTATAGTGGATGCAATTCAGATTGCTGAAGAGGGTGAATAGATCTGTGTGTGACTTTTATGGGCTTTCTTAGGGCTTTTTTTCCCCTTCCTCTGTTCTTCAGAATTCCAGGTGAAAAGGCCTCTGCATTTCTTCTGCTAATGTTTCAGATGTGAACTGTAAAGATGCTGGAGGTAAAACTTCCAATGGATATATCTGTACCATGACACTATAACGTTAATGTTAGGGCAACATCTAAAACTGTTGGTTTCCATGGAATGCTGCAGAGATTTTGCCCAGCTATTTGTGGTCTGAATGGATTCAGTTTAAGAATACTCCCGTAAATATGAGGGATAATATTTCTTTTTACATTCAGTTTAAAATAATTGGATAGGGTCCTAGGGACTGACTTTTCCACGTCATTTCTCTTACACAAATTATTAACAATAAAACAACAGTAGGTCAGATGTGTAGCTGCTGTGATTCGCTGAAATATTTTGAATGAAAACTGGAATGAATTTGGTGCTTTTTGTTTGTTTTTTAAGCATCCATCATGTTAAACAGCTCTTGGCATAATACAATTTGTAGTGTTTGGTATTGTTCTTCAGTGGGGTCTAAAGACATGACCATCTCTGGAACTCATACTTAAATTTTCTTGCAGTTTCACAAAGGTTGGTGTTTGGTTTTTGGGTTTTTTTTTAGTAACTTGTGTAACCATAATTCTGCATCTCTGTTCCGGAACAATTGTACATTTTTGGGTCTGCCCATATTTCACTTCAGTAAGCAAAATGATTGCCTGCTTCCACTTCTTTCTTTGAAAAAGCTTTGCCTAGTGATAAAATGTGTGAAGGATATTTGAGACATATGCAATTTATTTTTTTCAGCACAGCAGTGAGAAGGTTCATATGGTTGGGAGTGCAATTAATGAACTAAATTATTCAGGAAAACTGAAATTAAATTCCATTTTTAATATTCTGCCTGGGGAAGTGATATTGCTTGTTTCTTCAGTGTCAGAACATACAATAGGTTGAAACTGTTTTAAGCTTCTTTAATAATTTAACATAGGAAGAAGATATTGTGTAAATAGTTTCATTTCAGATGCTGCTGGGTATACGTGATGCTGGTCATCAGCAAAAGAGGGAGGATGTATTTCTGTGGACAAGGGGACAGAATAGGTTCTATGGATGGTGATGGGAGCAACTGGCAAGTAATTTATTAATTACAGAAATAAAATTAACTAACATAATAGTGTTATAATTACAGAAGGTTTCCAGGGCACAGGTTTACCAGGGGACAATCCGATATTTTACATTTAATTTTTCTCTTTTGTTTTAGGCTCTGGATGTTGACCGAACTGTTCTCTATAAAATGAAGAAATCTGTCAAAGCCATAAACATATCTGGTCTGGGTAAGTACATAATAATTCCTGCTAGTTTATATTGGTGAAATTGGAGGATTTAAACAGTCAGTCATCTTACTGAATCAGAAAGAGTTATATGGGTAACTCTGAGAAGAGAAAAATTTACATTTTAAATAGCAGTCTTGAACTAGCTGCTTGATGATGAGCTTAGTAAGCATGAAATTTTTTGAGGTAGCTGAAGCTATCTAGCTGGCATACTGCTACCAAGTGGGGAAGCCATGCTCTCCTCTTTCTATCAGGTCTGGGCTACCTGCTTCTTCTGCCACCCTGGTGCTTGGCAGATCCCTTGATGAGATTTTTAGCTCATAAAGCTGCATAGGCAGTGAAATCAACTGGGATTAGATGAGCACCTGAAATGGTAAGACACATGTATCATCGAGAGCTGAGGGCATGGGAGTGGTGAAATTACTCTGTTTGGCAGCAGTAAGAACCTACATTGGCTCTACTGCTTTGTGAAACCTCACCCTTCTGGTGGCTTCCAGTTATGTATGTTGAGAACTTCATGACAAGAGAGAGCTGATGAGCTGCAAAGTCAGATATTTCTCTTACAACACTGATAAAAATACAAAGAACTATTGCTGCATGCATTTTTATGTGTGCCAATCTCATGGAGTTTTGTGTGTTTATCTTCTTTGAAAAAATAACTGAAGCTTTTGATTTTGTGGATCAGCAGCATTTTGTAAATAAGCAGCAGCATTTGTTTTTGTGGATAAGAAACAGCATTTTGTTGGCTTTGTTCTTGCTTTGCAGTTCATAGCAATTACAGCTAACAAAACCTATATTATATGCAAAATAGATAGGCCTGGCAACCTTGGAGAGCCACCAATATCTGACAGAACTTGTGGGCCTGTTGGTGTTCCGATACAAGGTTATAACAGGAACTGCTGTTACGGTGTAATTCTTATCGGCTAATTGAAAAGGAAGTTCCTTCTTGCCTAATGTAATGAAGCTGTTATCTTTGGATTGTGGAGGGTCCAGTTTAAGATTCATCTGGAGCTGTGTCATCTGTTACATACTTATTTGGCACCCTTTCTTCGGTTTGGTGGGTTTTTTTGTTTGGTTTTTTTTTTAATTTTTAAGTGCTTGACTATGCCTCACAATCAATGTACTTGTTACAGCATTGTAGCAAATCACTACAGTTTTTGCATAAAATCAGTACCTTGCCTAGTTTTTAAATTCATGGTGCCCAATCTTGACAATAAAGGTTTGGAGGTATTTCTCTTCCACCAGTAGAAATATCACTAACCCAGCCACTTGCCAGCCCTTGGGGTTTCTTTAGACAAAACAAAAACTGTGGCCCTGCACTCATAAAAACACAGTTACTGGATTTTAAATATAGGTTCCCTGAATATTAAGTATACATGTTTTGGCTTTTTTTTTTAATGTGTGAATTTAGAAACTTTTATGGAGGATTACGTAGTGACTCCAATTTATACATAATTTAGTTTCTTACTTAAAAAAGCCTCTAAACCCTCAAACAAACCTGGCTCGGATTTCTTTTTTTTGATAGATTCCAAGCCTTTTGTTTGTAGAGAAACTTTTAAAATCCATCAGGAAGAAAACACAGGGCAGGGAGAGTATTTTGGAGGGTTCCATGACAAAATACAATTTTGTGTTCTTCAGAAGCACATGTGGAGTACTAGCTCAGCTGATAGTATTGCTGCAATAACTACCATCGGCATTTTGGGGAATGTCTCAGAATTGCTGTTGAGCTGCTGGTTTGTTGGCTTTCTTTAATCTGACACATAGACCCAGAAGAACAGTCCCTAGGATGCTGGGGAATAGAAAACTCTTGGGGATGCTGTATGGAATACAAAGCTCTTGTTTCCTAAGGTGAAAAGTCAGCATGGTTCAGCTGCTGATTGCACATCTAACTACAACAATTAATGGTAGCAGCCTTTTCACCTTGTTTTAGGGCAGTGGCAGCCTTCTCTTTTTGCTGTATGAGTTGTGCTCTGACCTCTACCCTCACCTGGGTTCAAATACACCAAGCTGGATGCAGGAAGCAGTAAAAATACAGAAAGCAATATGGAAATAATTCACCTTACTGGATAGCTGTGTGAACTAGAGGAGTTGTGACCTGCCACATCCGGTCTTTTGCTGTCTGTACCAGTTCGTTCAAAGCTTGTTCAGGTGTGTGTACATCACACAATAGTATTAGTTGAATATCCTTACTTCATCCTACAGCTCAGGTAGCAAAAGGTTTGGTAGGTGTGCAGCCCCTGCTGTGGATGCTGATGAAAACTAAGTACAGTTCAGTGCTAGGGCTTAGTTTTTAAATTGAATGGCTATATGCAAACTATCTTTTACAGGCTGCAAATTCAAGTGCTTAAGATAGAAACTTGTAGAATTAATGCCGTTTGTGTAACTTCAAATATGCATGCACATTATAACAGTCTTTAATTACGTGATATTATACTACTACTCCACAAGGTTTTAGTTTCATGTATTGGAAATTAAAGAAAATTTGTAACTACTTGAGAAATAAAGTTCTTGAATGGCTGTCCAAATAGGAATATGAACAGACAGGCTTGATTTTAAGTTGGAGCGTGCTAGGTTTATTGAACGGGTTGTATAACTAATTCATAGAAATTTGGAGAAAGGGCATTGCATCAAGAATCCTTTGGATATTAAATGTGTTGACATGTACAAATGGGCTTGAAATGAAACCAGATCATTGCTTGTTTGAACAGATTAATCCTCTCCAAATAATCTTCGGGGTTTATGCTGGTCTCGTGATGACCAAGAAAGGGTCTTTGTTCTTATTAATGCATAACTTGTTTTCTAGGATATGGGTTTCTTTTCCTGACTTCCTCTGAAGTGTTAGAAATTGGCCACAGCTAGAATAAGAACTAGGCAACATTAACTTTCTTAGGTGCCAACTTGGTGTGCTTTGTCCATGTGCTCAAGCTTGACATGGTCACTAAGCTTGGGTTCAAAAACACTTTTTGTTTTATTCCATAGATCAATTTGACAGGGACTTCTTATGTGTGTCTACAGAAGCAAGTAATCTGGTGTCCTAGGAGTAAATCAGTAGGTCAAAGTAGTTAAGTCTGAGGCCCCTCAGATTTCCTTTGTATTTGAGTCAGGGGAACTTGCTTTAGGCCTAGATTTCATCTGATTCCCTGGGCTGAATAACCCCCCAATATGTGCAGCTCAAAGCTTTCTGAAGGGCAGAAGCATTAGCTGTGTGCTAGATGACTTGCATTGGTGCAGCCCATACAGTGATTCAGAACCCGCTGTCTCTGTTAAGCACTGGACCACTTCTGGGGCAGAGCCTCTGGTTTCATTGTCTCAGAAAGGAATCTAGTTGTTGTGAACCAAAACTGCTTTGAGAACTGAACTGGTCTGTGGTAAATGCAGACTGCTAGGATTTGCTTCTGATTCCCACTGCTGCTCTGAATCGGAGAGTTAACATAGATAGGGGTTTTGTCCTCATCTGTAATGTAGTTTGTAGTCCAATTTCCTAAGATGACTTGAGAGTCTTATTTGATCTATTGCCTTCTATTGTAGAGATCCAGAACTCTGCCAACACACTTGATCCCCTCTGTTTCTTTGTTCAGCACACAGTTAAACATAACAGCACGCAGTTAAAATTTGAGACCATTAATAAAAGACTCTAGAAGTTCATTATAGGAGTTGGTAATTGTTATGCGATCTTAGGTATGGTGCAGAAATATTGTGGGTCTTTCTAGAGTGGATTCCTGTCAGATGGTTGCCTTGTCTTGATGACACATTGTCCTTTGTACAGCATGTGGATAGATACACGTAAACCAGAATTAGTGAGAAACGTCATACTTCTGGCATATCAGCGTTAAAATATGAATAATAAATGTTTATTGTATCAAGTCAACATTTTTAGCGAGAAATCTTCTGAAAAGTTATTTTTTTTAAAAAAACCCTCAGTTGTAATTTCAATAACCTTTTATCTACTGATGATATTTTCATGTTTTGCTCTTTTTGAAGCTCACGTGGAAAATGAAGAACAGTATACACAAGCACTGGAGAAATTCGGAGGCAACTGTGTTTGCAGGGATGACCCAGATTTGGGAACAGCGTTTTTAAAATTTTCTGTGTTTACAAAGGAATTAACTGCACTCTTCAAAAATTTGGTAAGAATTACTTAAGAAAAACATGTTGAAATTTTTTTAAGGCCATTACAAAGGCTGTATTTGTGAATTATAACAGCTCTTCATGTTGAAGACAATTTGTGTTTTAGCAACCACTGTTCTTAAAAAATTCTTGGCTTAGGAAGATGTCTCATGGCCTAGCCTTTCGCCTTACAAAATTAAAAACTAAAAAAAAAACCCAAACCAACCAAAAAAACACAAAACACCACAAACCCCCCAAACAAAAACCAAATTACCACAAAAACCAAATAAACCCAACAAAAAATCCTCTTCCAACAATTCTCACGCCTAAAAGCTTCCCACAATAAAGTAGTTATAACATGTATTATAAAATGCATGTATCAATTTGCTTTGAAATTGTGAAACCAGCAAAACCCAACTTGGTTTACTCTGTGTTCATGTTGCTTTTACTTCACTTTTTCATGCTTTCTGCTTGTATTTATAAAGGGAGATTTTAGTGTCCCTGGAAGAGAGAGTCTCTTGCTTCTCAGGAAAACAAAATCAAGCATAATGCTACAACGACAGTAGTGTCCACTGGGGACCAATCTTGCAAATGAAGCCAGTAAGGCTTAAAAGCACTCTTCAGTGAGCCAAACAGGATGGGGCCAAATGGAAGAACTGGAGTTTTAATTATGAATGGAAAATTTTCAGCCTCGATTTCACATTAATCAGAGGGCACAAAAAGAGCAGATTCTGACTACATCCTACTAGCTAGAGGTTTCCCATGTCTAAGTCAGTCCCAAGTTTACTTGAAACCACAGAACTCTTAAAGCAGGGGCTATGAAGGGGAGATGACCCAGATTCCTACAAGTATTTAAAAGTCTGTGCCTGCTGAAATCAGTGGGATGGAGACACATCAAATGTTTTTGTGAGTCTAGACCAAATGTCTGTAGTTTGCAGCCAGCTGGTCATAATCAGTTCTTTGGGGAATGTTTCCAGCTGATGGGATTTAGGGTAGTCCCATTCAGTCCCTGATGCGGTCCTCTCTTTTTACCCAGTTGTGATATTGATGAGAGAGAATCTAGCCCCAAATGTATTTATCAACAGTGAAATGTATTTCATATTCGTCATATTGATTTCAATATTTCTGGATGTACAATATTACCTGAGAATAACGTATCAGAAGAGGTATCCTTATTGAGTGTGAGTCAGTCCATTATCCTGAGTCTCCCATACAGAGGTAGACTGCTCATATGGAAGGGGAAATAGAATGGGTCTTCTAATTGATACCTTCTGTTGACTAAAAACCCCTCTGTATCATAAATTAATTGCAATATGGTGACTTCATTAGGCAAATGGATCTGGGAAATGTGATGCTTAGGTGGTTTTAAAAAGCAATCTACTAAAAGCTGCACCCCCTCCCCAGAAAAACCTTTTAATGTATTGCATTTCAAGATGACTTTTAAAAGCTAAAAAAAGTTGCTGTTTTACCAAATATCTTAGCTATTTGTTCTCTTAAAACCAGTAATTACTAGCTTTGCAAAATGTTTCTGACAAGAATAACTTTTTCCCCCCAAACTGGAAAGGAAAATAAAAACAAAATAAATATCTATAGGAAGTGGGATGCATATTTTTATTGCTTTTCTTATCCATGTAAGCATTTTGTGTGTCTTCTCCAAGGAATATTTCTAAATCTTTTTTGCTGTGTAATGCTTTTTCACTAGCAACTATGTATTTTTGCTTCAGCTTGTATGTATAAGAGGATATGTCATGAGATAGTAGCTAAGTCCTTAGTTTTTCTCAGTTTGTTATTCTGATTTTCTCCATTTTTGAAGCAAATAATAATTTTGCATGTATGTGAATGTAATTTTTTTTTTTTTTTTTTTTTTACATTGCAATATCACAGGCACCTTCTGTCTTCTTTAATACTGTCTGGTGAAGGACAGGTCTCTCTAAGGTTCTGCTCTTTCCTAATATGCTTCATATTGTTGAGGTTTGAAGTTTTTTGTTTTCTCCTGATTAGCAAAGGAAAACTGAAGAAGTAGAGGAACCTAATGGTCCTTGAATTTGGTGTCTCTGTAGGAAAATAGTTTCCTCCAGAAAGAAGTACGTATGAAAAAAAGATGTAAACTTCATTATTGCTTGAAAATACCATATTTATAAACAAGAATTATAGAATTATAAAAGAATTATAAAACGAAACTATAGTTTTATGTAACTTTGCTTATTAGAAGTTAATACCACTAGAATAAATTTTTGGTAACTGGTCACTTTGAAAATCTGTTCATAAGTTGGAGGTCTAGTTTTCTAAGAGGTTACAAGAGTATTGACCAGTGTAAAAAGTCCTATACAGTAGTTGGAAATAATTTGGGGTGCTGTTTTTTTATAGTCGTAGCCATATGTGAAACACGCCCTACGTATTCTGACTGTGGTAAAGTATCCAACTCCGAACGCTTTAAGCATGTTGGCAGTAAAAACTTCCCTCTCCTCTAGTGATTCCTTGTAGCACCTGACATATTTTGGTTGTAAATAGTTTCATCAAACATGTAGCCACGGCCTTACAACCTGCTGCTGTTAAAAAGATATTCCGAAAGGTACTCTTTTTAAATAGACCTATCCCTGGAGTTTCATAGGGCGCTGAACTTCCACAGATTTTAGCTGAAATGAGTGGGAAATGTGCAAGGAAGTGAGAGGACATGTTCAGACTGGAACAGATGCCAAAGCTATTAACACTGGCAAAGCTTTAAGGCTACTGTCAAGTTTTGCTTTGTCATATATTTTGTTTTTCTTTCTAGAAGCTGATGTGTTCTGTCAGCTCTTGGCCTGGGTGGCATTTAGAGCTGTAGCTCTAAAGTGCTTCTGCAGAAAAAATTTCCTTAAACTTGTCTTTAGTAAGGTAAAAGAAAGCCATTATAAAGTTGTTCTACTTTAATAGGGGATTTAGGTTCTTGTTTTATGTAATATTTTTAAAGGTTTCCCAGAATACTTTGATGTTTTCGTGGTCTTATCAGGGCATCAATGTTTTAAAATACTTCATTAACAGCTGAAGGTTTTTTTTCCTGGAATCCAATTATTCAACTGTAACCTATTCAAGTTAAAGTTCAGGTCTTGGGTGTTTTATATGTGTTTTGCTATGCTTCTTTTATGTGTGCACTTTTAAATAGTGCGTAAAACTCAAAAAAAACTTTGAAGAACTTTGGTTCTTCACATTTGAAGTGATTCATAAAACACATCTTTAAGAGAAGAAATAAATTGACATTTACAGTATATCAGGTCCTTGTAACTACTAACTTCAGCCTTTCTAACACATCGTTTGGATCAGTTTATGATATGCTGTGCATTTTTTTTTCTCTTGCCATAGCTCCAATATCAAGCTACAAATTTTTCTTCAACTTCTTTTGGATTAGAAATGTTTTTAAGAAGATTGAGCAATCAGTATGTCTTTTTTGGTAGCAAACTATCAGAAAATACTAGAGGCATTTTCAGAGGTAACATGGTACCTTTTGTGGCATGTGCAGTATTGCTTCTTGATGGTACCCTCGCTGCTAATTCCTGATAGAATGGTAGCACCCACAGTTCCCTGATAGGTTAGGTCTGTATGGCACTTTCTTATAGTGTAAATTGCTCTGTCTTCCTAGTAAATTTAGTGCCAAGTGATAATGGTGTGAGTCTTAATATGAAAAATGTCAGGACAAGGAAAGGCTCATTGCAACATGTTTGCACTTCAAATATTTTTTCCTTTAAATCCTATTCTTAGATTGCTACACCAAGAAGAAATAAAATCTGTAGTTGCCTGTCATCTCTGTCAGCACTCCTTGAAAAGGGATTTGATCTGTGAGGACGAAGTACCTATTTAACAAATTCCATTTTCTCTGTTTGTTGTTCTTCTATATATTCTTGTCCTTTCTTTTTCATTTATTTAAATTTAAAGCTAATGAAACATGCTGGATTGGGAGGATGGGAATCTGATATTTCCACTCTGTGGAAGGTAGCTGGGAGGAAGAGATTCCATGTGAGAAGTTTTTCTATTAATAATCCTTGGATTTTTAGCCAGTAGAAATGGAAGAACAGTGATAATATTTTTCTGACCATATGTTCCCATTTTACTTCATTTTTTAAATGTAAGAAGAAGATTTGCTTAAATGTAAAAGGTAACAAATAACAAAACTGAAGGAAATATCTTTTTTGTATTGTATAATGAACTTAAGAAATTTAAGCCCAGAATTTTCTTTCCAGGGTAATAGTTCAGACTAAGGTTTTAAAAGAGTATTTGGTGCCTGAACCTTCAGAAGCATATTTTATTTAGAAGGACTCATCTTAGTTGAGCATAAAAAACAGCTACAGGTATACATATTTGAGGTTGGAGTATTATATGTGAAGCTTAATGATTTAAGTTGTGGTGTTTCTGTTTTTCACTGGTACACTTGAGGAAATATTGGCTTAATGGTGAGAGGAAAAAAAATAAGAGTACTGTTTGATTTACGCTTGTAAAGACATAAACCAAGATGTAGTAATTCCTCCTTAGTGGCATGGGTTTAGCTACACCTGGAATCTTGTCTTTATTTCTTTGCCAAAAAGATACTGATCCAACTGGAAGAAATTCAGAGGACAGTAACAAAAAATGATCAGGGCTTGAAAAGGTTGATTTATGAGGAAAGCTTAGAAGAATTGGAAACGTATGGTTGCCTCACAGATAACTGTGATTGTGGAAGAGGAAAATAATAAATTGCATATAAATGGGATCTCACTGTGAAAATATTAGATGAGGTGTCCCAGAGAAAGCAATAGATGCTTACCACTTAGGTGTTTTAACCTAGGTTAGAAAATGTGCAATTGGGAATTCTCCACCGGCAAGGAAGATGGGCTGGAATAACGTCAAGTCTCTTTCTTCCTTTGCTTTTAAAATTCTTCACTTTATGCTTTTAAGAATACCTTTAAAAATGTATTTCCGGTCATTTTGCGCTTGCACTTCCTAATGGAGATGTTCCCAGCCTGTAGTTTGTGTATCAGTGATAGTACAGGGGCTGTTCCCCAGTAGTACATGGTGGCAACACTCAGCATCTTGTGCGAAGGCATTTTTCTAGGTAGCTCAGGCAGCTGAGCCAGCAGCTCCATGTGGGCACTTAGTGGTGTTCAGCTCCTGCTTTGCTGGAGTCAGTTTTCTTACAGCATAGATGGGTGGTGGGTGATGTCCCACCTCAGCCACCGGCCTGGTGGGATGCAGTTTGTGCTACGGGACATGCCAGTGCGCTGCAGGTGGGGCAGGGGGTGAGGACAGCAGAAAGGCAGTGTTTTGTCCTTGCGTGCGAGAGGGAGGCATGGTGCAAAGATGAAAGTTTGTGCTACAAGTCTTTGTTACATGATTTTCTGAAGTCTTGGGGTTAGATGCTAAGAGGTTAAAGTTCAGACAAACAAACTGCGTCTCATCTATAGCAGATTTCCACTTGCTCCCTGCTCTGCTGATTGGCCTTGTCCTACTAATGCTCACATCACTGGGAAAACTCTTGGAAAGTATTAAATCCAATAGTACTTGCCATAAAAAAATGAAAATAACTTAAACAATGATTTGTCAGCAGGCAGTACTACTGTCGCTTTCGCACACCCAAGTTCATTGGTGGGTGAGAAGCCCACAGCCATGTACATGGACTGCATCTAGAATTCAGTAATGGCAATAGGAGTCATATCATACACTGTTCAACTGCCTGAATTTTAATTTAAATTGAAAATGTTTTAAGGTCCGCTCTGTTTATCTGCACGGTAAGAAAAGTATTTAACTTCTGAAATAGTGAAAAGGCGCTTTTTTTTTCTTTTTTTTTTTTTATTTAGAAAACAAAACCTGTTGAAGTACTGCAGGCACCAGTATCCAAAGCTGTTCTGGAAAAGGCTCATTAGAGTAATCAGGAGGGCTGGCAAAAGAAGAACTTCAGTGTTTAGCCATAGGCTCTGAATCCACTTGAAAATCTTCTTTCCCCTTTGCAAATGTTGGCTTGGCTGTTGCCTCTACCATCACTTCTGGCAGCTACATGTTTGTTTATTTTTATGTTCTCCCTCCTGCCATTTCTTCTTCTCCTCCTCTGAGCCTTCTCCAACTTGGGAAGTTTTAATTTATTACCCTGTCTCTGTCATCTTACCTTGTTGAAGCTGTCAGGGGAAAACTGTGAGTCTGCCAAAGCAGCAGTGTTAGAAGCGGAAACCAGGTCAACTATTTTTTTTTTCTTTTTCTTTTTTTTTTTTTTAAACATGTGGAACTGGCTAGTGTTCCTCTGACACAGGATGACTTTAATGTCTGTGAAGCTTTCCTGCACCTTTGTGCATGTTTCTTTTTAAAGAATATTTTAAAACATAAAATAGTCAAAATGTGGAGGCAGTTGTATACATTTTAGCTCCCTGTATACACACAGAGTAGGAACTGCAGCATATTAATGCTTCTCTGCATGCCAAAAATGGGTCTATATTTTTAGGTAGTTCAGTTTAAGCTTCTCAAGAAAGAGGGAAAAAACATGTAAGATCTTTCTTCTGTATATTGCTTGGTGATTTATAAATACGAGCAAGTATGATTCATCTAACTGGGTTAATAATGACAAATGCATGCATTATGTATGTTTACATTTGTTGCAAATAAAATAGGAGCATAGGGAATACAATAGACTGATAGCACACAGAAGGAATTAATTTGAATAGGCAAATATTCTCCAAACTTTTAAAAAGAATGTTGGGGTTTTTCTCCTATTCTTTTTTCTAAAGTTGCTTTGGACTTCCAGGCCCCATGACTTGAAATTCTAGGAAACCTCCAGAACTGTTTTGGAGGCTGATTAATGTTTACATGAATATGTCTGGGATAATCCTTCAGGGTCTGACATTTTTTCTTTCCTGACTTAAGGAAAGAACAGTTGTCTTGAGTCTGCTGTTGAGAAATGCTTTCTGCCTGTTTATCTGGATGTGAAGAATAATTAAATGGAGGCTATGAAAGTATTGATCTTTACGTTAGACATTTGACTGCATCATACTAATGAAATAGAATAACAAAGTAGAAAACTGCATAGAATGTTATCTTAGATGAGACCTCTTCTGCTTCTCCACCTGGATAGCCATTCTGGATGTGTGTGTCCATAGGTGTACGTGTTCCATCTGTTGTCTTCTAGAAGTTTTTATTTTTTTACCTAAGTTTTGTGTGATTTAAACCTTTTCACTTATCTCCTATATCTACAACATACAATTTTAGTAAACTTGAGCATGGTTATGTTGCTATGCAGATGTTGTAGTACTGCTGAGAACTTATGAGGTGGATGGTTTCCAGCACTGCCAGCTAAGCATGTGTAGATGTTGCTCATTCAATTTTTATAGAAATTATTTTTTAAAAAAACACAGAGTTGAAACTTGTTGATTCTAAAGGGCTGTGGTTGAGTCCTGCAGCTTTTGGGGGAGGAGGAAAAGTAGGGTGGAGGAGGGGAAATGTGATTTGAGTTAAGAGTTTAAAAGACCAGATTTTCTGTATTTCTTCAACCTTCCCATGCAGAGGCAATCTGTTTAACCTTTAATATTGATGTATGTTCACTTTGTCTTTGATTACTGGCTGAAATTTCAAGCAAACATAGTAAGGTAGTATCTTTCAAGAGGAAGGGTGGGGGCTTGGGGGCTTTGTTTTAATAGCAGCTATTGAGTACCACTGGGGATGGGACCCCTGTGTCTGTTCTAGTGAGGCCACCAAGTAACTATAGGGTGATAGTGTTTTGTGTTTTTCCATTCTGGGGAGGCTGAAGCATCACAATTGGAAATATTTTTTCTTGAAGTTTCTGTTAGTGTCCTTTCTTCTCTGTGTGGGTTATGCTAAAAGGGACTTTGATGTTCCTGACATTGTTCCTGAAGAAACAGAAGGATTTGTTGCTACATGATGCAAAGTTCTTTCTATGCTTTGAACATTTGAAATCCATCTTCATATATGCATTTCAGCGCTTCTTGAAATAAACACATTTTAAAAGAACAGCTAACAATAACATCAAAAAAAGAAACCTATCCAAAGGCAACCTTCACCAAACTGCTGCAAAAGTTACTCTGATTTTTTCAATCATGTGGTTCTAAAATACTCTGTTTTTTACTCTTCAGTGCAATCCATTTAATCGTTACAGTTTAAACTCTGTGCCTAGACATCATGGCCCATACCTTGAACATTTTCCCTGAATCATAAAGGATTGGACATGAAGTCTTTCTTTTCCTGCTGTATGCTACTAACTCTCTTACTGTCTTTCTTCATTCTTCTTCCTTATCAAAATATTATCATACAGATACTTATCTAAAACCATGATTATTTTACTGTTGTCTTCATTTGGAATTATTCTTTTTTATTCTTTAATTACTTGTTTACTCTTGAATTACTTGAATACTCAAGACCTCATAAAATTCTTATTTCAAAGTTTGTATGAGATAAATAAGCAGATGTATTACTTTTTAGAAATATAAGGAAAATATTTTAATAGTGGCTTTTTTACAGGCCAGCATTCTTTGTCTTTATAACTTCTGTCAGAGTAAGATGCCACGTATTGTGGGAATAGCAGATATGTTTTATGGAATAGGTCTGAAGAGACTGGAAAGTAAACAAGATTAAAATATATTTTAAGTTCATCACTATATAAGTGGTGAAAAACTGTATGATTGTTTTCATATAATTTAAACAGTGAAATCAGGCAATGTAAATATTAGTGGTCTTCCTTTGCAGTCACTGTTGGATGAGATATTTATCATCGGCAGTAATTCTGCAGGTTTCCTGCTGGCTTGGGTTGTAGAGTTTCCAGAATAAGTTTAATTAACTCGTGTTGCCTCCATCTTTGATTACTGGCTGTACTGATAAACATCTTCATAAAGCAGGGTTAGAAAAATAATATATAAGATTTCCTTGTGAAACTTTCTGAAATGTGTGAATTGAGACAGTGTATGTTCTGTGTTAAAATATATTAAATGTTTTGATGTAATTTTCTTGTTACAGATTCAGAATATGAACAACATAATCACTTTTCCATTGGACAGTTTGCTGAAGGGAGATCTGAAAGGAGTAAAAGGGGTATGTTTATCTTATATATAAAATTATCGTTGGTACAATAAATACGTTTAGCTAGTGTATTAATCTTATTTGATGGAAGGCATGGGATACTGAAGTAATGTATTAGCTGAATAAACAAGAGATTTGTTTTTTGTTTGGTTTTGGGTTTTTTTGTTTGTTTGTTGGGGTTTTTTTTGTGAATTGAGTCATCCCTTCTGTTTGTGGTTTCACATACAGCATGCTTTTGACTATGTATACAAAACAACATTTGAGAAGCTTTAAAAGCAGCCCTGAGATATAGAAGATAAGCAGAGAAAGAGGTGTAAAATTTTAGATGCTTACTTAGTTGAGGAGGGGGTAGTACTTTATTTAAAAGGATTATTATTAATATATTTATTTAGCATTCTAAACGTACCTGGAACTACAGGGATTATTAAGAAAGACAGATTAGACTGCACGAGCATAGGATTTTTCTTAAAAAAGCTGAAATCTGCTTGTGCCCTGAGGATATTTCCTATTTGAAATAATAACAACTTAGGACTCAAATGATGATATGTTTATAATAAATTTCAAAGCCTATAGCCAACAAACTTCTTTGGCTTACACTCTGTTTACTACTGAGTAAACAGGAAGTGACTGGCAGCTATTATTCTAGGACATCGAAGGATGAAGAAAAATGTACATAGACTAAAAATGGTCTCTGTAAATTACTGGAGGATAAAGAGATTATTTAGTAAGATAGGCTTATTATCTTTGTGTTGCTTGCTTACCACAGTTCGCTTCTCTTGTTCTTCTCTATTTCTATGTCAGAATAAATACATTTATTGCAATACAGTCTTGCCCTGTGTTCCTGACTTGAAAATAATCAAATGCTGCTTTAATTAATTTAATTGTCGAAATAACTAGCTGACATGTAAGAATTAGTTCATAATCTGTAGTTGCAAAGTTTTTCCAGCATCTGACAGTTAACAATATTTTTTTGTAGTTGGCTAATCTCTTGAACTGCAGCAGAATTTCAACTGCTGCATTTCTAGACATCAGCGAAATAGTTTTATGACTTGTTAAGAAGATCATTTTATCTAAATTGGCTTCTTCAGAGGGAAAAAATAAAGGAATTTGGAATATAAGTAATTCAAAATTCTCACAGAATTAGTTACGTCAAGCCATATGGCCTATACTGTTCCCATTAAGTCAGTGGGAAACTGATTTCTTTAACTTTAGTGGGTTGAATCAAGTCCTTAGCCAAGGCTATACCACAGCCTCAGGACAGGCGCTTCTTTCCAGTGGAGCCAGAGATGGAATGATGAGAAAATAGCTGATTTCATTAATTGCATAGTGTGCTCTTGGGATGACATGTGGTTATACCTTTTAAGGAGTAAAATGGAGCTGTAAAAAGTATCCTAGAGATACTTTTAAAAACATGAGCGTATTAATTCTGTGTATAAGATTGTTTTTCCTACATGCAAGACTGCTTTTACACAATCCTTAGCTGAGCTATTCAAGAGAGAGTGGAGTCCCTTATTCTAGTAGGTGCTGGAAATGGCCAAGGTGTGTCTTCATTGTTAGATCCACAGTATGTTTCATGTAAATAACTGTATTTTTTTTCTTGACAGGACCTTAAAAAACCCTTTGATAAAGCTTGGAAGGACTATGAAACAAAAGTGTATGTATCTTTTAAACTTTTATTTAAAAGGGAAGTATAACTGAAATCTATAAAGGTCATTATTGAATGTTAAGGTCCCAGCCAGAAGTCCTAGCTCGGAAGCTGAGCTTTTTTTTTTTCTTAAAACCTGGAGCTGTGTGAAAATACAATTGCATAGACACAATCAATTCAAATTCTGTAGTGTACAACTTACTAAATGAGTAAACTGTCGTGTGTGTGTTGTGCCATGACAGTTAGTGTCTGGGGTAGACCTCTTTGCTTAATGAAGTTCTAAGTAATGAGCATAATCTCCCAGTGCATGTTCTTCCACTGCATATTCTTCCACTTCAACTGAGAAAGTTTTGCTTTAAGTAGGAAAGAAATTTAAAAAATTTTTTATAGTATACATATTACTACCCTGTAATCTACTACATGTGAAAGTGGACTTCCTTTTCTGCCTTCCTCTATTTTTGGAGGACACTACTATGTAAAATGAAAAGTTATCCACCCTGTGTTTTCATCCTTAACTACCAAAAGTGCAGCAACATAATTGTACTTGATGTCCTTTTAAGCATTTGTTGTTCTTGGTTTTTTTCTTCTCCTCATCAGTGACTAATTCACTATAATTAGCAAGTTTCTTTAGTTGAAGAACACAGAAGAAATTATATACTGTATGCCTGAGTGTTTTGAAATGTCTTGACAAAAAATATCAAGAGTATGCAAGATTTAATTCTGGATTTGTTAGCCTAAAACCCTTGTAATGACTCTGTAATGTCTCTGGCTCTAGTACATCTTCTGAGACTCTTCCCAAAGCTGAGGTCTCTAGGAAGACCTTATCTGATGCTGAGCCTTCGGCACTTACTGACGAGGTGGTAAGGCTGGTGGGGGTGTTTGCTGCTACCATTCCAAAACTGCACAATTCCAGATTGATCCACTATCAGGAACCTTAGTAAGCCACATTTAATTAGTGAAGTTTGTTTAAAGATGTGGATGTTTTCTGCATTTAATGCCAAGGTTGGATGCTCTCAGCAGGTGTATTGTGTACTAGAAGTAGATGAACACCTATCTGAGTCTTGTCAACTGTGTCCCATGTTGTGTGTCTAGCCCAACTTACCATAAGCCACTTGTTTGAAGGTACCTGATGCACAATATAAACAGCTATAAAATCAGTTTTAATAACACAATTTCATATCCAGCTAAATGAATCAAATGAGTCACCAAAGCTCAGCACCTAAGATCAAACATAATTAACTTAGGTACCTCATAAATCTTCAAGTGGTTTAGTGCCCTACATCAAGAACAGTTGTTTCCTGGGTTGGCCAAGTCAATTGTATCCACAGCTGATAGTCTCTGAAGTAGAATTTTGTAGTGGGTTTTATTCCTTATTCCAGTATTACCTGGATTGTGACTATCAGCTGAGTTTCACGTCACACATCCAGCATCTTTGATCTTCTGAGATAGTGCTGCAATGTATCAGACCATCAGGTCCAGAAGAATCACATATGACAACATAAATAGCTTGCAGATTCCCAGCCACCTGGATTGGCTGATAATCTAGCACCATTTTAATTTTTTTTTTTAATTGCACAAAGTTACAACGATTCTCTGGTGCCCACTGAGTTGGCCCATCTGAAGTTGTGTGCAAATACTCTTCAGAAATTATTCCTGTAGGTGGTTTACTCACAAAAGCAACAAGTTTAGCAAGGTAGCTAAATGTCATTATTCCTTTTGTGAATAACAATGAGAACAGTCTAATTACTGCTTTCTAGGCTCAGTTTGTGAGGAGGACCTGAGTGGCTTTTGGTTTTTGAAACTGCCTAGCTATGGCTGGATTTTCATAACAAGACATTCTGAAACAGTGAGATCTCTGATGCTTTTGGAATTTCTGGTAGAATATTCACTAGGATGAATGTTGGCAGTGATGTAAAGATTTGTACTTTGATCCTCAGTTTGGTCAGAGCAGGTAGTCTGTTTCAGAGTCAGGTACTCCAGAAATATTTTCATTTTTTTTTAACTTAGTTAAATGCTTGAGAAGTAAAAATACCCATAGAAAATGTATTTGAATCTGTATATTTGGGGATTCTAATTTGAGTTTAAGGACAGTAGATACCTGGAAACATTAGTGTGTATGTCAGTGCATGAAGGACCTGAAAATGTGATGTTGATATTGTGTTTATTTTCTGTCTGTGGAATTGAGTCCAATGCTCCTTGTATGATATCATGAGATGATGTTTTTTCCTTTTAACCCACAGTCCTTTAGAAAGCCTGCTTTATGACTTTGCTTTCAAATAAGACACTTAGGTTTTGATCCGAAACAGGTTTCTTTTTCCATTGTAAGGAGATACCTCTTTCCAAGTTACCTCTGTAGTTTCTGCAAGATTTTTTAACAAATGAAGGACACCTCCTTGACAATGCTTATTTCTAAGCCATTTACATGTCAGGTTATTCAACATGCAAAAACTGAAGGTAGCACATGTTCATCAGGAAATTCTTTCAGATCCATTACCATTTGCAGTGATATTTTCAGGTGGTGGGCTGGTACAATTGCTGCATGCTCTAGATTTTTTAAAGTGGTTGGATGAAAGCTCCACATCAATTCTGGAGTTTAAAGCTCTTAGTCTAGCCTGTTGGACTCCTTCACTTTGATCAAGACCAAAGGATCATCTTCTTGAGGCTTGGGATAGGGAGCCTGGGAATTCTGTGTACAGGAAAATTCTTTAAAACAAGGGGGGTTTGGTTTTGGGTTGGGTTTTTTTTTTTCCTTCCTTTTTTTCTTGTGGTTGTTTTACAACAGCAGACATTCGTTATTGTGGCTTACATTTGGCAGTCAGGGAGTACTGTTTTTCAGTGCCAGCTGCACTTCTACCAAGGAGCAGGCCAGTTTTCCGTAGTTCTGTTGAGTTAAATTCAGACTACAACTTCTCTGAGACCCCTGCCCCTGCAGTAGGACTGCGGGATTTGTCAGGCCCTCTTGTGCGTATGATCAGTTCCCAGATAAGTTGAGATGTTGCCAGCTGTCATTGGGTGTTGGTCTTTACAAATCTAATGATGTGATTTTGAAGCTAGGGTGAGAATATTAATTTGAGCCTGAATCTGTTCAGGTCAGCTTTATCATCTACTAAATTTTGGACATAGGAAAACAGTGAGGTTTTTCTGGGTTGTTATTACACATGCCACTGAGGTTTCTTGAGATAATAACTGTTTTGATTCTGTGGCTGTCCCAAATGGATCTGAACTTCCTTATAGCTGTGCATTTTGGTCATCTGTAGCAGTGGGTGGATGCAGAGTCATCTCAAGAATTCTTAATCACTAATTGGATTTCTTTGTTGTAGTATCTTCAGTCTCTGTCTTAACAAAAAGGGCAAAGAGACTGGGAGAACTAATCTCAGTCTCACCTACAGCTTGTGTTGCTGGAGTGGGATGGTGGATGTAGGTGTTGATAACCAGAGGTTTGCTCAGCCTTCTTCAATCTGTTACCTTAGATGACTCCTTGTTTGGACTGCGCCTAAAACCAGTCCTAGGTTTATGCTTAGTTAGCTATCTTTTCCAGCGATGCTTCTTCAAATATGTGAGTATCTCTTTTTATTCTTTTTTTTTTCTCCTTTCTTTTTCTTTTGCCTTTGTGTTAACAAACCGTTCAAGGTAGCTAGGCTGCTCTTTGTGTATCCCTCTGTATCACATGCTTAAAATCATACCGTTCATCTGCATTTCCTAGTCACAAGTACAGACCTGTGAAGCTAAGTGCCAGATATCAAAGTGGTATTTTTCTAGTCTGTAGAGAAGTAACAGTGTCTTCATCCTGATTTCTGTCTTGATAGGCTGTCTTTATAGAGAAGAATTGGAGCTTATTTGCCTCAATATCTTGTCTCTCTTACTTGCACCTGTGTGATGACATATCAGGTGCTAAAATACCCAGGTGTGACCTATTTCAAAAGAAATTCAGTTAATTAAAAAATGGCATTTGTTTTGCTTTTTCCCTGTAGCAATTTCTGAGCTGCTACTTCAAGCTCTGTATGTAATTAAGTGTGTTTAAAAATTGCCATGTATCTAGTCTTGTGTGGGACAGTGATATTAAGATCCATTCTTACGCTCTTGGATCACCGTCCATCAATGTTGATTATTATGCAACTTCTTCACCCTGTAGCTACCTAACTTCTTGGAGTATTTTCCTGAAGAGCACCTTAGCTGAAGTAACTCAGGGAGGCTGGATCCATTTATTTTTTTTTATACCCTGGGACTGTTATTGAATAAGGGAGTAAAAGGAGCAAGTAACCCATAGCTTTATGCCAGCCTACCTCAATTAAAAATTGGGTACATCCTGAGGTGACATTCATGAATAATTAATCTTTTGTCACCATCAGTCATTAACACACTTCAGTTGAAGCCATAAAGATTTTAAAATACTTTTAAAGCTTTAAAGTAGTTAAAAGCAGTGCATTTCTCTAGGACCTCAGTTACAGTCTTTGTTTCCCATATAAGAGGTGGTCGATGCTGCCTGCCACTACAGCACCGCAGTGGGACTAGTCTGTGTCCTTTGGGTAGAATTGGTGCAGACTGGGCTCTTTCTGTTACGAGGCGGTTTCTTTCCCCCATGTACTTAAACACTAATGGCAGACACGCTGGGGGAGCATATGGGGAAGGAGTACACATGTCATGAAAACTGCTCATTCTCCCAGCAGGCAGACCGTATTCAACAAGGCAGTGAGCCAGGTTTCACCCACATTCTTCAGTTTAATGGGTCCTGTTGTGGTGGATTTTGAGGTAAAGACACTGTATCAATTTTGCACAGGAAATAGAAGCATAAACTTACTGAAGCATATTATTTACTCATTTTTTAGCTGAACATTCTGTATTCCAGACATAAACCTGTCTTTCCTGAAAAGAAAGAGATGTTACTTTTTTAAGTAAAGGTGTCTTATTTTTAGGCCTGTAAATATATATTATCTTCAGAAGTCCTCTGCTAATAAGTGTTGTGCTAATGCCATGAAACATAAATGCTTAATGAAAACTAACAAGCTTTTCCTGGGAAGGCTGGCTACCTCTCCTTCTTTGCCATTCTCCTTTTAAAAGCCGGGCATGAGGTCTGTTATGCACAACTGAGTGAAGAAAACAAGTTGTTTGAATGTGCTTATGGGATTGTAAGATCAAGGCAGTAGGCTGAGGTGCACTATGTTACTGTGCAGAAACGCAAGCACTCTTATCTAGGTAGAACTCTATCATTAATGATTTGTTTCTGAACCATTTGAAGTCAATGGAAGAATGAACAAATTCTTATTACAGTCTTCTATGAAGATGTCTGCCTAGCTATTTGATTAAGTAATGATGTTTCCAGTTTGGTAAACTCATTTTTTAAACAATATCTAAAAAAATTTATCTGAAAATTCTGCAAGCTCTTCTCAAATTACTTCTTCAGAGCTCTAACTTGACTCAGTAGATTATTGATATTTGTAGATCATAGCTATTTCTGCCATGTTTCCTTTTAAAGCATGTACATAAGATAAAGTGGAGGTCACATCTTGAAAACAGTGGCAGAATGAAAGTGCTAAACAAGGTAGCTTCAATGTAGAATCATAGAATAGAATACTGGAAACATTTAGGTTGGAAAAGACCTTTAAGATTGAGTCCAACCGTAAACCTAACACTGACAAGTCCACCACTAAACCATGTCCCTAAGCACCACATCTACACATCTTTTAAATACCTCCAGGGGTGGTGACTCAACCACTTCCCTGGGCAGCCTGTTCCAGTGCTTGACAACCCTTTCGATGAAGAAATTTTTCCTAATATCCAACCTAAACCTCCCCTGGTGCCACTTGAGGCCGTTTCCTCTCATCCTATTGCTTGTTACTTGGGAGAAGAGACCGACCCCCACCTCGCTACAACCTCCTTCCATGTAGTTGTAGAGAGTGATAGGGTCTCCCCTCAGCCTCCTCTTCTCTATGCTAAACAACCCCAGTTCCCTCAGCCACTCCTCATCAGACTTGTGCTCTAGACCCTTCATCAGCTTCGTTGCCCTTCTCTGGACACGCTCCAGCACCTCAATGTCTGTCTTGTAGTGAGGGGCCCAAAACTGAACACAGTACTCGAGGTGCAGCCTCACCAGTGCTGAGTACAGGGGGATGATCACTTCCCTAGTCCTGCTGGCCACACTATTTCTGATACAAGCCAGGATGTCCTTGGCCTTCTTGGCCACCTGGGCACACTGCCGGCTCATATTCAGCTGGCTGTTGACCAATACATCGTCCTTTTCCACCAGGCAGCTTTCCAGCCACTCTTCCCCAAGCCTGTAGCCTTGCATGGGGTTGTTGTGACCCAGGTGCAGGACCCGGCACTTGGCCTTGTTGAACCTCATACAGTTATCCTCAGCCCATCAATCCAGCCTGTCCAGATCCCTCTGTAGAGCCTTCCTACCCCCAAGCAGATCAACACTCCCGCCCAACTTGGTGTTGTCTGCAAACTTACTGAGGGTGCCCTCAATCTCCTTGTCCAAATCATTGATAAAGATATTAAAGAGAACTGGCCCCAGTACTGAGCCCTGGGGAACACTACTTGTGACCAGCCGCCAACTGGATTTAACTCCATTCACCACAACTCTCTGGGCTTGGCCATCCAGCCAGTTTTTTACCCAGCAAAGAGTGCGCCCATCCAAGCCATGAGCAGCCAGCTTCTGCAGGAGAATGCTGTGGGAAACACTGTCAAAGTCTTCACTAAAGTCCAGGAAAACAACACCCACAATATTCTGCTTTGAGCCTGAGATTTCATATTAAGTATTTTTATTTTGAAAGAGATTACCTGCGAATGAAATGGAGAAAGCTCTGAATGAATCTGCAGCTATTATGGATGAAATAATGGAAAGATCTGGACACGTTTTGCTCATTCTGCCCTCTTCCCCATCCTCCAGCCAACCGGTTCACTACTGTTGCATGTATACAGGGTGTTCTAGTTGTTTACCCTTGTCTGCGGGCTGAAAATAAATACCAGTCTTTGGCGTGTTAAACAGTAAAATAGGTCCTATCCTTTTTAAAGTTTAAAAAAATAAAAATCCCTACTTTGATGTTTATTTATACCATGATCTGTATGACAGAATTGATTTTTTTGAAATACAAATTAAAATTTATATTGAAAAACAGTTGTCTTTCAAATTGAAGCTGTAAAAATAGTCATATAGTGGAAGCTGAATGGGCAAGACTATTTATTTTGTATCTGATCAACTTTTCTGTTGTAATTCTTCATCCTGTATTTCAGCTTTACTTGTCTGTTACACAAATCTGAGCTCACTGTGTATTAGTCATGTGTAGCTACATTGTAAATGGACTGAAGTGTGCTCAGATTTTAATCCTAGTCAGCAAAATCTATATATGTGATATGTGCTGCATGCACTTCAAGAACAGCAGCTTTACAAAACATCTGCTTCCTTCTTACTGCTTCTAGAGGATTTTTCTAGTTTGCCCAATTTTCTTATTAATTTTGCTTAATTGATTTGTCTGGAAAACCTGAATATCCTGCAATATTTGGAAATCCCACAGCGGTACATCGTAGAACTGTCTTTGCCAGAAGGATTTGGTTAATGTCATAGTAGAGTGACACTGGAAGCTGAGCTGACCCTTGCACTTGGACAGGAAACAGGCCAACCTTTAGCACTCAGATTTGCATGCAACACTGCTGTACATGGTTGGTTTGTTTCCCTAGAAACAAAGTGCCCTGTAGTATCAGTCAGATAGGAGATAGCATGTTACTGTAGCAAAACAACAGGTTAAATTCTGGATTACAAAGCTGAAAATGTTGTTAGAGACTAAAAGCATAAATAATAAGGAAATGTGAATGTGAAATGCACCATCATGTATCTCTGGTACTTGTCACCAAGAGATGGTTTGGGTTTTTTGTAAAGCATCTCTGAAGTTTTTGAAGCCATGGAGCCTTAAGCTCCAGCAAACGGCTTCAAGGATGTCTTATATCTATGAATTACTTGGTAGAATTACTTGGTAGATGCTGGTATGCTTTAGTCTTGGTTTAACTACTTTTTGCCTGTGGAGTATGATTTATCCTTTAAAGAGTAGAAAGGACTCTCTCACTGAAATCTAGCTCGCTTTTTAAAAGGAATTCAATTTCTCAAAACAATGTATGCTGTAATATTGTGCATAATGTTTGACTCTTTGGCAGTTTTAGTTGTCTTTTGGTTTAACTAGCATTTAGAGACACCTTATGACATGTTAAGCTCTTAAAATTTTGGAGGTGGTTATGTCATCCTATGTTCAAGTATTGTTCTCTGTAAACAATGAAAATACAGTACAATAGCAATTGATAGTTATTAGGCTTGACTCACGTTTCAGTGAATTCTCTGGCCTCATGAATTGTTAGATTAATGTGAAAATTGAGAGAACTAAAAACATCCTGGATCTTTGCTCTGAGGTTCGACTCTTTTAGAACTATCAAGTATGATATAATGTAAACTCTCCCTAGTGTGTGTGCTAGAGAGGAGCTGCGTATTTGTCTTTTCTGTGAATCTTTTTGTAATGGTTTATCTTCCTTGTTCACCACTGATGTCTTGTTAATTCTTGTGTTTGGACTCTGTATTCTGTGGCTACAAAATGGCATAATTGGCAGTAAGTGGGTAAGAGTACAGACTTATTTTGATGAAAACAGAGCATTCTGGATCTGGAGTTTTTATTCAGGCGAGTGAAGGTTTTCAGAATATTTATTTCAAAGGAGAGGAGCTTCCCTCCGAATGTCTGCTTCTGGGGGGATGTGATGGGCTGAGAAGGAGTGTAGTGCTGGCTGGATGTGCTGGCAGCTGGAATACTCCATTGGGCTGGCTCTGCTGTGCCTGCCAGGACGGAGAGCACAGTGGGGCTTTTTGAATTGCTGTTCAAAATGTTTCCCTGTGGGAATGTTACAGGATGGGATTAATGGGATTAATTCTAGTTTTCGCTTGCTGCTTGAGGTGTAAGAGGAGGCAGTTCCTCATTCTTGAGAAGTATAAGTACAGAATATATTGTTGACTGGAAGTCCTTAGACCATCTATGACATTTTCCCATAAGCTGTTATGGTAATGTTAACATCAGGTTAAGAGAGCACTTGAGACATGTCATCTTCTCAGAGAGAGAGCTGAGAGACACTTGACTGCCCAAGAGGAGGTACGACAGTGCATGTGTTATTTGTTCCTTTCATCTGCTTCCCGTATAATGCTTCCTCTTGTTCAAAAGCAGTATAGCATTTCCTCAGGAAACTCTTTCCAGAATTTTCAGCGTCTAAACAGTGCAAGTGGCAAACTAAAAGTATTTCTCTGAAAAGTAAATACCCTCATGTATTTTCTTCTATTAATAATCTTTTTTCATATCAGGCTTGTCTAACTGTGTAGTACAATTATGCTACCGCCTTTCAGAATAATATGTAGAATAGCTGTAACAAATGCACAAGTGTGTTTAGGGGAGTTATACTGTATGGCAGGCATTGGTTATTCATTTACATTCTGCAGGAGAACTTGTTTTATTCAGAGCTCTTGGAAAATGTTCATGGAAACTTTTAGGGAATTAGGACAGCTGGTCTAGCAGACTTTGAAGTCTGCAACACAGCCGGCTGGCCGGCATTCCCAGTGCCAACTGGCTCAGTAGCAAGTAGAGATGGCAAATGTGATTTTGGCTTGGGAAACCCTGTATATATAGAAGATGACTTGATGACAGGCAAGACTCAATAAAACTGGTGACATAATTGAACTCTGTTAACCAGTGTTTGGTCAGTTGGGATTAAACATCCCCTACGTTTTCAATTAAAATTCATTATTCTGTTTCTGGATTTTTTTTCTTCAATGCAAGAACTTAGTATCTTCCTCTTGTTTAGTATCTTCTTTTGGAATATCTGTCAGGACATTATTTTAACAGATGATTGAATTAAATTTCAGCTACTGTATGTCATTGCTGATCTTTAGTCATTGTTAAATTTCAAACGAAATGTCATCTGAAGTAAGTCATATGCAAAGCTACAAGAGTTTGGCTTTGCATCTGTCAGTAGACTTTGTGAATAATCAGATTTCCTGAGAGGCTGTGGATTTCTCACTTCATTGACTGATTCTTTGCCTTATAGTACAAAAATAGAGAAGGAGAAAAAAGAGCATGCTAAGCTGCATGGGATGATCCGTACAGAAATAAGTGGAGCTGAAATTGCGGAAGAAATGGAGAAAGAAAGAAGGTTCTTCCAGTTACAGATGTGTGAGGTAAGACTTAACGTGAAATTCGTATTGTTCTGCTAATATTTTTAGGAAAATTTTGTAAACCAAAATTGTTTAATGGCAACTGTGATGTTAAAGGGAAATGCTAAGTTATTAGTGGACTCCATTTGCTAAAGCACTTTTTTTTTATCCTGATGTGCTAACTCTGCAGGGAATTTAGATCTTTTCTAATTTCACTTAGCAAGTAAATTGTAGAAAAAATAAATAATGCAAAGCTCAATTAAAGACTGAGAGATGATAATAAGTAAGCCTTTACACTCCTACTTCACTGCAAGTTATTTTAAGCCCTAGATCATACTCTGAATTGTTCCCTACGCTGACAGCTGTTGCGTTATTATGAGGAGAGACTCAAGTCTAGCACACTGTTGGGCTGGTGCTGAAAAAAAAAGTGCTAAGGATGGAATCCAGTTGTCTTTCAAGATGTTTCAGAATGTTTCTACTTAGAAATCTTTGTGATTTTGCAGTATATTAAATCTGATGTGAATGTTTTTGGTTCAGTTCGTTTAAGGGCATGTCAGGTTCCGTGGTTTGGAATTCAAGTTGCTGTGTTCGTTCTTTCTATGTGTTGACTCAAAATACACCACGGGTGTTTCTTCTGTTTTTACTATGATGATTAGAGCTAATTTCACTCATATGCCAGCATAGCTCAATAGCAGTTGTCCAGAATACCAATTTTAGTAACTGCATGCACTGATACTTAGTAGGAAAGCTTCACATTCCTATATGGAGTCAGACTAAAGTATTCAAAACTGATGAAGGGATTTGAGTACCCAATAAACATATGGATGTTGCCAGCTAATTGCCCATCTGTATCCTTCCTGAAAAACAACCAGGAACAGATGCTTCTCTCTTCCTGTGTCACAGCATAGGAGGAGTTCACTTTAGTCAGTTGTAGTGATAGTAAAATGCAGGGTGAAATATGTGAAATTGAATCAAGTTACCTTAAATGTGGAATAGCTGAAGTGTATCCTGTATTCTTCTGATTTGGGGGAAAAGAAGTTTAAACTCAGTTACCTCTGAATAGTCTTAAAAGGGGACTTTGTTTTGATTTTGTTAGTAAATCAGAAGCGTGACATATTGAAGTTGTATCATAAGTACAAGCTAGTTCTCTATAAATTGTGAAAGTGAACTGAATACCAGATGCCTAGAGCTACATTTTAAATTAACAGGAGTTAGAGAGGTGATTCTTCTAATTGAATACTATCCAGTGCACATGTCTACATTTAGGCTAATCATCTGTTCACCTGAACCAGTGTAAAAAGCTGCAACATTGAAAACTGGCACTTGGATACTACCTTATTTCAGTGGGTTTAAAACATTCAGGGTGTACTGCAGGTAGGGGAAAACCAGATGCATTAGAGCATTGCTAAGAAGATGTTCATTCCTTTGCTTGGAGGTCACTGTCTAAGCAGGGGTTAAAAATTGTCATTTGATGGACAGTTAAAGGCTCCTGTAAATATTTGGTCAGCCTCTAACTTCTGCTTGCATGTCTGACATCTTTCATGCTATGGCATTCAGGGGAGGAGCTATCACTTAATGTGGACTTTGATTGTGCCTTATGCAAAAGGACACTAATTACACTTTTTTTTTAGCTTGACAGTAAATTTTAAAAATCTCTTGCTAAACTGTAATTTGCTGTAATTACTGTGTATAAGGAATTGATAGAGGTAACGATAAAATCAGAAGGCAGATTTTAAAAATGCTTAAAATAATCCCTCACTTTTTTTGAGTAAACTGCTTTCTTCCTCAATGACATCTATTTAGCAATGAATTTAACCACTAGTGAGACAGATACCTAGATGGGCTGCTAGGTTTAAGAATGGGTTCCTAAATTTACTACACAACCTCTTTTATGCTTCTTTTAACACAGGCTTCCACTAGGAGCCATGAAGGCTGTTTTAACAATTTGAACTAATCATAGTGAAGTATCCCCACAGGGTATCAAAAATCAGTGGTGACAACAATTGCTTTTGCGTGATTAACCCTTGAAGACATTGTTTGATGCGTTGTCTTTTGGGTCTTCTAAAGCTGCAGCTGTTAAAGCTTGTTGAAATATAGCTGAAAATAAAATGTTAAAAAAATACTGTAGCAGTAATAATTAGTTTCTTTTGTGAATTACTGTTTTAACAGTACCTGCTGAAAGTCAATGAAATCAAGATTAAAAAAGGAGTGGACTTGCTTCAGAACTTGATCAAGTATTTTCATGCTCAGTGCAAGTATGTTTTAGTTTTTTTTATATCTACACAATAACTGGAGCAATATTTTGTTTTAAACACTTGACATCATCATAACACTTTTTAAAATTTTTCAAAATAAATGTAAGATTCAGCTGTTCTTGCTGATGTCTTTTGACAAATTGCTTTTGTCATAGATTAGTCATTGCTTTTGTACTGTATTCCAAAACATGTAATGAGGTTGAGCTAGTACCATAGAATATAATTGTCTGTTCCAAAGGAGTGACGCACAATAATTTGGCATATTTCGTAAACTACTCTTGAAACAGAGCTATTAGTTTGGTCTATTAGTTAGTGGTCCATTAGTTTTGATGGGCTTTTTTGAGTGTATCTAGCAATGATCTAAATTAATTCTGTGCTCATGAAAAATAAATTGCATAAGCAGTGGAATAAAACTATATTGAAAGAATCGTTTTTTTCTAATTAATTGGAGGACTCAGTAATAAAACATGAAGCTCTCATTAGAATTATGTACTTTTTTTTATGGTAGTCTTACGGATCAATAATATAGCAGTAAAGTCATAGCTATAAACTTGAAAAAGCTGCTGTTAACCTGTTAAAACAGTAAGTTTTCATCTTAAAAGACCAGTCTGCATCTATGTAGGTTTTTTCCTTATATAGCTATGTCGCTTTTAAAATCAGATTCACCATCTGCTCTGTCCATTTAATAAAGCTTCAACAACATAAATGCTGTGTTGTCTTGTCACTTTCATGTCTGCTTCCCAGAGTGAAAATATTTCTGTTGCAAATGGTGCAGCAATTTTTAATCAAATGTGTGTGTAGTTGTGGTTTCTTTAAATTTATTTTTCAAATCTCACTTTTTTTTTTTTTTTAAGACCTGGAATACTTGGCATAGATTACATTACTGTGCCAATACAAAAATACATATGATACTGTAATATGTCTCCTATTCAGTTTGCATACAGGCCATAATCAATGCTTGGGAAACAAAAGGGTTTTCCTTTAGTAAGAAGATTGCATCAGACATTAAATTATTGGGCTCCAAGAAGTCACAATTATTTTGTATCTGCTAGAGCTTTTTTGCTGTTCTACAGATGAATCTTGCTTGTTCTGGGCCTTCAAAAAGTGGGGTGAGAACCTGTGTTTAAGGTGAGAATGAGGAATACTTACGTGGCAGTGGATTGTGGCAGTTCTGAATCTAATTGGGGATTTTGCATGTTAGAATAAGCTATGGTGGGAATAAAGAGGTGGATCTGTCAAAGATGCATAAAAAAAATGTTTAATGTTTTGAAATGTATGGCATGGCATAATAATATGCACACCTTCCTTTGGCAATGTTTTAAATAGAAAATACAAAGTAAAATTTAATAACAGTTTGCTTTTTGTTTTTAAGTTTCTTTCAGGATGGGTTAAAAGCAGTTGAAAGTCTCAAGCCTTCAATTGAGACACTCTCCACAGATCTTTATACAGTGAGTAGCAACCTTTCACATTTGTGTTGTAAACAGTTTTTTATAGTAGAACTGTGATCATTTTGGTTCAGGTTGGCTGACTGTTTTAATAGTCAGCATTTTAAGGTTTTGAGTAGATTTTTGAGTAAAATTTTGGTTTAATATCATATCCAGAAGCCTTAGTTTTAGTTCAGGACCCCACTGTGTAAAATGTTAGGAAAACAGCCTTTGCTCTAAAATGTGTACTGACTAAGTGGAAAATAACATGGTTTCAAATTGAACACAAGGAAGTAAGAACAGTGTGAGGCAATATCAAAGTCTTAAGCCAGCAACATCCTAGCCATTATCAAGTTTTCTGAACATATAAAGGAAAATAAACTGATCACGTTATCTTTTCACTTTGTGTTTTCATTCTTGCTGAACATTTCTCAGAAAAATGAACCAATTCAGTAGCAAGTTTGGAAGAACTGTGTTGAAAAGAAACAATAATGTTATTTTTAACCTGTGTTTTTCTTCATTCAAGATTAAACAAGCACAAGATGAGGAAAGACGACAATTAACACAGCTTAGAGATATTTTAAAATCAGCACTTCAGGTTGATCAGAAAGAGGTGAGCATATAAGGTGGTTTAACTTTGGAATACCCATTTTAGTTACTTCTAATGTAATATTAGTAGTTGAAATAGAGTTGTTTTAACTTTGATCAGCCACCTAATTTCTTTCATTTATTCATCTTTGTTTTGATGCTGATACTGTGAATGTTTCTCACAAAGGCTTTTTTTTTTTTTAAATGAATTCCCACTAAAAATATGAGACTTACTGCAAAATAATTGCAATATTGGTAACAAAAAGAAAAATACTTAAGATGGTGCACTGTATGTGAACTAATAGACACTGGTGTCTATGTTGCTCAAACTGAGAATGGAAGAACTTTGTCAGTATCAAGGAGACTCCATTAGTACAGTCTTATCTCAGAATAATATTCCAAACTATATAAAGATTATGTAAAACTGAACTTCAAATCCCAAAACACCTCTTGTCATCCTCTACAAAAATGACAATTAAGCTACTCTGCTGCAAGATGCCAGTTTTCAAACATGTAAGAGCTGGGTCAGTTCAGCAATCTAACAAGTATTTTTTTGAGTTTCGGTTATGATTGCTGTTAGATTCAAAGAATTCTGGAGTAGTTTTATTTGGCAAACTATGATCTGGAAGCAAGCATCTTTTGTATAATCTAATCCTAAATATTGGGTCTACTTTTGTTTCAGATTGCTAGTGCTTCCTCTTCATATAAATAAATGCCAGCTAGCTTCCTTTGTGTGGTTGCAGGGCCATGCGTAAGTGATGAATGAGCCTCTTCCCCCCTTTTCAGATTCTGTTTCTGAGAGGGATCACAGTGAAATAGTTTAGTCTGTAGAGCTCAGACTTCCTTTATCTTTTCCAGTCTTGCTTTCATCTTCCCATAAAGGTTGTGGTGACTCCTAGCTCTTACTGGTGGCCAGATGATGGTTGTTGAGCAACCTAATCTAGTGAAAGATGTCCCTGCCCATGGCTCAGGGATTGGACTAGATGATCTTTAAAGGTCCCTTCCAACCCAGACCATTCTGTTATTCTGTGACTTGCTGATAGGCATTTGAACAGTCTTAAATACTCTTCACTTTGAGGTGCTGTTTGTTACCATGTGAAGTTTGTGATAATGACCATTGTGTACAAAGTCCCATACAGTTTGCAGGCACTTTCTTAGGTTCTGCCTGGCATTTAGGACTCACTGAGGGGTGTATTTGCTAAAAACTTCCGAATTTGAGCTCTGTGGAATGAAAGCCTAGTGATCCTCGTGGAAATGGTGACTACTTGGGATTCACCATTGATCGTCCACTCTCAGTAAGGAGTCTTCGCTGTTTAGGGTGTGTTAGCAGGCTTCCTATTTTATTCGGGTCTTTGTTCAAGAGAGGTAATAGAAGCAGTTGGGTTTCATGGTTGCTGGGAGTGTTGCTTCTCTATGTTTACCTGTTTATCACTGATACTGGTATTAAATGTATATGGAAGATGTGGTGAGCACACATCTTTTCACAGACTGAAAAATGTAATAATACACATAAATTTATTATTTGTACTGGTTTTGTTGCATTTAAAAATACAAGTGTAAAAAGTGCTTTATGCTATATTCATTATTTATTTATTCTGCAAATTTAGATATAGATGCTTACCTACAGAGCATGAGAAGTACTATAATTATTTTTAAAGTTTTTTGAAAACATCAATTAATCAGTGGGATGCCAAACAATCCTGGTATAATTTACTGTACGACCCACTAATATTATTCTTGTTGCACTGTAATTTCTTTTACTATAACTGATTTCTTTTTCCTTCCTGAAACGCATTTACGTTTTGTGACCGAAGTCTAGGAGAGTAAGTGTTACTATGTTTTAATGAAAATAGTTGGCATGATTTCCATTCAGATTTCAAGAAACTGGATTTTTTCCTCTGAGCTTTTTTCTGTTGGTATGAAAAGACTGGTTCTTTTTTTCTCCTCTTCTGTTTTTTGTATTACCAAAAAAAAAAGAGTTTTTCTTGGGAAAGAAAATTGTTGTAAGACAAATTGGTGATTTCCTTTTCACTCTCTTTTGGGAACTAAATCCAGTTGCTTGATTTGCAAGATTTTGGAGATATATGTATTTTTAATTAAAATGGACTTCATGTATGAAATAATAGAATGTTGACAAATACTGTTTCTGTTGTATTTAAAAAAAAAAAAAAAAAAAGGACAGAAACACACATGGTGAACCTTTTTTGTTGTGCCTGTGTACGTAGTTTCCTCCTGCACAGAACTTCCTCAAACCTGGTTTGTATTGAAACTTCTTTTTGAAACGTCATTGTGTGTACACCTCCATAATTTTTAATTTTTAAACTTCTATTTTTCAAACTGTAGAGCTCCTACAAGTTTCGGGGTCAACCTTAGAGTCGTATTGCCTTCATTTCTCTCTTTCCTGTGTCCTCTCTGAAGGTAGCCTTACTGTTGTGTTGAGATTTGGTTCTGCTGCTTCTACATGTTTGGGAGAACCTGTAATCTATTTAGGCCACTGGAAAATAGGATAAATTTTGTGTTTCTTGGCAAAAATTATGGTGGCTGTGCTATAGGAGAGGCTGCCTGCAGGGGGTTCTGGCAGATATATCTGTTGGAGGCTTTGTGGGGCTGTAATAGATAAGGGATGGACCTCTGAAACATCCTTTGGGCAATGATCCTGCAAATGCAAGAGAAGCTCAGGCTCTTGGAGAGCTGTAAGGGCTTTTTGGCAGCTTTACGCGCAGGTGTGATCCAGACAGTCTAAAATCCTGCTCCATGGGAGCTGTGGAATGGCTAGCTAAAATTTGCTGTGTATAAGTTAAGGCATCTTGTATGGAAAGTTCTGTTGTGTTCAAATAGTGGGGCTGATAAATAGGTTTTTAGAATCTCTCTTATCAGTAGTCACAGACCATCTTTACAGAATACTGTTTTCACATTTCTTTCACTTTTAGCTATGCTATTCAGCTTGATTTAGAAGTCAGTCGGTCTTTATAAGGCTTTGGAAGAGATCATTTCAAGCCTCTTTACAGTCAGCGAGGTGATTCACTATAAACATGCTGCAATGAAATGACTCGCTTTTTTTTTTTTGTATGCCTATCTGCATTTCAAAGCTGATAAAGTGGACAAAGTTCAGTTTCTTAGGCTTGTGTACTTCAGTCTTGTCTGATCTTGTTACTTTCAAGAGATATTTAAAATGACAATACTCTGTGCTAGGTATGTCCTATATCCTGCAGTGATCTGTTTCCTCTCATAGGTAATGTACATTGTTCCTGCTCCTCTGATGAGGCCACTGGGTCTGACCCTGTTATCTGTGATTTGTACTCCTGTTATGTGCAATATGCAAACCAGAAATAAGGGAAGATCCTTTGGGGAGCCTGCATATGGAAAAGGCATGCTGAAATTGCCTGGAAGGATGTTAATTGTAATAGTGATTTGCGGTCTGGCATCCCGTCTGTTAGGAGCTAGATCAAAATCATGAATTTGTTTGTCAAAGAGTTGTGGAAATCCATCATCTGGCAATTATGTTGGACACTATTGATTTTGACGTGGCCTGAATCAAGGATTTAAAATTGAAAATCTCCTTGTCTTATCCTTAAGTTCTTTTCATGAAATAGTATTACATTTTTTAAAGATACTGCTCATAGTAGTGAATGTGTGGAAATACACGTCAGCTACAGCAGCTCCCTCTCTGGTTGAAATACGGCAGGAAGCTTGTATTATTGGCTTGCCAGTTTGGCCAAACACAGCAGCTGAGCGTAAAAAACAGCTGAAGGGAGGTAGCTGAAATGCAGCAGAAAATAATGCACAAAAAGTAGCAGCACAGTCTTAAGTAATGGGAATGGTCTTATGGGCAGGTGTTGCAGGTCATCTGAAATCTTTACGTAATTGAGGATGTGGAGAACTGAAATTAATTTCCTGTAAGGCCTCTAATCTTCTTGGGAATGGAGTTACTTTACTGACTAATGGGAGGCAGAGATCAAGGCATTAGTAAGACACAACAAGCAATGTCAGATCAGATTTTCTTCAGAAGTCAGTAAATGTATGCATGCAGCGGTTCTTAATGAGTGTCGAGAATTTTTTTAAATGTTGTTCTGTTCTTATGTTGGGCAGCCACAGTGCAAAACCAAATAATTCTGTGTAAACAGGCTGCAGAGGAACAGTAAACAGACTGGTTTAAATCTAAAGGGATGCTTTGTCAGGCACTGACATTTAAGTGGTGGTTATGTAGTGCCTTTAAAAACCTCAGATGAATGTTGTAGCTACCTGATACAGGTTTCTAGATCACTAGCTGAGAGGCAGGGAAGTGGGCACAGGTTGCTTCTGCTGAAAAGGAGCACCAAGCAGTGCTGCAGCCTGCCTAGAGCTCAGCTCATGGTTCTTGGGACCACTGAGCTCCAGTGCTGTATTCAGGATGAGCCTGAAATCCTGCAGCTTGGAGGTGTGGAGTCCCAAGTGCACTGAAGAGGGGTGTAGGTGGTAGCTCTGTCCCTACCATCATATTTCGGGCATGTTGTGTTGTCACTACTGTTGAGGAGGATCCTGAACACCTTTGGCTGCATTAGTAGCTTTGGTAGCAGAATCTACTGCTGGAGCTTGTAAAGGAGCAACATTCCATCTGAGCTGGCATTCTCTGGGGAAAAGGACAGTCCAAGTGTGTTCTTGGTTTTAGCTGGTCTCTTCCCCTTGCTTTTATTCAGAGATGTCTTATACTTAGGCTAATAAAGTGTATGAAGCTAACTGTAGTTAGAGAGAAACTATCTTCTTAATTCATACTTTTTAGATCACTGTATATTCTATTTTATCATGTGTACGCTCTGAAAACCCCAAATGATGTATCCTGTGATTGTACTCCCAGTATATCTGAGACACACTATCTCTTTAGCAAAAGAGATTTTTTTTTTATCAAATTAGTAAGTTTATTTCTTAATAGGTCTTAGGTTTTTGCTTAGAATAGCTCAGATAGTCTTTTAAGTGAGCTGCTTGCTTTGTGTCTTTTTTCCTTGCTATGCTTGTATTATCTGCCATATATAACAGAGGTGTATTATGTCCATAGAGCAAAGATAGTAGAAAAGAAAACAATAAATATTATAAGTACCAGTCATTGTTATTGTAGGCATTGCAAAGTCCATCCCATCATGTTACTTCTGCTAATATAGCATGATACATCAGATTCCTCATTATCAGGTTCTTATTTTTTAAGAAGTTGGACTCTGGCAACAGTGGGTCCTGCCTCTGGGTAGTTCTGAGAGCAGTGAGAAGGTTAGTTAATCCTTGTCACTTCTTGTCCCAGAATTCTACTTTGTTCAAGATATTTTGGTTTAAATTATTCTTCTTATGAAAATAACTTCTCGATTTTCCTGTATGCCTCCTGAACTATGTTTCCAGGAGGTCTCTTCTGCTTTTCGGACAATAACTTGACTCAGTTTCCACAAGAAAGACCACTTCTTCAAATCTATGTATGTAGTCTTTTTACAATGGAAGGGTGCACTAGGAATTGCATGTGGTAATAATCTTTAGTGTTTGTACACTGCAGTGTTTGCATGAGTTGGAAAGCCCGCTGCTCAATTGAATTTTGGGTTAAAAACACCATATATTAAGGCCAATAGCAAAGCTAAAATAAAAGCAAGTAAGAGGATTTTGGCACGTGCTGATAATGGCTACTTCTCAAATGTTTTTTGTGCCCTCTGAAAAAAGAAGTGGATCTTGTTCTCTCTCACTGAGGAGGAAAAATGTGCTTTGTTTGGCCTGTAGGATTAGATCAGGAAGGAGAGGCTCTGAAACTCATTAATAGGGGGAATATTTTGGTTGAAATGGTGGAATGCATTGCAAATTGCTGTTCTGTATATTTCAGGATTCTCAGATTCGTCAGAGTACAGCTTACAGTTTACATCAGCCTCAGGGAAACAAGGAACATGGCACTGAACGAAATGGTAGTCTGTACAAGAAAAGTGATGGGTAAGTACTGCTGGATTCTACTGAAAAAAAAAAAAAATTAGGTCCTAAGAGCTGAAGTAATGTAATACTAAATGTATTAAAAACTGAGTCACTTTTTTTTTTTCTCCCCCCCCTTTAAACCAGAATCAGAAAAGTGTGGCAGAAAAGGAAGTGCTCAGTTAAAAATGGTTTTCTTACAATTTCCCATGGTACAGTAAGTATTTGTTTACAGTATTTTATGTGCATGGTTGCTAATACAAAAAGGCAAGCTATGCTGCTCTATATTTATAATTTGGAATTAGCTAGATTCCTGATGCAGTGTTTTGAATGTGATGGATACATTTTTTTTAAGGCAGTCTTTCAGAAATATGTCAAGACATACACAGTATCTAAAAATACAACTGTTTTAATGCTCATGGCTGTTAATGGGAAAAAAATGGCTTTTTTAATGACTCAGTTCATGTAAAGTGTTCATATTGTACTAGGCTATCAAAAAATACAAATTCTAACTGGTTTTTTGGAAAGATATGGTTGGGCATTAAGCCATCTTTTAGATATGGGTTAAACAACTTTTCATATTTACAAGACAAACTGAGAGAATGCTGAATCTCTTCTCTCCCCCAGCTTTGCTGCTATATGGGTAATCTGTTACGAAGGTAGCTTTCCTGGGGAATAGCTGTAGGGGAAAATCAACTCTGAAGGCAACTTCTACCAGAATGACAAGAGGTAGAGAGTTAGAAGTCCCTCTTTCTTGGCTACCAATATTTGAAATGCATTAAAAAACTTCTTATATTTATACTTCAAGTTTTAAAACTGTATACTTTCATATTTTGGACCTACTACACTTGGCTTTGAACTCAGCTGGTTTTGCTTTCCCATAACTTTTCTCTTTTTATATTGCTTTCTCAAAACTTTTAAAAAGTTTCTTAAGGCAAAATCAACTCAGTGACAGTATTTCCCATTCTTGGTCTAATAAACAGTCCTGTTTCTTGATCCTGTTATGAACCGTTCTGTTCTTCATCCTGTTATGCCTGTTGCTATGACTACAAGTTGACCCTGGCAGCAAAAATTAATCAATCTCTCATTTGTGCATCTAACCACAAGCTGTTGCCTTCTGAGTTGACAACCAGGAGTTAAGGAGGAGTGCAAAACCAGGCCTGCAAAGTAGAGTTATTACTATGGCTTTGGGATTGTCCACCAGTTTATCCCTGTTCTCATTTGAGTGCATATGAGGGTGTCTTTCTTAGAGAAAAGTCTGTTAGTCTGTTCTATACTGGTGTCTCCATGTGCTGTAAATGCATTTGGCATTGGACAAGCAGTAGTGGTACCAGTAGGAGCGTAGCTAGGGCAGCTCAGAGCTGGCAGAGGCTACAAAATCCACTTGTAGAGCAGAATTTTAGAACTTTCATATGCAAGTACAGTTACTGAGTCTATCAAGATACTGTTGTTGTTCTTTTTTTATAAGCTGTCTACCAGATGGTCTAACATTTTTAGAAGCAGTAAGTTCCCACTGAAATCAGTGGAGCTGTAGCTGGAAATCAGTTGCTAAGGTAGATACTTAAATGTGGGTTTAGTTATGTGGGTTTCACAGGTTTGGTCTTGATCTTTTTATATTACAAAATAAACAATTACCTTCTTGTTTAAAATACATTCCTAAAAAGTATTTTTACTTATTTGCTCACTTTCCCCTTATGTATTGATAGCAGTTTTGTGTAAAAAATTGATGCTTGTTTTATATACATGGGAATGGGTAGAAGTAATTTCTGTTTGTTGAGAATTTTCTGGGCTGCTCTGAACTGAAGCAACGTTGATTTCCAAGATTTCTCAGGGTTGGTATCTCCTGGTCTCTCAAATATGACGTGTCATTCTCTCTTCCCAGCCGTTCATCAAAATGAACCATCTCTCAAATTCAGTTGTCAGTTTTGCTTGCTTTGTCAAATTCAAACTTTTTCCTCTAAAGGCAAAGTATTCTTCATGGCTTTCTGGTTTTTGTTTGAGTAGCCTCTATTTATGAGGGACTGTTTTTTTAGTTAGTTTTCAGAACAGCTATCTTCAGGCAGTTGCACATGCTGTATTCTGACTTAAACTCGCCTGCCAAGTGCTCTCCTGATACGGATGGAGAGACTATGGTTGGTTCTTTGTCAGTCATCCAGCTGTAATGCTGAATACACGTGTCTGCTTTGGCGTATGTACAGAAGTTATACTTCTAGACAACTAAAAGCTTCAAAGAATTTAGCATTCATAGAGCAACGTGCAAGGCAATGGTTGATGGAAAACCAGACGCTGCTCCTTTGTGTAATTATTAGCAGTTTGAAATTTTCTGACATCTACCTGACTGCAATTTAACGCATGTGAATGAAAAAAACAATGATAGAAGCAGGTTGAACCATGTAAATAGGAATTCCTAAGTGGTTTCCAGGTCAAGAAGTCACAAGGGAAAAAACTTACATTTGAGGAACCTCAAATTCCTCAAAATTGATTTGTGTTTAAAGAGCTTCAATGGAATTTGCTGGTTGTCTGCAAAAAAAGGAATATAATCAAGGAATATCAAGGAATCTTTTTGTTGTTGTTGTCTTTCTTTACTGCTGGAAACTTTAATCTACCATTATGATTAACAGGACAATCTGAAGGCAAAAGAATCAGATTTAATCTTTTGATTCTTAAGTAAATCACTGTGATACCCAGAAAAAATGCACGATGAAATCAGCCAACCAGTCTGCTAAGTAAGTGGACACATTTGCTTGTGCCTTTTGTAAAAATCAGCTCTGTATCATGGCACTCCTCGGTATTGTCTTAGAGGCCTAACCTTTTGATTCCTACATTTACTGATTGTTGCCAGAACAGATTATAAGTCAGTTTTGCAGGATAGAGGGTTACCGTTTCTGCAGGAAGGAACATGAGTTGATGCTGATGTCTGTGTGTATGGCATGAAAGGTGGCAGCACATCTTTTCAGAGTGTTGATGTGTTAACATGGGTGTCCAAAAATTCAGCAGTAGTGTGAAATTTAATTGTCTAATCAGGGACTCGAGCAAGAAAAAAGCTCAGAGGTTTCAAACAAATACTGTAGTAGCAGTTACACATTTGTTACCATTTTCTACTTCTAGTGTCTCCTAATCCTGCCAAATGTCCAGATCCAGCCTAGTGTGGCTAAGGAATTTATACAGCCTTATCTCACTTTGTCTTGTGGTGCTAACTTCTCCCCAGGCATCATCTGCCATGTGGTGGAAGTGTGTTGTCCACCAAGTGACGGGCAGATGCCAGGGAGGGGGGGGGGGGGGGGGGGGGGCTGTTATTTGGCTCTAGGATAGAAGCATGAATGAAGTGGTATCAGCCACATGTGAAGATGTCAGGGTTTTTTAATACCCTTGTTAATTTTGACTTGAGGTTAGGAGGTCCTCAGTTAAAAGCTTTGGAATATGTTTGGATTCCAAGATCAGCACATTGGCCCAGGATGTGTTTTAAGTTGTTGCAGCCATTTCTTTGGGTTCTCAGATCCTGATATGGAGTTCTTACGCTGCATTCTCCTACTGAGAGAGATGAGTTCTATGTATAATGGTTCTTCAGAGCTCTCTCAAGCATTTTAGTGGATCCGTTTACAGCTTCATTTTTTTGTAAGTTATAGAAAACTAGTTAGGTCCTGAATGCGCTTCAGGTCCAAAGTCCTGCAGCAAGTGGATTCTTGCTTAACCTGAATTTACTTGCATTTTTACATTCTCATAGAGCCTGTGAGAAAGGTATATATGAGTTGCCCAGTGGCTTGTTTACCAAATACTTATATTTTGATTTTTGTTTGCTTTATTTTGTATTTTCATTATATGCAGCTTCTGGATACTTCTTGGACAGTTACATTAAGAATGTAAACACTGGAAACTTCAGTGCTGTAGATAATAAGTATATTTAAATATAACCGAGAAAATGGGCCCAAGCTAGCATTTTCAAGATGTTTTCTTGTGTGCTTCTAGTTAAAAAGAACTCTTGTTGATAGGCTAAAATAATGAAAACTGTATGCAGTTTTACTACTAAAAGAAATGTCTGGAATTTGAAAAGCTGTTTACTAGGCAGAGTATACAACGAGGTTGTCAATTAATTGTCATCTTGCTGCCTCCAGAACCTCTCTTGGGTACAATTTCTTTTACATTGCCCAGCAAGTGACCTGCAGGTTTGTTGTTTCAAAGCATGCATGACTTTGTTATGTCTACTGCTTACATCGGGCAAAACATGAGTGTGCTGTTTCAAGGACACCATGTTTATTCCCCCCCCCCCCCCTTTTTTTTTAAACAGGAAAAAAAAAGTAATTGTTTCCCTCCTTATGTTTCTCCATGGTTTTTGTTTTTTTACTGGTCTTCAGATATGATGATGTTGTTCTTTTTTGGTCAGCTACATCGTTTTATGAGATTGTTTCAAGGAGATCTGTACTCTTCAGACTTGTTCTCCCTTCTTTTTTGAATGAAATATTTTCATCAATAAATTTAGAAGAGATTGCGAAGGTCTACATATCTTATGATTCATTGCAAGTTAATTACATTATTTGGTAGTTCAGCTTCATTTGATAGTTCTTGTTTAGATGATTAAATCTTGTTTTAGCAACTTGGTAGATTAAAATTGTTAGAATGCAACAGTAAGTGTGGTTATGTGTTTATGTATATTGCTATCTTTGTAATAGTACTTTCCTAATGATTTAAATTACTGTTTTTCAGATGCTATTGTCTAGAGCAGAGTCTCTCTAGTTAAATCTGCTTTAATTATTCTAAAACAAGAGTGAAACTAGTTATCCATTGTAGCAAGTGCAAGCCATTCCTCAAATCAAGTTTGCAAACACAATGTCCTTCTAGGTCCTACCTCAGGTCTGCAGGACAGGCAGGTTAAGGGAAAGAAGAGATTACTGCAGAGATGCTATTTGAAAAGTTTTTGTAGCCTTTATGAGACTTTTTCAAAATGAAGTTTGCTTGTGCATTTTGCTTTTAGTAAAACATTGGCACTTTCTACTCAATAAAGAACTGAAATAGCTGAGAGGAATTTGACTAGAAAATGTATATCATTGTAGACTATATTTTGTTTCACTACATTTTTTAGTAATGAACTATCTCCAATTTAGTTTTGCATATGTTTGTTGCAAGACTTCTCTGTGCAAACTTCTTATTTTCCTTTAATGTGTCCCTTCACTGGTTTAAAAATTGAGCATTTTTTCTAAACTGGTTATCTAGGCTTTCTTTAAAAACATTAGCAGGAGTAAAATTATTTGATTATTGAAAACCTAGACAACTAATTTTTTTAAACTAAATGTCTAAATATTGGAGGATTAAACTTGGGTAAAATCAGTCTGTCTCCTTGTCATACCTGATTCCTTCAGATAAGTGTTACTGGTAAGGTGATCGGAGTAGTGATAATTAAAGTGATTTTACCCCTTTCCCCTTTCAAAATTCTGGTGTCTATCCAGTTATCAGTGAACAAAACAGCCTGATATAAGATAATGAAGTTTACAAACCATGATGCAGAAGAAAACATAAATCAAAATCTGAGTACCTTGAAAATTAAAGTAACAGCCATTTGTCAAGGCTTTTTGGCCAGTGGGATGTTATCCTGTGTTTCTGGACTGCAGGGCTCAGTCAGTATCAATATACTAAAATGTGTATGTTTTATCTTCATATAGGCTAACCGACCTCCAGCAAAGCTCAATCTGTTAACCTGCCAAGTGAAAACAAACCCAGAGGAGAAAAAATGTTTTGATCTCATATCACGTAGGTTTGTTGTTTAGGTCTTTTTACTTGCAGCTAATATCAAAAGAGTTTTGCATTATTTCTGTAGATGTGTCAATAACCCACTTAAACATTTTTGCAATTGTAGAATGCTTCCCTTTATAAAATGCCCTTCCTATGACAATTTACCATTTCACTTATTTTAGCATAATGCAACTAATTGTACCTGTATCTTTGGAAAACCACTTGTTTTTAAAGCTGTCTTTACTCCTTCTTTCTGTATCATTTTGTGCTACCTTACAATAGAGTAACAATGTTTTTTCTGTGACATCATTCTTTATATTGAAAATGTCATAGCTTATTGTCTTGAAAAGTTATGACTTTTGTACAAAATCAAAAGAAGCTTTTAAACCATGACAAAACTTCTTAAAATCTAAGCATAGTGGTCTCTATGCAACTGTGAAGAAAATACTGAAAACTTTTTTAGTTTTGTAATCTCATAACATACAAAGGTGAGATAAAGAGTCTACATATTAAAAACACCAAAACTGAATAATTTTGGGAACCGAATGGGATGATACAACATTGTATAGTAGCAGGTTTCCTTTGTTTTCTCACTGGGACATATTAGTATTATATTTATGGACTCAATAAAAATATATTACTAAAATATATATCTGAAATTATTTGGTGAGAAGAATGTAAATCTATTCATCATTTGTTCCTTTATCGGAGCATAAAGTTCTTTTGTATTTGTAAATGTAAGATATGCTATTTATGTTAATAGACTAGTACTCATGTATGCAATGTACAGCTTTTCCATCTCTGCACAAGCAAGTGGTCTTCCCTGTTTACTTTTACACTTTCTTTCTTTGTTGATGACCACATCACATTTTGCCCAATATCAGCTTATCACAGCATTATCATTTGACCCATCATACATATGACAAGGCATAACCGGCCTCTTAGCCTTCTCCAGATCACTTTTTCATTTTGTTTTACTAGAGTTGAAAAACATTCCTTGTTTTTTAAAAACTGCAAATTGCTGTATCATGGCAAGATAAAATCTCTTATTCTTTATCTAGCACTTCCCTTTCTGTCCTTTCTTATATCCTCAGTCTCTTACTATTTCCCATGTTCGAAACTATCTTTTAATACCTTTTTGCCTGAATATTTTTCAAACTTTAGGAATTTTCAGCCTAGAATTATCTTTTTGCCAGTAGCTTTAGCTCTGTTCTTCTTATCAACTATTCTAATTTTAACTCCAACTCAATCATTAAACTATATCTTATCTCATTTGTTTCATAGACTTAAAATGTATTATGCTTTTTTCTTTAATAGTACACTATGATAACAATGCTTAGAATTACAAAAGTAGTAGTAAATTGAAACTTTTGAGCCTGATTTAATTGAAACAGCTTGGGGCTTATTCTGATAGTAGTTCGGACTTTGTCTGGCAAATTTGTTTTGCCATTTTTGATTACTGTGGTTTTAAGAGCTCATTTGGAAACTTTATATCTTTCTTACATACGCAGATAAACTCAAATATGGACTCTATATTTTACTCACCACTCCCCCCCCCCCCCCCCCCCCCCGCAGAACTTTAGACTTGTGATTACTGAGGTTAAATCTAGAACACGGATAAATTACTATGCTCTTCTGCTGCTTATGCAACAGAAGCACAGCATTGAAGAAAACAGTTTCTGTTTAAAGAGCAACAAGCCACCTTGTATAAACATAGGTATAAACATAGATGAACTGTAGGTAGTAAGAGTGAAACTTGCTAAATAGACTTTTTGCCTGTCAGCGCTCCAGTGATGAGATTGGAGACCTCAGGAGTCATACATCAATTAATTTTAGATTTTTCTGAGAGATTTCTGCAAAATCAGTTTTTCAATCATTTTTTTTAATCAGTATGTGAATTATTTATTGTGCAGACGACAGAACGTACCACTTTCAAGCAGAGGACGAACAGGAATGTCAAATGTGAGTTACTTTGCTAATTTTATTTTTGATACTGGTGTTCTACTGAGACGTTACCTTGAACGTTAGAAGTGCCGAAACATTTAATAGCAAAATATTACTGCCATTTTAGATGGACATCTGTGCTACAAAACAGCAAAGAGGAAGCTTTAAATAACGCATTCAAAGGAGATGATAACACAGGAGAAAATAATATTGTCCAGGAACTGACAAAAGAAATTATATCTGAAGTCCAGAGGATGACTGGAAATGATGTGTGTTGTGACTGTGGAGCACAAGGTGACTCAATTAAGCATATTTCTAATTGGTAAAAATTCTATGTCTCATGAGAGTATTTAAGCTGATGTTTTATGCTTTCACGTTTACTCCTTATCTCACAAAGATTATACACATAGTAGAAGGTGCTAACAATTTAATTGCACTACTTTACTAAGATTGATTTGCTATATGCATATTGTCAGTGGGGAGAAAAGTTAGTAAAAAGTGCTTACTTTTCTCCCATGTATTTTGCTAATTGAAACTGTTGCTTATATAAATCAATTGAACTTATTTTATTAGCCCATATTTTACATAAGATTTAGGTAAAACTGGACAGCAGTAAGATATTTGAAGCATTTTCCTAATAAACCTCAATTTTTCTTTTATGTTTTACTTAATATGTTTAAGGCTGTGCTTATTTGGAAAAGAAGGCACCTGCTGACTATGGTTCATAGTGTTTGCAGTGTTGGTTTTTTTGATCGATGAATTTCTACTTTAATCCTCTTCAAATTATTTTTTAAATAGTGCTGTTTCCTGTGTTCTTTTATGTTACAGAGGCACTGCAGGACTTAAGATTTTTTTGATCTGAAACTGTAGCTGAAAAAATCAGTTCTGAAGCTGTATGCACTTTATAAATCAATAGTAACTTCCAGCAATAGATACTGTATAAAACTATGGGAAGAGTCAATCCTGTTGTCTTTAAAGGAGAAGATTGTAAACAGCTACTACCAAACCTTTATCAAATAAATGAATTTCTAAGCTGTCTAAATCTTCAGAAATTAATTATTTGTCTGGAAGATGAGGGAATGTTACAGCAAGAATGCAAAATACCAGGAGAAAAGACAAGCAAGAGTAACAAAAGGAGAGGGATGAGCCTTAGTATCTTTGAAATAGTTGAGTGAGAGTCCATTGTAGTGCAGTGCTGTATGTATACTTCAGAATCACTGCTGCTTTACTTAGTCTAAAGCCTATACTTGAAATACAAAAAAACCCCAACCCTGTAGGCATTGTTATTTCAGTCTGAACTGCACCTATACCCCCAGCTGAGAATGTGACACCATTGCATTGGTGGTAGAAAAATGCAGTTCCTGAAAGCCGTGTGGAGAATGACAAACTGGACTGTTTGAGCAGCTCACTTGGACAGCAATGTCCTTTAAAAAAAATTTAAAAATTATAAAAAAATTTTGCATCTTCACTTCTTTCACCATTAAAAAAACCATTGATTTGTGTTTCTCAATACAGAAAATGTAAAGATATAAATTAAAAAAACTGATAATTCACATACAGGAATCTTACTTTACAGAATTTCATTTCTGTATACTACATTTTCTAGAATAAAATAATTACCTGAACAAATTTTAATTCTGTGGGTACTTTCTGTTTCAGATCCTACGTGGCTTTCAACAAATTTGGGAATTCTAACTTGCATTGAATGCTCAGGAATCCATAGAGAACTTGGTGTTCACTATTCCAGAATGCAATCACTTACATTAGATGTGCTGGGAACATCTGAACTTCTGGTAATGAAACTGCTTTTATTAACTTAAAAATAGCACTACAAAAGACTTCCAACACAAGTATATTTTTGTCACTTTAACGATAATGTTGTTCCAATCTTGAAAGTTGCCTCTGGATAAACATAATTTAAGAAAGCTTAATTCTTCAAGTTACAGGGAAGCTCCTGGAACATAGTGTCTTACTGTAAACTTTGCCTGATCTTAGAATTCAAATTAGTAGAGGCTTCATATTTTTTGTATTTCCAAACCTTTTTACCGTTGGTTGCTTTTTAAAGGAGCACAGCTGTTTGACATATAAATGTGCCTCTCGGATTAAAAATTGAAGGACTTCACAAGTACTTATTCCATTAATTATTTAGCATTATTTTAGAGGAGAACTTTAATCCTCAAAGGAAAAAAAATGTATTCAGCTTTGCTACACAGAGAAGTTACCATATATCAGCTGCTCTGTGACACTTCATATGTGTGTTCTTACCCAGCACGAAGTATTTTGCATTTATTGTATGAGCTGGTGTCTTAATGGACTATTCTGCAGTTACTTGTTTGTGTATTAAATCCTAGCTGAAAACTGACATCCAAAAAGGTACCTACTTTGTTCCCAATCACTGACATAGTAGCAGAACTAAGAATCAGAACTAAAAAGTCCCAAGCCCCATTTTCCCTTGTCCTCCCACTAGTATGTGCATGGCCAATAACCGAACATGTTTCTTAAGTGAGCTGTGGATTTTTTTTTTTTTTTTTAACAGCTTGCAAAGAATATTGGGAATGCTGGGTTTAATGAGATTATGGAATTCTGTCTGCCAGTTGATGAGATGGTCAAACCTAATCCAAGCAGCGATATGTAAGTAAAGAGCCACTACTTCTGAAAAAGGCAGGCATTTAATTTAATATTGCTAATGGGTTGTGCCATTATGGTTTGCACCAGCAGGCCATGGAAGATATATGTCTTTATATATAGCCTTATAGCCAAGGAGTAAACCTTTTTTCTGATGCTTTGCGTGTGTTTTATTGAACTTTATCTGATCATACCTTCCCTAATAAGGATTATTTTACCAACTCTCTGAATCATGATTTGGGGGACAGAAACAAATTAAACATGACTTGTTGGGAATTTTAAAGACACACAAGGGTAGGGATTAAAAAAAAAGCTATTATTTTTGCGCTATTTAAACACAAAATAGAAACTGAAGTAAGGTGTACATTTTGCCTGAAGGATACTGAACACCTAGTGTTTAGAAACTACACCTAGGACTTAAGTCTGTAACTATATGGAATAAAGACAGAACATATAGTTGAATTCCTCAAAACCACTGAACAGTGATGGCAGAGACATAGCAAGGACAGCTGCCTACTTGGCTGGATACTACTCCATCGTAAAAGACCTAGTAAATGATGCAGAAACAAACCCAGAAGAATTGGCTTTGGATGAAGCTGATTTTACATTATCTGGACTTTCACCATTCTGACAGAACCAATGTTAAACCGTGCAGTTTAAATAATTTTTGACTACCACTATCAGTAATAATATAGAATATTAATATTAATTTTACTGAATGCTAAATCAATAGTATAAGAAGACTTCTAAAAATTGATATTTTAAAAAAATCATTTAGTTTGATACATCTACATATTGAATTTGGGGCTTTTTTAATGAAATGAGAACCTGAAGACAGACACTTTTGTAAAACTATGAAGGAATACTGTCATATGCTTTAGGAACAAGAGCTATCCATTGATTCAGTTTATTATTATTTGGATTTTTTTCTTTTTGCTCATTATATAGTATCTAGATGATGAAGTATGGCTTTGTTAAATGTCTTCTGTGCAATGTTGTGTACATCCCAAGAGCTGTTAAGGAGTTATGCCTTTGGGAGGTATGCAACTTCCTGTCTTGCTGTGATGGGAAGAGGAGTAGCCATTTGTTAGCTGGGTATCAACAGCAAAAGTGATAACTCATGTGCTGATTCAAGTGTACTACGTTTTCGCCTCAGTTTAGAGGCGAAACTAAAAAATCCATTACATCCTCCCTGTTACAGTTGTGGTGAAGAGTTGCTTTACAAAACATACTAACTGCTGTGAATACAGATCCAAGGCCTGGATAGTCTGTGCAGAGGTATAAGACAGATTTTTGTATCCCATGCCTTCCATCCCTTTCCAGCATATGTAGGAGTACAAGTCAGGTAAACACAAACCTGCAAGGCTGCTGTTAGCAAACCAGCATTATGAAGCTTTGATGTATCTTTCGTACATAGAGCTCGGTAATCTTGATCTCAACTTCACGCCAGAGTTCAGAAGGGAAAATTCACAGTCTGTCTTTGTACTGGATATTTGATTCATCTTCTGTAGCTACATTTCATACTGGAAATACGAGACTGCATGGCTTATGTGCGTATTTAAAAACAAAAATTATCATAATGAATGAGAAATAGTCTTTCTCAGATTTTATTTCAAATTACTTGCATGTATTTATGGAAATCCTAACGTGTATCTTCTGCTAAAAGTTATAGAAATAACTTATATTCAATTTCAGGAATGCAAGAAAAGATTATATTACTGCCAAGTATATTGAGAGAAAATATGCAAGGAAGAAGCATGCTGACAATGCAGCTAAATTGCACGCTCTTTGTGAAGCAGTCAAATCAAGAGACATTCTTGGATTAGTCCAAGTATATGCTGACGGTGTGGATCTCACAGAAAAAATTCCACTGGCCAATGGCCATGTAAGTGTTGTAAATTTTATTAGACAAATTGTTATAAGTGCAATATGTTTTCATGAATTAAAAAGGACTATTTTTTTCTTATTTGAAAATAAGATTTGAAACAGTTTTGAACACTTGTCCTTTTAATGATGTAATTTAACAATAACAAAATATATTAAATAGTTTAATCTAAATTTTTTCCAAATACTATCATATTTTAAATGTATTAAAACATTAAACCATCCAATAATCTATTAGTTTTCAACCCATTTGTTTACTTTAAAGGAAAGAAAGGGAAGCAGTAAAAGTCTTCACAAGAAATATTTTCATGGTAGCAAGTCTAAATATTTTGAAATTAAATGTTTTATTTGATCTAATGTATGTCTCACTAAAACTTCTGCTTCTCTGTAGATCAGAAGAAACAAATGTGTTCTTTTGTTTTATTCTTAGGAGCAAGACGAAACAGCACTTCACCTTGCTGTTAGGTCAGTTGATCGAACATCCCTTCATATAGTTGACTTTTTAGTGCAGAACAGGTAAGTGTATGGAAAACTATTAAAATATTATTGATGCTGCTTTTATTTCAAGTAATACTAATACTAAATGAATACAAGTACTAAAACTAATTCTAGTATTGCAAATGTAATTTTATTCTTTGAAAATCTTGTAATAAGGTTTATTAATACAGGGTAGGAAACTAAATCAGTTTTCTTCTTTCTTATACTCCAATAGTGGCAATCTAGATAAGCAAACATGTAAAGGTAGCACAGCCCTGCATTACTGCTGTCTAACGGACAACGTTGAGTGCCTCAAACTGCTGCTGAGAGGAAAGGCTTCTATTGAAATAGGTAAAAGGGTAATGTGTACTTCAATTTCATATTTGTCACTGCTTCAGATAAGAAACAGTGAAGGTGGAATAAGTGCGTTTTCTCTTCAACTGTTTATCATAATTCTGTGAATATAAACTTCATCATTAAAAACCCCCAATATTCACAGTTTATTTCAAGTTTAAAATTGACTTATACATTACACTTGTTTTTTACACAAATTTAGATAAGTAAGTACAAAGATTTTTAACTGATACCTTGTTGCCTAGTTATATACTGCCATTTCATGCCTACGATTCCATATATATGGCATGTTGAGTTGCTACTGCTTGTCATGTTCAGAGGATTGGTATGAGTTGGACCTACATACGAAGGAAAGAGATTAATTTTAGAGTGTGTTGGTCTAGTACTTCACTATGTAGCTACAGATTTGTCTTTAACTTTAGTAATGGACATGCTAATAGTGACACCTATCATCATAACTTTCTTTTCTTGCTGTAATACAGCTAATGAATCAGGAGAGACGCCACTTGATATAGCTAAACGTTTAAAACATACTCACTGTGAAGAGTTGGTAAGTGTTGCATCTTTCTGTGTCTTTGTGCATTTACAAGCAGAATCATGTCTGAATATTTAACAGTTTACAGTTGAATATATCAATGAATATATTCCAGATGGAATAGTTGTACACTTAGAAATAGTTATATGCTTATATCAACTTATATGCTTTTAAGAAGAAAATTATATTTCTTTTTAGATGCTTTGGAAATGCTAAACTTCTTGGGGCCAGGGTATGATTCTGTTTGAACTAATAGTCCCAGATCCACAAGTAAGATCCCCACAGTAAGTTTGCAGACAACACCAAGTTGGGCGGGAGTGTTGATCTGCTTGGGGGTAGGAAGGCTCTACAGAGGGATCTGGACAGGCTGGATCGATGGGCTGAGGATAACTGTATGAGGTTCAACAAGGACATGTGCCAGGTCCTGCACCTGGGTCACAACAACCCCATGCAAGGCTACAGGCTTGGGGAAGAGTGGCTGGAAAGCTGCCTGGTGGAAAAGGACGATGTATTGGTCAACAGCCAGCTGAATATGAGCCGGCAGTGTGCCCAGGTGGCCAAGAAGGCCAAGGACATCCTGGCTTGTATCAGAAATAGTGTGGCCAGCAGGACTAGGGAAGTGATCATCCCCCTGTACTCAGCACTGGTGAGGCTGCACCTCGAGTACTGTGTTCAGTTTTGGGCCCCTCACTACAAGACAGACATTGAGGTGCTGGAGCGTGTCCAGAGAAGGGCAACGAAGCTGATGAAGGGTCTAGAGCACAAGTCTGATGAGGAGCGGCTGAGGGAACTGGGGTTGTTTAGCATAGAGAAGAGGAGGCTGAGGGGAGACCCTATCACTCTCTACAACTACATGGAAGGAGGTTGTAGCGAGGTGGGGGTCGGTCTCTTCTCCCAAGTAACAAGCAATAGGATGAGAGGAAACGGCCTCAAGTGGCACCAGGGGAGGTTTAGGTTGGATATTAGGAAAAATTTCTTCACCGAAAGGGTTGTCAAGCACTGGAACAGGCTGCCCAGGGAAGTGGTTGAGTCACCACCCCTGGAGGTATTTAAAAGATGTGTAGATGTGGTGCTTAGGGACATGGTTTAGTGGTGGACTTGTCAGTGTTAGGTTTACGGTTGGACTCGATGATCTTAAAGGTCCTTTCCAACCTAAGTGATTCTGTGATTCTGAGTATCTGACATCTCATTGAAATCTAATCACTGAAGTACTTATTATGGGTGAAGGCCATGGATGACAGCCATTTTCTTGTTGCCCAGAGAAGTTGTGGATGCCCCATCATTGGAAGTGTCCAATGTCAGGTTGGATGGGACTTTGAGCAACCTGATCTAGTGGAAGATGTCCATGCCTATGGCAGGGGAGGAGGGGGTGGGGGTGGTGGACTAGATGGTCTTTAAAGGTCCATTCCAACCCAAACCATTCTGTGATTCTATGAGAAGTTGGCTACCATCACTACTTTTAGTAAGCAAGAGAAATGGATTAGTGGGGTCAAGGCTTCTTGCTAAGTGAGTCTGAAAAAAATATGCCATTGCAGTTAATTTCTTTGACTTGCAATTTCTAGATCAAAGCAAATAGGATGTGGTGGTTGTCAGAAAATGGAGAATGGACCTACTGTGGTTAATGAAAAGCCTAGTTGCTTTTGATTTATTTGTGTTGTATTTGGTCACAGAGATGAATTCTTTAAACTTACCCCAGTGCAGTAACTTTCCAGATTACTGACATCTGTTTTTAAAATAAAAGTAATATTTGTACTTAGAAACCAAGGTTCCTTCTGTATGTTGTTTTGTTGAGTTTTTAAATACGTTGTTTTAAAGTAAGTACTGCACATAGCATAGGTGTCAACAGTCATCTTTTTTTCTTTAGCTTACTCAAGCACTGTCCGGAAGATTTAATTCTCATGTTCATGTAGAATATGAATGGCGGTTACTCCATGAAGATCTAGACGAAAGTGATGATGATGTGGATGAAAAGCTGCAGGTTTGTATCAATACATTTATTATTTTTCTGTACACATATATGTGTAAGCATGGTGTTCATAATGATTTCAGTAACGCTACTTTTTACTATAGGTATGAAGGCACTGTGAAATTAAGTTCTGTAGCAAAATGTAGCAGCTTAAATTTTATTTCCTTAAATTATAGTTTGTCTTCTTTTTCCTCTTTAATATAAGGTATGAAACGTATGACTGTGGTGCTGATCAAACTGTGATTAGCCAGATGTATCTCTTTTTTAATGGAGTCAGTAGTTTGTTTCAGTACATCAGGAATATTTAGATCTGCTGACCGTGAAGCAGAACTAACATGAGCTAGGAAAATTGCCTTTATAAAGAGAGGCACCTTATAGTATCTCCTCATGTTTGTGAAAGAGCTCCAGTCGATGGCTTTAATTTTGAAACAGTTTATGCATTGGCTTGTCTTTAGTGAAACTAAACTAGTGCATTAAATAAGTTATGTCCATTAATAGCAGGGTAGGGTCTTGATTCTGAATCTTCATGTAAAAATATTTTTGGTCTTCTCCCTTTTCATACCTGAAATTTCTGGTGGTGTTGTGGTGCTATTGCATCCAGAATCACAGAATGGTTGGGATTGGGAGGGACCTCTGAAGGTCATCTGGTCCAACCCGCTGCTAAAGCAGGGTCACCTAGAGCCAGTTGCTCAGGACCATGTCCAGATGGCTTTTGAATATCTCCACGGATTGTCATATTACAAGTATTACAAAGTATTCCAGTAGCATAGGAACTTAATTGCATTTTCAAAATTTAATTTCCCAATTTAGGGACCAACTTCAAAAAGTATTTAAGCACCTAAACATACAGGCAGGGAACAAACTACCATGTTTTGATACCTGAACAACACTTAAAATTGGCTTGTATTTCTAGGGGCCAAGTAATTTGAAATGACATATAGGCTCCTAAAGACTAATGACATTCTGAAACTTTCATAATTTGAAGTATTCCAGAGAAGTATTGAACACATTTTCCTTGTTGCGTGTGCAGTGTTATAATTGCTTATGTCTTTTCTGCTTCCTTTACAAAGTGCAAGGAATACACAATAGGCTTTATATTAGTTAACCTTCAGATTTTAGCACAACCTTTTTTTTCCTCTTGAAAGTAGCTAACAAAAACCCCTTTCTCTTCTGGATGATGAAATTTGACTTTTTTGTTTCTACAAGTTTTAGCATTTTAATACTTCTCTTGCAAATCCTCCATCTCAGCTAGAGCATGAATTACTAATACTCTAATTAATAACATAAAACCAGATCTTGTGTGTTGGGTTTTTCTTTGTTTTCAGAAATATTAAACCCTGACAGCCATAGGTTCATTTTCTTTGCCTTCACAGAATATCTTTAAAAATGCTAGGTCATCAGACCATTGAATTGGCTTAATCTTTTGGAGACTAATTTTGACATCAGTAAGTTTCCTCTGTTGCAGAATACCGTTTTTGCAAGATTTTGTCTGCATAGGATTCTTCTCCCCATGTCCTGTCTCTTTAGTCCAAGGTAGCTATTACGTCTGGTGCTTGACTTGGACTAGTTAGCAACAACGAACAAAAAACATGTCACGAGCCATCACTTTCAAAGCACAATTGCTACCTTCTGAGACTTTTCTTAAGATTTTTCTTGAGAATTTTGGTATCTGTGCAAGAATCTGGAATCCGTGAGCTGCTAAACTCAGTTCTTCTGGGTGAGCTTTCATATTATATCCCGGTATTTATGTATTCCTGTATATTGTATCACCATTCAGATAATAACAGCGGTAATGACTTTTGATAAAGCAGCTTGAAACTTTCTGTTATGTTTTAGCTGGAAAAAATGAAATCTCTGTAAAACGTTTTGGGTAATTTACAGCTAGATACCTAGCAAGTCCCTTTCTGGGACACTTTAAATTTGTGTTTTTGATCTGTTTTTTCCTTCACTTCTTTCTTTGTTGCCAGTTGCCTTCTTCAGTTGAGTGTTCTGTTTTTGTCTAGTCCCTGAGCTCCATCTCATATAGGCAGTTATCTGCTACTTAGCAATGAGGCTAAAGTAATGAAACTGCTACTTCACTGCCCGCTCTTAATAGGCTTATACTACAGGGACTTTAGAAAGGAGATTAAGGACTATTAATCACAGACTAGTGTCTATGACTACATTGAATGCACTGGTGAATACTGCTGTTGCTTAGGATCACATCAGAGTTCTGTTTATAGATGTCAAGCTATTGGGCTTGTCTCTCTTTCTCATAAAGCAATTGAATAGATTTTGTAATCTTCATCAGAGAAAGTCATGTCTGAAATTGAAGTTCTTTTAGTCCAGAAGTTTTCATATAAAAAAAGAGTCTAACCTAAAAGAAGGCTAAGACAGTCCAACTGGTTTATGCTGCTGTTCTACACTCTGGCTGCCTGGTTCTACCTCATTTTTTGCCTCCATTCTGGCAGACATTTGTCCCTGTATTGAGCTCTTCCAGTTTGGTAAACCAGTGAAATGCTAAATCAACAAAATAAAAAAGAACTTTCTGCTGGTTTAGAAAGCAGAAGCAAGTGTGGGCTGAAACAAATACCAGAACCAGGACAGTGGAGAGGTCAGGGAATGGAGAGTGTCAGCCAGTGAGGAGTGAGGCTGCTGAGGCAAAGTAAAGGTAGGGATTAATGCGTTTGGCTGTCACGTACATCATTCTCATAAATCTTTGAACTATAATGCTGTGCTGTAACATGTCTAAAAGCCCTACATGATCAATCCAGAGTAAGCATTGAATATATTCAGAGGAAAATCAATTGCTTATTTGTGATACTGTTAGAATAAATCTTTATTCTGCCTAAATGCTATTACTATAAATGCGTATTTTAATTTCATACAGACAGTACGTCAGTGACATGTTTATCTAACACTATTTCTAAAGGCACATTTATGCTCTCTGCGCTGTGGATTGTTACAACCCATTCCTATACTAACCACATGAATTTATAACTCCAGCTATTTTAATTATCATTTGACAACAATAATTACGTATTAAAAGCAACAAAAATGCATTTTAGAAGCCATTTTTTCTTTCTAGAAACTAATAACTGTCTATGAACTAATCAACAAAATGAGTACAACTAATGTGGTATGAGTGAGTACTTCTGTTACTGTGTTTAAGCAACCCAGTCCCAATCGGAGAGAGGACAGGCCTGTCAGCTTCTATCAACTTGGATCAAACCAACTTCAGCCTAATGTAGCATCCTTGGCAAGAGATGCAGCGAACATTGCTAAGGATAAGCAAAGAGGATTTATGCCGAGTATATTACAGAACGAAACATATGGAGCAATACTCAGTGGCAGTCCACCTCCCATTCAGCCTGCAGTACCTGTTACAAGTAGTGCACCTCCTCTACCTCCAAGGAATATTGGCAAAGGTACTAACACCGGAAAATATCATTGTACGTTAGAAGAATGGGATCATAATGTATTTTTTTATTATTGGTACATTTTTAGGTTTTCTTTTACAGTTACTTTGCACAGGTAAGTATTGGAACAGTTTATTGATGACTTCATTTTATATACTTGAAGTGAATCTGCACAACCTGTTCTGATTTTGATTTTCAGTATACCTGCAAGAAAGTACACAGTAGTGTTTGGGAAGACAATGCCCAGGTAACCTCAATAGATCTAAACAATTTATTAAAAGGAGGGCTGCAGTCAATTTAGTTCAGCAATTTTTTTGTTGTTGTTGTTATATTCCATCTTCTCATACTTCTGTTTCTTGAAGATGTCATTGTCAGAGTTCAATTTAAATGTACCATTTCAATAGCATTTGGCTGCTGTGGAAAATTGTTTTAAGACCTGGGCAAATGGAGAGTGTATGCAGAACTTGAGAGGTTTTAATCTTGCAAAGTCTTCTCTTAATAAATATATGCTTCAAGGTTGTTTAAATAAAAGTGTAAGTGTCATGATGGGTCATTTTAGAGAACTGGTAGCTGACTGAAATTGTAACTGCCAATTACTGGTTATACCCTGATCAGCAGTGTAAAATGTACATGTATCATCCTGGTTCAGAAGGGTTGTGTGCTTGCAAAATCTACCATTAAAGCTGATGCTGTGAACTTCATTCTTACCTTCACATATAATCTCTTTGGATCATATTAAAGAAGTGTAGAGAAATCTGTATAGGTCCTCTTTGTACCGTACATGTTCGGTGTGTTTCATTGTTCTAATACCTTTGTTAATCCAGCAGCTTTCATTGATGCTAAATTTATGTAAAGTTCAATTCAAGAAAAATGACTATGTAAACGTGTGGTCTTCTATGGTGCTGTCATTCAGACTCCGTAAGAGGAGATATGAGTGGGGAATGTTCTAGGCATACGTGAGTGGCTTCTGCCTTTGGGAGCACTGTGCAGAGGTCAGAATGCAAGATGCCGTACACCAGTGATTGTGTCCAAGATGGCAAATTGAACATCCGTGTAATATGAAAAGTCAGTTATTGCTCTCACAGGAATGGCTACAGCATAAAAGTCGGATTAAAATGTTCTTTTGGGGGTGGAAAAACTGAGAACAGTAGCATGGGACTGGGGGCAGTTTAGCAGCATATAAAACTTAACCAAGGTGGGATTCCTTTCGTCTAACATTTTTGCATGAAGTCGAAGCTTAATATCTAGACACTTTTGTTACTTGATGGAAAAGAATGTTTCCCTCACCAAACAGGAAAAATCACCAAGGAGCTTGCATAGTCTGTTCAGCTGTTAGATTCTATCTCTAAATTAGTAATACAATTGGATAGTTAAAAAGACTGTTTTACCCTTTGATATTATTTTAATCATGGCCAACCGTACTATTTTACCCACTCTTTGCCCTTCATTAAATGACACTTTTCAAAGAGTGTCATTTTAATTTCATTCCCAACCCCAGACTTCTTGGCACCAGTACAGTGCAACTCATGCCAAGAAAGCATGCTGCCTGGCTTAGATTATTAGCTCATATTCTTTACTCTAGCAATGTATTAGCCTATTATTTTATATTCTTAGTTAAAAGCTATAATAGTATCATCAATCTTAGCTTCTTGTTGATTGCTGATGTTGTTGATGTTATGCTTATGGTGTATTGTTACTCTTTTATCCTCTTAGCTTTAGGCTGTTCTCCAAGTCTTCTGAGCCTTTTATGCTTTTCCCTGCAACCTAGTATTTATTCATACCTTACTCTGTTTCATCTTTTCTTAATATGATGCTCATGTGCTGAGTAGAGAGAAGCGGCATGATATGTGCTAAATATTGGCATTATGAAGAAAATCTGTAGTGTGTTTTTATGAAATGGGCAGGCAGCTCATCAGCGTAAGAATGGAGTCATTTAGGAGGCCCCGAAGAAGTCATACTTTGTAACTGTTTCATGAGTAGTTATTATAGCTTTTTACTTGGGTGAAATTCAGAATTACAGTTTTATGTCAATTCCAAGTCAAACCTGATGTTTCACTTTGAGTCAGCAATGTCTGCTAATGGTCACTCAAGAGTGAGGTCCTTTTCATGCAGTACCTGAGAAGATTACAGCTATCAGTCAGGGATTAAAGAAGGTAGCAAGACGTGCCTTCTGTCATCTTGTTGAGAAATTTCTGCTTTTTCAAGCATTGACATATTTTAAAGTAATGACTGGAGACAAATTTTACTTAGGTAAAGTGTTAGTAAGACTTCACCCAGAAACTTCTGTGTAATTTTTTTACACCAGACTCTTGATTTCTGCTCTGGCATTCCAGCAGGATGGCAGTGGTTCCTATTGCTGAATATAGTGGTCTAGCTGCACCATTTTTAAAAGCACGGGTGTGAATATTAACACTTTGTGCTTAGGGTAAGCAATAATAATAATACAGTATTTTCCTCTCTTTTTAGTTCAGCCTTCAGTTCTTGGCAGTGGTATTCAGACAATTTCTTCATCTAATGCAATGTGGAAGACAAATTCTTTAGGAGTGGAAAGTATAAGCAGGCAGAGGTCTTCATCAGATCCACCAGCTATTCATCCCCCTGTGCCGCCATTGCGTGTAACATCTACAAGTATGTTTCCACTTTCCCCTGTTTTCCCTTCTGCTGTATCTAATCATAGTTGGCTTATTTTTCCATTTCCACAACTCATACTTCCTCTTTTGGTGACTGTAGCTTTGGCCTATCGTTCCCATCCAGTAACTTTGTACGAGCTGTCTTCTCTGATGTTCCAGTGAGGACTCTATAGTGTAGTGCAGGGCCAACAGGAAATACTAGCTATTACTAGAGCTAAAGAGCTCTTCACTTTGTATATATAGTTTCAATGCTGCATTTCTCACTAGTTGTAAAGATGAGTGTTACACGTAGGTCTGGGGCTATGTCTCCGCATTGTGCTTGATTCTTGTGAACCGCAGGAATGCGAAAAGATGTTTTAATGCATTGCCAGCTGCTGTTGTGGTGGTTTCAAGAATTCAGTAGAAATTTTAATTAATTGCTAAACCTAATGTGAAGTTAGATGTTAATCGTAACAGGATTTTAAGAAAAGATGTTCCTCTAAATAAAATTTCTCAGATATTATTCACTCAGTTACTTTTCCGTAAAACACAGACTGAAGGCCTTGATTGAGCAAACAATATTAGCACTTTATTACATACATTCTGAGCTACTATTTTCAAGAATATGACTGACTTTGGTAAGAATTTTCTTTGCTTGTACTTTAATGCTTGAATGAATTGAAGTACCTGTGAGCTCTCTGACCTTGACTAGGTGAAACAAAAGGTAGACCTCTTTCCAAAGAGGTCTCCTTCCGATGGGAGGATTGCTTTCTGTTCAAGTTATTGAGTACATTAGTAAAGCATTTTTCTTGGATGGGGGTAAATCCTGTAATGGGAAAACCTGTGGATGAGAACCCAAGAAACAAAATGGTAAATAGAAATTTAATTAATTTCACTGTCTAACTTTCTTCCATAGATGTGCTTTCTCTAGCACCACCGCCTCCAGTGGCAAAGACAGCCAGCATTATTGAAGCTTTGAACCAGCAATCTAAACAGCAACCACCTCCTCCACAAACTAAGCCAACCCCACCACCACTGCCCCCACAACCTCCTAGTAGAATCTCTCAAAGAAAGCCTATTCCTGGGTAATTGTGATGTCATTTTAGTATTTTATATATTTCATATTTATTAGTAACTTTTCAATTTTATGGTATATAACATGCAAGTCATCTATAAAGCATGCATATTTTTGCCAATTATGTGTTCTAGAGTATGGGAATGAACACAAGGCAGACACTAAGGGAGCAGATTGCAAGGATTCACACAGTAAAAACAAGACAGCCCAGTGATTTAAGATTGTATGACTTGCGGAATATCTACAGAATGCTTAGCCGTGATGGAAATAAGAAGCCACAAAGAATAATCCATTTCTAATTCTCATCTAATAATGAAGAAGAGAAAATGGGATCTTATGTCTGATTGTGCCATTTATTGTTCACATGCTTTCTGTGGGTTCAGTTCCATTCAATATTTTCATTCATGGCAGGAGTAGAGAGATGTGGAACACAAAATACCGGTTTTAAATTTGCAGGAAACAAAGTTAGGAGGGACAAGTGTACTGGAAGACAGGATTATATCCAAAGCAGCCTTGAGAAACTGGAGTAGTGGTCAAGGGAGAAGAGGGGTGTTATTCAGTAAGCAACACTTACTACTTAAGAACAATCAACTACAAAAACGAAGCATGGAGAACAGCAGAGTATGGTTAAGCACAAGTCCTTAAGAGAAGGATCTACAAGGACATAGTGAATCATAAATAAAAGTAAGTCAGACGACTCATGCCGTTGTGGAAGAGTCAAAGAGAAATAGTATTGTTTGATTATAGCCCGCAAACCATGTAAATTAATCCTTCCAATTGACTCCACATCAGTAATGGCTCAGCTGGACTACTGTGTTCAGTTTGGGGCATTGCAGTAAAATAAAGGTACAAAATAGTGAGGCAGAAACCAGGGGAGATCAGTAAGGTAATGAGAAGTGTAGAAAAGATGACCTGTGAGAAAAGTTTGGAAGAAATAAGATTCTCTTACATTTTCTGAAAAAGAAATTGTAGCATAGATACACGTCTTCAAATATGTACAAAGTGTTGGATTATGCCATTCCTTTTTACATCTCATGACGGCTCTAAAAAAGAAGACTTTTGTTTAAGTTTTGGCAAGAATAATTTAGTTAGACACTAGGGAAAGCTTTCCAAAAGTAAGCATAGGGAAATATCATAGTAACTTGTCTGAGAAGTTTTTGGATTCTCTGACACTGAAAATTTGACAGAGTACACCCTATACAAACTTAGATAGTTATAAGATACAGGGACATGTATGTGTATATGTGAGAAATAATATATATGGTTGATCCTTTGTGAATTAAAGAGGTAAACAACCTTTAACCTTTGAGCTCCCTTTCTTGTCCTTTGATTGAGTATACCATACTAAGTAAAAGGGAGAAGCAACTTGCTGAAGCTTGCTGTAACATACAGACTAATACGGATACATAATTTTAACAAAGAATTTTAAAATAGCAGGGAAAGGAATTTCAGAACTTAAGAAAAGAAAATCTGCGCTACACAAATTGCAGTAATTGAACCTATGTTATTCTTCTGCCTTACCTTTTTAAATTAAATGCAACTTACGATTGATGTAGTCAAAAATACGGAAGCAAAGTAGTATTTTTAAAAAGCCAAATAGCTGTTACCAGAATATACTGAAGACATGACAAGAATTTTATAATTTGAAAAATACTCTGTATTGTTGCCTTTCAAGTTCTTGTTTGTTCTTAAATGGGTGAATTTCTAACTTTCTGTACAGGACTGAAAAGTTGTCTGGCTTAACTAACAAAGGGCAGTCCAGAGGACTTGGGTCTCTACAACAAACCGGTAATGGTGATTTAAAGATGTATTTTATTGTAATTAAGCTATCATTATAGCAGCCTAAGGAAGGGGGGGGCGGTATTTACCTTACACATCTAAATACAGTCAGTACCAGCATTATTCTTGTTTCTCTTCTTGACTGTGCAGGCCCTGATGCCTCAAGCTCTTCTGCATGAACAGAGTTATGGGCCAATTAATGTAAATAATGGGGCCATGCAATAAGAAACAGAATCACAGAATGGTTGACGTTGAGAGGGACCTCTGGAAGTTATCTGGCCCAACCCCTCTGCTCAAGCAGGGCCACCAAAAGCCAGGTGCCCAAGACCATGTTCAGATGGCTTTTGAGTATCCTGAAGGATGGAGACTCCACAGCCTCCCTGGGCAACCTGTGCCAGTGCTGGATCACCCTCACAGTAACAAAGTGTTTCCTGATGTTCAGGCAGCACCTCCTGTTTTTTGGTTTGTGGCCATTGCCTCTGGTCCTGCTTTCCAGCTGGGTGGCCACCAGCATATGTTGGTGCATGGGCTTGTTTGTCCCCAGGTGCAGGATTTTGCACTTCCTTGCTCCAGATTTTCCCCAGGTCTCTGGCACCCAGGATTCCTGAAGACCTGTCTTGCTAGTAAAGGCTGAGGCAAAGAAGGCATTCAGTACCTCAGCCTGTTCCATGTCCTGTGTAACCAGAGCATCTCATTGAGCAATGGGCCCACGTTTTCCCTGATTTTCCTTTTGATGTCTGTGTATTTATAGAAGCCCTTCTTCTTGTCTTTGACATCCCTTGCAAGATTTAATTCCAGTTGGGCTTTAGCTTTCCTAACCTCACCTAAACCCCACTCAAACAAAGGATGCATTATGAAAACTTCAGTTAGTTTACTCTCTTGTTTGCATGTGTCATAAACAAGGTAATAGACACACATTTTAGAATAGAAAAATGTGTTTCTAGTTCGAAAATCTAAAGCTCATATAGTATCACATTTAATTAAATTGCAAATTGATATTGCTTTTTTCATTATAACGAACAGACTTCATTATTCAGAGTTTATTATTCATTCTGCACTTTTCGTTGTTCAAAGTAACTACTACTTTGCGATATTACAATAATGTCATCTCAATAAAATGTCTGAAGTAAAGTTTGTGTGGATTCTGTGGTGGTTGTAGTGGAATTTCTCCTGCCCAATTTCCCCTTCTGTTGTATATATTATGTTCATAGGTTCTTACTGTGATTCTTTTTTATTGCCCCTTGGTATACCCAAGGGGAATTTACTAATGACTATTTGTCATCTGTGTCAGGAGCCTCCTGTGAAGGATACAGCATCTTGATAATGATGGTCTTTACTAGAAAAGCAGGGTTCTAAAAGCACAGAGTCTGTAGTGAGCGAATGGGGAAATGGGATATTTGGTTCTGCTCTCATCTGTTTTATAGGCTTTTTTCTCTTTTAGCATATCCACAGTATTGAAGGTCTTAGGTAGTTGTCTTTGGAAAAAGAAACCTTTTTTGGTAAGGAAAAGGATAGAAAAATTCTGTTTAGTTATTTAGAAAGAACCATTAAAAAATGAAATACTCATGGGATGTAAGATAATTTGTATCCTTTAAAGAAAAATTAATTTGGTTTCAATTTGTATCATCACTGTTATTTTTTAAAGCATGCCTGAAATTTACTTGTTTTACTTACCTTAGCAGCAGGAGAGTCGTCTTCTGTATGCGAAATTCCAGTAACACAGACTGGTTCTACAACAAATACTTTGGCACAAATCCAGCCACCAGCACCAATGCCAAGGAAATCACAAATAGTAAGTAGACAGTCTGGGGTTTGATTTTATTAAATCTTCCATATTCTATCAAACACACTGTTGACATAGTAGTGTATCCTGTTACGGAGAAAGTGTGAGAATCATGAAAAATACAAAGCCTGTATCCTGTGTTAAACATGTGCATGACATGTACTAAGTATTTATGAAAACTTTGCTTTTCTTGCATTTCCTGTATGATAGTATGTGATTTTAAATTAAAAAAAAAAAAAGCTAACAAAAACCAAAGAGAAACCAAAGAAAAAAGTATGGATTCTTTGCTTGTGTCCAAATGTGACCAACACAATCCACAGAATGTATGGCGTGACTTACTGAAGGTAGGTAAGCTTCATAAGTTAGTTGAGCTTGGTGAGCAGTCACTTGTAGATCATATGTAACTTCATTCTTAAACTTGAGTGAAGTAATAAGGGAGCTTTTGTGCTTACTTTATAATGGGAGTAGATACAGTTGTTCACATACGTAGATCAAATGGCTTCAGACAAGACTAGTAGGAGTCAAGCTCAAAACAAAAGAAATTGGTTCTTTGTGCAGTTGGTTCTCTTTGCATCTCTTCATCATGCATTCACTGGGTGACAGGAGGGAAATCTCTTGGTAAGTACACAGAAACCACATCTGACTTGAGACATCCCTGACCAGAAGGTGGTTGAAAGGTGAAGGGGAAGGCTGGAAGTATTGTATATTCTTCTTCTCCTCCCTTCCCCAGCCTTACAGTGGCTGTTAGAAAAGAGATACTGGATTTAAATGGACTCTTGATCCAATTGTGTGGCCTTTTTATACTCTTACTTATTATTTATAATCTAGGACTCTGAATGGTAACACATATTAGTGTCAATACCTGTATTCTTATACTGGTGTAGGTAAAGGGATCTATTTCCAGATGTCAGCTGAGCTGTACATTGTGTAGTTCAGCTAGGTCTTTGGTCCTTGCTCCAATTTTATGTTGCTCTCTTGTGTGATAGACATAAAACATCCATGTGCTTGATCATGACAGTATTTCTCTGCAGTAAGAAAATCATAATATAGAGAGTCCATACTTTGAGATGCTGTATGTGACTAGGTCTGGGCTGCTTCATGCTTTACATTCTGTGTAGGAGTGTGGTTCAGTAGGTAAATAATAAACTGAGAGGTAGGAGACATGCTGTTCCTGGCTCTGTGATTGTCTTATTAATGGGCTGTAACAAAAAGGCCTGCCTTTTTCAGTCCTCTGTCTCTCTCCCTTCATCCCTTTTTCCTTAACCATGTCTACTGAAATAGTAACTCTCCAGGACAGACCTCAGGGTGTTTGTGTGCGTAGCCTTGCACATTTGTCTTGAGCCCTTAGAACTCCTATTAGCTGTTTCTCATCTGATAATGCTGAAAAGCCACAGAGACATCTGGAGTTCATCTTGCATTAGTTGGGAGTATGAAATCTTCTGGTTTTTTGCCTCCCCCACTCTTGTTCAACCAAGTTACTGTCTGTCTTGCATCAAAATAACTTTCATGGTTTAGGCCACAATAAAATTAAATGGTCTAAGTAGTATAAAATGGAATCTATCCCTTTTGCTTACATGATCCGAGGGAACTGCAGTATTTACTTTGTGAAGCTGTTGGACCCTGATCACAATTTCTGTTGTGTGTTCTGGGATTCAGGTGTGAGCACTGGCTACATCCTTTCAACACATCCATTGGTTCTGAAACAGCTCCTTACCTGGCTTTCTGTATAAATTAAAGTTGTAGTAGTTTCTCTATCTTGTCTCCTTTTTTGTTTTATAGGACAAATTGCTTTAGTTATGAGTGAATGGGCTATCCTGGGTAGTTTCTAGGAACAGTCAGTCTCTCCACTGTTTAATATTAATTGCACATAATAGGAAGAACAAATCTGACTCTCCAGAAGTCTCGAGGGCTTCAGTAGGGTGAATTTTGTGAGACTGAGAAAATTAGCTGGATGACTTTCTTCTGTCATAGGACAGAGAAGTAAGGGAAACCTGGCTCAGGGAGTGTGTGCTATTTAAGGTGCTTTAGCTAAATCAATCTAGCTAAAGCATCTTAGCTGAGGTTTAGTCAGGGACCCCTCAGCTAAAGAGCTTTAGCTAGATCAGTCTAGCTAAAGTACTTTGGCTAAATTGCTCCATTTAGTCTTATACTCCAGCCTTTTTTGCTAAATCTTTACCCTGCCAGAGAATCCAGAGGCCAGCCCAGATTTAGGAAATGATTGCAGAAGTGCTCCTTGAGTAAAGAAAAAAGAGGTCTGGTTGTACATGCCCATGTAGCCAGTGGCTTGTCTCCTATATAGTGCATTTGCCCAATAGCCTGTTTTTCAGACAGAAATTCCTGATGCATCTTTTTTTTTTTTTTTTTTTTTCCTTTCAATGTATATTTTAGATTTTTGAAACCATATTGTAGATACATGGGAAACTTTCCTGGAAGATTTTAGTCTTCTGGGAATGGTATCTATTTTCATTTCCTTGCCTTCTAAAGAACAAGAAATACCTGTAATTACTGCACTTTGAAGTTAGTGATTATATCACTGTTGTACTGACATGAAGCTTTTCCCTCTTGACCTAAAAGGTGTTTGTGGTTCAAACTGTAACTTGACTGAGATATATGCCTGGTCTGGGCAGGTCAGGTTTTCTATACTAAAATGCAAATGGATGCTTACAGAGGAGCATAGTGATCATGCTACCTCCTTCCTTCCCCATCCACATCCCCCTTTTTCTGCATGGCGCTCAGCTCTAACAAAATGGCACATTAAGAGGCTGTTGGGCAGTACTGTCCACAGCAGAGCATTTTGCTGGTGGAGAGAAGTAGACTTGTGAATGGAGTCTCTTCTCCTCTTACAAGCTTCCTGCTCCATGGCTGACCTAACTAGAGACTGGGACCAGTCCCTGGGGGACTCTAAGATGGTGATTCTTTTCCTTATACCACCTGGAGCCTCTGTCCCAAACACCCACTGCATTAACAGACATCTCTTAACCTAAATGGCATTTACAGCTCTGCTCTGGCATCTTAGGGTAGAAAGGAGAGATTTTTGCTGGCGATGGCTGGGCAAACTGGGGAGAAGGGTGGACTCCTGGTAGAAAGCTTATGCTCTGCCTCCAGGTCCTGTGCCTCTCCACTCCTTGCATGGAAGCACTATGTAGGTAGCATTATTGTTGGTCTGCAACAGAGAACGAGGAGCAGCAGGCCAGGTTGCACTGGGAGAGGTGTGAGATTAGGATGGTGGATACTGTGATACCAGAGCAAAACAATTTTGGCATCACTTCAAATAGAACACAACTAGGATTGGAGTCCCACTGCAATATTGGAATATTGCAACTCCTTACTAAACTTTCTTATTGGAAGAATTGCCAAACCGCTCTGTCACTTGCAGTCCTCATAGCACTACGGAGAGGCAGAGGATGTTTTGGAGGGTCTGTACACTCCTGAAATGGTTTTAGCAAATTAAGAAGGGGTGTATTGGCAGGTGGCTCAGGCCTCTTTTTGATAATGCTGCTGCTGTTACACTTGCTGCATAGCACTTGATCTTGATCACCCCGTCTTCTGAATAAAATCGTACTTACTGCAGTGATATAGAGCTCTGAAGACGGGTTTGGATAAGCCAAAGTGGAAGCTTGCTAAGGGAAACCTGGCCCATGTTGGTGGCGCAGTGGTTCCAAAAGGCTTTGGATGCTGCCAAATCCAACCTGAAGCATGAGCACCCAGCATAAAAAATGCAGCTGAACTCTAACCTATGGAAAATAACGGTTGGAAGCAGTTCTGAAGCTTTCTTTAGATCAGCTCCAAGTCTATTTTGTCTCTTCCGTGCTGTATTATTTACATTTACTTGTTTTTATATTTCAGTCAAAAACTAAACCGAAGAGAGTAAAAGCAATTTACAACTGTGTAGCAGATAACCCAGATGAGTTAACTTTTTCGGAGGGAGATATTATTGTAGTCGATGGTGAAGAAGATCAGGAGTGGTGGGTGAGTATTTTGCATTTTCTATCAATACACTTTGAAAGAAATAAATGAGATCTAGAGGTTGACACTGACTTCAGAAGATCCCTGGCTGGGTTTCTAGGTAACAAGAAAAGTTTCATCTCACGGAAACCTGATTCCAGAAATTTCTTTTGTTCAAAAAAATTAAACTTCAAACTTTTTTTTTTTTTTTCTAAATGAGAAAAGCTAAATCTGATTAGTAGGGTTCACAATATACAGGGAACATGGTCTGTGTGATTCAATAAATTCTTGAGGGGTGTCAACAATTTAAGAATCTGCTACTATCTCAGATGCTGTGTGGTGTGCCTCAGAGGACAGCTTTGTATTGTCCTAATTCTTCAGCTGACTGAGATTGAGAAATGGTCTATTTGAGCTGGGAAACCATCTCAACTGTTTACATTCCAGAGTCTCATCAGCTAAAGCAAAGTCTTGGGAAATTGTTGTGCATGAAAACACTTGCATTTGTTAGCTAGCGAAGAATAGAACTTCCAATTGCATCTAAATTGACAATAATGCTGTATAAACACAAATAGATTTATGTAAAAGCCAAAACTGTTGAAGCTTGATCCATCCTTTTACCTTTCAGTGATTGTTAAGAGGGGGAAGCAGAAGCAACTTAACAGAGGCAGAATATGGGCTGCCAGGCATTACAGAATGCACTGAAATGGTGCAGCAGTGATATGCATTAAGAGGTGTTACTTTCAAAGAACTGGATAAAACATTGGAATTTGAAAAAAGAAAAGTCTATAGCTGAAAAACAAATGCACCCTGTAGGACTGAATTCCTGTTCACAAAATTAAAACACCACTACCGCAGAAAAGATGTAAGGAGAGGCTTGTACTACAGGCAGGAAGGTCACTGGTATTCATTTTGGTGATACTGAAATGCCATTTTGAGATTAATTTGAAAAATATCTGGACTCTTTCAGATTGGTCATATTGATGGAGATCCCAGTCGGAAAGGAGCTTTCCCTGTATCATTTGTGCACTTTATTGTTGACTAAATTGCTACTGATAAGTGAAGACATTGCTCATTTCCAGCAGTCACAGAAATAAGTTTTACTCTATTGCATTTCATCTACCTATCTGCAGACACCTTGCCAGAGCACTGCCCAAGTCCTAGGTACTGTAGCTTACTTTTTTATTGCCATCGTTCTGATTTTGGGACTTCTAAAACTTTTTTTCTATGTGAAAACTTCTCATGAGCAGTTTACACTTTAAAAAAACAACTCTTCCTGTATTTTTCAAGGTGAACTGAAAAGCTTTAACAATCAAAATCCATATGCGTATGAACATCACAACATTATGAATGTTCTTTTCCATCAATTCACTGTAATTTTATTCTCCCTTTTGTAACATGACAATACCACAGTTCAGTGTTGCTTCCCCAATCAAAGAAATTGTGTGCGTCTAACAGGGCAGTGAATTTATCCAATTCTCGATACCATTTGAAGTGTTGGAACCAAAACATGCAAGCTGCTGCGTAGTCTAAATTGGACTGTTTAGCATCTTGCCATACTGGCTGTCATCCAGGATGTCAACAATTACAGAAGAAACGATTTTAATCGGGTGTCTTTGGCCAGGTAAAAGTTAAAAAGTATTTCAGTTTACCACAGGAGAAACTTCTTTCTTTCAGAATGGATGTAGATATTTGCTTAAAGTTATCTGAAATCTGTGTTAGTTGTTGAACTTTCTAGTTCTAATTTTGTGAGCTTGAGACTGTTTCATTTTTCTATGCTGCACGTGTGTAGAACCTGTTTTTTCAATGTTCTTTATGTATGTTACATCCATTTTGGTCATTTAATGTGACTACTGCTGGTTAACTAAACTATGGCAATATTAATGAGTTACTACATTAACTCAAGGATATGAAAACTGCACTTCCTGAAATGTACTTAACTATGATGATGGATTGCAGAGCATTTCTTACTCGTCTCATTATATAGTGTTTAGACTTTGTTTTTAAATTCTTGAATTTTCTTAAATCATCCAGCAATGTGTTCACAGAGAGAACATATTGGTGGAACATTTAGATAATTATCCTTGGTCAATAAGGTATCTGACACCTCACAAGTACACTACGTTATGTTCTGTTCTATAAAATTTGTGTGCCACTACATTGCAAACAATGGTAGTTTGCTCACTCACTCTGTATTTATATAATATACCCACATATATGGTAGCTACACTGTTGTTAAATTTGTTTTACTAATTTGTGAACAAAGGCTAGGCCATGGGTAGTTCCCAGTTGGTTGATGGAATACAAAATACCAACACAAATCTGACGTCATTTTGATGTTTGTATATTGTGAAATTGTACCAGGTTTTGCTTATGCTACAGGAAACAACTGATGGCATAGGATAAGAAAAATCAATGACTAGGTCACATTGGCTTTGATCACGTTTCGTGAATATTTTATCTCTAGATTTATCAAGAGAACTTTGAATTTCTGACAAATGGTGTTTAAATTGGCCATTTCATATTGAACGGAATGGAAAATAGGCCACCACCATATATGCTTATTTGGAGAAATATCACATTGTGTTAGTGCTGGAAGAGCAACACTGATTTTACCATGTATCGCCTTTCCTAAATGGTACAGTTGGTTGATAGCCTCTCAAATGTGTGGATACAGCCAAGTATATGCATAACTTTCATTTCCTAGATGCTGTTGCTGCAGTATAAATGGGGAACAAACTGGAATGTTTCAAGATATTTTTGTTGCAAGTTGAAGCAAATTAGTCTGTATTTTCAAAGTTCCCAGTAAAATGATAGAGTAATAGTTTAGCACTACAGTTTATTCACTTACTGATATGTTCAGTTTGCAACACTATTTTGTATGTTTCTATCCCTGATAGAGTCTAGAGAGTAAATGGGCATATTATTTTGCACAGATCTCCTAATGTACAGTATTTTTAACACAGAATCTTATAGTGTATGTAACAACTCATAAAGTTAAACAATGATGCAAATTTTCCTTGAGTTCTACTAGAAGAGGAATAAACTTTAAAATGTCACAGCCTTGTTCACCGGTCACTTAGAAACTAGGAAACTTGTAGAATACAACTTAATAGCACTAGCAGTGCAGACAGACAAAATCTTGAGGACCAATAAAGAGCAGCTAAGCAAAATTTATCCCTAGATTTTCCATGTTTCTCAAAGTCTGCTCCTCTGGCAGAGGAAAAAGAAATTCTAGAGCCTGTAGATAATCTATTTATAATATAAAATTAAGAATTTTAAGTCCAAAATTTTGGCATATTTCATACAACTTTTCAAATCTGATTAAATAATGATTCAGAAAACCTGTTAATAGACAGACTATTAGGTTGCTGTGTTAACTGTTTAAAAAGGAGCAAGTGACACTTAAAATGCAGCTTAGAATGCTATGAGATGTATAATATTCAATTCAGTTGTTTTTATTTTGTTTAGTTGCAGAGCAACTGTATATATTGTATAACCTAAAATCAACTCTTATTTTCAATGTCCTGGATGCAGTGATTTATAATTAGAGCATGATTAATAAATTTTACTCTTGTTAACCAGTCAAATGTCTGGAAAAATAAAACTACTTTTAAAATCACTTTGGCTACTTCTCTTCTGTTACTTGGCATTGCTTAGGCAATATTCTTTTTTTCAAGGTGTAAAATGAGAAATACCAACAAGTAGCACTTGAGCAAAAAAAAGGTGCATCTTGTGGATTTTTAGTTGAACACAGAAACCGTGTAGATGTCAGCTAAGATTAAATTAGAGGTATAAAGCACCAAATGACTACCTGTTATCACTTTGCTCATTTTGCTCTAATACCTAGGCTAAGCAATACTGAAGTCTATATTAACAAATTGTTTTTCAGACAAAGAGACAGAAGTAAGTGTCAGTTTTATTTTACATTTCTACAATATTGACATTAATATACAAAACATGATTTAGGAAAAAAATTCATGTTAAATATAAAATTCTGTGTTGTCTTGGAAACTGAAGATGGAATAATTTCTTCAAGTCATGATGGCTGGGGAATGACAAAGTACCATGTGCAAGGTTGTATGGCTCTTCTTTGCACAGCAAGTCTTTTTTTCTAGGTTTGGATGTAGCTACTGCCAGTCTGTGGTATCACAAAGGAGCCCCATTCCCTCCTCACACAAAGGCCTCTTGTACTACACAGTCACGTGGTGCTGAAGAAAATCAGGACTTCTCCGACATTAGAACTGAATCAAAGGCTGTAGATAATACTTTGCAAATAGCTTGTGCTTGTTCCTAAAAAAATCCAAACATTCACATTAACACTTTCTGAAGAACTTCTAAGCGTCTCAAAACTCATTTAAAGGAGAATGTGACCTTTATCATTCTTTTGGCAGAGACATGCAAAATGGAGTAGCACAAGTGAGATTTAATTTGATTTCTGTGGTCTGCAGTGACATGTGGGAAGCTGTTTTAAATGAGCTCTTTTGAAACAAGTCAGAGTTGTTAGCGTTCATCATAGCATGACACTAGCATTCAGAAAGTCAGTTCGTGTGTTCCCCCAGTGCTGCTAAGGGTGTGTGTCACATCATAGCACCTTGACAATGAATTCTCCTACTCGTAAGAAGGGGTCACTTCCCTTGCTTATGAATATGCACGCATGCTCTACTACCAGAATTGTTACTCAATCCCTCCCTGCTCTGTCCGATCTTAAGAGGTTTTTGTCTTTGAAAATACAAACGGAGGATTGTCCTTAGCAGCTACAATAGCACTCTTTAGATTGCAAAGAGCTTTCTCAGGCATGTACTTTCATTGGCAATTTTAGGGAATGTAAGTATTTTTCCTCAAAGCTGATCAAATGCAGTCAGCAGGGCTTTTCTCCCCTCCTCAGCCAGGGCACATTTATACTCTTTCTTTTTAATTGAGCAATCCCCCTTCTGCCAAAAAGCCTTCACAAGGGCCTAGAATCTCCCTTTACAATCAAAATACTGATACCTAAATTAAATACTATAAACATAAACTCTTACCAAACTATTGCACTGATATACCCAGAGGCTGCATTCTTCAGAGGCTGCATCTGTTGTCTTCAAAGCCAGTAAACTTTTTCCTGCTCCCAGACCATCATCATAGCAGACCATCCGTACAATTAAATAGAGAGCATGCCTATGTAACACATCCTGAAACCATGTGGCAAATAAAAGTTACTCTGGAACAGTGCAACAGCTATTTCAGTTTTCTACCTGTTTTGATTCTCTCACAAAAGAATACTTCAGATTTATTTACAAAAGAAAAGTATTCCTTGGTAAACTTATAATTTTTTAATTGAGAGTTTAGTCAAGATTTAAAAAAATAAGAAGTGGTGGTTTAACACAATTTTAGCTTTAATTTTTGCTTCTGTATTAGAATTGCATTCATATGTGGACTATCTGGCCATCCTAAAAAAACACACATTCGTTTCCCACCTATCCTCACTTGCCCTCTGTGAGTAGGACAGGCAGTACACTGTATGTCTGGCACAGAGGTAACTTAAAACCTTAAAACAACTATTACTTTTCCAGTATTTTTCCAGACAGTCCCCTGTCTCAGTTCCGGGAAGGGTACAGGCAAGAAACTGTTCCCAGAAGAGGGTATGGACAAGGTTAGTTGCTTTGGGGCAGGGGGGTTGTGGGGGTGTGGTAGCCATGTGGCCTGAGCCACAGCATGGGTCCTGACTCTTGCAGATATCTAGCCTGGGAAACTTGCTACTCTGCACCGCAGTTGCAGGGTTTCACCATAGTCCCAACAGTTCTGATCTTGGCTGTTCCACAAAGGGATTGGCTGATGCCCCGTACAAGGTCTCTGCAGACCTACGCTACACAAAGCCTTTCTTCTCAAGCCATCCCACCCAACCGATAATATTCATCTGGTTTATTCCAGTCATACCACCTCTAGGGTCTTACGACTTCAAGACAGCTTTTTCTATGTTCATGGCATTGAACACCTTGTCCCTACCGATAGCTGAAGGGTCTAAAGAAATGTCCACTTTGATAGAGAAGCTGTAAAAACAGACAGTGAGCTTGATGCCTGCTATGAAACCCTCAAGGGAGAGCCCTCTACCAGAGCTCCTGAGATCACCTTGCTGAAAAACATCTCCTGACATTCACTCAGCAATCGCTCACAATTATTCATACCATCACTAACTACCATACCACACAGAAGGCAGCTGGAGCTGATGTGGGACTTACTGGATCAAGCCTCCATTCTCTGTATGAAAGATGCCAAGATTTCCCTCCAAATTACTTGTAACTTCTTAGAGTTACTTGCTTGGAACTTGCTACAGTGCTAATGTGCATGTGGATTATCACTAAAAGAAGGATAGCATTCTTTAAAGTACACAGTCCCCCTTAAATTAATTTCCTCCCTTTCTTCCAGTATTTGGCTATGAGGGGATTCTGCAGCTGAGAGAGAAATGAGATGGCAGATGGACAAACTGTGCCATAGGTGTATGTACATATATATAATGCACAAATACATACAATCAGAATGTGAAGAAGGCCAAAGCCTCAGTGTGACTTCTATAAATGCTTTGCCTTTGGTTTCTAGTGGTTGCATCCACAAACACTGGAAGTGTATGAGTGAATTACATATCTGTACATATTTCAGTCACTAATGAAATAAATAATTTCTCAAATGTTGGCTGAAATCCATGAGGAAAAATTTTGTATCCTGCAATCGTTCTCTTTTTTGGCATCTGAAATAAATAGGTGCCTATTCACCTGCAAAGGTATCTACAAATCACAGAACTCTCACCTTTCCCCCAAAGTCATAAAAGACTGAATTCTTTGTACAAATGCAGAGAAAACCTTTTCATCTTGGAACTCTATGAAAAGAGTTAGGTGGACTAACACAAGGACAAATTAAATGTCAACAGTGACACAGATGCAAAAAGCCAGAATTTGGGAAACAGAATGCAATGCAATAAAATGCCAGTGCAAGCTAGCTTAATCACAGGCAGCTTTATCAGCTTGTGCATGCTTTCAGCTTGAAGACAGAAGAATGATGGATAAAAGTCTTAAAATTACCTATTTGATCTTTATCAAAGTACAAAGGAATTTAAATAATAGTGTAACCTATATTCTTAATGAGAATTAAGAATTTAGGAGCACAGTAAGAACAGAACCTAAAAGAATTCAAAGTTTGAGTAACAACTACGACAATTCCTCCCAGGCATTAGAAACAAGTGTTTTATTTTCTGAAGGGACCAAAGGAAACTTTTTGGCTCCCTTCAGAGTATTCAGCTATTGAGCAATGCTATTCACTGTCCTCATACTTGAGGCTTTTATGAAGAGGCATTGCTCGGTTGTTGATGGGTCATGACTTCACAAGGCCAAGTATTTATGGTATCTGGGGCTCTGAGGGCAACCAGAAGGAAACCACATGGCTGCAATACAAAGGTACACAAAGGCAACTGGAGGGCCCTGGGGAAGAGACCGGATTTTTATTTTTAGCAAAAAAGCTACTCGAAGTGTGCTAAAGGAAAATAAACTACACGTAGGAAATGATGCAAACAAAAAATACACTTGATCAATAAAGTGGAATCATGAGGCTTTAGTGCTGGAGTGAACTCCCACTCTTGAATTAGGAGTGCAAGGCTGGAACTTTAGAGGAAGACAACTCAGGTATTCTTGAAAAAAAACATCCTTTGTTTTTTCCTCTTGACAATAACATCAGCAGGAATTGCATTACTAACTCAGGCTGAGGAACCCGTGGTCTTGGCCACCACAGTCATGCTACTTCTCCATGTGAGAGAATGGCAGAACAGCCACAGAGGAAGGAAGATGTGCCCAAAGAGCATAAAGGCTTGCTTGCCTTTTGTCTGGTGCTCTATCTCAAAAGGAATAGATTTTTGTCATAAATCAAACCAATCCAACCAGGAAAATACAGACAGCCCTGAGGAAATACGACACGAAGCTGTGCTGCTGTCAGAGCTTTTTTGTTCATTTAACTTTTGCTTGAAGCCAGAAGTGACATTTTGGTCACACAGATCATCTATCAGAGAAATAAGTAAAAGCACTTTTCAACTCTCACCAAAAAGACAGTTTGCTGCAAATCACTTACATACTGATCAGATGTTGAAACTTTAATGCCGTATTTGGAAACTCCCATAATAAACTCCTCTTCACCTGGAACAAAAGGTAACTTTCCATCTTGCTTTGGAGGGAAACAAACAAAAGCCTTTAGTGCAGACAGAAGAACATGAACAACAGATACATAATAGGAAATGGGTTTATGTGTACTTTAGTCCACTGGATCAGCAACATGACTAACCCTGCTTGTATCTTGCTGTGTGGAGTCTGCCTGCCACTCTTGCACTCGTCCAATCTCTTAACGTTATGTGAAATACATTCGGGGAGGCTTGGAGGCTTAGACTGGACATTAGGAAGCATTTCTTTACCAAGAGGGTGGTCAAACACTGGAACAGGCTTCCTAGAGAGGTGGTCGATGCCCCAAGCCTGTCAGCATTCAAGAGGCATCTGGACAATGCCCTTAACATGCTTTAACTTTTGGTCAGCCCTGAAGTGGTCAAGCAGTTGGACTAGATGACCGTTGTAGGTCCCCTCCAACTGGAATAGTCTAGTCTATTCTATTCTAAATATTACATGATTTCAGAAATAAATTTAACATCTCAGGGGGGATTTTGGTACTGTGGTCAAATCAGATGGGCTGAAAAATAATGCATGCCCTGTCATGATGCGCTGACCCTGGGTGATCCATGTTCCACACTGGCAGCAATTTTGTTATTGGGCTGTAAAAATAGTTTTTGCATATATTCAGATACTTGAAACTTCAAGTTGCTGTAAGATAAACAGACATTCTGTGCTTTTAAAGATACAAATGATCAGCTACCTAATCAGAACAACCAGTTACAGCTTTCAGCACAAAAATAAGCAACCACAGTTTGGCAAGGGTGACCCAAATATTATTCAGGTTCTTTGGTCAGAGGTTCATAAGTGATTGTAAGCAGAAACTTGACATTTTCCTCTATGGGAAAACTTCTACAGTACTGAGGAAATCTGGAGGAGATATTCTTTCCTGGTTACTAATCCTAGCAGTGCTGAAGACAATATAACAACTTTCAGTTGGGATACTTGTTCAGTAGTGACTCATCAACAGGGCCTTTGCTCTGAGCCTGCTTCTTCAGAACAGCTTTTTGGGTGCATCTTCTCCAGTGCTCAACAGGATGGAATTGAGCGTGACAGGTTTTGAGATTCATAGCTTAATGGTTTTCAAAGTAAGCTATTTTATTCTACTAAGTCTAAAATTTACAAAGAAATATGTTAGATCTCGTGATAGTATGAAAGAAATACACCTAAGCTTAAGATGTTCTTTTGTAACCCACTTACCTGTGCAACATCTATGTAATTTATCAAGTCCAATGGCCCTTCCAGACTTTTGCTCTCATTATAGTTCAATTTTTCAATGGCACCAACATATTTAACTCTGAATTCTGCACATGTATCAGAATTACTATTGCTTTGTCCTGCAACAAAATAAAACAAAGCAATTATGAAGAATTCCAGAACGGTAATGCTATTCTAATTGGTGTTAATGGGGCTAACTTACTAAATTCCATAATTTTTGCAGACTTTCATCAAACACTTAACCTTACCACAGTATATTAACTCCTCTCTTTAATGAACTGTCCTGGGTTGATTCAGAACAGCCCTTGGTAAAGGCAACAGTTTCGTATGAATCCATAATACAACACTGTTTATACTAATTCAAATTTGGAGTTAACAACCTTGAATCAGAAAACATAGAAAAGCTGGTTCTACTTTTATATATATATATATTTGTTTTAAATGAACTGTTTGGTCCAACAGTGATGCGCTGTCATCTGTTGAGCAAGAAGTAGTAAAATTGAATCTTACTTCCATTATTTCAGTGCAAATGTAAACTCACAAAAGCAGGAAACATAGCTTCCAGAAGATTATACCAGTTTAGGCTGTGTAACAGACTGGTAATGCAACCAAGTTTTTCTTACTCAGACACTTTACTTCGAAAACAGTGACTTAATCCTAAATGAACCATTAATAATACTTTAGAAACCTAGAGCTATGCATGAATTAGTCAACAGGCTAACAGGCTATCTAACAGATTCACTCACAATTATTGAAAATACATACTTTAACCTTTTCCATTTTCTGCTCTTTTATACAAACACACATAAAGTTAATACTGTTCCTTATCTGCTCAAACTCTGATTACATACCTGAACTTTTTGTGGAGTCTGTATCTAGACTAGCCACAGTACTAGACCTGGAAAGTCCCCCAAGACTGGAATCTACAGACTAAGAAAAAAATTCATATCATCAGAAAGTTACTGAGAACATAGTAACAATTCACTTTTATATGCCCTGCCTCAACTCTTTTTTTTTTTTTTTTTACATAAACTAGCGTTTATGTTCTAATTACTTAAGCAGCACTGCAAAATGGGGAGAAAAAAACACCACCACCTATTTCATTCCTGAAGTTATCTTTCTGCCTCATTGTAGATTAGACTGATACAAATTCAGCAGGAACCCCTGAGAAGTCCACAAATATTTTGAAAGGAGGAGGAAATAAAAGAAAAAGAGAAAATGAACCTTAAGGTTATGTCCAGACTTTTCTGGTACTGCATCTTAACTTGAAGAAATTGACAACTATATGCTTGTCACCAATGCTTGAAATAACATAGCAGTGCAAGGGAAGTGAAACGGCACCTTGGAAAATCCAGAATATTCAACTGATCATTCCAAAACCTATCAGACAAAATGGACACATTATTCAAAATGAAGAATACTTTTTAGAGATACTGAGTAACCAACTAGTACTGAAGAATAAACTCATTCCTGGTACCTAGCACCAGGCACCTTCTTAAAGACAATATTAGTACAGAACAAACATACTACATTTTCCTCCAAACCTTACTATGTGCTGCCAGAAACTCTTGTGTTTGTGGGCTTCACTATGGAAGCAATCAAGCATTCATCTCAGAATACAAGGGCTTTATAATGAATAGGTTTTTTTAACTCTCATAAAACAACCCGAGGAATAGTAGAAGTAGGAAGTTCTCCTAGTGCAACATGGCATTTTATGGAAATCACATTCTACCATCAGTGCAAGCAAACCACTGAACTGTCAACTTGTGCTTCCATAAACAGAGTATATACCAAATTCAACTTACCTTGCTTTTAGTACTGATTTCACTGCTTTGTGAGCTGCTGCTGCTGTGTCGTTTTTTTCCTTTTCTAAACATTTTTTCATAATTGGATCAAGGAAGATCTTCTAGGTAGGAAAAATAAAAATTAAAGCTGTCATATCATCAAGGGAAGGAGTTCCCGGCAAACAGCAGAGTGACTGTGTCCAAAGTGGACAAAAACTGGAAACTTGTAAAGGACTCTGAGAACGGAAGTAGGAATGTTCCTCTGGTGCTCTTCATGTGTGACTGGGAAAGGTCCCTCAAGCTCTCTGCTAAAACTTCTCCATCCTTCTCATTCATCAAAAAAATACTGCCACCCAGTTTACAGACTATTGCAAAGGTCAGTTTCTAATGCGTATAAAAATACAGATTTAGAAACAAGACAAAATATAAAATGTATATTCCCACTTAAAAGCATTAGATTATTTTTATTTGTAACTACAACCTAAGCGCCCTACAAAGTGCATCCAATGCAATCCCTGCTTCAGAGATTATGCTCCCATTTAGAAAAACCCAAACCCCCAAAACCCTTTCTTCTGAAGAACTACTAATTGTAATACTTCTAGGAGAAACCATTACTACTTAACATGTTCCTGAAACTTAAAGCAAGAAGCATGTTACATGTACTGCCTTAGAACTGAGTTACTGGGAGTTCTGAGAGTATTCCAGAAGCATTTTTTCCTGTATCCACCCTACTACTTCACTTGCTGCACTTAACATTTGGCCGGCCAGTGTCAAGAAGCAGGATGCTGGCTCCCAGTCAGGAAGTGCTGAAACCCTATTTCCCAACTTCAGAGAAGAATATTTTAATTACAAAGCTTCAGAAATTTTGAGCAGATGGAATAGAGAGCACAAAGGAGGAAGACAGCTCACACTGCAGAAAATAATGGAAGACGCATAAGGGGAAGCTTGGACCTGCGATGCAATGCTGGACTACAGTCCCCAGACCGCTGCTGTGTTGGCCATGAAGTAAACACTTGGTCCCTGGCAGACCAAAAGCCACCCTCAGCGACAAGGGGTGCAGCAAGGCACCGCGGTACCCTGCACACCCACGTCCCTCGGGGCTCCTTCCAGCCACCAGCACGGAGGAGCTGCTACTAGAACGCAGGCAAATCCGCTGGTTCTGCCGGTCGTCTCTGAGGAAGGCACAACTCAACACTCGCTACTTCGCAAGCTTTTTTAATACGAGGCGCGAAGAAGCCAGGCCGGCTAGCACCGCATCCCGCGTTTTGCTCTATCTCCTTCCCGTTCGATATCTCTATCCCCAAACGATAACCTGATCAACGATAAACCGGTAAACCCGCTTCCCACAGAAGGGCGAGAGGCCGAACCCCCGGGGGCCGGCGGGAGCGAGGCCCCCGTCGCAGCAGGCGGCAGCAAGCGGCCGTTTGCCCGCCCCCCTCCCCCGCCTCCGGGGGACGCTTGGCGTCAGCCCCTTCCTCCCAGCGCCGCCGCCGGGACCTCAAGGACCGCAACAGCCGGGCGAAGGCCTCCCTCAGCAGCGCCCGGGCCCCGCTGGCCGCCGGCCCCTCACCTCCGCCCGCCGCCCGCACGCACACTTCCACGTCCGGGTCGCTCCGTCCCCCCGCAGGCGCAGGCGCGGCGGAAGCGGAAGCGGGAGGCGGGCGGGGGGACGGGTGCCGGCGGGGCCCAGCGCCGGGCGCCGCCGGGGCTCACGCCACCATGTCGGCGAAGCGGAAAGCCGAGGCCCTGATCCCGGCGGAGGAGAGCGATCAGCTGCTCATCCGGCCCCTGTGAGCCTTCGGGGCGGGCGCCACGGCCGGAGCCGCGCGTCGGGCCTGGGGCGGGGGTCGCCGGGCGGGCGGAGGCGCGGGCGGAAGCCCCGTCCCGCGGGGGTGGGGGGTGCCCCCGGCCGCGGGCCGGCGCCTCCCCCGGGCGCCGGTTGTGCCGCCGCGGCAGGTGAGGCGGGAGCGCGCCCGGAGGGAAGCCCTGTTCGAGGCCGCGAAACCCCGGGCTGCTGGGGGGGGGTTCTCCCCTCCCGGGTTGTCGTCGCTTGCTCTTGCAACGAGCAGGCAGCCCGCAGCCTGCGGGATAGCGGTCACACCCGGTTAGAAGGGTTGCGTCCTTTCCCTTACGCGCAGTTGGAAGAGTTGTCTGAGCAAAAAACCACTTTTTTTGCCTTTTGCACTTTGACAGCGTTGTGTAGTGTTCCAGGTTGAATTTTTCTTTCTCTGGTAAAGATGCCGGTGCAATTTGAAGGTGTTTCTGGTAGGATCACAAGAGTTGTCTTCTGGACAACCTGAAGATGCTACTTCAAGCTTATTCAGCCCAAGGTGATCTGTTACTTAAGTAAACTTTCCGTTCATTATACATCTCAATACTTTGAGAGTCGAGTGCACAGGCATGCAATAAAAACAAGAAGAGACTAAAATAATTTCCCCAAACAGATTCTTTTTATTTCTGCTGCATTAAATAGGGTCTCATTTCCACTGAGATAAATATAACTGTTCAGTTACTTTAAACACCTGAGCTTAAAAGGACTGTGCAGTCATTATTTCCACACAGAAATGCAATCCCACTAAAGGCATCCAGTATATAGTTGCATGTATATGTTGTGCGTTGTTTTAATTTTGATGACTTTGACATCCTTTTGCAGAGGTGCTGGCCAAGAAGTAGGAAGGTCATGCATTATTCTGGAGTTTAAAGGAAGAAAAATAATGGTAATTATTGCATTAATGTATTTGTATGCCCTGTCATTACAGTACTTAAGATCACAAAAAGATGTTACGGATTAAATTCAGCCTCTGCACTGCAGTCAGCCACTGTGGTAGAAGAGGCACATTTTGTAGCTTTTTGGAACAATATAGCATACATGATAGTAGGCATTACAGAGGCTGTCATGTAAAATAAATCCATATCCCCAAACAGAATGTATGTGTCTGAAGTGTGGATTCTAAAATTTACACGTATTAGGTTTCAGTGGAACCTAAGGCTAATGTTTCCCAACAGTTATGCGTAAACAGTCACATATAAACACATACATGTTCTCTTTCCCTTTTCCAGCTGTCTTCTGAGATGGTGGCTGAAATAACTTGCATACGCTGGTTCTGTGTATTCAGGTGTTGTTGAAGTGTGAATGAGGGCTTGTATAGGTACAAAATTATAAACAAAGACTGGGATCTTTTGAAAGATGATCAGTTTCCCAGTGGAGATAAGTCATTTAGACAGAAGCCCAAGATGTGAAATCTAATGCTAAAAGCAGTGCTTAAGATAAAAATAGGGGTTTTTGCATGATGCTAAAAGTTACCAGCCATGAGTAACTATATTTTAGACCAAAATGGAAGAGGGTTTTTTTATATGTTCTGTTAGAAGCTTTAACTTTGTTTTATTTTTCAGCTTGATTGTGGAATCCATCCTGGACTAGAAGGAATGGATGCTCTTCCTTACATTGATTTAATAGATCCTGCTGAGATTGATCTCCTCCTAATTAGTCAGTAAGTTGCACCTAAAACAACAAATATACTGAGGTCATGGTCTGAGCTGTGTTCACTTGTAGGTTATTAAGAGAGGCTGAAAATAGGTGTTATATAGTTGGTGGTGGCATGGCAAAATTTAAGTTTCCAACTTTTTTTAAATTAAGGATGTTCAGTCACTTTTGACATTACAACTCCCCTCTGAGCTCGCTGTGATGTCTGACTTTTTTATAATCGGACCTGCTTTAACACCATTGTGACAGCTTCTAGAATGAGTTTTCCACATAAAGACTGCTGAAAAGTATTGGTTGTGGGTTTTTGCTGTATTGGCTTTGAACAAAAAAGGTTCTCAGAGACTGTCCTGGTTTCAGCTGGGATAGAGTTAACTGTCTTCCCAGGAGCTGGTACAGTGTTGAGCTGGTACAGAATGTTTTGAGTTCAGTATGCGAAGAATGTTGATAACACTGATGTTTTCAGTTGTTGCTCAGTAGTGTTTAGACTAATGTCAAGGATTTTTCAGCTTCTCATGCCCAGCCAGCGAGAAGCTGGAGGGGCACAAGAAGTTGGCACAGGACACAGCCAGGGCACCTGACCCAAAGTGGCCAACGGGGTATTCCATACCATGGGACGTCCCATCCAGTATAGGAACGGGGAAGTGGGGGCGGGGAATCGCCGCTCGGGGACTGGCTGGGTGTCGGTCGGCGGGTGGTGAGCAATTGCACTGCGCATCATTTGTACATTCCAATCCTTTCATTATTGCTGTTGTCATTTTATTAGTGTTATCATTATCATTATTAGTTTCTTCTTTTCTGTTCTATTAAACCGTTCTTGTCTCAGCCCCCTGATTTTGCTTCTTTTCCCGTTTTTCTCCCCCATCCTACTGGGTGGGGGGGAGTGAGTGAGCGGCTGCATGGTGTTTAGTTGCTGGTTGGGGTTAAACCACGACAGAGACTTACACAAGCTTTGAATGTCATTTAAGTATTGTCTAGGGGCTGAGAGATGAGGAGAGCCATTTCTAAATGATTTAACCAGTAATAACTGGTTCTCTATAAAATCTTGAGTTTTCGTGGTGTATGCTTGTTCTACCTGTATTTCAAAAGTACTTCCTTAAGATAGGTCAAGCTAGAAGTGTGGCCAGATAATTTTATTATAGTAGTTCATGTTTTAATCTATGGTGTCCAACATGCAAACTGAGGATCACGTTTGTTAGCTTTCTTGTATCTTTGACATTTATTGTGTTCCTGGTTCCTGTTATGTTTCTCCCTCAAAATTTATATGTAAATTACAGAAAAGTTAATTCCGAAATTATATGGATAAAACCTTTGCAATTAATGGAGAACTTCCTGTATTACTCTTACCTTTTCTTCGTTACGTTTCTAGTCACTAGCGTACAGAATATAGACCAGCATAGTTAACAACAAGGTTGAAAATTCTCTTTCTGGATTTTGGATTTTTGTGATGCTATGTTAATCCAGTGAAGTAGTGAATTATATGATATGTATTTGTGTTGTGTCATGTTAATGTATTAACTGGATTTGTGTGTCTATTTTAAGTTTCCATTTAGATCACTGTGGGGCTTTACCATGGTTTTTGCAGAAAACAAGTTTTAAAGGAAGGACGTTTATGACTCATGCCACAAAAGCTATTTACAGATGGCTTCTTTCAGACTATGTCAAAGTCAGGTAAGCTGACCTGGTAAGATGGGGTTGTCTCTTCAACTCCTGAATTATTTCACCTATGTATCCCAGAGGAAACTTAAGATGAACCCACCAAAGGTGGCTGGATGAACCTGGATGTTGCCACAAGTAGCAACATTATAACCAGTTTAGAAGTAATGAATCATTTTACTGCCTCATGGATAATGTGTGTCTCAAATAATTTCCTATCAATAAAAAAAAAAAAAATCTTCCCTTCTTTCCTCTCATTCTTTTCATTTGCCTTATTTGGACCTTTAATAGTATCCCGTTTTTTCCCCATCTGTCTTTCTTAAGACACTCTTTTGTTCTCATGCTTTTTAATGTCTGTTTTTTCTTAAGCTTCACAGAAGTAGTGAATTTTAAGCCCCTAAAGATACAAATCACTCTTCAGGACAAGGTCAGATTAAATATTAAATATACAAAGAGTGCTCTGTTACTTACATGTTGTTGGGGGTTTCTCTTTTTTTCTTTTTTTTTTCTTTCTTCTGTTACATGGCTTGACATATCTTTTCTGTGTGAATGCAACGCTCCTGAGCATATCTCAACTCAGCAGATTCTAGCTTGGGTCAGAAACCTGATAAACAGTCCTCTTTTAACTTGTTTGCTCTGGGCTGATGGGAAAAGTGTGGTTTAGTTTGGTTTTTGAGGACTGTTACGAGCGGAGTGGCAGATTTCTGTCCAGGCTGGGAATCTGTTGGTACTTTTAGACAAATACAGAGCAGATCCTGAACTGAAAAGACTGGTCTAGCATGGCCTTTCAAAAGAAAGGTGCTTTAACTCTGCTTAGGTGAGCTACCTTAGAGTACCTGGACTTGATTTCTAATGTAGGAGACGTAGCGTTACTGAATGGAAGTCTTACTGTCAGTGGGGGAAAATCCAGGAAAAGTTTTTTCCAACTGTTACATATTCTAAGCTGGTAAGATGAGCTGATATTTAGCCATTTCACTTATATCCAGTAATATATCAGCGGATGACATGCTATATACAGAAACAGACCTTGAAGAAAGCATGGACAAGATTGAGACCATCAACTTCCATGAAGTGAAAGAGGTGGCAGGAATCAAATTCTGGTGTTACCACGCAGGCCATGTTCTGGGAGCAGCCATGTTTATGATTGAAATAGCTGGTGTGAAGGTATTTTCTTTTTATTATAAAGTTGAAATCATGCCTGAATTCTAATGTAGTCATTAATTATTTATTATTGTCTGTTAAGCCTCACCACTGTGGTTGGAGCTGTCAGATAGACTTGGACTCAAGTCAAGATGGGAGGCCTTGACTTAGACCATGTATTTGCTCATTGATTAGAACTAGCAAGTGACACGTGTATTGAACCAGGTAGGATGTTTGGATTTTATGGCAGTGAGTTACGAGTCAGACTTGGAACCAGTAAAAATGTAGTTTTCCTGCTGGTCTGCTCAGAGGTAGCTGATAGCTGAGGCAGTCTTATGGAAGCTGCATTTTAGTAAAATCTACGAACAGATGTTTGTTTTTGTAATTCCGATTTACCATGTCTGCCTGTCTTGAGTGCTTAAATGGCATTTGTCTAAGTATGCAAGTTATATTTTTCTCATAACACTCTTATGCTAAAGTACCTAAAGAAATAGGATTATTATTAATTTTAGGCACAGAGAGATTAAATAAGTCATATAATCACAGGCAGCACTGTGTCAAAATCAGATACATGAAACTAATCTCATGAATTGGAGTGCAGTAGGATAATCACTGCCCAAGAAAAGTTTAATGCAGCCTTGAAGAGGGAAGAGAGATGGTGGTCCTGAGGCTTGCTGTCTAGTAGGACTTTGTTCATGGTTTATAATGATTGAGGATTTTAAAAGTTTAAAGTTTAAAAAAAGTATAGAAATAGAACTGGATTTACAATGATTACAAAAAAATTTAGATGTCTTACTGCCTTTTTTGGTTGTTTTTTTTTCTGATTAAGACATGATGGAGAAAGAGATTTCCCTCTTGCTATGCATGACTCAAATGGATTGAGTTTTAATATCCATTATTTTCTTTAATACCCTGTGAAGCAAATGAGAAATGTGATGATAGGTTACGTGTAGACCAGTTATCTGCTGTTGCTGACTATGTTTTATTATTATTCACATTTTCATCCATAGAATGATTGTTAAGTAAAAAATACTCAGTTTTCAAACCATCATTTTGGCCACAGAGAGCTGCATTCCACCCTGCAGTTAAGAATCCATTAAAAATTGCTAACAGTTACAAATTACTTCTTCGTGTAATGGGGAACGTGATCATTCTGTTTGGAAAATCTGCTAGATTACAGCCTGCACTTTGGTCACGGCAACCCCACGCAGCGCTACAGGCTTGGGGAAGAGTGGCTGGAAAGCTGCCCAGCAGAGAAAGACCTGGGGGTGCTGGTTGACAGCCGGCTGAATATGAGCCAGCAGTGTGCCCAGGTGGCCAAGAAGGCCAACGGCATCCTGGCCTGTATCAGGAACAGTGTGGCCAGCAGGAGCAGGGAGGTGATCGTCCCCCTGTACTGGGCACTGGTGAGGCCGCACCTCGAGTGCTGTGTTCAGTTTTGGGCCCCTCACTACAGGAAAGACATTGAGGTGCTGGAGTGTGTCCAGAGAAGGGCAACCAAGCTGGTGAGGGGCCTGGAGCACAAGTCTGATGAGGAGCGGCTGAGGGAGCTGGGGCTGTTCAGTCTAGAGAAGAGGAGGCTGAGGGGAGACCTTATCGCTCTCTACAACTACCTGAAGGGGGGTTGTAGTGAGGTGGGTGTTGGTCTCTTCTGTCAGGTGGCTGGAGATAGGACAAGAAGAAATGGCCTCAAGTTGAGGCGAGGGAGATTTAGGTTAGATATTAGGAAAAATTTTTTTACTGAGAGGGTTGTCAAACATTGGAATGGGCTGCCCAGGGAAGTGGTTGAGTCACCATCCCTGGAGGTATTCAAAAAGCAAGTGGACAGGGTACTCCAAGGCATGGTTTAGGGGGCATGGTTAATGGTTGGACTCAATGATCTTGAAGGTCTTTTCCAACCGAAATGATTCTATGATTCTATGATTCTTTTCTTTTACTATCAGAAAATCTTAGAAGAATTTTTAATAAGTAATTTTATTGGATTATTCGTTATATTTGCATTCTGATATGTAAATGCAGTTTTACCTACTTTTTACTTCCACTTAGGACCTGCTGTATTTTCTGTTATGTCAGTTTTTACTTCTTAATGGTCAGTGCATGTATGGAAAAGGCTGAAAATGGCACCTTTATATCCCAAACAAAAAATAAAATCTTAATAATTGTTTACCTAGTTCTGTTGGGATTATGGTACTGCTTGAAATACCTTTACTTATTGTGGGTAAAATATTTGTATTGTAGTACTATTGACCTAATCTTGTAAGCACTGTCCACATGAGAGGGGTCTTCAGTTAAAGTACAAGTGATCTTTTTATCATAAATTCCTTAAAACCATCTTTACTTAAGAAATATCATTCCTATACAACAGCTTTTTAAAGACGGCTGACCTGGTAGAACCTGTAATCAGAATAACTGCTTCTCTTTGTCTCCAATAGCTTTTATATACAGGTGATTTCTCAAGACAGGAAGATAGACATCTGATGGCAGCTGAGATTCCCAACATTAAACCCGATATTCTTATAATTGTAAGTTTTACAAAATTATATCATTATATTAGGAATTAAATACGTATAGGGGTATTACTTAATTAAAGCTAAAATGGAATGAGAAAGACAGTGGAGATTTAATGGTAGTACGTGATTTGTGTTAAATATCTGACTGCTTGTGTGTTCAGAACACTCCAACATTTCTTTTCACTCTATTAAAAAGTCTAGTTTTCATTTTATAATTCTTCTGATTAAGTTCCTTAAGCCTCTAGACAAACCTTTTCGAGATGGGAGATTTATTAGGTTTCGATCGGTGTTTGCTAGACGTGTTGTACAAAGCCCAATTTAGCCAGATATTTCTTTAGTAGATCCTAACCTACTTCCAACTATGTTTAGAATTTGTCCTGGGTAGAAGTAGCCTGTGTGTTATACCGTATTTTTTGTTTTATATTGTTTTGGTTTCTGAGCAATATGGGTTTATTCTGAATCCATGTTTGGAAAATCAGAAGCTGAGGGGAAACTTTAGAAGTAACAGTTTTATCTGGAAACGAACAGTGGGATCTTTGAGAGTAACACTTAAAATTATTTCATTTATTGTGTCCCTTCGAACTGCTTTCTGTAACTGATAATGTTATTTTAATTCACATCAAAATCTTGTATTTTGTGTAATTCCTATATTGTAGGCTAGGTGTTTCTAAACTGTGGCACATGTACCACTAGTGAGCCATGTTAATGTGGTAACACCTTCATCAAAGCAGTGGCAGCACTTCCACTTAGGAAAATAAGTATGTTAAATTTGAAAGCTCTTAAAAGGAGCATCAAAATTAGTAGTTCTTTTTTTTTTTTTTTAACTCCCCCCACCCCCAACCCCCAACAGGATCTGTCTTTCCAAATTGCTGGGAGGGGTTTGGGAGAGGGGAAGTTTTGGTTATTTATCTTAGCGGAGGTGGTTACGGGAATTTGGAGGTGGCTTTGATTTTTCTCTTCACCTCTCCCTCCCCTCCCCACCGTGTTAACACCAGTATGTTTTCCTGCATTTTCTTGTTGGATTCAGAGCAGAAGAGCAAGAATTAGCCTCTGTGCCAGTACTTTTAATATTCGGTTTCTCTATATGTAGGAATCCACGTATGGTACTCATATTCATGAAAAAAGGGAAGAACGAGAGGCAAGATTCTGTAATACTGTTCATGACATTGTAAATAGAGGAGGTAGAGGTCTTATTCCTGTGTTTGCCCTGGGACGAGCTCAAGAACTACTTTTAATTTTAGGTATGTACCTTCCCAGCTCCGCTTTATAAAAGGCATATAAAGTTAAATGAGAATGTTTTCATGTGCAGTGTTTCAGATATAACAATTTTTTAAGCAACGCTTCAACCATTTTCCAGCATGTTAATTACCTGAGAATATATAATGCATGTTTGTTCAAATGCAAAAAGTCCAATAAACCAATCAAGGCAGTTCTGCTTTGTGAGGTAGGACAGAGACATAGAAAGGAAAGGGTAATGGCATGGTAATATGTGTTTGACTTTTGAATCTTGTTGAACCAGGACTTCAGCAAATAGGGACTATTATTACAGCTTGAAAAGTAAGCAATCACAACTGTTCTATTTAAACTGTACTGCTAAGAAAAGGTATATTTTGTTGCAAAGTTTCACTATCTTTGCCCTTTAGTTCACAAACCTATATGAAGAAGTCGTTATAGGAAAAACTGAAAAGACCATAACAGACACTTCCAGCATTTCTAAAGTCCTAATGATAATGGGAAAGCAAATTAGGCTTTGTTAAGAAGAGCAAAAATGGGGGGCGGGAGTGGGGGGGTGCGGAGTTATACATGATCATAACAAGCCACTTCACATAAAATATGTAGGTAGTTGTTACAAGGTACTTCGGATAAAACAGTTTTTAAATACATTATTTCCAGGCTTCTTTGCTTCCTTTTAGCACATTTAATTTGTACTATGTTACGTGATTTTTCACTAGTCTTTTTGTTCATGCAAAGGCTGGCAAGATCAAAAGGTAACTGTCTCCAAATTACAATACTTATTTTTAGGAATATTGAATCTAAAGTGTTACCTAAAATACTTGAAATTCTTCTCACTTTCCTTTTCAGTTTAGTTCAACATTAGAAACTAGTTTGTTTTCAAAATGTGTTACTGGTCTATTACAATGTTAATAAATTTGGATCTAGGCATGGGGTAATATTCGATGTTGTAGGATTATTTACTACTAATCATTGATTGAAGGGTTTTTATTTTATAGAGGAGATAAAAACTGAACATTTTAAATCTTGTGTAGCCATTAGTTTGTAATTTGTTGGCCTCTCCTTGCTGTGTGTAGATATTAAAATGAGTTTCTAAAGATAAGCTTGTAAATACATCTAGTAAAGCTAGACATGCAGATGGATGCTTAATTAGATAGAAAATGCAATTGCATCTCACATGCCTACACAATTGATCCCGCAGACTTCTGTGTTTGTTTTTCTTCTTTCCATAAGTGTATGACAAAAAATAAAATACTGTGTTATGGTATAGAAAATTGTGACAATGAGTACAGTCTTTTACTGTCACTCTTAAGTCCTGCTGTTGGTTATCTTTTATTGGCCATTTCCACCTTACACTTGGGCTTATTAAGATAGTCATGGCAGTGAGCCTCTCTGACATGTTCTGAATAGCTTTGTCTGCAGATGAGAAATGTTAGGTTAAAGCTGTATCATTTTAAATGTACAAATACAGCCAAAAGAGTGTACCTCTATTTTTGGATGATTGTTGCTCACTTACGCAATATAAATATGTTTTAGACTAGCAGAACTGTATCCAAGTGGGAAAACAAATAAGTTATGTTTGTGTAGCTGCATTCAGATCTCTTCTTTGTGTTTAGTAAAGGTTATGGCTACTGTCATCAGTGTTAAAATAAGTTGTGGTTAATGAAGGCTTTCTTCCTGGTTTTGTTTCAGTTAAGCTTGTAAAATATAACTGTTGGTGATATACAGGAAACCAGGCTTGATAACTGGGTGATACCTACATGCCTTGAACTCCACGCATTTGTTTTACAGAACTTTGATACAGTGAATTCTCACCAACATATCTATGTGCAGATGTCGCTAGCTGTTAGATGTATAATTAATATTTGACAGAGACATTTTAGCTTTATTGCAGTGGTGTGGTAAAACTTGCATTGTTGTAAATGTAGATTTATTGCTGTGTAATACTGTGTACGCTTTATACCTTGTAGCTGAAGTCAGTGGTTGATTGGAATTTGACCTGCCAAAAATATCAGAAGTTCGTCTTTTTCTTGTTTGTTTGCCTGTTTGTTTGTACTAGTTGTATACATTTTTAGTTGGTGATTGCTTTTTCTTCTTTAGTAGAGCAGGTGAAAAAAAATAAGTCTGTGATTTTCTGTAATAAAAATAAAAAACCCCACTGCTAAATCTGTTTTACAAGAAGTATTAACTTTTCTGAGAAGCATGCATTTTGGAGATGATGCTTTGGACGGGGTTGTGTGGTTTTTTGGTTGGTGGTTACAGGGTTTGGGGGGGGGGGTTTCATTGTTTTTGTTTTTTTAGATGAATACTGGCAGAATCATCCTGAACTCCATGATATCCCTATATACTATGCCTCCTCTTTGGCAAAGAAATGTATGGCAGTTTATCAGACGTATGTCAATGCCATGAATGACAAAATCCGCAAGCAAATTAACATCAACAATCCATTTGTTTTCAAGCATATTAGTAATCTGAAGGTAAGCTTGAGATAAGGTTGTCTTACAAAAGAGGAAGGGTGACAGAAGAGTTCGTATTTGCTGAATAGTTTGCATGTTTACTATCCAATAGATTCATTAGGTACAGGTTTATATGTGAGTTATCTGCTATCCCAGTGTTTAGAGGGATGGTTGAGGGGAGCTTATGCCCCAACTTTTCTTCCTCTATAGATCCCTGTGCTTATAGTTTGCTCCTTATGGGCATCAGTAGGAGGAACTTTCCTGCAAAGGGCACTTTTTATGAGGATGGGATATAATTGGTGAACATAGGGCTCTACTTGTATGTTGTTTAAGGGTGCAGCTAGGCTGTCCTTCATTTAAGTGAGTTATGGTAACTGATATTCTTGCTGTTTGTCCATTTAGAGTATGGATCATTTTGATGATATTGGCCCAAGTGTTGTGATGGCTTCCCCAGGTATGATGCAGAGTGGCTTATCCAGAGAGTTGTTTGAGAGCTGGTGCACAGATAAGAGAAACGGAGTAATTATAGCAGGGTACTGTGTTGAAGGAACGCTTGCTAAGGTGAGTTGCTAATGCACCACAACTTCTTCATATGAAGTAGTATTCCATGTTATGTTTAAAAAGAATTGGCCAATAGCAACTTTATATGGATTTACTGACAACCTGCATTGTCAGGTATGCATAATTATGTAGTCAAAATTTACTGCTTTTGGCTAATACTAATGAAAAGTACAGAAAATTTGCATATGGCCATTTCCAGTGATCTTACACAGAATAATCTTTTCTAGGAGCAGTTATCTTGTCATGAGAAAGAATGATTGATACTTTTCTCCATCTTTAGACCCCTCTACCGTTTAACTTTTTGAGAGGGGTGCCCTAACCCTAATTATAGAGGAGTAGTTAAATCTAACACTGCTTAGGTGTCAGAGATCAGACTGCCTTGCACATGTTGTGCCACTGTCTGGTTGTAGAGAATGAAATCCTTCCTTCCAAATTCCAGCAGCTAAGGGCAACCAGAGCATCTGGTTTTGCCTTTAGAGATAGAAGTCACACGCTTGTTATAATTTCAATGCAAATTTGAGAGATGTATCTGGAAGAAGAATGAACTCCCAGATCTGCTGAGGATGCAAAAGATGAAATGGTGTGTGTTGTGCATGTTTTTTTCATTTGTGAGTATGTGTGTTGTGAAATTTGAGAGATTATTTTCAGTTCTTCATATTCAACCTGGCTGCCAATATTATTTCATTGATTTTTGAAATGTAAAGTATTAGTTATATGGTGTCTGTAGGAAGCTTTCAATTTTTTATTTAAAGTGCTCTTTTATTTTTCTAGCACATCATGTCTGAACCTGAAGAGATCACAACTATGTCAGGGCAAAAACTCCCACTGAAGATGTCTGTGGATTACATTTCTTTCTCTGCTCACACAGATTATCAACAAACTAGTGAATTTATCCGGGCCCTGAAACCTCCACATGTGGTTAGTATACATGCTGCCATTTCTCCAGAGTGGGATTCATCAAACCGGTTCACAGCCTTGAAGCATCAAGGCAGGTACTGGTGTCTATCAGTAGCCAGTATCCCTATGCCTTGAATAATAAAAGGTGGAGATTTTAACCATTTTTCATCATGTTACCTTAGCAAAGTAGAGGAACTTGCTCTCGACTGTCTGCATGTGGGATATCTGGGGATGACTTTCAGGAAAGTGGTGTGGTCCATAAACTCTTTCAGCAGTGTTTTGCACAAGTAAGATACGGTATAGGACGACATTAAGTTGGGGACACTGGTGTTGGAATAGTTCACTGGAATTTGCCCCAAAATAAACAAGAAAACATTGATTTCAAGGTATGTAGCAGGCAGCAAAAGACAAGGGCAGCACTTGCGGGTAAAAGAGTGAGTAAATCACAGGGAGCAGGAGGTGTGAAGGACCAGAATATGAAAATGGGGACTAGGATCTGAAACTTACTGAGGCTGGAAGAGAATCAGTGTGCAAGCACAGGTAAGAAAGAAGACAAATCATAGCAGAATAAGAGAGGATTTAACTTGGCAAAGAAAATTGTGAATTGCGAACTGCGAAGCATCCTCTCTGAATTGCATGTTTATTATGTTTATATTTATCTACATGCAGACACAAAAATGTAAAGCTAACTAGATTTTATTGTTGAATTTAAGTTAATACTTCCCTTTCATAATACAATGTGTTTGTGTTTGAAAAGTTAAATGGAGTTTCTGTAATGCGTTCTGCTTATTTGCATGTATTTTTCTACTAATACTCAGGATCATGAAATCTAGGCCTTTGAATGATGCATAGAATTCAAAGACAAACTTAGAACTACGTAATATAATTGAGCTAATGTTTCATATATTGTGACGTCATGAAATTACATTTTTATAAAGATGAGGTACATGACAGCAGTTTTCTTGGATAATTTGTTTACCAAACATGTCTGGTTGGACAAATAACTTCTGCTAAAAGAAAAACTGTCTTTCCTGTAGATTTTAGTTCATGGTGAGCAGAATGAAATGGCCAGATTGAAAGCAGCATTGATACGGGAATATGAGGATAATGATGAAGTTCATATAGAAGTTCATAATCCTAGGAATACTGAAGCTGTGACATTAAACTTCAGAGGAGAAAAACTTGCCAAGGTATAAAATCAGTGTTTTCTTATCTGTACAACAGTATTTTCATCTGGGATAAAAACTACACATTTTCTTCCAAGCCTCTATTTTTAATTGGTTTTGGATTGTGTATGTTTCCTAGGGACTCAACCTATGTGAATGTTTTGCGTTTAGTGTTGTATTTGGGGTTTAGTTTTGGGGGATTTTTTGGTGGGGTTTTTTTGTTTGTTTGGCTCTTCACTCTTCCAACCTTTTCTTGTGTTACATCTCAGAATGTTTGTTGGTTACTCTGACCTTTTATTTTGAGAGTTAATATTATACTATGTTTGATTTTTCTGAGAAAACTACATTTCATCTTCTGCTGGTTTTGGCTAGGGTAGAGTTAATGTTCTTTATAGTAGCTGGTATGGGGCTATGTTTTGGATTTGTGCTGGAAAGAGTGTTGATAATGCCAAGATGTTTTAGTTATTGCTGAGCAGTGCTTACACAGAGTCAAGGCCTTTTCTGCTTCTCAACCCACCCCACCAGCGAGCAGGCTGGGGGGGCACAAGGAGTTGGGAGGGGACACAGCCGGGACAGCTGACCCCGACTGACCACAGGGATATCCCACACCATATGACGTCATGCTCAGCGTTATAAAGCTGGGGGAAGAAGAAGGAAGGGGGGACGTTCGGAGTGATGGCGTTTGTCTTCCGAAGTAACCGTTACGTGTGGTGGAGCCCCGCTTTCCTGGAGATGGCTGAACACCTGCCTGCTGATGGGAAGCAGTGAATTAATTCCTTGTTTTGCTTTGCTTGCATGTGTAGCTTTTGCTTTACCTATTAAACTGTCTTTATTTCAACACACGAGTTTTCTCGATTTTACTCTTTCCTATTCTCTCTCCCATCCCACTGTGGGGGGAGTAAGTGAGCGGCTGTGTGGTGCTTAGTTGCCGGCTGGGGTTAAACCACAACACATGTCCATAGTTACCTTTAAGCTATGAATACTTCAGATTGCCTTGTTGCACTATGTGTGTTTCTTCTTTCCAGGTGATGGGTTCTTTAGCAGATAAGAAACCAGAGCAAGGACAGAGAATTTCTGGAATCCTAGTTAAAAGAAATTTTAACTATCACATCCTTTCTCCGTGTGACCTCTCCAGTAAGTAAAGACAGTGATGTGCTCAGTAGGTAATTGAAACTTACTGTATCCTTCTTTTTTCATTAAAACATATACAATACTGGGGGTTTTTTCTGTAATTTTGTGTTTGGTAAGCAGTTAGTGAACATCTTGGTTTTATTTTGGTTTAGGTTTGCCTAAAGTTCTGAACTGTTGTAGTGAGAAGAAAAGCATTCAATTCATTGTCCACTGAAGTTTAAAATCTTCTCTATTCTTTCTGTAAAAGAAAAGCAGCAAAATTCCATTTCCCTTCTAGTTACTTAAAACTTGTTCCTCTGCATGAAATGGCATAAAACACGCCAGTGAGAACAGAAAAGCACCTTGATCAATTGTCCTGCCAGTTTCTAAAATGTCTTTAGTTTTTAGTGTAAAAAGCTACAGTACACTGAAAATATTTGTGTATTGCTCCTATGCTATTTATTACTAAAGAAATTGATCTGTTTTCAAAATAGAAGAATAATTATATGTAAGGTCAGAAGAGCTTGAGGGAAAGAAATTCTGCTGTCCTAGTTCATTGTTTGCCTCTAATGGGTATGAAAAAATAACAAGCTTTTGCTGGTTTCTTAACCACAAATATATTATTTATCGTACAATAGACGCTTGACCCCCGTCTTTACAAATTGTTCTTTTCAATCCTCTGTCTTAAATGTATCAATGCCATTATTTATCTATAGTGGCAATTTTATTTTTTAAGAAGTAAAAGGATAATTTTTAATACGTACTTTTTAAAATTCTTTCAGATTATACAGACTTGGCGATGAGCACTGTAACGCAGACACAAGCCATTCCATATACAGGCCCTTTTAATCTGCTTTATTATCAGTTACAAAAACTTACTGGTGCGTATTTGGAAAGACATGGTCATGATTTCTAGCGCTCAACTTGTTTTAAAACAACTTCCAGTCTTCAGAGGTCTTCTGAGTGGAAATTTCTTTGCCAGTAACTGAAATGCCACAATTTCATGTTTTACAACTTTCATTATGCAGCTTCTGCCAGATCCAGTTCATGAGTATGACACATTGTTTTGGGGGAATTCTACTGTAGTTGTATTACAGAATCATGAGCATATACCAATATAGAGCCTAGGCCAATTTTTGTCTCCTGTCAGCTCCCAAAGTGAGTGCTATAGCCACTCTGATGTAAAATTTATTAATTGATCTTTTATCTCCAGCCCCAAAATAGCATGGGTAATGCCATCCAATTAATAAAAACAAAAGCTCTGTCCTCCTTTGTGACAGACAACCTCTTATGTCCTTCCCCAAGAGGCAAGAATCTAACCTTGTTGGCTTTTTCTGAGTCAGAAGCCATTTAAATCTGCCACTAGTGTGATCCCCAGTGCCCCTGTCTAGCTTTCTTAAAGGTTAGAGGCAACTCCTGTCCTAGTTCATTAAAGGCAGGATCCTTCCCAGATTTAAAGCTCAGGAATTTTTTTCTTCCCTAGTGTCAGAATCTAATTCTATATCACTAGTGAAGAGAAAACCTGTATTTATCTGATGTTCAAGTCTCAACCTGACTGCTACCTGGCACACATGCTTTGGTTTAAGCTCTATGCTTATGTCAGCAATGGGTTATCCTTTAAGAGTGTCCTGGTTTCAGCTGGGATAGAGTTAACTGTCTTCCTAGTAGCTGGTACAGTGCTATGTTTTGAGTTCAGAGCGAAGAATGTTGATAACACTGATGTTTTCAGTTGTTGCTCAGTAGTGTTTAGACTAATGTCAAGGATTTTTCAGCTTCTCATGCCCAGCCAGTGAGAAAGCTGGAGGGGCACAAGAAGTTGGCACAGGACACAGCCAGGGCACCTGACCCAAACTGGCCAACGGTGTATTCCATACCATGTGACGTCCCATCCAGTACAGAAACGGGGAGGAGGGGGGGCAGGGATTCGCCGCTCGGGGGACTGGCTGGGTGTCGGTCGGCGGGTGGTGAGCAATTGCACTGCGTATCATTTGTACATTCCAATCCTTTCATTATTGCTGTTGTCATTTTATTAGTGTTATCATTATCATTATTAGTTTCTTCTTTTCTGTTCTATTAAACCGTTCTTATCTCAACCCACGGGTTTTGCTTCTTCTCCCGATTTTCTCCCCCATCCCACTGGGTGGGGGGGGGAGTGAGTGAGCGGCTGCGTGGTGTTTAGTTGCTGGCTGGGGTTAAACCACGACAAAGAGTATAAGAGGAGCTGGTTAATTCTGCAAATGGAGTACTGAATTTCTCATTTGTTTTCTTTTTCATTGGTGTACTCACATCAGAGTACTAAGCCAGTCAAATATGAGAATTCAAAACAAGTAAAATGGCCAATATTACATACTAAAAAACCCCAAACAATCCAGAACAAAGAAAATAACATTGTCAAGTAAGGGGAAAGAGTATGCGCTTCCATTTTGTGAGCTGCTCTGAGCAGTTGTGATAACAACAGACATATTCTTAAAATGACCCATTTTCTTATGCAGATAAAGATATTCTTGCTTTCAGTATAATTTTATTCTTGCTAACCATTTATTGTCACTTCTTAGGTGATGTAGAAGAAATAGAGATCCAACAAAAACCGGCCCTGAAGGTTTTCAAAAATATTACTGTGATCCAGGAACCAGGCATGGTAGTCCTTGAGGTGGGCATTGGTGAGGGAGAAAGAAGTACTTTGTTCTCCAGTTTCTGGAATAGTATCATATAGATGCCATGCAGAGTTAAATGTTTTAAGTGATTTTCTGTTGGATGACAAGTAGAATGAAAGCTAGAATGAAGTTCTCCTTGAGCTATGGTCCTGTGTTGATGCATGTTGTTTTATTTAGCCACTGCTAGTTTCTTTTTTGCTGTGACTCAAGAGTATGATGGCAGATTCGGTGCCCTTTTTTTATTTGGCAAATAGTAATTGGAAATAATGTCAAATGGTGTTCCCTCCTTCCCCTTTCCCCACCCCCAAAATAGTTGTGGTAATTGATAACTATTCCATAAATGTGTTCAGAAACATTCAACAGCTTGAATTTTTCATGGGAAGTTACTGGAATATACAAGTTAGAAGTAGTTAATAATTTGGTGTAAAATGTATGACAGTCATTTGAAGCTAGAATTCAGAGAAAAGCAAATAGAACACAATGAATGTTACATTGTTTTTCTGTTGCATTATTCACTTAGCCCAAATAATGAGGTCAAATTATGAATATTTTTTTTTTATCTTCCAGTGGGTGGCAAATCCTGCTAATGATATGTATGCAGACACCGTGACAACAGTGATACTGGAAGTTCAATCAAATCCCAAAATACAGAAAGGTAGTAAGTTTAGTGTAAGCTTATTTAACTGAGGCATTTCTTCTTAATTTTTTTATGTCAAGCTTAGAGGGATATTGCCTTGCAATAGATTGCAATCCCCCTATTGTACTTCCTCTCCTTATGATTTAGGGAGTAAAATTTGCTACTGAAAAACAGAATTACAACTTGGTCTTCGTTATTTATAACACGTTCATTTGTTGAAACTTTCTTTTATAGGGCAACTGGTAGCTGATGGAATATGTGACCTTATTTAAAATAAGTTAAATGTTACTCTACTTTTTTGTATATAAACAATTTATGATATCCCATTTAAATATTTCAGTTTCTTATTTGAAAGTTGTGATTACCGTTCATGAGTGGTATTCCTATGAGTGTATACCAGAAAGAGTTAGGTAGACAATGCTGAAAAAAAGCCAGACTAACTTCACAATCACACTTACGCAGACCCTGTAACCAAGTAACATTATTGGGTAGTGATAGCATCATCAGATGCTGGGTTTGACATTGCTGCTCAAGAATCACAGCAATTTTGTTGGGATTACTAGTGATGATAGTTTATAGTTTTTGTTCCACTGTTTTGCTTTTGAACAAGTATGTCAGTGTGCTAAGAATCTGGAGCAAGTATTGAATATTGGGTTGGCCACTGAGGATAAATGTTGGCAGCTTGGCAACACAGTAACACAGATAATTTAATGATAATCCATTTATCAAAATAAAATAAGGCATTTTTTTTTTATTTTCTAGGGCCTTAAATCACTTTTTTGCCACTACCTGCATTATTTTACTTACAAAGATCTTATTAAATTCTGCCTTTGTGTACCCTTGCTCACCTAGTGAAATAAGTGACATTTGGGTATTCATCTTAGAGCATTATTCATCTGCAGCTTGGATGTGGTTAGGCAAGCAGAACCCAAAATTCTGTTCCTTGGCTGTTACATAAAAGTAGTACCATTTGGTGATTGGTTTTGTTGGGCTTTTTTAGCAAAAGGGCAATATGAGTAGACATCTTAAATTAATCCCAAGGTCAAACTCAAGGGGTATGTCTGTAATGCCCAGCAGGTGTGTTCTGTGACCATAAAATAGGGGACCAGTGGCAGTGACCGTAGTGCCCATTTTTCCTTTGTGTGGTAACTAGAGTACTGAGGTGGAGGTAAGGAGGTCCTTCTGACATGAACCCAGGACACCCAGGACACATCTGAGGTGTGTGCTTGAACCCAGAAGCCTTCAAAGCAGTCTCAGTGCCATATCCTGTTCTTATCACCCCTTGGGCCTCCGACTTCCCTGTCAACTCATTCCATGATTATCCTCCTTTTAACCAGTTCCAATGTTAAAAATTCTGTACACATCTTCTCATCTTACCTCAGGGTTTTTCATGTCATTCTGTATCAGATCCTATAGTGAAGGCTGATGGTCAAGGTCTACAATGTATCCTTAAAATAACTGATAATTTTAAATTACCAGAGACTGATAGTGAGGGGTCTGGATTGATCTGTCTCTGTGAACCCCATGTGATGTTTTATTCATAACACTTCTAGTAGATTTTTCTTTCCCAACCAGCATGGAAAGCACTAGAGCTATATGGACAAATGGGTGTCTATTTTCCCTGGGTTACTCCACTTGTCTTTTTATTATATATTTTAATGATTTTATATAAAATAGTATCAGTGTTCTTTAGGTGCCTAGTCCCATACCTGACTCAACAAATTTTTTAAAAAATCCTTTTTCATAGGTTTATAAATTCACATAACAGTTCTTACTTTATTTGGGGATAAAGGTTTACCAGTCACCTTGATCTAAGCAAATTCAGATTGTAATTTTCTTATCTTGGTTGTGATCATTTTCAGTTTATATCAGCCCTTGTAGCCACACCCTTATGTTCTGCTCTACTGAAACTAACCAAAAATAGAAATTTTATTTTTGGGTGGTACTTTGACCTCCTTTTCTGGGGGTGTTTTGGGGTTTTTTTTCCCTATCCTTTATATGGCTGAAAAAAACCGCTGTTTTGCTAATTTTTAAAACTTCTTATTGTAATATCTGACTTGGCCTGACTTTTGGTAGTCCCCACTTTCTCTGTATGATTTGTTAGTGACAGTGTCTAGCCTCCCCCCCCCCCGTTAATTCCTCTTCGTATTTTTATGTGCCTTTTAGCATTATTTCTCATGATGTTTCATGCTGGTGATTCTGTCAGCTAGTCTCAGGTGTGGTTTCTTGCAGGATTTTTTTTTTCCCTTATTTGGGGTAAAAACACATTCCAAGTAGTTCTCGCACTTGTATATTTTAGAGTATGTTCACAGGATCACAAGCGATTGAATTAAAATCTCTTAAATTACTGTTGCTCAGCTGACCGTGTGCCTGCTCTTACCTCATTTCCAGTATAAAGTTATTTTGCTTAGTACATTCAGTTACTGCATCTTATCTAAGGGATGGTAAATTTTTAAGAACGCTTGCTTGGTCTCTTGCAATTATGAAGTTCTTCAAAGAATTTCTAACAACCATTGTGTTCAGTTTTCTGAATTCTTCAGCTGATACAGAAATATTGAAAACTGGCTTTTCAAAAGCCTTACCTGTTTTTGTTTATCCACCAGTGGAAAAGGTAGTGATTTTCACAATTAGCTCTTCCTATAGACTTCTGAATCCTTTAACAATCAAATACTTAAATAATTATGTTCAATAGAAAATTACTTGTTTTAAACTACCTCTTAATTTTGAAACCAAGTCTAAAAACAGTATCATTATTTCAACCTCTCTGTGCTGAAACATATTCCAGGAATGTCTGGGCCTATTACTACTATTCACGTTTGCTGTCTGGTTTTACTTTATGTATTCTCTGCATGCTCCTAGCCTCCATGGTGTGGTATTTTCCTATAATAAGAGAAAATGGAGGGATTATAAACAAATGATGGAAGTAGATTATTTTCACTTTTAAGTAAAGGAAATGTGAGAAGTAATGAGCATTAACAGTAAAAAGGAGCATTAAAAAGTGAGAATTAGATTTGCAAAGTTTTCTATTTTAAAATGTGGTAAGTACAGGGAACATATATTTGACATGTATGTACTTCCTTGACTCTTTCATCTTTTTTTCCATCTTTTTTTAATACATTTTCTTTATAAATTGTTTAACATAGGTATCTTATGTAGCTTTTGGATTGTTTTTCATTAAAGTCAGTTGGGAGCCAAGATGTATCAGTTAGCCAATTTTCCCTCCCAGCAAATGTCTGTGAAAGTGAAATGACTTTTTCTTTTCAGCTGCAGTACATAAAATTTCCAAAAAAGTAGATATGGAGGTGTACAGGAAGAGAATGGAGATCATGCTTCAGTAAGTTGGCATATATTTTTCTAAAGGAAAATGATCACTGTTAGTCATGTAAATACAATAATTTTAGTATAATACAGTTTAAAGGTACAGTTATTTAAAAATACTTTATGCAAATTTACTTCACTTTAATTTCTGTGAAGGCCAGGAATTAAGTAATGAAAGAGGCACAGTAAAAAGTTCTCAGCATCATTAAAATTTTGAATACAAGGCGCAGTTATTTCTTCCAGGAGCAGATTTTTAAGTTGTCCCTTAAAATTATGCTATGAATGGTTGTGAAAATACGTTTTTGGATCACATCTCTTTTAAAATGTACTCTAATGTATATTCTGTTATTTATGTAGAAATCTTGCCTCTTTTGAAATCAAAGGAATCCTTCCTTTCATTTATGATAAGATTTATTTTGGTAAAATATGTACTGTTATGTGACGTCCACACTCATAATAGTTTAGATTGGTATTTGTTAATTATATCTGAGTGGGTTAAATAATAGTTGCTGAAAGGAGATACTCTGCTGACAAAATGCCTTTGGAACCCTGAGGTTAATAGAAAGAAAAGCGTAAGTTTGCTGTTTGGCCACGTCTTACACACATAGGTCTTTGTTTTAGGGATATGTTTGGAGAAGACTGTGTGAGTTCAAAAGATGGCTCTGTCCTATGCATCACAGTTGATGGAAAGACTGCAAACATTTCACTGGACACTCGGGTATGTAAAGCAAAGCACTTGCTTTTGTGTGCACTATGTTTAGCAGAGGTGAGTCACCTGTCTAGTGTACAGTGCTGCCTAGAATATCATGTACCCATTTGCTAAGGAAATGTTTTTGTATTTGGTATCAAAACAGCTTAAGGCTATTCACTTTCCATTAATTTCATTGACATTCTCATCAGTCGATCAGTACCCAGCCTTTCTGAGAGAAATACTGATCCAGCCTGCAAGCTGAGTTTACTGAGTTTGTTACAGAAGCATTTCCTAGAGAGTTTTCTTCATTAAAAAAATGCTAGCAATGTTTATGTAACAAACACAGTAAATTTGGAAGAACACCCAGTATTTTTCAGCAGCTCTCTACTTGTATAAAAATGAATAAAGAAAGATTGTAGAGGAGAAACTGATTTAACCCACAAATTTTTTCAGTTTTTTAATAAACTTATGCTACATTTCCATGTGTATATAGTACAGAAAAATATGGGATGGATGAAGAGAGCTCTTGCAGTAGAGAAAAAAGTAACCAGACTGAAAAAAATTGCATACTGCTTAATTAAGAAGTTAGGTTTCATTTTCATATAATACAATACTAAGGTATGTCATTATTGTTAAAAGACTTGTGTACTGACAAAAACCCTAATGGCAGCTCAACTGCAACAGCGTGTATCTTTCTAATATTCATTTTACATACTGTGTTGGCAATGGCAAGCTTATGCAATTGTGAACCAAGTCTTACAAGAAAGATCTGTCCTTCTTTATGTGCATATGTATCTTCTTATAAAACTTTAATAGCTTTAAAATAAAAAGCTGTTTAGTATAGATCTAACTATATGGTGGGACATGTGGTTTTATTTTTTCCATGTTAACTCTTACCACAGTGCTTTTACAGTTAACATGCTTTTAACAGTATTGTTAGATAACATTAAATGCATGTTTGCTGTTTCAAATGCCTTCCCCCCCCCTCCCAAAAACACCTTTACTGTTGAAAAGAGTTACTTGTTCAGAAGAGTAACAAGTTAATGCTGAATTGGAGAAGGTACAGTCCTAGTACTTTCTCTAGGATCAAGAATAGTATTACTATGCAAATGCTGCCCTTTGTTTTTGAGATAGAGCAGTCAGGGGATTGGGTTGAATGTTGATCAACTTGCATGTCTGGGGTGGGCATCTTTCTCTAGTAAGACTTGTTTTAGTGATGAATTAATCTCTTTGGGGTTTTATTTTGATGTAAATGTTACCTTATGAGTGTGGGAACATCAGTGTGGAGACTCCCTGAGTACAGGTGCCTGTACCTCTGTGATGAATGCACGTCTTTTACAGTATGTAAATGCAATGCGGGTGAATTCACAGATAAAATGAAATTTCCAAGGACTGAACCTTGTGTGGTTTTATTTGATTTTGAATTAAATGCAATCTACAGAACTTAATGCATTTTACATAGTAGTTTTGAAACAATTTATTAATCAAATGTAAAACTCAATTAAGCTTCTTGTTCATCAGCAGGACTTGCATAAGTCTTCTCTGAACTCTTCTATATGTTGGCAGACCATTTAAAAACATACAGTGCTGCTCTTGATAACTTTCTTTTCAATTTGCATTGACTACTTTTTCCTTTCCCCTTATGAGCATCCTTCACATGCTGAAAAGGAATATGAAGTGCTAGTTGTTCTAACATACTTCTTTTTTTGTTCCCAGACAGTTGACTGTGAGCCAGGAAGTGAAGATGACGAATCCCTTCGTGAAATGGTGGAGCTGGCTGCGCAGAGGCTTTATGATGCCCTCAGCCCAGTATACTGACCTCTGTAGATACCTAGGACACATGAAAAAAAAATCTTTTAAATGTTCAATTTATTTGGACTATTTTTTAAGAGTAAATAAAATTTTTTTCTTCAGTAAGTCAAAAGTATCAATTCTGTGACTGTTAAACTGCTGAGTTATTTCAAATCATGGATGAGCAACCTTATAGCAACTATATTTGTGCATATAGATCATAATAAAATCAGGTAAAGTGTGCATATGTTCTTTTTTCTTATGTGCACATACAAGAAATAAGAAAAAATTCTTAACCTATCTAAAAGTAGAATTACAAAAATTAAATTGAGAGAGGCTTATATTTTTGAAGATCAACGACCAGTTGGAGGATAAATTGGATGGTTTGGGTTTGCATATGCTCAGAATCAAGCTTGTATATCATTTCGTTCCTGTCAAGGAAGTGACTACCTGCATGCTTGTATCTGCTTGAAGTCAGAGGGGGCTCGAACACATTTAAAATGGAATCTGTGTTTGTATACTGGGGTTAACTGGAGCTTTAAAACTATCTACACAGGCATTGCCATTAACTGGGCTAGATGAACAGAACCAGCTTCAGGCGAAGCCAGTGCTTACGACCTGTAACAGCCTCAAGTGCAAATGGCTCCTGTCGCTATTTCTGTGACAGTCAGCACACATCTGCTCCCGGTGACGGCCCTGTTGCTTGGTGCTGCTGAGATGGTCTTCCTGGGCAAAGTGAAATGGAGTATCAGAAACTGCAGCGTGTAGAGAAGAATTTCAAACAGGAACGGGATACTCCGAGTTAGCTGGGGTTGCTACCAAACAGTAAAGCATGCTGAAAAATGTCCACAGAAAGTGAGTTTTCTACAGAACTTGCTCTTGTTTTTCCCCCTTTTCTCAGCTGATTGAATTGGCACCTGATGATCTTTATAGCAGTGTTAGTGTATTACTATTAGCAGAATTAGCGCATTATTACTGTTAGCAAAATTAACGACAGCTTCCCTCCCCAGATTGTATGTCGTTAGCTAACAGTATGAAGTCTTTCATACTGACGTATCGCCTATGAAGGCGATAATTGCACGTTCTTAAAAGGAAGTGTCTGGAACAGATAAAAATCTTATTTTTTTTAAATGATGCATGTTTTCTGAAATGTGCTTTCAGCCAACGTGTGTTAAATGTGTGGGCGGGTTAGGCCCCCAACACCGTCTTCTCCGTGCTGCTGCTCCCGGCGGGCCGGTTTTTAACGCGGATGTCGGCCGCTGCCTGCCCGTTTCCCGCCGCAGAGGAAGCGGCGAGGCCTCCTCCTCCTCCTCCTCCTCTTCCTCTTCCTCCTCCACCTCCTCCTCCCTTCTCCTCCTTCTCCTCCTCCTCGCCCGGCGGACGTCCGGCGGCGGCCATGGCGCTGGCGGAGGCGGGCGCCCGCGGGCGGCTGCTGCTCTGGCCCCGCGTCGTCCTCTTCGGAGACTCCATCACTGAGGTAGCGGCCCTGCGGCAGCCCCGAGGGGGCCGCGCCGCCGCCCCTGGCCGCGGGGCCGCCGGGGTCTCCGCGCCGCCCTGAGTGGGACCGGCGGGCTCCGCCGTTCCCGCCTGCAGCGGCGGAGCCCCATAAACGTCCCCGTTCCTCCTGCCGGGGGCGGACTGCGCCCCGGTGGCCCTTGGAGGCCGCGCCAGCAGCAGCCCGGCGCTGGGCCGAGCGCCTGGGCCAAGTACAGGGCCTTACTCGACGCTAATTTTTAAGGGAAAAGGAGCAGCCGGCGGCTGGAGCGGGAGAGGATGCGTGTGTCCTAGTGTGGGGCAGCGCGGCCCGCAGCCTCGCCTCGCCTCGCCTCGCCTCACCTCGCCGGCCGGTCCCCACCTCGGCTGGCACAGGAGAAGCCTGTCCAGCGGGATCACGGTGACGGAGCCCCTGAGCCGCTCTCCTCAGGGGCTGCCAGAGCAGGCCGGCTGCCGTGGCAGCCTACGGTCAGGCAGCCGGGGGAACTGCTCTCAAAACCCGCTTTGACAGAGGCCGGCCGGCATGGCGGGTGGCGGCGATCGGCCTGGCACCATGGGGCGGGAAGGAGACCGGTGGAACGGGAGTGCAGCCCGGCATAGTTACGTGCCTGCTGGATCTCCCACGAGAGCGTTCCAGGAGCTTTCACGCCTGATGGCCTGTTACGAGATTTAGAGCCTTTTTTGCAGAAATTCATAAAGTTCCTGTGTTAGAAGTGTGATCTGGTAGAAGTGTAGGTTCTGGTATTTTGGTGGCAGCGGCATTTTCCAGACAGGGAGGACAGCCTGTTGTCTGTACTGACCCCCACACTCTCCCCGTCCCCGCTCCTGGTGCATCCCTTCTGCGCAGCTCCCTGCGTCGAGCTCGCTCACCTGCCCCGGAGGCACGTTCTGCATTGACATGAGCAGGCCGCAGCTTGGTAAACGTCTCCTTTGAGGCAGCAGCAGCTTTTTAGTTTTCATTTTGTGTCCCTGCTTTCTGTTGCATGGGTTGCATGGTGGAGTGGGTCACAGAGCTGCTCTGATGAAAAAAGATTTGGCTGAAGAGAAAGGTGATCTTTAATGGGAGATCGGTTGTCTAAGCCGACTCACTGCGCAGCATTGTAACAGGGAGGATGGTGCAGCAGTGGGAATAAGGAGAAGGGATTCATTTTTCCACTACTAGAAGAGGTAGGTATTGAACTGCACTCCAAAGCAGCACGTGCTGTCCAGAATGAAGGCACAGTGAAAGGATCTTAGAAATAAGTTAGAAAATTACAAGAAAAAAAAAAGCTTCACTGGCCAAAATGGAACTACAGCCTGACAGCAGTCAGTTTTGATTACAAGGGGACCACAGGGTCTGTCCCTTTGTAGGTACGGTTCCATGTTGCCTCTGATGCCAGCCGTGCATCTAGGTAAGACTGGGGGTGTTTGACCTCTGCAGGGACAGGGCAGGCTGGGAGGGAGGAAGCGCTGCTGCAGCAGTGCCAGAGGCCCTGCATTAAAAGCTCTTGAAGAGGGAAGGTGCCGGGGGTGGGACTGACCTGCTGGGGAGGGAGTTCTTCCAGTGAGGGTCTAACTGTTTTCCTTGCTTTCAGTTCTCCTTCCAGGAAAACGGCTGGGGGTCATCCCTTGCTGAGAGACTGGTCAGGTAAGAGCTTAAATTTCAAAACTGATTTCTAGCATGCAAGAAGTCGTGCAGCTTTTCTAAAAGTAAACCAACAAAGTTAATATTTAATGTATATTTATTTATTAACATTTGTTTATTTATTGAAGTGGAACTGCCTTAGTGGTAACCTGCTCAGTACTGGTAGAAATACTCATTGACTGTTTCTTTCTGCTCAAAGCTTGAGTGGAAAGAAAAAAACCTTAGTGGTTGTCAAGATTGTTGTTCTGGTTTCATAGTCTAAGTGACAGGTAAATGCTACGCATGCAATCTATGCATGCACTTTCAAAACATAAAGTTATAATCCCACTGAAAACTCCTGTGACATCTCATTGTTTCTGAGAGGGATGGAGGCAGGTATCCTGACAGAATGGTTCAAAACCTTCCAAGTTTTGTTCTGGTGGGCAGAGGAGAGATGTTCTTTTTGATATGTGTCTCTGTTTCAGAAAATGTGATGTTGTGAACCGTGGGGTCTCGGGGTACAACACCAGATGGGCTAAATTGATCCTTCCAAGACTGATCACTAGAAGTACTAGTGCTGAGAGTACTGTTGCGGTTACTATTTTCTTTGGAGCTAATGACAGTGCTTTGAAAGGTATGATAGCTTGCTTTTTGTTTTTTCTTTTCCCCATGATCTGTTCTCTTAAGACAGTTTTACAGTTTAGCAGAAAAGGCAGAACATTACACAGACTTTTCCTGCTGCTTCTCTGTGAACTGGTTGCCCTCTTTTCATTTTTACAGTCGATTGTTTTCAGCCATTTTATTTGTATTTAAACTGTGCAGTGCCTTCTATTTCTTTCCCTCTCACCAAGTTTTAATATTAAAAGTCAATTTCAAGGTGCTCAAGAATTAGTCATATATCCATCACCTAAAATTGGAGTTGGGGATCTAGCTGATTTTTCTGCCTTTAAAGCAGTCTGATGAGTTCTTGGAAGATAGGTTGAGGAAATGAGGGAAGGTAGCATTTGGATTCTCTTTAAGATAAGCATAGCAGCATGCAGAGCTAGTCTAATCAAAATGGTAACATCAGTGCACGAAGGACTGACTGTATGTCCATGGGAATTTCCAGAATTTTCTCTGCATCCAAGAGAGTTAAAAATCTTAGGTTTTGTTTCAGGTGAGGTTTGAGGTGATTATGTGATCTAATACTAAGATACGGAGTTGTAAGAAAAAGCATCTTAAAAAAAAAAAAAAAAAAAGGTGATTTCCGTCCCCCCACCCCGTGCCTTATTTGCGCTAGTTGGAAGTGCTGTGTTTAAACTCTTGGTTTGTTTGCTTTGGATATTGAGGAACGGCATTTTCCTACCACACCTCCTGAACCAATGGTTGAGATGAACTGCATACTGAAAATGAGTGCCCACATTCATACGCTGTGTAAAAAGCACGTTATGTTGTGTAATAAATCTGTAAGCAGTTTAACATTGCTAATGCATGTGCTCCATCCCCTAACAGATCTGAACCCTAAGCAACACGTTCCTTTGGAGGAATATTCTGCGAATTTGAAGAGCATGATACAGTATCTGAAGTCAGTAGACATTACTGAAGACAGGATTATTTTGATAACGCCACCACCTCTTCAGGAATCGGCTTGGGAAAAGGAGTGTCTTGCCAAAGGTAAAAGAATGATACAGAGGGGCAGAATTTCTGCATTTTACCGGCAAAGTGTAAGTTACTGATCCCAGGCTGACAGATGATTAGCTTCATGCTTGTACCAGATTGCAGTCATGTTCTTTGAGTGGAAGAGGACTGCTAGCTGTTTTGCTAAAGAGCTTTTGGATAAGCTTGTGGAGTAACTACTAACTACATAGTAACATCCTTTCACAAGTGTTGATTGATCTGTTAGTGCATAAAACTGACACAAGTGGCTGCTCTTTGAGAACATAGGCTTTGCGGAGATGTCCTAGGCAGACTACTACGTCATGTCCTAGCACCTTCCAAAATAACATGAACAATGGAAGAAATTTTGGCATTGTGTGCCTTAGAATATTTGACAATAGTCACATATTTCACATCTATTTAGATAAGCAGTAATATCCTAGCCAGGTTTATTTTAAATTTTAAAAAAACCCAGAGAATATAATATTCTAAGGATGCTAATAAAAGTACCTGAAAAAGAAGCAGAAGGTGATTAAATGATTTCTCATTATGTTGTTCAAGCTAACTCTAAAAATAGAGACATAACAGCACCGCTTACTTCGTGTTACTCAGCTGGTGGAAATTGCCATAATCCCACTGACTCCAGCAGCGACTGTTTATACCTCCTGAGAGCATGTCCTCTTTTCCATTGGGACAGCTTGTCCAGTTCTTGCGCATTTATAAAAGACTTGTGAGTTAGATTCAGGTAAATACACAGCTGTCACCTTAGTATTTGCAGGGTTTTCTCTAATTTAGGTGGTCTTGCACATCGTGAGTTGTGTACTCGGTTAAAGCGGTAACATTTTGAAGATGACCTCATGTTCAAACTGCATTAAATTAGACTATGTTATGGCATGACTTTGCATTAGGAGGCTTTGGTGTGTGGCAGTGATCACTGTGCAAAACAGCTTTTGGACTATATGGACTTTCAGTCTCATCCAGCAGGGCAGTTTTTATATTTAATTTGGAAAAGGAGAGAAAGTCCTAGGGTAATACTCACAAATTGTGTAAGACAGTAGCAGCTGTAGCAGGTCAGATCAAACATCAGACACGGCCAGTACTGTATACGTGACAGTGGTAGATCCTTGGATAGGGCAAAAGGGATCGGTCGGGGGCAGAGCAGCCCTTCCTGGCCTGTGTGCCCAGCTCCCACTTAAGCTGCTACAGGCATAGTTTGCAAAACATGCACCCGTATTGTCCTTCTGAAGGTCTGTCAGGTGAGCACACTGTAAATGCTGCTTATCTGGCTCCTAGCTATCAAGTAATGCTTTTAAAATATTGCTTATTCATTTTCATCTTAAAGCTATCCTTTTTATGGGGTAGGTAGGGAGGAAACTTGCATTTACAGTGTTGAATCTGCCAGCATCTGTCTAAAAGAGATTGCTGTGTAGGGATGGAACAAAAGACACAGTGATCTCAGACCGTAGACCACAAATAAAGTATTGTAGGCACAGTAAACAGCAATATCGGATCATCTGCCCTCAACCAGTATCCAGGAGAAATGTTCTGCTTATTTCTAGTTTTGTCAGATAGATATCGGAGCAAAGGAGAGATGTGAAACAAGGGGATGATGGTGTTCACAGGAACATTCATCCAGGTGTGAACAGAGACGCGAAAAGAAACTCAGCTTCCAAATGAGTGCTGTGGGAGACAGTCAAAGGCCTTACTAAAGTCAGAGCTGTTCTTCATCATCTGCGTAGCCATCGTTTCATCACAGAAGGCAGCTGGGTTGGTCAAGCACTATCTGGCTTTGCTAAATTCGTGTTGATAGTTCCTTCTTGTCCTTCGTGTGTTTGGAAATGAATCCCAAGAGGACATAACCCCACTGTCTTTCCCAGCACTGAGGTGAAGCTGAGTGATCAACAGTTCCCTGGGTCCTTTTTCTTGCCTTTCTTAAAAATGGGTATAACATTAACCTTCTTCCAGTCACCATGGGTCTCCCGTTAGCCATGAATTTTTGTAGGTGGTAGGCATTGACCTCACCAATTCAACAGGCAGCTCCTTCAGATCAGTCCCACGCACCCAGATGCATCTGGCATCTCTGAGTATCCTGTAACCCATTGCTCCCCACTGTTGGCTGTCCTCTATTCCGAGCTGGGTGGGCACATGCAGGTTGGGATAGATCACTAGGTTGCCTCCTTGGTCCCTCAGGAGACCCTCATATTCCCTGAGCTTCCTTTGGCTGCTGCTCTTAGCTTATAGACTGAGCACGTGCTCCTGCAGAGCTGCACGCTGAGAGCAGGCATGTGCTTCCAGCAATGGAAGAAAGAGGAGATGAAACAATTGAGAAGTAACCCTAATGGTGAAAGAAAAGGCAAAGGGAGAATAAGAAATTATCAATCAGCTCTGCTAGATGAGAAGTCATAGAAAGGGAAAGGGACAGGACTGCAGGACCTCACCTGGGGAGGTGAGGTTGTGATCAATACAGGGAACTTGGCAACAGAGGGAGCTCTGTGTGGTGGAGGCTGAGTGAGCTGAAGGGCCAGTCAGTCTATGGGAGAGTTGAACCAGGAAGAAAGTTGAAGAAAGCAAGAATTAGGAAAGGTACTGTGGTGGGGAGGGACCGGTGAGGCTGCCAAGGGTATTTTTATGATGACAAGAAATGATGGCATGAAAGAGGTGGCAGTGTGAAGAAGTGGGAATCATCAGATGCAAGGAGGGAGTAGTGTAGGAGTTGAATTGCATTATAGGTCCCATTAAAAGAAAAACAACATAACTTAATAATACCCTGCCCCAAAGTTTCACCATGGTCCGTGCAAAACTGCTGGCTTACAGTAGCTGGCACCAAGCACGTACCGAATGTCCAGTGCCCAGTATAACTGCATGCACAAATGTAGCAGTCATGAGTGTTAGTAAAGCTTTGGACCTAAACGTACCCCAGTTTTACCAGCACATTAACAATGAGGAGACTGCTGCAAGGAGATGTTAAATGTCAGATGTCATCCAGGAGGTGGAAGGCAAGCTTGTAAATAGATTTACATTTACTTAACTCTATTCTACATGCTAGTAGCAGGTGTAGGAGGAGTTTTATATCTATGCACTGATTTCACCTGAACCTTGCCAGAAGGTGAAAGCTGTGTACTTGTTGCTGTTGCCTCTGTCTAACAAGAAACATATTTCAAATGCCTCAAAAACAAAAGGTGCCCTGAAAGAGGCTAAATGAGCTATAGCTTCCAGCCACTTAAATTGAGCTGCTTCGGATTTAGTTTGTAATTGGTTATATCTGCACATCATGTGTACCACAGAAGACTGAAATCAAGCTGTATCAATTGCAATTGCGAAATGTTTTCTTTGTTTCTGATTGATAGGTGACAAATTAAATCGCCGTAATGCCACCACTGGGGAATATGCCCAGGCCTGTGTTCAGGTAGCAAGGGACTGTGGAACGGATGTACTTGACCTCTGGACACTCATGCAAAAAGATGAGGTATGATGACATGAGAAAGACTTTGAAACTGTCATGAATTGTGAAATGCATCATTTAGCATAGAGGAACCAGTAGTGCTGCATTATCACTGAAATGATACAAAATATATCCAAATTACACTTTGGTGAAGGAAAAAAATAATCCAGAATGCTTCATAGTGGGCTACAAGAAATAAAGCTTAGTACAACCTGGCCCTTATATTTGGTTAGCAAATATCCCCTGAATGATTACATGTAAATAACCTTTTCCTTGGACTTTGAATCATGGAATAGTTTTGTTTGGAAGGGGCCTCTGGAGGCACCTAGTCCAACCCACTGCACAGCGCTGGGTTGACTTCAAAGTTAGATCAGGTTGCACGGGTACCTTGCTGGTGCTTCTGACCAAATATCCAAACTCATCCATGTGACAGAGATTGCAAACTTTTCCTGTAAGCAGATAACTCCAGTTTGGGCACTGAATCTTTTCTCTCTCCTGCGCTCCCTGGTATGGTAGGCTGTTCAATAGAGCAGCAGACTCAATATTTTGATTGCATCACTTAATCCTGTGATCTTTTCCTAATGAATAGCAGTGACTTTGGCAATCAGAACATTCTCTTAATATTTTAATACAGACGGTGAAAAATAAAACCAGTATATATACCAGCTGGCTTTGAAGAACTTAACTTAAAAATTACTGAAGACCTTCTGTTTGCAACTAGCAAACACATTAATACATGGTTTTAACCTCCCCTGTAGGATTTCTCTTCCTATTTGTCTGATGGTCTTCATTTATCGACAAAAGGCAACAGCTTTCTAGCAGCACAACTTTGGTCACACCTGGAAAAAAAACTGTCTGCTCTTCCTTCACTGCTTCCTTATTGGCGTGACGTGGACCACACAAACCCCGAGGCCAGTCTTCTGTGAGATCCCCTGCAGTAAGGACAAAAGCCTGACAAAGCTATTCTGTTTACAAACAGCCAGTATCCAGCAACGCAGTACTTGCGGAACAGGGTAGTGGGGAGTCCCCTGTCAGTACTCTTCTGTGTCCCCTTCTCTTGGTCTGTGGGAGAATAAAGGTGAGACCACTCAGGGTCCCTAATGGGGTGGTTTGTCTGCATGCTGCTTGTGCTGGTAGTTTGAACATTGGTGGGGTTGAGCAGCTCTTTGCTTGGAAGGCTTGGAGGAAAGCAAGTCTCAGCTGCCCTGTGACCAGGGGACAGAGGCTGCCCTGAGGAGTTCCTGGCCCAGCTGAGCATTGGGGACTACACTTTGATTATACCATCTACTAGCTTTAAACACCTAGGATCTGATAAGAGGCAGTAGCATAGAGTTTGTCATGAGCCATTCATGTCAGTCCAGATTAATTTATTTGGATGTAATACAGCAGTAAAAGCTGTTATCTGAGCTTTCACAAGGCTTTTGGTAGCAATATAGTTCAGAGCAGGGGTTTTTAAGTTAAACTTACTTTGGCACCAGCTTCTCTATACCTGGCTCTTGTATATAGACACAGATTTCAAAGAAGCAGTGCATGTTCTTGGGTAGTACAAAACTGGTGATGCACATGCTCATTTTGAGAAGCTTGGAGCAACTACTAGAAAGGGTCTGCACCTCTGCTGACAAAGCTGCACCATATATCATTTGCTATCAAGTTAAGGAGACCTTTCAAGCGTGCTTTGGTACTCATCTGTAACTTAACAACTGATGTAACAGATGAGAATGGCATACTATGTATAGTGACAAAACTACCTTTACAAACTGCAAAAGATTACCTGAAACCTAGGTGGATTTCAACAAGCATGGAGAAAAAGCGGTTTGGGAAATAATTGGCTGGCCAGCCAGATAGCAGCAGAAATGAGGGTACTACTGGGCCATGGATTAAAAACAAGTAAATAGTATATCACAGCAAATAAAACTCCTACATAATTCTGGACTGTATTAACAGTTACATTGGCACAAAACAAAGATGAGGCCAACAGTGATGTATTTATTGCACATTGGGCAAGATGGAGACTGATGAGAGAGCATCAAGCTCTTCTGTGTCGTTAGCACCATGAGTCTGCCTTTGCTTTGTTTAAGACAAGCTGACCAAAACCTGTCATCTACTATGTAATAGTGTTATAAACTGGAGCATAAGTAGTGATTTTTCATGTGCCTGGAGCTAGACCAGACACTAGTTTGATTTATAAATATTAAATATTAAATATTTGATTTATAAATATTAAACTGGACTGTCCTTTCTGTAATAAATGCTTACAGTAAAGACTGGCTGAACAGCAGAAGGGGCTCCCTGTGGAAGCTGTAGCTACTGTAGTTTGTAGTTACAAACAAACTGTGCAAGAACTGTTTTGACAGTTTCTGGAATACGGCTCAGATTGGTGGATGGGTTCTGTGACATCCAAGGACTGCTCCAAACCTCTATTTTCATGCTCCCAAGCACCTGCCACTGCCTCGTTTTCACCTGGGAAGTAAAGACCTTAGTGCTGAGAACACATACTTACAGATATGCTACCTGGAAAGGCATTTGAGCATGCAGCCATACCTTAGATATGAATTTCACTGTCAGAACTGACTGTAATCAACAGGACAGATGGCAAGACCAACTCCATCCCCTGTGGGAAGCAGTGCAGGCTCACAGGCGCAGATCCATACCCTCATGCTCAGGGTCCAGCCTCCACAGCAGCCACATTTCAGAGGGGAGCAGTTAGAAATAAGTGGCTCAAGTCTGGCTGCATCCCAGACTTGTAACTGCACAGAAACAGCTCTTGTTTAACTAATTTTTTTTTTTAATATAAAAAGCTTTTATTGTATGGGGAATTAAATTAACTCCTCACACATATACTTTGCACTGAATCAAAAAAAGAAAACCCAAACAAAACAAAACAAACCCCAAAGTTCAAAACCAGTACATAAAACACAATAGCTAGTCAGATACAAATACCATAAGGCACACGTTCAAGTATTAGTGTAACAAGTATCCTTGGGGGGGGGGGGGGGGGCGTACTCCCGCAATCCTTTCAGCACAGGTTTGGTTCCTTTCCCCTCACATTTAAAAACACAAAGGCTTTTTTTTCCACAGCTGCAGTTCCCCTGTAGCTGAGAGCAGGCTTCTAACAGTTAAAATGGTTCTACTGTTGGTCACATTTTATGTCAGTTTTATCAACAGATCATGGGAGAAAACCAATGCAGACTTAAGATGCTGCTTTACTATCACAAGTGTTGCTCTGTGACTCCGCTGTGTCAGTCCATCTGCTACTAAGCTAAAACAACACTCAAGTGCCATTCCCAGCTTGCCTTGCAGATCTCCAGGTGAATCAAAGTAGAGGACACCATTAGATTACCAACTTTTAACATCACATTGTACTGTGTGGGTATTTGAAGTCATGAAGTCTCCTCCCAATACTTGCCCTGTAAGTTTAACAAAAGTTTCCTTCTTTTTTCATTAAATTCACAATTGTTTTTAAACAAATGCCCCCCCTGCAGTGGAGTGAATTTCCCCCCCCACCATTTATTTATGCAGTAGGAGCTTCCAAAGGCCGCACAGACCCTGAAAACTGAGGCTCAGCTCTTTGAACATCTCAACAATAGTGTTACCCATTTCAAAATAACATTCAGAAAAACATTTCTGCACCAAAACAACTGCTGTAAACAGTTTGTTAAAGCAGTCCTCATCCGCATAAATGATTTCTCCCCTTAAACTTCCTTCTACCAGACACCTGCAACATGCAAGCCTCTTCGTGCAGAGTGGGGAACTCCCAAGGAAAGCCTTTCTCTGCCACGAAGACAAAGACAACCTCAGTACTAGAGGCAAAAGAGTTTCATGCTAGAGGAGCATTTCATTTTTAACAGCCTCTCTATGATCCTTTTACTTATTTAGAAGCTGTATATCTTAAGCTGCTTGATTCCAATTGCACATCTTCATTCAATGCTGTGCAACTATTTTTATCTGTTTCATTACTCTCACGTTGTTCTGAAGTCACCTGTTTAGGCTTTCCTTACATGTACCTTAAATTGCTAAATGATCTACTCTATATGGAACATACTGCAGTGTTTTCATTTTGTTTTTAAAAGCCCCTTAATTTTGTTTATCAGTGCTGTCAGACTACAAAATATTAAATTATAAAAAAGGCTGATATACACAATCCAATATCCAGCAGGATATTTGGTTTTGCACCACAGGTTGAAGGAAATGTTGAAGGTCAAGGGAATAGAAAAACAAATCCAATAAGCTTCAAAAACAAGCCAGTTTTAGTTTGGATTTTCCTTTTTAAAAGATATAATGCTCTAATAAATGTAATTTAAGGAAGGTCATACACATGACCAGCATCTGCAGTAGGTCACTTCCTTATTTCTCCCACTCCCTCACAAAAATATATATACATATATTTATATTTATATAAATGAAATGGTTTTAGATCCTTGTTTTGCAGACACAAGTCATGTTTAGAAGGCAGCAAGACACTAGCATTCTGTTTCTTTGCTGTCCACCCGGTTCTGGCGCTGTAGTTTAAAGGACGAAGCTTTCTCACTCCTAATGACAGGATGGTCTGTCAAGTCCTCGAAAGATTTGGCAGCTGAGCTGCTATTTGGGAAAGGGTCCTTCTCAAACCCGTCCTCGTCAATGTGAGAGTCGGTGCTCGGGTCCTCCTGAATAGTGTCCATTCTTTGGTGGTCCTGTTTGGGTGCCGCAGCGACAGCAGGCACAGCTGTGATGGGCTGCAGAGGCTGGTGCCGGCTTGTCGACTGCGCCGTGGGGAAGGGCTTGATGATTCGAACGGAGGCAGAGTCCAGGCTGCTGAGCATCTCCACGTTCTGCAAGACACAAGCAGCCACGTCACTGGGAAAAGCAACCAGTATCTAGTCCAGGGTTCAGTTTTTGCACCCTTTTCAAAGGGAACAGGCAACGGGCACCATCTGAGGAGCACCTGTACTCCTGTTAGAACCATTTAAAGGCTGCCGTGTCCTCCCCTCCACTCCCAGCAGAGATGTGCTGACTGCCCTTGTGCCACCGCAGGTTACTCTGTGCTAGCCAGGCTGAACCCACTGCACTGTGAAATTCAAAATCCAACTCCTTTTTCTCCACAGTAGATTTATACTTACACAGGAGCAAGGGAGCATCCAACAAAAGTAATTTGTTCTACTGTTTTTCCCTCATGAAATCAGCTACACTAAGCACTAAAGGCTGAAGGGCCCTTTTCTCTCTGCTTGTTCCTTCTCCATATAAAGCACCACGGGTGGCAGCCTCACTGAGACAGAGCTGACAACTCAGCCCCACCTCCCTGGGGCCCAACACTGCTTTGACAAAACCTAGCACTGGAAACGCAGGGTCATGCCAGATGACGCCAAGAGCTCAGTGCAGGGAATCAGTCCAAGGTACACCTTACTCCTCTCTTCCAACCTGAGGAGTTCCCTGTTTCACATGCAAGAACCTGCACTGAACACAGGGTCAAAGACTGGAGGGACCACTGTGATCACACCCAAATTCTACAACCCAGATTAAGTTAAAGCCCATTGATTTCTGCTTCTATTTGAGCATGGTTTGGAAAATACCCAGAGATTTCTGGGCAAAAAAAATCCCCATGCACCTTAGTAAATGCTAACATTGGGCAGGATGAGATGTTTACCTGCTACCAGTACTGCATTTCCCAACCACTCAATCCTCAGCAGATCCAAAAGACCTAAGATTTGTTTGTTAAACTGTTGCTGGTGCAAGGAGCCCATTAACTATACCTGTGCTCCGTTGCTACACCTCCTTCTAGGATGTTCTTGATTGAATTCAGGTATAAAGCTCTAAGGTGACTTTTCTTATGGCATTCAAGACCAGCTATGGGTGACTCGAACTAAAATCGCTTTCAGTTACATCAGAGCAGATGACAGAGGCAATCTGCCTCAGCAGTCTTTGACTTCAGTATGCTTCCCCCAGTGGCTGTACAAGAAGGAGCTCTGCAAGGCTTTTTTTTCCCCCTCCTGTTACAAAACGACACTTCCTTAATTGAATGGTTCAGTTATTAATAAGAATTGGGTTGTCAAAGCACTGGACAGGACACCCAAAAAAAAAAAAAATCTATGTCAGAAGGTGCCCTGTGCTGGACTGTAATAAAATTTGTCTAGGCACTTTTTTGCTCTTCCCCTCTCCCAACTCAGTATCTACGAGGTGAGAAACATTACTGACGGGTCCCAGCACTCCCATAGGCAACTGGAAGGCTTTAGCACATCTCACCAATAGGAGCTGACTCCTGCAAATGACCATTCTGCAGCAAAGACACCACATTTTGCAGAGATTTTTCTGCAGCGTCGCCCCACTAAGCCTCGTGCTTCGCTGACACCACTTGGCTGGGAACAAGCGGTCTGTGGTTGAAGCTGCTGAATGGCCCATGCCGAGGGGAGCCCATGCACAGGCACCCACTGTGTGAAGCAGTGCTCCGCAGAGCGGAGCAGCTTCCTGCCCCGGGAGCTGCGGCTGCTGCAAGAGAGCTGCTTTGTCAACAAGGTCAAGGGACTGCTCTTACAGGAAGGAAGAATCAGACCCCACCAAGCTGCAGTGCTTGATATATCGAATACAGGCTTGTTCAACAAAACAGTTTCCCCTCAAATTGATTCATCCATCTGCAGCGTGAGGCACAGGGCTCCAGGTCTCCCTATTATCGCTTCTTTGATAAAGACTCCGCACACAACTTAGGTTCAGATTATCTAATACACATTGGATAGCTTTCTGCCAATTCATATTCAGACAGCCACTTACACTGGGGCAAAACAAGGACTTTGTGTTCTCCTCGTACTGCTTGTCCAGTTTCTTGTCCTATTTGAAAACAAACAAAAGCAAACCAAAACACAGACACACACACACACACAAAATAAGAAAGTTAGTTTCCCAATTGCAAGGTCCCTGTCCCCGTTTCCCTGCAGGGACACAGCAGTGCCTGGGGCTCTTTTCCCTTCCCCTACCTCCCATGCCTTCCCATCCATGCCAGCAGTGCTTGCAGGCGCAGCATCCCTCTGCTCTAACCCCACACTGCTGTCAGCATCACGCCACATGCCCATGCTCCCAGTTGCCATGAGCGCTCTCTTTACCCATCCACCCAAGCTCAACCAAGACCACTTCCTGCTCTGCGTCTCCCCACAAGATGTGGATGTCTTGTTTCTTAGCAGGGCTTTAGAAAACTTTGAAGTTACCAAAATTATACTTGGAGAATTCGGGAGGCAGAGGAAGAAAATCTGCCTAGGAAAGAATGAGAAGACCTCCAGGGAATAGTCATAGGAGCACTGGGTCTGCCAGAGCCCAGCAGAGTTTAGCAGGAGTTCTGCCTACTGAAAGGAGCAGTAGGTCTTACATATGCTGGATTCCCCCCCAGGGTTTGCTAAAAGCTTCCCATCACCTTCTCCCACAGACATGTGCCATTTTGTACAGGAAGGGTGTTCTCTTACAGCTCAATCCAACAGAGCACTCATCTCAAAGACAGCTTACTCACCACACAGTGCACAAGGATGCTGAGAGGAATCCAAAAAAGCAAGGAGAAGACAAGCACAGAGCCCACTATATTATCCGCTAGGAACTTCCCTGTGAAATCAGTTCAAATCTGTTAGTCACCTACCAAATACTGTTTCATGAACATACACATGTATATCCCCATTCTGCAACCACTGCTTATGCAAGGCAAGCCACAGAATTGCTCAGAGAAGCACAGGCTGCAGGACTAGGCAGTGAGAAAAGAAATTATACAATTTTAGAAAACTGTATACAATATGTTAACAATAACAGTTTTTCTCCTCCGTTCTCTGATGAGACATACTGACAGGCTGTAACATTTAATGAGTTGATTGGGAACAGTTAAACAAGCTGCCCTCTGGATTATAGAAGACATACTGTGAGTCTGTTACCAAATTCTGATTTTACAGTCATGTGATAACTACCTGCCTCCACAAACAAAATATTTGTACATCAAAGACATACAAACTGCCTCTAACTGAGCAGGCTAAATAGCTTTAACAATTACCTAAGAAACAATTTTTGGACCCTAGAACTCAAGATTGAAAGCCCCAAACCCAGATAATGACACTGTGTAGGCACAGCATTACTGTGAGCGTATGCAGTTACCCAGTCATTACACAGCACCGGCTTATTAACAGGTTTTGTATGGTTCCAGTAACACAGAGTGAGACACTGGGGAGTTACACTGGGGGGCTACCTGCATGGATGGCATGGTGGGGATCAAGACCAAGGAGGCCCACTCACAATAGCTGGACAGTGACTCAGTACAGGCACTCAGCTTGAGATGCGTGGCCTCAGTGGTTTTCTTAACTAAGAAAGAAATGAAGTTTTCCTCTCCCAGTCTGTTGACATTTAAATCCCACTGAGAGGCCCACTTTATACTATGCTGAATCTAGCTGACCTCAGAGGTCTAGCAGACCTCTGACTGTCTGTTATTTCCTTTTCTCTAATTGACCTACTTCTTAGTATTCAGACAAGAAGCTATCATCTCCTTTCCAAGCTTGGAAGATGCCTAGAAAATAATGGAGTGGAAAAATGCAAAATGATCCCCTGTCCTTTCAGCTTTAAAAGGCAAGATCAGTATCAAACTTTAGGCAAAAATGTATTTTTATATATCAGAAACACAGCTACTAGCTACTCTTGCATATAGGTGAATAAAACCAGCCAGCTAACTCCCTCTGAGAGTTTAGAGGTTCGTGTCATGAAGTAAAAAGAAAAAAACCCAAAGGATTTGGTTATGTATCTTACCAAAAGTATTGATGCTGAGTTGGTCTATGAAATCCCAAAATCGTTCAATCACATCCTGTACTTGCTTCTCACATTTGCCCTGTGAAAGTAAACACTTACTTACAAAATAATCTTACACTATCTAAGCATTAACTACTGCCTTCTTGAAGAGGGAAGAAGATACAAAGACAGTAATGAAGTGAAAAAAACAGACACAGCAGCACTTTACTCACCTTCTGAATACAGATTTACACTCACGCCCAGTAGGAGCAGTCCATTTTTATTGACTTTATTTTTGGCAGAACAGTTTCAATTCTATTGCTGTCTGAAACAGCTGAAGTTTTAACATTTTGAGAGGTGCAGAAACCACCCTGCCCTCACCCCATGTTAGGGAACATAAAACTGAAGTTTCTGGAGAGGTTTAAGCACCGGAAGCCACAGTTCCCATTACCCACCGAGAAGGCTGCAGCTCTCAGGAGCCCAAGGTTACAGACAGACAGACTCCCAGATCTGGCTGTGCTGGTTTAACACAGTAGATCATCACACTTCCAGCTCTGCCAGCAGAAGGGCTGGGCCACACCCTCCCAAACTCCCTCCTGCCAACACCCAGTTTAGCTTCAACTGTTGGGGTCTGCAGGTGACACGACTATCCATGCAGGCGTACCACAGAAACGGTCACTGACTGCCAGCAACCCACCAATCTTCCTGCCAGGGGCTCACTACCCCTTTCAGATACTGACAGCTAGATTTTCCTGTGACTGCACCCTGACCTGAACTATTTTAGTCAAAATTAATTGAGCTAACGTGAACAACTGAAATAGCAAGCGCTGCAAACCTAACCAAGCTTACGGCAGTGCTCATTCACCTCCTTCACACAAACTGCCAGCTGGCTGAGCTGTGAAGAGCAGCAGAAGGGGGCAATAAGCAACAGTAGAAGGTAACAGCTTCACCTTGCACAGGTCTCTGCAGAACTAACTTCCATCTGCAGCCTCAGACAACCTTTAATATTTACCCCATGGAGAGGTACTTACACAGTATCACCCTGCTCAGCAGCATGTCAAGCTTTGGTTTCTCTTTACTAGCACAGTCCTCATCACAGAGGACTAAAACACCCAGGCACAGAAGCAGAGCATGCAGTGCATAGACATCTGAGAAAACTTACATTTGTATCGCAGAAGCCCACAGTGCAAGGCTTCCCCTTGCGCAGGAACAAGAACTGGTCGTTAGCATCAACATACGGTATGCACCTATCCTGCTCGTCCCGGCAGCACACCTTGCAGGAATTATCCGTTTCTGTAATAAAACAACAAACTCATTCCTCAGAAGCACCAAGAATCACCTGCAACCCATAACCAGCAAACGCATTACCCCACACGTCCCCTGGCTCACTGTGTTCCTGCCCAGCTTCTCCGGGGAAGGCAGGACTGTGCGAGTCACCCAATTTCAGTTACTCCAACAACCAAGCCTGAAACTCAACCAGATGCGTGTGCAACATATTAAGCGACACAGTGGGACCAAGCTCTCCAAGCTGATACCTCAACACTGCAGCAATCAACAGGCAGGTGAAGAGGTTCCAAACACATCCAAGATACAGATTTAAATATTTCTTGGACCTTGGGTCCTCTAGGCACCTTTCTCCTTAGCTATGCCCTCCATCTCAAACGGTGGGGCCCACACTACTTCCTTGCACTGGCCCTGTGAAGCTTTCCTCCTGCTCCCAGCTGCTTTACCGGATTTAAGAGCCCAGATGGGGAGCAAGTGAACAGTGAAGCTTATTGACAGCAGTATATGACAGGCAGGTTTGCAGCAGCAGAGGACTGGACTCACGAATCCTGTGTTCTCAAGGCACTTTAACCTCTTTGAAATCTTTCTTAAACCACTTGTTGGAGGCTACCACTCCTCTGCCAGATGCCTGGTCCAGAGGTTGGTTGGGATCTCCTTACATTCAGAGAACAGTCAGACTTTCCCTCCCCTCCTCCTGTAGCAGAGGAGGTAGAGGGTGGGGGAGTGCCCTCTCCTTTAACTGGGGTGCCAGACCATAAATGCCTGGGCACCAGCAGTGTGCCCAGGTGGCCAAGAAGGCCAACAGCTTCCTGGCCTGTATCAAAAAATAGCGTGGCCACAGCAGGAACAGGGAGGTGATCGTCCCCCTGTACTCGGCACTGGTGAGGCCGCACCTCGAATACTGTGTTCAGTTTTAGGCCCCTCACTACAAGACAGACATTGAGGTGCTGGACTGCGTCCAGAGAAGGGCAAGAAAGCTGGTGAAGGGTCTAGAGCACAAGTCTTATGAGGAGCGGCTGAGGGAACTGGGGTGGTTTAGCCTGGAGAAAAGGAGGCTGAGGGGAGACCTTATCGCTCTTTACAACTACCTGAAAAGGGGGCTGTAGCGAGGTGGGAGTCGGTCTCTTTTCCCAAATAACAAGCGATAGGATGAGAGGAAACGGCCTCAAGTGGCACCAGGGGAGGTTTAGGTTGGATAGTAGGAAAAATTTCTTCAACGAAAGGGTTGTCAAGCATTGGAACAGGCTGCCCAGGGAAGTGGTGGGGCCACCACTCCTGGAGGTATTTAAAAGACATGTAGACACGGTGCTTAGGGATATGGTTTAGTGGTGGACTTGGCAGTCCGAGGCTTATGGTTGGAATCGATGATCTTAAGGGTCTTTTCCAACATAAATGATTCTATGATTCTAAGTCTCATCTACATGTCTTCAAACCCAGACCATCAGAGGACAAGAGGACATTTACATTCTTTTTCCAAAGAGAAAACACTAGCCCTGAAAAAACAACATTTAAACTTTTTCAGAAACCAGAAACTGTGCCCTCCAACAGACAACCTCCAGGGTGAGGCCAGCACTCTCCGAGGAGCAGAGCTGAAGCACACACTTCAGTTCAGTCCTGTGTCACCCACCATTGCACGCACATGACCGTAGGTTCTTCTCCCTCTCGCAGAAAGGGACACACTCCCCATCCTTGCACTTTCCCATGTCCACGCAGACTGTGTCATCTGGAGCATTCCCTGGAGGGGGGCACTCACTGCTGTTCCCTACAGATGGGGGTCAACAGAGTGGGAGGACTGTGTTAGAGCAAAGGGCAGAGCACCTAAGCGTGCAGGAAAAGAAAAAAGGAAAATAAAGGAAATCCAGACTCATCCCAGGAAGGAACCCCAATAGCTTGTTCTCGGCCTTCATCTGCAGGCTGCCTGCCAGCTCCTCCGAGAGGCAGCAGAAGCTCTGAAAGCTTTCAGCAACTCAGGCATTGTGGCACGCTGGCAGCCAAGCAGTAGGTAGCAGACCCTGGAGGCACCATCAGCAAAGCAGCAGCTCTGACTTGACTCCTTGCCTCCAGGACAGATTATGAGGAGGAAGTAAACAAGTGGGGAAGTGAAGCAGAGTTGCAGTAATTCCACCCTTTCTATGGCAAGATTCAGCTCATCCTTGTCCCCTCCCAGTGACACACTGTTTTGTTTTTTCTTCTTTTAAGGGAAAGAAACAAAGAAGAAGAAGAAAAAAAATCAACATTTTTCATGTTCTGGGCAGTAAATCACCAAGTGACTCCTGAACTACAATGAAACTCATTATAGGGCAATTTCGTGATGCTTAAATGGTCTCTAAAATTACATGTACCGGATGAATAAAGGGCACTAGTTTGAAAGCAGATTGAACAGGACACTGAGCCTGAAGCGCTTGGCTAGCTGACGTGAAGGGTACAGAACCACGTCCTACCAGTGCAAAAAGACTCTCCTTTACAAGTGGCATTTATGGCTTCTTGGCATTTCTTCTGTGCACTTTCAAACTGACAGCCTTTACAGCAGGGACTGTTCCGATCACTGTGGAAAGATCAAAATGAAAGAAGGAAATATTAAGCCATCTTTTAAAAAGAAGTAAAAGCATGACAAAGCCAGGGAAAAAGGATGTTGGGGGGGGGGGGGGAAGAGCTACTTCTTCGAGATTGACTCACTGATTCAAAATCCTCACCCTCTCTGCCCCCTCCCACGACCACCTTTCTACACACCCACTCACTCTTCTTTTACCAAAGGTAAAAGCATGTAGAAAGTACAACGTACTGAGAGACAACACAGAGACCCTTATATTTATTCAAGGCACTTGGATCCTCTTCTTGTCACTTGCTGTGCAACTTTGGACAAGATCTTCTACTCTTTTCTTCCCCATGCATTTCCCCCCCTTCTGTTTTTCCTAAAGGTTTACTACTCTTCATTCTGCGCTGTCTTTATTCTTGTTGTTCTGCACCTAACGCAAGAAGGCCCTTAGTACAAAACACTCATTAAAACTGAGGGATTTCTTGCTAAACAAGAGGAGTTGCACAAGCTCTCTACTGTTACGTGGCGCAGAGCTGAACTCTGAAAAAACAGACTGGACACTGCATTGCAACAGGGCCACGAACACCCCAAAGAGCAACAAGAACAGAAAGAGGACTCATTTAGTGCAGTCGCTGTGTTGTCTGCTCAAACACATTTTGCAGCAGTCTTGAAAATACCAGTATGTGATCCCAGTTCAAAGCCACCTTGCCATACAAGCAAAAATTGAATTTGCCCAGGAAATTTTTAATATTAATTTTTGACTGCCTAAATTTCTGTAATAATAATAGTAACAACAACAACAATAATAATAATCTTCAAGCCTGTAGCTATTGCCACTTCTACGAGAAAGTAAAAGAACGCTACAAAACTTAATGTATGCAAACAGTGCATGCACACAGCAGCCTTTCCTGAAGTCCTTTATTGTCTTCAGCTCACACATTTAACCTTAAAGCCAGGAAACGGGTCTGCGACACTGCAGGTTGCTTTAGGAGCTTTCAACCCAGCCCGTTGTTTTCTCCTATGTTTAGAGAAGTTGCAGCTTATTTCCCCTTACCTGCATTTGGCACCATCTTTCAGTTTACAGTCTGCAGAGCAGCAGGGATCAGCCTGTTGGTACAAGAGGCCAGGATCGCATTCTTCCCCTTCATCCACTCTGGAGTTCCCACACACTTTGTTGTTGCGCTCTTTGAAGCACTCCTGGGCCTTGATCTCTATGGTCCTATGGATGGATTTTTTGCTGCAGCTTGAGAACATCTAGAGAGTCACGAGGGGAAAGAGCAGCACTGAGGAGCGTACCTTTCTGTCAACAAGTGGCATCTAAGAGCCTCAGCCTCCTTACACCTCCAAATTCTGGTGTTATTCCCTCTTTACAAGTTTGATACCTTGGAACAATTTTAAGATGGGAAAGTAATGGTTGGGTCCATAAAGGACATTGCTGTGTTACAATGCAGGGACACCTGCACGCAGTCTGGCTCAGGGTCACAGAACCAGCTCCAGCTCTCCCATGGCTTCAGGAGCACTAGCAACCATCCCCAGGAAGGGCTGCGAAGTTGTAGCATCAGGGAGAGACTGCACTGCCTCTCGGCAGCAGGGCTAGGGGTGAACAACAGCAAGTCAGACCAGACTGCAGACTAATCACTCCCTTGATAATCTTGGCTTCTCATCTGCAGAACAGGCACAATGCCAAGTCTGCACTGCCAGTGCAAGCTTCTGAGACTGGCGAGCACAATGGCTGTGGCATCTGGCAGTCTCTCTCCAACAATAGCTATGAACCACCCAAACATGATTTGGTACTGAAGGTCCTGTATTTGGCTCTTGCTGATGACCTGCTTTTAGGAGCATGTGGCCACAGCTAATTATAGACAACTAATTAAAAAAAGCACCTGGGCATGCTATGAACTCTGGTGAAACTCAGAATCCAAAGATGAGCTTATGTGGCAGAGAACCCAACAGCATGCAAGTATGTTTTCTTCTTATGGCTAAGCCATTACATCCTGACAGTTTCAAGCTACAGGAATCATTAACTAAATAGACTTGCCATGCAAATGGTCATTGACCATAGCAGAAACTTGTACCTGGAAACAAAACTATGCAACTATACCTTGTTGTTTTCATGATCTCCACTGACAGCAATTGGATACATAACATATTTCCCTCCCTGGTCTTCAGTGGGGGCACATTCTGGCAGACTATCAGGATCATGCTCTGCTCCAAAATTATGTCCGAGTTCATGAGTTGTAACCAGGTCAGCCTCCTTTTTTGAACATGAAAAATGCAATATTGAAAAAAATTATTCCGAGCAGGACAGGACAGAAGATTCCAACTACTTCCAGGCCACCAGCAATTCTAAGATACACTGAGATGGAAAGGGATTTTCCTATGAACATTTTTTGGGGGGGTTGAGGGGTTAGGGTTTTTTGTTGGTTGTTTTTTGGGTTTGGTTTTATTTTTGGTTTGGTTTTTTGTTTGTTGGTGGGTTTTGGGTTTTGTTTTTTTTTTTTATTGAAGTGGAGAACTGAAGGCAAGTAAAATTATGGTCCATTTCCAAAGACAAGTTCCAGGACTAGGTTTGAATACTAAACCACCGTTAAAGGCAAAATGCTGTCCTAGAATACCAATTCAATCTTGTTTTCGATGCAATGCAGATACTTAAAATATGAAAATTTGCTTTTAAATAGCTGGAAGGCATAAAAAGTTGAAACAAAAACCAATCCAAACAAACACCAGCTACTATGATTAGCCAATCTCCTGTTTAACATAGCTTGCCATTAGAATTATTTTTTCTAAATGGATGATGACATTAGGAGTGCTGAATAAGCTCTTCTATTGCACGATTACTAGGAAAGACATCTAAAAACGTGGCCCAACAGGGATGGATTTCCAACACCACTTATGCAAGACACAACCTCCTCTGCTGAGGATCCCAAACCGGCTCTGCCTTGCTGTGTGCCTCCCTGCAGTGCCTTGACCAGCAGATGGTGTCAAGCTCACAAGGTGATAACCACAAATAAAACTAGCACAGAAATAAAAGTTAACCACAAGGAGACCAAGCAGTTCACGAGAGAGAGAGGCAAGTTTGACGAGCTAACCGTCGTTTCAGCTGCTGTGCAGGCACAGGAAGGACCAAGCACTGCAATGAGCAGCACCGGTACCCAGTGTTGGCATAGCTAACAGGAGAGCTGCCCAGAGATCAGTCCTGTGCTTCATTGTGTTTAATTTGGGGAAGGGTTTTAAGCAGATATTTTTTGTCTTTCAAAACCCAAGTGGACACCGTGCAACACTCTCCCTGTGAAACCAATCCATAATGCTCCCACTGCCTCATCCCAAGCTTTGTGCCTGCCACTAGAAAGACAGCAAACTCAATTTCCTTTGTAATCCAAGGCTGTAACCTCCAGCTTGAAGATGGAACAACACACACAAATAGCATGGCAACAGCTAGAGCTCTTTGTCGACATCCCTCTCACACAAAGCTTCACTGTCTGTTTTTTTTTTCCTAGCTTCTTGACAACTTCTGTGCCAAGTTTTAGCCCACACATCAATTATGAATTCCCTTTATAATCAGGCTACAGAAAAGCACAGCTGAGAAGTCAGCAGAATTCAGCAAGAGAGAAATATGCCCAACTGCAGAGATTTCGTAGATGCAAACACAAGCACTGCTCTGGTATCTTTACAAGTGAGACAAAGCTCATATTCAGGCCTTTACGTATTTACTGTCTCATCAAGTATAAAAAAAAAAATCCAGAGATCATCAATTTACATTAGGCTTAGTACTAGCACTAATAAGCCCTGTCCATTACACTGTTCTCTGCTCTACTTATTCGGGACGCACACAAAAATCAGATAGACGAATTTCATTAAAAGGCCCAAACTAAACCACCTACTTTGCCTGCACTACTTTCACTGCTTTACCTTGCAAATGGAATAGACCAAGCGTACACAATCGTCCATCTGCATGTTGTAGGTATACATAATAGCAAACATGTAAGTTTTTTCTTATTTGAGTCAGCAGACTAATTTTATTCTTACTGTAAGGCTACTTCTTGTATAACACTGCTTGTTCTGTTTGAGGGTTTTGTTTTGGTTTGTTTGTTGGGTTTTTGTTGTTTTTTTTTTTTTTTTAAAGCAAAATACATTTAAGTTCATCCTTTGAAAATCCTGTTTATATGTGGACAACTACATCTCCTATTAGACACTAGCTATGTTTCCTCATTCCTGCTCCACAGTGAATTCAATCTTCCAATTCCATTCAGTCCTGACTCTCCTTGTCAGCAAGAACAAAAACGATGATTTTGGTTTTGTGACCTACATCCTTGTCCTCAAGGATCTGACTCAATTGGAAAGCCAGCAGCTCGTTTCTGAGAGCATGGAAGCTTGTCACAATCCCATGGCACACAACACGCACGTACATACACGGGAACGTTCACGCTCTGCAGAGGAGGATACTCTCCTACCTTTGTGAGGATGGTCTTCCCATAGTTCTTGGTGCTGGTTAAGCCACTGTTCAGATAGATGTCCTTCTTTGCAGTTTGACTATAGTAAGCTACAGAAGTAAGAAATAAACAAATAAAAATTGACAAACATTTTCCTTGGGTTTCAGGGTTTTTTTGGGGGAGAGAGGGATACTTGTTTGGGGAAATGAACAGCTTTATTGTTCTCACAGGCTCACCAGTGAGACCCTGTCCCTTGCCAGTTTTTGGAGTGGGGAATGTTTCAAGCACAGCACAAACAGCTCATGTACTGCAGCAAAGGGGAAAATATAAGAAATTTCCAAGACAATAGCATCTGCCATTCCAGAACTGCTGCAAGATGCGCCCACACAAAGCAGCCCTTGGTCTAGGGTTTGTTCTAGCCAGCTTGTTCACACCAGATAGCTTAGTGACTTTTATCCTTCCCTCCCTTCTTTTTCCAGCTCCAGCCAAGAAAATGGCCATCTATTCTATCCAAAAACCAACAACTAGAGTCCAGGCAAATAACACATCATGCTCCATGGAAGTCGGAGAAGAGGATTAAACACAAGTAACAAAAACTAGCTTTCAACCCAGAACTGGGACAGAAGAAAAAGAAGCCTTGCCTTTAGGACAAATGCCACCATGGCTGTTAGGTCTGGGAGAGCCAACATAAGCCAATCCAAGTGTTCCCATGTCAAAATCTTGATACGTGAAGAGATGAGCAAGGCACACGTGAGCTGCTTTCTCAGCAATATCAAAGCTAAATTGCTTTAAGGAAAAAAAAAAAAACAAACCAAATCTTTGTAAGACACTTTATGGTGCACATTAGAAGCCTATAAATAAGAACATTTATCTAATGAGCCAGACAGGCACCTTCTAGATCCGGTTAAGTCAGAAAAAAGCAGCTGTTTAGCTGTCCTACAGAGCTGTAGAAAATTAAATTAATACCCAAGTACATTGTATGCATTCATTTATATAACTTGTCTATTCATTTCCCCTTTTCACAGAGAGGCAAAAACCAAGTACAATAATTTTATGAAGGTGACAAGACAGCCAGTCTCAGGGCCAGACACATCAGGACTGCCTTTCTTACTCAGGCCACATACTAATACTACTAATTGATGTGTGCTCTATAATTATGCAATGGAGCCCTTTACCATGGGCTACAGGGCACATCAGCTAGTTTGTGTAACATCTACACGTCATGCGAAAGAAGTAGAGGAGTTTCATCTGTTACCACAGAGCAGCTGTATGAATGAGTAATTCTCTGTGAGGGGCACAGTTTTTTAAGGGTTACAACCTACCTCTAGCAGCATTTTCACATCCCAGGCATCTTTCTTATCATCTGGGTAACTTTTTGCCATATTGTAATGCTTTTCTCCAGGTTTTACAATATTTGGCTCATTGTGGATGATAATCTACATTTCAAAAAGGGCAACAACAATGTAGAGGAATTTTGGTCAATTTAGTAGCTACAGAAAAGCTTTCAATGTAATCTTAAATGTCTCAATAGATCTGCAAGGAGAAAAATTCAGACTCAGCATGCTTCTAATGTTAACTTTTCAGCCTCTGCTAGTTAAGATACACCAAATACATCATAAGTAACTACACCAGCCCTTTTACAGGGCAACATCAACAGTTTTCACTGTAACATTCTGCTTTGAGATGCATGTTACTCTATCAAAAAAACCAAATACAACCAGGATTTACATCTAGTATAAATAACCCCTAATCATTTCAGAGTTCTAGCTAACCAAAACATATTTTAAAGGATTGCTACTTTCCCCATAGCCTAGACTTAGTGCATCATGTTCTTTTCCCCTCCCTGCCCAATTTACTCTCCTTCCTTGTTCCTGCAGACCTTTTCCCAGTAAAGGGGCAGCTAGCTTGTACCATTAGTCTCCGTGCTCCACATCACAGCTCTTGCAGTACTCTGAGCTGATGGATTGCTCTTCTTTTTAATGCCCTTTTCCAGATTTCTGTGCACTAACTTTCAGAAGCCATCATATAAATTGAAGTCACTACATCCCCTGTGTCCACCCTAGAGCAGCTTCTACACTATCACATCATGATACCATGATGTCTAAGAGAGTCATTAAAGCTCTTCAGGCAGGATTTGTGTTTTTTCATCTGTGTTTGAGGCCCACTCAGGCTTTGTAAGCTAAGCACTAGTCATAGACACAAACATTAAATGTATGCATAAGAGTATGTCTGACAGAAACAAGAATTCCTCATATTCAGGGAAAAAAAGCACCTTTGAATTGAGATTAAACATGGAAAGATTCCCCCTGAGAAGTCCCATCTCAAACGCTGCAAGGAACTGAAAATGGGCATGCTGTGTCAGATCATTAACGCCACCACTAGCAAGATGCTATTTCAGAGTGGTCCTGACTGGAGTTAATAATACAGGATTTGATTATTTTAGCTCTAATCCAGATAAAATAATCAGAAACCCTGATATCTAAACCATGTTCTTATCCTTTAAATTGGAAACCTTTTGTACAGTTCAGTGAATACCTGCTCTATCTGTATGCCGTACCCATTGAAGGCTCCATTGTCCCAGGAAGTATTTCGGTAGATGTCATCTACTCTGTCTATCAATTCAATCTATGTAGAAAAGAAAAACAAGTTATTTAAGTTCCGAGCTTTCATGTAATAAAGTTCAAGACACTCAGAGAAGCTGCAACATACTTATCTAGAAACACTCACTTCAAATTAAAGTTGAACCTCATGTAACAGACATACTATACTCACTGATCCAAACCCAACAGTACTTGGATCCAGAGAGTATTATCAAATATCCTTGAAAATTTTCCATCATAAAAAAACCAGTACAAACTTTCCCCTTTATCACTTCTGTTTGTGTAGTGGAAGAGTGATAATATTAAGAACAAGACATCTTGGGAAACACTTTGTTCATATACTAGTTTTCCAGGTTTCTTTGAGGGGAAGGGCAGAGGCAGGAATTGTTTTTACTGCTTTGTTTTAGCACAATGCTTAACTAGTTTAACTGACCCCTGAGGCTTGCTTCCCTCTCCCAGCCAAAACCCTATTATTTTCCTTATTATGGTTCAAGCACAAGGTTCCAGAAAGTCTCTCATCAGTGCTCACTATCAATACCTCCCTTTTCAAGCTGTTCTCATCTTCCTAAAAAACGCCTTCTACTAAATATAAACCATCAAACCTGCTCAGAATGAAAAGTGACATTCAGAGCCACTTGATAATAGTTTATGCTTTAGTTTTCCAATCACTGTGTTGTTAACAGTACACATCTACCCAGGAAACACAACAGTTGGTTAGCCTCAGCATATGTCAGATGCTGAGATAATAGCATCTCTGCAAACACACAAACTGAGGCTCCGTTACCTGAGGAATGTAAACATTTCGGGGGACAGAAAGGTCAAAAAGCCAGCAAAGGTAGAACAGAGTGATTAGCACTTCAAAGATTCAGGCTCAGAAAGAGACTCTTGACAAACAACAGACCTCCAAAAGTAGTTTCATTTGTTTTTGTCTCCCATCCCCAAACCCATACTCTCCACTTCTGCTGAAAGGCTGTGGGCAGGCATTCTATTTCACAAAAACTTGTCAGGTAGACAACCCCATTGTACTGGTTTTGGCTGGGTTACTTGGTAACCAGTAGACATGAGAGCCCTCCTTTCCTGAGGATGGCTAAACACCTGCCTGCTGATGGGAAGCAGTAAATTAATTTCTTATTTTGCTTTGCTTGCGTATGCAGCTTTTGCTTTACCTATTAAACTGTTTTTCTCTCAACCCACAAATTGTCTCACCTTTACCCTTCTGATTCTCTCCCCAACCCATCGGGGAGGAGTGAGCAAGCGGCTGGGTGGGGCTGAGCTGCCTGCTGGGGTTAACCCACAACACCCATGTACAACCAAAGGAATTGTTTACCGCGCCTGCTTCTAATTTTGTTGTTCTGGACAGAGGATCCTGGAAGAATTTTGGAAAAAAAAAAAAAATCTATACAAGTTGCTTTTGCCTCTCATATGAGCTTTATACATGCTTGAACTTCAAAGATGCTTGGATCGTTTGCAGTGGATTTCAAAATCCAGGAGATTCTAAAGCTCCAACTGGAAAAAAAAAAGTTTCTTAGGCAGAAAATAGCATAGCCACAAGGAGTATGTGAAGGGAAGGGATTTGTTCATAAGTGAAACTTGAAGACTATTTAACTATAGTATCACCATTATAAAACATCTTAAAAGCATGATTTAGCACTTTCCCAGGTAAAAAGCACACGCAGCCATGAGACATAAATACATTATGTTGTGCAAAAGTAGTATAAGCTGTACGTTCTTTTAACTACTGACTCAGTATTTTTTCCTGCATTTATTCCAGCAAATTGTAACAGAATATATTTACTTACCAAATAGTTTATAGTGGTACTCTCTTCCCCACGGCCCATATACTTGAAAAAACGATGATCGGCCACTACCAACATCTTGCACGTGTTTTTGGAGCTCTCTGGAACAGCTCTTTTCTTCCGATGGATGCTTGCTAATGTGAACATTTTAAATACAATTAAATAAACACTCAGTAAAACTGCCACTGCTGTGTCTATTACCCTTATATAAGAAATGACTGCAAGTTCGGGTGGGTTTTTTTGGGGAAAATGGGGATATTTAGTTTTAGATTTTTTTTTTTTTTTTTTTTTAATAACTGTACTTAAATTTTGTCTTCTTAACAGTCCTCAAACTTGCTGTAAGGAAAGGAACGTATAATAGTGAAATTGAGTTATTCAACAGATTTACCTATAGAGCTTTTATGGTCATCACCTCGGCCTTAACACATCTCCTCCTCCTATTCCTAGTCATTACCCCAACCTCTGCTGACACAGCAAAGGACAGAGGAAAGAGGGACCAAGAACTCTCAAAAACCCATCATAGCTCAAGATGGATTCTTTGAGTGACCACCAAGGCCAAACAGGTCCTGCTGCACAGTGCACAGAAATGCAAAGTTGTTTTAATGTTCGCCTCAGAAAGCGTATCTACATTGCTGCCAGCTATCACAACAAAAACTACTTAGACCTGATGAAATAGCTTCCTTTCCTTGGCCTGCACGTAGGGCCAAACCCTTTCAACAAGCCAGAAAGAAACATGCCCTGAGTGACAGTTTCTTCCTCTCATCAGTTGTTGGGGCTTTTTTGGGTGGCAAATGGGCACGAGGAAAAGTGCTGGTTTTTTCCCCCACCAATGAATTTAAAGAGCTAATAATTAAACTAGAAGCAGCAACAGAGATTATTGCCCAGGTTCTTATCTTACTTGCTGACACAGACAGAATCAAGCATTTGTTTCAAAGATGCTGCTCTCCCAAGGTACAGACACTCACCTTCGTTTTGCTTCCTGTCTTCCAGTCCTTTTGGCAACAGTTCTTCTTCATTTAGCTTTAAATAACCACACACTTTGGGGGACTGCAATCTTGAGAAATCTTTAATATCTTCAGATCTGTAGACCAGCAGTCTTTCATCTTGCACATTATCTACAAATCTCCACAGTGGCTGACAGCACAAGAATAACAGAAATGCAATTAGGAACACAGTGAATGCCAAGACTAAGTCTATATAAGTAAAAAATTATACGTATGTACCATCAAATCTCCACAGCTTTATGTGTACACACACAAATGCATTGGACTACAATAATTTCACCCACAGCAATAGATCTACTGATAAAACGATGTCCCCAAGAAAGCCAACAGAATTCAACTCTTTTATGCTACACAGGCATCCAAAAATCTAAGATCCTCTCAACAGAGCAGTGGCAGCCACCTGGATAAAGCTGTAGAACAGACAGAATTTTTCTTCCCCTCCAGAACATGAGCAAGCTGAGGGGGCATCTCAGGCTCCTCCGCTCCCTCCATAACAGTATGGATACTGGCACAGCCGGGGAGGAGGTGCTTAAACTATGCTAACAAACACACTGACCAGATGTACAGGAGCTGGCAGATAACAGAGAATATCTAAGTGCACAGCAGAATGCCGTCTTCACAGCAGAAGGCAGGCTCTTCAATGTTCAATAGCTACCCAAGTCACTTACAAGCGTGAAAATTTCTCCAAAACCAAAGAAAACAAGAAAACCATGAAATGCCAATGTAAGACACTAATTCCCATAACTGATGCATACTAACCATCTTTTTTCTTTAGTGACATGTCCCTATTATTATCTGTACATAACAGCTACATCAACACCAACAAATATAACATGGACAGGGCCTGTTCTTTAGGCAAGGCCAAGTAGCATAGACTGTCCATATCCACAATGCAGAGCACCTGGGTCTGGGTCTCCTCTGGCCCTTAGGCAGTGCTCTTTCAACTTCAGACAACTATAACTTAGTATACTGTGCTTTCGGATCACAGCAAAAAGGCCCTGAAACGTGAAGGCTGTGCCAGCCCAGCAGCCACATGCCTGTAGCGCAAAACTGAAGGCACATGTTTCACACCCTAGGGCAAGGTGTGAGGGCACCAGGGTTTTATACAAAGGTCCGCAGCCTTTCTGAACGGTACAGGAGGACCATGAAGCAAAGGCAGGCAACGGTGGAGCGGCTTTGTCCGCATTGCCTTTTGGCAACGGTCTCTGGCACACACCACCTCTGACTGCACACAGGCATCATCTCACCCACGGCTGGTTAGGGGCTGAAGCTGACCCACAGATGCTAACAGCTAGGCAGCATGGGCAAGCCAGAGCTTCCACGCCATTACCTGCCTTTATTTAGCTGTACAGACACAGCCAGTGAGAAGCAAGGGGGTTGGCTGCGCTGAGGACTAAGACATGCTTACCTTACTCTGGACCACAAACACAAAAATGCTTTAAATCACAATCAAACAGCTACTATATGCTCTTAATGTAAAACACAAGTACAGTGGTTTGGGTATTCTAATCACATTTTCATACTTTAACGTGATTAGATTTCCCAGGTTTACCCATAATTCTGCATATCCTTGGGTTTGGAGACAATTACAATATCCATATAACACTCAGCCATAATTACTGTTATTCAGCCATTCTAATACAGCTTGTGTCTGGGAATATACTGCACTGAACAACTCATTAAGATAGTCTCTAATTATATATTTGTTGAATATGTTTTTTAAACCAATAGTTTAAAATAACACAAGCAATGAAAATGGTGAAAAACAGAAACAAGGGAGCAAAAAATACCAGATTTTCAAATAAAGCTCTAAGAATGGGAAAAATTCCAAGACGTAACAAAGCCAAAATTTTAGAAAGCTCAACAGACCTTGACTCTGCTCAGAAGGCTGAACAGTTTGTTATTCTAGAGGACACAATCACCACTAATTACTAACGTTATCCATATCTGTTTCTAAAACCCTTTCCTGTTTAAAACATATCTTCTCCCTGATGTATCTAAAACATGCGAATGTCAGAGAATGTCACTCACTAATAAAACTCAACACTTGCAAAAGTCAAATAGGTTTCACATTTCTCTCCCTCCTCCCTACCCACCCCAAAACAAACACTACCACCAAGTCTATTTTGAGCTACAGAGGTGTCACTGTGACTAACTAGAAACACCCACATACCTCAACATTGTATTCTTCTCCATCAGTATTGATTCTCACTGTAAAATCCTCATCCCCAATATGTGCCACAACCTTGGAATTATGCTCTCCTTTAACACAAGCAAGGAAAAAATAAATTAATTCAGCTCTATTTGCATGCACTCCTGCACAGACACTGTTTGTTGGGTTTTTTTAATTGTTTCTAAACTTCATGCCAAATTACCTTCCTCAGTCTCTGAAGAACACTATACTGTCCAGTTTAAAGGAAAAAAAGAAATGAACCAGCACTGCCCCCCAGTCTTAACTTCCTAGTGGTCAGTCATCAAGACTCAGATTTAATTGACAGTTTTGCAGAAAGTGTTGAGATGGCTCTGGGGATTAGTAATGGGACACAGAATATTTCTGCCAACAAAAGCAGCTTGCATCTTACTACTATCAGACAGCAGTTTCATGGCGTCAGCCTGGATTCCAGTGGAAAAGACTTTCACCACATCACACAGGCAACATAAAAATCAAAACAACTTAGCGGAACCATTAGTGCTGGACTGAAGTGGAGCAAGATGCCCTTTCTTCACAGAAAAGTAATCTGCAAAGAATCATCTTAAAGTCTTTTAATATAACAATCTGGGCAACACTGCATCACCACTACCTGGGCTTTATGTTCTGGGACAATGAACATTCAAGGCTTACATTCCACTTGGAATTAAAGCTACCATCATCATTTTAAAACAAAACAAAACAAAAAACCACAAGCTGCTGCTCGAGTAAATTATACCTTTGTGTCCTGCCAAACTAAACAGAAGAGTCCTATCTTAGAGCCTTGGTGCAATAGCTAAAAAAAAAAAAACAAACCAACAAAAAACCCACCACCCACCAAACCTAAAAAACCCCCCAAACCCACCACAAAAACAAAACCAGAAAACCCAAGGGACATAAAAATTAAGTTTACTTGTTTATCCTAACCATATTTGATGAAAACGAGGGCAATACACCATTTACTTTGGCCAAGAGACTCAAAGCTGTGCTTTCTCAGCACTGACACACAGTCTAGTCCATACTAACCAACGACATGTCCGGTAAAAAAGTCTTGCCACTGAACACGATACTTCTTTTCCTTGCCTTCACCATCCACAATTAATGCTTGAAATTTTTCTGAAAAGTGTTCAGCAGTTGCTGTTAAGTATAATTTAAAGTGCCTGTAAAAGAATTTACTTCCATTTATTTTTAAGCAAAGTATACACATAACAGATACATCCAAATCTCCATTTTACTGAGGGTCCAAAAGAAGTTAGAAAGCATTAATTCTGATAAGCAGGCTACAAAAACATATACTGTGTAATTCATAACTGTAAATATTTTTAAAGAGTCAAAGATGTTTAATTAAAAAAATAAAAAATAAACCCCAAAATCCAAAACAGGCACAGTTTGTTCATGACGGACATTCTCCATTTGCTGTCAAACAAAACCAGTTACTGGTAACTATTTAAAGAAAATCAGACCAAGGAATTTGTTCATCTATTTTAAATTAAATTACCTTGAAGTTCTTATTTTATGAAATAATACAGTCAGAAGACCATAAACAGAAATCTGAACTCTGTAGATTTCTATGATATATTGTCACAAAAACTAAAGGCTATCCCAAGCAGTAACTAGAGAACCTTCTCTGGAAGGAGCCTCATCGGCTCTTGGTTTATGTGGGCTTTGGGTCAAAGATTTTTGGTATGCCCCTCTGCAATTATTCTGTAATTATCATTGGCCGTATTGCAACCTCACCATAAAGTCAGGGTGCACAAGGCAGTGCAAAACAGGGACAGCCAGACATTTGATCCCATTAACCTTTTATACTTGGTACTTAAAAATTACCCCCTCCACACATTTAGAGATTAAAAAAATATGCACAACAACTTGCATGACAGTTGTAGTTGTAGATGACAGACAGGGGAAGGCACATGAGAACACAGTAGACAAAGATGTCAGATGAACAAAAATTGATCTACACTTGTTAATACAAAGCATTCTTCTCACCCTGCTCCCCCATTTGAGAGTCACAATTTCAGCACTCAAATACCTGTAAGATGCTTTTCTGACACTCAGTAAAATCCATACAACCTTCATGCCTGCTCTCTTCTACCTCTGCTTCCCCTTTCACCTGTGCTTCTATTTCCCATCTTATGAAAAAAATGATTAAAAGAAGCGTTTTACTGAATGGGAAATTTACACTTAGTAGGGAGAGGATTAAACCTCCATGAAAAAAACACAATAAATCTCTTGGGCAACACACCACACACGCTCCCCAAACTGAAGGCAGAGATTTTCAAGAACCAGAGGACAGTCAAGAAGTATGACAATGTTGCCAGATGAGGTGTAAGTGGGATCCAACCCAATCAGTGGAAGTAATCTACATAAAACTAAAGCCAAGAACAAAGCAAAAGAAATCTTAAATCACTGCCACTTCAGCAGAGTAATACAATGCAACTTATTTTTCTGTTTCCTCTGAGCCTCTCTGAAGTCATATAACCACTAACTTAGAACTGGCCGGTCATGACAGAAAACAAGATAACTATTTCTGGGTTTGGAACTGTGCATTATTCATTACAAACTGAAGGAAAATATTATGCTATTTCATTGCTGATGATTTAATTACCTTTGCAGGGCTGAAAAACTTAAGAGCCTCTCTACATGTGTCTCAGGCTGGAGGTCCCTCTTCTTCAGTGAGTGTTGCTGGATGCTAGACTGAGAAAGGATGTCGTAGTCTGAAAGCATGGACTCAACTGTGTCTGGAAGAGCAACAAGGAAAGTTTTGGTTTCAAGAGACACTCTCTTTCACAAATGCACACATAAACCAGCAAAACAGAGCCTCCAATTTCAACAGCAAGACCACAGTTTGCTCTAATTTTAGGATAACTATTGTACATTTCTGTAAAGGTACATTTTGTGTAGGTAAGTAGAAATCATAGTGTGAGGCAAGACACAACTCTGAGAGAGGCAAAGTATTTAGTTCACTTCTTATAGCAATTTTTGAGCTACCAACCTATCATTTTTACTGCCACAGCTGTGCAGAGCTAATGCCCTCCCTGGCTACCCTCTGGAAACTAAATGGGGGAGAACATCCCCATTTCTCTGGAGTGAATCACTCTCCTCACCTGCTGGTCCTCATCCGAGTCTAAGGAAGAAAATAATTTAACCTAGGAAACTTCTACCAAATTCACTACAGATCAGGACTGCATTTATTGCCTTTCTGTCCAACAGTAGCCAGAAAACAGGTGTCTGTGTAGCATAATCAATCAGAAATAACTAACAAGGCACCTCATATGAGGCACCTCCAGGTACCCTGGTTTCCCAGTACCTTACCACCACACAAAACTCCTTTGATTTCCCTACTCAGAACATAAGAACTTATTCAGAGGAGGGAGACCAAGGGCCCGAACCCCTGTGGGGAACAGCACACAAATTACAAATTCAGGTCAATATTCTGCATATGCTTCCACCATTAACAAGCGCATAATGCTGGCTGCCAACGGTATCTGACTCTTGCTGATAAAGCCTCCTGCTGCTTGGTAAGCCATCCCTTCGCCGGGAGCACCCACCCACGCTCCTCCTCTCTGGAGCACCCACCAGCTGGCGAGGCACCTGACAACCACCTTCACTTCCACCAGCGCCAATCGATTCATTTGCTCTTTACAGCCTTAAACAGAGGCCCTTATTCCCACATCACTGTCTTCCTTCTCTGCCAGAGGTGTTCACTCTTTTCACTGAACCAAATGAGGAGTCAGCCATGTTTTACAAGAAGCAGAAGTGCTCATCCAGTCATTCTTCACTAAAAAAAATTCCCATTTTTTCCCCTCCATTTCCAGCTGTGCTTCTAAACCAGACATGATAGCTACCAAAGTGGGTTTTTATTAACGAAGATGGCCTTTCCACTTCTTCAGAGCCCCCGATCACCAGCTTACACCACTCGGCCAAGTAACCTCACACGTTTTATTGGACTTTTAAGTAAGCAGCACCACGAGGAAGCCGCATTTTACTGGTTCTTGTGTAACAAGCCAAGATGGCCAACTTGAAATCCAGATTGATATAGCTCCTGAAATTTATTTTTTTTTAAACTTGACACTCAGTACCATCATTTATCCCCAAATACATGCCTCTAAAACCCAAGAAAACCTTTAAGAATGGGCATGTAATCTGGGCCAAGGCAAGCACCTCACTTTTTCTTTTGCGAGGGGGCGGGTGGGAAGAATTAACCACCAGTGTATGTGCACACATATGCTTGTGTACACTGGAAGCGAGGGAGCTGCAGAAACAAAGATGACCCTCACAGCCCTCTTGGCCCTGCACCAGACCTACTATCAAAGTGACACAGCTGCCTTCTCGTGCAGCAGAAGCCACCGAGGAGCAGCGGCTCCCAGGCTTCTCCCTCCCCTGCTGTTGAGCAACACAGGAAGGGCAGTGCAGTTGCAATTTCCTGATTTCTGTTTACAACCCACAGGTTGAGAGCACCTGCAATCGATTACCATGCATTTCGGGTTATATGCAAAGGCAAGTTTCCAACACCTTCATGTTGTGTTTTTTTTCCCCTTATGGGCGCAGTTGCAGCATGCCAGGCAGTGCCTTCATCGTTAGCTTGCCACAGGCTGCAGAGCTGGTTCACTAGAGCCACGCAGTGAGCAAATACCTAAAAAAATCCCCTCCCCAATCCCTTTTCTTTAAAAAGTCTATTATCATTCATTGCTTATGGTCTGGCACCTGCCTTCACCCAGAACCACCTGGGAGGAGGATAGGGACAGGCAGGGAAAATCAATTCTGAAAAAAAGCCTCATTAAACTGTCTAGTCCTAAATTCTTTTAATTAAACCTGAGATTCTTTCAACACACTCGGCCAGAGCAGACCCCTCAATTACAGTGAATGTTGACATAAAGGATACCAAACATCGGTTTGTGATACAGAGCAAGTGTGTGGTATGTGGGCCACGAAGCAAGAGAGGTGTGGTACCAGAGCTGTGCTGCTGGGGACTGACACAGTGACTTGCCAAGCACAAGGTCTGCCTGAGAGGCACAACCCCAGCTGCAAAATACTACTCTTTCTGCCCTTTTCCACCTCTGCCTGCAAAGTACAGCCCAGAACCAGGGGAAGGTCATGCCAAAGAGCAAGATGCAGCTGCCACTATGGCCAGACAAAATGTCTCAGTTTCATGGCAAGAGAACTGAGAAGTCTGCTAAAGAAATTAGGTTTTTTTATTTGGTAGGCAAGGAGAACTTCAGAAGTCCTGCTCCACCTCAGCACACACAAATACCCTTCTGGAAATGTCTCACAGAGACAGGGGAAGGGTAGTAAGAACAAGACCTACAGAGTTGATGAAGATGAGTAAGATGATTGTTAAAGTAACAAATGAAACCCAGGACACTCCTAGTTCCTGTTACCCTGAAACAAGAATGCACTTGTTCGTATTTCCTCTTACCCTTCCTAAATTTGTTTGCTTCTAATTTTACTTGCGACACGAGTAGACTTAAGACATGCTGCTGCTAGACATAAATCCATGAACTAATTCAGGTGTCAGACAGATGTGGAAAAAATATATTGGTAACACACTCAAACCAAAATTTTTCTGTAAAATTTTCATACTGTGAAAAGAATCCATGGTCATGGCTTATTGAAAATGAAAGATGAAGTGTCGTTATTTTAAACAAAATACAGAGCTGTACAGAGTCCAACTGTACAGCAGTCTGTGGATGGAAGCCACAGCAAGCATATACTTGACTACTTTTTATTCAAGTTTAATAATCTTTCTGGCATTCCTTCCTCATTATCTTCACTATGGTCCAAGAGTCATTTCCCACGGGCTTCAACGGCACCGAGCTGACTCAGGTTTTCCCAAACCACTTTCCTGCGGTTCCTTCCCTTCCACCCCCTCTTAGATTTCTGCATTCCTCTCTTTTTGGAGATGGACACCTTAATTTCATCCTGATATCCCACATATTTATTTATTTATGATTGCCAGCCTTCACCTCATTCCACCTTCTCTCCTGGGATGGGGGGGGGGGGGGGGGGGGGGGGCAGACACGGGATGACCTTCCCAGAACATACACATCTCAGGTATATAAAAGAAACAGGGAAGGAACATCAGTGACAAAGACAATACTCCAAAGTTCTCACGAAGAAATCCACAACAGTGACTTCTCCTCTGCCCCCAACTTTGAACTCACTAATTGTTTCCTCTTTTTCTTTCACCTCGTTTCAAGCCTAAAAGCCTACTGCCACTAGACTTTGCAACTTAACACAGGAAAGTATCTTTTAAATAAATTATGGGCCAGTATGCATTGCAGCAGGCTACTCCAGCAGCAAAGAGATCAAGAATGTGCTGAACAACAGCTTAGCTCACTGAGTTGGAGGCCACTGCATATATTTCAAAAGAAGAGGTTTCTCTTCAAGTGCTCAGCTACCAATTCAAATACCAATGGCATCCTTCTCCAACCAGCTCAGCTTTCATAAGCAGAACAGTAAATTCCCATGATCTCATGCCCAACCTATTGCCCAGAAAGCAACAAGTAAATGTGGCAAGTCAGCCATTTCATAAGCATTCTTTTGCACTGCATTATTTACAGAAAGGTTAATCTTATCTAGAAGCATGAAGTTTTAACCCAGAAGATATAATTAATATTTTAAAAAACTCTCTTCACAATTATCCCATGATAATGTCTCTACTTAAAACACAAGATCCAACAATATTTAAAAAAACATTACTTTCAGGATTTAAAAACGACCACAAGAGCATCAGAGGGGTTTGCAGGAATGATTGCAGTTATTTCTCCAACCACCCCAAGGGGAATAAAAGCAGAAATAAATCTCCTGTCAAAAGGCACTGGAATGGGATGACAAGCCTACAGAGAGTAGTCCTGGAACAAGCACAGCAAACACACTTGGAGAGGATTTTGCAGTGTGACTGTTAAATCACTGGCATATCCAAGACTGAAAAAAGGGCTCCAGCCTGTATTTTGCATGACACTCGTCAACTACCACCCAGGTACTGATCTCGAGCTGATTTCCAATGGGTATCAAACACCTATCAAAAGCTTGTGAGCAGCTAACTAATAACAATTTTTCTGATTCAGCTGGGGAGTGACTGAATGGTTGAAGGGCTCCATATTCTTTATTGTTACTATTTATTTTTTATTCTCCAAATTATGCTCTTCTTCCTACATTAAAATATTTTAAAGTAACCAAATAAAGTAACTTCAAATATAATTCACAGCCTCAGTCAGAATTTGTACCAGGAAACACAGACTGGAGTCTTTCCAGCCTTAACCATATGAGCTAAAGCAGGTCTCCACCACCCTACATAGAACAGCTGCCCTCGTGCTTGTGGTAACAGCCGGTTACTGGCTGCAATATAGTGGGATCGTTTGACTGGAGCACCATGCCAGGGAGTGCTAATGGAGAAGGCCAATATATTCATATCTCAACCAGGCACACAAACGGTCTTCACCAGGCAGGAGGTGATGCAGTCATGCCTAAATGTTTATGGGTACCTTCCCTTAACAGTTTACACTGCTTTTAGGAGACTGTTGATGAAGAGGATGTGTTGAGAAGATCCATCTGTGGGAAAGCTGCTCCGTAACAGCTCATTACACATGCTGCTACAACTCTCTCCAGTGCATCTGGTACGGAGCCATTGCCAAAGACAGAAAACAAAGCGAACTGAAACACTTATCCCATGTGAAACAGCCCATGCTTTTAACAGTTTAGATAAATCATGTTTACTTGTTTCCACTGCATAAAGAGGGGCTGCTGTTTTGCTCATCGAGTATACATGAACAGAAGAACTTGTGTGAGAAACGGGTTCAAAGCAAGAACCAAATGTACGTCAGCCTGCTTATAAACCATAACAGGATAGAGGTTTACACTCTGTTTAAACACATTTCTAGACAAACCTGTCATTAAGAATGGCCAGCCATGTCAGCATTGCTGAATGTTTTAAAAGGCATGTTTTTGACTCGATCCCAACTGCATGAAACTTGCTAAACCACGTGATGAAAACAAGGTGCCTGAATTCAGTTAGTCACCAGCACAGCACAGACAAAGCCTCAGGGTATGGTTACACAGACCTCGCACTGGGAGGTAAGGTAGGCTGCTGATTTACCGTCTACCAGCTACTCCACAGGATACTTTTCCTGCAGTTACACCGGTTAAACTACTCTCTACTTACCACAAATTCAGAAGTGTCCAGTGATGGATACCATGGAAAAGCTAACAACTTACAAAACACCCTTTAGTTCATCTCAGGAAAAAATTTGTTCATATAGCTGCACCCTTATACTACTCCAAAGTTTTTTCCCTACGGTAAAATAGACATCTGTTTCTAGACAGTGCGAATATTTCCTTAAGGGTGCAAATTCTGTTTAGCAGAAGCCATACAGATAATTAAACTGCTATTTCTGGTGGGTTTGAATACAGCTGAATACCCCCAATGGCTCTTACATGTTACCTCACACGCTTCTGACCTTGCAAATTTTCTCCTTCACTAAACACATCTTAAATAGGGACCAGCGAGGAACAAAATTTATTCTGTTGGATCTACTTGATTAATAACTCAGTCTGTCCTACTAGTGAAAGCAGAAGGCACTTTTTGGAGAAAAAAAAAAAAAAGAATGCAATATCCTGCTCAAATACTGACGTTATAAAAAATAAGGAAGCCCACTGAATTATCATCCTCATATTCAAAGTGAAACAAGGGCAATACAGCTGTCTCATCTTAAAATTAGAACAGCATCATATGACTCGATGCTCAAAAAAACCCCAAAACTCAAAAATCACATGCTTTCACATATCCTGCAGACAAGAACAGCCAAGTCACAGGATGTAGCGTTCTCTGGAAACATCATTTGTCTGGCTCTCCAAAAACTGTCAGCCTCACTACTGTGCTTAGATACCACATCACAAAATCCTGCTGTGTCACAAAGTAAGTTTGAGTGGAGCTGATTCTAGGTAAAGACTAATTACTGTCTGGACTACGCTTGTGAGATCAACCTCTTCTCCCCATCTGACTGCATCTCTTCTTGCAGATACGACTTTGGACTCACTCAGACACAACCTTCCAAAATTCAAGGCACACCACAGGTACTGAGGGGCAGAACTTCATGATTTCTGTAACAATCTGAAAAGGTGAGAAAGGAAACCAAGGAATGCAAGGGATACCATGTTCTTGTTCAACACCTCAGTAATTACAGATCAACATCAAGTGGGTGGCAGCTGTAGGTGCCTCCCTGCATAACAGAGCCCCCTTCCCTTCCCACCCCTCAGTCCATGTACCTAAGTAGGTTAAAAATGCAGGTATCAAGGAGGGAAAAAAAGTACAAACAATGCATATTAAGAGCAGTACAGGAAGACAAGGATGGATACTGTGAAGAGATGCAGGGCACAAGCGACATAAATATGAGCAGTATGGTCGCATACATCTGCAAGAATAAGACACCAGGAAGACCATCAGAACCATTGAGGGGGTTGCAGGATATCCCCAAAACAAGCAAGTTTGAGTGTGGCATATGAAATCCGTAGAACAGGACAGCAGGATGTACTGCTCTTTGTTAAAGAAACCTGGCTCTTGGTTAACCTTTTATTACACACAGCAAAGGACTTCCCTTGATCAGTCTGGGAAACAGGCAAACTCGGACTCCTGCAGTTTATAAAAAAGCTGGGGGAAAAAAAAGTCAGCCTGTTTATAACAGAAGTTAAATATAAACTTCTATCTCAAAAATAAATCTCTACTGACTACTAAACACATAATTAAATCCTGGTGTAATGTTAGAGTGCAATCAGGAGAACTCTGCACTGAAGAGCTGGCTGGCTGTGCTTCCTTGCTCAGCCCTTCCAGCTGCACAGCAGAAAGCCATGCTGGGGCTTCTGCACACACACAAAAAAATTCCAGGGTAGCAGAAGCATGAAAATGGGATGAGTCACTGCTGCTATCAGCAATGAACAGTAGCAGGGAAGTTATCAGTTTTTACAGTGGGGGGGAAAGAAAAATAAAACTACCCCAAATCTTAAATGCAAACAAGAATTTTACTTCTTGGCTGCCTAGAAGTCAAACCAAATCAGCACTACTGAAAACCAAACTCACACTGAGCACTTGATTATGTTCCTATTACAAAAATCTTGCAATATTAAGGGTAATTCTTAATAATTAGAATTTAATCTAGTGTTGACATTCTTCACTTTGTTGACTTTGAGTACTTCTCTCAGGAATTATACTTTTATCACTTTTTTTTTTCCAGTTGGAAATGGAAACGTTGACTGATTCACAGGAACAAAAGAAAACAAACCCAATAAAAGTACTTTAAAACCTTAATATTAAGTACCTCCACAGAACAGATTGCCAATCCACAACACAGAAATCACACTGATAATTTGCATTCAATAAGGCCATGTCTACATGAAGCATTTGCTGTTCATATGGAGACAAAGTGTACAGAAAACTGTATCTTTATCACTTAGCCTGTAACACCACCTATGGAAACACTGCATCGACAAATTCCTGCAGTGATCTTGAAATAATCCCGCAGCATCCCAGGCAGCTATCACACACTGCAAGATACTGCTATTAGGCTGCATGTTCTTGGATTCTCCTCCACATGGTGCATGGTAAGATACACACCCAACCTTCAGCTTGTGGAGTGAAACTGCAAAACTGGCTCAATCCAAAATAGTCATTTTGCTTCAAAGGATGTTAAAATGGGACAAGAAACAGTAACAAAAATGGCAGACTATGGTAGGGAAATTAGTTACTTGGGCCTTACCGAGGTCTTGCCTTAGTCTCCAACAGATGCTTCAGCCCAGAAGGACGAATTTTAATCTTGCGTAAGGATTTTGTCACTAATTATCTCACTGCATGCTCTCGACACTGAGCTAAACTTCCACCCCCTTAACTCTTTGTCAGTTGGTTACACTTCTGGCCTTACGGACTTCCTGCGTTTTGTCACACTAAGTGTGAAGTAGAATTCAAAACTGACTGCGGATGATTTTACGCTGCCCTCTGCATCACTCAGCTCCCCCAGTTTATTCAACACCACTACCATTTGGTTTTTTCACTCAAATTGTAAATTCTAGTCTTTTAATGTGTATTACATAGGTTCGTACCAAACCATTTATAATGGGTCATTTCTTCTGCTCATGCAGTTCGTTTTGAGTTCTACGTGGCATTTGAGCAGTGTGGAGAAAAAACAATTCAAGCCCAGCTTACCTGCCTCAGATTTTATTAGTGCAATATAGCAGGTAGAAAAAGACTAGCAGTGAGAGATTCAAAGAATATCATCTGCCCAGGATAGGAACAGCTATCTTATTTAATTCCCTGCTTAGCTTATGATAAAAAAGATCTCATTCAAAACAGGTAACAGTAGAGTAAGACACATTTTACATACAGACTCTATTCTCGGCAATCCCAGATACATGCTCCTTCATAGCAGGACACTACTAATATCACTGTGTTGTAAAACAGATTCAAGCAGTTCTTTAGATATATTCAACAGCACTGAAGCTGGGTATTTGCATTGTTCTTCTTTTCAGGTATATTAAGCCCCATTATCATTCAGATATGTCTGAGCTCCATGACAAACAGCATTAATATTTAATAGTTATAAAAGGTTATCTTCAGAGATAAATGACAATGGAGAGAAAAATGTTAAAAGAGTTGACCTTAATTTTTCAGAGGTAAAACTATAATGAGCTTAATTTTTCAGAGGCAAAACCATAACAGTTATTGTATTGACTAGTAGAGTCACACTTCTCCCAGAAATTAATCCCTGCTGTCAACGTTATTAAAAAGAGCACTGCTTCCAGATTATCTAAAGGCAACAAACTGAGGCGGATACCATCCTACCTTCATCCCTCATCTTGAGCACAACCACTACCACCCCACAACACACAGGGCAGGTACTTGGACAGTCATGCCGTGAGCTAGTCCAGGGAGCGAACTCCACAAACGGAAAACACCCGAACACAGACACCCTACCCCTTACCGATAAAACCAAAACGATTAGCTTCCAGGCAGCTTAGCTCCATGAATGTGCTCACAGGAATGGGGAAGGGATCAGAAAGCTGAGGCCAGGATTGTGGCAGTCCCAATCTAGATCAGTTTAGACTGCTGGAACACCACACCCTAAGATTACTTCAGCTCAAAAATGCTGGGAAAGGACCCGTGTCTTTTTATCTACTTATTCCATTCTTTGTCAAATTCTGTTTTTCACTGTATAATCATTTTTTTCCTCTCTGAAAACCTGAAATTTTAGAGAAACAAGCAAGAAAGTTCTTAATAGAAACCACAAAATGATAATCCTTGAAACTTCCTTAAAGATACTGCTCTCCAGAAATCTGATTTCGGTTCACAAAACTCAAGCTCTGTGGTTAAACAGAGCTCTCAAAATAGCAAAGCTGAAGTTATTAGAAGGAAAAGATGGTATTTCAGAAAACCAAGCTGTGTGTAAGATGAGGACAACAGAACTCCAGCAAAAGATCATAAACCCACAGTAAAGTAGGCAAAGATATTCTGAAGAGTAGCTTGTAAAAAGCATAAAGCTAATACTTGAAATAGCTTTTATTATATCAAAAGAAACAACCCAGCCAAATAATCAAAGGGACTTGTAAAACAAGTAAGCTGCAAAGATGACTCCATGAACAGATGCTAAAGGTAGTACCAAAAAGTAAGAGACTAACTGACCTTAGCATTCACTGCAGAGGTGAGTAAGGTCCCCAAAAGCTTGTCTTGATAGGATAATCTAAAGACCTGCCTCCAGTTAAACTCAAGAAAAGGGTCTTTAGAACAAACCAACAAAATAAGCATTAAGTCAACAGGACATGAATGTATTGACCCAAGAGTTATAAAGCACAGAAAAAATGAAACTGGTCAACTACTAATCCTGGTATGCAAGTACAGTGCCACTGGTCTTGCTGCAGGTGGCCTGAAAGGTGGTAAGTGCAGGACCAATTTCCACCCGAGGTATTATCTAGGGGCCTAATCAACAAATGCACTCAACTTCCTCACCTGACAAACAGGTAATAATAACAAACTGTGAATTACTAGACCTGTGGCTAACCAAGACACTAGGGAAGTAGTGCCTCATATATATATTAGCATTCTGAAAGGATAAAATGTGCCGATAAATGTAACACAGTGGAGCACACCTGGATTTTTCAAGCTCCCTCACAAAATGCTTTTATGTATTTAGTTTACTGAATGACAGAACAACAAAATGCTTGATGACATTCAATGTGTGTGAAATAACACACAAGAAAAAAAATCCTCACTATATCTGAGCAGCAAAGTATTTCAGCATAGTTATTACCACTCAAAAATTTTAAAAGGAAAAAAAAAAAGAGATCTTGGAATAACTATTAGACAACAAAAAAAAAGGCCAAAAAACTACTCAGAAAGAAAACAAAACCAAAAGCATTCATCACTATAAAACCACGGTACCTTTGTATCACAAATACTGCCTGCAGTCCTGCTCATACACCGCAAATAAATAAAAATTAAAATCTAATACAAAAAAAACCTGTATAGACAAAAGTAACAAAGACCAATAAAGTCATTTTTTCCCCATACTAAGAATTATTATACAGACTAAGATTTTCCCACTCAAAAAAAAAAAAGAGAGAAATTACAAAGGAGAAAAATTACATAGGTCTGTAAGTCCTAAGGGTCTGAAGAAAATGAGTAATTCTTCCATATTGACCATTTCTGACAACAAAAATGGCCAATGTTTAGAAACAGAAGAAAAGTTTTTCCTCCATGCAGTATCTGATAAAATTGAAGAGCTCATAGTCCAGGCACGGTGGTACGGAGGCCAAGAATACAAAAGCTATCAGATAAAGATTATACAAATCATAGCAGATAGGTCCTCTAGAAGGCTTAAAAAATCTGACAGCCCAAGATGCAACCTCTGTTTGAGGAGCTCCCTGACCTCCCTGATGTTGAAAGGACATGCTGTGTTTGTTCTGCTTCTGTTACACTTCCTGGAGCATCCACCACTGACCAAACCCTATCCTTCCCAGCTTCCTGCAGTCACCAACTGCTGAGGTCTGCACAGAACCACAAGTCCACCTCAGGTGCAGGAGAGGAGGACAGAGGCGCAGCCCAGATGCCTGTTGGGAAATCTGCCGAGAGATCTAAGCAAAGAAGGGGGACTTGAAGCAGTCACCACAGGCCACATCAACTGGAGACAGGACATCTATCTGACTGGGCAAGACACGACCACCACCTCTTACAAGAGCTCATCTGCCATTTCACTGATAAGCTTTTGCTCATCGAACAGAAGTTTGCAACTTCTTCACTCCAAAGTAAAAGTTTAGATGCAAAATTAAGTTTACGGAAGTTAAATAAAGCAGCGGTTCTCCTCCGTGTTAAGCTTTCTAGAAGTCACATTAAGCTCCAATAGCTTCAGGCTCTCTCTGCAACGGTGACTCTCCAACCAGAACTATGAAGGGAAGCCATTTATATCATTATCCTGCCTTAACATAACGCAAACTCCTGTGAGGAAAACCCTTTAGCAGACCTCAAGTGTAAGACAGAGCGGTCTCGTCACCCCGCTGCAGAGAGCGATGACCCCCAAACGCTGCCCATCAGTGATGCCTTCAGCTGAAGGGGGCCACCGCCACCCCGGGAGGGGACGGGGCCTGCACCGTCTCCAGGGTCCCCAGCGCACACCCACCCGCCCGCCGGCGGGCAGGGGAGCAGGCCGCGGCCTCGCCCACCGCCTCGGGCCGGCCTTCAGGCGGGCCATCCGCCAGGCCGGAGGGTCCCCAGCTCCATCCCGGGCCCCAGGCTCCTCTCCCCATTCCCCCCCACCGCCACCCCTTCGCAGAGGTGCGTGTGCCCCCCCCCCCGCCTCATGGAGGTGGTCTCTCCCCCACCCCACACATTACCCCATCGCTACCCCGAGGAGAGGTGGGTGTGCCCCTCTCCCCCTGCCCCGCAGCAGCGGTCTCTCCCCAGTTCCCCCCCCACATCCCCCTCGGTGGTCTCGACCTCACCCCACTGCTACCTCTCGGTAGCTGGAAGCCCCTCTCCTATGCCCGCTCCTCGGGAGTTGTCTCTCCCCACCACCCCCCCCCCCCCGCCCCTAGAAGGTGGTCTCTCCCCACCACCGCCCCCCCGCCCCTAGAAGGTGGTCTCTCCCCACCACCGCCCCCCCCGCCCCTAGAAGGTGGTCTCTCCCCACCCCACGCACCCCACAGCTACCCCTCGGCAGAGGCGAGCGTGCCCCTCTCCCCCCGCCCCGCAGCAGTGGTCTCTCCCGCACACCCCCTCCCGCGGCTGCCGTGGTCCCGCCCTGCCCCTTACCGTAGCGCAGCCGGTGCGGCGGGCGCCCCAGCGCCTCCAGCCCGCCCGGCCCCCACAGCAGCACCAGGGCAGGGACCAGCCACAGTCGGAGCCTCATGGTCCGGGCGCGGCTCCCTCCTGCTCCGTCCGTCCGCTCGTTCACATCCGGTCGGGGAAACTTCGTCCTCCGCCCGCCCCGCGGCCCCTCACGCCGCGCCGGGCCCGCCGCCCTCCTGGGCCCGCACCCGGAAGCGCGGCGGCTGCCCGCGGAGCATTATGGGTGCGGGCGGGGCCGCCATTTTAGGCGGCGGGGGCGGGCGCTGAGGGGAGGCGAGGCCGGCCGGGGGCCTGGCTGCTCCGCGACGGCCGGGGAGGCGGCCCGCCCTCGGGGCGGTGCGAGGGGTGTCTCCGCGGCTGCTCGCTTCAGCGGCGGCGGCGCTGTGAGGGCTTGAGGCGCTGGGTGCAGCATTCCTCCCCCCCCGGGGCACTCGCTCGCTCAGAGCATCCTCAGCACGGTGCCCTTACCGGTCTCCTGGAGGGGGAACAGGCCTCCCGTCTGCCCCCCCCCCGGAAAGGGAGGGGGGGCCGTGTTTCTGCAGCCCCTCTTTGGGGTGACCGCCACCGCCGCCTTTGGTGCAGGCCCGCCCTGGGCAGGACTCCAGCGCTCTCGCGTCTTCTCACGTGCACAGCGATGTCCCCCATACAGTGGTGTGTGCAACTCACAGAAGGTAGTTTCTTCTCAGTCCATGCGAGTGACTTTACTGGCTGACTTTACTAGGTCTTGTGTAGTTTTCTTAGCACGACTGAGGATTGTGGCACTTGGTACAAATCATGAGTGATGGGTCTGTGAGTCAGCTGTTGCCAAACAGCACACCTTATTGCGATTAAACCCAGGAAGACATACTTGAGTTACAGCTGTGCTGTAGTGTGCTAGTTAATGTTTTCTGGAATTAGCTTGATCTCTTATCTATTTGCAGATGCCTCTAGCAGCAATGATTGCAAGTGATGTACTCAGCAAAAATGGAGAAAAAACATCACCATTGCACGTACTGCTTTTTGCCACACTGATCGTTAGTTAATTTGAAATACTTAAATAGCTATAGCGTGAATAAAATTCAATTTTTCATAAGAACAAAGGACAGACATAGTGCTTAAACTAAGAGTGTATATCTCCCAGTTTCTTGTCTCTGAAGATGGGAAGATTATAAGAGGCCAAACTGCTGGTGAAGCTTCCGGTGGGTCCACTTTGAATTTCCAACAATTTGCATCTACTGACTCCCTAAGTCAGAGGTCATGTCTTCTTCCTTAGCAGCTCTCAATGCATGTCCTCCAGACATTTGTCCGGTTGACCCTCTACTGCTTGTAAACCTGTAGCATCCATAACATCCTGCTGGTAGGGAGTTCCACAGTGTAATTGTATGTATGAAGAACCACTTTCTTTGCTCTCAACTTGACATTTCATGATGCCGTTTGATGACCCCTGCTTCTTGCTTTGGAAAGAGCAGTAAACAATTTTGCTTCCTCTATGCCAGTCATCACTTTATAGCTTCTATGAGATCCCCTTTCAGTTTGGCAAGGCTTCTCTTGCAGACTGACAAGTCCAAGTGAAATATAGTTGTTCTTTCAACGAAAGGTGTTTGTTGCTACTCTGTGAGCTTTACCAGTTCTACTGTTCCTGTTTGTGGTGGTAGGACTGGAACTGCATACAGTGGATTTATAAAGTGGCACAATATTCCCTGTCTTGTTCTCAATATTGTTCCTAAATATCCCTAACATTCAATGTGCTGTTGATCTCCACTGAGCTGACGTTGAGCTGACGTTGTCCTACAAGTAACATTCAGTTTCTGAGATCTCACTCCTGAAATGTAATGGTCAGTTCAGACACCGTTATTCTACATGTAATGTAGAACTGTGTTTTCCCCACATGCATTACTTTGCATCTATCTGTATTCACAATCATCTATCATTTTACTGCCAGTCACCAAAGACTCAATTCAGTTGCCCATATGAAGGAGTCTAGTGTTATTTCAGATGACACAAGGGTGTCTTACTGAGGCTTCAGAAGAGCATGGGTCTCCGTTAGGTCCTGTGCCAGAACCATTAAGATGTCTCCCATATCGTAGAGCATGAGTGTGGGTAATTGAGCCCCGAGTATTGAAAGGTCTTTCTGCAATTCTTCTCAGCCACATATTTTCTTTCCTTCCATGAATAACACAGTATCATCAGCAAGCTTTGTCTCGTCATTCCTCACCTCCTTATTCAAATTATTTATCAATAAGCACAGAGATGTGAAGGTTCATTAGTGACTTCCACTGTGAAAACTGACCATTTACTCTTAGTCTTTTAACCACATTTTAATCCAAGCAGGGATCTTCTCTCTTATCCCATGGGTGCTTAGTCTCCTTAAGAGCCTTTGGCCAAAAAGTCTTGAAAGTCTTTCAGAAATCTCAGCAAACTGGATCTCTCCAATCCCTCTTATCCAAGTGCTTGCTGACACATTCAGAAAATTTCTTACCGAGTTTATAAGGCAAGACTTCTCTTTGCAAAAACAGTGTTGACAAAACCCATGTTGACCTTTCCCTAGTAAATCATACATGTCCATGTATGCACTAATTCTAGTTGCTACTGGTCTGTGCAGAACAGGTGTCAGTTTTCGTGGTCGGTAGTTCTCCAGCTTTCCCCTAGAAACATTTTTATAAATAATGCAACATTTGATACAATCCACTCCTTAGATGCCAAGAAAGTTTTAAGCAAGAATTTACACCACAGTTAGGATTTCAGTTATTGCATCCTCGAGTTTTTTGGATGAACAGAGAGAATCTGTTGAGAATCTGTTACTGTTCATTTTGTCTACTCTTAATTCATGAACCTTGTTTTAAGTTAACATCTGAGTTTGAAACAGATCGGAGAGAAGGACGATGGTGAAGTGTTCCAGCAGAGGAACACAAACACAGGAAGTTCTCTTGGGTTTTCCATTATGGCCTTATCATCTCCAAGTGCTGCTTTTATGCCCAGTTCAGTTAGTTGGTTTCAGAACCTAGCAAGCTTTTGGCACTTGAAACAATAAGATTATTGAAATCCTTTCAAATCTTCTTGAAAAGCATTTATTATTAAGTTTTATACATTTTATCACTCTTTCCTCTGATGGCATTCATGAGACCTATTGTAACCCTCTGAGGCTTTTTTTTTTCCCAATTGAAAAGTCTTATTTTGGTTAGTGTTCCCTTGTGCGGAATTATTTCATATTTGTGTTTATTCTAGTTACCTCTTTCTGTATTTTTTTAGATATAGTATACCTGTTCTGAAGCATATAATATATCCTTTTCCTCTGCTCATGTCTTAATTCTAGTGACTTTCCTATTTTTTGACCTCCGCTGAGTACAGAGTTGAGGTGTCAGGTAGTTGATGCTCCACCAGCTTTCCAAGATCTCTTTCCAAAGTAGTAACTACTAAACAAGTGCTCATTATTGTGAGTATTTGGTGAAGGTTATACTTGGCATTTATAAACTTCAATTTTCATTTGCCTTTTTATCAGATGTCATTTAATATTGCAGGATCTTTCCGCAACTCTTAGAATCAACTTTAGATGGAGCTTTTTGGAATAGTTGTGTTTTATCTGCAAACTTTCTGTATTTTCAGATTGTATATTAAACTGTAGAGGTCCCAGTACAGATGCATTTTTTTATCGATGAGTGGACTTTCTTATCTCTCACTATTTTGTAACTTGTAAAGCAAGATACAGAAAGCCAGGTAAAAGGTTTCTTTTTCTGTTATCACTTGAATTTTCCCACTGAATATGTTTTTTCTTCCATTTACTTCTTATCTCACAAGGACACCTTAACAATAAAAGTTGATTGCTTGTAAATATTTTTAGGGTTACAGACTGTTTGTGATCTGCATTTTGACAGAGCCCATCACAGTGGAATTGTTAGATTAAGGTGCTTCGACAATATAATAGCAAAACAGTAAACAGTAATTAGGAAAAGTGTAATTGATTTAGCATTATTGTTTATTAGACATTACTAAAAAGAATTTATTTTGTATCAGTAGGTTAGTTTGATGGCATGTGGTGGTCTGGGAGTGATTTTTTTGTTTTTTATTTGTTTATACAAACATACCTTCTTGTGTCCAGTACAAGAACACCTTGGGAGTGTGTTGATACTCAGTATTGACAGAAATGCATTCTTCCCTTCCTCCATTAAGGAATTTGAGCCATTTTATTAGTGTGATTAGGGCCTAAACAAGGATATGATAAATACATAGGATATGATTAGAAATGAACGGGAAACAGCATGTAGCATGTTTTGGTGAGGAATAGCACAAGTACAGCACATGAATAAAAAAAAGAAACAAAATAATTTAATATATGTAGCCAGTAAAATGTGTTTTCCTGAGTTAATAATATAAGCTAGAGAAGTGCAGAGACAACTAACTGGACAGCTAACCCTGTCCAGAAGAAGAGTTCCTTTAAGAACATGTCTTCGATAAAAGAGCTTAGCCTGCTAACCAGAGTGATTCCTAAAATACACAGTTTAATAATTCACTTAGAAAGGAAAGTAGATTTTGTGGCAGGCCCTGGAGGAGGATGGAGGATTACCTTTGTTTTGTGAATGTTTGAATAGTAAATGATGCCCCAAGGAAAAAGGCCTGATCTTGGTTGTGAGCTAAAGAGATAAGCAGAGCCCCACCCCATCCATATGGGAGATGGTAGGCTGCATAAAGCTGCATATTTTCCCATGGGAATTATTGGAACCCCTATTACTTGTGGCTTTTCAATCTAAATTGGGCAAAGTTCTGGGAAGTGCGGTGTCTTACAAGGAGTGTTCTTTCTTTGGGACGAGGATGGAATGAATGAGTTCGTAAGTCTCTTCCACTTTCATGATCATCTGCAAAAAATTTCCTTAGAAGTTTCTCAAAGTAAAATAACCTCCAAAACATGGGAAAAAAACCAACAGCAAACTGTCATCTGTGTTTTTGTAACACAAGGAAGGCTTTGTCTTTGTTTAATACCATGGAACATGGGACCTAATAGCAAGAACATACCTGCAAGAGTTAACAGACAAGACGACTGGTATACTTAGATCTTGATCGCTGAGGTTAAGTCTTCCTCCTCTTGCTGATTGAGACTGTTCTGATAAATGATCTGGACTCCTGTGGCATACCAGTTCTGTACTGTTCAAGGAAAAACGGTAGAAGTTTCTAGAATTCCTCTCTTCCTCACCTTTTTCTTTTTGTTTTCTCCTCTGTTCTCTTCCATGGCTGTCTTTCACCAACTCATCTGACTTAGTCTCCTCTCTTTTATCTCCATAGATGTTTTTTGTCCCATACAGCCTTTCATTACTCTGAAGGCCTCACCCTTACTTAGTGCTGTTTGGCCCATTGTCACTTTCTAAATATGTATAATAACATTCCACATTAATGATCCAGCAGTTTATTAATAGTCTTTTCCCGCTATTTTCCCTACCTACTCAGCAAAGACAGGAACTTGGCTGCATCTCTTGAAATCTACATATTCCATTATTTTCTGGCTACAGGGAACTTCTATGGTCTTCTGTGGTCTTCCAGGACTACACTAATACACTGCAACTGGACTAACTTACCTGCTGTGCTGGTTTTGAAATCTGCTATTACTACATTATAAAGGAAAACAGAGGCGCCAACATGAGAGAGCTTTTTAAATGCAGAAGCAACCTGAATTTGTTCTTCATAATTGTGAGTATGTGTTCTCCATAATTATAATAACATATAATGCTTTTCTTCCCTGAAGCGTATCAAAGTTAATCTTCCTAGGGAGGGAATATACTCTTGTGAAGTTACTTCCTGTTACAGTCTTTTTAAAATCCACAAAGAAATTACTTGGCCCTGCTCTCTGACACAAAGTGGTCCCTATTTCTTGTGTCTGCCAGGAGATGGTGCTGCCAGGCTTCCATCTATTCCTTTCCAGTTCTTAGGAAAGGTGGCACATGTTTATGTAGAATTACATTATAAATAACGAAGATACTTCTGCCACCTGACTGGTGCACTTTTTTCCTAATAGGGATCTTAAGGGAAACAGAAAACACCTTTCCATATTTAAAGCTTGCTACTGTCTTAGCACTGGACATATATATTCAAGATCCATCAGATGTCAATGGCAAAGCCATTCAGGAGTTTTCCAGAGTTTTCTAGTGTTCCATAACAGGATGATGAATATAAACCACTTATCTTTATGATTTGCTGGGTAGTTTCACACCTGCCTTTCTCACCTTTACAGACATCTCTGGGTGCACTCTGGCAAGGTGGTTCATACTTTCACAGGCATCCCAGCCCTGTTCAGAGAACCAGAGCTTTGACACTGCTTTAAATGGAAGCAGGATGGGGTTTTAAGTCTCATCCTAAATCACTTTAGGCAATTTAGGCAGTTCTCTTTGCATCAATGCTGATGTGAACAGGTCCTGCAGCCCCACCTTCCACTGTGCACACTTCACAAAATTTGGCCTGAAAAGAACTTGCAATATGTAATGGAGGGACACATTCTATTCTGTTTGGTCATTGTGATAGCTTATTCATAATTTTTAATCTACTGTCAGCACTGAGGTGACTTTTATAAATATGTATAAATGTCACAGAACAACATACTTCCTTTTAAGTTCAAAGGATCCATTTTTTATCTTTGTTTGGTACCAGATTTTTTTTTCACCAGTGCAATTGTTTGGTAACACTCATGGCTAAAGTAAAGTAAAAAAAAAAAAAAAGAGGAAAAAAAAAAAAAAGAACTGGACCTGATTTAAAATTGCTAGGTTTTGTTATATTCTGGTTCTCAAATACATCCTGGTGATTTAACATATATCCTGGTGATTTCTCTTACCCACAGAACAGCTGTCACAGACACTGGTAAAAGTTAACATCTCTGGTACCAATCTCCTGCTTTTCAGAGGACATCAGATATTTTTATTGGTTCTCTTTTCTCTCCTAAGAAAAAGCTTCTCTGATTTGAAATATAATAGAAGAGAATCTAAGTATTTGCTAAGATAAAATGTACTTCTTCTGGGCAATATTTCCAATCAGGCTAATATAGCTCCAGGAAGTATTGTTAATGTAAAGGCCGCTAATGTGGAGCTTTTGGGAAGTAATGAAATGTGGGCTAGTCTCAAGCTGTACTATTTTGGTGTATGAGACACAGAGGGAACTGATTGCCAGTATACCTCAGCAACCCAAGCAAAACCTGGCAGCTGGACAATTGAACATCTACTGAACTGCAAAAAAAAATTCGCAGAAATTTTAACTGATTAAATTTGCACACATTTGGATTTGGAAATCTCTGCTGGGAATCTACCTTATGTTGACTGCTTTGGTCATATACCTCTGTGTATGTATATGTATCTCGGTCTACATATACATATAAACAGTCCCTGTATAGGCTTAGAACTGTACGGGAAGCTTTGTAAGAGACAAATGAAACTCTTTGGGGCAAACTCTGAAATCAGTATCCAGTGGCTTCCAAGTGAGGTTTATTCTCATGAGTGAGAGTTGCAAGGTGGAACTCCTGTTGTTTTTTTCCTCACAAGATACATTGGCAATATGGGATTTAAGTGTAAATGGAGACTTAAACTTGCTATGAAAAATTAATGTATTGAATGCTGTGCAATTTGCATTACAAAGAAACAGAAATAGAGTCGGCTAGAAAGAGGCTGTGCTGAAATGGGTTAATGCCTTCTAGTTTTTTTGGCAAGATCTCAAATAGAGAGCAATTCATGGAATACATGGAACGTAGCATTAGACTTTGCTTGGTATTCCTCATTAGAGCTGTAGTAGACCACACTTGCGTATGTGGCATCGCTGAGAGTTGCTTGAAAAGAGACAAATGCCTCAGCCAAGCAAATAAGACCATGCATCTTCCTTGGCTTCCGTGGTGAGAACAGGAAGCCAGAGCCTCTTGCAGAATCAGGTGCTCTTGAAAAAAAATCTGCTCTGATGGGATGTTGCAGTGATTGTCCCCTGTACAATGAGATGTTGCATGTCTGTCTTAATGCTCCTCTGGGTACCATCTTAAAGCCTCGGTGGAGGTAAAAGACCAGGACAAGAGGAAGAAGAAATTCTGATCTCCTGTAGTGACCTGGTAGCTTTGCAGCAGCAGGACAGGGCAGTTTTACCCTAACTTGCACCACTGGCTGAATGAACCCATTCGCCCCAGAACTCGAGGAATGCAGGCAGCTTTTTGCTGGGCTGGTGCAGCCCTCAGTGTCAACAAGCTATCAACCTGTTCAGAGGTTTCATTCTCCTTATTTATTTTTGACCCTGTCAACTCATTGGTATCTGAGCAATGTAAGTGTGAAGCATTACTGCTCCAGACTAGCAAGTACTTCACACTCTGAATAGGTGCGACTGCACTGAGCAGGAAATCTGGATCCAACTCCTCACAGTTCTTTCTCAGACAAAATAGTTCTGCTGACTATGTGAGTGAGACCAAGAGGATTTATTTTTAAGTCATTTCTTTGCAAAGAAAAGAAGTTCACCAAATGCCTTGGGTCTATGAACACTATACCAAAATCTTCATGTGAGCAGAATCTGCACATGCCAGCTATTTCCAAAGAGAAAAGGAAATCTCTGTGAGCAGCCTGCATCAGGGACACCAGTTCACCACTGCAAAATGGGCCTGCATGTGTCTTTGACTTGCAGACAACCTACTGATGTCAGGCTTGGGAGCACCAGTTAGCTCACTTCATCTAACAGCTGGTATTCAGATTACCCACACTGGCCATCCTCATGATGGAGCTTTGATGCAGGAGCCACACTTGAACCACTTAAGACCTACATGCGATTCAAGAGTCACCTGTCCATCAGCTGAGATTTCAGCCATTATTTTTATATGTCTTTGTATTTATGTGCCTTTGATCTCTCATTTTCATGGTGCCTCATTGCTACATCCACTGCAGGCCTCTCAGTTCCATATGCTGAAAATGTGACTCATACAATTGCCACTCCCCAGCCCTACCTGATTACACTCCTCTGTGATTTTTTTCATCAGCTAGATCTGATACAGGGCACACAACAGAAAGACAGAGAAGCATACTTCCAAGGGATACTTCTGCCTCAGGAGAATGCTGCTAGAAGGCATGTTTCCTTGCTACACCTGTGCAGGCTCTCATCCTTCTGGCCTACCTGGAGAGGTTTGGTTGGAAGTATACTCTGCATAGTGGTAGTAAAAAACCTTGAGAGGTCTACCCTCTGGGTCAGCAAATATGCCACTGAACTCTCTTATTCATTGAGCTGTGACTTAGATTGCACTGGTGACGCAGCTGTGACATCGTAAGGCACCTGGGAGCACTCTGGTGATTCTGTGATCACAAATGTCTAGGTCCGTAGTTTCCAAACAGTTTGGACCACCGGAGTGTAGTCAACTCTCAAAACTTACTGTAGCCTGTTATTAAAATTCTTCTTGAAAACATGTTTTTGTATGGTTCTGCAGAGCCCAAACCAGCGGCTCATGGGGCACAGTAAGGAAAACACTGGCCAAAATACTTCTTCAGCTGTAAGTAACTCAAGGTACCTCTACAGAAGTGGGGAGACCTTCGGCTAAGTCTCTTCACCTTTCTGTGTGTGAATTAGTTTTCCAATAGTAGAGTGTGGATATTGATATACATTAAGTATGCAATGTAAGTGCCAAGTATTCATAGTTATTATACACCTGCTGACCTAAAGCACCAATTTAAAAGAACTGGGAAATAACCTGAAAATAAGCACAGTGCTAGACCCATTTTTAAGTCATTATCTTAGAGACAAGGGACAATTTTCTTTATGAAAAGTGAGATTGATACTTAGAGCTCCTGTTTCTCACATGTGACTGTATACTGTTAATGGTGAAGAACTGGTAGGCAGGAAGTTTCTAAGGTCCCTAAAGCAGAAAACACAGGCATGGAGTTTACTGCAAATCTAGGACAGAAACTCATACTTGGTTATCACTCTTTTAAATGTTTTTGATCTCAAAAGAATACTGCTTTATATTTAACCAGGGATGTTAATATGGCTGTTTGTAAATGAAAGTATTTTTGCACATGAGGGAAAAGATAATAAAGGAAGTGTTTGAGTGAATGTCTGTTCTGAGCAAATGCCTGTTCGTTAAGATAATAGGAAAACAGCACTGTAATCAAAGTACTCAAACGCTTTTGAAGTTGATGAGGAAATGTGTGACAAATATCATCAAGAATGCAGTTCAAAGGATACAGTTCGTATCTCTTAAGACACACACAGAAGACCTGATTCTGATCTTATGCTACTTGTATACCTTGCTTCAGCTGAATCAAACTTACTCTGCTGTCAGAAGCCAGCAGTGGGTAACTGTTCCTGCTTTCTCTGGGACGCTGAGAAAAGCTGACCCCATGGGACCAGGGCAAAGAAGGACGCTGAAACAGGCCATAAAGAGGGCCATGAAAGATGAGGTCAACGAGGTGACCAAGAAAAAGTTTAAGAGAAAAAAATCAAACTGTGTAGAGCCATCAGAGCTTTTGCTCTTGCACTTGTGCCCTTGATACCTCCTTCTCCTCTGCCTTGCCTTTTCCCTTTGGGCTTCGCAAAATCTGTTCCAGGATGACCAGTTAAATGGTGCTGAATATGGTTTGTCCTTGTATGTATTTGTAATTAAACTGCCCTGAACTCTTAGGCACATTCATAGTTTATTTCGCTGGCTGGTTGTTTTTTTCACTTATTTGTGTTCTTCACAAATATGGGTAACAAAAAGGAGTGAAAGGTGTAAATAGTCATGCAGAATCAAGGTCTACTCCTGTTCGGATCCCTGGGTTATCTGGAAGACTCCTCAAAGACAGCTGACTGAGAAAAATCAGACACAGACAATAACACTTGTGATGGAATACCATGGGCCTCCACTTACTTTTTACATAGAAGTTGTTCTCAGTACAGCTTCTTGGGCAGCAGTGTCTGCATCATGAGGCCCCTAGACTCTTATAACGACGGTCATCCTGGTTGGGTATCTTCAGCAGGATTACAGACTGATCAGATGTACGTACCAGCATCTTCCAGCTGTACTTACAGAGGCCTTGCTGTAAGAGTCATTTCCCAGTAGGAATTAGTAAGATCAGCAGACTGTCCCCTGCAAATTAAACCATCCTTTTGGTCCAAACCCCAGTTCTTCTATGTCTTTTGGTGAGAAACATTGCTAGAGCCAGTGTAAGCAAGGATGTGTTGCTACTTTTTTTGGTGCAATTATACTGAGATTAAAGAGAACATTACTTTTCAGGACCTTTTACAAACACTAAAGTGATTAGAACAAAATCAAACCAGTTGCATTTTAGTGTGTTGCTGTTGGACATGTTTTCTCATTTATCACAGCTGATACAAATCCAGGTCTTTTTCCCTTAAGAATACAGATTATTGGCTTTTATTAGTATCTGAGTAATAGCAGTCTAAAGTGTAATTCACCAACCCCCAATCTTCAGAATGCAATGATAATTCACCAAGAATAAAACCACCACCAGTGACTATATAAACATATTTGTACTTACCGGCTTTTTGCAATAAGGGGTATAAAATGAAAGTAAGATAGTATAAAAATAAAAGCCATTAAGATCTTGAGAGAAAAACCCCTAAATTGCTGTATATGTAGGAAGAAGTAAGTATAGTAGCTGAGTTTTAACACAGGATAAGTCTAATGTATCTGCTTGACAGTGGACTAGTGAGAACAACTATGTTAATGTTTTTAATGCTATGTAGAGTATTAGGACTATTTAGCATTAAGTGTGTTTCAAAGACAAGGCCTTGAGGAACCTGTAACTTTGAATTCGGACCTGCTCTGAGAGGAGAGTTGAACCAGATGATTTCCAGAGGTCCCTTCCAGCCTTAATGATTTTATGACTCTAAATCATTAACAAAACTAGTCTGCATTTATTAAAATATTTGCCCCATTAGTGGCTGACAACGTTGTCTAATGATAAGAGCAATGCAGGTGTGATGTTAAGCTATAAAAAGTTATAATCAGTAATTATATATTTTATGTAATTTTATATATATATGTATTTTATAAATGCGTGTGCAATTTGTGCAATGTAGAGAAACAGTTTGAGGAGATGTTTTTCTAAGATCTCTAAGTGTATATTACTTGTCTCGCTCTTATTAATGCAAAGATACTGCGTATATGATACTAAGTAAACCTGAGCAGTTTTTTACATTGTATGTGTTCATTAGACTTTCACATTGTTTTTACTGTGCAAGCCTCTAGCATTTCCTATAACTTAAACAATGTTCAAATGAGCTACTCGAAAAGTTAAATTTACTTAAAGAATAGGTATTTAACTGGCTATTCTCATATAAGTCTCCAAGAACATACAGAAAATAAGGTTTTATCTCTATCTTTAAGGATTTATACTTCTATTTGTTTTTCCAGACAACATGACCAGTAATTACTGTGTCAAATATGGTTTCTAAATAGTCTTCAGAGAAGATGCCATAATCAAAGTAATGTATTTGGGGCAAAATTTTAACTTTAATAACATTTTTCTGTCCCCATTTGAGTCCAGAAGTCTGAGTTATGCAAAGGCATGAGTGGTTCAGATGACTGCAAACTTACAGCTGATGATGTGCAGTTACTGGCATGGGTTCAGCCTAGGTCCTTAGTAACGAAAAGTTGTTACCATCTGATTATAACTAATTTCCAAAGTGAAATGAGTCAGTCTTCTGCAAGCAGACATGGTCACATCTCATAAATAAATAAATATATACACAAATACATATAAAAATATATACAATATAATATTTATAAATAAAATACATATTTCAGTATACACACACCAGCACAACTGAAACTAGTTGGCATACTACTTATTGTTTTCCCACCCTTTTACTTCCCACAAATGTGATGCATCTTTTAGGTTATAATTTTAAAGTGGGGATTCCAAATACTCTTGGCTTCCTGATTGAAATTAATAGGAGTCTTGCCCTAGATACTTTCATTTTAATCGGTTAAACTTTTTTAGTGAACTAATTTTCTGTGGAAAATTATCAGATCATCTTGTTTGTTGTATTAATCCCATATTCTCCCATTCCCTTCATTACAGGCATCAGTACCAGGACATTTCATTCTGGAACACTACAGAAACAGCCTCCCACACAATAAAGCACAGGAAGACTGAAAACAGCGTTTGCCTTCTGATACTTAAAATTGTTTTTTACCCCTAAACCCAACTGCAAAGGTAGGAAGAAATTTGGATCATACAGAATACATGAAAATTGTAGTAAGACACATGTTTGCTTACCATGCCTATGTTCTTCCAGGGTATGATTTGGATTGACAGTTCTGCTAAGGATACCAAGGTTCTTTCCTTGGTGAGGATCATGATTTTTGTCTTTTAGATACAACTCTTCTTTTTGTGCAATGTACTTTTGAGTCTTGGGAGCTTTCACTACTGGAAAGTATTACTCCTAAAGAGATTTTTATCATGGAGCCCTGAGTGTGAATCTAGTATCACTTACTTTAAGCCAATAATAAACATTACAAGACCAGACTCAGAATCCAGTGCAAACCAGACAAATAAACCCACCTTGAGTCTGACCAATAGGGGTGTTCCAAAAGTCCTTGTACTCAGGTTTTTGTCACGTAGCCACATCAGTCCAACATAATTTGCATTGCCATGGGGAGGGGTAGTCCTCCTGGTCTCTCCTCCCATGCATTTCTCTTGTTACAGAACCAGGCTGTGTGTGGGTCAGCACATGGTTGGGGAAGTGGTAAGTGAAAGGTGTCTGCCTTCGTATTCGGTTCTGCATTCAGGCTGCCTTATGCCAGCCTAAGGGAGGCACTAGGGACAAGCACCGATGAGACAGCAGAAGTTTTTGAAGGCAGTATGGATTTATGTTGGACTAAATTGACCACATAACTGTGGCCTCAGAGGGATCCTCCAGAGCATGCATCCAGTGCAGAAACTGGCTGTCAGCATAGGAAGCATAGCCCAGGAGGACAGGCTGCCACTGTAGCTTTGTACCGCGGCAATTCGCATTTAATGCAAGAGTCCTCAGACACCACTGGCAGCAAGTATAAATCAGCATAGCCTTTGGGCTGTAATTTGCTGTAATTTATAAGGCTCAGACTGATACATTTCATCCTGCAATGTTGTTTAAAAACAATGTGTCGTGTTTGTAAGCCAAGGATCTTTGAAATAAGAAAACAAGTAAACACATTACTAATAGCAAATAAGAGTTTTGGGAGTGGGTGGATGCAAGTGAATATGAAAGCTGAGTGATGAGGAAGAAAAACAAATAAAAATACATCAAACTACATCTACTAGTTACTTTTGTCTCAATGAGGTAGGTCTCTGAGGCAGTTTCCCTGCACAGCAACAATCTCTCTATTCCATTTGGAAACAGAAAACATGGAAAAACTTCACAAGTCAAGGGAAAAAACAAGTAGCAACAAACAAGAAATATGTTGTTAAATGTAGGATTTTGAATTTTTGGTCATTTCTTCCACAAAAGGCCCTCAGTAGTCAGACATTCCTTATTTCTAAATGTTAAAATTCCTTCATTATCAGAGTATTCTTATTAACCAATAAGATTTTTATAATCTACATGTATTTATTTATATTTCTTAAGACGTTGAAGATTTTTTTCTCATTGCCTATTTTAGAAATTGGGATCCCTCTGCACAGGAAAATACTTTGGGAAGAGGAATGCAGGGCATGTAAAACAATTGACATCCCTGTATCTTGTCCTTGTCTCTGGCTCCACAGGCAGCAGCGTGGAGAGCGCTTTTCCTTTGGCCCACATGAGAAGAAAACAGCTGATTACCAGTGCCAAAGGAACACAGGACTGGTCCAACCTTTTACATTCAAGTAAGCATGTAATAGACATCTACTTCAGAAGGCTCCACAAAACATCTAGTTTATAAATCTGGGCTACAAAACAGGTTTTCAACATCCTGTAACACAAAATACCTACAGAAAAAGACTGAAAGCCACAATTATTAGGAAAAAAAGCCACAAGAAGAGGAGATACTGGACACTGTAGAGACCCTAAGTTTCTGCAGTAGTAGAAAGTATATGACAAAGTTCCAGCAAGTAGCACTCTTCTCCACTGTCTCTTACAGAGAAGGAAATAAAAGTTACAACAGTTCTTCCAAAATGGATCTGAGAGGCAAATTCCTCCTGGGTCTCAGTTGGCTAGATGAGCATCCCTCTAGTATTTGCAGATCAGAGTTGTGAGGAATCTCAAGGGTAAACATCCACTTTCAGACAATAGGGTGCTTTTGTATAGCTTCCATCAAAACAACAATGGTGTTTTATTGGTCAGTGTATTCTGCTTTTAAAGTTCTTTATCTTGTACACCCTCATCTCTCTTCACCTAGATGCGAGTCTGTCTAAGTGCATTCTTGTAATCCATTCTCATCTTAATGCTACATTCTGGATTCTTTGGTCTTTGGTATTTGATTTTGTTTGTAATTATGATATGAATAACATCAATGGAGAATGATACAGATGGGATGCATGAAGTGGGAATGAAATTTCATGTACAAACTCTGCAGCATGAGGTTAATAACACGTATTTCAAAGACTTATCCAATGATAATAATCTAAATGCTGATTCCAAAATTCTTAATATCCCAGATAAGATCTGACACTGCAAGACCACAGGCTACCTGGCTGAGGGAGAGCAGTCAGTCAGCAGGAAGCACCAAGTGATGGGGAAGGAAAATTTGACAAATGGTCAGGGAAGATTTTACTTGCCGAAAAAAAACCCCAACCAATCCTTTGGATCATGATAGCCAGGTCATGGCTGATTTACAAACGGCAGCAAAAAGCCATCTTAACACCAGTTTAACCAACTACACAGACAGTGATTTCACACCTTGGTGTGAGTTGGCACAGCAAGCCCATGTCATTTGTATGATAATGTAGAAGTAGTCAGCACAGTGCTGCACATCCACAATCTTGTAGATGAGTTGTATGGGACATTATTAAAACAGGGCATAGAGTATATTACCCCTGCAACTGCTTCTTTGAGCTGTTCTCAAATCTTCCTTTTATTCACCCATCAGCTGCATCAAGCAGATGTCTCATGCAGCTGAGAAAGCAGTTCTGAATTCCAGGCAGAGCAGATGGCAAGTCAGTTTTAAAGGTTTCATCTAGAAGACCAACATAATGATATAAGACTATATGGTGTTCAATTAATCAGTGCTTGCAAGGTGATGGAATCAAGAATAGAAGGATTTATTTGTTACACTGGGAGATATGTTTTCCATATTTTTCTACCCTTATTGTCAGTCATATGCTTGCATGACTAGCTGGGGAATCAGAGACAGCTCTAATGGAAAAGAGAAATTAGGTCATCTGGTCCATCCTCACTGCCAGGGCATGACTGTTCCCTGCAGTGTATCACTTCCCACACAGTTATCTTTCCAACTGTCTTTTGTAAGGTGGAAATGCAATTCAGAGTCCCATTTGGCTATGACTATCAGAGCTTTTGAGGACTTTTTATTTGGACAAAAATGCCTAATGAGGGACTCAGAGCTAACAATTTTAAATACATTTCAAAGATAAAAAGCAAATCTCAGAATTTGATTCTCAGTAAAAACTTTTTAATAGAAAAATTGTGCAATATTTGGGATAATCGGGGACACTGTTTTCATTCAGACAGGAAATAGTTTCTATGACTCAATTCTACAAATTAAACAATAAATTTCCTGCTAAAAAAAAAATGAAACAACTAGTTCAGTTAGTAGTTTAGGAAGCAGCCAGTACTTGTGATGCTCTGAGCAGACTCTCATCAGGAGACTTGGCACTAGAGCTAGCTGACTGTAGGTATTCCAGGTTGCCTTGATAAATTATTCCAAGTGCTTAGATCCCCATCATTCAGCAGAACATCTCACTGTGCAAGCACTCAAGACTGTACAGAGCAGGACTGATTTATTAAGGGAAAAAAATGAACAAACACAAATGGAAAAAACAGTGATAGAACTTACATGTAAGGAAATGGCAAACTACTTCCCTTTTGGCAGCCTTAGCATTACTAACTTCCATGCTGCCTGCAAATGAGAATAACCCCCATCTTTTACCCCTTGACTACATCACCACGCTCATCAAGTCCAATGGTTTGCATTAGTAAGTGGCAGTCCAAATATTTCCCTAAGGTTGATCTCCTTTCCCAAAGGACCTGTTTGCTTCTTTTTACCAGGAGGTGCCACCATGTAGTTTGGTTTAAGGATTCACTTTCTTAAGTTAGGCAGGGATTCTCCAAACTCTGCTCAGCTTCGCTGCAGCATTTCCTTTTGCCACTAAGTTCTCATCCTTCTCTGCCTTCACATGCTTATCTACATCAGTTCTTGTAGTGACGTTTTTAGACCATCATCCTTCACTGGAGAATTTTGTTTACACTGCACCCTGCAGCAACATTTTCACTGGAGAGGACCCAAGAGCATTTACAGAACTTGAGCAGAAATCCAGCAGTTTAGAAACAAGCTCATCATGACAAAAGGAGTAATAATTTCTCTAGACTTCTCTGAAAAGATCACAACCACTGCAATCTTAAGTACAAGTGAATGGGGTTGCTTTTTATGTCCCACAAGAGGAACCAGAAGATTTTCTTGGCGAAAGATGCCTTTTCCCCTTCTCCAACAGAGGAAGAGAGTGCTCTCAAGTGCTTCTGAGTTCAGGAATTAAACAGGTTATTCTCTACAGTTACCTTCTTAAATCTGCAAATTAATCCACATAGCTTTTCCTTTTGTCTCCAGCAAATTGGACTCAAGACTACAAACAGAAGACAGGGTTATTCCATCTCTACTATAAACCCAGAAGACATTGTCAAGCTCTTATGCTACTTATCTTTTAAAGTGCGTGAGAGAACTCTGTGTTTCATTCTTTTACATAAATAATGACCTTGTGTTAATTTAAATGGGCTTTAGGGCTTTACCCCATGGTTTTAGGTAGTCATTGAAGCACTTGGCTAGTTACCAAAGGTTGTCAAAAAGTCATCAGTCACAAAAGTAGGGTTAGCATGTCAGGTGTGAGTTCCTAGGGACATGACTTTTCTGGATGCTTGCCTATGTAATGCTCTCCACAGCATGGTTGTAAAGCTTTACTGTAACAAAAATAATGATTAGATCCACACTGACATGACAATTTTCATGGGTTTTCTTGAACTAACAGGTTTCTAGATTCTACTTGATGAGGAAAGATGTGATTACTAACAGGAGAACATACTAAATTATAGTGCTTTTTTGGGTGTAGCAATTTCATACTGTTAGAAAAAACAAAAAAACATTCCAGTATTACAAGTCCACTGAAACTGAACAGTCAACTTGTTTTCTTTCCCATTATTTTTCCTACTGCACTGTTTAATTCCAGTGATTTATTCATTAGTAAGATGGCCTGCCTAGGTGTCTTGACAAGTGAAATCTGGAAAGTCAGGGAATAAAGTATGAAGTTCCAGGATGCTAATATTGATCTCTCATTTGTGTCTGCCTGAAAAAAATGCTATGTTCCATTTGGAAGGCTTGAGCATCTTTTAAAAATTGAAGTGCCTTTGACAAGAACGATCCGCCCTTTCTCCTCTGGTTCTAATTGGACAAAAATAGTATTTGCAGTTGACCCATCAGTCAAGACAGACAGATAAGCAATATTTCCTGCCAATGACTAACAACTTTTATTTTTTAAGACAGTGAAGTAACAAGTAAGCCACCTTTATAAAGAGCAGCAATTTGGAAAAAGAAAATAAAATGCTTGTTTCTTTGAAATGTCAATGCCCATGCTGTTAAATATCATTCTGTTAGGCAACCAAAATGAGAATTTAGAGATTCCTCCTTCCTCAGCTGTTTTTTCCCTTTGCAATATAGATTATGTGCACATGCACACCAAAACAAAATGCCCCCCTTACCAATCAAATAACCATTGACAAAATACAAATCTATTGCAAAACCATCTAGGAATGGAATCCCCACCAAAATCAGCAAAACCTTGAGCAAAAAGGTGTGCAGCATTAGGACCTGCCTCTGACAACCAGTTACTGCTATAGATATATCGCAGCTTTGCAATTCCTACCATCCCTGCATACCACAAAAGGTTCCTGGAGGACTCTGATCTATTAATCCAAGATTTCTTCCTGTGCAGACCTCCTGACAACAGAATGCTTACTGGATTTTAGCCAACAGGCAGCACTGACACAAAAACAAGTGGGTATAAACTGGCTAAGAATAAGCTTTTTATTTGGATTGCTAGCTATCAGCAGGGTGAGGACCTGGAACAGGCTTCCAGTAGCAAAGGAGGAAAAGAATCTAAATATAAGGCTTGATAAACATGCTGTGTAGTGCCTATGATGGGACTGAGTGGGATGTGATGATCTAGGGGGTCTCCTCCAGTCTTATTTTTAGTGCATAAACCACAGCATACGTTGTCCCACTTTGAAGCAAAAGTCTCTGATTAGGTTGGCACAGTTAAGGCTTTCTTCTCCATAGGAACCATTTATATTATTATTTCTATAAATTAGTATTTTTTGTTACTTACCAAAGCTGCTGGTTTTGAACCACATTCCACAGCTCCACCAGAGGTGACCGTGCACTCTTGATACAGAACAGCACATCAGCGTATTGTCTCGTTGCTTGTAGAAGAATGGAGTGCCACAGACATGGAGCTATAAACATCTTTTCAGCCTTTACCACAGAAGAGACCTTCATGCCTCTGCATGTCCATGCACCACTGTTTTAAGTGACAAGATATTTTAAGTTCTTTCCACTTTGGAGGTAATAATAAGAGGCAGTAGTGTTCACATTCAATACTACTCTGATTTATGGGCTGTCCTCCTTTTTTTATTCTCTTGCCTTACAGTGCACTTTCAGTAGCAAACATCTTGCTGTATCTTCTTTCCTCCAGGATCCTACACGCTTTGCACCTGGGTGCAGAGACCAACCCCTCCTACAAGTATTTTCAAGGTGCAAGAGATAAGAACCATTTGTGCCTTCAAGAACAGCATCTCTTCACCAACCATACAGCGTGCCCAGCCCTCGCTCCAGATCCTTAGAAGGACAGGGTAGAAAGGAAGAGCAAGGCCAAGGACAGCTGGAGTGGAATAGAGCAGGAGAGTAACCAGAACATTAGAAACACATTTGTAGGAACAGAAGTTTTACAGCGGAGTAGTTCTGAACTCAGTTGGTAAGTAATTAAAGAGTAGGCCTAGCAAAAGCCATCATTTTGTCTCCTACATTATTGAAACAGTCACAGATGGGATAAAAATTTTGGGAAGGGACAAAACGCAATAGCAAAAACATGGAGTCAGTTAAACTGCCTCTAGCTGCAATACTACTGTACACAAACTTCTCTAGTGATGCTTAGGTACTCCTTGAGAAGTTCCTCCTGTTCCTCCCACTGAGAAAAACCTCAGCCATCTCTCAAGCAAAGCTTAACAGCAACAAACTGGCATGAGAGTAACAGAGTTTCCACTTGATGCAATATTTACTGGGCACTAACATTAATTTAATGCATTTTGGCATGGCTACATATTAACAAATATATATACTTTGAAGCCTCAGAATAAAAATAAATTTTGCATGGGTACCTCTAGAACTAATGCTAATAGTGTTTGTATAAAATCCTACTGAAGACCTGATCTATGAAAATTGAGTTCTATTCTCAAGGTCCTGTATTTAAACTGATTAATTCTAATGTTAAAGGTGAATTAAGTGATGAATAAAGTTCACCAACTACTGAAACCTTTAAAATCAGATAGCAAGATCTTGTTCAGACCATTTATTCAGATCAAATTAGCTGTATAAATGGAATCTACACTACCTACATATTGAAACCAATGGAAATTAGGCTAACAGAGCAAAAGCAGCTTTTTATGGCAGTCTGGATTTTTCAGAAGGGATGAGAGCGCAGCAAACCCTTGATTCTGCCATTTTATAAAATAGCCCCCCAAGCATTCTGTTGCCTCCCAGTTCACACTGGCATAATTTGTTCTGCGAGTAGAAACTGAAGTCTTTTCTAATCTAAACTTAACTGGGCTGATTCATGCATCCTGTACCACAGAGGCTACAGTATCTGTAATACATGCACAAAATCTCTTTGGAAGACTGAGTTATGTGAAGAATGTTATAATACACAGCTTTGTTACTGCTGTCACTGCTGAGACCAAACTTTATCGCTCCCTGGCGATAACACATCAGGAGTTTTCCTTGGAGAGTACAGTTTAAGTAATCTAGAGCATACAAACAAACATCTCCCTCTCCTTTTCCTCCCTCTCTTACAGGGCCATAACAAGCCCCTTTTATTGTTTCCAACAGATTTACAACAAATCTAAAATACCCAGCATCTGCTTAGCAATAACAAGATCAGCAGCCATACGTAATTTGAAGCCAAGGCCTAAAAAAAAAACCCCCGCCCTGCTCCCCCCAAACAGGTTTTACAAACTGTCCTTTTGTTTCCAGAAGTAGGGGGATTTTACAATTATGATGACAACAGCAGGAATGAGGATTTAACTAAGCAAAGAGATTGGACAACTGAGAATATAATTTGCAATAAAAGAGCTTATGAGCCACTTCTAATGGCATTTACAGAATCTCAGCTCAGGGATTCTTACACTGATGTCAACTCACAGATCCTACACTACAGACAAACTTCCCTTAAACAAGTTTGCATATACAGAAACTTAAGTTTTAAAATACTTGATCACATAGTTTGAGGCTACACTTTATTATCAGAGATGTACTCGTGTCTGTTTATCGATCTAAGGATTCTGGCAGAAGACGACAAAGGCATTCCTCTAGCAAGTCTTCACAGCGTAGTGGAAAATATCATGGCAGTAATCCAAAGCTGGTACTAACATTTCACCCTTCCCACACTGGCATCTTATTCATCTGAAAGCTGGCCAAGCTGTAATTGCTGGAGCTTTCAGCAGTTGTGTCATCTAGCTACGCTCACACAGAAAAGGGCAGTTAGTTCTTGTTGCAGAGGTCTGGGATTTCAGTTGTAGAATTGGGATTTCAAGTTTGTAGTCTTCCAGTAACATTAAGAACAAATTTCAAAGTTCATGCTTTTCCTATATATGATGATTTACTGCCCAATTTACAGTCTTGGTTTGATATGGAAGATAAATTTTTGTGGCATCAGACCATTCTCAGACATACTTAGGATGTTACTATTACTTTGAAAACGACATTAACATTTAAAATATTAGTGTATTTTGTATGGTCACATAAATTCTGGTTATCTCAATCAACATTTCTACTGGCTTTGGGGGGGGGGGGGAATGTGTGTCTAAGTCAAAAGCTTTAAAAAAATAAAAACAAACACCACCACCACCCCCAACCTACTCTGGTCTCCCTACACTGCTCTGTACTGCACAAAACAAAGTCAGGTGCAAAGTAGCAAGTGCTCTATTTGTTTTACAGAATCATAAAATAATTTCTCTCCGGGTATAACAAGTAGCCTGCTATCACACCAGGAATGTTGCAACTACACTTGGAGAGAAGAAAACAGTGTGGTTTGTTGACATTACTCATTTCAACAAAGATCCTGAGAAATTAAGTACAAAACTCCTTGTTTTGCTGCTGAACTGAGTTACAGCATGAATACCTCAAAAGAAAATGGCTTTATATGAAGCACCACCTCTACTACCATCACCATCTGGCAGAAAAGCGAGAACTCTAGAGCGCAGTTTTTTCTCAATATTCTGAAAATACTAACACAGAAGTTGAGATGATTACTGCACTAATGTGAAATTTGTTGTAGAGGTTACAACAATAACACTGTCCCACAGAATTTATTGTATACAACTGTATTCAGCATATGAAAATCCCATCCTTAATCTAACAAAACACTGTTGTTTTACTAAGGTGTCTTAGATTGCATTGTCAATTGTATGTCTGGCTCACAAAGAATAAGTATGGTTCAGGATTTGAGGTGTTAGTCTGTCCAGCATTTCCTAAGCTGTGGAGCAGCATGTAAGTGCATGCAAATTATCTCCTGAAGCTGGAAACCATAATACCACATGAATGCACCTAATTACTCGGGGTGTTGCACTAATAATGAATTTACCTGGGAGGGGGGGACTAGGCAAATTCACTTTGGGAATTATGGTCTATTCCTTTTTTGTACCATCATCCTATTCCCCTACACCTTTCATTCCTTCCCCCTTCCAAAAAATACACATCAATGGCCAAATTCTGCAAGTAACAGTATGAAGAAAGATGATGCTGCATTCATTATTATTAAAGTTCAAGAGTTGATGTTGCAGTTTCAAGACTCATTTTTTGTGCAAATGTAGATGCAGTGAACAAGAGACAGCTAGAATTTGCCCAGCTTGATAGACATTAGAAAAAGCATTTAATAAATTAAGCTATAATCTAGATACAAGCCCCAGATACTGTTCCTGTAAGGAAAACTGACAGCTCTCCCAACAAGTTGCAAAAGGAAGGAAACAAGAGAACAGCGTTAGCTGACAATGTAATGCATGCTAAGACAGCAGCACTCCAGAAGACTGCAAACAAAGCAAACTCTTAAATGAGCAGATAAAGCTCATTGCTAACATCAGTACCGAAACATCTTTACTAGAGAATGGGAGCACTTAGGAGTTAAAAACCTTTATGAAACAAATAAAGGATCAATAAGAAATGCATGGGGGAGGGGAAGAAATTATGAAACCAAAACACCAATTAAGAAGCATATGAGTTTATGTAGAATCCTGCCACACAATACTTTGACAGCAATTCAAAGTGACTGCATGAAGAAAATGGAATTGATACAGTTTTTGTTGGGTTTTTTTTGTTTGTTTTAAAAAAAGCAATGCATGTCAATTGAAGCACATAATCTGAACAGTTTTATTGTAGGAACACTCATTGTGCACACTCAAAGAATGAACAAAAACATGGAAGGTGGAAGCTGTACCATCAGAAGCCTGCAAGGACTACTAATACGTCCTTTTTCATAATGTCATATCCTGTCTAGCCAGGACACTAATAGGAGTTAAATATTTTCAAAAACCCACCAACATGGGAAACTAAGAGGTAGAGGTTTAGGAAAAAACTCTTAAGTGATCTAGGGGAGAAAAGAAAAGAGAAAAAAAAAAAAAAGGTGGGGAAAAAAAAGCAGAGCCATGTATTATTACAAAAAGCTCCAAGAACTGGGGGAAACAGTAATACTAAAAGCAGTCTAAGAACAACAGAAAGCAGATTATGATGTGGCAGCACACGAACTACTGTTCTAGAGCAGGACAAATTCCTCTGCGTTACTACAAGTGTAGCTGGAACACTGTAATAATAACGATGACCATCAGTGAAAAAACACAACAGAACAGATCATAGAATTTCAAGCAATTACAAAAAAATGCATAATTTAGATGAGAAGATTTGCATGCCATGGAAGAATACCAAGAAATTGGCTATTTTTTCTTAGGTCATTATTAAGGTGAAGCCATTAGCTCAAGTAGATTTAGTTATTAAGAAGTCCACATGTCAGGTTAACTATGAAAAGTTATCCAGGATATTTTCATAAAATGAGTTCATTTAAGAGCAGACTTTTTAAAAGTATGCACTAAATTTGAGAAAGATACTTCTAGCACAAGATACTTACATTTAAGTTTAGCCCTTAAGTGATTACATGGAATTGTTACAAGTCAACAGTAAGTGGTTTATAAAATGTAATTTTATTTAATGTTACTTTGCTGTTACAGAGGGCATAACATTTTCACAAGGCTTTTTTGGGACTACAATCAATGATTAGCAACACACAATAGTGGTCCAAACTCTCTAAATAACAATCACTGGACAAACTTGACACCTTCTCACATGTGCACAAACCTGCATGGAAAAGTACTAAATTTTATACTTGGACATGTGAACTTCAATTGGTTTTCCCATTCCAGTGTATTAAGAAATGACATGCACTTTAGTCTGCCAAAAAGCACTGCCTGTACTCCGGCAGTAACATGCTGCTTCTAATACATAGTAAAGTGAATACCAGAACTACAAAGGCAGGAGTGTAAGTGAACTTTTATTGGGAAGGGATATCAACTTAAACAGCAGCAACTGAAGATTAAGAGAAGCCCCTGTTTTCGAACACACAAGCTTCTGTATTACATGATACAGGAAGCAAGTCAATTTGTCATTTTCCAAACTAGAAATGCTCAACTTGATCTGGCCCAATACTTCCATATTCCTACTGAAAAGAATACACAGTAGCATGTGAAAGTCAATTATGGAAAGGAAACCCTGCAGAATAAGAAGGGAATGTGGAGAATTAAAAGCTATGTGGAACACTCTTTAGTTGCAATTAACTACATTTTCATATCTTACTGTAATACAAAACACAGTCAACTGGCAGGAACTGGTTCAGATTTCTTTTTAAATACCAGGTACACTTTAGTCCGCTACATAAGTGTTTGGAAGTTACTTATGTTTATATGAAATGAAGCTATTAATACTTTTCTACAGCAGTAACCGCACACCAGGAAGGCCAGGACAAACACAAATCAAGGAATGGAGTTTTCCCAAAGCTGCAGTGTGAAAAGACTATAAATTGATTTCCATACACATGGATGGGTTTTCTTTGCTATAGGAAATCCAAGTGGAGCTATAAGGAATGGAGACGTGTAAAAAGGTTTCTTGAGAAGGAAAGGGAGAATGACGCTCCACGTGCAGTTTAGTTTTCTGCACCTTCTGCAGCATCACATTCTTCTCCTGCACTGTCCGATGTCCATAACTAGAAAGAAAAGAAAAACAGTGTCAGCTTTCAGAAGCACAGCTTTACTTCCAAAGAGGGACAACTATTGACTGTATAGAAATGATAATGAATTAGACTTAAGGATGTCTACGAAGTACCAGTGCAAGAAAGTACACTTGCTTGGAGGGAGGTAATTGGAAATCGTTCCCCATGCACAGGGCACAACTAGCTATGCACCTCAGGTATTAAAGGCAGAGCAGTGTTCTGAACAGATCCAGGCTTTTGTGCTTAACAGCGAGCTATGTCACTGATCCTATATCATTCAACAAGTCTGAATGGTAGCTTCAAGAGTAACGTCAATTTCAAAAGCAGCGGTCTGAATCCTGAAAGTGAAGATTGCCATTTTGGTTATTGAAGCTAAGCATTTTACAGTGCTAATAAAAGACATTCCTACTGAAGTCGTATTGCAAAATAATAAATGTTGCTGTAATTTTAAATGCAGTGAAATCCAGAGAGGATATTCCCTAGAAAATTGCCTTAGTTACATATTTTAATAGAACCTAGTGGTTCCATTAGGCACTTTTCTTAAATGGTTAATCATTGTAATACGTACTCAAACATCAACTGATTTTATTCTTAATACATTGAAATTCTGGATCTTTTAAATGAAAATCAGGAAAATGAATAAAGCAAGCTGCACTAGATATACAACAGGAAAGACATTTTGTTTCTGAGGTAGTCATCAAAAAGCTTGATTAAGAATCCCTGACAGATCACAGACTACTATTTTTTGACTCCTTGTCCCGTCTTGTATGTTGTTAGCTGAATGCACCTTCTCCCCCTCCACTGAAAAGGCCATCAAACAATGAAGCATGTGAGCTATCCAAGCTGTTATTCTAGATTACAGAGCACGAAGTTGCTGACATCAACTTACACTATATTCAAACTAAATTATGAAAAGGTATAGTAGGGTAAACAGCCCAAATCAGTGCTATGTTTTTGCGCTAGAGCAAAAGGGTTTTGTTTCATCACAAATTCAGTCCTACTAAGCAAATACATGGTTACAGAACCAGATAGCACATAAAAAGGCAACTTACTGTTAGGTTGTCTCTAAGCAACTGCATGATGAGAGTACTGTCTTTGTATGAGTCTTCGTTCAGTGTATCAAGTTCTGCAATAGCCTCATCAAACGCCTGGAATAATTAAGCCATCTTTAGTCTTTCTATTAACTGATCATTAAACAACCAGAAGCTAAACCTATCAGTAAAGGTAGCTTAAAAAAAAGTTACATTGGAAGTTAATGACCTGAATTGCTCTGTTTGAAACAGAAGCATAATAAAGGCATAATAAAAACTTGCCATGTTGCTGAAAATTTAAGTCACATTGTAAATACAGCCTGCTTGTGCCCCTTTAATCCCACTAACAATATGAGCTTGGAAACCAGATACATTAAATAGGATCGTTTCCTGCATAAACTCTAGGAAATAATCATTCACGTTATTCTAGGCATAAACTCTCTTCTACTGTCCCTGCAGGCATACAGAAGAAAGAAGTAACTTACTGTCTTTGCCAGTGTGCAGGCAAGCTCAGGATTGTTGAGAATCTCATAATAAAATACAGAGAAGTTAAGAGCTAGACCCAAGCGAATTGGATGTGTTGGCTGCATCTCCTTCTTGCTGATATCAAACGCCTCCTGGTAAGCTCCCTGTGAGTTTTCTATTGTTTCTGTTAAAAGAATGAGAAACATTAAGGGGTTTTTGGGTCTTTTTTTTTTTTTTTTTAAATAAGCTATGACTATCTAAAGTACTCCATTAGTAGGAGACTGAATAGTCCTCTATTTAAGCCCGCTCTTAGCAAAACACCGCACTTACTTTAATCAAGGCAATGATTTTAAACCCATTTTAAAGTACAGCTGCCACACTGACAAAACACAGGGAGCTAATTAAGCTACTACAGAGCAAAGGTATTCAAGAGACAGATAAACACGCAAAAATTAGTAAATACCAACATCCAAGATGACTGTATTACCTCAATGGCCTTTGATACTTCAGGTACAAAAAAAAAAAAAAATTTGTGCATTACTTTTTCTACAGAACTCCTGCTTCATTCCTTGCACAGGACAGACATGCTCCTGTGAGTTGGGTATGCAGAGTAAAGAAGGCTACTTACTGTCTGTACAGCCCTACTGCTTCTTGAGGAAGTTTGGAAGGCATGTACCGCATGTTCCTGAAAAACTGAAAGTCTGCCTCCAAAAATTGGGCATAGATAGGTCAAGATAAAAAAAAACAAGGTCGTGCCCAAAATAACCGGGAGAAATACCACAGAGAAAAGAGGTTACCAGGCCAGAGTACTTTAAGAGTGTGACATATAGTCTATTCCAGATTCTCTTCCCGTAGACAACCAAAGGGCCAACAGCCACCCTAAACATGCCTGCAGAATGGAAGGAGACTGCATGAAAAGAAAGGCCATTGTCAGAGCTCAGAATAGAGCTCTCTGAGGGAGCTAATACCATAATTGCTCTAGAAAGTGCTGGGAAAAAAAGAGTTTGGTAAGTAAAATCTGTTAAGTATTCAAAAGAGTCACAACACAGACTTGGTTTTTTCAGTACTCACACTGTAATGAGTGCTAATGGACTATTCATTTGTTGACAACAGGTGAAAAAAGGCAAAAAACCTAGCAAATGCAGGAAATAAGTTAGCTTATAAGTACATAAAATATATTTGAAACTGAGAAAATAAACAGATGTTTAGAGGTGGAACATCAGAAAAGCTTCAAGTAAAACTCCTAGAAGTTTGCAAGGAGCCAAGCACAAAATGTACGCATTGTGATACATATAAACTGTAACTTCCCAGCAAAACACCCAGATCTGCTAATAAGTTTATCAATCAGTCCCTCTTCTACAGTAAACACCCATATCAGCACGCATATCACTTTAAATGCAGTCTTTTTAGCCAAGATAAGCTGGTATTTCTCTGCTGAGTCAAGCCCACAGATTTGTAACTGTTGCTTGAGACAAAATATAAATCAGATTATCTTTGTGAAAACCAAAGACAAGTTGTCTCTGTTACACTTGGACCCGCTGTTGTCATTCGAATCAGGCAAAGGGTTAAGAATTTCTGAATGCAACTCATTAATGCAAAGTCTTTCACTCTGTTTTGTGTATTTTCATCTTTCAACTTACAGGCTCCTACAACACCAGGAGGCTAACAAAGCCTTTATTTAAGTGACAATCAGCTCTGTCCTCCTACTTTGCAATTCAATCGGTTTAAAATAGCCAACGCTGTCAGATGCCTACCATGCCCAACCCAAAGGGACAGTCACTTCAGCACTCTGCCCACTCCAACACACCATCTCCTTTCTGTGTCACAGCATCACTGCAGGACTAATTTTAGTTTGTTATGTAGAAACGTATCACTAGCTTATGCCATACCAAGAGTTTTTAACATCACAACAGTATCTGGGCACCTTGCAAGACAGTTCTAACACTTAATTCAATACATCCTCTGAATAGAGAGTTAAAATCCTCCCCAGAAGAGCTTCCTGAGGTACTTACAACCACCTATGCACATCTTCTAACTTCAAGGAATGTTCTACATTCTCAGGATGCCCAGTATCAAGTGACAGTACCAGCTGTGAAGTTTTCCAGGCCTTTTCTGCTGGATCCAAAATGGCAAACTAAAATTACAGGGACAGTATTATCCCCGTGAACATCAACCGTTTCAGAGCGCAGCTCACACTTTTTTGGATAGTTTACTGACCTAGTAATTTTGTTGCTTCTTTATAACCTTAGGCAACTACAATGAAGCCTGCTTCACACTGAAATGGTTAAAACTTATAGATCAACAGAACTCCATCATGGAGTAAAAAATGTTGCAGAGACCTGTTTACTCTTCCTCACCAACTTTATTTTAGTAAATAAATACAAACAAACAACATTAAATATGTTAGCAGACCTTCACCTAAGTTGTTTTCCAGAAGTTCTGAATAAGCATTATGGAACATCTATCCAGAAATTTAGGGTAGATGGCAGGAATACCAGCTAAAATTCCCTAGCCTACTATGCTTAAGGTCTATTCAGAATTTTACTCTCTGTGTAAACACTGGAGATTTCCAACAGAAACGTAGTTGTTCCCACTCATCTAACTCACATGAATTCAGAGTAAGATACTGGCATGTGTACTTCATTTACTGTTCTCACCCGTGGCCCAAAACTGAAGTTCATTAGCTATCAAAGACCACAAGGTACTTACGTTTTCTGTCATCACCACAGGCAACTTCAGCAAGGTATCGGAAGTAGTCTCCCTTCATCTTCAGGTAGAATACCTTGCTCTCTGGATTAGTTGCATTAGCTATTAAATATTTGTCCAACAGCTCCTGAAACAACAAAAAAGACAATGACATATTACATACGCTGTTGCAACTAAGTTCAATCTATTTTTCGTCTCTCCAGAAAGTTTGGATGGACTCAAATGTTTGCTACAAGGAAAAAAGGAGTTTTAAGGGAGGGCATTTTAGATAGAGGCACACTCATTTAAACAAACTGTGTAAAGGCACAAAGCTAGAGACTACATTAAAATGACCAGTCATCATCTGATCATACTGCAGAAAAAATAACAAGAAATGGTTTACTGGCATATAGTTTCAGGACCGAGTTTACTTTCAGGATATGCACTTCTCATTTCAGAAATGTTGTTGCAAATGAGTAAGCTTTTACTGGAAAAATTAAACACTATGCAGAAAGTTTCAAAGCTATTTATAAATAAGAACTTATTCCCACTTCACAGGAAAAAAGTAAGAAAAACAACTCTGCTAATTTTTTTTATAAATTGCATTCACGAGACTTGTGATAAGGAATCTCCAGCCCACCTACCAGAGAGCACCAAGGATTCACACCCATCTAGTCGGTAGCCAGCCTCACCAAACCATACCAGCTCTTTGCAAGGCCCTAAAGTAACACCCGCTCCAGCGCAGCGGGGACGCATCCTTCATGTCTGCCCTGCTGCTGCCGGGAGGAAGAGCTATCTAGTGCTCTAGCACACCCTGAACTGCTGCTGAGGTTGCTCCCTTGGCTCACAGCTCTCCTATCTGATAGCCAGAGGGACAGGGAAAGGTTTACAAGCCTCCAGCAGGAGGAGATAAGTCTCTCTCCAAGGCTGCAAGGCCTCCTAGCCCTTCCAAGGTAGGGGTGAAGGTGAAGGAGAGAAGAGGCACAGGATTTTCCCCCAGTGAAGGGGATACTTCAGAGAACTGACGAGGGGGAAAACAGCTTCTGGCTCACCTCCTTGTCCCTGAGCCCTGGCAATTTTACCCAACTCACTGCCACAACCGACCCATCTTCTCTGGAGTTGACAAAAGATGCAAATAAGCTCCAATAGACTCAAGGAAATCCCACAATACTCAGACCAACTTTACACTAAGAATTTAAGTGATAAAGATCTGCATTCAGTTACTTGGAAAATAAACAGGTCATAAAAGCAGCAGAAAGTTTCCACAAAGCTTGCAAACTGTGGTTAGTTAAGTAAGATTTTTGTTACAGGAACATGTATCCAAATTCATGAAACAGCTACAAAGAAAGTGTTTAAGGAACTGTACACTTTCAAGGCAAAAACCAGGAGCATTTTAATTAGCAACTGTAGCACTATAATCAAATGAGCTAATTTGAGACACAAACCTACTCCCTAGCATGCGACCATACCATTATTACTTCCTTTAATAATTAACGGTAGCAGAGCAATCCTGCTGAAAGCACATACTCATTCCAATTCCATTTGAGGTGCTGGCAATTATTTTAAATCAACACATGTAGTGGGGTACTTCTAACTGGGTGAAAACAACATCTTTGTGTCCACACAGTGTGCTTACCATGGATGTAATATTGCATATAGCTCCACAGACAAGCTCCCTTCAGAGATCCCCTACCAAGGCATTAAGAAACAGTAAAGAGTTGCAAGTGCTCTTTTTACCACCCTAGAGAAAACAGCAGGAGGGTAAGATGATACTGAGCCTGACATACCCTTCCACTTACCAAATCATAAACAGACATTTTTAAGGCTTTCTGTAAGGCTAGAAAACCACTGCCAAAGACTAGACACTGGCTAGTATGGCACAGGGATAAGTGGGGAATTTGTATAACAGTTTAACACAGTGAAGTATGCAAGGGCTCGAGCAAGCATGTTGAACGGTACACCTCACTGGTGTTATGGAAAAAGCAGCAAAACCTTAGTTATGTTTCAAAACAACAGTTAAGACATAGTAGGCAGACGGGTAATACAACCCCATATTAATACTGTTATTTTGCATGAGACATCCCCCATATTAAAATGAGTTATTCCCACCCTACAGGTTTCTGCAATGAGAAAAACTTCACATTTTGGCTCAATGTTTTCTTGATGCTTTTCTCCTATGACAGATGTCAATGCCAGCCATAAAAGCACAACACTACATAAACCAGTTTCAAAGTCTCAGAGACAACAATGCAGTAACCTCAAGTTTAACACAGAAGTTTGATTTTTACAAGAAACTGCCCAGAATAATGAAAGCTAGTGTGTAATACACCTACTTTTAGAAAGGTTCCTTAAATCAGTCACGATCAAAGAGTAACTACCAGCCTCTAAAGACCATCCTAAGGTTGGGACTGCATTAAGCAGCAGAGATGTGATTTATCCATGTGCTCAGATTAGATCTGAAAAACTATGCCACAGTCTAAGGAGCACTGACCAGACAACCAAGAAAGATATGTTGTATGGGATTTTAAACCAGATATTTGACATAACTTCATCTCTGATTTTTCTTTTAAATGCTGAAATAAAACTTCTCAAGATGTTACAACTACATCAACAAGGGAATTGTTTAGGTTTTGCCTTCCAAACCCTAAAGATTTATTGTAAACTTAGCACACAAAAAATATTACTGATCTTATCACAAAAGTCTGTCTTTGGAAGGTAGGTCTAGCAGTAGAGTACCATGCATAACTGATATGGCTTGGTTATAACTTAAAAATACTAACAAATCTAGTGTACGCTAAATAATGTTTACAGGAGAGCTTTAGCGTATCTAATTTAAGCTGAGCCTCAAACCTACATTCCTTAGAGCATTAATGCCCACTTTTTTTTTTTTTTTTTTTTCAGATGGGGTAGGCCACATGCTTCTTCCGGGAGCACAGAAGGATTCTGCCATGGCCCCAGTCCTACTGCAAACGTGTAGCGCTGCAGCCTGTGTGGCAGTGCATCCTGAAAGCGCTGCCTCCGCTATGCAGGTTTGAAAAACAGTGGTTCTGTGCAGATTTCTGAGAAACTGAGAGAAAAAAGTGGATGCTGGGAGTGAATTACAGTTTTTCAGACAGCAAAGAGCGGGTTACATACAGTGCTTTATTTCCTAGGCTCTCCTCAGTTGGAGGAGCTGAACTGCCTAGTCAGCAGCTCCCACTCCCAGTTCATCTTGAGGGCCTCCTAATCCTTACCACGGTGCATGGTAAGGGAGAGATCTGCGCCTCTATCAGCTAGGGTGGAACATCCTCGTTCTGGACTTTATGTATCTGGTTTTGGTTTTTTAATAGCCTTAAATGGAACAAGATCTCATTTATGAATCATGTAGGATAGAACAGAATACAAACAGACTTTGAGTAAAGCTGATTATTTATCTATCCAGACATTATCTTTCAAATCATTAATGTATTTGGTACACTTAGTGAGCCATTCATGTCAGGACATCATCATATTTTCTTGGAAGGCATCTTACCCTCCCTCTAACAGACAAAATGTTGGCGGGGCAGTGAGAGTAGACAGGACAATAAGCTAAATTATTTACTTTACACTCTTGTGAGTCAGTAATAGCCAGGAAAACTCAATATTTCCTACATCTGTTCTCTATCTTTCCCCACTTGGGCTTTTCTACCTTTCCATCAGACAGCAATCAGCCAGAAACCCTCATTTTAAGCATCAGTTGATAGTAAAATGAATACAGGCAACCTGAGCAATGAAGCAGACCTCAGCCAACCTCAAAATTTATTACGATAAATTCTACCTAAAGAGAGGCAGGCACTGCCACAGGTATGATTTTGTGATGAAGTCAGCCAATACAGTAGACTGCCATCCATGTTCACATACAGCAAACATGCCCATCACTTTTTTTTTTTGTTAGAGAAAGTTATGTATCAAAATATAGTTGCCACCATCATTAAGAACTGCAACTGTTCTTATCACCTTCTAAACCAAGACCTGAACAACCAGCAGTTACATGCTCTACAACGTCACACATACCTCACTCAGACACTGCCATGAAAAGCCGCATGATATTCAAGCTGCTGGCCTGCCCTGTTGGTGGGTGACTCTCAGAACCACCAGCAGTAAGACGATGCAGGAAACAAAACTCTATCCTCAAGCCAGACCCTTCGTGTCCTGGTGTGGTTGTGTTAGAATAGGTTTGCACTGTGACAGCTTGTGGTTGGTGTCTGCTACTTCCCCCACACCAATACATTATTCTCAAGTGGCGCGCTGGTCCTCCCATAGTGTGACAGGATTTCCCACCCCACTTCTCATTAGTGTTGTTCATCCATCTCAATTTATTTCTACCTTCACAGTGTGCTAACACTCTTGCCATCCTAATAGCATCGTATTCTCATATTCTTTTCCCCTCCTACAGAAGGCAGGCTTATTTATTTATTAAAGAGATGCCAGCAACAAAGGGCTACCAGTCCCTGGAACAGATCCGCAGCTGCCTGAAGGAGCCGTGGGGAGCAGGCTAGGAGCCTGGCAGCAATCCATTTCTTCCCCCTTTAAAGCTGAAATTTATTTCTTTTATTTTTCTCTCCATTGGCAGACTTATTCCTTTACATGCCGAGAGAAAGTTACATTTCAATTGCCTTTTTGGATCCTTCTCCGGTTCTTTCCCAGCTGAGTAACTGTCCTTTCTTAGTCTCTTTTCCCCTCTGCTTAAGCAGGAACAAGGGTTGAACATGCCCTTGTAGTATCAGACCACTGCAATTAACCTGAGCCAGAAACATTAAGCTTAATTCATCTGCTCTCATCACTTCCCCATTATTTCAGCTTTATGAAAGGCAAGCCCTGAAGGAATATGCCAGCCATATCTTTACTTGAAGTGCCTGATACAGACAAAGCAGCTCCCTGAAGACACAGCTCCTTCATAATTATTTGTTGTATGTGCATCCAGCCAGCCTCTCCTTATATACACCATGCACACTTCCCCTGGAATTCACGCACCAGTCCCACTCCACATGCTTTCTGTTACCTGTTTTCAAGACAACCCCTTCTTTTAAAAGCTGACATCCAAACAGAAAATCCCACCAACCTCCCCCCATCTAAGCCTGTTTTAAAAGGCAAGCCTGATTGAGACATCAAGTTCAACCACAGTGTACACTAAATACTTTTAATACAATTTAACTATGTGGTAGGTTCAAGTGGCAGAAAAATACCACCACTATCTGATCTGTGCTGTTCTGTCTTCCCACATATTTAGCTATAAAGAATCTTGACAGCAAAGATAAATTAAAAAAAAAAACCCTGAATACCAAATTGACCTTTGAGAGTCATTTAGAATTGGACTTCAATAAGAAAAGCAAATACATAAGTTTCTACGTATATTCCAGTACCATTAGCTAATAGATATATTCTTCACACTTACCCATTCAATACCAGAGGATGAACATGAACCAGGTCAGCTCCAGAGATTATCTACTGATCACAAGTAGTTTAAGGTCAATTTTCAAAGCAAGCTAAAGATACCATGCACCTAGGTACCGACAGAAGTTCGCAATGTGGTAAACTGAAGTAACTCAAAATATTTACAATGCCACCATCACTCAGATGTCAACACCTATGACATGTTTGGGTCACATCACCAGCACCAAGTTATTTAATGTTATGCTATTAAAAGACTGATCTACATTTCCATTTGCATTTCTCACCAACTTAGTACAGTATATTGTTACTTTTGCTCCACCAGAAGGAAAAAAAAAAGTCAATGTAAAAGCAACACATAAGCAGCAATGCTCTCCAAAAGTTTGCCCCCATAAATATAAACTGATTAAGTTGCTGCATGATCTTTAGCAAGGAGGAAGGAGTGTGCTGATGTCCAAAATTGCTGGCATAGAATTTTGTGACTAAAGTCTATATAAAGTTCGATTTTCAAGTCAGACTCTTTCAGCAATATTCTTGAGTCTAAGGCCCATATATCTTACTTCAAGTTGTTTAAAACACCTTATTCCAACACTGTCTTCATCTTTTGGCCGTATGATTTTAAATGGTATTCTTTAAAAGCAAACATCAGAACAGTTTGTGCAAGTAATTTGTACTTGCAGGTTTTAGTAATTTAAGACAAAGTCCTCTGCTGGGCTTTAACTCATGACACGAAAAGCATCTAGAGAAAAAAAAATATCCAGTGATATTACTCTTTTTTGATACAAGAACAAACTAATCAATATCAATGCATATAATAGAAAAAATTTTTACATTCCTACTCACCCCATGATGGCAAAAGTTCAATGAGGTGGGGAAAAAAAAAAAAAAAAAAAAAAAGACCAGCTTGAACTTCAAATCAACTGCTCAGAAGTTCTCTGCTGTCCAAGTGCTTGTCAGACCTGCCAGCAGAGGGTACTGATTTTCACAGGTCTTACAGAGACTAGATTGAGTTTTATGGCTGTTTCCCAGGTGTTCCTTCCCTTCCTGAGTTTACACTGAATGTTCCCCATTTTGAGCTTTAAAGTACTTTTGGGTTGGTTTTTTTTTAAGGAGTATCGAAGCTAGCCACCAGAACATATGTTACATGGGTGACAGCAAGTAACTCTGATTACTTAACGTTGTACTTGCCTATAACAGTGCACACTTACCGGCCAAACCCCACAGAACCAAATGGTCACAGGCAAGTGAAAAAACTGTTTCAAAATAAAACTATTTTGAGACAAGGTTCCTTAAAAATAATGCACATGCAGAGTGCATGTCAACACCAGTTTTTTTTAGCAAGTTAACTCACCATCCTGAACATGGATTCTACGTCACAGTCCCATCTAGAAGATGAGCAGCTTGCATCCAACAGGCACACGACACGACGTGTGTGACACTACATAAATGCAGCCGGGGTTGCAGCATGCAAAATATTTGGTAAAATTCTTCAGTCTCATGTATTTCTGAAGGTCCATCCAGCTCCAATGAGAAAAACCACCTACAAGCACACCATACAGGGTTTCCAGCCTAGCTGCAGTCAAGAAGTACAGCTAAAAAGTTGGTGAGGCAGCTCAGACCAATATATTCCCTTAATATAACTGTTGAATATGAACTTAAATACATTAAATGTTCCAAAGTGTTTGACAGCACAAACGATTGGCATAGGCTCAGACCTTTCAATAATGCTTCTACTCACAAATGACTGCCTATTTTAATCGTCTAGTAAACTGGTATTAAGACTTCTTGACTATTTCAAGTATAATCAGTCATTCCAAAGTCCACAGTATGACTCACTGCAACCTAGGTGTGTTTTAACATTCAGCCCTTGTTTTCTTGACAGGAAAGGGAGAGTCCCCTGCTGCAACAGTAAGATCACTTTACTTTCAAAAGTGTAATTCAGCAGAAGCAAGTTCTTCATCCTTCTGGATTCAGGCTCTATGCATCAACTCCTTTTGGGAGAACATTAAATAGTTTTCATACAGACCTCTTAAGACCATTAGTATTTCAGTTTATATATTGAGGAAAATACGTGTATGCCTTTCCAGTAACGGCACGGCCTTAAGATGACCTGACAAAGCACTGTCAAAAGCAGAGACAAACGTACCTGGCATGGAAACAGAGAGTGTGACCTAATTCGTCTTTTCCATTTGATTCAGAGTCTTTGTCTACATAGTTTTAAAAACTGGCAGTCAATATTTAGGATTGGCCCTGAACGAAGTATCTGGAATCCCACTTAACAAATGCATTGGAAGCCTCAGCTGCAGTACATCTGCCCACACTATTCCCACCTGGGGTTGAAATTAATTTCATCTAGCATTTACATTCACTGCTTACATTTCTCCTAAAACAAGAAGTTAGAAAGTTCTGTGGTCCCCAAAGAACTATGTAAGCCAGGAACTAGAAGTGTGTGGAAATGCAAGTTCTCCTTTCTATAGATTTTCATCAGACAAAACCAACAATCCAGTGGAAGTCAAAGAATTACTCAAGTTTTTATGGAAGAGCCTAAAGTTTTCCAGTTTCCCCCTGCCAAATGTAGAAATGAGTCTTTAAAAAAAAAAAAGTCATACCCCTTTTCAATAATTGTAAATTTTTGCTGAAGTAATGGCCATACAACACAGCCAAAAGCTTTCAGGAAAATTTTCTTGGTATCAGACAGATTTATCTCAAATTGATGCTAACATTCTTCCATGATTGCATTTTTCATATTTCTAATTCCTCAAAATACTTCAAGTGTTATTTTCCTCTTGGTAAACATGCATTACTGTCATCAAATTTTTCCCTTCAGAATCCTGACTACCTGAAAGTTTCTTCCAGCATCCTCCATTTGGGATCTTCCATAATGTGATAGAAAAAGTCTAAATTTGCATTTAAAAATATTTCTGTGCTCTGCAGCTACAGAAGCCCATAAGGTATGATTAAATGATTGACTGAGATCTATCTAGACCAACTATACTCAAAATGAACAACAGCATACAGGAGTTACATGGGTTTAAGGTATGTTGCCCTTGTGCAAGTAACTGAGCCTTTCATGACCATAAATAAACCCTGGAGGGCCTAAAAGCTTTACTTGCTTCAGTTCTGCTCTCTGTTTGGGAGCCCCAGATCAGGGATTTGTGATCACTGAAATCCAGAAAGATAATGAAACAGATGCACTTTCTTCTCATTGCTTAGTGCAGCTGGAAGAGCCTTTTGCATTGTCCAGCTTCACCTTGAAGGAAACCCAGCAATGTATTATTTCATTCAGTGTATTAGAAGCGTGCCAGTAATTGGTTACTCCCCAAGTGGGACAACCTACAACAATGAAGTCTAACCTTTAAGTCACAAAATCTAGAAGCCAACATTTCAGATAACCTTGTTATAACAATTTCTAATAGCAAGGGAACCTTCACTTTATTGTTAAGGCCCTGCTACCTACCTCCATTTAAAACAATTTCTGCTTACAAGAATTTTGCAAAATGTATTCAACTTCAGAACAGAACTTCCTGAAGAAATTTTATCCAGAAAATATCAGACTGACAGCCTCATAAGAATGTATGTAGTGTATTTAGAATATGTATTATCAGAGCAAATGGAAAGTTTTCCATTTCCAGAGCCTAACATGACTCCTGTATCCAACTGCTTCAGTGGATGGATCGTATAAATTAAAGGACGGAATAAAGATTGCTAAAGCAAGGAATAAATCTTTATCAATGTTAGAAACTGGTAAATCAAACCCTTGATTCCTTTAAGAAATTAAGAGAAAGGCACAAGCAAAATCACAGCTAATTTAGGACTTCCTAGTTCATAGGTCTTTACATCTGATGTTTTGGTGGGTGCATAGAACCACAGGATGTGAAACTTGGCACTTAAATTATTTTTACTGCCTCCTATGTCTAAGTGCCCAGTTTATGTGAACTGTTATTCAGATGTACAGAGTGAATTAGCAAATTACAAGCTTACAAGTCAGCTGTATGCTCAGCTGGAGCATTCTGATGTTGGTTCCAGCATCCTGGGAAGCAGAAAGGATGAGGAGGAGCCTGTAAACGTCAGGCCAGTGAACTTGGTAGAGGTATATGAATTAAGTGCCACAAATGTGGTGTTCAAGAACAGTCTTACTTACCTTACCTAGTTAGTGTGTGATAAAATTAGCTTCAAGTTTATGGTCAAGTACAAAAGCACTTAAACAGCAAGTAACATCTAGGGGCACTAGGCCCATCATTCTCTAAGACCAAGAGCATAAAACTAAAAAAGGGTTAAGATCTACACAAATAAGAAAACACTTATTAATCAAGCATACATCTTCACCTACCAAACTTACAAAGAAAACATAACCATGCACTTTTACCAGCGTGCCCCCCCCCCCCCCCCCCTTTTCCTCACTACCTTCCTCTGAAGATCAAGTATCTCCCATTACTGGAAACAGAATACCAAGCTTCTGTGCCCATACAGAAATTCTGCTACAGAAATCTACTGCTTTAATAATGTGCTGAACAACCCCAATTTATGCCATCATAAAGAAATCAACTGCTGATAACCTTCAAGCTTGACTGTGTTCTTTCCTCATCAAGTTCTATCTTTCTGATATAGAGCCTTCTATGTTTTACTTCAAAAAGGCATCCATCATGTTAGTATCTAAGGTAGTAGAAACGCCTGCAAGACAACTGTCTAGCAGGTAAGCATGACAGTGATTTACAAAAATCTGTTAAAAGCTTCACCGCATTAGCAGAAAAATAGAATTTGTGTCTTTTTTGTCCAGTTCTACCTAGTGAGCACATCCTACTTTCTCAAGGCCACCAAACCAGTAAATGTCCTCCAGGAAATTTAATAATTCTAACTGTACAAGTGGACTGAGGTATTGTATAGACAAAGCTTTAATAGCCTTGACTACAACCAGGTTAGTTAATCTATAGCTTAACCTCATTAAAAAATGGATTTGACACTGGAGATAGATGGGGCTTTGGCTGCCCCATTCTCAACAGCTAGTCACCTGCATCAGTATTATGATTTCATATTTTCAATTACTCCACATCCTGCTTCTCACAGGATGTTAACGTTCAGGACAAGCCTTTCAGAGCTGTTAGGAGCTATCACTTTACAGAAGTGCAATTCTCTCATTGTCATTTCTTAAACTTTTAAGAACAGACAAGCCATTTATCTTCAGGTTTTTCTACTTTTAACAGACATAAGTTAAGCCTATTCTCAGCTTTACCTCAAGATGGAGATATCCATGCAAATCAAATCAGTGATCTAAACTCACCCCAGTAGCTTCTGAAAAAGGAAATGACACTGCACACGCAACTAACATAATGGCGCAAGTTTTCAGAACCTCAGGCAGAATACCTTGCTGCCATTTATCTGGTATCCTTCACTAGCCTGCTTGTATGTTTTAGAAATTCAGTATGCAGTTGCAGGGGTAAGGCGTGGAAGGCAATGACTGCATGGGATGGAGGCCTCAGCTACCATCAGAATTCCTTGAACTATTTTTAGTTGGGTCTTCAGCCACTTCAAGAACCTCAGTGCATTCTAGGCTTTGTTTCTGCAAGTGTCAGTCCTTTCTTAGAAACAAATTTAGTTTTCCTTGCACAAAAGTGTAGTACTCCAGCAGCAGATTCTAATGAAGGGCAAAAACTAAGTAAGAGAAGGTACAACTATAAGTAAGGCAAGTTTGGATCATGAATTTAAATTTAAGTTTCAAGCATATTAAACTAGAAAAGATTCGCGCATTAAGTTCCACAATTCTTACCACAAATGTGTTGACATTTGCTAGAAGTTGTGCTAAGAACACAAAGGAGAATCAACTCTCTCCCCATGTATTACCTTTCATCAAAAAGATGACCGTTATTCCAAATGAAAACATTCAGTTAACATTCACTCCACAATTCTGGATTTGCCAAGAAGTAACGTTCCCAACCTAAGGTCTGGCTTTGAGTCATTAAGTAGCTAGTCCTTTCAGTCAGTTACTTAAAAAGGATGAGTCAATTGCATTTGCTTTAATTTACAAAAGGCAAAAAAGGTAATACTTGAAGTGCTGTCCCAACCACTATCGGGAACAACTAATTCAAGTCCAAAAGTAGTATTAACTTGAGTGGTTAGTTAGCCCAACCTTCAGAATAAAACTGCATCCTCCATACTTCCCAGTGTCAAAAGACTGTAATATTCTTTTACTCAGATGCCAGTTTTACTGTTACAACACTATGTATTTCTTTATAAACTCTGGCTGTTCACTGAAAATAGGAAAGCAGAGAAAAAGGATTCACAAGACATGAAACCCTAGTATATTGTTCATATCAGCATCAAGCTGGTACCTACTGAATCTGCAAAATTTCTGCACGCGTAAAAAAAAAAATCTAGATTTCACAGTAGGGAAAAAACAGGGCTATGGTCAAAGCTTATTCATAATCTCACATCAGATATTTTAGCTGACATGAGGAATCTATTTGCTGCTGCAAGAAAATGCCAACTTCATTTTCAATGAAGCTATGAACTTGTCCTGTTGAAAAAAGCCGCTTTGAACATTACCTTCTAGTATGGGGATTTTTGTTTTAAGTGATTAACTTTAGAACTAGATTGACAATATGGATAAAAATCAGAAGTGGACATAGATCTTTACCCTTGTTTTTATTAGCATTTATTGTTTCTTAATTATGCAAAGCAGAAGTAGTAACAACATTGCAACCTTGGCGGGGGGTGGGGAGGAAGGAAGGAAGGAAAGGGGAGCTGGCAAGAGCAACACACTAATACATGCCTTCAACGATTAACACTGCAATCTCAAAGAAGATCAAACATTTACAAGCATCCTCTCAACCTTAAGACAGTAAAAACTCAAATAAGATACACCTTACAGCTCAAGACTATTTCATTGCAGGCACTGCCGCAGGGTACAGAAAAGAATCAACAGCACAAGTAATGTTACTGTTGGTCCATTTTTAAAAGTTCACGATGCCCTTGCTCATTTCTAGAGAAACTGGCCAACATGGGCCTGACACAGTGCAATGTACAACTGCTTACAGAGGACATGGTAAAAACAGATGTTTGGGAACAACTGAAAAGCCTCATATATGTAACTTTTCCATGCAAAAAACTTAAAAGCATATTAAAATAAACTTTTAAGTTTCAGCTAGAGACATGAGGAGTAAGTAACCATCAAGATACAGTTGTTTCCAAGCCCTAAAACCTTTAGCCATTGCATCTTCATCGAGTTTTAAACTGTGGGCAAGTAGTTGGGATTGAGGATCTCAGAAACCCCAGCAGTTTGATCCACTCCCTCAGAGAAGTTCCAATTCAAAAGTTACATTTTTGAAAATCTGATGTCACTAAACTGCGGGGTGTATATACAATAAAGCATTAGTCTTATATCGTACATTCGATCTTCAAAGTTTCACATGTTATTTCACTAATGACATGAAAGTTGCTGCTGCACCCAACCCTTCTACATTATCTAGTATCCCCATCTTGAAATCACTCAGAGAATATAAAGAAACACGAACTTTGTGCTCACAGAGCATATGAAACAACATAGTTCAACTTTACCTTGAAAAAAGTTAAGTTGCAAACCTGTTTCTTTATTCAAGGACAAGAGAGTTGACTAATAAGGGATGATTCAACATTAATTCTCTACATTACCAAAGAATTAGTCAATCAGTACAGAGACTTCAGTAAAACCTCCTAGCATACCTTTCAAATAAAACATTTGTGCAAGTTGTTTGACAAAGTCATACCGTTTCTTCATTAAAGAGCCACTCTCACCTGCAAGACCAGTCACAAAATTAACAGTTAAAAAGGGTTCAGATCACATCTACTCCTACTTGCAAGACAGGCAGTTAAAGAAATGTCTTCACTGCTTGGCATTAGATGGAATATCTTACTGTGACCACTGATGGTGGCTGTACATTAATTAAATAGTAAAAGGTTTATTTTTATTTATGTATCTATATATATATATATCTCAACATGATTTTGGATGTCTGTATTCTAGTAGTGATTAAATTTAAATTCCTTATGAAATCATGCCCTAAAACAATGCCTTACCTAATTAGCTTGAGGCATTCTTTACAGGAAAAGAAGTTATTGCAGATTCAGCGTTGCTGCCTTTTAAATCAAAAATTAGCAGTATTTTGTAACGCTAGCACAAGTATTTCTAAATGAAGGTTTCTACAACAGATCTACTTCATTTTGAAAAGGTGTGCCATGCCAGTAACAAAAAACCAAAAAAGCCTTTTGAAAAAAACTGTTACTAGTATGACTAAGAGCAGTCACACTCCACCCAATACATCCACCCTTGCTAAATCCAAATACTCCAGATGACAAGCAACCTTTCCATACTACTTGCCAGCAGTTGTTTCAGCTTAGCTGCTTTCCTACTTCCTAGAATTAAAAAAGGACCTCCAAGATTCAACTTAAGAGATCTAAAAAAGCTACAAGCAGTTACTATAGTAAAGAAGAAATTATCATTCAAAGAAGGAGGAGTTAAAACTACTTTGTGGCTCAACTTTAGGAAACCGGTCCTTTGTAGTGCCCGCACATTGTGAGTTCCAACCTCCTGGATGCTGACTCATGGATCATAGGAGCAGTAGATGGAAGAGGAAAGGCAGAGAAGCAGAACAGAACGTAACTGCACATGGGCCTCAAAGAAGGACTAAAAATCAGAAGGCTTCCAGTAGATAGCTGACATCTCCTCCTACCAAAGGAAGGCACATCTTTGCCAGCAGGGCAGAACAGGAAAAGCATGCACAGCTGTAGGTTTTGGTCTTCACTACTTCCTGCTGCCTTCCAGGAGAGAAGGGAAGAGAGAGTTGCCAACCAGGCCATTGCCGAGAACAAAGAAAGACTAGAATGCAGGGAAAAATTCAGCTAGCACAGGAAGAGCTTGCCTTCCCTACATCAGGTTTGTGTTAGCATGGCTACCAGACTACCTGCTGACTGCCATTTGATGTGACTGAGATAATTTCAGTACAGACACTGCATGAAATAGCTCGCTACCTTTACTATTCAGAGATGTTCAATCTCCCTAAGGAAACACGAGCTCCTTGTCAAGATGGCACAGCAACCAGTATGAGATTTTATGCATAACCTTCTCTTAGGAACTAGATTTGGTAGAAGGACAGAGGGAGATTAAGAAGCCTGAAGAGTGAGCTTTATGTTGAGGTCCCAAGAAGTTAGTTCTGAAGTGGCGCACTGAGTAGAGGAGATCAAGAGAAGTGACAACAGCATGAATGCTGGCACCTCATCACACAGGTTCTAGCGAAACTCTTGTCACAGGAAATAGGAATCAGTGCCCTACACAAGTCACGTCATTTTCACAAAGGTGAAAGTTCTACAGCTTAACGATGCCTGTAACTGTAGAAACAGCTTCTTTGGAAGACACGGACTCTTAAATGTGTTAAGGAATTAACTCAACTGATTCATTAAGCTAATAAATTTCTGAATTATTTGCAAGCAAAGGTAACTCATTTTGACTGATTTAGAAAACAAAAAATCCCTAGGTGGCAGCATGCAAGGAACCATATAAGTATTTTCAGCACAATCGAAAGAAGTACTCCCTTGTACGTGAACCAGAACGCTTAAGAAAATTCAGTTACTTCCAAACCAGACTGCTTTAAATTCAGGTCTCCTAAACCAATCTAGGATACATTTACCTCAAAATCGTTTATTTCCTTATCAGCTTGCTTCTTCCTGTTCTCATGTTAGCAATACCAGACAACAACAACAACAAAAAGTAACTAAGAGGAGCAGATAAACCACTGAAGATTATCTGCCACACAATTACTATTGCATTACACACATGCAGCTTCCCGCAGCCACAACTCCCTGGTCACATAGAATAAGGTCCAGCAGCCTCCACACTGCTGACGCGTGTCTCTTCAGCTCCCACTACAGTACAGTACAGTTTTGCTATCGATAGCGTCTGGAATTCCGCTGTTTGTACCAAAATGTATTCCTGGGCTTTGATGCACGCCTGGGGTGTCACGCCAGTCTTCACACCTTAGTTTTACATTATTCCATAATTACTGCAAATTCATCTTAAAGATTCCCCTGAGAAGTCAGCTTGACTCTGACAAAGCCAATTTCTATAATCTTTATTTCCCATCTTCAATATAGATGTCTTACTTCATAAAATCATATTTTATATTTAAAAAAATCCTCAACACATCCCTTAAAGACCCCTTGAGAGTATTTTTCTTCAAAAGGAGTAAATGAAATGCACACCCAAGTACTTCAAATGCTTTTAACAGGTTATTAGCTCTGATCTGAAGATATAAAGGGGTTTTCTCATTCTCGTTACAGCTTATCTTACGAATAGATAAGCTTACTAACCACAGCACAAACAGGCACAAGGCTAAATTCTCTGCGTTTCTGCAATTATGTAGCACGACACTGCCTATGGATCACTCCATTCAAAAACGTACTCAAAATTGAGCGTGTACCTCAAATACCTCTAAACATACGGGACCTGTAGCACAGTGCAGATTATCTTCCTCCTCACAGTAACCCACGTAACGGTTGCAGAAGTTACTGCACTGACTTCCCCTACCGCAGCATAATACTTCGCATGATATTCCCCAGTCAAGTTCCTAGTCTTATCCCCCAGTGCAGCAGCACACGTGACTACTGTCTTTCTTTTAAAAAGAATGGAAGAAAAAAAGAAAGCTCACACTCACCAGCACAGTGGTGCAGATGGACCTGAGCTCAGACTCCACCTTCTCCCGATAGTCCTTGATAAGCTGCATCTTCTTGTCACTGGTGTCTGTCTTCTGCTCAATGCTAGAGATGACCCTCCAGGCAGAGCGCCGCCCCCCCACTACGTTCTTGTAGGCCACTGAGAGCAGGTTGCGCTCCTCGTTGGACAGCTCGGCACCTTGCTCAGTTACTGCCTTCATGCAGGTGGCCATATCATCATAGCGCTCAGCTTGCTCAGCCAGCTTGGCTTTCTGGATCAACTCGGTCTTATCCATGGTGGCTGGCAGTGGGGCAAGAGCAGTATAGTAGCAAAAGCAGGAGAAGCTGGGGACGTCACACTAGCAATGTGAGAACGCACCTCAAAACCTGCCGGAAAGAAGACAGTAATCATGACGCTAGGATAAAACACCACAGAACACAATCTTACGCCACCCCTCACAACCTACCAAAACCCAAGGGTCACAGTGAGCCTCGCCTCCCCTTCCCCATCTCCAAGTGCTTCTCGTGGAGAGACAGACTGCAGCACCCTGCTGTTCCACGCAGAGCTAAGGGGAGAGGCACTCGTCTCAAGGGTCCACCCCTAGGGAAACCACGACCTAGAAACCCAACTGGGGAAGACACGCTCAGCGCTAGCCAAGGGACAGCAGCCTTAAGACCAAGCGCTGGAAATAACTGTTTTTCCACCAGAGGGGACTTTTTGTCCTTACTCCGCTTTTCTTCCTTGCCTTACGTGAACATACTAAAATGCTGTCGAACAGGGACCTGGAGAAGGACACCTAGCCACCACCAAGCCCGGGGGGGCTGGCCCCAAAGCCCTTCCTTCCCCCCCGTGTGCCACGAGCCCTGCAGGTGAGAGCCGAAGAAAGGCGGATGCCAAAGCCGCGACAAGCGGGAGGAAAAAAAAAAAAAAAAAAAAAAAAAAAAAAAAAAAAAAGGAGCGGGACGAGCTCGTCCCTGGGGAGGCAAGGAAGGGGTTAAAACCCAACGGGCTGGCAGAGCGGGCCCGGGACCCGCCTCCCTCGGGCACCCGCGCTCCGCGGGGCCGGCGAGGCCAGGGGAGCTTGCAGCGGCCGGGGCGGGGCGGCCCGGGGGCCAGGCCGGCGGCCCAGGCCCCGCTTCGCCTCCTGGCGGCGGGGCGCGGCGGGGCGCGGCGGGGCCCGGGCTTCTTCCCTGCCTCCCCCCCCCCCGCCCGGCCTCGGCGGCCGCCGCTCCGGCCCCAGGACGGCGGCCCCGCACTGCCGGTGGGGGAGCGCGGTGGCACGGCGGTGGGTGGGGTCTCGGCCCCGGCGAGGGCGGGGGCCAGGGGCGGCCGCGTCCCCGGGGACGGCGGGGGGTGGGGGTGGGGGGGGAGTTGGAGGCGGGGGGGCCGCGGGGGCGGCGGGGACGGGACGGAGAGCGGCCGGCGCTGCCCCCGCGGCGGCAGGGCGGAAAGAGGAAGCCGGCGGCCCTCGCCGGGTGCGAAATGGCGGCGCTGGCTGGCTGCGCCTCCCGCTCCCCGGGGCCGCCGAGCGCTCCACGCCGCGATCACAAAATGGAGGACGCGGCGGCTGAGCGGCGGCGGAGCGGGGCCCGGGCTCGCCGCCGGGACGCGGCACCGCGCTCACCTGAGTCCGCTGCGGTAGGCCGGGCCGCGGGCGCCACCCGATCGGCTGCCTCGCTCGGGGCTGTGGCGGAGAGAAAGAGCCGCTCCCGTCTCCGGCGAGAGCCAGCGCTAAAGGGCGTTGGCACAGGCAAGCCTACCCGCTGCTCAGCCCGCGCCCACGCGGCCAATCGCAGCCTGGCCTGCGAGCCGGGCTCCGCCCCCCCGCGCCCCGACAGCCAATCCGAGCAGAGCGCGCCGCCGCGGGGGCGAGCGCGGGCAGGGCACAAGCTCGGTTGGCCCGTGGGCTGCGGCTGGGGCCACGGGGTTTCCTCCAATTAGATCCAGGGTGAGATGACGTCACTGTCGCTATGGTGATGCTTCTACCACCCCCCCTCCTCCTTCCCCTCCCCCGCCGTCCCCCCTCCCCGCTTCCCCGGCAGCCGGGGCCCGGCCCCGGCACGGGACAGCGCGGGGGGCGCCGGGCCGGCGGCGGCGGCGGCACCGGTGGCGCGAGGGGACGAGGCGCGCGCCCGGGGCGGGGGGAAGGGGCCGGGAGCTCCCGGGTGGGAGGCGGCGCCGGCCGAGGCGGTGCCCGGGGCGGGGCGGGGCGGGGTGAGGCCAGGCCAGGCCGAGGCGGTGCCCGGGGCGGGGCGGGGCGGGGTGAGGCCAGGCCAGGCCGAGGCGAGGCGGCCCCTCGGCGCAGCCCGTCGGTCTTTCGCCGCCCGAAGGGGCAGCGGCGGCGGCGGCCGCTCTTCCGCCCGCGGGCGGCTGCGCCCTCGGCCCGCCTCTCCCCTCGGCCGCCGGCGGGCGGGAGCTCCCGCAGGAGCGGGGCGGCGAGCCCGGCCCTGGCCGGCCGCCCCCGAGGTGGCTCGGGCGGGGCGGGGCGGGGCGGGGCGGGCCCGGCCCGCGGCAGGGGCGGGAGGAGCGGGTGTGGGCGGCGAGGGCCGGCGGGCTCTTCCGGAGCGGCTGTGCTGGACAAAGTCCGCCTTCCGGCGGCCGGGGCGGAGAGGCGCTCGGCGCGGCCTCTCGGCCCGGCCTGCCTGCCTGCGTCCCGGCCCGGCGTGGGGGCGGCAGGAATGGCACAGAGACTCTGCTCCTGGCGGTTTTGGTTTATTTTGGTGGGTTCCCCCCCCCCCGGCAGGTTCTTAAACGCCATTGTCGGTGAGGGTGGCTGCGCTCTGCCCCGGGGGCCGGGGTGACAGGAGGGTGTTCCTGAAGAGTTCATGTTCCCGAGGCCCCGCGCAGGGGGAGGCAAGCATTTCACATCAACAACCATCAGTAGATTTACTTCTCCCCAGCCCCCCCTTCTTGATTTCACCTTAATGTTCAAGAGGCCAGACGTGCAATGGACACAGGCTGGAATTTTAGGTCCTTGCTATGACTTACAAATAATAAAATGTTACCCATCCATGAATGGATAAACACGGGTCACCTATTGCCGTATGTACATCCAAAACGCTGGCCGGGTGGGTGCGTGATTTTGTCTGCACTGGCACTGCCTCCATCTCAGAGGGTGTGGTAGGGACACGGTGGGTTTGTGCTGTTTGTCCTGGCATTCAGCAAACAAAAACCCAGGCGTGGATCGAATGCATCTGGTCTGTCAGGGCTCAGGCTACTTCACGTTCACCAATGTCTTTGTGCGGTACCAAGTCTTTGTGCGAACTGATGAGACTTCTCACCTTTGGTTTCAGCATCGCCAAATATAGTCATGCTGAGGAACTTCAGCATCCAGATGGGATGATGAATGCTCTGAATCAACCCCAGGATGTTATTGTCTCAACTCGTAAAGCTCTTGATCTGTGTTTGGACTAGGACTGGGGTTATGTATGTGGAAATTGGATCTATGCTGCGAACGAGCCACTCTCTTTGTCATTTGAGTTTGGGAAGCATTTATTCTGTTATAAAAAAGGACCTATTGATAACACCTTTTTCAAAGTTAATGAAACTCTTTCAGAAAGCATTATGGAAATGTATTACTTTACTCCAGAAATTACTGTCTTGGCAACTTGCTACAGTTGTAGCTTGCTTTTTTTATTCTTCCCTGTCAGCAGGATACTCTCTCATTTTCACCAAAGTCCCTAATGATTAGCTTCATCTACACATGAAGTAAAGACCAAAATTGACCAATTGTGCAACAAAACCTTTTGTGATTAACATCATATCTCCATCAGAGATAAAACTAACCATTCTACCTACAGGGCATGGGTGAGTAGGTTTTATCTGAGAAAGGACAGCTGACCTAGTCAAGGCTACCTCCTTCACTGATTCCCCTCAAAAACGGGGAAGATACTAGAATTAGCCTCATACCATGTAGTTCATGTCTCTCTCCCACCTACTGAGATGTTGCATTTAGAAATGCAGAACCATCTTAAAAGTTGGGAAGTGCTGGGCATAGCAAGTCTGTGTGCATAGAGCTGTGTGATGGATCCAGACTTAACTGCACGTGTGATGTAGAGTCTGATATGTACGTGCAGAGCAGCTGCGTGGCCTGGGTGTCTGGCTTCAGACCTACTGTGTGCTGCTTGCTTTTCAGGTTTGGGTCCTGTGGGCTTATGTGCCTTAAGACTGCACTGTGATACAGTTTTTAATCACATAGCCATAAGCTCGTTTCCCCAGAGGAACCCTATTGCTAAGTAGGAATGATGTTCTTTGGGGAGCTTTTATGAGAGGAGGCTTGAAGAATTTGTTGTGTTTAGTTTAGCAAAATAAAGGTTAAGAGGAGATTTGATGTCTCAAAAGGAGAGCAAACAACATGGATGCGGAATTGTTATTTAAATGGAAAACAAATGTGTGTAAAATAGGCAGTAATGAATTTAGACTGTGAATTAGAAGATTTGGAATTTTCAGAGCAATGAGACAGCGGAACAATGTCCCTGTGCTGAGGGCAGGAAGCCCATCTGCTTTGAAAGTGGAGCCTGATCAATTTATAAAAGTGCTTATATGATGTGGTTGCCTGAGAGAGCAGGAGACTAAACTCCAGAAGCTTTCCAATTCTGTGTTTCTATTTAATGTTTCTTTGATTGCTTATTCCGTGTATACTGTAATGTACAGTTTCCTGCATAGCATTATCCTTCATTGAATAAAAAAAAAATTAATTTCCTTTACAGCATTTCAGGAGTGCTATCATCCTACTAACATTAATGACTTTACCCTTGTCACACCATTATGAAATGGTTGGCATTATCTTGTCTTATGTCCAGGAAATGAAAAAGATGAACCTTTCAGGATACCTATGAGGAGAAATATAAGACCTTAATTTCCAGAGTGGTAAATTCTAAATCGAAGACCTTCATTTCCAGGGTGGTAAATGCTTTATGCTACTCAGCATGTACTGAAAGTCCACCTCCCACTGACTTCAGATGCACCTACTCACATTCAGCATCTTAGCAGCTCACACCACAAATTACTCGACTGGGGTGTGGGAGAAAAACGAGGAATATATATAATGCAAATTCCTTGGACTTACATGTAAATTTTACGACAGAGTTAGAATCCAGTTTTCTAGAGGCTCAGTTATTTGCCATAACTGTAAGACTCTCCTTTCTTTTTCCCAGCAGAACCAGCCCCTTCCATCACATGCTTTTCATCTCTGTAGCAAATGAGGTAGAGGTAGTACAGACAGCAGCTTCCTTTCCTACAGTCTGTACAACGGGTACATGGCAGGTGAAGGTAGCATCTCACAAAGCAAACATATAGCACAGTGAATTAAGGTAAACACACAAATGAAGAACCCCCAAAAGCAGACTTCTCTCATAGGATTTACACAGGCTGCCACTGAACTGAGCGCTTTGGATCCATAGCATACTCCTGTACTATCTGAAATAGCCCTGTTGTGGGTAGTGGTAGAAAAACTTACTCATTTTGTGTCCTGCCTTGAGTGGGATGGAGATTCTTTACAACTAGTCTCATGTCTGTTCGCTTAATGGCAAGAGAATGTATTTCATGTTTATAAAGGGCCTGTGTTCTGGTGGTTAAGGACTTTTCTCTTTTGCTCCCATGCTGCTTCCTGTCATCTTCTTTGCCTTATTATCTGCCCCGTAATTTACACTGCTATCCCATCTCCTCCCCTTCTGATTCCTGCCTTCTGCTCAGCTCTTGCCCATACGCTCCCCATCTGGTTCTCCTTGCTGCCATTCTTTCTGTAGTTGTACTCTCTGTCCTTCTTTTCTTGTTCCAACTTCTAGTAAAACTTCTGGGCAGAGAAGAGGACTTGCTTAGGAGGACTGGAGGTTTAGCAGTCTTATGTGAAAGCTGGAGTCTTAAGGAAATTCTGCTAGCAAATTTTAAGATGTCTGCTGAGCATACTAAAGTTGAGTTTTCCATATTTGGGTAGTTTTTCATGAAACCAGCAAAACACTTAACTTCCAACTGGCCAACTTCTTGATGAGTTTAAGGGCGCCACTCTGGTGGTTGTAGGTATTGGAATTCTTCAATAAAATGGTAATAAAGTTTGTTAGCCTAGGCAAAACTGGATTTGCCTCTGATTTTTCTCTGTGAGAAACAGCTAAACCATTCTGGCTGAAACATGAAAAACATTCTAAGTGTATTCATATAGACTGATCTGTATTTAAGCCTTTGGAGAGGAACTAAAATGATGGTCACAACTTTTCTAGATAAACTAAGATACTACTTAGAGTTGTTTATGTCACACTTGGTTTGGAGACTTGGGAATGAAGTGATAAGGAGAAGATCTTTTGTTACACTATTGTAATTTATGTTCATATTGTAAAGCTGCTAGAGGTTGGCATGAGTGCTCTTCTACTTATATTAAAAATAAAAAGTCACCCACATAAGAGGCTAAAGCATCATCAGAGTCCAGTAAGTAACAAATAAATGTGAGCTAGTGGGATCAAGCTCTTTAAATATTATTTAGCCTGATTCTGTATTGTATCTGTACTGTGCTGTGAGGAAGGCCACAGGACTTCTTAAATTTTTGAAAATACTTGCATGGCTTGTTCATTACTGGGGTAAACTAATCGCTTCAGGAAGGACAAGCCTCTGAAGAAGTTGTTGAGTGTGTAGCTAATGGTGGGTGCTGTTTTATGCAAACCATTTTCTTCTGCTGGGAAAAGAGGAATCAGGGAATACTTGGGTTAGGAAGGCGACTGTCAGCCTGGGAGGGTGGTACTGAACCTCAGTTTTGCTGCTGAGTGCCATTTGTCTGGTTTAACTTGCTGCAGGGTAAGTGTATCTCCATGCTGGGAGTAGTTTGGTCTTTGCTGCTAAAGGATGATATTGATGAATATCAGTATCTGCTGCGGGGTGAACGCTGCTGTAGTCTGATACGCTGAAGCAGCTACTGATCATGGTTGGTAGTAAAGACTCAGCCTTTGACACTTTTTCCTCCCTCCTACCGTTCCAGTAGTTGATGTTAAATTCCACTCCTTTTTCTGGGTTGTGCAATATATATATCACCTTACTGAACATAACAGGGTTTCTCTGCATCCTCTCCTTCAGCGGCATGTGGTACTGAAGAGTGGAAAAGACTTTGGGGAGCAGAGTCAAACCTGGGTGAGCTATCTCCCCACCTCAGACAGCTTTCCTTTCCTCCTGATGGCCCGTGAAGGAGGGAGGGTGCTGGCTAAACAGAACCATTCCCTTCTTTGTTCTGTTGGCATAAAAAATACAAGTTTGTCAGTTTTGGTCCTAAACAGGTCCAGTGAACCTCTTGTGAAGTGGCTCCAAAGCCCTGGGCCCTCACTGTGCTGCAGCTGCCAAGAGATGCTGGTGGAGATGTCCCATGGGGGATTCCCCTCCAAGAATACCCCGCACCCAACGTTTAGTTGGACACAAAGCTTTTGCAGATCTCCCTTGGGTCTCTCCCTGGCTCTGTCCCAGCAATCGTGACTTGCAAGTGGGAGGACAGAGGAGCCAGCTGGAGCTCAGTAGCATCCCTGAAAGTTGAGGTGTGTCTTTTTTTATGGAAATGAAACAAATAGCCTTTTAATGGCTTTTGTTCAGTTAAATGCAACTTGCTCTGCCAAAACGTGATAAAGGGCCCCTTCTTGCATTAACAAACAGGAGTGGCAAAAGTCACCGAGATTGCCAAGTAAATTTTATCCTCCTATCAGGAGACAACAGTAGGGCCCCTAGAATTAAGATAAATGCAGCTAATTTCCTTTTAATGGTGATTTGATTATTCTTTCATTACAAGTAACTAGTTCCCTTTTCTAATTATATGGCTTGTTTTTATCTAAGAAAAATTACCCAATTTATGGGAGTGGAACATTAAAGTCGCTCATCCGTGAACAGTTTATTGTGGTGCTATGAGATTGCTGGTTTCAGAAAATGTCTATATTGCAATAGATATGTATAGATTCTTGGCTCTTCTGCCGTTTTGCCAATGGTCATGACAAATGAGAAAGCAGGTAGCAGGAAGGGATGTGCAAGGCAAAAATGAAATGCAGAGGGCAGAGAGCATAAGCCCTGCAAACATTTAGCATGTCTTTAAGGGAGTGAGAAGTATTGGAGGGGAAGCAGACACTAGGGAACAAGACCAAAATCATAGATTCACAGAATGGTTTGGGTTGGAAGGGACCTTTAAAGGCCATCTAGTTCCACCCCCCCTGCCATGGGCAGGGACACCTTCCACTAGACCAAGTTGCTCAAAGCCCCATCCAACCCAGCCTTGGACACTTCCAGGGATGGGGCATCCACAGCCTCTCTGGGCAACCTGTTCCAGTGTCTCACTACCATCATAAAAAAAAAATTTCTTCCTTACATCTAATCTAAACCTACCCTCTTTCAGTTTAAAGCCATTACCCCTTGTCCTATCACTACATGCTTTTGTAAAAAGTCCCTCTCCAGCTTTCCTATAGGCCCCCTTTAGGTACTGGAAGGCTGCTATAAGGTGTCCCTGGAGCCTTCTCTTCTCCAGGCTGAACAACCCCAACTCTCTCAGCCTGTCTTCACAGGAGAGGTGCTCCAGCCCTCTTACCATCTTCATGGCCCTCCTCTGGACTCGCTCCAACAGGTCCATGTCCTTCTTATGTTGGAGGCCCCAGAGCAGTTAGCAAAATGTGTAAAAGTGCACTGGTACTTGGAAAGGCTTCATCAGTTGTTTAGTTAATTCAGGGAGAACTCTGTCTGTTATGCCTTTGATCTCTGCACTTCTTGCTTTTTCTCTCTATCTTCTTCTCTTTCCCCTGCAGCTGCCATATGAATATGTTATCCAAACGGGAGCAGGCACATCAGTCAACCAGCTTACACAGCAGAAGCTGGCGAGGGGACGTTGGAGGTGTAGTTAGGAGCATGGTGAGGTTGTGAGAAAGCTTCAGGTCCGGCAGGCAGGTCGCTGCAGGCCACTCTTGTTGGTTTGGTTATCTAAACTGGTGTAGCTGTGATGGGCTAGGGATGTCAGCAGGCAAAGTTGGTGCAGAGAGGCAGTATCTCTTACTAGATCAATTAACAGTTGGAAAAATAGACAAGCATTTGATCTGAGAGCACCCAATGTAGTTTCTCTGTATAATCTAAACATACTTTTTTGTTCTGTGCCATGTAATATTAAGGCTGATGGATATTTGAAGGTCGAGTGTTCATCTGTAAGGGTAAACTGACTGGTAAAGGAATCATGAATAATTATACCTGTACACTGTAGGTAAGCTGGGGTAATTCCCCACATGGAAACTCCGTTCTAGAAAGCAAGCCACTTTTATTCTGAAATACAGTGCCTGCTAAGGGAGCAGTAGCAACAAACTATAATTATCAGATTATTCCCAGTGTAGACAAACCATAAGAATAAAAGAAGAGGACAGAAAAGGCAGAGACGGAAAGAAGGCAGTCAAGCAGTTAACCAGAGATACCTGTGGGAAGATGTGATATAACTATGCTTTATTGTATGAACTTTATAGGGTAAAATAAACCTTGTAGTGAGCCTCAGAAGTTTGTTTAAAGGTAAGATATTTTTTCAAACTCAGTTTTGAAGAGTTCTTGCTCTTCTATCAATTCAATGTGGCAGTAGGATCTGCATGTATTGAATTTTTCCTTACAATTTGTAATGACAAGGTTCTTGGTTATGAGTTTAATTAGGACTCAGTACTATCTTCCTTGTATATAGATCAGAAATCTGAGGACTATGAAAACTGCATGTTAAATCTCTAGCTAGTTATGATTATGTACCTGGTACACCATTAATAATGATTTATATATAGAATGAAATAATCCTTCAGTGGAAGAAGTGGATGGCATATGCATATATACATATAAGCATATATATATGCATATATATATACACACATATATACATATTTTAGGCTGAAATGCTCGTTGACAAACCAAGAACAGGACACTATACATACATCTTTAGTAACTGAATTCTTTTTGGCAGCTAACATACTGCATCTTTGCTTTACTGAAATATTTTATCACCGTTGTACTTATCTGCCATCATTATAAGCAAGCTGCTTAATGATGGCCTGTGCTAATGCAAATTGTATCACTTAATTACTTGCGTTAATGTTGTAGGAAGCCTCAGATACACAGGATGAGCATCCATGGAGCTACAAGCAAGAAAAAAAAGCTTTGGACCAGTGAAAGAGGTATCTAGGCAATGGGTTGCCTCCTGCATAAGCGGGATGAGCTTACCAATGGGAGGTTTTGCCTTCTGGAGAAACCTAAATAAGAGAGACATCCCCCCTTTCCCTCTTCTCGTGTTCTGCTGCTAATGAGAGAATAGAGCTTTCTGTTGAGGTAAAGAGCTACACTTGCAACACATAGCCCAACAAAGAGCAAGATAACACACTGTCATTTGCTGTGTTGGTAGGTAATGCCATTTCTGCAGTGGGAGATACTTCTGAATAGAGAGATTCACATGTGGTCCTGACCCGTGGATGAGTACATGAGGAGTTTAGTCGGAAGGTGCTACATGTTCATGATGTTACAGCAGTGATGTTGGGAGATGTTTTCAGATATAATTTCCACGTGTTTGAACACTGGAGACTTTCAAATAGAACACACAGAAAAGCTGTAATTAAATCCCAGTATTTATTTCATTCTGCTTCTTTATGGGTTTCCTCCCAGGGCAGCGAAATGGTTCCTGTTCTTCTCAAATTATTCTTGTTTGTGTGACCTTCAGTGAAGTGTTTTTGAAAGGTTAGATGCTATTGTTATGTAGTTAGCATTGCTCCCCTTCTTAAGAACAGGCAATTCTATGAATTGATCTGATTTGGGTAAGTTTAAATACAATGTTTCTGTAAATCTTTGCCTGTGCTTACAAGCTATGCATGGATCATTAAAATCATAAGATAATTAAAGGGAAAGCTCTAGTATAAAATGTTATGTTAAATGTATCAAATATTCCATAAATCTGTTTTTCTGGCATCACAGATTACCACCTTTCTTAGCTATTTTATTCAAATGTTTTCCTGGAGAGATAGTGTCTTACTTTCCTGGGTGCGATATTGGAGAAGTACTGGTTGGCCATTTTGCTTTCTTGTTCCCATGCCGCTGTCGTCAGAGCTGGGTAGGAAATGAATGTCCTGCTCTGTCAAACTCTTCAGGAACTCAGAATTCTTACCCTGCAGAAGGTTACAGAACTTCTCTTATGAAAAAAGAAACCATTATGTCTACAACATCAATGAAAGCACTCACCTGGTATGCAAGATCTCTTTTCAAGTTCCCATTTTGCAATTTTTTACTTCACTGGGTTATTTTAAATGTAGAGTGATCTCGCCTGTCTTTCCCTTATCTCCAACATAAGAAAGTTTTCAAAGTAGAAGTTTTATTGATCATTAATTTTCCAGCAGCCCCTCCTCCCATGTTTCAGCAGATAACTCTGCTTCCTGGCTTCAGTCCAAAATTTCCCCTGAAAATACATAAAAACTCCATCCTTCCCATATAATGGAATCAATGTGTATAATATTGAAGAAATGTCTGGCTATATAATATGATACAGAAAGCTAAGTTTTTGATACTAATTGTAAGTAGGTTTTCCTTCTTAGCACGCATAGTTTAAAAAATATGTTGTGGCTGTTATTGTGGCTGTTGTACTACCTTATACTGGAATCTGTATCAGAATCATAGAAAATGCTACATGAGAAGAGAAACTGGAAAGACATTTTCCTAGAACTTACCAGAAGCAAAATTTCTATGAACAAACTAATAAAATCCATCCTTCTCAAGGCAACAGTCAATGCTGCCTCCTTAAGAACCATCAGCATCTGTGGCTTGTGCACATTTTTTCCCCAGTGTGATGGGTTAACCCTGGCTGGATGCCAGGTGCCCACCAGAGCTGTTCTATCACTCCCCCTCCTTCTCAACTGGACAGGGGAGAGAAAATATAACAAAGAGCTTGTGGGTCGAGATAAGGATAGGAGAGATCACTCACCAATTACCATCACGGGCAAAACAGACTCAGTTTGGGGAAAAATTAACTTGATTTATTACAAATCAACCGGAGTAGGGTAATGAGAAATAAAACCAAATCTCAGAACACCTTCCCTCCACCCCTCCCTTCTTCCCGGGCACAACTTCACTCCCGGATTCTCTACCAACCCCCCAGCGGCACAGGGGGACGGGGATGGGGTTTACGGTCAGTTCATCACACGTTATTTTCTGCCGCTTCATCCCCCTCAGGGGGAGGACTCATCACACTCTTCCCCTGCTCCAGCGTGGGGTCCCACCCACGGGAGACAGTCCTCCACGAACTTCTCCAACGTGGGTCCTTCCCACGGGCTGCAGTTCTTCACGAACTGCTCCAGCATGGGTCCTTTCCACGGTGTGCAGTCCTTCAGGCACAGACTGCTCCAGCGTGGGCCCCCCACGGGGTCACAAGTCCTGCCAGAAAACCTGCTCCGTGGGCTCCTCTCTCCACAGATCCGCAGGTCCTGCCAGGAGCCTGCTCCAGCGCGGGGTTCCCACGGGGTCACAGCCTCCTTCGGGAACCCACCTGTTCCGGCGTGGGGTCCTCCACGGGCTGCAGGTGGATATCTGCTCCACCGTGGACCTCCATGGACTGCAGGGGGACAGCCTGCCTCACCATGGTCTTCACCACGGGCTGCAGGGGAATCTCTGCTCCGGCGCCTGGAGCATCTCCTCCCCCTCCTTCTTCACTGACCTTGGTGTCCGCAGGGTTGTTTCTCTTACATGTTCTCACTCCTCTCTCCGGCTGCCGAATACCGCCGTCCCAACTTTTTTTCCTTCTTAAAAATGTTATCACAGAGGCGTTACCACTATCGCTGATTGGCTCGGCCTTGGCCGGCGGCGGGTCTGTCTTAGAGCCGGCTGGTATGGGCTCTGTCGAACACAGGGGAAGCTTCCAGCAGCTTCTTACAGAAGCCACCCCTGTAACCCCACCCGCTACCAAAACCTTGCCACACAAAACCAATACACCCAGATATGATCTATTTTGTCCAGTGTGCCAAATGCATCAGATCTTGCTTCATGAAAGTCAATTTCTGCTATCCTCCATATATTCTCTCTCTTTTTTTTTTTAAATTCTTTTAGATAGAAAGTGACCATCAGCTATATGTCTCAAGCCTGAAAGGCCTTTCTGCTTGAAATGGTGTTAGTGGGACATCACACAAAGTGCTGTGCTTCAGAGTTGGTATCATAATGGGCAGACTTTCTCTTTATACCAGCACCATGTTGTGTTGCGGTTTTTGAACTATAAGATAGTTCTACCACTTCAAATAGCTTGTCTTGATTCCAAATATGTTTGTAAGAAAAAGCTCCTTTGGTAGAGGTGATTGGATTTGAGATTTTTTAGAATTGGCAGGTAGTCATTACCGAGGGCAGAAAAATCTTAAATGAAAAAGGTTGTGTCCATAGGAGAGTATTGTAACTAACTGATGCATTCTTGGCTAGGTAGCTGCCCGGATAAGATTTAGGCATGATGGGGACAAACACAGTCTATGCAGTAATGATGTGAAATAACAAAGACTTTATACAATGAGCAATCATTTGAGAAATAATTAGTTCTCCAGCTTTATGATAAGTTTACAGGGGAATCAAGAACCCCTTTTGGAGTCTTATGAAACAATTTAATTGAATAATTAAAAATGCTTCATTGGATATTTAGTGAATATGTTTTTATTCTTACAGAATCACACAATCATAGGATGGTTTGGTTTGGAAGGGACCTTAAAGATCATCTAGTCCCACCCCTCCCTGCCATGGGCAGGGACCCCTTCCACTAGACCAGGTTGCTCAAAGCCCCATCCAACCTGGCCCTGAACACTTCCAGGGATGGGGAATTCACAGCTTCTCTGGGTAATCTGTTCCAGTGTCTCACCACACTCATTGTAAAAAATTTCTTCCTTACGTCCAATGTAAATCTACCTTCCTTCAGTTTAAAACCATTGCCCCTTGTCCTGTCACTACAGGCCCTGGTAAAAAGTCCTTCTCATAAGCCTTCTTTATATATTGAAAGACTGCAATAAGGTCTCCCTTATAGATTAATAGAAGGGTGTATCCTGAAAATGTAAAGTCTGTTTCCCCAGACTTTGTTAGGACACTCCACTGAAAGACAGACATGGATTTCTCTCTTTTTCCATGACATATTTCCAAGTTGGTGAATTTTTTAGCGTCATAGCCCTAGCATCTCTCTGTAGCCTATGGAAAGCATTTTGAGGGGACAGTTCTTCCCATCCCACTAAGCCTCTGGAGGTGTCTCTTTCCAGATCCTTAAAAACTAAATAAAATTAAATAGGTTGAACATAAGCCAAAGTCTACAAATATGAGAGCAATTTGATGAATATTCATAATGGCTGAAATTTACTACTAATGGACCAATACAAAGACTATATACTAATTATGTCCAGGTTATGTTCACTCAGGAGGCACGTAAGCAGTCATCAGATCTGTATATAGGGCTAAATTTCATACTGTTTAAAGTGTTATTTGTTAGGGGGCTGAATTATCTAGATTTTTGCCTTTTATATCATACTTATATACTTTCATTCAAAGTCATACATTTTTTCAGGTGGAGAGGAATATTCTGTATTGCTGATGCAATTGGTTTTATTGTTATTCTTGGCACACAGCCGTTTAATTGGTTTGAACGAACAGTAGTTGCAGGGCCTGATAAGTAGGATGATTTTCATCAAGAGTCATTTAGTGCTTTGCTTTCACAGAGCACAAACTCCCTTTGATTCACATTAAAAGGGTAAGGCCGGATTTTTGTCTGGTGTAAATCAGAGAAAAATGCTGCCTGTTGTGAATGTGTCTCCGTTGTATTTAATTAATTGCTTGAAGATTTTTCTTGTAAGCCCATTGTAGGATTTGTACAATCTCCTTTAGTCTATCCCTGCTTCTGAAATTCTTCTATTACACCTCTGTGGACACTTTCTGTTTCTCATATATATTTGTGATGGGAGACTTGGTAATTAACACTGCTTGCAAGGTGAGACTATATTGATTTAGACAGCGGTTTAATGCTTTCAGGACTTTTCTCAGTCCAGTGCTTCCTCATATTATGTCAGCTTTTTAGAGTGATGCTGAACATTGTGCAAATATTCTTATTTTGCTGACCACATCAATACTTAAATGATTTCTTCTGAGACTGTACTCGATAACATGGAGTTTCCTCTGTTTTGTGTTGTCCATTCAACCAGCATTTGTTAGGTCTGTATTCAGTTTTTTTCACAACCTTATCTCAGGCTTCTGTTTTGACTGTCAAATAACATTGTATATCAGTTGTAAACTTGCCCGGCTCACTCTCTTTTTCAGATCATTAGTCAAGACATGGAGCAGTAGCCTGCATCTTGAGGCACTGTGCAGTTAATCTTTGGCCTGAGTAAAAAGTAAACCCCACTCTTTTGCCTACATCAGTGACAACGGCAGAACTTGATGCAGCTGAGAAGGCAGCTAAAAAAATCTCATTGTCCCTGTAGATTTTAGCATTGGTTGAAGTTTGAACCAGTTTGGATAAAAAAATTCTGCTATGAGCAGCTGTGGTGGCATCAGAATCCCAGTGTGTTCCAAGAAACCTGTAGGAGCTGCAGGAGTGGAGCCTGTGGATGAGCGTTTCCTACAGCCTACAGAGCCATGCACTTGTTACCTGGAGTCTAACCACCCCGGACTGCCACTGGTCGGCAGCTGACCTCTTGGGTGGGAGGTGAAGTGTGGGCGAAGGTAATGGGTGCGTGTTCTGCTCTCTACAATACGCACAAGCCTGGCTGGTGCGCTGGAGATGGCACACAGCTGACTCGATTGTACTGGGATCAGTGTAAGTCTCTCTGTACGTTTTTTCTCTTTCTTCAACCAGTCTTTCTAGTCGTTACAGGAAAGGGGTATTTCTGCATATAGCTTGTCATCACTGTGGCTCATTCAACAAGCTCGGGGTAGTACGGAAGTCCACAATCCCTGGAAACTCTGCTCTCTTTGCTATGTTATATTCCCAAAGGTCCAACATAGGATGACTAAGTCCTGGCATCTTCTACATTCCCAAATGATTGCCTGGCTCCTACTCAGCTATGGGCTTTCCACTCTTCTCATGCTGCTGAAATATTGATGCTGCTTCATTGCAGAAGAGCTACTTAATGCCCATGTTTAAGTACAAGAGCCCGATGTGAGATGTTCCCTTCTGTAGTTCATCTCATCTCTCAGATGCATGTAGGCAGCTTGCGGAGGGAATGGTTTGGGGTGTGGGGGGAGACAATGTGTGAGCAGATGGGGAAAAAATGGGATCAGATATCAAAACAGCAGGGTAGGAGTCCCAGCTGAGAAATCTGAACAAAAATATGTCTAGTCCAACCTGGCAAGCAAGATCCACTTTTCAACATTTCGCTAAGGCATCTTCTGAGGGAGTTGTTCCTGCAGGTCTGTCTCCCCTCTCAGGTTTGTCTTGTTATGAACAGTAGAAGTATGCTGGGGGTACTTTTGGGAAGGCGGTATGAGGGATGCTGGAAGGCTCTGTACTTGTTCACTGAAGCACAAGAGCAAATTCTGTGCATGTTTCAAGGCAGGAGCATGCCTGTTTGGCTGCGTCTGTCTCAAATGCTGCAATCCTACCTTACGATTCACTCATACTGCCTGCACAAGTGCAGCCTAAACCTCCTATATGCTAGCCCCTTTGCATCTCTCTCTTTCTCCTCCACCAAAACAGCCTCAGTACCTCTTGAGACTGAATCTGTCTTTGTTCAACACAAAACCCCCAGTGTCTTAGAGTATCCCAGCAAGATCCCAGTAGGACTTTTGGTGTTAGCACATTCACTTTATTACTGGTGAAAATGACTCTTCTTATACCTCTTGGCATCACACTTTGGTTTCTCAGCCCTGCATCACATTAGCAAGGGGTTGTCAGATTGTGCTTAGCTAGAAATATTGGGTGCTCCTATTTTGCTGCTCAATTATGGGCTTCTAAGTTTATAGCAGAAATTCTGGTGTTAATCCCTAAATACATGACTTTATACTCCATGATCTTCAGTTTTATCCTGTCTGTTTCACTCTTAGCCCACCTGTATAATATTCTGATCTTCCTCTGCACTGACACAGCCTTTGAATCTTGTGATATGCTCTAGTTTCATTAGCATGTTTTCATTTTCTTGTGCCAAGGTCGTTAATGAAAGTATTAAATAAGATCAGTTCCAAGGTCCCAAGCTTGAAGAAGCCTTAATTGGTTGTGCAGGGCACATTTTGTAGATAAACAAAGGACACAGCACAGATCGTCATGGGAGCAAATCAGCCTAATCCTGGTGATTTCTGTAGAGTTGTTCTGGTTATTCAAAGGATGCTGCTTCATTTCAGTCTTTTGTCCTGCACACCGATAGCAAAACAGTCCCTTGTCCTATGGCCTGAGTAGCTTTACAAGGACAATGAAATATGATTTGCAAGAAGCATGGATGGATAACGCTGATGTTGAGGTGGAGGCAGGACAGAAATACTAGTGTCTTACTGCTGAGTGCATTTTGCAGCAACTTTGTAAAGAAAAAAAAGTGAGAGGGCCTTGTGCAGATGTGAGAAGAGGCAGTGGATACACAAGCCGAATGCCCTGATAGCCAGATAAGGAGCCTCACAGAAATGCTGTATGTTCTCGGAGGCATAGAGTCAGAAATGCATTGTGCTTCTGGCGTGACTCAAAAAGCCGCTTGTGAAAACCAGATATGTCTTTGTATAAAACATTAGTCAAGCTTATTGCATGTCTTCTTGTGTATGGGATACTATTACCATGATTCATGTGTACCTTTTACCTTATTTTATGCACAGAATCAATTGTACTTCCCATGGGATGGGAAGATATTTTCTTTTTTTTTTTTTTTAAATAAATAGCAAGGAGTACATAGAGCTAAACATTGAGCAAAAACCCCATTATTAAGCATCTGAAAAGCAGTTAGGAGTATTAAAACCCATGGGCTTTAGGAGGGTTATCTGCCCCTCCGTGATCCCCAAGAGCTGGTGTGCTGTAGCGTATCAGCCCTTTTCCTGCCCTCTTCTGCCTCTCTTCTCTTTATTACACTGAAGCTCTGGGGAAACACAAAGGAGAAGAACAAGAAGTTACTTTCCAACTTACAGGCATTAACCCAGTGCAGATGTCCTTTTGCCTTTTCTTCAGGTTTGGATCTTCATTCTCACAGATTCTTTCCAGACCTAAACAAATCTGAAGTTACAAGGATTTCATCTTCCCAAATTTTTGCTGGTCCCCTGGGCCTGTTGTATAAAGACAGTGCTTTTCTCGTAACTTGAGAAATTTATTAAACACGGCATGGATTTTTAGATATCCAGGGAAGGAGCAGGAGGGTAGAAGGCTATTAACTGGAGAGAGGTTTCAGGGTGTGTGTGTGCCTGTGTTGGGAGGGTCGATGGCTGCTTTTGGTATGGGGTAGCAAAGTGCATGAGAGGCAAATTAGTAAGTGGGCACCTTTAGGGCTGTCCTCACTTCGAAGGATGTCACTATCAAGCTTGTTGCCAGCAGGCAGAATCAGATTTTTTTTAATGAGGGTAAGGACACAGAAGGAAAAATACATCCTATTCCTCCAGAATACTCGCCCCACAATAGACAGAAGCACACTCCCTCCCAGTCCGCGCACCACCAGAAAGCTGTGTTGATGCACAGTCTCCATACTAAGGGGGAGCACTACTTTTGGCGTAAGTTCATTTAATCCCACCAGGTCAGCATGAAGTATACTGCAGAATGACAGGAAAACTGCAGAGAATTCCCTATAGCAACTGTCAGAACTGCTTTCCTTTGGCAAGCGTCTGCATAGCCTGAGCTCAGCGATTTCCCTCATAATAATAATTTATGCTGGTTCAAAGCTGAGGGCATCAATTAAACTGTAAGCCAGCAACGTGTCTCTAGAAGTTTTTTCCCCCTTGTTCAGTAAGCACTGTTAGAATAAAAGAACTTTACCTTCCAACTGATGCGGTTTTCCTTTACCTGTGGATTCCTTTGACTGATGTAATGCCCTATCATCTGGGCAATCAGCTCAGTGGAGGAGGAGGCAACAAGCTTTATCAGTGATCTGGATAAGAGGATCTAGTGCACCCTCAGTAAGTTTGCAGAGGACTCCAAGTTGGGCGGGAGTGTTGATCTGCTGGAGGGTAGGAAGGCTCTACAGAGGGATCTGGACAGGCTGGATCGATGGGCCGAGGCCAATTGTAGGAGGTTCACCCAGGCTCAGTGCCGGGTCCTGCACTTCAGTCACAACAACCCCATGCAGCGCTACAGGCTTGGGGAAGAGTGGCTGGAAAGCTGCCCGGCAGAAAAGGACCTGGGGGTATTGGTCGACAGCCGGCTGAATATGAGCTGGCAGTGTGCCCAGGTGGCCAAGAAGGCCAACGGCATCCTGGCCTGTATCAGAAATAGTGTGGCCAGCAGGAACAGGGAGGTGGTTGTTCCCCTGTACTTGGCACTGGTGAGGCTGCAGCTCGAGTGCTGTGTTCAGTTTTGGGCCCCTCACTACAGGAAAGACATTGAGGTGCTGGAGCGTGTCCAGAGAAGGGCAACCAAGCTGGTGAGGGGCCTGGAGCACAAGTCTGATGAGGAGCAGCTGAGGGAGCTGGGGCTGTTTAGTCTGGAGAAGAGGAGGCTGAGGGGAGACCTTATCGCTCTCTACAACTACGTGAAAGGAGGTTGTAGCGAGGTGGGTGTTGGTCTCTTTTCCCAAGGAACAAGCAATAGGATGAGAGGAAACGGCCTCAAGTGGCACCAGGGGAGGTTTAGATTGGTTATTAGGAAAAATTTCTTCACCGAAAGGGTTGTCAAACATTGGAACAGGCTGCCCAGGGAAGTGGTGGAGCCTCCATCCCCAGAGGTATTTAAAAGACGTGTAGATGTGGTGCTTAGGGACATGGTTTAGTGGTGGACTTGTCAGTGTTAGGTTTACGATTGGTCTTAATGATCTTAAAGGTGTTTTCCAACCTAAATCATTCTATGATTCTATGATGGGTGTGGAAGGGCGTTCTGGGGTGATGGAGCAGATTTCATGTTGTGTCAATCTTATTTGTTTTGAAGAGAGGTATTTTTATCACCTCTGAACATGTGCAGTGTAGTGTATCATCTGATATCCTTTGGAATGGTCCTTTCCCCAGTCTACGAGGTAGAGCGATGCTCCAGCTGGGATTCAGGGAGAACTGGAGCAGTCAGATCTTCAGTAATACTGTGCAGTAATAGGCCATGTTACCTTTTCTTGATGTCCTGGTACCATTCTTGCTGCCTAGCTCTATTTCCTTTATTTTTATTGCAGTGAGGGTCCTAACTGGTGTGGTATCCCTCATCTGCTTTTTTCCTGAACTAAACACTTGCTAGTGATGTGGCCAAGAGGCAGCCTTCTCAAAAGGTCAACAGCTCCAGACTTCAGTATGGGATTGTGGTGGTAAATCAGCTTGCCACCAGCTAGAATAATGAAGACCAGCACTGGGCTGTTTGCCAGAGCGCGAGAAGGCAGTTAAATGGCCGCAGCAAAAACCAGGTAGCTGGCAAAATAAGTTGGGATGTCAGCAGAATAATGTGGGATATTTTCAGAAGGATGCATCTACTGTTATTCTGAAAGGGTTAGATTCCTCCAACAGCCTACTGAATCTGCCTCCAAACTGGGTTTAAATGTTTGCCAGTTTGCAATAAGTAACATTAGTTGTAGGAGCAAGCCTAGTTAACACTAGCCTACAAGGTCTCCTACAAGGATCCATGATAAAGACAAGGATAACATCCTTCCTTCAATGGCATTGACCTCTCTCTTGATTCAGGCGGCCAAAAGGGAAGGAGGTGGAAAACCTCCTTGAGCCACATCTGAATGTGCAGTACTGCCCTTTGTCATTCCTGTTTAAGCTGTAGTTCCACTGTTGTACCAGTCCTTAGGCTTAAGCAGCCCTCTGAGTCCACTGGAGAAGGAATTGCCATTCCCAGCTGGACACAGTTGTTTATTGTGCATTGAGTGTTCATCTCAATGCTATTAAACTCAGAGCAAGTTTGTGAAATGCACTATACATAACTCCTATCCCTCTGACATCCATCCATCTGGAGTTAGGCATGGAAAGGAAAAGACAAAAAGCCCTCTCCTGGCTCATCCCTTACTGCAGGAGATCACTTTTGTTCCATTTCCCCACATTCTTTGCATTCTTTCGCAGTCAAGGCTGGGTCTGGAGTGAGAACCAGACAGACCGTGAGTCTGCTGCAAAGCCGTGGGCCTGAGGCACACGGATGAACCATAGTGAATGTTCACCTGCAGGAGGAGGAGGTGTGTGCCTTGTGAAGCATCTCACTCTTTCCACTGAAGGATTAGGAATCTGTGTCTGCAAAGGAGAGGGAGCATTGCGGACAAAAGTCTTCTGTTCAAATCTACTCCCTTTCAATGATGGGGAGAGGAACAGTTCCCTCTCCCCAGTGAAAAAGGCAGGACCAGCAGTAGATTTGGTCCCTGAACACAGGACATCATATTATCTACCTTTCCATGTGAATTTTACCATTAATATTTCCCCAAATCTGGGCAGAACCTTCCTAGCACACTCCCAGGAGGATGTGACACACATTTTAAGGTACACTGCAGGCACTATGCCTTGTATGTACACTAATGGGCTCACTCCCATTTTGGCTGCAAGCTTTCACTGCCAAATATTTGGGAGTAGCTTAGTTCCTATGGTAATGCAGGTATACATCTGCCAGGAAGGATCTGCTCTGAATGATGTTTGCTTTCTCCAAGTATTTGTCCTTTGAAGCATTTGTCCAAAGGAGACACTTCCTTTGTAATGCCCAGCAAAGGACAGCTTGAGAAACCACAGCAACCTGCTCCAAGCCAACTTCTGAGCTGAAAGGAGGAATATGGCCACAACACTGCATCCCACCGCTAGGGAAAATAAAGCTGGGCATGTTGCTTTTTTTCCTGCTCAAAGAAAGCAAAGTGAAACAGAAGCCTTGCAGTCTTTTGTATCAACCTAATTGAATAGAAAAATGAAGGACATCAAGTAATCTGGACTTTATAGCTGAAATCTGATCTCTGTCAAAGCATTTCAAGGATGTGCATCATGCCTGTTAAAGGCATTATAATCATGGTAACAGAACTTGCATGCTAATTTGTGCTGCCCTTGCCACAAAGTACCCTGGCGATTTTCCTTCTGTCCTCATTCTGCATCATCAGGGAGGCTGAGCCCACGTTAAAACTCGCAGGCCGGTGGTGAAAGTGTGCCTGCCTCCCCCAGATGTGTCAGCTGGCTGTTAAGAGACTATAAGCAATTTAAAGGCAATAATGTGAGGCGGAGTCATGTGTGTTTTCAAGCGTTGCTGTGCAACAGGCAGTGATGCCCTGCCCATAGTATCCTTGGGAAGCTCCTATCACTTTGTCATCCTGACTGCAACTGGCGCATCAGAGCGAGTATCCCTGTAGGTATGCGGTTACTGCGGTATTTGTTTATTTAGTCTCTACCATGCCTCCATCTCAGGACTTCCCAGAGTTACAGAAGCTGGGGAGGACATTAGGATCTTTCGAATGAAGAAGTGTTGGAAGCATAATACAGCGCTTCTTTTGTGCACACAGGAAAGCTTTGCTCACCCTGAGTAGCTGCAGACACAGGAGGCTGTTGGACACAGCCCCTGCTCTCTTATGTCACTTATGTGCTGCTAATAACCTCCAGCCCAAAGAAGTATCACGTTTCTCTCATGGAGTTTTTCAGGCTTTGTCTGATCCATGAATTAGATTTAACCCCTGCTTCAAGCACTGCTTGAGACCTTGTTAAAACTGAACATCAAACATCTAAATTATATTCCAACACTTCATTTAATTTCTTTCTTTTCGCACTTAATGCAGCATCTTGCTTTTGTTTAAAGTCTGCTTCCTCACCTGTTTTTTTGGTGTATGCCCACACAATATTTAAACGATTGAGATTGCTGTGTGACAGATATTTAAAATATTTAAATTGCAAGCCAAGGACTGGTATATAACTCATCATTTTAGCTGACATCATTAGGAACCCTGAAGGACTGGTTGAGCCTTCAGCCTGAAACACAGCTCAGCTCCTTTTAAAGTTTAGAAGTTCAGCTTCACCCACAGATCTAAAGTTCCTAAATGTTGCAACTGCCTCAGTTTATGAAGAAAATGGAGATTATGTTGACAGATGTCATGCAATTTAGACTCTTAATTCCTTGTTAAGTACCTCAAAAGCATCATTAAAGGCTGTGGGAGCTGGGCACTTACTCAGGTGCACTGGCCTCTGATGCCGGGAGGGAAAGCCAAGCCAAGGCAAGCCACAAGCAAAGCACATTTCACCCTCCAGATCCTTTTAGCAGGTCCTTTCCTAGGGCACAACTTGTTGTTTACAACAAAGGAAACACTACAACTAAAACACAGTCCCCAGGGGGTACTTCCCTGTCTCCGTTAACCGGAGGAAATAAGACACACCTTCCATGTGACCTGAGAAACTGCTTTCTAACGTGCCACACAGACCTGAGGTAGGCAGAGATGCCAAAACCATCCCAAGGCTGCTGCTCTATCTTGTAAAAAGCTGCAGCATTTCTTAACGCATGTGAGTCCCCGGACACTGAGATGTAAAAAAGCAATACAATGCTTCTGAAGATCCCACCAGGCACCTTGTCCAATCCAAAGGTCATGTATTGCTATGACGTGTCTTGAAATAAGAGAAGCAACCCTTCTTCTTGACAAGTTGAAAGCAGTGCTGCACGCTGATATGGATACGCTGCCCTATTTATAATGTGGATCCTTTCCCACCAGTTGCAAACTAGAGCTCTGCTTCATGGAGATGCTGCATGAGCCCTTAAAACACTTTGGCTCCAGTGGCAGCTGGGGCTGATACCATCTTGTGAGGGGTTCTCAGAAGTTTGCAGGAGCAGTTTTCAATGGGACAACAGGTCTGTCTGCTCCTCTGGATTATAAATTGTGTCCTTAGGTTGGTCTCCATATTCAGAGTTGCGTTACTGAAAAGGTCAATATTTTATCAACACAGCTGTCTGCATCTCAATTTTGAGGACAACGAATATTTCAGAAGTGCCGAGCGTCCACGATTCCTGGGCTTCTGGCAGCTCAGTTCTGAGTTTCAATTTATGTATTTGACTATGATATTCATCCTGCATTTGTTATGCAAACCATTAAATATTTTTTAATAAAGCTCTTTTGTTAACAATAGGTCAAGTTAAGTTGTGGTGCTTTTTACACCAAATATTTTATTCAGAACTTGCTTCTGATAAATGCTAAACAATTTGAAGGAAGGAGACATCTTCCATTCCCTCCAAGATCATTGTCATGCTGTCAGGCTTATGAGTAGACTACAGGGGAATCCTACACCTTGACTTCTGGAGGCTGCTGGATCCCACCGCCTGCAGCAAGGCCCTGAGCGAGATGCTCAGGCCAGGCCAGGCCACAGCATCAGAACCCTCACCTAAAGAAAACATCAAAAATATACCAGTTAAAATACTCTTGCAGAATGGTGCCCAGCTCTAATCAGCAGAGGCAAGCAAAACAACAGGAAAAACTGGGAAAAGTCTGAGAAGGATTCTCCAAAGGTGGTGGTTTGAAATCTGCCCTTATATAACTTGTTGAAGTCACCAAATATGAACTAGGTCCAGCAAACTAATTCAATTTTTTATTCTATAAATAGTTTCCTCTCTCCAGCGGCATGAGTTTAAGGCTTAATAGTGGTTTGGCAGTTTGCAGAGAAAAACCTGAACAGTCTGCCAGTTTGCTGCGAGGGAGGAGTGGAGGGATGGTGAAACACCCTGTGACTCTGAAGGAGCCTACTGACTTAAGGTGTGAACTTAACCCCTTTATGGGATTCAACATGTCTGATTGTTTGGAAAACATAGGAAAGCCCAAACCTCAGGGGAGGCTGCCTTCCCCAGCGCCCTGCCTGCCAGCGTGACTCAGCGCTGGAGCCTCCGACGCTCTCCCCACTGGGCTTCAGCACCTCGGCAGGAGATCCCTGTGGTTTTATGCACCCCAATTTCTACATAGTTTTTCAAGTGGGGGAAAAGCACCCAAAGTGTTTGTTGGGTTTTTTTTATGATTATCCCTTACAACTTGCTTTCCCAGCTCAGTTCAGGGTTGCTAACTGGAAATGCAGAGTTAAAGGAGGCAGTACTGAAGTTACTAAAGAAGCCAGGCAGGAAAGAGAAAACAATGGCTTGGATAAAAACCATTCCCCCGGATAGAAATGGATAACCAGGATGAAAGGGATGAAGAGGGATGCCTGAGCTCCAGCCCCTGCCTGAGAGGCTGCTTTGGGAAGGCTGGGGAGAGGCGGGCAAGCTGAACTGCAAGTGTAGGAACCTTGCAGCAAGGGAGGGAGCTGGGGGCTGCCGGGTTGTGTCAGCGGGAAGCTGGAGACGGAGACGGAGGGAGCTGGCTGCCAGCGATGCCAGCTGCTCCTACGACCCCCGAGGATGAGCAAACAGAACTTGCCTGGGCTGGGAACAGAGATGATACATGTAGGTAAGGGAATATGCTGGGAGAAGTATGTGTGTGCCTGGGGGGGGTTATACCTTGGCCATGTGTCACTTTGATTATTAGTAGGGATGAATAAAAAAGGTTTCTTGGGGAGAAGCTGCAGATTCATAGCAATTGACCGGTGGAAAGCAAACCTTTTTCTGGGAGAGCTGAAGTAGCTGTAGCTGGTCACAGCTTAGCATGAGCCTTGGCAAACCCCCCAGGAGAGGAGGGACATGTGCCCCTCTGCTCACTGAGCATCCCTGCTGAGACTCCAGGGGGGAGGGCAGTGTCTGTGGCCCAGCAGCCACGACAGGACCAAATTCTCATTTATTGCTTACTGTTGTTAATCTTCAGTTCAAAGATTGTACAAACACATCAGAGACATCCCTGCCTCTGCTGTGGATCCTCTGCTCAGAGGAGGCCCCAGAGGGAGGTCCTTGGAGGGCAGTGGACCAGCTCAAGTTGCAGACCTGCTTCGTGTCACTGTGACAACTGTGCGTGCAAAGCAAGTACACTGAGGGGTCTGTGCCCTGGCCTGACCCCAAGGCACCTCTGCACACAGCGTGTGCTCTCCTACGCAACAGGGAGAGCCTGCAGGGCTGATGCTCCTTCCCACCGCCATCGCAGGTGCAGCTAGCCCTTTCCTTTCAGGAATGTACCCCCTCAAACAAGAAAGGGAGGAATATCCTCTCCAGGAGACACCTGAGAGGATCAAACGAGGAGAAAGAAACCTGTCAAGATTCTCCTTATGGGAGTTTTTCGTGGGTGCCCCCTGCCATGACAGGAGTGGGATTCACCCCTCAGTGAGTCAGAACGCCAACACTCATCTCCCACAGTTCTGCCTGGGTTTGCCTGTGTCCTCATGTACTAACATGGCCCAGGTGATCCATGCAACATGCTGATTGTCCTGGATCTTCTTCTTCCTGGTTCCAGAAGTGTTTTGCTGTTGAGTTTCAGTCCTCCTGTGCTTTTGCCCTAGGATGTCCTCTCCCCCTAATAGTGTTTTCTACTCCAGGGCAGGGCATTGTCATGGTCATCTAGTGTTCAGGTCTCTGTCCATGTTCTGGGCATCTGTATGATGCCTGTGGAAATAGGATCCATCAGCTGGCCCGGGTTTTGCCTGTTGCCCCTTGTGCACCATAGATGCTCTGTGTGACCCCTGTGCTGTGCAAGGCTGGGCAGGGAGAAAAGGTCTTCTCCAAAGAGAGTGTCCTGCATTGCTGGGATGCAGTCCTTGGCCAGGCATTTCCACCTCACACAGAAAGTGGAAGCCCCGTTCTTGAATATCTTAGGAGTGAGGTGTTTTCCATTCATAAAACTTTCTGAGATCCTTCACTCTTTGCCTTTTCTTCATGTTCATTCATTGTGCAGAGAAGAACATTTTTTTTCTTTTAAGAAGATAAGGAGTATGCATGTTGTTAATTAACAAATGTATTAAAAATTTCATCAAGAAAAGTGTTTTAACAGGCAATCCTGGTTTCATGTGCTATTTACTTATGATAGCTTAGGTGAAAAGTTTTGCTTGAGGGAAAACGTGATGTTCTTATGCCAAGACAAAATATCTCTCAGCCCAAGTCATTACATTTACTTGGCTGTGACCCTGATCGGAAGAGTAGTGAAACTAGTTCATAAATTGACTTTTATATCAGCGGCCTGATGAAAGACTAGAGTCCACAGACTTTAAAGATTGTGCATGGCACTATTTTGCAGAAGTTGTGCTGTTAATATTAATATCCTGGCCAAATTTTTATGCAAATAATTAAAAGTTGCTGTATGGACTGTCCCCTGCATGTGGAATGAAACCTGGTCCTAACAAAGGCAGCGCTGAACTTCACAGGCATTTGGGGTTAGATCCTCATTTGGGGTAAATTGCACTTGATACATTGACTTCATTGTGCCTGTATTTGGTACGTCTATATGGAAGTTAATGGTAGTTTGGGCTGTGCTTAGACATTTGCATATGACATATGTTATGCTATTTACATACAGAGTACAGTATACAGGAATACAGAATGTTCTTTGTAGTCTGATAAATAGCCAGTGAGTTTGTAGGTGTGATGCAATGTACCTGTGATCAGGGACAGCTGAATCAGGGATTGAAAATGAGCTGTAGGAGATGTCATGAAGCCAGGCTCGGCCTACAGTGCCAGCTCTTCTAACCTTTGGCTGCAGGGGGAAGAGGCGGGGACACATTCTCTCTTCTCCTGAGGCTTAGTATCTAAAATGTCTGCATTAGTGCCTGAAAATATGAGAAATAAACCCCAATCTGTTTCTGTATTTCTTTTCCTCCATAAATCAAATGGTATTTTGGGAGGATTACAGTCCTACAGCGTAAGTGGCTTGACATCAAATAGTTTTGTTGGAAGTTGTGAAGTGAAAAGGGGACAAAGGAAATTTCTGTTCTTTAACAAAAATTGTTGTCCTCCTTCTTGGCCATACTGAGAGGATAACTCAGACACAATGGGCTTGTTCCCCTCTGTCCTGGTTTCAGCTGGGATAGAGTTAACTGTCTTCCTGGTAGCTGGTACAGTGCTATGTTTTGAGTTCAGTATGCGAAGAATGTTGATAACACTGATGTTTTCAGTTGTTGCTCAGTAGTGTTTAGACTAAAGTCAAGGATTTTTCAGCTTCTCATGCCCAGCCAGCGAGAAAGCTGGAGGGGCACAAGAAGTTGGCACAGGACACAGCCAGGGCACCTGACCCAAACTGGCCAACGGTGTATTCCATACCATGGGACGTCCCATCCAGTATAGGAACGGGGAAGTGGGGGCGGGGAATCGCCGCTCGGGGACTGGCTGGGTGTCGGTCGGCGGGTGGTGAGCAATTGCACTGCGCATCATTTGTACATTCCAATCCTTTCATTATTACTGTTGTCATTTTATTAGTGTTATCATTATCACTATTAGTTTCTTCTTTTCTGTTCTATTAAACCGTTCTTATCTCAACCCACGGGTCTTGCTTCTTTTCCCGATTTTCTCCCCCATCCCACTGGGTGGGGGGGAGTGAGTGAGCAGCTGCATGGTGTTTAGTTGCTGGCTGGGATTAAACCACGACACCCTCTCACATGCAGCAGCACAAATCAATAACTGTACCAGAGTCAGGACTCATCTGCATGGGAAGTCAGACCACTGTAATTATAGATATATTGCTGCAGTTATGCCGTATAATCTCCCATGTGGATCCCCTTATTACAGGATAAAGAGTGACTTTTTTGCAGCTTAGTTTAAACTACCTCTTAAGAAACATCAACTGTGTTCAAAATGGCCACAGTTCATATTGGAAGAGAAATGCTCACACGGGGAATTAGGTTGCCAGCATGATTAATTAAATTCACACCTTTCTTTATACTGGTGTAATTCCCCTTATCCATGGTTAGTGTCAGGTTCAAGGCAGTGTTGATCCTTCTCGCAGCCTTTTTAAACTTCTGTTGAGAGTCTGCTGCTAATGAGCTGTCAGAATGGAGAACCTTATTTCTGACATTTTAACAGGAAGGTCCTTTCTGCTGCTGCACCGGGGCTGGGCAAAGCCAGAAGCTGCTGGTGTAATCACGTCCCTGAGAGCTCAGAGCAGTGGATAGTGTCCAGTAAACATTACTGTTCCCAGTTTTACATCCTTGTTTATCTGTGCTTGGTACAAAAAATGAAATCTTGGCCCCACTGATGCCAATGGCAGAAATTGGAGAGGGTTGTAGCAGGACAGGTTTTTGCCCAGAGCCTGCAGAGCCGTTCTCCAGGGGTTACCTTTGTCTTGGTTCCCAGCCCTGGGGTCACTCTGTCAAGCAATGGTTTTCTTCTAAAAGAATTAGTGAATTCAGTAAATCTTCCCCTGTGAGACAGGTTAGTTATATCAGCTCCAATAGGATGGAACCATATGCACAGAAATATGCTCAAGTCTCTGCACAAAGGCTGAGCTCGGGCTGGCAATAAGGACTGACTTTCACCCCTGGGGCCATTTCTGCTGGTTGTTTGTCATGAACTGCTACAGCTTAGAAGCTAGAATGATCCCCCTTCCATTTCTCAATCTGACTGGCAAAAAGGTTGCCATATCGTCAAATATTATAGCCAGCCATCTTGATGCCACAAAGGCTGTTCTTCAGCAAATCCCCCTTGGCTGGCAGGACGCCGTGCACCGTGCCATTGGTGGTGACCTGCCCCGGGGACAGAGCAGTGAGGATGGCCCACGGTTTGCTGTTGGTAGTTCTTGCATTTTGGGTGAGTTGATGCCTTTTTATTCTGTTTAAAGGCAAACTGAAATAAAACAGGTATTCTTCATGTGATTATGAAATATATGCTTTCCTGGTTTTATTCCATCAAGAAAATTAAATCCTGTGGTTTTGCTTTAGTGTATGCAAACCTTTGAAAACCAAGGTTAGAAAGAAGTGCAAAATGTCTTTAAAGCTGCTGAAAACACTGTGAGTAAAGATGAACGAAGAAATAGCTTCTGCCTCCCAACTTGATTATATAAATGTTCAACAGCTGAAATCTGAGGTCAGAAATCTGCCTCCTGCATCCTAGCCTTCTGGTAGGTTTAAATCAGAGGTAGGATGATGCCCATCATTGAGCACGAGAGCTGTATTATTATTTTTTTAAGGAAAAGCTTGTTAAATTATACTGTCACTGAGCCAGTTTTGACCAATGCCTTACTGTATTTAAAAAACATTAAAACCTAAATCCCGCTTTCTCCATAAGAAAGTGCACCAAAATCCCCTTCTGCTTTCTTTGGTGGAGGACAGCACACGGTACCTGAGCAGGGATGATCCCAGCTTAGAACTGGTGTCATACACGCGGATCACAGCTCAGCGGGGCGCTGACATATAAAGTCAGGATGGGATCAGGCTTGGGTTTTGTCTCTCTCCGGACACAGCTTTCTCTCACCTGAAGCTGTAGAAGGTGAGGCAAGCTGAAGCGTATTCCTTGCATCGCTCCCAAAGCACAGCTCCTCATTTTTATGTGATAGCTGCAGAGCAGTTTCCCGTACAAGAAGATACCATTCCAGCTTGCGCACAGACCAGAACGGTTTCTGTGATCAGACTTCCTCCTCTTTCTCAGCCTCCAGCAAGCTAAAAACCCCTTAATTCTGCAAATAGAGCCCAGAGGTCTTGCTGTGTGAGAGCTGAGCTGTAAACTCGATGACGAATATTTACGGTGCAATACGGGCTTTTTCTTTAGCTGCGATTTTTCAGGGACTAGCTCAACATTGTGCAACAGCTCTACAAGTCCTTAGGAGTACGTCCCTTTCTGCTCCAAACTCAGATGAACTTCTTTGACCCTGTCTTCACTGATAACAGCACACAGCAGGGATGGGGAAGATATACACCTGAAGCATGAATATGCCGCACTCTTCCTGGAGAGAAGGAAAAGCATCACAGCTGATGGACGTCAATCACCTCTGCGTGTTACTACATGGATGGATGATGTACAGGAATGTACAATAATGTGCCTTTCCTTACAGTTTGTGTCCGCTCCTTTTCCCTTGAGGGAGTCTTACATACTAGACCTGCTTCCTCAATACTCTGAAATAATTTTATTGACCTGATATGTTTGGCATGCAGAGGTGGTGATACTGCTGATCTGAGTCACTCCTGTGGGATGAGGTAATGCTGCTAATGGCTTCCCTACGCAGTGGGGCGGCGGTGGCTGCTCTCCCTGTAGGAGTGGTGAGCCAGACACAGTGCGGCTTATCATGGGGGGCTGTTCCTCCTTCCAGATCTCAGTCCTGCAGGAGGCTCCTACACTTTCCTATTCTTCATTAAATCGATTAACCCCATTTCTTCTGGCTTGCTTTATGTTTTCTTCCCTGTACATCCTGCGGGCAAATACTACAGCCTGGCTCTGCTGGTTAATGGGGCGCACAGGTTAGTAAATGAAGGTTTCCTTCTTACACCACGTGTGAGCACCTCCCCTGTGCAGTAGGTCCTCCCTGCCCTCTCTGCGGTGTGTAAGATCCCACCACGCACTGGGAGCAAGCTTTGGCCAGTGGCAGCTCCACATGTCACCTTGCTCCGTGCCAGCGGGGCGTCCCTTTTCCCTTGGGGCTGCCCATGCTGCCTCTGCTTCCTGTAAGCACCTGCCTCCTCCTGCCTGTGCCTGCATCCCCCTGCAATCCTCTGGATCTGCATCTCTCTGCATCCCTCTGTGTCCCCCTGCACATCTGGGTGGCCAGGGCGAGGTGTCGGGCCAGCGAGCAGCCTCCCTCTTGTCCTGTTCCCCCCGCTGGGAAACAGCCAAATCTGATGAAGCAAGGCTTGCTGGAGGCTGTGCCTGCTCTGTTTGCTCGGAGGCCATTTGCACTGTGTGCCCTATATATATATTTTTTTAATTATGTGGCCCCTGGCTCAAGTGCCATTCACCTGGAACGGGCAGATTTCCCTCCAGTGCAGCAGTGTACTTATAGCCCTGCCAGAGCTGGCACAGCAAGCATGTATCTGGGGGCCATGCCCAGGTGCACTAAGTTTTATTTATTTTTTAAATGTACATTTTATGTTATATTACATAGTTTATAGAATATATTTATATTTTATATGTATTATTTATTTATATAGAGAGAGCAATATTTTATATTGCTCCCAGCCAGGGGGGAGCAGGGCTGGGAGTGATCCCTCTGGCAGGATGCGGCCCCAGCAGCAGGATCTGGGGAGGGGATGCCCCTGTCCCAGGGACCGCAGAGCATGCTAGGGACCTCGTGGCCTATCAGTTCTTATCTGCTCTCCCAAAGCTGACAAAAGCAGGCATAAAGCGAACATAAACTTGGCATTATCTGATCCTACTAATTCTACATAAATGTAATTACATGTTGGTGTCAGATCTAGATTGTATACATACCAGTGGTTTATCTCTTATTGCACAAATCTTATGTTGACAATAGCATAACCGCAGCCACAAGTTCTCATAAAGAAATGGTCTTCACCAGGACTGATGGCTACAGGAGATGGTGCCAATGTTGTTCTGTGATATGAAGGTCAATCAAAAGAAGGATGTCACTTTTGGCACCTCAGGGGACTGAATGAGTTTTTCAGAAGTTTCCCATCATTGCGAACAGTAATTTTTCTCTGTGAGCACTGCCAGCATTGCATCCCTCATGTTCAGCTGCCATTTGCCACCACTACTTTCAAAAGAGATTGATATGATACAAATTTGTGAGGATGTTCCCATAGACATAAGTCTTCCAGCACATAAACAAAGCAGGAGTTTTCTGAAGACAGTGCCTCTTTGAATGAAGTAGGTAGTGTTGTGGGCTCATGGAAGATGCAGTCCCAGGGTGCGAGTGGTCTACAAAATATCTGCACCCTCCTCAAGCTGTTCAGAAATCACCTGCTAGATTTTATCAGAACGCTAAAGAAGCTGAAGCAACACTCGCTAGCCTTTAAACCTCTGGCTTAAGTGGAGAAACATACTGGAAAGGCTGTGAAATTCCACATCAAGCTTTATAATAAAAACACCCACATTCACTCAAGAATTCACTCGAGAGCAGTGCTACTTGCTTGTCTGAAGTCTTCAGATTTCTTATGCATGCTGTGACATTTCCCTTCCATTTAATGGCATTAATCCTACGCTGGGGTTGCCTTGGCTTGTTGCTGGGACGCTCTTCTGCCCAGCCGTTTGCTACACTTGAACAAATGAATACTTTGTGGTATGCAAAACTTGCCATTTGGGTATTATTTTTGCTACATGTTTTTTTCTTAAATTCCAGCACCACTTTTCTCTCTCTCCTTCTCTTTTGTGTGTTACTTTCTGTGTAGCGCAAGCCCATCTGCATTTAGTTGGATGAGTGGGAACTGTGGGCACGCAACAGTACATGATCCCTTCTATTACATAATTAAATTGCCATAATGTATATGACTTAGGAATATGTCTGAACAAGTTGCTATGAATCATACATTTTTCAGCCTGAAACTGCCCTATTTAGCTTTTGTTAATCATTTCACTGTTCCTATATTTTGAAGGAAAGCTTCCTTTTGCTTCAACTCCAAAGACAAAAAGATGGGAAGGGTGAAGCACGTTTCCATCTCAGTTATTCTAGTGAAATATGAACATAAGGTAAATTACGCCACGTGCAGTTGAGATCAGAATCTGGCATAGTGTCTCTGCGCCCCATGATAAGAAGTTTCTGCAGTCCCAACCTACTAAACTGTCAGTATCAGCAAGCAAGTAGATGGGTTATTCTTATAGTTCAACATCTCAAATGTTTTTGGGGCACAGATCTGAAGGGCAAATAGATACTTTTTAAAAAATTGGTCCTTAAATCTGTTGTTTTCTTCTCCCACCAGTTGCCACTTGATCAAAATAAATAAATAAAAAAATCCTGTTCTGAACAAATCCCTCCTTGTCTTTAGCAGGATCCTGCTCTGAGCAAAATCCATCTTGTCTTTATCAAGAGCTCTGTCTGATCAGAGACCGAGGATCCTGCCAAAAGCATGGGAGAGATTTGGCTAGAACGAAATGCAAGTCATCAGTGGTAAAGGGAAAAAAGGCTAATGTCTGCTTGTTTACTCTGTGCAAAGCTTTGTCTTCACTGGAGTTAATTTAGCTTTTGCCATGCAGCTCAGAGCAGAGCTTGGCACTCCAGTCTGGTTCAAGTTTACGGTAAGTAGACAGGGTAGCTGAATTGGTGCGTCTGGGGAGCAGAAGCACATGTGAGTCAAAAGTGACACATACCACACGATTAAAGAAATCTGCCTGGTTAAGAATCCCTGCCACAACGCTGGCACCATTTGGGGAGGCAGCGGGTCCGATGGGCTTGTGTGCTTGCCCAGCAGGCAGCTGGGGAGCTGCCCTGCCCTGGCGCCAGCTCCGTCCCCGGGCAGGGTCTCGTGTCTGGAGGCTGGCACCAGCCAGCGGATCGCTCGGTGGGATCGCCTGCCCTGCGGGGCTCAGGGGGGTCTCCCTGGTTCTCCCCCAGAAAAGTCAGTATCAACAGGCAACCTGTGTTTCAGACTGGAATCTCGCTTTACTGTGGATTTTGGTGGTTCACGCTCCTGCCTTTGTTTCTGTGCTATTTCTGCTGTGTCAACCGCAGCACAGCAGTTGCATCTAAGGGACATCTTATTACCATGCAGAATTTTATACGGAATGAATGATTGAATGTCTGCAATGTATTTTAGAGTCAGGCTTGCAAAATCTCTGGTGTAGTGAAGGGACTGACTGCTGTACAAAGGAAATGCAGAGTACGGTCCTGCCCTGCATAGGGGCAAGGTATCGAATGCACATATTTTGATGAGAATTTAACGTTCTGTGTCTTGTAAAGCGTACTCACAGCACTGCCTGCACAGGTCCAGCCTCTTTTTCCATACTGCAGCATGGAGACTGCATGAAATGAATAGCGAATGCCATGTTATTTCTCCTGATTTCACAAAGCAGAAAGAAGTAGCAGTTTGGAAGGGGAGGGGAGTCTTTGTCATGCAGATTAAAGCGCTTGCATTCATACAGGCAGAGACTTTCTTGGCACAGTCTGCGATCTTTCTGCAGCTTTTCTTCTTCGGTTAGAAGATTCGCCAATGTTATTTCTATTCCCTTCTTAGTATAGGTGCCTAGCATGAGCTTACATTTCATTCAGAGACTACATTAACTGCACAATGGATCTATTTATAAACGATTTACTAGAGAGCACAATTAGAAAAATATAGCTGGCTTGACAAAGAGCGATCACCCTTTGCTCTCAGTGGTTATGACAATATTTTCCCCTTGCGCAGCTTACAGTTGTGATCCCAGGGTTGTATGGCACCTTTTAAACGTTAAGTATGAAGGTAATGTCATGACATTTAGGCTACCTTTACCAGATAATAAAAATAGAAAATGTTCTTACCTTGCATAGTGAACTCAAGCTGTCCGCTGGTGTGTAAAATGCTAGTGGCGATAAGGCAGGGTTGTACCCACCCTGAGACAGTTAATGGAAGGAAATTGCTGCTGGAAGCTGGTGATGGGAATGGCCTTCTCCAACTACACCAAAGTAAATGTGACCTATATCTTGCGTCCCAGAGATTTTCCATTTTAACATAGCTGTTTGGACATACGTGCTGCAAGATACCCTGACACTCATTGACTTCAGCCAAAGCTGAGGGTGCTCATCACTTCTGAACCCATCAAGCTCTGAGGAGCAAAATTTCGGAGGTGGCCAAGCATCCGAAAGGCTAAGTACCTCGAGGATGCTAAGTACTACAGAAAATCTGGCAGAATATGACCCTGCAGATCAGTGGCACAAGCAGGAGGACAACCCTGGAGGTCCGTCCTGCTTCCCAGTCCCACACTCAGCCCATGCACCAACTCGGTTGCTCATCTCCCGCTGCAATAGTGATTGCTTAGACATTTACTCCATGCAACGATGTCCCTTGAGAATTGTAACACATTAAAAATACAGGGCGTTTTCCAAGTTACTTCTTCTGTACAGCTTTTTCAAGCTATTGCAAAAACAAGTCGTCCTTGATGTAGTTCCACATGTACACAAAATCACAAAAACTACTATAATAAAATAATAAAACTGACCCTATATGAACAACATTCATATGCATCAGCAAGGCCCACTACACCCTATCATTTGAACATAAGAATCTGTTACAGGTTTATCTTTGTGGGTGTAAAAATAAAGAAAATTACTGGCGCTTATTCTTAGAAAATATTACTGAATAATTTTTATTAATATTTTCTGATAATTTCTCCAGTGGAAATTATGTAAATGCCTGTCAAGGAGTGCTCCAGGTCTCCAAGGTCATGAACTTAAAAAACAAAAGCATTCAGCACCTTTGCTTTGATTCCCACTGCAGGCTTTTCACCCTGATAGACTAGATACCACCTTTCTGGATGTTGCCTAAACCACTTTTTCTTAGTAAATTCATTAATTTCCATCCCATACTAATCCCCCCAAGTTACCCCTCATTTTAGAGCAAGAAGTATTGAGCAAAGAAGTCATGCTTTACTTTTTGCAGAGATGAAGAGTCACTCAATAATGTCACATTTTCTTTATTATAGTGCAAAACACTATGTAACTCTTTTTAGAGGAGGATGCTTCTGCATTTATCTGGATCTTTACAGCTTCTGAGCAGTTCAGGGAGGGAATAAATGAGAAGGAACTACAGAAACTGAGCGCCATGATTTTTCCTACTGTGTATTTTTCAATATTTAGAGCATTGAATTGCCTACTGAAAAAGGATTTGAACAAGACATGCAAGTAGGTGCAGTTGAAAAATTATGGCACCAGTTTAAGAAGTCCCATATCCCAAAGTCAGATGGTTACTCTCAAATGTAGCACCTGGCTTCTGTAGTCTGTAACAGGAGAGCTACCAACCAACGAGCCAAGAATCCCAACATTAGAAAACTGGTCCAGATCATAGTCAGCTCCAGATTTTTTCTCAGAAAACTGAAGTCAAAATTATACTCATTCAGAAGGCATTTGTAGTCAGCATTTTATTACAGTCAAATGTTTCTTTAATTATTTCAAAGCATGTCTTTCTATTTTTATCACTACTGATCAACTAAAACAAATCAATTTGTGTGTTAAATTAAAGATCTTTCCATTGAATTCAATTAGTTTTCAGTGGGACTCTCATTTTTAACTCCCAGTACTGCTAAAACACCTGCCTTGTAGCAGATAATAGTTCCTTTTGCTTAATATGCACAGATGTCCTGGAATGCAAGAGGATAAGGATTTGGGGGAACTTATCTTGTAGGTTCAAGTAACAGTTCTTTTACTGTGTGTTTGTGGGTTTTTTTTAAATAACGGAAAGAAAAGTAAGTCAAGAGACCATTATTTATATTAAAGGCAGGGGTTCTAATCCAAAACCTTTTTCCTCTGCGTTGGGTGGGCTTTGGACCAAGTGCCAGGCTATTTGCATTTCCAAGCTGGCGTTGGGAACTGCTGGGTTGAGTTGGGAGATCTGTGATGACAGTGGGCATCGTTCCCTGGAGGGACTGGTACCTGCAATGCGATGGTGCGGAGGGCTGGGGCAGGCACTGGAGCCCTGCTGGCGCTCCATGGATGCCACCCTAAGGACATGGGCATCCTTGGCAGGCATCACACAGAAGGTCTGAGAACTAAACAAATGGACGGTTATGCAGTTTCATGTGGTTTCAAGGCATGTTCTTTTATGCAAATTTTTTAATAACCTAATTTGCTTACTTGCAACTGACTTGCTAACAGTCATAAACAGTCTTTGAAAACAATATGAATTTTGTGCTGCTGAAAGGCAGCCCTGGTGACTGCAGTTATTGCTCCTGCTTCAGGGAATGATCAGTGAAAACCTTCCCCGTGCACTGCTGGCAGCCTGCCTCATATCTGGCCAGCAGGATCACTGCCTTTGAAGTATGAGGCTGAGTTACTTGGAAAGAGTGTGGATCTCCTCAGAGTCTCATCTCACTCCAGGTTTATTGCACAGGCAGTGGACTGGAAAGATTGTTAATGCCAACTGAATGTGCTGGGGTCAGTGTGGCTGATCTGCAGGCTCTGAGGCTTGTTTGCACCACTCTGGGATGTTCAAGTCCTTGCTATGTGCTGTGTTACCCTTTCTAAAGTGAAGCTTGTTACCTAGAAAAGGAAATTTATTAAACCTAAAGCTGATCATGGTTTAGACTGAAGAAAGGCTTCCACTCCCCAGATTGTGAAGATCTCTCCTATGGCACATTCAGTCCATGACAGGTTGTCTTCTGCAGACTGCACACTTAAAAGCAAGCAATAGATCCACAGCTTTCACCCTACTCTGAAAAGCAGACCCTAAAAAAGGCTTGCGAGTAGTTGTGAACCAACACAGGAATGCCAGGCATGGGAACTGCTGGGTCCTGCCTCTACTTGGACGCTGGGACTTCTGGTGAAATGCGTCCAAGAGCAAAGATAGTCTTGTCTGGGTCACCTATAGGCTGCAAATCTGGGAGTTTCCTGTGAGTAAATGATGGAGTAAATCCCCAGAGAGACCATTCCATGTGGTCTGACCTGCAGACAGGACTCGTAAAGCATTAATAAATACTCTGTGCAGCAGTTCTGAAGGGCCAAGGTTTCCTCTACGGTGGTGCAAAGCCCTTCCCTCTGCAGCTTCCCTCATTGGTTCCCGTGCTCTAGCTGGGGCTACGGTCTGGTCCCATCATGGCTCCCTTTTCCAGCATTTCAGTTATTTTATCTGCTCAATGAGCAAGTGATGGCTGCCTCTCCCTCCTTATCAGAGACCATGAAATGCGCATGAGTATGGAGAGCTGGACTCAGAGTGCCAGACAGCCGGTCTGTAAGCAGGGAGCCCTCCTATACCTATCCCGGAGGAGACGGGCTCTCCCCCTGCACTGGCTGAGGAAGGCAGGACACGTGCGAGTCTGCATGGTGATGCTCAAGGGGCTGAATTCCCTCCGTGTTTGTGTTTTGGCAGTAGTATCTAAGGAGATGCAAACTGTGATTAAATTTTGTGTCCGAAGCTGCAAAATAATGTCAATGCACAAAACTGAAAGCAAAGAGAACCTTTCTTGAGACTCTCTTGTTGTAATTATCTTTGGAACAGCAGAAGGGGAAGAAAAATCATGTTGTTGTTTTCTTTAATGGATGTCCTCCATTGAAGGACATTATCACAACAGTGATTTGGCAGTGGACGTGAGTTGAAGCTGAAAGACCAGATGCTCAGGTGGTGTAAAATGGCTTTAGCTTTGTGGAAGTCAGTGGAGCTTCATTGCTTTACCCTTTACGATCTGATTCATAAGCTCCAACACCTTGTCTCCTGTTTCTCACTGGTAAAATCACTTTTCCTCTTAAATAACACTTTGAGGGTGTTAAAAAAGAACTTTCACTAAATTAAACAAACAGAAAATTAAAACCTTGTGAACTAACAGGTTTAATGCTCTGACTTGTCCTAATTCAGTCCTTGGGCAGTTTGCTTTGAGGAAATGTTATGACACAAAACTGAGGGACAGGATTTTAAACAAAAACCCAGCTGGATCACATAACTAGACCTTTCTTACTTAAAAAAGCCCCATCACTTTTGTTTTTTTAAAGTAATTATGTGATACAAACTTTTCCTGTTGGCTGATACCTCAGAGCCAGTCCTGAGATAAAGGCTTACCTAATGCATTGGTTTTTTTCCCAGACCGTGTCTGTCACATCCCATCAGCGCCGTGAGGTTCTTCCTGTCCCCTTCCCCGCCTGGTTCAGTTGTAGTGGGTGGCTGAGGGGGGTGGAGGTGGAAGCTCTCCAAGCCTGGCAGCGCCGTGCCTTGCTTGCTGCTGGCCCCTTGCCCAATGGCCACGACATCTTCTCCCTTGGTCTCATCATCACGGAGTTTGGCGTTCCTGTAGGTTATTCCCCTCTGTCTTGTATTTGCTTGATATGACCTGTTTTTTCCTCAGAATCTCAGGTGAGGTTAGACTGTCTGTGACAGTCCTCAGCGTTGCCTGTATTGTAGGTAGGAGATCCCATCACACAGAGCAGGCCAATGTCTCTCATACTCTGTGTTATTGCCCCAAGCACAATTCTGCTGTCAGCTTGCTTGTCTTATCACCTTACCCCCAGATGATCCTTGCCTTCAGCAAAGCTTGGCTGGGGTATGATGCACTTCAAAATGCATATTGCAGCACTTGGAAAAATTGTAACAGAAAGAGATGAATATATTTCATACCCCAATTTTTCCTAAGAATCTAGTAAGCAAAGCTAGACTTGAGGGTCTCAGCTTACCTTGCACAGTTTATAGTGGATGTAATAACACAAATAATATCCGCACAAGTGACGACAACCACTTTTGGACCAGACGACCTCCAGAGGTCCCTTCCAACCTCAACCGTTCTGCGAACCTGCATTGTCTGGTGCCATGCAGTTGCAGAAATGCAATCACAACCTCCACGTAGCATGTGCTCACAAAGGGCTTGATCCTCCATCAGGATAAGTAAAGTGGCTGTGCTGAGGAGGGGGCACAGTCACTGCAGCAGCTAGGCTCCCGATCTGTGACGGTGCTGCATGGGAAGCCGGCACCTACCCTGCCTTGCACAGAGACTTCGGTTTCCCCTTCCCCTTGCCCTGGTTTGAGATGTGTGAGACTGGTTTTTTTCCCTCCCTGAGTATGGATGATGTCATTGCAATCACCATGACATCATCTTCCAGAAGAGTCACTGATGCAGAGGGGCAAGAGGAGCGAGGCTCGCTTGTGCGGTACTAGTTTGCTGCTGGGCAGTCTTAGGAGCGCTGATGCAGAGTGAAAATGTCAGCAGCCATCATAAAAATTTGATATAGCAGTTTTTAAACTTCACCATCCTGAAAGCAAAGATCAAAAAGGAATTGAACCCACCAGTGGATGAAACGATGAGGCTGGAGCAAACTGAATTTGAATACTGTCAGATGTATTTCTACGGTATTTTAAACTGAAGACCAAGTAAATAAATAAATAAATAAGATTTCAAGTAATTGCTGGACAATATTCAAAAAAATCTTGGCTCTTGGCCCTGGGAAACCATCTGTCTTATACCTAGCAGGAGTTTGCACCTAAGCAATCTTTTTCCCTTTTTTTTTTTTTTTTTTTTCTGTCTGCTTGTAGTATGAGTTATTCCTTACCCTGGATTTGCTCTATCTCTGCCTCTTGTGAGGCTGAGACAGTTACATATGTCAGGTTTCAGCAGGCAGCAGGCTGCCTGCCCAGGTAGCAGATTTAATGAAAATTCTCTCTTTTCCCATCCAAGCAAACCAGCTATCATCCTGTGTGTGCGCAGGAAAGGCGCGATAGTCTCACAGGCCAAGAGCTGTCTCATCAGCGACAGACCCCTGGCAAAGGGCTGCGAGGGACAGTGGTGCATTCGTGAGTGTCCTGTCCTGCCTGGATCCTGAGGATTTACTGTGCTTGCTGACATCTTTATGAACATCCCCTTCATTTCTATTTCCTACCTCAATACACTATCCTTGCTGTCACACAAAATGAGGCAGGCTATTAGTACCACAACTGAACTGTAAACTGCACCTGTGTATATATATGTGTAAAACTGGAAACATCACAACCATCAAATTTCTTTTTTTTGGATTTTTCTGATTTTTGTCTTCTCCAGAACTGCCCCACTCCTTAGAGAAAGGGTTTCTTCCTCAGGAATTTAAGAGGTGAGGCTCAAAATTCATTGTATTAGTTGATTGATTTTAGCATGCCAGGTTTGCACACTATTCATCTTCCTTTGGTTTTTAAGATAGAAGACCAGGAGCTGCTCTAATAAAGGAGATGTCCTTGGCAGTGGGATATCCCTTAACACAATGAGGTGTTCACTGCTGGAAGGGGAGGAATTACCTCCCTTGTTGTAGGTGCTCTGGACCAGGGAGAGAGCTGGAATAACTGTGTGGGCTGAAAGTCATGAGACAATAATGATAAAAAAAGGAGGGTGTGAGGGTCTTGTTTATTTTTAATGTCATTAGTTGTGAAGATGAATGGTTAGCAATACTCGAGGCCCATGCATGCTCTCTTTGCAGGCACATGGCAGTAGGAGACCGGTCAGGAAGGCAGCCCTGCTGGGAGACGGGATGGTGGCCCAAGTCTTTGAACCCACCCTCCCCAATCCCACGGGTGTTTACAGCCCTGCAGACTGCCCCTGCTTTGTCCATGGCGGAAGCTCTCCAGCATTGTGGGGCGTGTGGTGCCACATGGGAGGGACAGCAAAGTCAGCAGCTTATCAACTTGATTGTGTAGATGAACCCTGGACTTAACCTCTCCCATCCCACAAGATTTTGCACTGATCATCTAAGGAGCTCTACTGTTACTGCAGTTATAACTGCAGTTATAACAGCTACCCTAAAATAAGACTAAATAAAGCCATGTCACTGTGATCTAGTTTAAAGTTGGATTACTAGTTCTTGCCGAATGTTTGACACAGGGATGGTGGTATTCCCTGTAGCAGCCTGACACAGAGTGACTTCAATGTGAGCATTGTCCAGCTCAGTCCTACTATAATATTCCTGATTCTTTTAGCCCAATTAAAAACATTAGGTACTGAAGACACAGTCCAGCCATAATCCAGTTGAGCCATAGTGAAGCTCAGCCAGCTTGCTCATAAAACTGCAGTTCAGAGATCAGAAAGACTCATCGGAAATAAATTAAGGGTGTGAGAAGAGCGAAGTAGAAGAGAAGGAAAGTAAATCATGAAACTTTGCAAACTGCAAGAAAGTTTTCTACTTTCTACCAGGCCTTCAAGTGGGGCAAGGAGGCTGTGGTACCAGTGTAAGGGACATCTGGAAAGCAGTGCATCCAAGCCCTGCTTGGGCAGGGTCACCCACAGCAGGTCACCTAGGACTGTGTCCATTTGGGTTCTGAGTATCTCCAAGGATGGAGACTCCACAAGCCCTCTGGTCAACCTGTTCCATTGTTCAACCACCTTTACAGTAAAAAAAGTCTTTTTCTTATGTTTAAACATAATTTTCCATGTTTCAGTCTGTGCCCATTGCCTCCGGCCCTGTCACTGGGCACCACCGAGAATAGTCTGGCTCCACCCTCTTTACTCCCTCCCCATCAGGTATTTAAACACATTGATAAGATCCCACTGAGCCTTCTGTTCTCCAGGCTGAACAGTCCCACCTCTCAGCCTCTCCTTGTGTGACGGATGCTCCGGTCCCTTCACCACCTTTGTGGCCCTCACTGGACTTGCTCCAGTATGTTCACACCTTCCTTGTACTGGGGAGACTCTCAGCTTCCCGGTTCTGTAACAGCAGCATGGTTTTTGCCTCACAAATCCTCTACATGCTGTCAAATAATAGAATGGCCATTACTCGGCACAGTAATTTTTGAAAGAAGTTATTTCACAGGCAAGGCCATTTTAGGCTTAAATTTAACTTCTGCATGGAAGCGGAAAGGTGTCTGGGTAATGGCAGCACTGGGACATGCAGGTTCACATAGATACTTCGTGGTTTTGTTGACTGCACATCTGTATACAAATAACCAAAGCACTAATACTGCATGCAGGGAATGGAGGCCATTTGGAAACCTGTATAATTTTGATGGATCATAGAGGAGAGAATATTTTTTTCTTTGGCGATGTGCTTCATCACACTAGCCCATTTTAGTTATCCTTGAATAGACTTTGATCTTTTACAAATCTACTTGATATTCAAATTATTTGGCCAGTGGTCAAGTAAATACATTTCCTCCTAGAATTTGCTGATGTTCCCCAAGATAATCCATTGTTCATGCTGCAGGAAAAGTCATCCAGCTCATACAATGTGATTTTTGCTTTCTGAGCATCTGACTGCCAATTCATTCATGCATTTCAGTCTGGCCAAGCAGTAATTTCCTGCAAGCCATATGATCAATGTCTATCTCCAGAAGGATTTATGATGCTTTTCCTACAGATGCATTAGCAAAAAGTTAGTTTGTAGAAACATTAACAGAAAGTGAACAAAGTGTTTTGTGTGTCATCTAAGCATCAAAAAGTGGAAATGGGATATGATCTAAGCATTATATACCTGTCAAAGCTGTATGAGCTCTCTTTTATTGCAAAACAAAGCACCAGTGACTGTGTGGTTGCCCTGAGCTCAGCCCTACCAGGGCAGTCCCAGAGCTCTCGCACAGCGGAGCCACAGCACAGCTGTGTTGTCTATTGAACAACACCGCAGCTCTTTCATCAGGCTCATCAACCTGATCAAAGTCAGTCTTTTTGGTGGCCCCTTATAACAACACAGATATAATGACTTTAATATTTATTCCAACATTTTTTTTCCAGTACAGAAGGTAGATAATGTCTGTACCTAGTAAGGCTATTTGTATTTAAAGCCTAGCCTGAAGGCATTTGTGAACTTACACGTACAAAGGAGAAGGTTTATTCCTGAAAAAATCACTGTTAAAATACAGAAGAGTGGCACTAAAATTCAGTCAACTCCAAAAGAAAAAGGATAGTGCTTCTCCATGGTCAGGGTAAGGAAGGAGGAAAGGACTCAGTCCCGCTTCATTATATGACCTGGAATAAGCAATCCAATGTCTTTGCAGGCAAAGGTGTCCTGTCAAGTCTCTTCTGTGGAAATCTCTACATCTCTCCATTTCCACCTTTGTGATAGAAAGAAGAATTCAACCGACTTCAGTTTTCCTCTTCTTTAAAATGAAGATATGGTTGCACTATGATGTCAATTAAAGACTTGCTCTTTTGCAAATGTATTGCGGATATTAAAAGGGTACAAAAATATTTGCTTAAGATTTGTATATTCATCTAACACCTAGTACAGAGTGATGCGGGTGTGTCACTGGGAGCCACACTATACAAATAATGATCGCTCATAAGAGTACCGCTTATGTTGCTTTGCACAGTTTAAATAAACCGTATTGAGATAACAGCTCCTTGATACAGCCACTTATTTTAGGGGTTGGTTTCTTCTGTTGTAATTATATCACCGTAGTTAAAATGACTAAACACTTTGAAACTTAGGCCAGGCTTCAGAGGTGTTGCAAATTTAAGTGAAGTTTGATGGATACTTTGATGAAGTCAAATGGTAGGCAGTTACTGTGATGAATAAAACAAGAATATTTTTTCATATTTGGTTTAGTACAGGATCTAAACAAAGGCTCCAGAGTATGTGTTTGGGACCAAATTCTTGGTTCCTTGCTTGTTTTTCTCTCTGTCATGCTTCCACTGAACTGGATGAGGATCCTACCAATGCCCTTGTGTCATTTTGAACTTTCCAGCTCCCACTGGCACCACTTTACATAGCACAAAGCAATTTGTTTTCATTAAAAAGGACATTAGGGTGATGTAGCTGAAATTGTTCTGTGCCCTAAATCTATATAATTTGTTGCTCTTGAGCAATTCGGCTCAGCTTCCATTACCACAGACTGACATCAACAAACCATTTCATCTTCCAGGCCTGTCACATCAAGTATTTTTTACAGCGCTGTTATAACTTCATTTCAGAAAGTGACTGTGACAAGGAAAGGGCTGCATTAGATTCAGTGTCAATAGCAATCTGATTTGCTTCTCAGAAATTTCATTAGCCAAAAATAAATTAGAAGGTGACATGTGTACAGCATAAGTAGTTCAAAACCATTGAGAAATGAAGCCCTTTGACAAAGCAGTGCAGTTTCTTATGCATGCCCCAGCAGAAGCACCCTTGACCACTAATGCTTCCTTAGCAGTGGCATGACCATTGCTGGTTCCATTCTCTCTCTGCTCTTATCAGCTGCCAGGAAAATCTTTGTTTTCAGACCCACGTTCTCGAGAGTTGCTTATATCCCTGTCAAGGTGGCTGCTTTTCAAGTGATAGGGCAAACTGGTTTTAAATGACAGGAAATTAAGAACCAATGAAAGCATCATCATTGAGTAAGAGGGATGTAGGCTTTGGTGGGGGGAGTGTGGAGAAGACCCTCAGCACCCAGCATGGTGCAAGGGCTGCTGACGGTTTCTATGGGTCTGGAGGCATTGGAAGGGGCTGAGACAAATGTATGCAGCTTCTCTATGCTTTCCTTAACATAGTGCATTACTTCTACTGCCTCTCTGCCCACTAGACAACTCTTTTGCCTTTTTTAACCACACTGAGTGCTCATGGTGCTTTGCACTGGTTGCTCCAGCGTCACTGCTAAGATCAGTTCTTCTTAGGGCTGGTCTACCTTGCTTGGGTCAGACCAACTTTGAATTTGACTGCCTTGAAATGCCTTGCTTTTGAAAAGTCTCAGTTTGCTGCATGATCCAGATCTTTCTGTCCTCCCCAGCATTTGCCGCATTTGAAATTTTACCAACAGTGATTTTGTGTCTTATGGATAATGGATAAAAATTTTGGAAAGGTACCAAGCTCCTGCTGATCTTCCTAAGATCCCATAGATAACAAATCTGTTTGATGAAGAAAATACTTTTTGAGTTGTTTATTAGTCACTTCTTAATCCACTTAATGCTTTATTAATATTGTATATTGATAATTTCTAATCAGAATGCCAATATGGTGCTCAGAAAAAAAACCTTGCAAAAATCTATCATGTCTTTGCAGTTATAAATCAAACACATAATCTCCTCAAAGAATTAAATCTTCTCTTTGGCAGGTCTTATCTTCCATAATTATATTTCTACTCATGTCCTTCATCAGCTTTTTAACTTTTTTGTCTAATACAACAACTCACTGTCCTTCAGTTGTTGAGGGGTGCTAACCTGCTATTTTTTAATTTGCTACAACTACAGCCCTCTCCTAGACTTCACGGCCTGCTCAGGAAGTTGAGGTTTATCCCACAGTTAACACCAGCAAAGTGGACATCATGTCCTTTTATTGTCATCTGTCCTGCCAGCTATGACCTTTTCTTCTAGGTACTTAGTTTTCTTTATAAATTTCCTACATTTTATCATATTGGATTTTGATGCCACAGAGGGTATAAGACAGGGCAGGGGAAATATCTAATTGATGTCTTCCTTACATTGTTTACTGACATTTAAAGGGCATTTCAGCTGTGTCCGTGTAGTGACACAGCATTGGCACTAGCACTCATGGGACTGTCCTTGGGGACACTGCACAGCCCCACATCAGCACAGCAGACCAGACCCTGCTCACACTGGTTTTACCATCAGTGGGGTCCATCCAAGTCCGTATTTCTCAAACTTGTTGAAAGCACAGCCTTATTTTGGCTCATTCATCTAGGTATGATTCCCCTGAGCACAGTCCCCCAAGGTGAACAGCCAAACTCAACATGTTTCTGTTCAGAGTCGTACTTAGCTGATCACTTCCATTTAAAGTTAGTAACCTTACTTAATGCATAGCTTGCATTCACACAGCGCAGATGCTCCAAAATCATGCCTAACACCTGCTCAACCATTCTCAGATGAGGTGGCAGCAGTTCAGAATAAGAAATGTCTCTCATTTCTATATGAAGTGTCTATACTGCCAACTGCCTTCAACTGCTAGCAAGTGCTCAGCATGCCCATGGTGAGGATGAAGTGTTTGTACCGAAAGTTGCAGAACGTAAAGGCTACCTGTCTTTTTTCCCAGACTCTGAGAGGTCTGAGCGTCTGCCCTTCCTCTGCAGAGATGTGTGTTGTGCACCTTGCAGACAAACCCTGGCAAGTGGAAGGGGTGGCCAAGACCTGTCCTAGGAACTGTGGCTAGTAGCTCACTTTTGCACCAGTTTGGGCATCAAAACATAAAAGCAGCCTATGAAAAGGTCTTGCACAGTAGCCCTCAGTGGGGATTTTGCTGGTTATACCCAAGCGCACAGAGGCTGGCATGTGGCAATTTGGCCGAGAGTAAGAAGGAACGTACAAGAGAAAGCTGCAAAATTCTTTATAAGTTCAAGTACTAAAAAAAGGCCGTTTTTTGGTTTCCCAACATGTAACAAACAAATCTTGTCTTGTTATTATTATCTTCACAATTAATAATCTGTACTGTTCTTTTTTGTACAATTTTGTTCACTTAATCCTCCACTGCATTAGGCACACTACAGACACTGCACACTACAAACTTTTTTACTAAAAGATCCCCGTCAGCCAGAAAGCATTAGGATCAACTCTGCACTGCTGAGGCTGGCTAGTTGGTTGGTCAGTAGGTTGTCTCTACCCATGTCCAGAAACAGAGATAAACATTGTGCAGGCCATAGGCTGCTGCGGATCAAAAGATGTCAAGACAAGCAAGAAGATCATAATTTTTCACTGTTGCCATAGAAATCCTCTGTTTTAGGAAGAACCTGTTCTTTCTGTGACCTGGGTTAGCACACCTTGGTGTCATTTAGTCTCCTGTGAGCTTGACTTACATTTCTGCCAGGTTTCATTGCTGCATCCTCACACCTCTGACAGGACTGCAGAATGATAATTAGAACTCTGAAGCAGTTAAAGCACAGAAAAAATAAGACGACTGATAGTGGATGTTTAGGGAAGGGCACAGAAGTATGAAAGGTGTAGGAGAACTTCCCCAGGAGGCTTTGCCAAAGAACTCCTGAGCCATGTATTATATCTTTGATATATTCTCTCTTCCATCAATTTTTCTATTCACTGTCTGAACACATAGAGTTGTGGCATCCACCAATATCATGTGTCAGTAAGTTCCCCAGCTTAATAATGCACTGTGTACACCTCTTGTTTTCAAACATGCCACTAGAAAGTTTTAGGTGGGGTCCCCTACCTTTTTTTATTGTAAGAAATTGAATAATTATACCCTGTTAACCTTCCCTATGTGCTTCATGATTTTATAAACCCTAATATGTATTCCTCATGGTCATCTCTTGCTTAGGCTGAAGATTCCTTATGTCTCAGGTTATTCTCTATATGGGAAGAACACCCTTGCCTCCTGTCTTTGTGCTTTTTCTACTACTACTATATCATTTTGGAAAGAGATGCCAACTCTCTGCACTGTAGACATGTATAGCAAGGCACGCCACCATTATGATTTCTGCTTTGTTCTTGCTTTCTTCTCTAAAATTTCCTAGTATTAAAATTAGCCTTTTAAAACTGCTCCTGAACTTCAAGTAGACAGTTTAACAGACCTAGCTAAGATCTCTTTTCTGAGTGGTAACATCCAGGCCAGAGCCCATCGCTCCGTACATGGAGTTACAATTGTCTTTTCAGTATGCATTATTCCACATTTATCAATATCATAGTTCACCTGGCTGTTTATCATCCAGCCACTTACTATTGCAAGATTGTCCTACAACTCTGTGCAGTCACCTTTTGATATTGTTGCTGTGAATCAGTTCATATCACCAGCAATCTCTGTTCCTCACTTTTCCAGACCATTTATGAAGATGTTGTCATATGATCCATATGATTCATATGATCTATGCTCTGGAATAGATCTCTGTGGGACTTCACTAGTAAGCATCTATATCCAAGAACACTGCCTGCTTATTCCTACCTTGTTTCTTCTGTCTTTTAATGGTGATTTGTTCATGCAAGGCCCTTCCTTCTCAGGAAGTTTATGAGGAGACTAGCTTGCAGACGTAGCCAGGGAAAGTGAGGATTGTTAGTGAGCATGAGACAAAATGCACCTTGTCTGCTCTCCAGAGGAGAACACAAATAGGTCAGCTACATGGGATATTACTCATGCATTACACAGGCCATGCTTCCTGTAGCAGAACATCACCATGGGATGTAATAGCAAAGTGTAAGAAACCAGAAACTTCAAGAGATTTGGCATTTAACTGTTTGAACAAAAAGGGATAATCATGAGATGTTTGTGGCTGCTTGTTGGAGCTTTTCTGGCGCCATTCTTCAAGACCTGTCCTAATCTAAGGGTATCTGGCAGAAGAAGATTTGAATGTACCTTAAACTCTTGCAGGCTGATTCCTGAGTATGCATTTGACCAACGGTAGGCCAGATGCCTAGGAAACCCCTGGACACTGATGTTCCAGTGCTGGCAGTGCTGCACACCACACTGCTTTTGCAATGAGAAGGGGAAAATATCATCAGGAGAAGCTGAAGATAGTGCTGGGTTATGGGTCTGCTGTGGAGAGTTTGGAGGTGCTTCCAGAAGAGCAAAGGAAACAGGCAGTGCCACCTGCGCCCATACCCTTGCTGACATGTGCCACTCAGTCTTTAATAGTGAGTCCAGTCATCCTCAGGGTACTCCACCTCATGAGCTGGAAGGTAAGGATGAAGAGCATAACATACCCCCCTTAATCCAGGAGGAATTAGTTAGGGACCTGTTACGCCATCTGGACACTCACAAATCTATGGGACCTGATGGGATCCATCCAAGAGTACTGAGGGAACTGGCAGAGGTCCTTGCCAAGCCACTCTCTATCATCTGTCAGCGTTCCTGGTCAACAGGGGAGGTCCCAGAGGACTGGAGGCTTGCCAATGTGACTCCCATTTATAAGAAGGGTCGGAGGGAGGATCCAGGGAACTACAGGCCTGTCAGCCTGACCTCGGTACCGGGGAAGATTATGGAACGGTTTGTCTTGAGAGCACTCACACGGCAGCTCCAGGATAAGAGGGGGATCAGGCCCAGTCAGCATGGGTTTACGAAAGGCAGGTCCTGCTTGACCAACCTGATTTCCTTCTATGACCAGGTGACCCGCCTAGTGGATGAGGGAAAGGCTGTGGATGTTATTTTCCTTGACTTCAGCAAGGCCTTTGACACTGTCTCTCATGGCATACTCCTTGAGAAGCTGGCGTCTTGTGGCCTGGATAAGTGCACTATTCACTGGGTGAAAAACTGGCTGGATGGCCGAGCCCAGAGGGTTGTGGTGAATGGGGTGAAATCCAGTTGGCGGCGGGTCACAAGTGGTGTTCCTCAGGGCTCGGTGTTGGGCCCTGTTCTGTTTAATATCTTTATCGATGATTTGGATGAGGGGATTGAGTGCACCCTCAGCAAGTTTGCAGACGACACCAAGTTGGGAGGCAGGGTCGATCTGCTTGAGGGTAGGGAGGATCTACAGAGAGATCTGGACAGGCTGGATCGATGGGCTGAGGCCAATTGTAGGAGGTTCAACAAGGCCAAGTGCCGGGTCCTGCACTTGGGTCACGGCAACCCCATGCAGCGCTACAGGCTTGGGGAGGAGTGGCTGGAAAGCTGCCCAGCAGAGAAAGACCTGGGTGTGCTGGTTGACAGCCGGCTGAATATGAGCCAGCAGTGTGCCCAGGTGGCCAAGGCAGCCAATGGCATCCTGGCCTGTAACAGGAACAGTGAGGCCAGCAGGAACAGGGAGGTGGTTGTTCCCCTGTACTGGGCACTGGTGAGGCCGCACCTCGAGTGCTGTGTTCAGTTTTGGGCCCCTCACTACAGGAAAGACATTGAGGTGCTGGAGCGTGTCCAGAGAAGGGCAACGAAGCTGGTGAGGGGCCTGGAGCACAAGTCTGATGAGGAGCGGCTGAGGGAGCTGGGGCTGTTTAGTCTGGAGAAGAGGAGGCTGAGGGGAGACCTTATTGCTCTCTACAACTACCTGAAAGGGGGTTGTAGCGTGGTGGGTGTTGGTCTCTTCTGTCAGGTGGCTGGAGATAGGACGAGAGGAAATGGCCTCAAGTTGAGGCAAGGGAGATTTAGGTTAGATATTAGGAAAAATTTTTTTACTGAGAGGGTTGTCAAACATTGGAATGGGCTGCCCAGGGAAGTGGTTGAGTCACCATCCCTGGAGGTATTCAAAAAGCGAGTGGACAGGGTACTCCAAGGCATGGTTTAGGGGGCATGGTTAATGGTTGGACTTGATGATCTTGAAGGTCTTTTCCAACCGAAATGATTCTATGATTCTATGATTCTATCAATGATGTGAGGCAACATTAACTCACATTCGCAGAAGCACTTATCTCCAAGGCTCCTGTTTTTTTTTTCTCCATGGCTGATTGGGGCTGAGTGAAGAGCTTGCGTCTGTCCAGGACCACTCCCATCCCTGCAGCCTGTGTGTTAGTGCAAGTTTCCCTCTGGACTTTCTAGTGGCAGTACAGAGAAGAGCAAGTTTTCACTGCGTTTCCCTTCAGAGCCAAAATTGGAGAGGTTAAGTCCTTTAATTTTCTCTTGATGTGTCTAATTTTCTTTACATAGGCTCAGGCACACTGTAGTGCTTTTATGCCCTCTTGAGAATCTGGAGAAGCTGTCTCACACAAATACCTCATGTTAATAAACATAATAGTTCACCTTCAGTGGATAGTAAGCAGTTCAGAGATCTTTGAATAGGTAGTTCCATTATCCAGTCGTGGTAATGAATCATACTTGTTTATGAAATCCTATTTGCCTATGTTCCAGACAGCATCACAATTTGATATAATAAATTTGCTAATGAGCACTAATACAGAAATAAAGCAATCATTGCTAAGAGAAAGTGGTCGTGATATTTTTCCTGTAATAATAATGTTATTTTAAAGAATATAATAATGCAATGAATACCAGCTGTTTCATCTGGTGATAGTCTGTAGGACTTCTGTTCCTGTGGTGAGTATTGGGTTATTGCTTAGCTGCACTGATACTGTAATCTAATAGGTAAGCCTCTGCTCCGGCAGTCTGATCCAGTGGGCATATATGGCTGTGCCAAGTCTCAATAGAGTCAGGGGCTTTCTGCTCCACAGCTGATCTGCCAATGCAGAACTGGAGCCCAAGCACCGTCAAAGCTAAGTAAGGTGCTACAGAAATCAGTATCACCATCACTTTTCTTCCATAGGCCTGCTCAAATGTGTTTGAGAATATAAACTTCTAACCGGTGTGGCTCACAAGAGGTGCTTGCACATAAGAAAGAGAAAGGTTTCACTTTTAATTATACTCTGTGGTGAAATGAGAACTTGAGGCTACATGGTTGGATGGTCCTTGTGATACCCAATCCAAACCTGGAAAATTCTGTCTGCAGCCATGAGGAATAGAAAACTCACTCATTAAAAAAGAAAAAAAATGGAAAGCATAAATGCTTCCTGACCTGAACAGGACAGAATTAAGCTGTGCAGGCTGCGCACATCCTGCTGTTTAGTGGGTCTGGTGTTCACAAATGCAAACAGCGAAGATGCTCCTTGAGGTGAAGCCGGTTTCCTGAAGCCTGGAGAGGCAGCCCAGAGCAACCCAGCTCACTGCACCCACGATATCTACCCCTCAATTTCCCTTCCCTCTTCTCCACGAGATCCCTGGTCCCTCCTCGTTCCTTACCTCTGCCATCTGTAATGCCTTAAGACTTCCAAGCTGCAACAAATCCCACATCTCCTACTTGACCCTGAATTTGCATCCCTGGACCCCTCCATGTCCCCGGCCCCTCCATGACTGCAACAGCCACCCTCTGTCGCTCTCCAGCTTCCCATTTGCTTGTCCCTTGGGCTGGGCAGAACAAAACAGAGCCAGCTTGGCCACTGGCCGGCAGTACATATGCGTCACTCGGCCAGCCAAATGGTACATATGTTGTCACCGGCCAAGAGCCTGACTTCGGGTCCCTGCAGCCTGATGGGCCACTTGGCTGGTCCTCGTGGCCTCTGGAGGGGCCACGCGGCTCCCACTCTCCCTCAGCACCCTCAGCAGATGCGGGGCTGAGCAAGTCGCCTCACGGACCATATGTTGCACAGATTTTTGTCCTAGTTTCTCTCTCTGATGCTGTCTGGTTGCTATCCGGGAGAGGGCTGGGCCTGGTCTGGAGTTTGTTTCAGTCACTGGTAGTCCTTCTGCCAGGGCTAGGGAAAGAATTTAGTTTTTAAGAGTTGCAGTGGATGTATAACCTTGAAGAGGGCTGCTAAGAAATGAATTGAAATTCATAATCTACTGCTGACAAATCTAAAAGCTTTCCAGTAGAAAATAGGCCTGCTGAGACAGTATAAACTTACGCTTCTCCCCACGCTTGGCTTGTTGCACTGAAGACTTCCAAAAAATGAGGTGTTTTTTCTGATCTCCTTAATGTAGCCTACTAATTCTGCATATGATACTCAGACAACATGGATTTTAGTGGGGAGTGCATAGAGGAATAGAAGATCTTTCATGAACAAAGCATCTTATTTTGGGGTAAATATCTGCAATAAAAGAAAAGGAGGGAACTGACCCATGAGCAGACCTGGCTCTGCTTGGTAAAGTTTTTCATAAGATAGTAGTAGCTCCTTAGCACAGTGGATTTGGAAACTGCTTTTGAGATGTCTGTTAGAAATGGTGCTTGGCTGATATCAAGTCAGGATTTACACCTCTGAAACCACGTTGTTCAGTGCAAGCTCTGACAGAGATCCAGCATGTGTGGGCTCTGACTTGGGCTTCAGAAGATGTGCTCTGCTGTCAGGCAAGTGCAGTGATCTTTGACCAAGCTAAAAAGCAGGAATGTAGAAAAATAAAAAGCTTTCATTTTTGTGTTGAAGCACAGTCAGCGAGAAAGCTGAACCTGCAATTCAAACCCTCTAAAGGATAATATTATATAAATATTTTTTATCGAACATGTCTATAGCAAAAAGAATTTGGATTTGGTAGCTGAGCTCATTTAAAGCAAACTAAATTTCCTCATGTAGGATGGTTTGTGTTCCTTGGTATTCAGTACATTATTCAAGGGAGGTAGCTTCATCTGATGACACTGTTACGGTATCGAGGTAGCAAGATGTGAAGCATACATAATGTTTTCAAGCTGCAGAAGGAAGACTGTGCAGAAATGTGCTCTGCAGACTGAGAGGTGTTTTGTTTCCAAATGGTGGCAAACATGTAGGATTTATTGTACTGACCTTCATTTCTTGGTGCACCTGGTAACCATGAAGGTTTGTATCAGTGAGTGAGCGAACCGTTTTTCCCTACAGGGAGAACAACACAGATACCATGCCAAGGAGCAGCCTCAGGGAAAGTGCCAGGGCTAAGCCCTCCCCAGCATGGGACTGTTTTCTCATGAGCTGGTCCAAGAAGATGGAAGGAATTCCCACCTCAGAGCTTTCTCCTGTCTTTTCTGAGGGCAAGGTGGCTATTCCCTTTCTAGCCTTCACTAACACAAGCATTCAGTTAATGCAGGCTCTTAAATGCAGCCTTAGCTTTTCATATCCTGTCTTGGAAACTGCCTTGGGAATATCTAAAAGGTCCCAGATTTTCATTTCTTTATGACAAGCTGGTTTTTATTTTAAACAGCAAGAAGATCTTTGTGCATGAAAAATTTGCTCGGCAACTACCAATACCAGGCAGTTCTGAGGAAGCTATGTTCAGTGTAAAGCTATAGGGCAAGTGAGTGTGAGTTGTCCTACAGCTGCCTTTTTTTTCTGAAAGTAAATTATACTAACTCATGGTCAACACTGTGTGATATGCTGGGAATGAATTTACACCAAGTGCTACTTTGCATCTCCCTCTGACTTTGACATAACTGACCAGTCGGACACCAGCTTCTAGGTTGCGTGGTTCATTGGTTTGTTGTAGGAAACCAGTTTTGGTGTTCTTCCACAGCTTTTGGAGAATATCTCATACAACTGGATGTCTGGCAATTCCCCTGCTTTGAAGGTGTATCAGAGCAGTTTGTTCTGCTTCATAAGCTCTAATAGTTCAGAGCAGGGATCAAAAATGATGATACAGATTTGATTTTATTAAGAACAAGGACCACAAGAAAATAGAGCTTGAAGGGATCTCGGGATGCTTTCTGGTCCACCCTCCTGCTCCAAGACAGGATCAGCTGTGCCTGACAAAATGCTGGCAAATATTTCAAAAGAAAAGATCATTTGGGGCCAACTATGCCCAATAAGGTAATCAGACCTGGTTTGGCTATGCCATCACCCATGTATATTTTGTGAGTACAGCTTAGGCATTCATGCTTCAGTATAGTCTAGCACAGACACGGTCATGAAGTGACCTTTTAAATCCTTCCTCTAGAAGCACCGTGTTAGTCTGAGCTGTCCTGCCTGTGGTGCAGGAAGGCAGAACCATTCTGCAAGTGATCTTTGATGCCCAGCACAGCCAGCTGCTGGTCCGGTGACCGGTGAGATACTGCTTTGCCGGCCCATCCCTCTTCCTAAGGCACAGTGGTCACTTTGCTGTCGGATTTATGTCCTATGGTGGTTACGATTTTCCAGGCAGCATTTTTAAACTATTTATGCAAACATTATTTCCTGGGCGAGTGATGTTGACATGCAAATATAAATGTCCCATGGGTGACTCTGAATGTTGTCACTGGAATGATGATGCTCAGATGTGGTGTGACCCTCGCATCTAGGAGATGCCAGCAGCATCTGCTGTAATGGCAGCAAAACGACCATGAGTTTACACTATTAGGCAAGGTCTGTGTCAAACAGGGCCTGGAAACAAGATCTATTTCCAGCTCTGCTGTGTCTATCTCACCTCAGCCCCCATTTACATTCTCTCCCTGTTCCTCCCTTTGTAAGATGAGAATAATAATGCATGTGAGCCATTAAAGGCTGGTGCCAGGTGTAAGCAAATGAAATACATAAAGCATCAAATGTAAAGCCACAAGTGAAAAACTCTCTACAAATGCTGTCAACTTATCATTGCATTGCTCAGAGAACAGCGGTACAAGTATCGCTGTGCTGATGTATCTGGTGTTTGGTTCCCAGAGATATTCTCATGTAAGTGAAAGTAAATCTCCCAAATTGTACATGGATTTGTTTTCCATTTAGCTACTTCTCTGGTTAGTGCCCTATCAACTTTCAGCTGAGTAGCACAAGAGCACTCTGCGGATAACCTTCCTACACCAGAGATCAGCTTGTTTTTAAAGTGATTGCAGGCTTTAATCTGATACAAAACATATGATTGATACTCCATGGTTAAAGAGTCAAACTAATGCCTTATGATTCATCCATGATTTATAAGTAAGCACTTGCACTGATATAATGATGGGATCACTTGATGACTCATGCGTGATTTCACGTGTGTGCAAAGTTCCCGTGTGTGTCACCTGGTGAAACTCCAGGCTGAACCAATGAGCTCGCTGCCTCGGCCGTGCCCCCAGGCAGCTTCCCCGAAATGCCTGCCGAGGAGCAGCAGGGAGGCCAAGGGTGCTCTCTTCTCCCATGCAACCCGACCTCTCCAAAGTCCAGGTGGGCATGATGGAAAAGGTAGAGGCACAGTGACATGTTCTCCAGGGTTTTGTTGTTGCAGTTTCTCTCCGCCAACAAACAATTGCTATGGCAACCTCACTGCTGCTCAAGTCTTCTCACTTCCTATTTATTCTAAAACACAGATACAAACTGTGACTGCTCCAAACACTTACACATTTAAGCCATTAAAACTTCTGATGAGAAAGAGTGGGCAGAGAAACGTGATGAGCCCAGAGCACAAGATGACCCTGCAAGGCCTCATTTACGTGCAAATTTCATATCTGAATTTTAGCAAGGAAATTGTAGTTTTCATTGATGTTATGGTTTTCTGATCAAATAGGAAAGGCTCTTCTGGCCACACTAGGCTCATACCTGGTAGTGCTGCTCAGGGAGGAATGATGCTGAGCACATGGCCTTCCTCTTGGATGCTACAGCGTGCCCAGGGCTGGGGGAGATGGATCTGCTAAAATGAAACTTTTATCACAAGGCAGGTCACTGTAAACTTTTGCAAGGTACAAGAAGTTTGTGCATCACCTGAGAGGATGTTAGCTCAACAGGAAGGCAAAGGGACAAAATCAAACAAAAAAAGTCCAGGACAGGGCATGACCGCATCTCCCATTCCCAGCAGGGTTTGCCACCAGACACACACCCCTGGCTGTGCCTCCACCAGGCTGCCAAGCTCTAACAAAACATTTTCACCCTCCCCTTATTTTTTAAAGACTTAAAATTATTACTAAGATGTTTGCTTTTTTTCAGTTGCCTGTTACTTTTAAGACAAATTTATGTAGGAATTTGAAGGAAAGATTCCCCATGAGGATCTTCTGCAAAAGGTCCCTGGAGCTTCTGAATGGCCTCTGCTTTAGGGATGCCCGATCCCACCAGGCTGTGCAACATGGTGCCTGCTTGCTTCATGAATCACCAGGTTTCATTTTCTACTTGAAAGAACACTTTTTCACTGAAAAAAGAGTAACTACGGTGTTTCTGAGAGAAAGGTTTGTGTCTCCTCTGTGCTCAGAAGGTTCCTGCCCTGCTTTATCTCCTGGTACAATCTAAGTAATGGCCCTGAGAAGGGGCATCTCAGACCAGCTTCTGCTGATGTTGATTGAAAACTCATCTTTTCCAGCTTGGGCTGTCTACAAATCTCTAGATCTAAAATCTATTCCTGGCCCTGCCACACAGCATGAATTTGGGGAAATAATTTGAATTGTCTATGCCTGACCTTCCATGTATGCAAAGTGAGGATAACGGGAATTAATTTGTTGGGGTTTATGAGATTGATTATAATCATGCTTTGAGATCTGATAAACGGGACAGAGTTCAAGGATTTATTGTTTTCTTTGGCTCAGGTTCCCCCCTATAAAAACAGTCACAGTGGCCATGGTCTAAAACTGTTTGTGTGAGAGGTTTGATGCAAACCCCTAGAAGGAAATCAGGAGCCGTGGAACGAAAACACAGATGACTGCACAGGGGGGAAAAGGCTTTCCTGCAGAGGTGAGTCAGTTCCAGGGGAGAAGGGCGGCTGGGTCCAAAAATAACAGTGCCAGAAAACAGGCACATGCTACTGTGCCAAGAGCATCGTCCACCTGAGGAAGATGTTGGGTTTCATCTGAGAGTTTATTCTCCTCTTTATTCATCAAGCAGGTTTCTCATCTGCACTGAATGCCACCAGACCCGTGTTTGTATTTTTAGAGTCCATGTTAATCTGGGCTTTGAAAAATACCCTGGCCACATTTGTCTCTGAGTCCACGAGCAATTCAAAGTGACCCCGAGGAAGGAATTTATTCCCAAGGGTTAATTTCTGTTTCCTTACATTTTTTTAAGGCAGGTTGATTAACATGCATTTGTGTTCAGATTCTTGTAGTTCTCATTAATCACTCTCTTGTGTTTAGGCTGATTATACCAAACTCAGGATATTCTGGTCTGTGTTACTCTTTGGATGATGCCAGTAACAAGCATCTGTTCTTTAGTTTTCCTACAGTGGCATTGCTGCTGAAGGGCTGCTTCATCCTCTGTGACTCTGTAAGTGGCGCTGGGCATAACAGAAATATTATCCTGAATGATTAACCTCTAGCATGTTTAAAGCAAAATCTTAACTATTGGGTGTGGTTGTTAAGTAAGGAAACTTATCACTTTAAAATCCAGTCTTTTTCTGTACAACAGGATAACAAGATCTTCACATTAAAAAGTTGGCAGTTAAATTACCCTTTACAAAATGAAGTCTGGCAATAGCCAGGCCTGTCACTTACCCGGGAGTCTGGAAGCAGAAGCTAGTAAGAAACGATCCCCCATGCAGAGAACTAGGCATGGCATATTACCTTACTTTTGTCTGTCTCAGGAAGGGAGAGAGGAAGGAGGGAGAAGATCTTCAGACAAGAGAAAGCAGTGCCTGTCTCTGCCTGTGAGACTCCCCACCTAAAACCCTCATACAGCTGCTGGCCTGCAGGGAGCCGCCTGGCTTGCTGACCATGCCAGCCTCCCTCCAGCATCCTCCCAGGGACCAGGGCATGTGCCAGCCTCCCTCCAGCATCCTCCGAGGGCCCGGGACGGGCTCCCAAGGAGTCACAGCTTCATGTGCCACAACAATGTGGTCCAACTTATACAAATAGCAGGATACATGAGCCGGGGCCATGACATTTTTGGCCAGGCTAGAACCTGTCGTGTCCCATGTACTGTAGGGAGGGAAAGCGTGAGAGGCCAGGAGAAGCTCCTGTCTCAGCTGACTCCAAATAATTAGGCTCAGAAGGAAACAGAGCCTTCTCCAGGTTGCCTGAACTCTCCTCCTTATCCTGGCTAATGTCCCAGTGATACACTGGCAGCATTGCTGTACCGTTCAGCATCTCTGTGCTCACTTGTTTTCAGTTACAAAGAAGATTTCCTACATCAGGACCAAATTCAAAGCAATTCCACTTGCTTTTGTACTTAAAACACAGGTTGAAATAAGCCTTTTTTCTCCTCGATATGCCCACATAATGCTTGGTAATACTGCTAGTGCAAACACGTCATAGGTACCTTATCCATCAGACCACAGTAGTCTGTTCAGCCCAGCCCGCTGGATTTACACTGTGTAGTTGCTTATAGGCAGCTATTGCTCATCTAATGTCTCATCACAGTGATTCCCTGATCTATTGCAAATGTCCATTTAGAGAAGACTGTATCAGGTGATACTGGCATCATATTAAATGTAAACATGCTTCGTAACACATCCAAATTTTATAAGTAGTTAAGTAGAGAAAAACACATACTAAATATTTCCAGGCATTTGTTGGGTGAAAATCTGTGTGCTTTGAGCTTTGCTGCAGATAATTTTAATAGCATCCCATTTTAATAAGGTATTTATCAACTGGGAATAGCTAGTAATGACTTCAGTGGAAATGAGGGTTGGTTTTCATACAGCTAAGGGTTTAATATTGAAACACAACCTCTACCTGACTTACAAGATAAGTGCTGCTCTCATCCCAGGACCTCTTGTGGACTCCATTGTCTGTAGGCTTGTTTTCTTGACAATGATTTAACTTTTATTTAGCTTATCTTCCCTATGCTTTAGGAGGGCCTGACAAGAGGCTTTTCTCATTTAAAGAAAGAAAAAAACAAAAGTAACCTGTTGTTTCTGGCTCAGCTCTTTAATACATAGCTTCAGACTTTTTATTAGTTAATAATAATAAATGAAAAGGCAGTATACCTAGAGGGAAAAAAGAGGTTGTTCATGCAAAAGCTGTACCAGCCTAGGTCCACACTAATGAACAAGGAGGTGGATTTGTGGGAGGTGGATGATGCAGGGCACTGGCATCACAACACAGCCCCTCACTCCAGTGCTACTTGTCTGAACCCAGTTTGTGCTGCACGCCTCGAGATGTGGTTCCTCAGTGCAGCCCAGTGGCCAGTGGGTGAGTGATTAAATGCCAAACCAACAGCAGAATGGACTGGATTTTTGTTAGCAGAGTTGAACGCTATGTGGAAAGGCCTGTGAGCACCCTATGGGCAGAGCAGTCCCTGATGGTGGGTCCAAGGGGGCATGTGAGATGCAGAGGATGGGCAGGGACCTCACTGCCACTCACCATCTCCGTCCCACCCTCTCACAGTCAAATCCAATCCCATCTTCAAATTCACAGGTGTTTTTCCCCACTCTGCTCCCCTGGGGAGTCTCTCCAGACCCTCCCTGCTTTAATGGGCCAGAATCACCTTTTCATTTTCAGTCCAAAGCTGTTCCTGAGCAGAGCAGCCCTTTCGCTCTTGCAGCACAACTGCTGACACCAGCCCTGCAGTCCCCTTAATCATCATCCTTGTCCCTATCGTTTGCTGCACTAATGGAGATGACTACCATCCCCACTCTTCCCCCAATTTACTAGGCTAAATCAAGCTTATTTTCCTTGCATCGGACAGGCTTTGCCCCCTCAATCATCCCCAGAGCCCTTCCTTGAGCCTGGTCCACTTCAGACTCCTGTAGGACAGCCTGTCCCTCCACCGGGCTGGCACTGCCTCATCTGTAATGTCATTAGCTCACTCCTGCATTTCGTGCCAAGGTAATTCCTTAATATATTAAATAAGTTTGGCTCCAAGACAGTAAAACTGGAGAAGCCTCATTGCTTGAATTGGGAAGATTTGTAGACCAAGCAAGGACAGAGCCAGCCCTCATACTGTGAATCCAGATAACCTCATTGATTTCAGTAGGTTTATACTTGTTTAAACCTGTGACATTTCACCAAATTTACACATTGCATTTTTAAGAACAAACATTCATGCAAAAATTTTCTGGATGTCTGTGGATATTAAGGTAACCTCCACCGATAAGGTCTCAGGACCTTGAAGTCATAGGACAAATCACTTCTCAGGCAGCAAACAGGGACTGCAACAGTCAAAGGCAGATCTTTCTGTGGTGAAAATCAAGGTAATCTGCTGAAGCTGAGGACACCATACACAGCTCTCGGCTTTTACTGTGAGATTAAATCCAACTGTTCACAAACAATTAGAGTGCAACGAGGAAAAATTAGAAAGAACATGTCTATAAAGTGACAGTAAAAGCTAGCCGAGGATATTCCCCAGGAAGCCAGTCTGAAAGTCTGTATTGGAAAGTTTGTCTGGGCTATTATTCTGCTGACAGCCTTGTTGCAAGATCTGGAAAGATCTTGGATCCAAGCCCTGCGGGAGACCACAGTCCATTCAGTAATGAAAGAAGTTTGCAGTTTAAAACCCTGTAAAATTAAAAAAAGAACTGTTCCATAATCAAAAATTCTTGAGGTACAGGGTGGAAGGTTCAAGTAAAGAGCCTGCTGTGCTGCTTCTCCAAAAAAAAGTTGTTAAACATACTGTAGAATCACTTCTAGCCTGGGCTCAGTTTTCCATACTTTAGTGATTGATTTCCTAATGTGAACAAATATGGGATTTTCCAGGCATGTTGCAGCAGCACAACCCTTTCTCAGGAATTCCTGGCAAATAAGCCTGAAAGGGTTGAGGCCACATTCCCAGATAAAAATTCTAGGTTAGGGTGGTTTGCAGAGGAGATACCACTGATCTGGGTTAGTCTGCCTTAAAATCTCACTCGTGCACTGACAGCTGTGATCTGTTGGGATCTTCCTGGTGACTATCAGTTCCACATGCTTTTGCTAGCTTTGATACCTTGAAAAATAAATGCAGCCAAAAGGGAGTGAATGCCCACCTTGAGGAAGAGACCATGATGCAAACTTCTCTCATACGAGACATCAGTGAATCACAGCGAGGTTGGTTTTGGTGGGGAATACAGGACAACCCTTTGGGACCTAATGTTCTCCAGGAGGTGGCTGCGCTGCTTGCTTTGCCCTCACATCTCATCATGCCACCCCTTGCCTGGGGCACAGGAGTGTGTGTGCACACGCGTGTTCACGTGGTGGAGGTGGTGGGGGTCAGAGCAGGCTGAGCTCCGCTCTGGTGCTGCCCGTTTCTTGTCACAGTCATGATAAACACCTTCCTCTGACTTTCATAGCACAGCTGCATCACAGACCCAAGTTTTGCTCGCAGAAGACAGAAGAGGCCTTTCATATTGAAAAAGACAGAAGGTGCTGTGAAGCTGGGTCTTAAAGGCTGTTAGCCAAACTTCTCTAAACTTGCAATTTTGGCTCGTCGTGGGGTGGTTTATCGCTGCATGTAACCCAGACTGCTCTCTCACTGGTTTCTGGAGAGCATGAGAGAGGTGCTCTCTGCCTCATGACATAAAGCCAGGTGATCTACAAACAAAGCCTTTGGGAGGGGCTACAATCCTTAATTACACTGATTCAGCGAAGCAGTGCTAATAAAGACACAAACGGGAGTTAAATCCGTGCTTGTCTTACACTGCTTACTGAATCACAGCCCAAAGTTATTCTGGACCTACCCTGGGATCATAGAATCATTTAGGTTGGAAAACACCTTTAAGATCATTAAGACCAATCGTAAACCTAACACTGACAAGTCCACCACTAAACCATGTCCCTAAGCACCACATCTACACGTCTTTTAAATACCTCTGGGGATGGAGGCTCCACCACTTCCCTGGGCAGCCTGTTCCAATGTTTGACAACCCTTTCGGTGAAGAAATTTTTCCTAATAACCAATCTAAACCTCCCCTGGTGCCACTTGAGGCCGTTTCCTCTCATCCTATTGCTTGTTACTTGGGAGAAGAGACCGACCCCCACCTCGCTACAACCTCCTTTCAGGTAGTTGTAGAGAGCGATAAGGTCTCCCCTCAGCCTCCTCTTCTCTAGACTGAACAGCCCCAGCTCCCTCAGCCGCTCCTCATCAGACTTGTGCTCCAGGCCCCTCACCAGCTTGGTTGCCCTTCTCTGGACACGCTCCAGCACCTCCATGTCTTTCCTGTAGTGAGGGGCCCAAAACTGAACACAGCACTCGAGGTGCGGCCTCACCAGTGCCAAGTACAGGGGGACGATCACCTCCCTTCTCCTGCTGGCCACACTATTTCTGATACAGGCCAGGATGCCCTTGGCTGCCTTGGCCACCTGGGCACACTGCTGGCTCATACTCAGCCGGCTGTCGACCAATACCCCCAGGTCTTTTTCTGCCGGGCAGCTTTCCAGCCACTCCTCCCCAAGCCTGTAGCGTTGCATGGGGTTGTTGTGACCCAAGTGCAGGACCCGGCACTGAGCCTGGTTGAACCTCATACAGTTATCCTCGGCCCATCAATCCAGCCTGTCCAGATCCCTCTGTAGAGCCTTCTACCCTCCAGCAGATCGACACTCCAGCCCAACCTGGTGTCCTCTGCAAACTTACTGAGGGGGCACTTGATCTCCTCATCCAGATCACTGATAAAGATATTAAACAGAACTGGCCCCAGTACTGAGCCCTGGGGAACACCATTTGTGACCAACTGCCAACTGGATTTAACTCTATTCACCACAACTCTTCAGGCCCGGCCATCCAGTCAGGTTTTACCCAGCAAAGAGTGCACCTGTCCAAGCCATGAGCAGCCAGTTTCTCCAGGAGAATGCTGTGGGAAACGGTGTCAAAGGCTTCACTAAAGTCTAGGTAGACAACAACCACAGCCTTTCCCTCATCCACTAAGCTCTCTTAAGAGATCCTTTCTAAGAGGATTTAACTTCCTTTCCCTACCAAGATTTTAATTTTCTTTGAGTAGGTTGTCTCCCTGTTTGCCAGGAGAGCGCAGGCCACCAACCAGCTCAGACACACAGAATAATGGTTAAAACCATTGCTTCAAATTGGACGTTTGAAAAAGTGTTCTCAGAAACATGTAATCCTGATATTGTGAAACTGTAAGACACACAGGGCTCTGCATACATGGGGATGTTCACACTGGAAATTTAGCAGATGTGTAATTATGAGCAGTGCCTGGCGTATTATCTGGAGATGGTGGGAGAAGAACTAAATCCTCTGTCTGATATCTGAAAAGCAGAGCAAGAATAAAAGCACACCATTGTGGTGTGAACAATTCTGAAATTAGACTTGGTTGAACTACTTATTACAAAATGTATTCAGCACATATTTACTTCTCTTATGGCCAGTATATAGCCCATGAATCAGCTCTGATTTTCCCTAATTGTATCCACCAACCCTTGTTAAGCAGACTGAATGAATGACAAACTTTTAGCCTCCTGGCTTTCCAAAGTGTTTGCCTCAATTACGTCTGGTACAAAGCCATTCCCTAGCGCAGCAGCATATTTACCTGCAATTTAGCGTCTGTCCCTGGTATTTTTACAGCTACAGCAAGAAGATAAACCCTTAATAAGCAGAAAATGTTGTTCTGCTAAAATCAGGGAAACACCAGGACTTGTAAATGTGACATTAATCCTAGCAATTGTTTGAAACTGCTCTGAGCAGTTTTTCTCAAAATCCCTTAAACCCTCTCCACATTACAACTACGTGAGTAGTGTACATGAAATGCATAGATTATTCACGCTGATTATTTACTTGCAAAGCCTCGGCAGCAGCCAGGGAGGGAACCAGAAATGCTCTGCGTCTCTTCCAGCCAAGAATGTGGATTTTCTTGCTGTTCATCCCCAATTCTCCCACTTTATCTAGTGACTCAGCTGCCTGATGCAAAGGTTTGCAATTACAGCTTTGCTGATTAGCTACTGAAGTTGCATGCTGTGGTTTCTAGACATCACTTGCAATTTTGACAAACATGGATTTTACAAATTCACTTTTGAAAAGCACTTTTCTGTCCTATTTTGTGAGTTTTCCTGCTGATAAACCCCAACGACCTAAACATAAAAGCCACCTGGAAGCCAAGACACAAAAGCCAGTGATAGGGCAAACCAAGGCTCAGTTCTCCTCTTAAAAACCATTCGGTTGTTTGCTCAGCACAGGTGATAACGTCCACGCAGAAAGGAGGCTCCAAGCAAGCTACCTCCGAGTGCCAAAGAGCTGGAGACACCATTGCTCCAGCCCCTCTGTTTCCATCAGCTCAGCTCAGAAACAGCCTGCTAGCAGGCTCTGCCTCCTGTCAGGGGGTTAATACTCCACGGATGAAGCAGTAACTAAACAGCAGAGGAAAGTTCCTACTGTTTGTGCCTGCAACCGAAATAATCTCTCCCGGACCACGCCAGCTCAGCTGGAGGAAAGGCCCCGGGGTTGACATGGTCTCTGCTTCCTGTTTTTCTCTTTGCAGAGTAAACGGGTTTCTAAGGTCTCCAGAGACGTGCCTGAACCAAAACCTCTGATCTGAGCATCCTTGAACTTTTGGCAAGTTTGGATTCAGTTCTGGATGCAGAGATTGCAGGTCAGATGTATTTTTAATAATATTTATCCTCAGCAGGAGTACTGCTGTACCTGTGAGCTAACGTGAAATGTTAAAAGGGGAGGATAAATCTCAGCTTACCAAGCAGCTGTGCATTTTTTCTTTGCCATTGTGCATTATATGAACTACAAAAGTGTGTCTGTGTAAGTGAGGTCTGTCAAACCCCGGTTATGCCATGGGGGTAAGCTGGGGAAGGAGCAGCTCCTTCCTGCCTCCTCTTCGTAGCTTCTTCCAGCAGTGGGTGAAGCATCAAGAGCACATTTTAGCATTCAGAAAAGTAATTTCCCCTGAAAGTCTTGGTTTTACTAAATTTCCATTAGTCTTCTCTTTATTTTTAGATGTTTAATTTAGGGGATACAATCTTTATAAATGTAGATATCAAAATTAGTGGTCTGGTCTGAGACAGAAAATTGAACTAAACCACCAGGTTTTTTGTTAGTATTTACTGCTCTCCCAAGAAACAGTGCAAGTCAGTGGAACCAGATTGTTCAGCTGCATACCATAACTTTTCAGCCACAATTCGTACAATTTTCAGTTAGCCTCTTGCTCCCAGTGATCATTAAATACTGATTATTAAAACATGAATTAAGAATTAAGATCATTATTATTATCCTCGGAGCCTCATGGAAAAGGACTGCCTTGAGAAATCCACCCTCATTTTTCAAGCCCTTTAGCCTGAAGAGGGGCACTTTTCCTCTTAGAAATTAGGGCCTGAATAGCCATTTTAAATTTATTTTATTTTATTAGTGGTTTCTGTGAGCTAGGATGATGAGGTTGGTGTCCGGTCTGTGTCCTCACACATGTCCCATTGGGTGCCACTGATGTAGGCATAAACACAGCCCTACAGAGAGCAGTGTGGGCAACTGGGCTACCTGGGGGTTTTGTCTATCCCAGCTAATGTGCTGTGGAAAACTCCTTCCATTTACAATTTAGGCCACACATCCCATAGAAATGTTCAGTGCTGCTTATGCTGATGCCAAACAGTGCTCACAAGTGCTTTGGCAAGGCTACGTGCCAAATCCAGCCAGGACTGCTGGTGTCAGATGATGCTAGCTTGCAGTTTCCTCACGCTTTTCCAATTACAGCCCTAAAGTGTGCAGGTGAGGTTTTGGCATCCCCTTGCCCCCACATGTACAATGTCACTGTGTCTTCCAATAAACTACAGCTACGGGGTAGCCAAAAGGATGTGCAAGTTCTTGGGTGCAATCTCAGCAGTGTTCGTGTTTTCATGCCGACATGATGTCTTCCCACTGAGCTCAGGGAGAAACAGCTTCTGAGCCAAGGGAAAGCAAGGAGCTGAAGCCTCCATCTGCAGCCTCCCTGGGTAAGTGGGGCTTTCTACCTATTAAAACACCAATATTATTCCATTAAAGTAGAAGAGAGTTCCTCCACCAGCTAATGTGCTATTACTTATTCATGTAAAACCACCACCGTGCTGGTTAGTGAATTATCTATCTTCCTGCAACCACTTTTTATTTGTCTCACAGGGGTTACTTGCACTTTAGGATTTGTTGCCTGGGACCCAAAGCAGATACTTCTGGGCACGGCTATGAGCAGCACACCTTGCGGTCGAGCACTATGCCCTGGGGTAGGGACGATGCAGGACCGAGCCTGGACATCTTACCACTGCAAACACTTCCCCATGGGTGAGCTGCAGAGCCTGCAGAGGACACATGAATACAGCTGCAGAAAATCACTTGTGGAAACCCCAGACCAAAATATTTAGGTCTTTTGAAGGAGAGCTGCTTTTCTTCTGAATACATATACTGTGCTGGTGTTCTGTGTCCTAAGACAATTTCACTGCTGGTGAACTCATTGGAGAGATCAAAGGCTGAAGAGATGGATGCAGTTGAGAGAACAGTCATGGCTCAGAATCCTCGACCTAACAGCTGCTACAATGCAGGCTGCTCCTTTTAGTCACTTACTCATCTTTATTAATTTTAACTCAAATATCACTTCTCCCCACCCAAACCTGCAAGTTCTAGGGTGTTCCTATACATCGCATCTTATCTCTTGCCAACAAAATGCTAGCAAAGGTAGTTTCTGTGTTAATGCAAAGGTAGCATTAAAGACAAAAACAGAAGCAGAAAAAAATAGTTTACTCATGAAGAAAAGACTTCTAGTTATAACTACCCAATCTGCCCTCTGATCCAAGGTGGCATTTCCTCCTGGGTAAGAAGAAAGCAGGGATGTGTGTGTGGGGGGGTATTTTTTCTTATGCTTTGTGTGCTTTCACATGCATATTTGGGTATTCTGACTAATGACCCCACGTGAAAAGGGGTGTCATGCTCCCAGCGATACCTGGAAGCTAATAGCATTGTAAGAAGGGAAACTGCCTCCTAAGTAAAGGCATTAGGCGTATAGATAATGGCTTTTAGCTTTCTGTTTCCCAAATACTCTCTGTCCCTATGGGGGTTTCATAAATCACCCTCTCCAGAGCTGCTCTCAGGCTGGTCCTGGCAATCAGACGTGCACAGTGCTTTTGAAAGCGATCATGCGCAGAACTGTCTATCTATCTCACTTGTAGGAGAAATGATGCTGTGGGCTCTCGCTGGGAGTCCATACATGACTGGATGGGGAAGGCTTGTGCCTCCAGCTCAATGCAGCATCCATAGCCTGGGAGATCCCCTCCTGAAGCCCACATCAGCCAATGCTTTTCTGAGCTCAGGAAGCATCCCTAAGGACAAAGCCATTGGTGGACATGAAGTCTGCTGTTGCCAGCAAAGGCCATCTTGCCAAGGAAGAACAGTGGCATGGTAGGGAGCATGTGGCTGCTTTGGTGCTCCCAGAAAGCTCCAATGAAGCCATAGTGTTAATCAACTTTTTGGAATTAATTAACTGAATCTCTTCTGTTTGGTGCCTACCTTAACCTCTCCTCAGCAGAAGTAGAGGGAGACCTAGGTCTGCTCCTGTCTGCTACCACATTAAAGGGCTTCTGCTGGAAGTGCTCCTGCCCATGCCCCAGAGCAACAACCACATCCTCCAGTCATCTTCTCCCACACGTTGTTTAACCTCTTCCTGACCTGCTGCCCTGGATATGTTCTTGCCTCACCCAGGTGCCACTGCTGCTCCAGCACAGCTGTGCTCTCCCAGTATGGAGGTCTGGATCATGCCCAGTTCTGCACTCAGTCCTGCGTGGGTTGTATTGGATTGCTTCTTGTTATTTTTGTTACATACTGGCGTACTGATCCAGCAAAACACCCTGCCGATGTCCCCATAGGAAAGTCTTTAGAAAGTTAGCAATAAATAAAAGTCCCTTCTGTGGGGCAGCTCAAAAAGCTTCCATCATGATGTTGGTACTTTCCCATACAGCGATGCATTTCTTCATGTATATGATGCTAGTATTGCCTTTCTGCAGACTTTTGGAGTAAGCTTATTTGAGTAACCCTGCTCTGCTCTAAGGAAGATGGGAGAAAGTTGGGCAGGTTTCGATGTTGGTACTGATCTTTGTAGAAAATTATGTCACGAGGTGCCCAGAACAGCTCTCCCCTGGTGCCGAAGTCTGTGGACATCCTCCAGCCTGGTGCTGGAGGTATAGAGGGAAAGGAAGAGAGCAGCAGGGAGGACAGAAAGTGATGGCTGATGACATGTTATGTCCACTTGCTGTCATCTCCTTTGGCAAGCAGCAGTCTTTGCAACATGCCACGTATGTGCCAGCAGCTAGCAGGATGGAGAAAATGGACTCACATGTCTGGTGACACTGATACAGGGAATAAGAGATGGTAGATAGATACAGGCTGTACTCTGTCCGTAACAGCCTTATCACATTTCTTAGGTGAAATTGCTTGAGTGACCATAATGGTTCCAGATCGGAAGGTGGCATTTCAGCAGCCATGCCATATCTTAGAGTAGACACTGTGGCTGAAAGCTCCCAAGACCACACTTGCTATTGCTCTTGCCTGTGTTGTTGAAAATAGCACTTTAAGGAAAAATACTTTTGAAATAATATATTCCAGCCACCATAACATGGAAGGGAAGTGACACAGCAGGCTGCACAATAAATAGGAAAGCAGATAAATCCGGGGCCAGATTATCAAGCCACTGTTTTCATTAGTCTAAAAGAAGTGAAAAGCATACGCTAATCAGAGCAACAATATTTCATTTTATATTGTGCAGACTGCTATGCAGTGGATAGACAAGCAAAAGTTGGACTCAGCATGGCCGAAGGTTTTGGGGCACTGCCGTGCTGCAGGGTGGCATGGTCCTCCATGCCTTTTGCAATAGCCCTAATTCCTCCTGGGTCCACTGGTCCATGGGGCTGCCGGGGTCCTGGCATAGATGCAGCCTTGAGGATGCACACAAGCATGTTAAGTGTAAATAGCCTGCTGAGGAAAAAGCATTTGTGCTTGGGCAGATACACTTATAGCGGAGTTGGGCACCTATATGGGATTTTTCCGGGAAGGGCATGGTGCTGCGGGTGGCATGGGGAGCCCTGACGGTCTTATTTCAACAACTGTGATTCCTAATTATAATTTTTTTTTGCCTTTAAATTCTCCCTGTTACTCCATAGTGATCATAATTATTTACCTTGCAAAGGTGATGCGAGGGTTAATTAGCCTGGACATGCAATTTATTTAGGAAATTGAGAATGTTTCTTCATATAAGGGCTAAATATCATTAGCTCTAGTAATTGGAAGAAGGTACCAATTTCTTTCAACTAACTGAAATAAAGAGGAGATGATTTCTTTGACTATTGATTTAGCTCATGATTTTGCAGGGATTAAATTATAGGTGGCTCAGACTGCCACCTATAAAATACAGGTAAAATCCAGGTAAAATCCAGGCTGGTAGCAGGTTACTGCCACCAGAGCTGTACAGCTGCATGGGTGCGACCCTGCCACCACCCGACCCCAGACCAGGAGTCCATGGATTTACAGAGGGCTGGAAATGGAGATGAAAATCGGGATATGCTCCTTCCACAGTGCCTGCTCTTCCTAAAGCCATCGACAGGATGGACTTACATCCCTTATCTAGTCGCTAATAAAACAGTCCTGCTGAAATAATTCTTTAAAAATGTGGTTTTCCCTCTCCCCCTCTCCACTACCGCTGTAAGCGTTATGGCAACCCATTCCCATGGGCTTTTTCCCATCTGCTGGCACCCATTTCAGGGGACAGCCGGGGCACGGTGCAGCAGCCTATGTGCTCATCCCCCAGCAGTGGCTGCAGGGAGCTGGAGGAATCAAATCCTGAATCCTCTTGAGTGGAGACAGAAATACCCATTTCATGCTCTTATTTAAACATTAAATCACCAAATGAATCCTCTCCCAGTTCCTTCCTCTCTTCGGGTGATTTTCAGACAGAGGAGACGCTAAGCTGTAAACAACATTTTTTTTCAGCATCGGCTCACTCCATAAATGGTTATTCTGGCTGCGCTCTGGCAGGTTTTATTGTGTGATTAGGCTGACAACGTGCTAATGCTCTGCCCTAGACCTTCCACATTCCTTAGGCAGAATTTACACATCCAGAAAAAAATCAAACCACAAACTGAGGAAGCACTTTCTGTACTGGAAATTTTGACCCATCTCCATGCCTCAGTTTGCAAGGTCAGTCTCCGAACCTTGCAGCCTTGGTCAGCTGCTGCTCCAGCATCTCCTAAGCCATTTACTTGACCCTGAAGGCCTATGTCATCTGCTTCCCCCATACCTGTGGTCCCAGGTGACAAAAGCAGAGGAGGGCTGTCACCGGAGCAAGGTGAACGTGAAACGCAGCCTCCCCTTCCCAGGACACAATGCAGTCTGAGCGCAGGCACAGCAGTTTTGCATCTCCTGCCACTGGCAGTGGTTCAAAGGCAGAGGTGAGCTAAGGGATGCCGGTACATGGGGATCTCACCACGAACTGGTCCGTGTCTCTGTTCCACTTTGTATCCTCAAGTTTTTCCAGCTATCACAGAACCTAAGGGCTCTTCCACCCACTGAGGCATAAAACACAGACCTAATTTATTTTACCATACTTATTACCCTTTCTGTATCTTATCCCAGTATTCGAGCAACTTTGCACTGGGGTAAGCATGTCCATGCTTGGAGGATGAATGCTTTTCAGTGCACTGATGTGGTTAAGGCAGCGCAGCTCCTCGTGTAGACAAGCCCAGATCTGCCCTTCTCAGGCTGGGCAAGGTTAGACCATCCCTGAGTGTCACTGGAAAGCCTCAGCTGCGAGAGAGATTGTCTCAGCAAAAGACAGAGTTTGCATGGGAGGAGGACCATCACAAAATAACTAAAACTAGAACTTCTTGAAACAGTGAGAAAGAGAATTTTTCTCCCATCTTTTGCCAGTGCAGGAAAGAACGCACCAAGGCTGGTTAGAAAAACCCTCCCTATGCTCCCTTGCAGCTTCCCTTTTGGGCAAACCTTCTGAGTAATGTCTCCCCATTTTTTCTTGTGCAGTTATCATCTGCTGGATGTTTTTGCAGCTGTCAGGCTTGGGGGACAAAAGCCTGAGGGGTTCCCATGGCCACGGGCTCCAGCAAGTCTCAGGTCAGGGGAGACCCTGCAGCTTGTTCTGCACTGGCTGAGGACTGGCATCATTTGAAGACTGGTACAAAGATTGCTCTCCCCAATAGCCTGCAGCTACTGGTGTGGGAAGCATCTCTTTCTCCAGCTGATGATGCTTGTTAGGGTATTTTTTTAGCAATGCTAATTGAAAGTTGCTTGCTTCTGCTTCCCCTTCCACAATTTCCAAGAGGAATGGAAAAGCAGGGGAAGTGCCAAGGAGACCCATAAATACGTTCAGATCTGGAAATCACAGAGGTGCACTCCCTGGGCTGTGACTGGTGTTGGGTAGGGAGCGAGTGGGTGTGTGAGTGTGTTTTGGGGTAGGCAGAAAAGAGCTGGGGGGACCTATGGGGGTTTAGGGAAGGCAAAAGTGGGGGATATCTTTGGCATCGTTACAATGATAAAGCTGCACCTCCTTTCTTGAAGAGCATCTCACAGTCTGGGGTGGTTGCTCAAACCCTGGATGCTGCCATGAAATTTCTAGCTTGTTGATTTGGAAGTCTCTCACGGTGTTCCCAACAAGCCCTCGCTACAGGACTTGCCCCCAGCTCTCTCCAGCCTGGACATGGATCTGTCCGTGCCCGAGCCAGGGTGCCGTGCATCCTCCTCCGAAACTGTGGACCCAGAAAGGGGATCAGTGCCGGTGCAGGCAAAAAATGAATCCACAGATGAAGCCTGACATTACATCTCATGAGGAGGTGGTTTTGACTTATCCATGATTTAATCATAACTCTAGGATGGGAGCAGATCTAATAGGAGACAGCTTATTGCCTCTTATTGCTTCTTTCTTACACACCTCAGGCAACCATCTTTCCTGACAGTTTATTTTTATATTTACCCACACATATGCACTCAAGGGACTCATCTCACTGTAGCATCTCAGCTTCTGGTATGGCAGGTACCACCTTGAAAGCCAGGGACATGGGTAGGCTGTGCTATGTGGGTGTGCAGGATGCTGCCCCGGACCCCAGACCCCCCAGCTCATTGACGGGGCATTCCCCTCCATGTACCTGCCCTCTGCACCAGCATGGAGGGCAAAATCTTCTTCATGTCCTCACACCAGTGTGTCAAGGAGGACATGTCCTGCAGCATTGCAAGCAGCTGAGTACCTTGCGACATTTTTCTAGTCCTATAAAATGAAACACATCTCTGAGGTGGAAGGGAGGTCCTGAGCCCTTGCAAGGAAAAGTCAGCACAAAACAACAGCCCATATCTTGGGCTGCACCAAAAGCAGCGTGGCCAGCAGGTCGAGGGAGGTCATTCTGCCCCTCTGCTCTGCTCTCATGAGACCCCACTGAGAGTACCGCATCCAGCTCTGGGGCCCCCAACATAAGAAGGACATGGACCTGTTGGTGTGAGTCCAGAGGAGGGTCATGAAGATGATCAGGGGGCTGGAGCACCTCTCCTGTGAAGACAGGCTGAGAGAGTTGGGGTTGTTCAGCCTGGAGAAGAGAAGGCTCCAGGGAGACCTTACTGCAGCCTTCCAGTACCTGAAGGGGGCCTACAGGAAAGCTGGAGAGGGACTTTTTACAAAAGCATGTAGTGATAGGACAAGGGGTAATGGCTTTAAGTGGAAAGAGGTTAGATTTAGATTAGATGTAAGGAAGAAGTTCTTCACTGTGAGGTTGCGAGGCACTGGAACAGGTTGCCCAGAGAGGTTGTGGAAGTGTTCAAGATGGCCTTTAAAGATCCCTTCCAACCCAAACCATTCTGTGATTCTATGATTCTGTAACAGCTCAGAGCTGGATAAAAACCCCAAGCCTCCCTCAGCTAAAGCCAGATTTGAGCTTCCTTAGGTATGAAGTGTAAAAAAAGTCAAATACACTGTTGCAAAGAAGCTAGGAAAAGAGAAAGGCATAACATTTTAGCTAGACAACTATTTTTACTTCATTAAAATATTTCTACTTCTATGAATATATGTAGAAAACTTTGCTAAACTCAAATATAAGAAACTATTCTTCAAAATGTTATTGGTTAGTAAACCCATTTAATAGGGGAAAATAAACACTTTTTCTCCGGAGGCATGGCAATTTTATATGTGCATTCCATATTTTCAGGTGGTTTTTTTCCCCAAAATATGTGTGAGCACTTGTGTGCACAGTTATAACTCTGCAGGTGTTAATGGCCATCACTGGGAGGGGAAGGGTCCATAAAATTGCAGGTCTCATTAAGGTAGCGATGGATGTAAGCCAGCAGGAAGAGCAGCCAAATGCCTTTAGGTATTAAAACCAGCTGCAGACAAGGACCTAATGAAGGCATTAGGCTACCTGGCCAGAGCAGAGATAAATCAGGCGGATTAACAAGAGTTTTTCTGATTACAAAAGCAGGGCAGGGGCTGAAGGGGACCTGCCTGCAGGCACAGGGCTGAGCGGCCCCAGAGGGAAGCAGAGCAATGGGGCTCCTTGTAGTGCTCCCTCATACTCAGAGGGAAAAAAGGAAAATGCCTATTTTCTGGTTTGAAGCACATATCCAATTCACACAGGCTGCTCACCTGTCTGGAAAGTCTCCTTCCAGCCCTGAGTTTTGGCTGAGGACGAACCACGGTGCCTGTGCAGGGTGGCACAGGCTGCACGCATGGTGATGAGGATCAACTGCGAAGGCAGGGGAGGAATAAATAACCCCAACCACAGCGCTGGCCTGCAGCCAGCAACTCACTGGAGCCTGCCAAGTCCCAAACCAGTTCAAAGAGCCACCAATTGCATAGACAATCCCATCCACCTGCTGGCTGCTTCCTCTTCCTCCTCCTCCTCCTCTCTGCTGTTCAGGGTTCAGGAGCTGCTGCCCTCCCTCTCCACTGCTCCTGGTCAGAGAAATTTGGCCAACATTGGTTAAATTTAAAAAAAAAAAAATTCCAGTGTTTGGCTGGAAAAGGAGCGCTTATCCACTAGGAATGAGACAATCTGTGGCTTTTCAGTGCACGACAGAGCCCTTAGGGGCTTTGCACGAGCCCAGGATGGAGGACTTGGAAACCGCATGGTTGCAGATGCAGTTTTGCAGTGCTCCACCCATGTGCCTTTTACCGTTTCTCTCTGAATCCTGCAAAACTGCCCTCCAGGTAACCAGGTAACTAATGCATCAGAGTTTATAAACTGCTGTGTTTAAAACATTCCAAAATTAGCTTTTCTGCAGTCCAGATGGTGCATCGTGAATGCTTAATGGCATGGTATAAAGATTTTATTGGCACTCGTGAGGGATGATCCGAACAGCTTACTTGCGCCTCTTTCCTCCATGCGTAATGCATCTGTCGAAGCCCATGCTAGAAAAACTTTGCATCCCACCACTTTGTATTTCATGCATGCGTGTGTGTACATACAATTAGTAAATGACAGTAGATAATATTGAAAGAAAATCTCAGCAAGCCACACTTTACATTGATGCTATCTTGAATATTCAGTTAACTCTCTGTTTCCCTCCCTCGTGCTGACTTCTGCTCATTAAGTGTTTTCATCTCCTGCAAGTCCAGGTCTTCCGCTGGGGTAAAGCAGTGGTGTGGTGGTTGTGTTGTGGATCTGGTCCTTGTTGGGCTTCCCATTTCCCAAGGGACCCCCAGACTGAAGCACTGAGACTGCAGAGCCCTAGGGCGAGCTGCCAGGATTGGAGCAGAAACTCTGGCTTGAACCAGGGCTCAAGGTCCACCAGGTCCTGCTACCTCCTCGCAAAGCTTCTTCCCATCCACCAGAACAATCAAAGCTCCTTCCAACAAAACAGCTGCTCCCAAGGACTATTGAAGTGCTCTCGGAGCATCAATATTCACATCTCTCTTTTTTAACATTAATATACCCCTTCTTTTCTCGTTTTATTTAGCAAATAAAATCACACATGACCAAGACAGGGCACAGCAGTACTGGGAAGACAGTGGCATCGGCCAGCATGTGCTCAGAGCAGGTTTAGCTCTGCACTGGCCAGCAGCCAGCACAATGGAAACCTGGACTTCTCCAGTTCTCTGAACACCTCCACGAGAGACACATTGATGAATAGTGAGGCATGCCTGTTTGGGAAATGGTTTGTAACACCACTGCAAGAAATATCTCTGGGATGGAGTCCGCATGAGGACCCTGAAGCATAAAATAGCCAACCCTCTCTTCGCTGTACCCATCAGCATCAAGGTTGGAAGAATGCAGGTGGAGCATCTTCCTGAAGGAGAAAGAAGAGAGCGGCAAGCAGCCTGGTGCAGAGCAACAGGGCAGAACATGGCTTCTTAAAAGTGTGGGTCATGCTTGGGAACAGCAAGCGAGCAAGTGCAAGGGTGCATAAAGCAGGGACCATTGGATGCTGGCCTTTTCCAGTGGGCAAGGAGCCTGATTTTTGTATCTCTGGTGGAAGGAGAAGCTCAAAGCTGAGCTGCATGGTACTCACAAGTGCTTTGGGGCCAGTCTGATTTGCCTCCCGCCCGCTGCTGCAGCAGCAGCACCGGGGATGTAAAGCAAAGGCACATGGTTGTGCCTACAGCAATGTAATGGAAGATGTGATTCACCATGGCTGGTGCCACTGTGATGGATTGCACAGAGCCTAGCGGCCAGAGATTTACGTGGCTGGCAACAGAGGGAGCATCACTAGTTATGCAATGCCCACAAATTCTTATCTGTTGTTTTATGTTTATTGTGGTTTTTTTTCCAATATGCCACACATTACTGACATTTAAGGATAGATGAAATAAAAGTCTATTTGATCAAACAGCTTGTCAAGGTTGTATAAAAAACATGTACTTGGCCAGATTTAATAGGGAGGGCAGAAAGCAGCACCCCTGTGCTCCTCAGCCTCCCTGGCTCTCAGGGTTTCCATATGACGAGGAGAAGGTGCCTCAACAAATTTTCCAGTCCTGCTCAGCCACAAATGTAGATTTTTCATGGCGATCCTCCGAGGCTAGATGTGGATGGCCAAGGCCATGTCGTGTGACCCTTCATGCCACAGGGGCTGTTTGTCCCTTCCTTGTGCACGAGGACACAGGGGGAGGCTCAGGGAGCCATAACAGAAAGTACGGCTTCAGCTTCATTTTCAGTTCACGTTACATGGTATCCATGGAAACGAGGATGACTTTCCCATCCTTTTCTGGGGAAGGCACAGCATTCACTGCAATACAGTCTCTTCTACTAAAATTTTGCAAAGTAGCTCGACAGGGTTACTGGTTTTTGTCCAAAAAGCCTGTAGTACTGTTGGTTGGAGGAAGCAAGTCCCTTTTAACCCTCCCATGCAACATGGCATTTCTCAGCAGGGCTGAGGATCCTGCTTTCCAGCTGGGTTTCATGGGAAAAATCCCTCCTCACCTGGCTTCATGAGCAGGGTTGGTTTGGGGCCATTGGTGCTAAAGACATCACATCTGGCAGGTGTCACAAATACGTGATGCCAGGGGTTTGACAGGGAAATCTTGTTCTGCCTAGAGATGGAAAATTTCTGGAAGTTTTGAAGGCTTAAGGGGGAAAAATATTTTTCTGAAAAACCACCAAAACAATTTCAGTAGTTATAGTGCTTATCAGAATGATTCTTTTTTAATTTTTTAAGGGTAAAAAATGTTTTATGCTGTTAGCACAGCAAAGGAGCTGATGGATACATTTACAAAGCAGAGTACCAATTTTTTACCTTCAAACAATGAGAGAGGTCATCACTACACACTGAAGTACTTACGCATGTGTTGCCCACTAATACATTTCTAACTTGAGGAAAAATAAAACGCTGAAAATTAAAAGCAGCCATCTAGCTGTCTTTTAAACAAGAAAGAAGGCTGTATCCTACAGCTCAGTAATGGGACATCAACAGTGACTTAAACAGAATAGAGCAAAGGCTTGAAAAATGAACATTTGTTCTCTGTCTCCATAACCTCTGCAGGGTAGCTTACAGAACACCACAGTCAAAACCAGTGTTAAATTAGGTCCACAGTATTGAAGCCTAGAGTCTGTAAGCATTTTAATTGCCTAATACCATTCATTTCTGAAATAAAAGACCTTCGTTTGAAATACTTTAGTTACAGAAAGCATTTTGAAGAGCTGAGAACAGCAGAAGTAATGTCATGCTAAACATCTCTCTAACCTTGCTTTACTGTTCACTCTGAGCAAAATTAATTTACAAGGATGTTTCTTCTACATTTCTTCTCTAAGTATCCAGTTTTCCATATCAGAAAAAATATGGAATAAACAGGTTTTTTTTTTTTTCTTCTAAGTAAGTCCTGCATTTTTCCCAAAGTCTCCTGTCTCTCATTTTGCTTCTGATCCTCCCACATTTGCATGTCTGCACTGGATTTTCCTGGCAATCGAGGGAGTGGGGTCTTGTAACCAGATGTACCAAACCCCAGATTTTCAAAGCCATCAGACACTTTGCTCCCATTAATAACAAAAAGGATTTATGCACCTAAACAACTCGGAGAGATTTGGCCCCATCGTCATTCTGTGCCTGTGTACCATTAATGAATGAAGGAGAAGGACTTGCTTTGGTTCGTTTGCTTTCCTAATGATTTGTTGCTCTGGTTTCTTATGGAAATCTGCCACTGTACCTGCAGATCCTCCTGGTCAGCCGCCGGACCTGGTGGCCACCCTCTCCAGCAGTCGGCATCTGGCTAAAGCCAGCTGGGGGTCTCATAGGCAACAGGGACACAGGGTGCACAGGGGATGTTTCTGGGCATGTGGTGGCTGTAGGGCCTGAGACTTCATGACCCTGACCTCACTCCGCAGTGGCATCAGCCCCGCAAGAGGAGGGTGGGATGGAGAGGCCAGCAGGCTCCATGACCCCATGGCAGGATGCGACCCGCTGGCTCTGGGTGCCTGAGCCTCTGGCAACCCCTTTTGCAGCACTGCTGCCAGCAGCCACCGCAACCGGCTTCTACTGCAGTCCGTCTCGATGGGAATCTGCTTTTCTCTGAAGTATCATGTCCGTTAGCCGTGCAAAAAATAAAGATGCTTAAAAAGAGATCATGTGCTTGGGCTCCTGTGAAACTACCTCTGACGGCAAGTTTCTAGGTGGGACTTTCCTCTCCGATGCTTTGCTTAATTAAACTTTAACCCCGCTGCCCCCAAACCATATTCTCTGAAAACAAAAGACAGGCTGCCTGGGTGTGAACTCCCCTGCTATGCATGACCTTACTTTGCAAACACAGCCACGTGCGCGCCCAGTTCCCAGCTCCAGCAGCACGGCTGGGACTCCCACGACACTCACCGGGGTCTCGGCTCGTCCCAGCCCCTCCGTCACAGGCAGGGAAGGACACGAGGGAAGAGATTCACCATGTCTGATGCTCTTTGTCAGCAGGGCCGTCCCTGGTACATGACATCACACCACAAACCCCGCTGTAAAGTTTTGTCCCACCCTGAAGAAGATTATTTTCTTTCTCTCAGTGGGTCATTTTGGTAGACCTGGTGGCTCAGAACAACAAAGCAAAGCAAGGAATGGGAGACAACACCAAACCCACCGAAATCCCCGCTTCTCTCCAAAGCAGATTGTCCTCTGCAGGCTTTCTTCTGCACAAAACTCCTTTCATCGCGTCTGACATGGGATTCAGCAGCCAGACAGCAGTACAAAGAGGCTAGACTTGATGTTTGTTTGGTGGCTGCGCACAGCCCATGGAAACGTGCTGGAGGATTTTTTTTTTTTCCCCCTGTTCAAAGCTTTACCTGCTGGTGAGTCACTGGAGGGCTGGCTGAAGGAGTGTATTGTGCATAATTATTTGGAAAAGCAATCTGGCATGCTAACTCCTGTCACAAAATGTGCGATTCATAATATACGGAAGGACAAAATGCAACACAAATGCTTTAGAGGATCCCTTAACTCATTTAATTCCCCCATTGCAGTTTTAACCAAGAGGCAAGGAAGACATGGGACTCAACAGGCGCTTCCCAAGCGCAGTCCCTTGTGCTTTCCGAGCACCAGAGGAGCCGTGGCGCACTGGCGGGGAGGGAGCAGACACCTTGGTCCTTCCTCCTCCCCGGTCCCTGGAGCACGTCAGATCTGTCTCTCCCAGCCTTGGCAGCAAGCACCAGGAGGTCTGAAGTGACAGCCACAGAACTCTGGGATCAAAGGTGCTCTGTCTCCATCGATAACCGAGAACATAAATGCAGAAAAGCCTTTGCTTTCTACCTTCCTCTCTCGTGAGGAGCTGCAGGAAGGCAAAGGGTATATGGAGGATGCACAGACTCACCCACGTTTCCCTGTGCCTGGGGCATCTCTACAGCACAAAGCAAACACTCACTTGGTTTTCTCTGGCTGGGAGACTTGTCCCTGCCAGGGCAGCATGGCAGGACAGCATCCCTCAGCAAACCCTCCTTGGCCAGACACTTGCTGCTGTGGTGGTGCTGGTGCTCTAATGAGTGCTAATTTCATAGGAAATAAATGGCATTTTGATTTCAACTGGCGGCAGAGAAATAAAGGCAGGCAATAACACATAAATATAAAACCAAAATAAAATGTCAGCCTTTTGGATTGCCTTTTCTGGTCACATCAGGCTGACCCAACCATTCTCTGATGCCTCTTCTCCTCACACAGGGATCCAGCTGTCTTATGGTACAGCATCTTTTCGGCTGCGGGTGCTCACATGCATTACCTTCCCCAGCTAGAATGTGCTCAGAGTGATAACAGACCTGGTGTGAATTCACCTGTTCTCCTCTCCTCTGATTTATACATCTTACCAAGGCTCCCCCATTCTGAGGCCAGAGATGCCTTTCCCTCCCCTCCACGCTGGGAAAGTCTCTGGTTGTCTGAAAACCAAGCATAGGACTGGTGGCAGACTGAAAACCAAGAAGAGGGATGGGGAAAGGAAAGCAGAAGCTGCAGCTCCAGTGCAGCACAGGCTGGGAAGGTGATGGCCCAGAGCACCATGAAGCTTGATGCAGTTTATGATGATTTTGCATCTCAGGGGTTTTGCTGATGTAGTGAGAGTTAAGATACAGGTGAAAAGAGTTGCTTCCAGGACAAACCAATTTGCTGATAAAAATGCCCATTTTCATAAAAAGCTGGGTGCCTTAAATTTCCTGGGAAGAGATCAGGTTGATAGGATGGCTGGTTCTCTCCCCGTCTCACATGGTTTGTTTGCAGAGTGCTACTCCAAGGGAGGGCAGCTCTCTCGTGGATGCCGAGGTGGGAAAGGCTGGGAGTCACTGTTTGCCTTTCAGACAGTGGGGTGTTGCCAGCTTCACATCAAAAAAGAAGAAAAAGAAAGCAGGAGTCCACTTGTGACAAAGGTTGGTTGCTGGTGGGTTGCGGTGGAGGATGGGTATGGAAGGACGGGGATGGGCAGAAGGAGGTTTTGACAGCATTTGATGGGGAGTAGATGGAGAGCCCACACAACACCATTATTTCTCCCAGATCCTATTGCTGAAACGGGAGGGAGGGATTTTCCTAAGCTTCCCAGGGCATTGCAATCCTAGCACACCAGCTCCACACTACCTGCTGCGGTGCAACACGTGGCTAAAGTGCTGCCAGACACCCCACGTGTGCCTCACTAGTGAGCAAACCCTTGGAGGCTCTTGCCTGATTTGGGCAGCCCTCACCCTTGCGAGGATCCTCATGGCATGGGGAGGATTCCTGGGTAGGAAATCTCGGCTCCAGACAGGAGGGTCCTGCACCCCAGCACATCCCCAGCAAGCAAAATGTTAATGGGGTTTGCTTCCCTCATCGCCACGCAGAGTCTCCATTGCTCGTTAAGGCAAGTTCTTTAACCATACATTTCTTTCACTCGATGCTTTCATAAGTAGCTTCAAGTGGCCTTTTGGCAGGTTGGTGCTGCTCTACATTCGTTGGGAAATGGCTCAGTCCACCTTGTAGGTGTCCTTCAGCCAAGCATCCCTGGGAGGAGGTCAAAGCCCCTGCCCACATACTGCATCGGGGATGTGCACCAGCTGGCTTTGCTCTGGGCCTTTTGGGATGTCCATGGCCCAGCCTGCCAGCCTGCCAGGTCCTGGATGGTATTAGCTGTGTTGAGTTGTGCTCGGCCTCTAAGGGCCTCCAAACTCATGTTGCACAACGGCATCTGCAGCCAAATTAAAGGGCAACTCAACCTGACGCCAGCCGCTGGCCATTAATCGGCAAGGCCTATCAGGATGAAAGGCTGAGAAGCTGTAGCCTAAAGCTGCTTAAGAGAAATTAGGGTGTCTCTGGTTATTTACCGGAATAATAATAGAGAAGAGCAGGAGTGGGTCTTGCAGCAGCAGTGCAAGATTTGCCAGTGCTTGTTTGTCAAAGCCCGACCAGCTGATAGCAGCACACTGTACCGAGCAAAATGCCAATCCTTAGGGCTCCCCTGAGCCCTGGGAAACAAAATAAAATCCCTGTGAGTACAGAACAACGCCCACACCGCAATGAGCAGCTTTGAGTGAGGAGAGAACTCCAAGCGAGCTCGGCTATGAGCGCAGCTGGATGTTTGGCCGCAGCATTGGGAGCTGCCGGAGCTGACAAACATGGCTGCTGCCCGCTTGCCATGCTGGAGTTTCATAGAGTAACAGCCGTGAGTCTTCCTCGCAGGAATGGCAGGGCACCGACAGGAGGGAAGGGTATCATCTGTGCCCTGAGGCAGAGAACTGAGCGGGGATTTCCCTTGGGGTCTCACTGTGTGAAAAACCACTCCCCATCTGTATCACATCCGCCTTTGCTGCCTTTGGTACCCAAGAGGCAATGGGGATCGTGTTCTTCCTATGATGACGAGTTCAAGGACAACCTCCAGGCGGGCTGCTGCCAGTGCTTCCCAGCAAACTATGTCCCATAGTTTGAGGGGCATAGGAGTTTTGATTGATAGAAAACACAAGTCAGTTGTCCAGGCAGTTCAAGTTGCCGTGCTGTAAAATTCACTGGCAGCAGAAGCTGCACCAAGTCTGCATCCCTACAGGCAGGCTCAGGATCACGCAGAGGAAGAGAAGAGCAGAGCGATCTCTGGGTGCTTCCTCCCCGCAGCATCGACTGCATGTCATCTTCAGGAATAAGCAGAAAAATAAACAGGCAGGAGCTGCTAACTGGTGCTGCAACAAAGCTGTGAAATAAAAGGTCTGTGAACCAGAAAGAGAGATTGTTGGAGAAAGAGTTTATTGCAAGTGGCTAAGAAACTCTTGTATACAAGAGAGGGTTCAAATGATAAGCTATCTCCAGCCAGGTAGGTCTGGGGATGTTCCTGTAACCTGCATTAAGGTTTCTTACCCCAGGTATGTATCAAATCACTGTTGAGCACATAAAGAGTAGAAAACAAATAGTAATAAATCATTGTGCTGACCCTGTAATCGATGCCTTAGCAAGGTAATTCCTCAGTGGATTCCCTCCTCCAACCGAAGGTCAGCAACGCCTAGATGCCAGGTCTGCAAATTCCCTATTAACCCCAGGAGTTATGTGCCTGTTGCTCTTCTTAGTTAATGAGGTTATAATTAGAAACTGAAAATCCTACCACTGGTTAAACAAGCCAGTGCTGGATGGTTTGCAGCTCCCAGCAAGTGATGGGTCCGCTTTATTCGGAGGGTTATACACCAAGTCGTTCAGCCAGAAGCAATGCACTGGACTTGTGTCCATCAGAGAGAAGCCCAGTCCTGCTGTTCGAGGGCAAGGCATCTTTTTTTGTTGTTTCTTCATCTACATTTTAGTTTATGTTTCTCTTGCTACAGGGGAGGTGTGCAGGTACATGTGCTGCCATTTTGATGGCAGGCATCCCGTTGCCCATGCACCGGGCTGTCTGAATCTCCTACCTGCGTTCTGTGCATTGCCCTCGGTCTCTCTTCTTCATCATTTTTGCTACCATGAGCTTTTTTTTACCTTTCCCTCCCTTCATGCAAGGAGCTTTCTCCCCTTGGACTTTGAAGGTGACCAGATTTTTTCTGTAAAACTTGAAAACTCGATAGAGACCCCTTCCCACCGAAGAGAGCCGGGTGCCAGAGGGGCTCCCAGGGTGTCAGAGGGGCTCCCATCACGGAGATCCCGGGCTCAGCCTTCCCATGGGACCCCAGACAGCTGCCTGGGGGCTGCTGACTGACCTACACTGCTCAGGGATGTCTTTATCTCTTGCTGTGCACAACCTACGTAGCTGGGCATGGGAGCAGGGTGTGCAGGAGAGGGCAGGGCCCCACCGCTCCCAAAAAGTCTCCAACCGAGCTGTGCTGGCTCATGCCACTTGTGAGTCATCTGGGAACCACTGATGTGAAGGGGATGGTGCAACGTGCTCCTTTCCCAAGCACTAATCGTGGGGTCACTGCTGACTCAGGGACGATGTTTAAGGACTGGGATTCATGCCTGCCACGCAGGAGTACCTGCTGATGGCAGCGGGCAGCCTGCCAGCTCCTGCCCTTCAGATCGAGAGGGTGGTGACATGCAAATAGGGGAATCATGGAGATAGCACCTGCACTGATGTCAAAGGGCTACGTCGGCGATGTTTAAGGGATTGTTGTCTAGGTGACGTAAACAAAAACCACCCTCCCTGTCAGATAATGCAGGTCTGAGTTTAGATCGCAGAGGTGCTGCTCTGCTTCATTGAATTGGTCAAACAATTAACCTAATTTTTCATTTTCCGGACCACACACGTCCCATAAGAATTTAAATACTGCCAAAGAGCTAGTGCTGGATCCAAGGTTTAAATATGGCCTCCTGGTAGCTGATAAGAAAATAGGGGAAATAAATAAATGTAAAAGGCCTGTGTAAGTGAAGGCATTTTTGGAAGACTTAAAACAAGAACAGACCAAAAACAATCTGCGAGCAAAATGAGGAACTCCAGGGTTGATCCTGCAGTGTCTGATCCTGGACCGAGGAGGCTATGGAGGAAAACAAGCGTTTTGCTCTGTACAAAATAAACTTCGTTACAACTGGACCAGAGCAAGTCCCAATCTGCAGCCCTCAGCCTTGCGCCTGTGCTGTGAGCACCCCTTCGGTTCACCGAGCATCAGCTGAGGATCCCAAGCGGGATCTGGTACCCAGCACTGCTGACGCTCTGCACTCGGTGGGATGCTCCTCATACCTGGTGTTATTTCCTAAATCTCCAGTAGCGGGGTGGTGTGAGGGGGGGTCGTACCTCAGTTTCCCCAGAGCTGCCACCCCCAAGCTCCCAGGGAAAAGGCCTGCACACCCAGAGCATCCCCACCTCAGGTCCCTGCAGGAGCAAGTCCTTATGGCTGGACCCAATTTCACCAGGTTTTAACCCAGATCCAGCATTCCCAGAGCCAGCTCCTCCGCTTCCCTGGCTGACGGCGCAGCTCCTAGGCATCCAGCTTCAGTCACGTCGGGTCATGCCTCCGCTGCACATTTCTGGCCAGCCAGGACTTCAGACAAAAATTCTTCCAGCTGCATTATTCTGCCTCTCTCTGTCTCTCCCTCTTCCCTTCCCTCTGCCCTTTCCTGAGGATGTGCCTGGCAGCATATTCGAGTTTTATTACGAAAGAGAGCAGTTACTCTCCGGCATGCTAGCTTGGAAAGGGCTGGAATTTGCATTTTAGCTCGGAGGAAGGAGATTTGCTGCCATCTGCACCTGGTGAGAGAAAGAGCTCCACAGCTGGAGGCAGCTGCCAAACTTCTGCCAAACACCCCGCCTGTGAAATAAAGCAGGCTGCTCAGTTCTGCACTGGGTACAAGTGTTAAGTCTACAAATACATTATCAGGCAAAGTGATTTTAATAACAGAATATATTTGGATTGCATACAGCTGGATCTAGGCATGACAGAAAATGGCCATACACATGCAGAAAGAGGTTTTTTTCCATTTCCATAGTTTTAAGCAGTGAGATCCGCTGGGTTATTATCCCAGTACTCATGTAATTGAGTACTAAACACAATTCAGATCTCCTACACACATACACTGCAGAGTGGTATGAAACTTCTGGAAGTTTTACACCAGATACAATCAGTCTGTTGTCAACCCCATTACACGGGGCTGCTAAAAAAAAGGAAAACAAAATTGTAATGCTATTTCCTCATTGCATGGGCAAACACCCTGTATTAGGTGCAGAACTTCCTGAGAGCAAAGTCCAGGACTGGGAGGGAAATGGTAGATAAGGATAGGTGCAGCAGATGATGACATTGTGGTTCATGATGCCATCATACTGACTCACATAATCTACCTAGGTAGTTAAATATACATGGTGTTGGTTTTTCTAATGGTGAATACTTCTGGGCTGCAGCTGATGGCTGGTACAGATGAGGGCTGTGCGGGGGTTGCAGGTGAGCGTTTGGGCCAGCTGCTGGAGTTGCCCGTGGGGCTCTGCCATAAGCAAACCCCAGCAGCCCCCCGAGCGGTACCTCGGGGGGTACCGCTGCCTTCCCCAGCAACGGGGAGCTGGCTCCCAGGCTGAATTCAGGGGTGCACGTGGTGCTTTGTCCTGCCCCAGCTCTGCGAAAGCCTCCATCCTCGCCACCACCCTGCACCAAAGGGGTCTCTGCCTTTGGGCAGGGTTCACATCTCGAGGACAAGGTGGTCCCTTCCAGGCTGCCTCCCAGGGACAGTGGCTCCTGGCCACGAGCACGCCGGTGTGTAGGCACCTGCCTGCCAGTATTTGGGCTGGGGCCCTGGCCCTAGTTAATGTACCAGCACAGAGACAGCATTTCTAGGGGCTCAGGGCAAAAGCTGGGACCGCGGTTTTAGGATATCCATCTGCATAGTCCACTCGATACAGGAGCTGTGGGGCAAACCAGTGCTACGCTGCCTGCCTGTGGGGACAGCCCTGCTTTCGCTGGAGAGCGCTGGAGCTTGGTGCCTGGGTTTCTCACCCTGTGGGTTACCGACTCAATTGCAGAAAACCTGAGAACACTTAATTCCCTTCCCTCCTTACTTGTTTTTCATGAGTCACTCCATAACTAACTATCCAAGTGAAATGCTCAGCTGGGAAGGTTTTGGTGTGGGACCTACCACTACTGCTTTGCTTGTACTGAGTGCCAGCATACCACCAGGGAGAAGCCTGATATCACGAGCTGCAGATCAGTCTGCAGGTAGTCTTTGAATACCACCAGCAGTATAGTCGTTTGCTTCCTTGGACAAGCACAAATTGAAAAGGTAATATTTAATCAGCTTTTAAGTAAGCAATATAATAGCACATGCTCTTTGCTCAGACTTGTTTGTTCTAGTCCAGCTTCTATCCGACGGCAACTGAGATCTTGAGGGCTCTGCTATGCTGTTCCCAGTCACATCTTTACCTCCATGTCTTGCTTTTGGGGAGGCTGCACTGCAATTGCGCAGCTCTGCTTCGTGAGCCTCACCTGCTCCTGTTCGTCTCAGGCTGCTGCAAATCAGGAGGAACCTCGCTAGCATCCATGGCATCAGCATAAAAGCGATGAGAGAGCCACATCCAGCGTAGCAGGGTGATTCATTGCCTTGCTATTTGCAGGCTGGACTTGCATAGCTGTTCTGGATGCAAAGGAAAGGGAATAGCCATGGCTGGCCATTCCTCTTCCCCTCCCTGCCTCTAGTGCCATCCTTTTATCTGTCTTAATGAAGAGGTTTAGTGTGTCAGTGGGAAGGACATGGGCTTACACTGAATTCCTAGTGTCTTTTACTTCTACAGTTGTGGATGGTGCTTACCAGTTGGTAAAACCATGTAGGATCCTTCCATCCACACCCAAATATTTTGGTGTAGTATGGACCCTTCCAGTAAAGACTCTGCAGGGTGGACCTGGGGAGAGGCGGGAGGCAGGGATCGCTGCGGCTATGTGGGGAAACCACACCAGGATTACGGATGGGCTCTGGCACCGTGACCCAGGTCCAGCCCCGAGCGCCAGAGCAGTAGGACGTGCGAGGCCACGGCAGGAGGACCCGCAGGAGAGGATGGGCAAGCGCCGGGCTCCCACCTCTGCCTTCCTCCCTGACCTCTTCCTCTTTGTTTTCTTCCTGTTGCTCTGAGCAAGCTGCTGAGTCAGAGCAGCAGGAGCAGGAAATTCTCTATTTGGAGGGTGAGATCAGAGTGTTGTTCCTGCTAAGCAAAAGCAATTTATTTTGCTTTGCTGGCAATTTCACTGCAGTCGGGCCAGGAGGCTGGGCAGTGTGCTCCTCATCCAGCGTGCTTGCAGGCTGCTTATTTTCCTCACACCATCATGGTAGCACAGATTGCACATACAATTACACTGGTTTCACAAATTAAGTATTGCAGGTACTGTAATGAAGTGTGAGTTGGATTATTACGAACAGGTCATAAGATTTTTGCCACGCCCATTTTCACAATAAGTAATTATAATTATTCCATCCTGAGGACTCTAAATTTTAATTATATTTTAAACTGTTGCGAAATGCTTAATCTGACACGAGAGAAAACATAAGAGGAAAAAAAGAAGCAGGCTTTCATGTAGCGATGTTACAATGGTTAACAGGATGCATCTTTCAAATCTATTTTGTTTTAGAGGCTTTATTAGCTAAAAAAGTGGTTTGGGACTTTATATTCAGGAATGTAAGTTTTTAATTTAATTGTTTTTGGCTCTGAAGGCTTACGAACAGGTACTTTCACTGGGCTGCAAATGATATTTCCCTTACAATGTAGAGGATGCCTTGTGTCTGCCTAAATGAAAAGCACAATTCTGTTCAGGCCTTTCTTCATAAATGGTCCTTTCAGTAAGAGAGTTTGCATAGTAAAGCCCACAGAAGAGAGAGCAAAATCCGATTCTCTAAGAGCAGAGTCAGGATTTTCTCTCGTAATTTTTAGTGCAACAAGCAAAAAAAAAAAAAAATCTTAAAAATTTATGGCAGCACTGATTTGGCAGTGCCACTTTGGCCAATGCTACATTCGTTTGAAATGACACGGTTGTCCCAGATGCACATTAACCTCCCTGCTCCCTGTGGGTCGTGGCAGCAGACCCAAAGCCCTCACAATCCACAGTGTGCACATGTTAATTTATATTCTTAAATCATACCTAAAGTCTTCATCCTGTTTCTCCCTCTCTAGAAGTATTTAGATGAGGTACCCACATTTTTAATGGCTGAAATCAGGGGACGTGCATCTTGCCTTATATGAATACGTGAAGAGGAGCATGAAGAGCTTCCAGTTTAATTGGGAAAAGATTTAGAATTAGGTTTCTTTGGTCCCCTCTGAGTCTGCTTTGTGGCTTGGGCAGCACAAAGCTGTTTGCAATTCCACAGGTTAGTACGCTTCCTCCACCCAAAAAGCATCTCATGCTTTCCCCAGCTTCCCCCTCTGCGCAGAGACTTGGGCAGGCCCTGGTAGCACTGGAGTCAGGGGGGACATGGAAAGCTGCTGAGCTCTCTCAGCCCCTCCGGAGTGCAGAACATCAAAGGATCTGGCCCAGGTCTCCTGACTCATGCTCTTCTTCGACGCTCTTTGCATTGAGGCAGCTCTTGTTGTTTGCCCACAAAAAAGCAGCCTTGTTATTATTTTAAAGTTGCAGGGGGAGGATTGAGCATGCTTCGTGTTGCTGCTTTTTCCTAAGGCTATTTGTCAATTTGGAAAAAAAAAAAGCAGCCACTTTTTTTACCAGTGTGAAACACTGCAGCACTCCAGCACAAGTTCTGCTGGTGCCATCTAAGCACAAACCTTCTTGGGTGAAGAGACGTCTACTGGTGACATCCTCAAAAAGGCGAAACCTTTGGAGTTGGTCACTCTACCCCACGTGTGCTCTGCTTGAACACCCGAGGTCTCACCCCACCCACGTGCAGAGGCAAGGGATGAGCTGATACGAAGAGGAAGGAGCTTTGCATTGCCGAGGAGCAGGTAGCGCAGCTTGAGGCTGTTTGGTGGGCTCCACCTGCAGATGTCAGGATGTGTGGCTGGAGCTAGTCAAGCTGTTGGCCACTTTCACACTTCCACGGAGGTGTAGAGCAGGGATTCATCTTGGGTGAAGCCTTTTTGTGCTTGGGAAGAAAAAGCTTAACTAATGGACAGTGTAATTAAATAGTGGGTAATTGCCATCTTCATTTCCTGTACCCTGCCCTGGGAGGATAATAACAGGTTAGGCCATATCAGAATGTTCCTGAATACCTTCAGTGCCATGACAACAGAAGTTAACTGCAAAAATTTCTAGAAAATCATGGAGTCAGCAATATCTCTTGGCACTTGATAGTTCAGGCCTCACTCTAGTGAGGCAGCTCTTTGGAAGTGCTCATGAGCAATGGTTTGGCAGCAGATAGTTGCCATGCCATCTTTCTTTCCATTTGCTTCCAGAAAGACTGGGAAAACCTCCGCTCCTCTCCCTTAACAATGGTTACATGAATGATCCCACTCGCAGAATGTCTCCTTTTGCAAAGAAGTACTCAGAAAGAGGAGTATGGGGCTAAGCAAGCTTTTCATGGGCAATGCAGAACTGATAAAAATAGGATCATTGTCTCCGTCAGCCATCTGGTGATAAAATAGGTCTGTGCATAGCACAACTGGTCAGTGAAACAGCTATTATTTATAGAGTACTATAGACGAGCATCACGCTTCTCAAGGGCTGAATCTGTTATGGAAACTGGAATTCATTCCCTAAAGAAGTCACATCCCAGAGCAATCACATTATAAATGCATGGCCAGCAGGTGGAGGACAGTGGCCCGTGGCCGTGGCGAACAGAACGAGTGTGGTCACTTCAGCTGTTTGCTTATTCTCCTTCCTCCTGTGCCATTTCCCATCACTGTGATGCTGAGGCTGATCTGCATTGCCGTCGTGCCTACAGGCCAGCGGTCCTCACAGCCATGCATCGCACAACAAGATAACAAAGAAACTCTCCTACAGCTACGGGCTAACACTTTGGTATTTTCTACCCCACTGCTTCGTCCTTCCATCATATCATCTCAGCTCAGCAAGAAAAGCAAACCCAATTTTTAATTCAGGAGAATGGCTGTGACATTTCCCCTCTTGTGAGAAAAATAAACACAAATGTTGGCTGTACGTTCTCACCAAATCCTACTCACTTTCAGCCTGGTGCACTGGGAATTAGAGCACAGGTTAATAATAAATAAGGACACGAAAGATGCGTTGAGAGCTTAAAGCTGATTTTAGTCCTAACAGCTTAGCTCACCACAGAATAACGCAGCATTGGGGTGCTGTGTGTTCATGGCTACATGGGTCGAAGCACGGGTTACAGCAAAAGACTTGCCTCTTTTGGAGTGAAAATGGATGACTTTATATTTTAAATGGGATGTTTATGATGTGCAAGTGCCAGGCAGGATTGGTATGGGTCACACACACGTCAGAGGTCCCATACTCAGTGGCCCAATGCAATGTGTCCAGACAGTGGGGTGTGTGTCCCCGCTGCCTTTCCCACCTCTGGAGCCCAGCTCAGTGGCACTGTTGCACCCTCAGCTTCGCTGGCCCTGGTAGCAGCAACCAAAATAAAGGTGGACCCTGATTTTTTCCAGGGGGCTGGGGCCCTGTGTTTTGCAGCAGGATGGGCACCATGCTACCTTTGCTGCCGTGGGGGGCCAAGCAGCCACTCTTTATATGGTTGAATCCCAGAAGACCTTGTTAAGAAGCAAGCACAGTAAATGGTTGCTTCTATTAAGATGTCCAAAATTGATTTCCTGCACTGACCACAGCTTAACAAATAATGTTCCCAGCAAAGCTGAAGCTACAGGTTTGGAAAGTGATGTTGCTACAGATGTCCTTACTGATGCTAAATCCTGCTCTTCTTCACGCTCTGGCTGCTTTTCAGTGGAAGCTCTGTACTACACAGGACCCCACGGTTTTGACCATTGCTCATGTATAATTTTCTGCTGCTGCTAAGGGAGCTTGTATTATATTCGTGCTGAAAGCCGCATCTGCAAGATCGCTGCAGGACCAGGTCTGAAAAGATGACTGCAGAACTGGAAATAGCTGGGAGGGGAGGCTGGCTGTACGAGCTGGCTGCTGCTGCTGACTGCTGCCCACCGCTCCAGGCAGCCAGAAATCAAGGGGAGTTTTGACCAACGATGAGCTAAAGCACTCTGGCCCCTTGTGCTTGGGTTCAGGTCAGCCCAGCAGTGATCCCAGGTGTTTTATCTCACAGCAAAGCTGCCTGCCAACAGTGGCCGGGTGACTGCCTTGTTTTTCCTGCCTCCCCTGCGAAGCTCCAAGCTGCGATGGGCTTGTGGGGTACCAGCGGCAGTAAAACACGCTGACTGCTGGATCCCCACCTCCCTCTTGGTGTCTCCCCTTCCCTGCATCCCAGTCTGAATGGGTCTCTGGGATGGTGAGTGGGACAAACAGGAGAAGCTATCTGTGAAAAATCTATTAAAATAATATTCGTGATAGTTACTGCATTTGCATGTGTAATGGCCGAGGTGCTTTCCCTGGATTATGCCATCTCAAATTTGGGAATGGCCATAAGGCATGTCTGCTTGAAGCTATAGTGAGCAATACTGGAAAGTGCTGGGTGGAGCAGGGAGGGGGACAGCTATTATGTGCACATGGTCATTACACATGTAAACACGATATTAAAAATAGAGCTGGCTGAACAGTGCCAAGCATTTCTCTGACTACCCGTTGGAATTAAAGAGAGACATGGGTTTGGCTGAAGTCCCTGCCATTTTGTTCATTGCTCCTGTGATCATTTCAGTGTGAGAGAAAAATGCCTGCAGAAAACGGATAATAAACTCGTGTGTGTGAGTATTTACATGAGAAAGTTTTGTTCCGTATGGGCTGGGACAGTGTTCAATGCAGCAGCGGCAGAACAGGATTCCTGAAACGTCCTGCCAAGAATTTGCATCCCTCCCTTGAGGTGCAGAGGCTGCTGAGATGCAGTTGCAGTAAGCGAACACAAATCACGCTGGAGAGCACCCAATGAAGAGGGCTGCTGGAGGATTGATTCACACCAGGTGAAGAGTGAAGATCAGCATAGTCACTCCAAAGGAAAGCGATGCCCTGTAATTTCACCCATCATCATGAGAAGCTTTTCATCTCAGAGACAACATGGAAAAAGTGGGAACCTCTGGACTGAGATTTAGTAAACTGGGACAGGATGCGAAAGAAAATCTAAAGCCAAGGACCCTCAGGCTGAAAGGCTGAAATTGACACTTAGAGTTCAGAAGGGGTGAAGAGAAGAGCCAGAAAAATGTTTTGAAGGCTGGGAAAAAAGTCCTTACCTATGAGCAGTTCAGCCTCTTTAGTTTATGATAAAAAGAGAGATTGAGAGGTAATGTGATTAGGGTGTAAAGATACTTTCCTAGGGAGAAAGCAGTGCATACTAAAAAGGCTCTATAACCAATATTGTCTCCTTGTTTCCTTAGATTTTCCCATCTGTCTGTCATATAAACCCAAGTAATATAGCAGGAAGAAACAGAAGATAGAGCTGGGACAAAATTTTCATAAATTCATTTGACTTCGATGTCTGACGTGAAATTACAGTCACCGCATTTTGCACATAAGTTGCTATATACTGCAGTAGGTGCCACTCAAGAATGTAAAACCTTGCAAAGAATAGACTCCATTTTCACCTCTGAAATTTGGGACGAGGTGGGTCTGATAGAGACTCTCACCGGCCTGCATCCTCTCCTGCCTTCCACGTGGGGAGGCTCTGGCCCAAATCTGATGTTGTCCCAGGGTTCGGAGATGAGGGGACAGTCCTGGCACATGCCAGATCTCCTCCAGGTCTCCAGCAGACAAAACAAATCCGTGCTGCTCAGCTGGGGATGCTAGTGGGAAGGGGACTCTGAAGTGGTTAATGGGGTCATTCTCAGGCTCCTGGAAACCTTGAGAGGTTTTGAAAAGTAATATTATCCTGTCCCAGGAACTAACTTGCTTTGAAGGGAATTAGAGAGGGAGAAAGAAAAAGTAATATAATCTTCAGCTGTCACCTCTGTTCCTTGTCTTTACCTGAGGGATTAAGCTGTTAAAACCAAACGTGAAACAAATATTTTCCAGGCAAGTGATGGCAAGATACAAACTTACTTTTTTTGTTGCTAGAATTGACAGAAACAAAACCAAACCCATCCCCTCCACACTCACATGCACATAAAAGAGAAGTAACTTGGTCCTGGCGTGGGATATAACCTACAATGTGTTTCTATTATTAGAAGCTGGCATCGGCACTGGGAATAAAACGTACAGATTGATAAAGCAAATACCAGGTCAGCTGGGATGGGACCGCAGAGGGAGGGCGGTTTCTATGGCGATGGAGAACAGCCGTGATGGGAGGTATCCTGTGTAGGCGGCAGCAAACGGCAGCTTCGCTCCCAGCAAAAGTGGTTAGTTGCTTTGGAGACAGGTGCACACTCTGAAAAAAGCACCTCTGAGGGAATAGGACGGAGACGGGGGGGATCGCGGGATACCAGCCATGCTGGACGTGGGCTAGCCGGGAGGTGAACAAATGAGGTGGTGTCAAAAGCGATGCATTTTGGTCATTAAAAAGCCTTTTGCTGTGCTAAAACACCACAACTGCGAGCACACAGTTCAGAAATGGCACACATCTGGAGGCCAGCACCCAGGTGAAGGCAGAGAGAGTAGGGAAGAAGTCTACAAATTAAACGGTAAATAAAAGCACAACTGGTAGGAGGAATAAAAATGACATTTTAAAAATGAATGCACATGCCTTACTGAAGCCACTGCTGTAGGGGATCTCAGCACATGAGCTGATCAAGGCTCCAGGATCTGCTTGTCAGTCTCCCACGCCACCAGGAGAGGCCCACGGGAAGATGTCAGCGGGGAGGTAGTTGGTGGGATGGCTTCTCTGCTCTTCCATACAGTCCCAAGCTGGGAAAACACACAAGCAAATACTCAACCTAGAGTCTTCCTCATTACTCAAAGAGGGTAACTTCACATGGTGCAAATCATAACGGGTGAATATGACAACATAGCTCATAAAGTGCAGATGTCTTGCTCGGTGGACAGCCCATGTACAGTTGATGTTTGGGGAAGTGGTGGGACCATCTCTCTACAAGAAGATGCTCTATTTGGAAAACGAAGCTGTGAATGAGCATCCCCCCAACCTGTCCAAGCCTGAAGAGATCCTCCCATGTTTCTGTCCCTGCCTGGGTTGCAGCTGAAGAAGTAGAGGACTTTGCTGGGTCCGGACCCATGAGACACAGCTGAACTGCAACATGCAGAGACTCACATTTATGGATCCTCTATCAACATCCGTATGGCCCTTGTGACAGCTTCAGATGTTACGGAGGTGTAAGTGGTTAATCCTCACGGCACTCACACTGATTGAAGTTTGCAGAGGCACAGACGTGGACAGGAGTGGCTGCGAGCGCATGTGAGGAAGGAGGACATGTCTGCTCCCGTGCTGCCTGGGCTGGTTGTGGGTGCTGGGACTCACATAGGTTTAGGGTGAGGGATGGAGCCAGGGGGTGCTCCCTTCCTACGCGCGACAGGGTGGAGGACAGCCTGGAGATGCCGAAGGGGAGCAGCGAGGCCAGACCCCGAGCTCCCCCATGCTCCTCAGGGATGCGCAACCACACGGAAGGAGTGTGGGAGCTGTTCGCTGCCCATTCCCAGGTAATGAAGTGCCGCCATCAATCAGCAGTGACAAGGCCAACACTAATCCATAGCTTCCCCAGCTTCACATTAGTATCATGTTGCATGCTATGACCATTTGCACCATTGCATTAGCCATAGATGTGTAACCTTAGGTCCTCCTCCTAACTCACAGGGCTGAACAGCAAGACTGAAGCTACAGGATTACTAGTTACCATACAGGGACCAAAAGGAGAAGTTCCTCCATCATCCATCCTGGAACATGGGGTGATGATCATATACCCTAGCCCATTAGTAATAGGGCTTTAACAAGCTGAAAAAGGCTTGAAAAAGTAATTCTATTTTGAGAACTACACCTACAAAGTTTATTGTGCTCATGGGAATGTCATTCATATCCTTTGAAAGTCAATATAACTTACTCTGAAGAGAAAGTTATTAATTTTTTACTGGAAAAGTGGTTGCTTAATAGAAAAAGGAAGATTTATACAGATACCTGATTTAACCAATTTAAACATCTTAGTAAATTCATGGTACAATACCTTGTATATGCAAAGTTACACTCCTTTTTTTTTCCAGAATCATTCCCTTTTGCTGCCTAACACCATTTTTATTGAAAGGCTTTGCCAGCTGTGCAAAAGTGAGACTGAAATGGTGTGCTTGCCCTTGTTCCGGACCTGCTCCCTGCCCTGTGAGGGACGCAGATTTCAATGCACTGGAGCATCCTGCCTAGGAGGTCCCTGTCATGAGGAGTAACAAGAAATCAAACCTTTCCAAACTAAGGTTAATCCCGACTCTACCTCCTTTTCCATCATTTCAGCCACATTTGCTTTATTTTGGAGCCAGTTTCTTGGCGAACTTCCTCCAAGATGTGTTGTTGAAGTTAGTTAGTTTATCTCTGTAAAGATGCTAGCACTTATTTCTCTCCCTCAGTTATACCGGGATGGAAAAGGATTTTAAAAGTAGCTAGGCCCTCTGAACATTTTCCTTGAAGTTTTTAAAGCAGCCATTGCAAATGAGTCCTTTCTATAGCAAATTGTCACAGGGAGCTGAAATGAAATAACCTGAGCGTGATACAATCCAGGTGAATTTGTTATAGCATTTACAAGGCAACTCCTTTCCCATCAAAACAGAAGCTTTCCGGGAAAATAAAGTTGAAATAATATTGCTCATGCTCCTAAAAAGTTTTCAAGAGAGGAAATTAAAGATAAATTCAGCTTTATGAACAGTCATGCCTATTAGTCATTTGTCATTACCGCTGCTTGTGAGCAAGTGAGAGTGACTATGTTTCTGCTTTATTTTGTGCTTTGTTTTCACAACCTCTTTCCATTTTTCTCTTACAGAAGAGCATGGATTTTTTTTTTACTGAGGATGTCTCTTCAATGTTTCTGAATCTCAAGACTGAAGTTTTCTTAAGCTGGAATTTAATGCTGTACAACCCTGCCTACCTCCCATTCCAACTGACTTAAGCTATGCTGAGTCTCATGAGCTACAGGACGTCATCTGCAGGTGAAATAATGAGAACAGTCCTGGCTATGCGCAGTGTAATCACCAGAATTGGGTTTTGCTGGGGGCAGCACAGCTGTAGTAGCACATACTTACACCAAAGGAATTTGCAATAAGAAGCAAGTGTCCAGTTCTGTTTTTTTACCCAAAGGAAGATACTTGTCACCGCACTGGAATGGGATTAATTAAAGGCAATTTAACAAACTCATTTTCTCTGAGATTTATGGAAATGATTACCCATCAGAGCAAAATGTGCTCCATGAGCACTGTAAACACATGCCTGTAGTCGACAGGAGACCATGAGCTACTGGTAGAAGAGTGCAAATGCTCGAGACAGCTCCACGGAAGCAAAAGCTTCACCCTGGGAAGCAGAGGAGAGATCCTCCTGCTCTGGGGCCCAGATGAACTGTCCTGCTCACTTCTGAGCCTTCCTCAAAAACCTCCCAGCCACACACTAATGTCAATGGATCCTACTCAGTTCTGGACATTTAACATGGTCACAGAGTGAAGCGATTCATAGAAACCTCCTTGTTCTGGCCCAGTAACGAGTGTACATGGGTTTGGAGCATTTTTCCGCATAGCTATGCTGAAGTCTTCTAAAAAATGCATGTGCAGGCAGCTCATTCTGCAAATCCTATGGCAACTGGCTGCACCGTGGATGGTTGGCTGAATTCAAATGTGCAAGGCTTATACATTAAGAAATGTTATATTCAAATGGAGAAAACTTTCTAGAAATATTAATATTCAGCACCCACTATCAAGAGATCATAGGATTCCAACAAGATCTGACTGCTTTGAATTATTATTCATGTACCATGGAATATGTATTTTTTAAGTAGCATTGTAAATTAATGCTAGCAAAATGTAATTTGTAATTTAAATGTAAATCAGAATTGACTAAGAATATAATTAAGCTTTGAATGCCTAGGTAGTATCTGCAAACCAGACTGTTTTGTGGTGGTTTTTTCACTAAGATTTTAAAGTGTATTATTCACCCTGAATACCTCAATGCATATTATCTGTATATGTGTGCTATAAAAATGTAAATAATAATAAAAGATTAGGTTACACACTGTTGAATTCTAGATTGATACATTTCTGTGAAACTGAAAACTGCTTTATGCAGAGTTATATGGGATTCTTTATTGGTGCATAGAGGCTGACTCAGCCAGGGGGATGTCAGGAAGAAGCAAAGTCCCCCCATCACAAATGGTGCTTCTGCTGGTTGAACTTAGTATTGTAACAGAAGTAAAAACCATGATGTCTTTTATATTAATCAAACGTAACACAGTGTTACACAAATTTATATTAATATTTGCTTCAATACAAGGTAATTGTAAGTATACGTAGAATATATCTACCAGTCTATCTTCATACTGAAATCATCATGTGGTTGCATAAACATTTTGGTACTGGCCAAGCTGGCGTGCAGAGTTCCCATTGCTCACCCAGCCCACTGCTACCCCCTCCCCACTGATGCAACCACCTGTGGGCTGTGCTGTAATGTGGGACCACAGGTATTAGTGAAACGATCTCAGTTAAAAAACACCCTAAAGCATGTAGCTACACTAGTAAAGACAACTAACTGCAAGGCTGAAATGTAGTTTAGATTTTAGCATAATAAAAATATTTTCTTATGGAAACAGGGACTTTGTAGCAAGGAGCAATTGGCAAGACTATGTGCTGGAGAAATTTAGGATATTATCTTTAAAACAAAGATGAAGGACTGATCAAAATGAAATAAATGAGTGGAAGAAGGCCTGGACATATCTATATTTTTAAAAACAGGTGAGATGATTTAAAAATGCCTTTTTTGATCTATGCACTTGGGGCAGCTATCAGATATGAGGAAGTTGCTGCCATTCTCTCCCAGAAGGCAATAGGACCTCTTTGTTTCCCATCAGCACCTCTGTAGTCCATCAGCACAAGCACGTAGCTCATCGGCGGTCCTGAGGGTTTTCAGTATTGAATCTCAGCTGTGCTTTCCCACACTGCCTTGGCCATCTGTATGAAAGGGTCTGGATCCCCAATAGGCAATGGCTGTAGACTGCTTGTTCCTGAATATTAAGTACATAGATCTCTTCTTGTTCTTCAGTGGCCAACTATATGCATTTTGGAAGGAGAAGAGCACAAAGGGAAAGGGCGCATGGGAAGGACAGGCAGAGGCTCTGGGGACTAAGCGCAAGGAAAGGAGCATCTCCCACTTCCCTGTGCTCCAGCACCTACTCCTTGGAGATGACTAGTGATGTTGTCAAATGTGCAGTTTGACTGCAGTCTGAAGTTGCAATTAATTAAATCCAGGCAATCAATGAGTGGCCAACTGCCATGTTTGTAGGAAGGAAAGGCTGTTTTTAAAGCACCAGAATTGTAAAATGTTGGGTTTGTGCATCGGGTGACTTTACACGATAAGGTATCCGGGGCCCAAAGCCTGCTGTCAGACACGTGACTCCAACCCTCTTTGACAGGCAGAACTGAAATTATTACTGACAGCTGAAATTAAAATTTTAATAATTACCTGAGCTCTTCTTTGCATAGACCCAGCAGGAGAACATCCTACGATGTGCAGTGTGTCAGCCACTTATCTTGAAGTAAATGAAAGCTGAGGCTTTGCAGCACTGGAAAGATGTTCAGTAACTTTCAGCATTGGGCTCAAGCATGTTTTCTTAAAAGGAATAGTGGCTATAAGTTCAGCAGGAATTTCACCCTTGTGTGAAGGTGGTGTAAATGATGTTAAACACTGCTCAAGTGGAATAGAAGGAGAAAACAGAAAGAGAACAAAATGTTTTAGGAGAAGGTTAAGAGGAGAATTAGGATGATGCTTCTCCCTTCCCACACTTAGGTACTGATTTCACAACCAAAATCCTCCTTTCAGGGTTTGTATTTGACCGCATGCTTGTGAAGCCCTTCAGTATTGTTTTGATTTGACTGTTCAGAAAAGAAGATGGTGCAACCTTTGCACATGGGCAAGCCCTTAGTACGGCTCTTGCCTTCTGTAGGGCCTTTGTCCAAGCACAGCCTTCATCGCCAGGCCCTTGATGTAAATAAATCAGGTCCTGTTCCTGGGGGAACGCTGTCTGCTTTGAAGATTACAAAGCAATGGAGAATACAGTTAGGAAATCCTGATGCTGCAAGGGCGACCAAAGGTTGACTGGGAATGTACAGCCAAGGGGCCCTGGAGAGTAGGTGTCCTGTGTTGGTGACCGTTTCCTGTTCCTCGAGGAAGCATTGCGAGACAAGGTCTCTGGACCAAGACCCATCTCCCATTGTGGCACCTGCTTGTCTTGTCTCCTTCTCTGGAGTCGGATGCGCTGGCTGGAAAGCCAGCTAAGATTGTCTGCTTCTGTGGTTTGATCAGGCGATTTGGGGTTATGACCCTCAAACCTTAGTTTCTGCAATTGCTTCAAGAAAACCGTGGTTTGAACTCACCTGGGATTTCCTAAAGACGTCCCTTAAACCCTGTGTGGTTTTGCAGAATTACTGTATCATGGAAAGGTGGGTTGGTTGGGGGGGGTCTCTACTCCAACCTGCTGCTCAAAGCAGTAAAGCAAGCCAGCTACCACCTTCCCTAGCTGAGCTGGAAACCACCAAGGACAGAGACTCATCTCTGTCTGGATGCCTGCCCCAGCTCTGTGCTACCCTCCTGGTAAAAGGGGTTTCCCTCTGTCCAGTTCAAACCCATCCCAAGTGGTGGTCTGTCTAACAAGGAGACAGCTGCCATGGCTTGAGGAGTGTTTAACACCACTGGCCTTTCTGGATGAAGGTCTGTCATCTGATGTATGAACCGCTTTCACTGCTGCCGAGGAAGAGGAGTCCTTCCTCCAAGAGAACTCATCTGTGGCCATTCATCACCTCATCAGGTACAAGTTGTCTTCATCAAATCTGCTGGTTGGTTATTAATAGCTTTCCCACAGGTTTCAACTCATTGCAGCACATCTTGTAATTTCTAAGGGGCTTGTGACTTTGTGATCTTCACTGCACAGAAAAACTGATGATTAGCTACGTTCCCCTTGATAACTTAGAAGTGTAGGTGGATGCTCATCCAAACAGCAGGGGGTATTGAAGAAAGGGTAGCACATCAGAAGCTTGATTTTTTGCTTTCAGTGAAAATTTGCAAGAAGTCTATGTAGTACACAGTATCTAAATCTATAAATCACATATTTGAATACATAGTGTTATTGTTTATATGCAAATTCTAAATAATTCATCACCATAACAATCTCATCAGCTTATCTTAAAAACCTTAATTTAGGTCTACACACATTCAAATAGTTTGTTGTCCTGCTGAAACTATCTTCCAGCCTTCGCTGCTCACAGTCTTCTATGAGCCCAGACTTTCAAGAGCTCAGCTCCCCTCGGGGAGGGGAAATGCTATTTCTGCTTTTCTGTAGCTTCGAGAAACCCAGTGACTGAAAGGCACTGGCCACACCAGTAACTCTGTCATGTAACTCGGAGCACTTCGAGCTCAGAGGCTGAGATCAGATAAAAACCTGGCAAGCCTTCAGCTAACAGGGCAAGAGCAAGGAGAGGAGAACACGTAGGAGAACATAAACTGCTTTTCCATCGAAACCCTCTTCTTTTTTCCCTTAGCTTGTGCTTGGTTTTCTCTTTCCCTTTTCAGTGTCACTGATGTGAAGAAGGTGGGGAAGAGACAGAAAGAACAAATTTTTTTTTGCTCCCATGAAACATGCAACGAGAACTTTCCACCTCCATCCAGTACTGTCACCATTGCATGGGTCCTGCCATAGGGAAAGGTGGGGGGGATATTGCTGTGCTGTGAGTTTCCTTATACACGAGACACTGACAGATCAAAATACACCTTCGGTGTACCTCCTGAACAATAAATTTAAATCACCAACAGTTCATGCAAAATTTGACTGAGACCAGAGATTTCAGAGTAAAATCTTTTAGGACTCTTTGCACTTTTAAGTAAGATACAAAACCCCACTGCCTAGTTTGAGTAATGAAACCATTTTTATCAGAAACCTTTGGGGGTGGGGGACACACAAGGTGACTAGTTTTAAGATGAAGCTTTAAAAAATGTATGAATGAATGGTTGTTTTCAACAGAATCAACTTAGGGAGCCAAAAGGCCTTTTTTTAGTCTCGTATCCTGTGTTCCAGTGGAAATACTGCAATTAGGCAGATTTTAAAAGCAAGCTGGGTTGATTCCCTATTTGGGGAATGAGACTTCTTTCATACAGTAATATCTCAGGGGAGAAAGCAGAAATGTTGTCACTCAGGACATTTAAAACTAAACACAACCTAGAGAAGAATCCAGGCCTGGAAGGGAGAGGGGCAGTGTGCTGCATGACAATAATTTCCTCTCTAATTTCTATTATATCTGTGTTTTTCATAGTGGCTTACTTATTTGTGTACCCTGACTCATCTGGAGACAAACAGAAAGGATTCATCTTAACAAAACAACTCTCTGAGAGGCTGAGAGCCACAAAGAAGGAAGAGGGGAGTAAGCAAATTATAATGTGCTTTATAAATAATTTGTAGCTGGGATAAGGAACATTACACTCAACACTCACATACCTTTTCCTCTGTGGCCTCTAGGGAGTAAAACTGGGAATGCACTGAAGAGATGCAGCGAGAGTAAAATTAGTTTGTAGTTGGGTTGTATCTTGAGGACCAACGTGCTCCTGTGCGCCTGCCCCTTCTTGCAGGACATGGAGTATAGGCTGGAGATCATGAGCATCTTCCTGCGTGGGTTCTGTGGCTCGGAGTGCGCCAGCAGACTGCAATATTTCAGCTTTGCTAACTGGATTTACTGTGAATAGTAATTTCCTTGTTGGAAAGGCAGCCTGTCTGAACGATTCAGCCTTCTCAAGTTTGGGCACCACCTGGTGCAGAAACGCGAGGAGAAGGAAAAAAAGCTGAACGGACAGGAAAAGCTTATGAGAATGCAGAGTTTTGGCACAGAAAATCATCTTCATTCAAACAGAACATTTCCCCCCTGTTTAATAATGTGTGAACTTCCACAGCCTTGTTTCTAATGAGCTGGTGGTTACTGCTTTTCGGCTTGTGTTGGGGAGCAGGTCCCCAGAGCAGGCAGCAATGCCCAGCAAGGGCTGCTCCTCGCCCAGCTCCCACCGACCCATTGCTGGAGGTGGAAGCTGGAGACTTTCAGGTTTGGCAGAAATACACCTTCAACCACGACTCAGATGTCCTCCAAGGTGACCAGCTTCTAACATACTGTTTTGTTGAAACGTGCTCCTCTCGGTCTTACCAGGGATGGGAAGGTGGCACAGGGAGGACAGCGTTATCCGAGAGACCTTCCCCATTTGGGAGCATCCTTCTGGCAAGGGGAAACTGCCTGGAGGGAAAATCAGGTACTGTACTGCCAGATCAGCCATCTCAGGCTTAGTTTTTAAGTGATAAAAATATTCTTGATACAGCAGAAGACACAAATGGAGTCCTTCTGCAAGCTGAGGAGGGGAAAGAGAGAAAATATGGCCAAATTTCTGCAGAAGGAATCACAACAAACTAAAAAGTCTAATTTATCCAAGTGGTGCACATGAAGATCATACAGGAGGAATGATTCCCAGCAAGATGTGAGTGAAGGCAGAGATGCTGCACAGCTCTCTAAAGGATGTACACCCTGTTGCCCTTGGTCTGCAGCAGAAAAGGAGTAACGTGGAAGGTCTTGTTACGATTTCAGTAAGAGTGGGCTGACATCAGACTGGACACTGCATAACCAAGATCAAAGACATCACAATCTGGGTGATAGAAAATCTTCAAGCTTTGTGTCTGTTATGGTGTCATCGGATACCAGGTTTATAATAGCTTGAAGCAATTTGCATTTACTCTGTTTATAACAGTCATAAATGAATTGCTACCAAATATTTTATGATGTATAATCACAAATAATAATTCACAAATACTATAAATAATATTTCACAATGATTACCAATGAGTTAACCTTTTTCATACAATGAGTGAGAGAAGGCTGAGCTACTACACAGAAAACAGTGCATGTTTTGGGGTGGGAACACTTTTTGGTCTGTTCTGCTTCATCTCTAAAATATGTTAGAAAAAGAGGGAAAAGTGAAAATGTTGAGGGAAGGGAATCTCTGCGTTCAGAGAGACTGTAGTGCTTGGGCAAGGTGTGCTTAATAGCTAGAGGGAAAAGAGAGAGGGTTATAGGGACTTCCAAGTGATGCTGATCGGAGAGGAAGGACAGTGTACATTGCCATCACTACTGAAAGAGTCAGGTGACTTTCAAACAGACTGAAGTCACCAAACCCAATTTCTTCCACTTTTACCTGCAGTGGTGGTACTTTGCGAGCAGACCCATTTTTTTGGTTAACGATAACTGCACTTCCTTTTATCCCAAGGATGCTGTGAGGGTAAATATATTCAAATTCAAAGCCCTGAGCTGAGCCCTGAGCCCTGTTGGGGTGTATTCCTATTTCACCCTGGGACTGACACCTGTGTGGCCACACTGACAGCTGGATTAAGAAGCCAATACAGCTGAAAGTCAAAACTAACTGATTTTGGCTAAAAGTTTTGGCAGCTGTGGCCACTGCAGTTATGAAGCCAAGGAAATAATGGAAATATTAAATTCCAAATTATACCTTGTCTTAGAAGTTTGCATAGGGATATCTGATAACTTCGCAGCAAATCATTAGTCTTGAGAAAGGTATTTAAATGGAATACAACGTTGAGATGGGGAAAGAACTGTGTTTAGAAATACATACCGGTCAGGCTCCCTAAGGATGTTCCTCATTTCTTTTTCCTCTCCAATTGCACAATATCAAATACTCCATAATCCCAGCATGCATACAGTGTGCAATAATATACATTCATAATAAGCAGCACTTACAGTGCCTGACATCTTCAAAGGTCTCTACCAACCTTAGCTAATCAATCTGTTTCAACACCCCTGTGGGCTAAGTGTAATTATTCTGAAGAAGCTGAAAGAGAGAGGCTAAATGAGTTACTGCGGGCCACAGACAGCGAGGGACAGCAGAGGGCTGGGAGCACTGCTGCTGGCACCCTCCAACCCCATGCCTTTCCTCTTCATGCCCGTACATGCCACGGACTTTCAAATATATGTAAAACTAACAGAAAGTTAAGCAAAATCCACAGCATTGTTAAGGTTTTTATATGGTACTTATTTGGAACGACCTGCCGTTACTCATAGTTTTGTCTCCTGGGAGCAAGGTGACCCTAAAGTCACATAGAAGACCCTAAAGTGACAATAAAAACTGCTCGATAGCATCATTAATATTGCACATGGGAATCAGAACATTAAGCCTCAGAGTTCAAATCAAACACAAAATCCAGCGTACTGGTTTGGATTTGGTGATTGGATTTACAGTTTGGATTAGATAAGGTTGGAACCTATTTCCACAGCTTGCCACAGGGGAATTTTGTACCATCTCTCTTTCTGGAAGCATCTCCATGCCTCTACTGATTTTTATCTGTTGTGTTTGATGAAAAGTTGGGTTTTGATGCTTTTTAGCCCAAACTTTTTGATTAATGTAGATATACAAATTGAAGATCATATTCTAAACCTCATGCATTTTTGTTTTGGTGAATTGCTTATTTTAGGAGAAAAGGATATAAGATTTATTATCCATATGTTTTGAACAGAATGTTTGGAATTTCCAATCCTAATGATTTTCTCTAAACTTCCCCTTCATATTTATATTTAAATAAACGTGTCAAAGAACTGCTTTGCACTGACATTTGTCACAACCAAGGATGTATTTTAGAGGGATATTTCTGAACTGCCAGAAGCAAACCTCCTTTTGTAGATCTGCCCTGGTGACCTCAGCAACACAGATGAGATCAACATGCCATGGCTCCAGCGTGTTTTCATTCCCGTGCTTATACATCATCCAGTACTCTGATTTTCAAGGGTGCTTCACGCCTTGCCATCAGTGAGAGTCAAGGGTGCTCAGTTCCTGCAGAAAATAGGCACAAACATACAACAAAAGCATAATTAGCAGATGAGTCATTAATTCTCATTATTCCATGGCAGAATCAGAGCTGTTCCATCAGGGGGTAGCAGGTAGCTCTAACTGACTGTTAGCAATGTAAAATACATCCATCATAGTCACTTCGCTCCCTCGGGGAAGCATCAAGGAAAGAAAGACGAGGATGCTGGAGCAGATAAGCACTGTAAGGCCCTGATTCTGGAAAACACAGAAATACGGGCATTTCAGTCATGCTGACTTCAGCAGGCGGTGAAAAAAAGAATGGCCTTAGATACTCAGCATCAGCAAAATGCCAATTTATTAAGATAACAAGGCCTAAGGGAAAAAAATAAACACATTTCTTTAACTTATTACATGTATAATCTCCTGATGCCTTTTAGTTGTGACTGTGGTCTCACACCAGGCTTATAGTGTCGTAACCCTGTGGGTTTTAATGGAGCTGGTCCTCATTCACTGTGGGTGAGATCGGGGTTAGCCCACAAACTGAGCTCTGTGCCAATACCAGAGCTTTTACATATGGTTTCATAATCAGCTTTTTATTAATTTCTGCTTCAAGGTGCCTAGTTTAAAATAAGATGATTTTTCATTTTCTAGCCTGACACATCAAATATCAGAAGGGCAAGAGGTGGTTTTCTGCTTAATGCCTGGTACTGAGAGCCAAGGTCCAGCCCACACGCTGGGTCTGGGCATCTTCAAAGGCTTCCCAAATTTTTAGAAAATATTGTATCAAAAACATTGCTGTTGGTTAGGAGACACATTGACTGTGGCAGATCAAATTAAGCCCTGGTGTTACTTTGGCCCCATCAGTGGAATAATTCCGGGAATTACTTTAATCTGTTACCTTTGCTTTCATTTTCTATTAAATGTTGGTAAAAAAAGATCAATAGGGAAAAAGTGATGCACAGATAAAGCAAACACACAAGCAGAACTAAAAATAACCCGGTGAACTGCTCTCGCTGGACAATATAAATATTCCTTTCAGGTTAAAAATATTTCTTTGAGGATCCGGAGCCCTTAAAAACCAGAATAGATCTCGGACAATGACACTTCCTCACAACCAAGGGAGTAACGTGTTTTTGCCAGTAAAGGATATGCTCTGCTTTGCAGAGGAAACTCCTGTTGGCTAATTTCACCATGGAAACTCCAGGCCTCACTATAAAAAGACCAACTTATCTCCTGACAAATATCCTTATGATGGGAATAATAAAAACTAAGAGCGGATGGCGTTAATCCCAGGTAAGGGGGTAACTGTGGGCACAGAGCAGCCGCGGGGGGAGCTTGGCATGGGCTGGTCTGCACGAAAACCAGCGCTGAGCACCCAGCCATCTCCAAGTCAATAACAAAACCCAGGCTAAAATCAGCCTTAGCATCCCTCTGCCCAAATCCCCCATCCCAAAAGCGACCGACACATTTCCCTTCCACTTATGGAACAAACACAAATTGGCCAGATGTCAGAATAAGCCCCAGAGTTTTCAGCTTCAAAGGTATTTCTGGCCCAGAGCTTTCTCACATTGCTCCCTTGGTCAGTGACTCTCCGAGGCTGCTTTGTCTGAGGCGGTGGCAAAGCACTTGTGCAAGGGGACGAGCCGTGCGCTGGAGGTGTTTTGATTTCCTTGACCAGTCCACCGAGACCTTCAGGTTGCTGTTTGCTCCCGGCCCGGCTGCCTGCTTTGATGCATCTTTAACACAGACCTTTTCAACTCCCCCAAAGGAGCAAATATAGAAATACATAACATAAATATAATAATATTAATAATAATATTGGTAATATAATAACAAACAATAACACAGAAATATATAACATAAATAATCAAATAGTCTTGCTGATGATGGATTAAGAGGACCAATGTGGTCACTAGAATGTTTATTATGAATCCTTTTATAGATTTAATAGTTTCCAGGTTTAATTATGAGCTCTGTCTTGCTGTCTCTGTCAGACAGAGCAGTATTGAGGCACTGTGGGTGGCAGACCGATGGCTGATGGCTACACACACAGCTAAAAAAGAGCGCAGATAAGGGAAAGGCCAGTCTCAATAATCAGAAAGCAGACAAACTTGTGATAAAAGAGTAGCCAAAAATAACACACTGTCTTTTCCATGTAATCCCAACAACCACAGTGATTTATAGTACACCAAAGGCAGTTTTATACAGGTTTTATCTTTCTTCTCTAGAGCTAGAGAATTTACATTGGAAATATAGCCATGATTTTACTTTTCTATCACGCTAGATGCTGCCACAACATCTCTGGATGACCTGAAGAGTGACACTGCATGCGCTAATTGGTGTCCATCACCCCCCAGTGAAAGAACAGGCAGCATTTAGGAAGAGGGAGAACAGTAGTCCACAATGTCATGCACTACCAGGCAGAAAGATGCATTGTAGCTCTTGTTTTTATATTTCAGAAAATCCAGAAGAAAGGATGTGTTTTTCTTCTCTAAATTAAAAAACCCAAACAACCCCAAAGCAAAAAAAACAAATAATTTGCAAGTGTTCATGAGTGTTGAAAATCATTTTGGAAAGTGCTTTAGGCTAATTTTGTAAACCACAACAGAACTGTAGCGGGTGGAAACATCCTTTCATCTTATTTATTTCTCTCCATCTTTAAATGCTGGGTTTGTTAGGATAAGTTACTTTCAAATCTGCTCGGCACGACATATACTTTCTTGGTTATGAAGTGTCTGGCCACACAAGTACAGACACAGACATGCCCGATGTGCTTATGATCTTTCTGTCCCATATTAACATTGGGCCAAATTTGGCTTGGCTTTTCAGCCAAGCTTTTCACCTCCAATGGTGCAAAAATCAACAGGGCTGATTTTCCATACACCTGGGACTGTGTTTTTCTGTGCACCTGTAGCAAGATGGGTTAATTCATGCCAAAAATTGGGAGGGATGTGCTGTAATTTGCTGTATCCAGCATGAAGGCTGCTGGGCAGATGGTGTGATACGCAGGGTGTAGTACGGGCACTCAAGCTGGCTGAAGCACATGCGGGTTGGCGTCGTCTTCGAAAGATATTCAGTGAGCAACAGCACAGGTGAAACCCTGCTTCTGGCATCTTCAGGTTTTTAATCTCTGTGCCCTCTGATTGCAACCACCTCCCATGTCTTCTTCCCATGCCAAAGGACTACAAGTAGGGACCTCTAGTAGGGACTTGTATAGCTTTGAGGTCTCTGCTACTGTATTATTTTGCAACCCAAACTGGCTGGTGGGTTTAGAAACCCCAGACTTTCCCCTCCTCTCCTGGTCATCTTCCCTGCTTAGAGAATTTCTGGTAACTTCTGGGAATTTCTGGTGACTTCTGCAAGTGGCAGAGCGTGTGTGCCACAGAGACGAGCACCTCCAGAGGGAGCATTCGCCCCGTCTTAAAACACCACCTAAGCAAGGGGAGGAATCTCCTTTTGCAGTTTTAGCTGGTTGAAAGCAAGCTAAATGCATCCTACCTTAGCTTATAAGTGCCAATGGTTTCACTGGCTTTTCCATGCCAAAGCGTGTAGAATTGGGGGTGAGAAATAGTTCCTTCAATATTGTCAGAAGGTAAAGCAGTTCAGGAGGGACTGCAGATACCTGCATGCATTAACAGACGAGTGACAAGAGCGCAGTCCCTGCTCACCAGTGACAGATTTCTCACTGTATAACATATGAATTGAGTTTTGAGCAGTAACCAAGTCCTGAGGCGGAGTGTGAAACACTTGATATTTTGTTGTGTTGTGTAGCTGCTGAAGCACATACAGACTTGAGAACATTTGCAGGTCCAAGAGGCAGAGGAGTCCCTCCACAGGGGGTGTGGAGCTGCTCTGTACCATTTCTTGGCATTTCGGGGTGAGCTGCAGCTGGGCTGCAGACAGCCAGAGACCTGGGAGGTTACCAACAGGAGGGGCAGAGCAGTTCTGCAATATGTAAAAGTAATTCCTCCACAATTGGCACTTGTCTATATGTGGTGCTCACTTAGTCCCTCATACCAGTGACCCACTGTTAAATTTATAATGATGTCTTCCAGTGCCATAAAACATGACCTCCAGCTTCTCACTTTAGACTGAATTCTGTTCCGGGCATTTTGTACTTCACAGAAAAATGTGATTTGTTACACGTTTTTTCACAGTTTGGTCTCCAGTAAAAATATTGTTGATTTTGTTTCTTTATTTTTGTATGTTTATTTATGGGGAAAAAAGGAAGACAAGAGTTCTGAGTTCTGAGAACCGTCTGAGTTCTTCTGCAGTATGAAACGTTATTTAATAAGTAGTAGAAAGCAGGTGAGTTGGGATTCTGCAGCTGTCTCTTCAGCAAATTAGATTTAACTAGTGTAATGGCACGGGCATTCACTTCCAAACAAGGAGAAAGTTCAGTGTTATTCAGTGAACCATTTTTTGCTTTTCAATAATTGGGATCATGTGTCCAGCAGAACAAAAAACCCCAAGTTTTTATAGATTTTCCCGAAGTCCTAAGGAAATTGTGCTATGCTGTTAAATGTAACAGGGAAAATGTAAGCCTTTTGGACTGTTTTGTTATAAAAAAAGAGAAGAAACTTAAAAACGTGAAGACCCACAAATTTGGTGGTACAAAACTAGCTCAACATCACTGAACTGATTGATTAAACAAGAAAGACAGAAGATCCAAAGAAAGCCTTTTCCGATGTAGCATTTACATCTCTGCTAAACATTCACTTCTTCAGGGACGTCCACAAAGTGTGAGTCCATTTTAACTGTCAAATAGGTATGAAACAAATGTGTAAAACTGTCTGGAAGTACATAGCCTAAAACTGAGTAGTTGTGAGACCTCCCGGTCTTCCTTAACTTTGTCCCTTCCCTGCTGTCCGTCACCTCTTTGGCTCAGGCAAGAAGTTACCTGGGCGAGGAGGGGGAGAAGGGAATGACCAAACCCAAAGATGTCTCAGGCTACAGAGCAAGGAGGAATAGTTGTGGGGCTGGAGTCAGCACTAAGAGCTCTAGCTCCCACAGGGGCAGAGGAGGGGTGGGACGGCATGGGGGGTCCCCGTCACTTGTAGCTTCTACAGAAAAGGAGTGGGGCAGTGGCGGGATCTCTCTTCTTTCAAGGGGAGCCTGTGAGCCCCAGCTCTCCCCCTCTAAGAAGGGCAGTGCCACAACATGCCTTGCTGGGCTCAGTGACACTGCAGCACGCTCAGGAGCCCCTGGCACGCGATTCCCCTCTTTGCCAGACGACATCCTTTACTAGGAGACTTTCATGTGAGAGGTGGGGACCTGCGCAGGGCAGCATCACATCTCTTGTAAGAGCTCCACGAAGCTCTTCGGGAAAAATGCATTAAAACATCCCTGGGGTGCGGCCACAGAAACAATAGCACCCCGTCCCTTCCTTTTCCCATAATCTGCCCATCCATCGTCCTTCCTTGGTATCATAAAAAATGATAGGCCTTCCTTATGGCTTCTGATCATGTTTTATAGTTTAATAGGAAGTAATATCCTTCTTCTAACACAACCTGTTATAGCAGGCTTGTTCAAAAATACCAACTCCAGAAATGTTCTACAGAAATTATTATAAAAATTCTGTGGCTTCTTCAATTAGTTTTTAAAGAAAACCTGAAGTTCCGGTGCAGTGGGCACTTCCAGAGAATTTTGGAAAAAAAATTAAAATCATGATCTTGCAACTGAAAGTCAAAATGCTCACAGATATTCACAGAAGCCTCAGTTCTGCTTCCACAAATGGTGTGATTTCTCTGAACTTGGGTGGAAGCAGGCATGATAGCATAGTCCTTATAGCAGGGTTGGGCTGGGAACTATATAATTTAGGAAATTTAGTTAATTAACTTATGTTTTTGTAGAAACTGGTTCTGATCATGTTGACATTATTTTTAAATCCCATTCAAACGCATTAGAAAATACTGACTTCCCTGCAGATTGACCGCTTGTCCACTACCCGGACAACGTGAGTAAATTAAAACCTACTTTCCCATCAACCTAGATTACTTCTTTCTCGTCCATGCTGCATGCACCAATTTTCAAAACAAAGTGAATAAACTAGCATAAGCATTTAAGTGTGTTTCCACTGATTCCCATACTCAAATTAAACATGCAAATGAAAACATTAAAAGGAATGACTTATTCATGTTCTTAGGCAAAGCGTACATATTAAATTAACGTACGTGTATCAAAGAAGGCACTAAGTGCTGACTCGGAAAGCCTTGTGTAGGAAACTGTACTACAAACTGTTCATTTAATATTTTTTATTGCTTAATATGAAACTTCAGAAGACTGACTGTATTGATTCTATCTTAAATATTTGACAATATATACTCATTTAGAGCAACCTCCTCATTTCCAAATATATATTTAATGAAGCACATGCCATTTTAGGTAGACATTTAAAGTATAAGTTTCATCTCTTTAACATTTTAAAAGTATATGTCACATTAACAACCATACAGGGGAACAACTTCTTTGATGTAGCATGTCAGATGGGAAGTTATCAGTAACACAAAGCAGCTACAGAGGATTGCATATGCAAAGCTTCAGAAATACAGAAAAAAAAAAAATTAAGAATGACAGAGATTGGTTTTAATTTGTACCTTTTCTTTGAATGTTGTTTTTATTTGTTTGCTGCTCTGGTAGGAATAATATGTACGTGCATTTTTAGATCTCTTTATGCTACAAGAGGAGACTGGGGGAAAACAATCAGCCAGTGATGTTTTTTGTGAAGTGACTTCTTCTGTCTGCTAAAGAGGTGAAGGCTTAAGTGATCTGCAGTTCAAGCCTCAAAGTTCCTAGCAAGAAAAGGCGAAAGCATGTCAAGCTAACAAAACCAACAAATAGCTCAAGGACAGAGCTAGGAAGTATGGTTTCAGCACATTCAATTACTGGAAAGCTTTCACAGGAGGAAAATTGTCTTCAGTGGCTGGACTGCATTTGTATACGGAGTATCAAAGTGCTGGGGTTAAGGCTGGAACAGACCCAAGTTATGTCACCCTAGGTTAATACGTAGGAAACGCAAAATGGAATAAGTGAGGAAAAAGGTGAAAACCAGCATAGCCGAGATAGGAATCTGCAAAGCAAGGAGAAAACACAAAGTTATATTCACGAGATGGGTGGCCAGGTAAGCAAAAGGCAGTGGAACAACTTCGCTTGCTAGGGAATTGAGAGAGGTCGGGGCACAAGAGCTGACTGCTTGGACACTGTGTAATGAGCCCGTGCAGTGAGATGTAGGAGCAAAATCTTCTGGTGTAGGACCTACAACCAGGCATTTACAAGGCTGACAGAAACGTGGTGGGATGTCCCTTCTGACTGGAGTACAGGCATTGAGAGGAAGGCAGTATTCAGGACAGACGGACATAGAGGTAGGGGTGACAGAGAAGCACTGTACACTACTGATGTGGTAGCGTGTAAAGAAGCAGAAGCATGATACAATAAAATTAATCAAGGTCCATTGCCTTCTTGAAAAGCATTGTAAAACTACATGCTATTACAGCAGTAGCATAGATCCACTAAAGATCCTCTAGATAAAATCTGACTGTGGCTATGGAACAGTAGAATAGTATTAGAGAGTCAACAGGACCTGTGGGAGACCTCCTGTTCCTAGAGATAGATCAGAGCAGAATGATATCAATAATAAAACTGAGGCTATGGGTGATGACAGAGCTCAAATGTTCCTGAATCTGGACTGCTGACAGACCTTTTTTTCAACAAGATATTTGTTGATCCTGCAGGAGGTAGTGCTAATTTAGACATAGTGAGGATGTTACAGAAGAGGTGGCTATAGAAAATAGCCCCGATCAAGCAGATCATAGAGGATTTTGATTAAACTGAATGGAAAGATAAACAAATCTGCATTTTTCTGGGTTCTCATGTTTGGCTTTTTTTAATCTCAAAACAGTGAAGTCAACTGAACTGAGGAACTTGGGGACTTGACTGCAAAGGAGATTCCTGAAGTCAAAGATATATAATTGAGTCTGCATTTCGGGAAGGAGAAAAAACTCATGGAGAAGAACTCCAGACCCAACTGATGACAACACACCTTGAAAAGGATACGAGTAGTAGGCAAAGGCCCCGCAAGAAACCGAAAAAAGGGGCTGACTAGCATGGAAAATTGCATCTTGCAGGTCAGAATGTGTGGGGAGAAAGTGAGATCTGCCAAAAGCTGGGCTGTGTTAGACGTTGCAAAGGAAATTAAAAACACTTTGTAAAATGTTCTTTAACCATATAAACAAATAGAGTGCAAAAAAGAGGAATTTGAGGCTGCTATGCAGTAAAGATTGGGGGTGGGGGTTAAAGATAACCTAAGCATGGGCCAAAAACTAAATTAAAACTTTGCTTCAGTTTTTAGTAAGCATGGTGACATGTGTGGCAAAGACAGCATGACTCATGGGAATGAGAGAGCATCTGGAGCAGAAACAAAAATCTAAGGGCTTAATATTTTCAGACAAAGGCGGCAGTCACATCTTTACCTAAACCCCTGAAAATACCAAGACAGGAACCCACCAAAACATAAATTGCTATGTTAACTCAGGAATGGATGCTGGGAGAAGAAAAAGAGAAGCTTCTATATTCTAGGAAGCATGAAAATTTTGATCTAGCTAAATACCAACTGTTAGTTTGATTTCAACAGTCAGCAGAGGTAGACAAAAGAGAGTATAGTTTAGCACAGCTTAATCCAAGGTAGGTCACACAATACTACCCTGCTATGTTTCTCTGATAAGCTTAACTGATGCTTAGCAGGGAAAATGTCCAATTTTTTTCTCATTTTCAGCAAAGTATTTCATATGATGTTACTTTAGAAACAACTACATGAGGAACATATCCAAGGCAGGTGAAGAATTGGCTAAAATGGAAACGGTAGCTAAATAAATTACTGGGGTAGAAGACAACTATCTAGGGAGCTACTAAAAAGCTGATCTTGGAATCAACTTACTATTTTTATTAGTGAGCTTGACATAAGAAGCATGCCAATGCTAATGACATTTGTCACTTACAAAGACAGAATAATGAGAATACAGTTCTGAAAAACCTGAAGGGCTTTGAGAATTAGAAGAATAAGAAAAGGACGGACTTTTAAGGACAGGGTCATGCATTAAGATTTTTTTTTGGTTTTGCTATAAGCTTGGAATTAATCTGTTGACAGGCAAAAGACATGAGAGGATTAGCTGACCACTGGTACCTTTAAGTATGGTGAAGAAAAAGGTAAACTTGGTGTTTGCAACCTTAGGTTTCCTTTATAGTAGTGCAAAGAACTAGAACACTGTGCATGATCTGTGTGTGGGACTTACCTTAAACTTAGACAACAAAGGTTGAATGTCTGAAGTTAGGTTATATGAACCTTCCTGAGAAATATTTTGCATGAAAGCCCTTCTTTAAGCTGTATTTCGTCCTGTGTGGTGCTGCTGACTTTTGCTTGAAGCAGTTCATGGGAGGTAAGCAAGGCTATAGAAGTCAGACACCTAAAGTTTCAATTATTTTTGAAAGGACCGTGTCTCAACCCTGTCTTTGAAACGCTTTTGCAGTCTGCCTTTTGAAACTGGTGGTGGTGGTGACCTCAGCCCCAGCAAAGTGTTGCTGTGGGTGGAGGCCTTCCTACAATAATGCTTACTAGGTAAGTATGATTGCACTGATTCATGCCATGAATAGCTGCCGAATATTCTGCAAACACTTAGAGTTACATCACAAGAAGTCCCAAGGTTTGGGGTCATATTTTTATGCAGTCAGTGACCCCTACTGATCGCTGGATTGCAAAGATGAAAGTGCTGGACTCAGCTGGAAGTCCAAGGAGGTGCATTGGACACACAGCACAGAGGCTCTCAGATACATCCCAGGCAGTTGTCTCCGGAGGGATCAGTCCTGCCTCCAAGCTGACATGCAGAAACGCAATACAAGACTGTGACTTATCAATAACTGCTGGGCATTATTGATGGCTGAAGTTAAGCCTAAATTTGCTATTTGCTATTTTGTTGACTTTTTAATTTTCCGCTCAGACGTGTGTATAACACTGACGCAAAATTCCAGCAAAACTGTCTTTCTGCTCTCAGTTTTGTTTTATTTTTCTACTTTGTGCATTTGTCACCCAAGCCCAAGCTGTTGCTAGGAGACAAAATGTGTTTCAGTAGCATAACCCAATTACCCATGGCTGTAGTTCCCATATTCATTTAGAAAGCTGAAGTGAAATATTATTTTCCTGTTCCTGCCATGATTAGCAGGAGTTATCCATCTGCCTGTTAGAAGTGAGTATAAACACACACACTTACGCATGCTGTACAGACCTTTGTGCTGTACAGGTCTTCACGGTTCATGCTCAGGTATGGAAACAGTGACTTCCCTTGCCATTAGGGTCATTTCTGTTGATAGAAGAGGGTGAAAATAACTCCAGAGCATGAAAAAAGAGGTTCTTTATTTTGCATCCTCTTTCCCTTGGTTTATTGCTTTTTCCTAAGAAAACCAAGGTAAAGAGGATGCAAAATGGGGGTGCCACCAGCCTTCCTCATCCCATGCAATAGGGCCCACTGGGTGCTGGGAGGTCAGTTCGGGTTGCAGGAAAAAGTGGGGTGCATCACCCTCCTCTGCCATCAGCAAAGATTTGGGAGCTACCTAGAGGAAAAGTCTGGGCACTATTGCACAAAAAATTTAGTTTCCAGGAGTAGGTTTATGCATGAGGAGCAAATCCCCAGGACCCTCCAATGGAAAGCAATAAGTTGCTGACTGCAAGTCAGCCACAGCTACTAGACTGCAAAGATGGAAAAACTGTTCAGCATATACCACAGAGTCTTGGGAAATAAAGTCATCCTGGACCAAATCCCCGGGCACAGTGAAAATCCCTTGTAAAGACAGCTTTGAGAAGAGTTTGGATTTCCATTGCGGTGATATGGTTTTCTCTCCGAGCACCTGCCTACGTGATTAGGTGATAAATTCTGCCTTACGATCACTCATCAGGCCAAGTAAGACCAACAGGGGCAATTAAATGCTGGAGGAAAAGACAAGGATCACTAATCAACTTGCAAATCATCTAATCAAACTGTGCTGTTCACATCCCACTGTTCCAGTGGATTTATAACTATAATTATCCTATTTTAATTTTTTTCCCAATCAATTTTACATGAGTATTTATTTTTGTGCACTAAACATATTGTTCTCCATAGACTCGAGGAGTTTTTTATAGTCATGCTTCTTAAACAGCCACCTTGCATGGCAACTCTTAACCTTGACACATATACAGAGACAAAAAACATTTCTAGGGTATTGCTTTTGGCTAAAGTGCAGCATTTTATGGTGTATATATATGTTTTGCTTATATGTATTTTACTTTTCATTAGGGATTTTGTAAAAAATCTGAATATTAGTAGATGATTTAGCTGTACTATAAAAGATTGCAGGTTAAAAGATACACTGTAAAAGATTGCATACATTTTTTAGAATGCTTTGATTCTCAGAACAACTAAAATCCTCACATATTCAGTGGTTTAGTTAGACCCTGTTGTGAGCCTTGCCTTTTCACATCAGCTAGACCTAATATATTACATACTGCAAGAAGAGTGTTAATGAGAAGGAGACCATTAGCATATACTTAGGTTACCTAATATTTTACATTTTAAAGGTTTTTAAAGGAACTTTTGGAAGAGCTCTTTCTTTTCCATATGGGACACCTCCAACAGCAGTCCAGCAGTTAATATGAGGCCTCTCTAAGACTTCTGAAAAATCTCTTTTGACCTGGCGATGTTGAAAAAAGCCAAGGATTCTTTCCTTTTTTGTGTTCCCCAGGTCAGAGCCCCTCTATGTCTCAGGAGATGTGGTTTCAGGTGGATCCTGCCAGGTGGAACAGAAAAAGTGGAGCCCCTTCCTTGTCACTTCCACTCCCCAAATGTAGAGAGCATATTGGAAAGGCACTGCAGCAAAAGCCAGGCAGCTATAGGTTCAGGCATATACATCTGCTAACTGGCTTTAATAGCATCATGCCTTAATGACTTTCGATAGGATCTTGCAGATTACATGAGCTGTTGAATCCTGGCATGAGTTTTGTTAGGTAAGCACTGAAATTCTTGGCAAGAAATTCAGAAGCTTCACAGTCAAAAAAGGGGACAGAAGCCACTGAGTTAATGAATTATCCACGTAGGAAAACGTAGTCCTATTCATTGAACTGAGCCAATGTGCTACAGACAAAAATAAAATGAAACAATTATTTCTATATGTAAAACTCATCCAAAACAATATTAATGACAGAACGGTTATCAGGATTGCATGGTGTGTAAAGCCAGGGAAAATTTTAGTCGTTCTAATCACAAAGCTTTGGAGCAAAGAAAGGGATCTATTTTCCACAGCTATAAATGAATCTTTACCTTTATGCTGTACTGTTCAACCTGCTATGACAAATCCCACCATGAAAACCCTTTTATTGACCTAAGAATTTCAGTCCCCAGCCATAGCTTTCTCCATTGCAATAAGAAGCAAAGCAGGGCTCATCACAGCAAATATATGACACTCAGGAAATTAGAGAGCTTTAGTAAAAAGAAAATAAATCCCACCTTTTAAATCAAGAAGCTTTTGTGACCATTTATGTTTTCCATATGTGGTGATACTGTATGCTGAGCCAAGAACATCCTTACATCCGCAGTCTTAAAGCTTAGAGGTAGCTGTAACATATCAAGCACAGCTCCATGTTGCTACTGGAATAAAAGACTTCACCAAGCTGCCAAGAATAAAAATAAAACAAGCCCCCTCTCTAAAATGTATTCCTATATTTCAAATGGTAGCAAAAGATGACAAATAGCTGGCAAAAGCAGCAATTCATTGGATCAATAGATAAACTACCCAAATTCCAGAAGAAGCCTTGAGAATGGCATTATTGAAAAATAAAGCACAGCCACTGAGGCAGCTCCTGCAGTCAATCATACCACACATTTAAGGCAATTCTGCTCCTGCTGGGTTCAGGGAAAGTTGACCAGAAAGAAAAAAATCCCTGCAAGACGTACAAAAGAGCAGCCTCTGCAAGCCTGGCTTCAGGGCTTGACTGGGGGTTAATCCAGATCAGTGCTAGTGGACCAGAACTTTCTGGCTGGGCTCCTCTGTTGCAGTTTTACAAGCAGTAAATTCAGAAATATTAAATAAATGTGGAGGCTGCGTAGCCCATAGCTTCCTACCTGACTCACGGCCAGTGCAGTTCCCTGCTCCGTGGGATTTATCGTGTCTGGACCCAGCCGTCAGCAGAGGCTGAATATATATGGGAGACAGGCACAGGCCTGGAGGAGAGCAGTGTTCAGGACTGTGCCAGGCAAACCTCCCCCCGGGACCCCCCAGGGCTGGCTGTTGGGGTGCTGGGCACGCTTGTCCCGGTGCTTACTGGCAGCTAAATCACACTGAGCTCCCAGATTTATAACAGGATTATTAAATCTGCTCAAACAGTAACAGTTGATAATTCTGGCCAGATGTGAGAGTAATACCCTTTGTTTCTCTCTCTGAGTCCTGCTTGGAAAGAAGTCCTCCAAATCTACTTAGTTTGGCAAAGGTTTTTTCCCTGCAAGAATGACCGTGGCCCCTCCTTGATGATTGCCTCAAGAAAACTATGTGTAAACTGGAAACCGTCAAAAATCCTAAAGCTTCCAAACTTGTAAAGCAAATCAGTAAAATCAGAAGAAGTGGAAATCCCAGACTGATAAAAAGTCTGAGAAGTCAAATACATTAAAGAAGTGGCTGCTTATAGCTCAGCGTTGAAGCAGCAGATACAATCTCACAGTATTTAAAATGTGTGATGAATTATCTACTGTCAGTCTCTGTAGTACAATCCAGATAAATCAATGATATGTTTAATGGGAGACTGGTGTGAAAGCAATATTGGGATTCAAATAACGAAAAAAAATCAAGATGACAGTAGAGGATTACATTTCCATTCATACTTCATCCATCAAGGACTGGGATAGCTATCTGCACTCCAGTAGGCCCCTGAGCTATTTATATACTAGGAAGTTGAAATAAGTGAACCCTTAGAAACGCAACATTTGAAACCCCTATTCCTACAGAAAGGTCTTTGTTAAGGAAAAGCCATAAGATTTTCCAGAACTGGCATGTAAAGCTGTACATACACCTCAAAAGAATTTTAAAACATTTTGTCAAATGCAGGTAACACATTATCTAAGGACAACGAGCTAAACAGTGTGTTTTGAAGACGGTGGCATTGCATCAGTTAAGAATTCAGCCCAATTTTATTATCTGGACACATGACAAATGATTTATTACTGTAGCCATTAGCTTAGGGGCTCAATTAATAAATATTTATGCAGCTGTTTCTGCTATATATGGTTTATCAGCAGAACTTCAGTGGGTATGAATGATATCATTTAAAATCAATACATATTTAATGGTCTATTCAAGGATAAATTAACTCGTATAATGCAATGTATGATATTAATGTGATTCCATGATTTTTTACTGGGAGGCATCCAGATACATACATTTATTGGAAGTACAAGACTTTAGTTGTTAGATGGTTTAACTGCCACAGATTAAAAAGCAGAATTATTACGCAAAGCTTTGAAGAATGCATTAGTACTTTGTGATCTCTTAGGTGTACAATTTGAGATGGAAGAAGTTTATTTCTAAAAACAATATGCCATAAGCATCTTTATTTGTATTGCTTGGAAGTAACACGGTGTCATTTTATACTGAGGAGTGTGTTAGAAGACCTCAACCTGCATCTCTTGCAGGTGCAGCTCCCATCTCCAGGAGAGGTTCTCTTTTGAGAATAACCCCCAAAAGGTAGTGTCCTGGGCTCTCTCTGAGGAGGTGACTCTCAGAAAGAAGGACATGGCCTTTTCCATTCCAGTCAGCTAAGATGCTGGGAAAGACTTTAGCAAGAGCTGGAAAGGAACTGTACCCTGTTCCAAGCCATCTGGTTTGTTTGCCATCCTTACCACCTGAATCAACCAAAAAGGAAGCTGTGAAGAGAAGAACTGAAGCTCTCCTCCTGATGCAAATCTTACGCATCTTCTCCAAACACTACTTCTGCCCACCATTCGATATTCCCCAGCTGAGATGCTGGAATCTTGCCTTAATGAGGCAGCACAATTTTCTACCTAATTCACTATCTCACCATAATACAAAGGTGACTGTCTACAAACTGGATCCATGTGAGATGACGCAGCTCCATGAGCAGTAACTGTAGGAACTATTGTGTGCACACGGCTTCGTCACTCCCATCAATATTTTAGCAGGATACGTGTTTCTACATAGTGCTAAAATACTGATGTCATAGGTTCCACCACTGCTATTAGTCCTGGGGCTACACCTTTTTTCCAGCATGAGGAGAATGATTTATGCATCTTATTTTGCTTGTAGGAGCGAAACTATATAGACACTTCTTTACTGCTTCCCATTCTCTGAATTAGTTTTTTTTTCTTTTTTCTATTTTTTTTTTTTCTTAAGGCAAGCCCTCTGATCTCTATTAAGCTTTTGCTTCAAGAATGTCATCACCAGACTTCCCATAGCTGTTATTTATAAAGGACCAGAAAACACCGGTTGTATTGACGGCTCTGCAGCAGCTGATGGCCAACAGCCAGCCTTGCAGCTCCGCTCCAGGGCTGGGCACAGCTGCACGACTTGTGCAAACCAGGGCTACAATTGAAAGCCTGAAAACTCCTTTGCACTGTTTGTATTTGTTTCACCATATTTACTTGTTTCTAATTTGGCAATCAAGCATATAAATGTGTAGAAGTATAAACTGTACTGGAAGGCAATCTGTGTTAAACAAGGCAACATAATGATACCAGCCTCGGTGCAATACAACAGCCAAACCAAACTTCTGTCACAGCATAGAAAGCTTCCTAGTTGTTTTTTCTTGAGAGGCATTGAAAAGTGGTTTAAAAGTGTACACTGGGTATCCATACCGATGCTTTAGAAACTGTAATATGCAAAGAAAAACTACCAGTGTAGGGGATGGGAAGGGACAGGTTTAACAGCAGTCACTGCAGCAAGGCAGATGTAGAGATACAGCAGCAATACCTGTGCTGTAGCAAACCTCCACAAAACCCCGGTCTCCTCTAGCCAGCATTAAGGGTGCTTAGAAAAGGAAATGGGAACAGATATGAAAATCTTTTCCACTTTCTTAGACAGGGAACTGAGAAATATATTATTTTTTAAACTATCAGATGCCCTTCAGTATAAGCATGAAGGCATGCAATTATGGAAATATGGATAAATTGTTTCAGCAGCTCCTGTCACTTTGGGAGCAAGGCATGTTTATCACACTGCCTACTTTAGGCATCTAACCCAAATATGATCCAAATGATTGAAATTAGGAGCTTGACTTTATTATCAATGTTCCTGATAAGCTGAAATGAGAGGACTGGGGTGCACTTTCTGAATGAGGGTGCTATTGGCAACACCAAGAGCCTACACCCCAGAAATGCAAGTACAAGTGAATTTGGATGCAGCCATATCAGTGAGATCGTAAATACACCCGACACCTGAATGCAGCTGGCCAGATGGTTTCCTGCCTCAGCAGCCTCCTGCCATCCATGCCAGAGCGTGCCATCAAGTTCTCCCCAGCACTGGGATGCCGGTGCCTGTCAGCACTGCTTCTTAGCCACGCACGGCTTTTCCATGCAGCAATACCCAGGAAAAGAAGGCGAGAGATAAGAGGAAATAGGAAACTTTGCAAAGGGTTGTCAGCTGTTCCCAAAGGGTCCTATAGTGAAAATCCTGAGAGTTAAGAAATTGTCTCCTTCAGGTGCTTCAATTTGTGTCTTTGGGGTTAAAAGGCTACTGACCAGAGCGACCAGGAGAGAAAAGGAGTGAACACCCTTCTCTGGGGAGGGCAGGGAAAGTGAACGGGAAAAAGGGCCCCGTTTGGCATATGCATGCCACAAACGACCGGTTCCTGCCCTATTGCTGTGTACTGACCACAGCGACTGCACTTCTAACGAACCTCACACTCTCCTGATGGTAAGCATCCCAGACAGAAAGAAAGTGACAGACCCTGGGGTTCAGTGATAATCAATTCATGATTCATGAATAGACAGTTGCAAAAAGAAGTAGTAAACATGCACTTTTCTGTATCTTTCTGCCTCAGACAAAGACTTAGAAGAATGTTCTGTATTTTCTGGTTCTAGTGGGAATGTTCTTCGTGATATTTTTCTGAGCTAGGCATGGAGAATATTTAAGCTGTGTGTTAATCGATCCTCAAGCCCTGCTTCTTAATACAAGACATTCCCAGAAAGTGATGGTTGAGTGGAGAGCTGTGAGAATTGCAGCTACATATTAAATATACATATATATATATATAAATAGTTAAATTTTGCTTCTCCTCAGTCTCCTCACGTATTACTTTAGCTTCCTTAATGATGAAGTCTTTGGAGCAAGGAGTGCATAACAGCATTTGTCTGGAAAGCGCCTGGGAAACCCAGGGAGCAGCAACGTCAGAGCTCTGCCAGTCTGGCACACCCCAGCAGCATCTCCCCAGACACTGGTGTGTGCTCCGCAGCAGCTGATCAGCATCTGCCTGGGACACCCAGTCCGTTGACATCAGGGGAAGCTGTAAAAACCTAGATTATATTTTCCATCTTTTTTTATAGCCAGAACGTGTGTATGTTTTAGCCATTCTTTCTCTCGTTGGTTATACCCTATCCAAAGAGTGATGGAGACACAAGGATGGAGCATTCAGACCTGACTGCAGGTCTCTGATCTGTTTGCCAGGTTGGAAACTCTCTGCTACCCAGCAGAGAGCACTTTTTCCTTCACAAGGATAATTCTGGGCTAGACTGTTTTGTTTCCCTGCGTGCTGCTACAGAGCTACTCAGCCATGTATGTTTTCCTGTGTGGGTGGAGATAATCTCTGTGCCTTTGCCAGCACCTTCTTAACTCTTTTGAAGCTAAGGGTCACATACGAGTACTTTCTGTTGTTGTCAGCCTGTGCTTCAAAGTTATTTCAGACTTGCTTTGTGAATGGATTATTTTAACATACTTTATTGTATAATCTTGTTGAAAGAACCTTCCTGCAAGTTTAGAAATCACAAAGTTAACTAATAAATCATGTGCTGTTTTTTCTCATGGGTTTGTGAATGTATAAGGGTGGAAAATGGACAGATTTTCACTTCAGATGTTAACTGTGCACCAATTTCATGTATTCGCCTTGTATGTGCAGACCTTTTGTTTGCCAGGTGAATGAATGCACTGGGGTACAGTAGAGAGGCAAATATAGACAATTTCTTGCTACCTTGCCAAAGCTTGAGATATCTCAAGGACTGTCACCCCAAAAGGTCACAGCTCATGTGCCAGGCCCTAAGTATCAAGCAATGAGCCCCAATTTCTTTGGAGAAGAAGTTGTGGATTTTGATCTGTCTCTTGATATTTCCAAGACTTTCTTGTCCTTGGGTGTAGATAGGGGAGAACTGTGGTATCCCCCACACTTCTGGAACGTGGTCCCTGATGCAGAAGTTCTCATCCTACATCTGTTTCCCCTCTCCATTCCCAGCCCGTACACCAGCCTTCCTCTGCACACGCATCCGGGCCCAGGTGCGCTCCTCTGCCGACGCAGGGAGTCCATGAAACTTCAGACAGAGGAGAAAATACCGTAGGCTCCTTTATTCCACCTTCCCAGGTCTGGTGTTGCACAGAAAGACAAGAAGGAAGACAAATGAAAGCAACCCAGAACAGATGGGGTCTTCGTACTGAATTCCCGTACCTGAGAGGTTAACCAAGTTACGGCTCAGTAAGGACTGAGAGCAAGCATGGCCTCCGGTATCCAGGCCAGCAGTATCACAAGGATTGTGCCATTGCCTAATACTGTATGTTTTCACAGGAAAGTGGAAAAGATTGAAATGTGTGTGAGCTACAGAAAAACATTTTGACAACTTGAAGTGTATGTAATTTTCAACTTCCTAGCCTAGCAATTATTTCATTGTGGATTTTAAAAAATATTTCACACACAAGTTTTTCTTAAGTTTTTCCTCAACATTTCCATTTTTCAGCATCAGAAAAAGGGGAAAAACACTCCTCTGCCACCATCCCCCAATTTATTTTTCCAAACCTTCACATATCTACTTCTGCCTCATCTCTTCTCTCCCCACTTCCCTGCCTCTTGAGACAGAAATGCTGATCAGATGGTGTTTCCCTTCCAGACTGAGCTTTGTAGGGCTTCTCCCTTTTAGGAGACCAGGTCCAGTCCCAGCAAAATGCTATGAGTTACAGGGAAAAAAACAACCAACCAACAAATGTTGGCAAGACCGCAAAATACAGAGTGTGTCTGTAGGAGGAATATATTGTCAGGCTGGGGAAATACTGAATTTTCACAACATTGAAGCAGATAATCTGGAGGAGGATGGAATTTTTTCCCTAGCACTCCCTAGTACAAATAAACACCGCTGAGAAAACAAACTTGTTTAGGTGAGAGAGGGTTGAATTAAACAGTGGTATCCATTTGTGGTCACCTAAAGCTGCTTCTGTGCAGATCGCTTATCTTTGTTTACTGCTTTAAATTGCCTAAATGGTGTGAGCAATTCTGGGGATGGGTGTATGCTGTTTATGCCTTTGTTTGGGTTTGCTTGCCCTTGTCATATGGACAGGGATAAGATGAAAATAAGATTCCTGGTCTGACTTTCAGATCTCTTTTTTCTTCCTTTCCAATGATTGTGAAGGATACTTAAGAGTACATTAGAATTTTTACATCAGTAAATTATCCCCTCCCTATCTTGGGTATACTCTTGAATTAGCGCATTAAGTGTGTGGCTAAAAAGAAGAAATGGAATAAAGATTGTGAAGGCACCAGTAATTTGGGCACGAGGCCTTTTTACCACACATTATATTCATGTGAGAAAGCAAGCATCTATTTGGCTACTATCGAAAAAAATCCCCAAGTAAAGTCAAGCTCCAAATCCCTACTCCGTGAGGCCACATGATTTCACACGCTACCTTCAGAGTGTGATCAGACTACCAAGTGAAGGTGACTTTATTACACAAGTACGTGCTGGATTTTCCTTGGGGCGAGGGTGGGATTCCCAGAGCGCTCCATGCGTCAGGGATCTGCATCCCACCTTCCCGGTTTCAAAGGCTCTTCTGAGGACAGGTCATTTGAAGAGGTGCTCTAGGTAGGCAGCAGGAATAGGGCAAGAGAATTACTATTTTTTTAAACCTCTATAGCCAACATGAAACATTTTCTGTGTGCAGACTGACCCAAGAAGTGGGGGCTGTAAGAAAATTAATTACTTATAAGTTCTTCATGTGCCAGGAATAGAAAAGAAGGTATAAATAACAAAAACACAGCAGGGAAAGAAATCCCTGATGCAATAGTAAGCTATCACTCAGATTTACAGCAGGATTATGCACTGATCTGACTAAGACAACTCATGGTGTCCAGATCTACAGATCCATCTGCAAGTGGTGACAGCGATACTTCTGTTTCCCAAGGGTGAGCTAAGGCTAAGTATATTCTTCTGTGATAATTGCTACAGTACGCATACATACGCCTAGCCCAAGTCAGTGTCCAAGAGGCCATGATCAAAAATCCACTAAAATGAGTGAAAAATTTTCTACTATTTTTAATGGGCTTTGGATGGGATCTTGAAGCTTATACTTCAATGAACAACCAAATAGCTTTATGTTTAAAACCAGGAAAACAACTAGTGCAGGAACACAATGAATACTTTTAATGGCATTAAAAGGCCACCAGATGGATGATTTTCAATCATAATTAAATCACTGTCCTCAAGTAGAGACTACATTGTTTAAGAAGTCTTAAGATGAAAGATATCAATAAGCTGAAAAAAGCATGACGCATCCCTAGCTTTCCTCTTCTCATCCTCCCTGCACAAAAGCTCTTAAAAATTGGTTTCAGCGTTTTTCTCCTGATTATAATGCTTGATCCCTTTGTCACTGCTAAATGCATCCTCTTAAACCAAAAATTTGCCAGAACTGTACGGATAAAACAGGGCTGCAATTCAATTTGCCATACTCAAACAGGTCCTCAGAGAGTCTCAGGTGCATCTGAGCCCTCGCCAAAGCCCTTCTGCACTTTTGATGTTCCCATTGTATAATTGATACCTGAAATGAAGACAGGTGCAGTCTTCAGCATTGCAGGAGCAAAGCTTTCCTCTGAGACCTTTCTGTGTTATCTACAGAAGTAAGTTCTTTCAAGGATATTATGCAGGGGTGAGACAAAAAGGAACTGTCATGGCTCTGTCCCCTTGTCATTATGGTCTATTTAGTAACACCACCACCACAAATGGCCCAGTGCACAGGTGAGCTCAAAGCAGTACTGAACCTTGCTGAGGCACAATATATTCACGGTGGTGTGAAGCTATGTAGGTCCCATAGCATGCTGTAACCTACAGGCTTAACCAAGCTTTGAATAGGGATGGTGATCTATTCTTTCTTCAGAAAGGACACAAAAATAGATGGTGAGAAAAGGAGGGCAAAAGCCATTGGGGAAATGAGATTGTAGGTCAAAGCAGACCTATACCTCTATTTTACTATATTTTCATTTTTATTATTATAATAGCAATCACAACTACTTTTTCTAGCCCCCCCCCTTTAAAAAATAGTTCATGAACTGCAGGGGATCCTAGAAATTTAATTGCAATTTTTTAAATGTTGTAGTTAGAACAGAAAATAAATGTTTCTATACTTTCCTTTTAAATTCCACAATCCTTCATAAGTATTTACAATAAAAATTATCATAAAAGCTGTGTATTGTGGGTGGGGAATAGAAATTGAGAAAGGGAATTTTTTCTTTATTTTAAGGGTATATTAAATACTGTTTTCAGTTTAATTTTCTTTGCAGAACATTCACTTTGCCAGGTCCATGTCTAGTTTAGAACAGCACTTATCAAACATCTTTTGTAACCTTGAACACGCACGTTGGTTTTGAAGAGTACAGCATCCTGGCTAGGGTGATCCTACTGGTTCTTCTGGATTCTCCTGAATGCTGCTGCATTCTCCTCTTGACAGACACAACTTGGGAAGGGCAGACTTGAGTCCAAAGCTTGGGAACTTTCTGAAAATAGGGGTTTGCATCCTGTTCATTTCTATTGCTTCTAGATTTGGCTCTCCTTCACCTCTATGTATTCTAATATGGAATCATCTATCATGGGTTTTTTGGAACAAACATCGGAAACCTGCTCCCAGTGCTCCATGGATCTATGTACCATGGCCTCTTGGAAGCATGATGGAATGAAGTATGATAGGAAAAGGTGCAAGTATTTTTGAGATTTCCGTATTTTTGAGATTTCCATATTTTTGAAACCAGAATAGAAGTTGTTGGCTCCTTGCCATAGCCTTGTTGTGTCTTTTTATGAATTTTCTCCTACTTCCACATATCATCTTATATGTGGTTACATTTAAATTACTGGGGAAAAAATTAAACGAGTCTGAAGCAACCATTACAGATACCAATAGATATCTCCTGTTTACCAAAACAATGTCTGAACAAAAGGGAAAACTAAACTCTACTAAGCATAAAGGATATGCTAGGCTTGTCTGTTAAGACTTCACCTAAGAAGTATGACTTCTGAGGTTGCTTTCACATGCTACTTGCTTTGTAGCATGCTTTGGGATATTAACGATTGTTTGGCTAACAAGGATTTTGAAAGTGGTATCTTTTTTGAAATTTAATTTACCTTAGATCTCTGCTAGTGTGTAACTAATTAAAAAAGCTTCTGGAGCTGAAACTTAGCTCACTAGAAAATGGGTAAAAAGCATGTAAGACTGCTCAGTGTTCAAGTCCTGCCCTGGACTCAGTTGTGTCATGATTGAATAACCAGACTGATTATCAGCAGATTACCAACCATTTACCTCATCAATGGCTTCTCTAGCACCTGGAGAATGACTCCAGCACCACAGGCCCTTCTTTTTTGTGTGAGTTTCTTTAGATATTTAAGGTCTACCACTTAGAGAGACTTTTTAAAATTTGTGCTTATATAAAACACATTTTTAAGACAACATCTAATGACAGTATGTGCTGAAGATAAAGTTGCTGCTGCATAAAGGTACTGAAAAAAAATCAAACACCTCTTTTTTGGTAAAACCATGTGTCTGGTATCCACCTATTGGTACTGACAAGCAGTTCAGAGTTCATAATGAGAAATGATGGGAGAGAAATGGTAAACGAACCATTGTATAGCCCCTACTGCAACATCAGAACCAAGACTACTCTTTACTTCTATGCAGGAACAAAGACTAGAGAATACTTCCAGTTATGGATTATGTCCATCAGTGATCCCATCTTTGCTATTTCTCTGGTTATGGAGCATGGGCCAGTATTTGGGCTCTGGCAATCCTAATTCTCAATGTTAATGACCGACTGCCAGAGAAAATAAGCCTGTGACAGAAATCTGCACATAATGATTCCAAAACTTATCAGCACTTTTGAGGACTTAATTAATTATATGGTGACAAATGCCCTGTGAACACCACCACCCCCCACCAAGGCTGTTTAGGACATAACGGGTACATTACTTTACTTGGCTTTCCTGATTTTGCTGCTTTCTGCATTTTTCTGACAGTCTTACATTCCTGCCTGCCACTGCCCACAAGTATATTTCTTTGCTGCCCAGTTTTAGTCAGCAGATGAGCTGTGTGATGCACTATGCACTCACTGAATATGCGCAGACATGTGCATGTTTACCAGATTAACAACCTCCAGGATCTTGTTGGATCTGAATTCCTAGCAGTGAGTAGCTGTTCCCAGCAGTATAATTTGGAGCCCCTTCGTGAATCCCAGCTCCACAAGGTGGCTCTCGATTCCTTTAAAAATACCACTGCATTTGTGGATTAAACACATCCGAGAATGATCTTGAGGGTGATCTTCAGGGCTCTATAGATGCACAATGCTATAGTGGAACCCAAGATCCCTTTAGTATGCTGTGTATTTTTCTTCCTGTAAAGCTGGAAACTAGACAAAGTCTGACACTATTAAAGTATTACAATTTGAAGGAATGTTTCATGTTAGCTGCCCAATAAGAGGGATGCAACCTCTGCTAGTATGGACAGAGAGATAGCAGCTTGGTGCTCCTCAGGAAAGAGATCCCTCCTTTGAAGGCCAGGACCCACAATGAGGTCTTTACTTGACTCCAGCCAGGACTTCAGCATCCCCAGGCAGACCTCCCAAATAATTTTGTTGCTGACCACATTAGCATGGCTTCAGATCACATGAGGAGGCTGAACCCAAAGAGTTTTACCTCCTAGAGCAGCTCATCTGAACGTGAGGTCCTCCCCTGTGGTCTGTGTCTCCAAACATCCCTGGTTGGGTGATCATCACAGATGATTACCAGCTCTCTGTGGCATGGAGAGTCACAGGCGAAACTGGAACGAGACTGTGGCACTGCAATGTACCTGTCTGAGACAGGCTGGGCGGCAGCACATGTGCAAAGCAGAAGCTGATGGTGCAAACCCAGAACTTGGTGCATAAGACTGGATAAGTCTGCCCTCCCTCCTGGGTGCAGTATTGCTACTTTTGGTAGTCAAAAATTCAACTTCACGCTGCTCACATCCTAAGAACAGCTTAAGAAAACCTGAGTAAACTTTGGGAAAAAGTTATCTGCTTTCTGCCATTTTGGATGTTTGAGGTCATATTTTCAGGTTTTCCACAGCAGGGCTAGAAATGTATTTAAAAAACAAAATTTGAGCGCTGAAGCTGTATAATAAACACTATCGCAGGGCAATGCTGGGTGTGTCTAAGCTGTAACGTTAAATTCATTCTTCTTGTCGCTTCTTTCAAAGCTCCACAGAGCTCAGCCCCTCCCTGGTTATCCTCCCCTGCCGAGCTTGCTGCAACCCCTACGCTTCACTGCTGTTCCCACCTTTGTCCCTTCTCCTGCTGGCTCCTTGCACAATTGTCTCTCTGCGCCCTTGCCTCCACCGCACTTCTTCTGCCTGGCACAGCTTTCCCCCTTGACCCTTTCTATAGTGTGGTCTCTTCTAAAGATTGGTTGGAGTAAAGCCATGGGCGTCTTGTTTTCCTTATTTCCCTTCTGTTTTTTGTCTGTCTTTAAACACAAGTTCTTCCATGGAGAGATGGTGCAAAAATGAAATTGTGGGTGCTAATAACTATGTATATTTTCTATAAAATTGAATCTGGTAGATCTGCCCTGTGTTCATCTGCGCAATCTTTGGAGCAGTTGAGGTTGCTTTTCTGCTCTAACTCTTTGTAGTAGGTGTCTGACCATGGGTAAAGACTCTGGGGAGAATCTGCTACAGAAGTTCGTATCCTGGAGCCAGCAGAATTTCATGAGCAATATCCCGAAGGATTGGCCAAGGGACACGTCTTTCAGTCCAATATGTAGTTTTTTACATTTTCACATGTAGAAAGTCTGCAGTCAAGAGCCAGAAATGTGATATCAGCAATGGAACTCAGTTCATTAAAAATTCAAATCAATGGAAACAACAGGACGTATTATTTATCTAAGCCTTGAATCAATCTGACTACTATGCATAATGGTCTTAATTAGAAAAGTGAGCCAAAGCAGGAAGACAGTCTGTCTCCCGGCTTTGAAATTATCATACCCCTATCAGTATGCTTGGGTAACTTGTAATTAGGGACAAAGGTTACACATAATTTTATATGCTGAAAAACCGGTTTTATACATGTCATTTCAAAAAATATTTAAGAAAGAGGTATAAGACTTGCTACCCCTATTATGCTTTGATTTTTTGCTACTAGATTACTAGTCTGCACTAATTAGTTGATGGTCTTAAGAAATACTGATAGAAGCTTTGCATTTATATAGAACCCGGATACTAATAAGTAACTAGCTCTATCGGTATTAGTCTTTGTACAACTTCCCTTCCAAAGTTTGGTAGTTTTTCATATCTCTCTTTCACCTGCATGGAAAATGCAGCTCAGAAAAGCAGCGTGGGTTGTCCAAAAGCAGAGAGTAAGTGCTTGCCTGTTCAAAAACTTTATTGGCATGTTACACCAGTATGCCCAGAATTACAGCAATACAGTTCCCCGTGCAGTCACCCACACTTTTCTTCTTGTTGTGCTTATCTTCCTGCCACTGAATATGAAGGGTTCTGGTTTTGACAAATTGGCAGAGTCCTGTGATTACGCTTTCTTTAACAATTTTTTTGACCAGCACTAATTAGAAAACAGAAGTCCTAACTCTGAGGTCCTGCCTCATCAAAGCAGTCACTTCCACACTTAATTTAAACAAGTTCTTAAATTTCATTAAATCCACTGAGCAGGCCCACTGCCACAGTGTCGAGTCACACATGAGCACCGCTCTCAGTAGGAGCAATGCCTCATCTTCTGAACTGGAACACAGCTCTTCGTGTTTTGTCACAGATACAGCTACCCAAGGTTGCTACTTCAAGGTTGTATTTCATCTTAGAAATTCCTTAGAAAAAGATCAAACTCTTTCTGTCACACGAAATGGCCTTGCTTTCCCAGAACAGTATTTCCACAAACAAAAAATATGGAAATTAAAATCACAAGTAGGATCCGTTCCATCAAAGTATTAGCTACATTTCTGTGAGGTTGACAATCACCTTTTTAACATGTCAGGAATTATATGCGTAATTCTCTTTAATGGGTGTTACAAATGTTCATCCCACACTGAAAAAAGATCACAGTTGGTATGAGTAATAACTTTTTTCTTGAACATAAACAGTTCCCCTCTAGCTCTGTACATATCCTCCAACATCAATGTAACCACAGCTGTCAAGGCAGCCTCACCTCTTTCTATGTATATTTTAGCTTTAATTTTTTCCCATGCTTTCACTTAGTGGACTTTTTTTTTTTTTTTTAAGGGGCCTAAACCTGTTCTCCTATTTTGTGGGCAAATTCATTGCAATAACAGATCTCAGTGTTTAGACATCTTTAAATATTATTATTAGCGTGCAAGAAATTAGAGACCTACATCAAGATCTGGAGGTTTGGGTTTTTTTTTTTAATTGAAAGCGAATTTCAAATCATGGTTTCCCTCATTCAAGGATCTCCAAGCACTTTACACAGTTAAATGAGTTCTTGTGGCCTCCTTTTGTACAAGCAGCAGCAGTCCCCCTTCCCACAGCTTCTGCACAGCCTCAGCAGTCACCCGCCATGTGTAGCCAGCCAGGGCGATGCGAGGGCCAGGACGCAGGAGCTCAGCGCAGAGGCATAGCGGTGGGCTGGGGCTGGAGGGGCATGTGTCCCCTCCGGTCCCGGGGATGCTGCAGTGGGCAAGAGCCCCATGTCCCCTCTGAGGTGAAGCACCCATGCCCCTTCAGCGAAACACCCAACGTCCCCTCTGAGGGGAAGCACCCATGTCCCCTCAGTGAAACACCTAACGTCCCATCAGAGGTGAAGCACCCATGCCCCTTCAGTGAAACACCCAACGTCCCCTCTGAGGGGAAGCACCCATGTCCCCTCAGCGAAACACCCAACGTCCCCTCTGAGGGGAAGCACCCATGTCCCCTGGGTGCCCTGCTCTCCCCCCGGGGCCCGTGCAGGCCCCTCGGCCACTGCGATGGGCCTAGCGCCGAGCTCGCAGCACCCCCCCCCCCGCCCCCGGCGCCACCTCAAGCAGCGCCAGGGCGCAGAGGCCCCTCAGCGCCTTCCAGGCGCCCCGCCGAGAGCTCCCCGGTGAGGGGAGGGGAGACGAGACGGGACGGGACGGGGCGGGAGCCCGGGGAGCCCGCAGCGGGCGGGAGATGGCGGTCCCCCCGCCGGCGACAGGCTTGATGAACCGAGAGGCCGCCCGAGGCAGCCAGGCCGGAGGTGCCCGGCCCCGCGGCGGGCGCGGAACGCAAGTGCCGGGGCTGCCGTTTCCAGGCCGGCCCGCAGTTCCGGCGCTCGGCGCGGTTGCCATGGTGTGGGCCCCGGGGCGGCTGCCGGCATGGACGAGGAGGCCACGGTGGGGCCCGGGCGGCTCCGCGGCGCGGGGAACGGTGGGGGCGGCTGGTTTCGCTGGGCCGGAGGGAGCTGGCGGAGCGCGGCGGCCGCGGCCGCGTGGGAGGCGCTTCCCCGCCGGGCGTTCGGCGGCTGTGGGCTGGGGAGCGGAGCAGAGCGGGGCGGGGGGGGGGGGGTCCGGCGGCGCTCGGCGGCTCCGGCGGGAGAGCGGAGACACTGCCTGCCCCGGCCCGGCCCGGCCCGGCCCCGCCCCGCCCGCCGGGCACGACCGGGGCCCGGGGGCGGCGGGCGAGGCGCTGACCCGCAGCCCTCGGCGTGGCGGCCGCGGGGTCGGTGCTTGGCCGCCGGCGGTAGCGGGTGCGTTGTCCCCGGCGGGAGCCGGTGAGGGGCCGCGGGTGTGCCGCCGGGCGGCTGGCCGTCCCCCCCGGGCCCGAAGGGAGCTGCCCGGCCCCAGCACGCTCGCGTGGGGTGCTTCTGAGAAACGCTTCATTTTAATCTGTTGCTTTCTCTCTTCTCTCCTTCCTCCTCCGGCTTCTCCGGGAAGTCTCCCTTTCTCCCGGCACGTCTCTCCACCGCCTTGTGCAGGCTTTCTTCCACTGCATGTGTCTCTCCGCAGTTCTGGAAATGTATTTTTCTTTTCATCTCCCGCTCTCTACTTTTTGTCTCTGCTTCCGTTTCTGATGGGTGTTTTTTTTCAAGCCATGTCATGTGTGCGCTAGGTGTGGATTATTATTCCCCTTGTTCTAATGTTCACATACACAAGAGCTGATGCTTGCCAGCTAAAATTTTTGTTCACAGTTATCTACAACTGATAGCAAATGCTACGATTACTTGTTATCACCCAGAGCTCACATAAAGGGCATAAATATTCTCCTCTGTGAATAATCTCAAAAGCTCTGCAGTAGCCTAGTAGTAGTGCCATTTGTTTTACCTGAACACATGTGAAACTCTGTTGTTTTGTGGTGTTGGTTTTTTTTTTTCCTTTTAGAGAGATTTTAATGAACGCTGTGCCCAGTGTTCAGAAGTGAACTGGGGTCTCACTGATGGAGGCAGATTTTATTGCAGATCTTGCCACAACGTTACTGAGGTAAAAAGCTGAGCTACAGGCCTTGGAAAAGGTTTCTTTTGATTGCTGCTTGTATTTTTAGTAAGAAAATGTTAGATTTTTCTCCTTGGCATTAGGAGTTGAAGGCAGTATTGTGATTCTTCCTTTTTCATGCTTTACTTGACACCGTTTAAAACTCATGTTCCTCGAAATCACAAAATTTAAAATGAACCATCTTAAGATGCTGTGTTGCTGTAGCTGTCTAGATGCCTTAGAAGTATTACCTGGGCATTGCTGCACTTTAGTACAGTACCAGTGTAGGCAAACCCTGATGCATGTGACCTGTATGTCCAGGATAGTAATTCTCTATTTTTGCAATTTCAGAATGAAAAGTTCAGAATGTTCTGTCTCTCTTTAGTTTAGGAAATTTGAACAAGTTCCTCCATTATGTCTTATGATGGGGCAATCTGTGCAAGTTAGGCCTGGCTTTTTTTCTTGCTGAGATATATTCCTGTTTTGCAGAGAACTAGAGAAGTTGTAAACACTGATTTTATTTCTAATACAAGAGTCCAGACAATCTCCAAAGTTTTAAGAAAGCAGGAGAAAACTGGTATGTATGAGTTTCTCTCTGTATTTTGCATAAGAGTGGCTGTTCAGTCAGGGTTCACCTAGCCCATTATGTCTTTGATGGTGACCAAAAGCAGATAGCTAGGAAAGACTGTAAGAATGGGAACAAAATACAGCCCCCAGATGCTGTCACAACCTTCAGCGGTCACCTTCGGTGACTCCTGAGCCACAGGTGACCTCTGTGAGCCTGGTGGTGGGTTTTGGGGGATTGAACAGAGCTATATGTAACTTATTGCCATGTTGATTTGTGGAAGCCAATACTGACTGAAGATACCGGTGGCATGTATTCAGATGTGGTGATCCCTTTGTTCCTTCCTTGCGATGGCTATCACAAAACCAGAAAAGTTGTCTGTCTTCTTAAGTGAGATGTGACGGTGGTCCAGCTCTTAGAATGTCAGTCTGGCTTGCATTACAGGTACTTGGCCATGTAACCTACACACAAACCTGCATGGAAGAGATTTCACGCAGTTACAATAGCTAAACCAATATTGCATCTTTCATCCAGAGTCACTTCTATACTTTCAATTTCGTGATTCAGAAGAATAGTAGTCATTATGTATGATGATATATGCCATAAGGATATTATGGTAAGGCTGCTGCCGGAGCTGTGTATGCATACTGTGATGGCTGGATAGATGTTATACTGTTGTGGCCACTTCCAAAAAGCAAAAATGCATTACAATGCTAAATGAAGCATGGGGTTATTTTTGTCTCTGATATGCTGACCTATCTTTGCTCTACTGCGGTGGGATTAGTACATTTCTTTGAAAAGAACAATTGTGTGGAAGTGAAGGGAGGAGTGAAAAGGGGAACAACCTTACCACCTCCACTTGTCTTTATCCTGTATTGTTCCTAAAGTCTGAGCTGTGTACCACTTCATGCTTTCTATTTCTCCTGTTAGGAGGGTCATTAGCCAACCCCCAGGCTTCTTAAGAAATTCTTAGCTTCACCCAGTCCCTCCCGTGAGTGCAGTTACATTATACTATGGCAGCTTATTTTCGTGCATTTATAGGAGTAAGCTGTATCTGTGGTTAACAGTTAAAGCCAAGATCATTAACACAGGGCAGAAGCTTTGGGCAGATAACTTTTAAGATGGTGAGATGCAAGGTGTGAATGTAACAAAAAATAATGAACAAGAGGTGTGGAGGGAATGAAAAGGAAGTTGAGAAATGCAGAGAAAATTTCTAAAACCAGAAGCCTGTAGAAAAGGAGTTGTAAATATAGAGAGGTAAGGGTGAAAATTAAATGTAATCCAGTCTGAGGGAATAGTGAATAGATCAGAGCAGGCCCCCTCCTTATGAAATTCATGTTGTGCTGAGATTTGCTAGAAGCTTGAAGTAACTGAGAAAGTTTCTTTCATTTGAATGTGTATGATTCTGTGGGAGACAATGGTGAAGACTGTGGTGATATTGGTTGGTTTTTGCCTGACTCACCACCATAATGTGTTCCAGTTTTCTGTGCTGGGAATGGGAAAGAAATGATCGTATTTCTTTTTTTAATGACAGGTTCTCAGTTATTTTAAAACTGGTCACTTAACTCTCCACTTGATTACAAATGCTGCACTAGAAGTTATAGTGAAATATATTATTATTGGGAAATGTGTGGAGAACAGTGCTTGCTCAGTAGCTTTTCTTCTTGATTGAGACTGTGAACAAATGGAGTATTCTGTGTACCTGGTCTATGCTCTAGGATCTGAAATTATTGAATAGAGAGACATGTCTCTATCCTGATACCAAGAGAACAGAATATTAAGTGGAAATAAGTGTGCATAAGGTTAAAAAAAACCCCAAACAGTACAAACAAAAAACCATGCTTTTTTTTTCCCACTTAGATGGAGGCTGTGAATGGTATGTTTGTGAAGGCTTTCAGCTTGTACTCAAGAAACAAGCTGAAGCTTTAGAAGCATTAGGAGTATGTCGACAAATGAAGGTACGTAGATATCAGTGTGAGTTCTACACGCACTGTGTGTATTACAAGAGATGTTATTTTAAAAGATCGTGATTTTTACAGTGAATTGAACAATGCCCTCTTTAAAAACGTTGAGAATATGAAAACAAACTTAGCTTCTCTGGTAAGTTTAAAATGTAGTTTATAAATCACAGTTAATAAAATTAGAGCTGGAACATTATTCGGATTCCTGAGGTAGAAATTGCGCTCTGTTCTCTCAGCAATTAATGACCTTGTAAACTTTGTACTAATCACTATCCATTTGTATTTATCAGGATGAAATTCTGTGCAATTTTTGGAGGTGTTACCTTCAGAAGAGCAAACAGGCATATTGCAACAGACCAGCTGGGGAAACTGTCAAAGCATTATCAGTAAGTGAAAAGCTCAAATCCCATGAGATGTTGGGTATCTTTTTAAAAAGCAACAACAGAAACCACCTTTGTTCAAGCTACATACCTAGCTTGTATTAATGTCACTTCAGTATGAAGGATGCCTTCTAAACAGGGCTCCACGTGTCCATTTTGTTGTACGGTTTTTTTTTTCCTATTTTGGGAGACAAATACTTCTCTGAATACGGAAAACTGCTTTTTTAAAAATATTGCTTTGTCTTGGCATAGATAGTCAGTAGATAGACCAGAAATTATAATACAAAATGCATCATCAGTTACCATTCTTTCCTGCCGGCTCTCTTGAAGTTACTTATTTCATCAAGCTTTGATTCTATGTATTGCCAACTTTCTGGTCATTGTAGCAGATTGAAATGTAATGTCATCACTAGAAGTCTTTTTATCTTGAGAAATCCTTTAAAAATACTTTTTTTGCAGGGTTTCTTTACGTACTGGTGATTCATAGAGAAAGTAAAAATGTGAACAGTTTGGGTTTAAACTTCATTTACTGTTGATCTTGCATCTCTCATGCTGTATTTGGTTTCTTCGGATTGAAACAATAGATAATAACAGTAGATAATACAATGACTTATTTACAAAAAACAGGTATGTGATAGCAGTACTGATGCGGACAGTGAACTAGAGAGACCTAGCCTTCTTCACATGTTGTCTGTCTCTGAAAGTGAGGGGGATCTACAGACTGATTGCAGCTTTGCCTCATCAACTAGCAAGGTCTCAGGTAGGAGCAATGAACTGGACTATCTGGAAACCATTTTTGCATAGTTTTTTTAATATAAATAAATATATATAAAGTGTATTCATGTACAATGAGTTGGTGGTACTGGTTGGAAAGTGTAAAGTTTTCAGTCCTGTTTGCCACTAGAGTACTTTATATTCTACCAGAAATAGAAGACTTCCCCCCCACTACCCCAAACCCCACCCAAGGAGGTGAAAGTTGAACAGGACCTGGAAATACAATGGGAAATGCAGGAGGAAGTTCTATTTTATAGCGAGTTTGCTCCATGCCTCCTGTTGGGAGTGGGAAAAAATTGCTATTATATCTGCAAAGCCAGATGTTCACAAACACGGCAGCTTTAAAGAGAATAAGCACTTGTTTAGCTAATAGAGAGCTGTCAGTCATGAATTTGATGTTGAAAAACATGAGTTTGTTTGGGGGGGGAGGGTGTTGGGTTTTTTTCCCTACCCCATAGATATATTTAGCTTTCTAATTCTTTTTCCTTACAGTATTTTTGGTACTTCTGTATCTTTTGTCTCTGCATTCTTTTTACTACTTTCCCTATAACCTCTTCTATGAAAAATCTTCTTTTAGCATTCAATCAGTTTCTCCTTTCAGTTCACAATATCAACTTGAAAATATTTACAGAATGCTAAACATTTTTAAATAAAATGTTATAGAAAATTGGAGTGTTTGGTGCTACTGGGCAAGTGTAATGCCAGACAATGCTGCAGTGTCTGATATTGGAAATACATTTCAAGACACATTTGAAAGCTTTTGCTTGTGTTTTAAACTTCTGATGTTTTTTCTCTTTTGCTTTATTATTTGCTTGCCTCTTCCTTCTTTGTCTGTTTCAGTGTTTCTTTTTCCCCTGTTATGTACTATCCTCTTTATGTCCCATTTCTGTTCTTCTATGATATTGCCTGTCTACCCACAGAAGAATGCCATCTTGTTCTTTCATATTTTTCTCTTTATTTCATAAAGTCCAGAAATGGTAATAGAACAAGAAACTTCATCTGCAGCAATTAAAAAAATTAAGAAATTTTTAAACATCCAAACAGAATTAGAGAGGAGAAAAAGGTGCAAAAATGGTGACACAAATTTTTTTTAATATAACGCAAGTACCTTTCATCCTTATATATTAAAATAACTAAATTTTCAGGTAAAGAGTCACTGTGTGTTTGTACATATAGCAGATCTTGGGTGTTACACAAATATATGTTATACGAAGAGGAAATAGTTGAGTGAAAAATTTCTAGTGAAAATATTCCATTCTGTTTTCTTCCCCTTTTTGATGTCTAGAGAAACTCTTTTCTTCCTTGGTACTTGTGCCTTTTATAGTTATGTTTCTTAGAGTTCTAGAACAGCTAGATAGTTTTAAGATAGGCCATAATTTAATGTGTTCTTGGTCTGTTGTTTCAAAGATTGACTTCAGTTTTAATTAGTCATACCGATTTCACTAAAAGCACTTGAAATGAATTAAGAGTTCAGTGACACTAAAAGTACGTTTTGATGAAATCAAACAAACATAGAAATTGTTTTGTATATTTAAATTTAACACAAGTAATACTAAAAGTGTTGTAGTCAACTATAAATTCTTGTGAAGATTCATAGGTTTCCTTTTCTGTGTTGTTTTTACTGAGCTGTTATTGCTACAGACTGGAAACCTCAACACCCTTTTTTTCCTAAGAGGCTTGTCCAGCTGGCAAGCTTTTTTGTTGTTGTTGTTATTTTTGTGTAGGGTTCATGGCAAATTCCACTGAGTATAGCACTGAGATATTGCTAGAGAAGCCTATTAAACTCTTAAATTATTAGATGTATGTAATTGTGTGTTGTCATGCCTTGCATAAGCTGGAAGAAATAAAAGGAAATAGTGTGCCATCATTAAGGCCAGAAATATAATGAGGATTATTTTAAATTGAGTTGAATGTGAAATTAATAATGAAGCTGCAGTTGTGAAGCTGCCTTTAAGCACAAGTATCCATGTAAAAGGTGAAACTGTTGACTAAAAGGATTAACTGATGTTCCTGCTTTTGTCCTCTCAAGCATCTATACGTGATAGACCTTGTAGGATGCTCTCATCCAGACCTTGTCTTAGGCTGGACAAGGTGTATGTTCGAGCCGCTTCTTTTAACCTGTGGCTGTGTCCATAGTGCTACTGGCCGCCGTTTTAGGAGTCGGTAGGTGGCATCAAAGACCAGTTCTGGCTCAGGAACACGGTATCTGCAATGTTTGTCTTCATACTGCCTGTCAGCGGGTGCTGGACCTCTACCGCTGACCATTGTCACCTTGCAGGCTTGGCTATCACCTGCCAGCGTAACCATGGAGCTGCCAAGCTCTCTGAAGTTTTAAACTGTTTTTTGCGGGCTGCTTGCCATAGTCCTGCAGTTCCAAGCTGGGGAGCTGTGGATCTAGCCCTCACTGTTCCTGTCTGAACAGGTGAACAGTCTGTGGGGAAACACAGTGAGAAAGTCTGTATAGAACCTATGCTGATATTTTGTGCTGGTGTGCTTTAAATGCGTTTTCATTTGTCCTGCCTGGGTCATGAAGTAGGGAAGAGAGGTTTTTCTTTTTTTGGTTCCTCCTTTTCTGAACTCGCAAGTTTCACTGCTGAAAAGGTTCCTAACTCATAAATCACTCTACTAAATTAAATTTCTCATTGCTGCTTCTCTTAGTTTTTAGTGATTCATTTCAGTAAGGAAGCAGGGTGGTTTTAGGGAGGTTTGGTTGGTTGGTGTTTTTTTTTCTTTTCGCCCTCTTCCCCATTTGCTACATTTTTGTTCTAAAGGTGTTTCTTTCTTCATTGAATTTAGATATGTTTTTTAAAAGAATACCTATTTTTCCACAGTTAGAGATTATATGGCAGATGGATACACAACCTCAGTAAAATTTCTGCAGTGTAAATAATTTTCTCGTTAAAATCCTGACTGTTCTGAAATTTAAAACTCTGTGTTTTAATCGCCAGCTCTGAGGCATTGATTTAAGTACATCAAATTTTCCCTTGTTTCCCCACTGTTCCCTTATCCCTCGAATGGAAAATAGTATTTCCAGCTCATAAGTACTGTTAGTTATATGTTTTATAGGAGTTACTGTCCTTCTAGAACTCCAGGTTTAACTGTAGTTCCCAACAAAAGGTCTGCTTTGATGGATGCCAGAGGGAGTTTTGTCTCTTCATATGATCTGGTGTGTTAGTCAAGTGAAGCAGCAGTTTATGAAACAGGTGGTCTTCTCCTATCGTGGGAGATGAATAAATTAGAGTTAAGCTGTTTAGTAGAAAAGTACACAGACTATCCAACTACCAAAGTAATGATTTCAGAATATTGCTAGTTGCTGAACAAGGGTCCTTGTAGGTTCCTTTATTTTGATTTCTGTATACTATGGATTGTGTGTATATCAATTCAATTAATTTTTTTTCTTTTCTGTTTTTAACATAAACCCAAGAAAGCACCTCTCTGTGCTCTGGATCGGTAGATGGTGGCTTGTATTTAATGAAGAACCAAAAGGAGAAACTGAGGATGACGATGCCAATGACCCTTTCGTTTTGTTACATGGCATTACTCTGGTTGAGAGAACCAATGACGTTATCTGATCTCTTAAGGTATGAATAGTCTCTAGTGAAATATTTGTTGCTTTTATAAATAATAAATATTTTAAAAATTAGACCTGTACTATTGCCCTCTTACTAATTTGCTCAGTAATAGTGAGAAGTACTCTATATTTAGTTGTCTTATCTTTTCTTTGACATAAAAATTCATGCAGCTGCTTTTGGAGAATGTTCTCCTCTGTTGATCGAAATGAATCTCAAAGACCTGTAAGGGAGAAGGTTTTGGAGCTAAAGAAGCTTTTTATCCTTCTCCTTCAAAATTTCTTAAGATTCACTGAAGGTGTGTATGGTCACACTTTTGCTGTATTTGCTGTTGTCAGCATGCCAGAATTAAATGAGTAAACATTCTCCAGGACTTACGTCAGTGTCGTCATACAAACAATACCAGCAGTATATAGTGAACTGAAAGGTAGCTAAGTAGCTTCACGCAATGGAGTTGGGCACAGAAATTAATATAGGAAGTCCTTTTTTGTCTTCGTATCTTTGTATCTGTCATTATCAGAGTTCAGAATAATACAGCTTTTAATATAGTAGAAATAAAATGTTCTAATAATGAGGTTTCATGCTAAATGGAGACCGTCAAACTATTGCTGACAATGCAGCTCCCTTCTCCCCCCACAACACGGCTATGAACACTTTCCTTATTTACTTAAGGAATGAAAAACAATTCATCAACTTTTCTTGTTAGCAATAAATATTTTAAATCAGGCCCAAATAGTTTAAATTCAGGAATTCTTAGATTTTCTTTGGAAGACCTTTTGTATACTGATACTCGTTTTTAACAAGTATTGAAATATTGGGTATTTCTAAAAAGATGATGAAAAAATGTTACTTTGCCAAAATTTAAGGAACAGAAAGACTCAAGTACATTGAAAAATCAAATTGAAAACTCGGACCAAATAAAGGAAAAACTGTAGAAAGTATGGTAGATTTCAAATATATTTTTCAAATATATAACCTGTAAGCTAAAAGGCAAGGCAATGAGTACATCATCCCTCACCTGTGGTGTGTGTAACTAGTACTGCTGCTGAAAGTGTGACGAACGCAAAGGAAGTTTACCCCAGAGCCTGATCTTCCATCATGGCCTCTCTCCCCTGGAGTGCCAACTTCAACCTGCACTTTTCTAGCTTTGTACAAGCTTTCTGAGAAGGATGGGTATTGAAGAACGCTCTTTTTCAAGTACTTCTTAAAAAGGGGAGGTTTGTATGTCTCAAAGTGCAGTAGTTAATACTAGCTAATTTATTTCTATGCACAACAATGTTTAACCCTTTGATTTAACTTTAGGGGGTGGCTGTTGCCTTCATTGATTAGAATTGCACAAACCATTGCATATTTGCATGACTAGATATGCTGTTGCATAAATGATGCTTGCAAAATGTTCAGCAAAATGCCACCGTATTCAGATTTAAAACTAGCATCCTGCAATACAGAAGTATTTATTGAGTACATCAAGAAATAGTAGAACTCAAAAGTAGTTTTCAATAACAAGATTTATTACTGACTACTGTCTTCCCAAGGAAATTCTGTAGGAGTCAGAACTACCGTAGTGTACTCTGTATTTTTGTCAATGATTAGAAGATAAATATATAAATCCTATCTGATAATGTTTGTACATGGCAAAAATCCAAGTAGTAAATTACGATTACTGGGACAGAGCAAATGGTTCACAGTAAAGAATTATTGTTTAGCCCATCCTGTTTGGAGAGAAAACTGAATAATTAAATATCTGTTCTTTGGTTACTGTATCTTGGAAACTGTCTCTGGAAAGCATATGGGGTCATACGAGGCAAATACATCCTCACAAGTTCCTGTCTTAGTATGATGGTGTGGTTTGAAAAAAGACAACCAAACAACAACAACAAAAAAACCCAACTGTCAAAGTCGGCTGTTAAGAGGAAAGGTAATTGTGCTGTTTGCATATTAATAGTATATTGTTGTATTTGGCACTTTAAAAATTGGGGACTGCAGAAGAGATCCATGAAAATGATCCAGAACCTGGAGAACATCCTTCGTAATGAGATCCTTAAGAGCTGCGCACATTTGCTTGAAAGGATTTAGAGGAAACATGAAAACAGTAAAAAAAGCTGGAAAAGGAGAGAAAAAAAAAATCAAGTACCAAATATAGCACAGAAGAGGCATAATCAGAAACTAATTGAAATAAGATTATTTGAATGAGAAGATATCATGTAATTAGATACAATTTATGGCTTTAATACTTTTAAAAGTGGATAAATCGGAATGATTCAGTGACTTTAAATGCAGTGAACATATGAACTGAATTGAATGCAGAAAACGATGTTTAAAAGAATGTCATTTGTATTGCAAAGTTTTACCATGATACGATAGTTATATAAGGCCATAATTACATTATCATGCTTCCCTCCCTACGCTTAAGGTCTTTGCCTTTCACAAGTTTGATGAAGAAGGGAAAAGAATTTTAAATTGCATGAACTACCATAAAACACTTGTTTTCTAACTTCTGAATATTTAAGTTTAAAAAAATCAGACAATGTTCACATTTTTGCATGCATTAAGATACACAGATCAAAATAGTGACAGACCAGAGATGAAAACTATGCAGAGAAAACATTAAGTATTCAGCATTACCTTTTAAATCTTTATAGGCAAATTGTTTTATTTAAACCAGCTGAATTACAGTTGTGCTTGAAGTTCTGCCTTGTTTTTTCCTCAGTTTGGTTTTCTCCCTACCCTGAAGTCAGCTGACTACCACTCCTCCCTTATGATACATGCTTAGGCACCATGGTAGGGCAATCTGCCAGCTTTTAAAGGATTTACACCAAAAATATACTCCTCCTTGCTACTTGACATACTTAGCAGAAAAACACTACAATTACCTCCTCTGACAGGGACATTTTGGTTTAAATATAACATTTTTAACAACCTTCTACTCAAGTCTATGCAACACATTGAATTCTTTTCCATTGTGAATAATCTCACAAAACTCTATACGCTGTATATTATTTATCTAAATAATGAATAGAATTGTGGGCTTGTGGAAAAAGTTTCAAGATGCTAGACTCTGACATTGTGAGAACTAATGCCTTTCAAATGAGGTTATACCTAGCTGTGCTGGCAAGACCAAACTTGTAATCAGTTTGTGGCATTACTGTGTGGCTTTAACAGATGCATCATTTGCTCGTAGTATGCAGAGGACCTAGGATTTTTTTCATTCTTGGACCTTACTAATGCATCCTGCTGCTGTAATTAAAAGAACATGGACTGTGTACTGTATCTGCCAGTTAAGTTTTAAAGCACTTCACTGATACAATGTAGTCTTAGAAGTGTTTTGATCGTCTGCCTGCTAAATGAAAGGTTTGGAAGAACAGCAGACAGAAGAAACTGTTCTGAAGTGCTATTCCAAATCTGGGCTTTTGGAGTAAGTCTTAAAAACTTGTTAAAAACTTGAATCATTAGCACATTGTATTCATAACAGGGTATTTACGCTGTTTCATGTATTTTTAAAATGTAAAAACAACTCTTAACCTGAGAGAGAAGAGCATTCTTTAGTATGGAGATAGTGATTTCAGGCTAGGAGAGGTGTCGTTATTTTTTGAACAGTTGCAATGCTTTGACTTGGTACAGCCAAGTTAGTGAAAACTTCCTTTCTTTTTTATAAATCCATTTTGATGGACATTGCTTGTCTCTTGCAGTGTAAGGATGTGGTTCCAGCGTCAGTTTAAGCTGATCCAAGTTTCTGTTGCTGTGGTCCTGCATGAACATTCCTGCCCTTTCTCTTGCCCTGGTTACTAGCATTCATCCAGTTTATGGTGTATTAGTTGAAAGAAATAGATCTGCAAGAAACGAATTTTGCAAAAGAAAACTTCACTGGACATTTTAGTGTAGGTTAATTTGCTTCACCACAGTCCCTTTCTGCCATGTGCTGGCAATAGTGTTCCTGCAGTCAGCCAAGTCTGGAAATCTGTCTGGTTGAAATCAAACCCTGGAAAACAAAAGACTAGTTCTCAATCTAATCCTCTGTCTGAGAAGTCACACAAGTGCTTTTGTCAGCAGGGAGGAGTGTGTGGCAGAGGACTGAAGGGAGGGTGGGATTTCCCATTTCAGAGGCAGCAAGCTGTTAGGGTGGTTTGGCTGCAATCAGCACTACACCACACCCGAAGGAAGGTCCTGATTGTTTGTCCTCTTCCAGCTGCTGCTGTGCTGGCTCAGGAGGTTGCTGCTCTTGGTGTCTTGGTACCAGCTCTTCAGATCTGACTGCTAATCGTGTGATTGTGCCTTAACATGTGTCAGCCAAAGCTTATCATCAGCTGAGCCAGTAATGGGTCACTTTTGCTGAAAGAGGAAGGTCTTGCTTCCCTTTCTTCTCTCCTCCTGTGTGATGCATCCCCTTCCCTCTGCCAACTCTTGCACTTGTTGGAGCCATCTGTGAGCCTCCTCAGTTTGTTAGATGATGGGAGAAGAAACCCTTCTTTCTGGCAATAGGGTAACAGGTAGTCTTTTGCTGTTACGTTTGTGGAAGAGGATGATAAGCAGCAGGAGCACACAGCCAGACCAGGAGGAGGGAAGGATGACTAGTTATGTTGAGCTTTCAGGTTGGCTCAATCCATTTTGTGAAACCATCCCTCAAGTTTAAGTTTTTCAATTTAGTGCAGCTGACCTTGACTAAAATGAGCTAAGGAGCTGTTGTGCAAGCTGCTCAGCTGATCAGGCAGGATGGCAAGGACAATCAACTAGTGCTGGGTTTGGATGATAATCTCACTGTGCATGTGGACCAGTGGACATCTCTACTCAGGGTGGGGAAATACTATTTACACTGGTTGAGGAAAGCTACTGAAATTTCCTTAGCAAAATGTACATCACACAATTTAATTAGAAAGGATTGTGCAGCGACTTTTACCTCTTCATTTAAGAGACTAATATGCAGAGCTTCAGAATAAAAAGTGTTGGGCAATGTGTTCTTTCACATTGCTGTTATTTTTCAGAAATCATTATAAATGATGGGTTAATTCTAACTGAGAGGGAGTTTTGATTAAGAAATGCATTTATCATTTTAATCCCGGTTTGAATTCAATTTTTTTTAATTAAACTGAAAATTCAGTTAATGTTTTAAAAAAATTAGGATGTAACTGTAAACTTTGCAGTAACTAGCCTTTAAATAGAATTTTAGTCAACTTCAACAGATATATACTACATAACATGCAACAAGTGGTGATTAGGGCACTGGACTGGGAGAGGGAAGATGAGCTTGTGAATTGCCATAGGCTCAGGAGGGAGGTGAATCCTCCTCAACAGTGGCTGCTCTGTCTATGAAGACATTGTTCTGCCTTGGTTTTGTTCTTTTTTTTTCTTTCCTCCAGACGCATTTTGAATGAAAGTGGCAGATTGCTGTGCTTTATGAGGAACTCAGTGTTTCAGCTTGTGGGATTGGATCCAACTAAGTGATCAAAGTGTTTAGGTACTGCCCGCATTGGGAGCAGATGTAGAGCTCAGCCTTACAACCACTGTAGGAACCCAGGAGGGACTTGCAGAGTCATAGACCCAGAAGTTACTAATCTGTGTAGCAAGATCAGAAAGATACTATGCAGATAACACAGCTGGCAGGAGAGAAAATTGTTTTCAAATCTCTAATATTGTTTAAAGAACAGGGTCTTCTCTATTTGAAATATTAGCTTATTCAAGTTTAATGTACTCTAACAAAATTGTTTTGGAGAAGAGGAGACAGGAAGGCAGTTCTAGCTTAGTCCTATGGGAGACCACTAATATGCTTTAATTTGGAATGAGAGTAGTGTCTGTTCCCTTGTGAGGATCCCTGCTTGTTCAGTGCTTGCTTTGCCTGGTGTGAATGTCAGCTAAGATGCTAGATAAGAGCAGGGGTTTGGTGTGGTGGTGGCTTCTTATTGGTATCTGTTGTTAAGTCTCACCATATGTATATATATATATATATATGAAAAAGTCAAGAAAAATCCCAAATAATGCTGTCAACCACTTACCAAAGCCAGTTTTTAACAAAAAATGCTTTATTTGGGTGCAAATAAAAGAAAAAAAAATATTTTGTTTATTAGTATACAAAATAATTTCTATTCATACCCAAATAATACTTTAAAAAAAAAAATACAGACTTAATTAATGGGGTTTCAGTTCTGTGTATCTGCTCATCATTCTGTGACTTTCCTCCCTACCACATTACCTGACTCAAACTCCTCCTGCAGAAAGTGTGTGTTTTAAAAGTAAAATTTACTTAAAGCTTTAGAATTAAAAAAAAAATTCCATACCATTCAAAGGAGGCTTAAAGCAGTTTCAGAAATGCAGTAGCTGAAGAATGTGCAGAACAAACTCCATATAAGTGTGGTGATTGTAAGCTTACTGCCATAACATTATCATTTGTCAGTCATATCTGAGCTTGAACTTAAAGGCCTGTTAAATGATTGAACTGGTTTTTGTCCTATGGAGCATTTAGGGTTGTGTAACTTCAGATAGAATTGCTTAGGCAGTATAATACTGATGTTATTTCAAATCAGAAGTTGATCTGTATATTAATTTTAGAATAAACATATGCATTTGACATACTAAATACTATTTTGGTTTGGTCTTTGTTTTTCTTTATGCAGGTTTGTTGTTGAAGGTCATATTCCATATTTGAATGTTTTTCAGCATTTTCCAGAGAAGATGAAATTATGTGGACTTGACCTTAAGATCTTTTGTGTAGAGGTAATTTTTTTCATAAAGGGAAAGATTAAAAAAACCCGACCAAAACCTAGTAATCTCGTGGCTTTTTAATTTTTTTGGTAGCTGTACTAATAAGTTGATTAAATCTATTCTTATATTGTGGAGTTCATGTTTTGCGTTATTGGAGCCTGTGCAGAAACCAGTGCACTCCGTGACTTGGAGTGCTTTAATCTTTAACCAGTCTTATTAAGCTGATTACCTAGGTTAAAACGAAATCAATAAGTACTTGTGGAGAAAAAGGTATTCAGAACTGTTCTTGGAACACTCAGAAATAGGATTTGGCCTCATGTCTAAGGGCAATATATTATCCTTTTTGGTGCTTATTTAAAACATCTCTTGAATTTGTTTGTAATTCCAGATTCTTTTCATAGAATATGGTTTAGATGCTATCTCTTGTTCTGTTTCTTGCTGTACTGGTTGAAATATATCAAACCTAAAATCTACATAAGGGGTTATGGCCCTTCTAGAAGCTGCACAGTGATGGACAGTCTTGAGTAAAATGTAAATTTCCCATATTTAAGGTTATTATGTATTGTGGTAACGATTGCCCACAGGTGTTTTTGTTGCAAAAAAGAAGTTTATAATGGATTTTTGAAGCATGCAAATAAAATCTTAGCTTTTAAGAGCAGATAGCAGTAATTCTGCTCACAGGAAAAGCGAGGGTTTGGTCTGCTGTAAGGTGTTTGTAGCCCAAGCCCTCAGTAATGATGTTGCAAGTAATGTTACCGTTCTCCAATATGTAGCTTATATTCAGCACCTGAGTTCTTCAGAAGCTAATCTGTAGCTTTTTTTTTTTTTTATACTTCTGCTATCCTGTCTGGATAAATAATAATTATGACCTCAACTTTTAAAATCAGGAGATAAATTTAATACAAGACCTCTTGATTTCTTTTTTGGCCTTAGATCTTTCCTTAATAGAAAAGATACATTAGGTTGAAATGTGTGTGTGAACTTTTTTTTTTTTTTTTTTTTAACTCTCTTAATTCTCAGTGTCTCTGTCCTTCTTTGCCTCCATCTTTTGGAGTTGTTTTTGTCTCTCAAAAATAGTTACACAGAACTTCTATTCTGGCCTGACTAAATAAAATAATGCCCCCTCTTCCAATCCTACAAATCGCACAGGTAAAATTCTCATATGAATTGCAGCTGTGAAATTTGTACCATGCCTCAGAGTGGGAGATCTGGTTTGCAGAGAGGAGATGACAGTTGGCCTTGGAGGATCCTACTGCTTTCTTTTGGGATAGAGCTGTTCCTGGCATGCAGGATGATCTGATGCCAATCCTGAAGGTGATTCCATCAGTCCCTATTAGCTTATTTTCTCCCAGAGCTGTCAGTTTGGATTATTCTACTGTCCCTCCATAAGCACACTTCCAGTATGGATTGTAGCATGTCCTGATGTGGGAGCGGGACTTAACAATTTGAAAGCCACAAGCTGGTCGATATAATCTCGTTCCACTTTTGTATAAATAAGGAAGTCTAGCCACTTCACCCTCTGTCTTAAACACTTATATAGCATATATGCATTTTCCTTTTTTTACAAACTGGGGAAAAAAAACCAAATCCAATTTTTTTGTCTTAATATTGCTTATGATGAGTCTATCTAGTGTGGTCTGCTATTTAGTTTACAGGAAATTGCAGATCTAAAAGCTGAAATTGTGTAATTTTTGACTTCCATCTGGCTTGTCTGCGATACTGACATCTGCACCTCTCACTTCCAAAGTGTAAGTAGATATACATACTAATCAAGTCATCTCTTAACTTTGTTGTCATTGAGGTACATAGGTAAAGTTCTGTAAGCTTACTGTACAGTTTGTTTTCCATCCACTCCAGTATTATTGTGGCTTCCTCTTTCTAGGAATATCTGCTCCCTACTCTACCTTCAGTGTTCCTTTAGTAATGCATCCTCAGGTTTATTTAGTATTAACATTTTTGGCTACATCATTGGGCTGATAATTGCAAAAACCTTACTGGCTGTTTCCTGCATCTTATGTTTCAGAACGGATCTTGCTGCTCATTGCAGCACTGAGATTACCAATAGCTTGCTGTATCTAGTTTTGACATCTGAGTTTTGAGAAATTCGAGATGAGGTTATTGTCCTGGAGCAGAAAGTCAGATTGTGTAATACTCCATCCTGAAAATACAGCCTTCATTCTTTTCTCCTTGGTGTTCTGTATATAATATTCTATAGACAATTATCTTCAAAACCTTTATGGGATTATGACTGTTAATAACCAGGCAGGTCAGATGCTCTAATGCCATTATTTGTTGTGCTTCAAGTCTGGTGAACGTAAGCTGCAAACATGTTAAAAAATCTTGATAACTGACAGGACTATTCAATATGTCTGTTTTTTATTTTGAACAGATGTTTAGTGCATTTAATTGTGTCCTGTGATAATTCCTTGCAGCACAAATTTGAATCAAGAAGTAGTTATGTCACAGTAGCTTGAAGGATTTGAAGTCATACTAGGTATCATTTTATTAGTTAAGTACAGAGGAAGCCTAACTGGATAAGGCTTATCTTATATAAAAATATTCTCAGTGGCTTAAAGTTTTGGTTTTTTTCAGTAACAATTTCCCAGATACCCAAAATATACTGAATTTGTACAAGGTTGAAGTTGTTATAGCTTTAAAAAAAAATAAATGCAACAATTATTACAAGGTGAGTCACATCTACTTTCTCTCCTTCTATGTAGTGATGTGTGTATGTGTACATGCACAATTTTTTTTTTTTATGCCTTGTCATTTAGTAGTAACATTTCATATGCAAGGAATGTGACTAGTCTCAGGCTTTCCAGCTGATGAACCTCTGTGCTGTGTAATACAGGAATGGAGTCCATATCACTGACAAATTTTCCCTGTTCTGCATACAGTTTAGCAATTAGAGCTGATTGCAGCATCTGTCATACAAGGAGAGGCTGAGAGCACTGGGATTTTTATCACTGAGAAGAGAAGGCTGAGGGGTGATTTCAGTAATGTGTATGAACACCCGACAGGAAGAAGTGGGGACAGAGTCAGGCTCTCTTCTTGGTGGTGTGCGGTGGAAAGACAGGAGTCAACGGGCATGAACTGAAATACAGGAAATTCCATTTAAACATAATTTTTTTTTACCGTAAGAGTGATTGAATGCTGGAACAGGTGGCCCTGAACCACTGTGGAGTCCGCATCTTTGGAGATGCAAAAAACCTGACTGGACACAATCCTGAGCAACTTGGTGTAGTTGACCCTGCTTTGAGCAGAGGCGTTGGACTCTGTGATCTCCAGAGGGCCCTTCCAACCTCAAGTATGCTATGATTCAAATGGTATAGTATGCCTTGTATTCTATTTCACATTTTCAGTGTAGGTGGCAGATAAGCCCTTCATATTTTAGTAATGGAACAGCTAATAAGAAGGGCATAGTTCTTCATTCTGCCAAAACTGAACTTTATTTAAAATATCTGCCACAAAGGTTGTTGTATCTGGACACCTGTGTCCAGAAGTCTGGGAGCTCTGGGCATGACTGCCTCATAAATAAAGAGAAAAGTAGCTGCCACCTCTCTGTATCATCTTTATCATGATGGATAACTGTTAGACATGTGTCAGGTCCTATTTGGAGATAAGTACTACCTCACAAGTATTTTATGAAGGAGAAAAGTACTTTATAAAAGATCTTTGCATAAAATGAGTTGTTTATCTTCCATATGTGTTTATCTTTCCATTACTCCAAGTCTCTTTTCTAAGCCTTCACTTGATTAGTCATTCTATTTATCCCTTCCTCTATTAGTCATGTGTGTGTTAGCAGTTAGCCTTTGGTAAATGGGTTTTACCTAAATGCACAATCAGAGGATTCACAGGGCAAACAGCAGCCGTAGCAGGATGCTTCTGCTTAGTTGTTAGTTCAGAAGTTCTAAGTTCCCAATACAAGAGAAGAAAAGCAAGTTTTCATCTTACTCTGCAAAATCTCCTTTTTCTAAAACAAGTATTCTTATTGATCTGATTAAAACCTTTTTTTATGCATCAAAAAAGAGTAAGATACTAAAGTTTTGGGTTTTGTTCTATGCAGGAGATGAAGGTTTTTTTCTTGCTATTTGCAATTTGTGTAACTACAGTAAATCCCTGCTGATCTTGAGGCTTGTGCCAGTAGCCAATACATCTTTGATGAGCGCAGTCATCTTTTCTTTTAGGTGGAAGTCATCTTTGTTTCCTTTTGAATGTGCAGGATGTCTATTTCTTTGAAAGCCCACTAGTGTAGGAGTTAAAATGAATTTGTAAATTAGTAGTAGTATATATAAAGTTCCATGGCTAATTTGCTTTCAGCTTGTTTTATTTTTATTGATAGTATCTGTCCTGCAGTGGAGCTACACACAAATTCCCTCTTCCATTTCTGCTTGAAGTAGGGATACATCCTGAAGATACGCATCCTCTATTTTGCTTTTAGGGATTTATCTTTATCCTCATACAAAATTGATTAAAGCATCCCTTTTCTCTTGAGGTAGCAACAACTTGTCCTTGCCTTAGATCTGCTTTTCCTTACATTTTTGACTCGGGACTGTACACCTGATTTTTATGTAATTATTTTGTTTGTGCTTTAAAGTTGGTTCTGCTTTGCTGTCTCAAGTTTACCTTTAGCTTTCATTACTTTTTATAAAACTTATTACTTTTTGGCATATTTTACCCTTAATGCATTGTAGGTTGATTTTTTTTTTTTTTAATGTCCAAAAATAATTTTTGTTTTTGGTTCTCAAGTTCTTAACACACACACACACAAGTGAACTTAAATGTACATGTATATATAGGTAAGCACGTCACTCCCATGGCTGTTGGGCAACATGATTTACTAAAGTATTGAAGATAACAAACACGTCACTTTGGAGTATGTGCTGTGTGGAACAGGATAGGTGTAGTCTCATAAATATCTTTCAGATCCTGTTGTTCTGAAGAGCTTTGGGAATGGTCATCTTTTTAGATGCACAAGTATCTGAACTTGGCAAGGAGCCCAATGTGTGACCTCGGCGAAATTCCCTTCTCTCAATCTCTCCTCCAACTTCAAAATAACTCTTCTTCCTAAAGTTATTAAGAATCTCTTTTTTTTCTTGGCAGGGTGGGGGGCCTAGGAGAAAGTTGAGCTTGGTGGGTGTTAGATGAATTCTGCTCAGAATTGTCCACCAACATGCCCTCGAAGACAAATGGAACAGGTATTTGCTGAATTATCCTTGCTACTTCTGCCCTGGAGTGTGGTCACGGAATGGCTTCTCTATACAAGCCTTTCTCTTTTTTTCTTCTTTTTTTTTTTTTTTTCTTAATCTTAGATGGAAGTAGCTGCACAATTCCAAGTCTGTCTGAAACCTTCCGTCTTTTACAAGGCCACTGAATGCTTCAGTGTTGACAGAGTGTTGATATATCTTGCTGGCTAGGAATCTATATTTAAAAAATGTTTCCTTTTTTGTTTTAGGGTTTAATTCTATTCCTTTCTGTCTTCCTCTGTGGGTTTTATTTGGTGGTTGTTGGTTTTTTTTTTTTAATAGTCCACTGAATATTGCTGCCCGTAACAGGAAATGTACTTACTTAGAGAGCTTTGACCTTGCAATGTGAGAAAATTAATATCCAGGTTACTTTTTGGTTGTCTTAGTATACATTGTTATTTTTTTGTTTTCTTTTACATATCCTACCTCCATCTTAGCCATATTAACAGAAGCACTGCTTGAATTCTGCTCTGTATAATTTACCTATTTCCATCCCTAGATGTCTTGATTCTTAAATAACTCCTAGTGTTACTCCAGTTTTTTGCATGATACAGAAATGCTTTCTGAACTTCCAGCTGAGTGGGATGTTAGAATCTTCCTTACCTTTGCCTGTGGAAAATTCTTGAATGCATCCTGGTAAAGTGGCAGCAATATACTGTGCTTGTCAGAAATCAGTGTTGTGGACAAGAGGAGAAGAATCATGAAACACAAAAGTATGTGTCAGGTTTTTCTTCCCTTTCTCCCACCTAACTGAAAGGCTTCTTGTTTCTTTCTTCTCCTTGTTATCTTTTTTCTTTCAGGCTTAATAGCTTGTCATTCTACATTAAAATTATATCTATTTTTGTCTGTGTCAGATTAGGCCAGTAGCTCTGGGCAGCTCTCCATTGTGTTCAGTTTAATAAGAATTTCAATTCATGCTCCATTATGAGCTGATGTTGGCTTTGATGGGAAAAGGATGAGTTTGAAAAGAAATATTTGCTGCCCTAAGAAAAGGTCTAATTCATCCTTTTCCTTAAAGGTCTTACTTTTCCTTTGCCTGTGAGAGGTGTTGAAGTAGGTACCATAATGTGTTTATAAAGTAGACTGGAAAACTTCAGCTCTTTTGAGAATGTGCCACTTCAGCGCAGAGTGTTTTATTCTGTATGATGCTTTGGATTTATTTTATTTAAGTTGATTTGAGTTGGAGGAGTATATACCTTGCACGCATACGTTCACACACACACCCTCCCTAGCTTGGATTATTAAATTTCTTTCCTCTTTTATTTACGAATGAAAGGCTTGCTTTAAACATTGAGAGGAGATCATTCTTCTCTATGCTGTCTGGAAACTTTCCAATTCTTTGGTTTCTTCTTTTACAGTATTCTATAGCTTGTATTTTCTTTTTGTTCTTCTCTTCCGTTTCTTTCTTTAATCTTTTTTTTTTTTTTTTTAATTTTGCTTGATTTTATTCTTGGCAGCACTTTTGTATCTGTATTTCTCTGCCACTAATCCTTCTGCCACCCATCTTTCTGTGTCAGCTTCGATCAAATCTCACTTCTGCTGAGGATGCAAGAGATCCGATTTCTGAGATGAATTTGTCAAGATACTCCTCTGCTATCAAGGATGCTTCTGTTTTGCTCCTTTGTTCTGCACGCTTTGCTTTCCAGCAGAGCAGCTCTTGAATTTTGAGTACAATTATGAGTTACAGTCTTCTAGTGAGACTTTGTGGTAATTTTGATTTGGGTCCCCTTTAGCTATCCCATAAAGAATGAAAAAGGTTTTTCAGAGCAGCTCCTTGTGGGAGCTGGAGTTTCAGTTGGCTCTCTCCTCTCCTGACCTTATGAAGATTGCTTGACTGATGGGATATATTTAGCTTCTATTTTTCCCATTACCATTGTATTATTTTGTTCAGGATCTGTGCCAGGCTAATCATTCCAGAGTTCCTGAATTTCCCCTTTTACATTTTTTTAAATACTGTATATTAATTTGGAGAGTCCTTTGATGTTTAGAATTTCTTAAGATTATTTAAAAAACAACATTTGTGTTTCAGAGAGCTCTTCAGTTATTTCCTTGAAGCTTCTTGTGTGTAAATTATCTGGGCCTCTCCTTTGTAAAATACTCAGTTTTATCAGATACTGGTTTGCTTTTTTGCAGACATAATTTTTCTCTTCCTTACATATGATTTTAACGAGGTGGATTTGTATTTTTTTTTTTTTTCAGTTATAGAACAATCTTGCTTTTTCTTCATATTTGTTTCATGACTTACCCATTTACCTGTGGCATTGAAATTCAAGGTTTTGGATTTTGTTTTTTTAGTTTCCCTGCTGCTTATGGCTAAGTCGCCTTTACCTCTTGTTTCATTGCAGAATATCTATAGTGCTGTTTCTTGCCTCTTTTTATCCAGGAGATTGTCCCTGAGCACTATGCAGTCAAATCTCCCCTCTGCTTCAAAAGGGGGATCTTTTATTTGTGGTTTTCCCTTTATCCCATTATCCCACGATAAAAAGAGGGGTATGACAGACCTGTCTGGGAGTGTAGTGACCTGCTAGGACTAAAGCATGTGCTTTCATATCTAGGAGCTACACATTTTTGTATCATTTACTGTCCTACTTGAGAACAAGATTTAAAGTCGGGACTTGTATCCTGGTGCAGTACTACCCAGTGCGGGACTTGTCTTCCAAGTTCAAAATGATGATGTAATGTTAATAATTTATGTTACAATATGGCTAAATGTTGCTGAGTTTTACTATGGCAGGAAGGTTAAAGATACCAAACCTCAGATTTAGCCCCTCTTTCTGATTCTCTTCGTTACAGGCAACATGACAGTTGGAGTACAGTTATTAATACTTGCGCTGTATAGACGTTTTGTGCCTTGTGACCATCTAACAACTCAGTTGTTTGGTAAAAACTGGTTTAAATTAAATGGGGATGTGCCACAAAAATGTATTTGAATCAATTCAGCATTGTTCAAGCATAGTAAAAGCCATTTTGTTTTGTAAATTTAGCTGACAAGTTTAAGTGGTTTAAGATGCCTTCTGATTTTGATTTCCCTGTGAATGTTGGGGGCAGAAGAGCTGTCAAGTAGCCTAGAGGAAAAAATAAAATTGGAGGGTTTCTCATGGATTAAGAAAAGATGATTGCTCAATATTTTGACAATTACCTGGTATATACAACCAAAACTAGGACTTGGTTGTAGTCTTCAGCTTTCAAGGCTAATGGCTCAATTTTGGAAGTAATTTGGCATTCAATCCTCATTAATTTCTAATCGTGTCTGCCAGCTTGCTATAAAGTGTGAGGGTGTTCATGTAATTTATGCTGCTAGGATTGGTTGAATAATTTGGCTATGTTCTGACCAGAAGTAGCATCAGTATTACAGGTTTCTTGAAAACTAGTTCTTTGAATTTACAGTACTGAATAACACATGGAAACTGTCACTTCTGTATCGAAGTGTATTGCTCGGCTTATTCACAATGGAAACACTTTTTTGCATTTTCTTGTTAGATACCTCGAGCTGCTTCTGATTTTTTTTTTTTTGTTTCCTGCAGTCAGGAGCATAGTACAAATTGACAGAATATTTTACTGTGTTTGAAGTGCCTAAACTTAGATAGATAGGATCTTCCTTGGGAGGCTTTGAAAAGTAGCTACCTCTCTCACTAACTGAGAGCATTTTCATTAGATAAGTTAAATGTAGATACTGAAGAAGGATAGACAGAGATTAGCAGAGGGACTGTTACTACAGTATTGATGCTTCTCTCTTCTTGCCTACGCTCAGCTCTTTTCCTGGAAGGCTGGGCAAGCTCATAGAGTTTGCATGCTGCTTTCATGCACAGTGGTAATTCTTCCCACCTTATACTGAGAACAAAGCCGAAGTACTTTTTCATCATTCTTTCGAATACAGAAAAAATGAATCTTCTCACACAATAAAATAAATGAGCAGTGAACTTTATTGCAACACCGGAACGAGTGAGGTCTGTACTTAAACCATGGGGTGCTCAGGGAAGAGCATGATGTCTGTGAGGACAACGTTACTTAGGAATGGCTGTAGAGCACGCTGCTCATACCTGCCTTTCTCCAAGCGTAGAGCCAGGGGCCAGGTACTCTGAGTAAACTCTAAGCTTATATGAAGCTGTAATATTGACCACTGAAGATCCTTTGAAATCTCATGATGACTGTTTTTAGCATTGCTAAAAGTACAGGTGTTTGACCTGCTCTTCAGGCTAATGCCTCCCTCAGGTTTGCTGGTATCGTTCCTTGATTCGTACCCTAAATTGGATGCAATGTGGCTGAGTGCTTGTATACAGCAAATGTTATTTCATTCTTTGTGATTGTTTTATATCAGAGATGCTATTTATGGTACTATAATTTCATCAACTTAAAAGCAGAAGGATTAGCATTTGCTTTATTACAGAGTTTGGGTACGTGAATAAAAGTTTATAAACTTGACAGTATTTCTTAAGTGCTCCTGTTCCTGTAGTTGTGGGTGTGGATTTAGTCTCCTAATTATAGTACTCTTCTAGGAGGGGCAGATGAAGTGAATCACTGTTCTACGGCTTTATGTTTTTTGTCCCACTGTCTAAGGAGGAGTGAAATTCCTCTGTATACTTTTGTATTCTGAATATTGCGTGAGATTGCTGTACTGAAATTCTTACTGTGGAAATTATTTATACCATTTGGTGACTGCTTTAGTATACCTGATTGGGTAGGTGACAACAATGCATTCTCTAAACTGACATTACTGTTTTGAATGCTGATACGCCAAATTGTTTTCTAGTCTGAAGATGGTTTTTAAAATAAAATGGTCTGCTGACCATTTTTGATGAGTAACCCTTGTAGGAAAAAGTAAAATGCATGTCATTGATGCAAGACTACCTGTACTTGCAGAAGTCATTTTTAAAGAAGAATGATAATTTTAAACAAAAAATCCCAGTGTAAACAAAAGTATACCTACAAATTGCTTAGTCTTCATCAATCTATTCAGTCTCATTTTTTCACTTTTATTCTCTTCTTTCTTAATAAAATTCTTAATCCTATGTTATGATCAGTCTGGAACAAGTCTTGAAAAAATGCTACCTTCTTGATCAGATGGCGGGGGTGGGTGGAGAAAAAAAAGTGGCAAACCTTCCCCATTCTGCATCTTCTGAAGTATATAATCTCTGAGCTTCACGGTTATGAGAATACAGATGGAGCAAATACAGCCTGAAATTTCTCAAATTTTCTTCCTGTTCAACAGTTGACTTAAAAAAAAAAAAAAAAAAAAAAAAATCTTGGTCTATTTGAAGAAAATAGTAGTAAGTAAAGAAAAATTGAGTGGGAAGGAGAAGACCTTAAGACAGATACAATGCAAGTTTTGCAGTTTTTGTATGGCATCATTACAGTGGGTAAGCATTACAGGTTAGTTTTTGGTTTAAAAAAAGATAGTCATTCATTGACCCATGAGCTGCTATTAAAGCACACAGATACACTTTTTTCCCACCAATGTCTGTTTTGTGTCCGAGCATACCCACAGAGTACATGTCAGTCAACAGATTTGTCCATGCTATTATATTTGTTAAGTAGGAAGTGATTTTATTTTTAAAGGATACAGTTTGTAGCATTCTCTGAAAGCTGTTATCAATGCTGTTATGTTCATGTACCAGCCTTAGTTTAAATATCTGTGTGATGTTAAATATACATGTTTCTGTAATCCCTTCATGATGCTATTTTCAAACATGCAGTTGTTGTAGCCCAGCTACATTGGAATTATTTTCTAATAACTTCTAATAAAGGAATGGAGATCAAAACAACTTTATGTTAATGTATAAATCTGTTATGCACCCATATCTTAAATACTATAAGGAATTCTGGTTGGGTTTTTTGCTTTTCTTATCCTCCCTCTTCTCAAAGTTGCGGAAGAACTAAGAGGTACAGAGAGTCACAACAAAGATGATCAAATGTAGGGACAATTTTCCTACAAGAAACAGGTAATAATATCTACTTACCTTTCAATCTAAAGAAGAGGTGACTAAGAGGAAGATGTGGCGATAGTTTGTAGAACGTGTTTAGGAGGCAGCTGTTCAAAGGAGGTTCAAAGGAGCCAACATGGCTTCACTAAGAGCACATCGTGCCTGACAAATTCAGTGGCCTTCTACAGTAGGGTTACAGCATTGGTGGATAAGGGAAGAGCAACAGACATCATCTACCTGGACTTGTGCAAAGCATTTGACACTGTCCCACATGACATCATTGTCTCTAATTTGGAGAGATATGGATTTGATGGATGGACCATGCAGTGGATAAGGAATTGGCTGGATGTTCAAAGAATTGTGGTCGGTGGCTCAATGTCCAAATGGAGACCAGTGACAAGTGGCATTCCTCAGGGGTTGGTATTGGGACAAGCGCCGTTGTCCCAGTGATGTCTTTGTCGGCAACATGGACAGTGGGATTGAGTGCACCCTCAGCAAGTTTGCCAATGACACCAAGCTGTGTGGTGCGGTCGACACGCTGGAGGGAAGGGATGCCATCCAGAGGGACCTTGACAGGCTTGAGAGGTGGGCCTGTGCAAACCTCATGAAGTTTAACAAGGCCAAGTGCAAGGTCCTGCACATGGGTCACAGCAATCCCAAGCACAAATACAGGCTGGGCGATGAGTGGATTGAGAGCAGCCCTGAGGAGAAGGACTTGGGGGTATTTGGTATTGGTGGATGAAAAACTGAATGAGCCAGCTGTATGCACTCACAGCCCGGAAAGCCAGTCACATCCTGGGCTGCACCAAAAGAATTGTGGTCAGCAAGTCGAGAGAGGTGATTCTGCCCCTCTGCTGTGCTCTTGTGAGACCCCACCTGGAGTACTGCAATTAGCTCTGGGGCCCCCGACGTAAGAAGGACATGGACCTGTTGGAGCGAGTCCAGAGGGGGGACACAAAGATGATCAGAGGGCTGGAGCACCTCTCCTATGAAGACAGGCTGAGAGAGCTGGGGTTGTTCAGCCTGGAGAAGAGAAGGCTCCAGGGAGACCTTACTGCAGCCTTCCAGTGCTTAAAGCGGGCTTATAAAAAGATGGAGAAAGACTTTTTACCAGCTCCTGTAGTGACAGGACAAGGGGCAACGGTTTTAGACTGAAAGAGCGTAGGTTTAGATTGGGCATAAGGAAGAAATTCTTTACTGTGAGGGTGGTGAGGCACTGGAACAGGTTGCCCAGGGAGGTTGTGGATGCCCCATCCCTGGAAGTGTCCAAGGCCAGGTTGGATGGGGCTTTGAGCAACCTGGTCTAGTGGAAGGTGTCCCTGCCCATGGCAGGGGGGTTGGAACTAAATGATCTTTAAGGTCCCTTCCAACCCAAACCATTTCATGATTCTTCCAAGACAAGGATTGGGAGGTGTCAGAAAAGGTTGTTCCTTTGCAGGTTCAGAATCGAACAGCAGGAAATGCGGCTTTATACATTTTGTGGGTAACCGGTAAAACTCGTGTTAGGATGTTCTGGATGTTAAAAAGGCGAGATAATGACTGGACAAAAGCTACGAAGGTAAAGGGATCTAGAACTAAAAAATGCAGAGATGTCACTGCTGACTCGGTCACAAATGGTGTGAAGCTGGACAGACATTTGATAGTGTTGTGGCTTGCTTGGTTCATAAATTCCTCCCTACACATCTCTCTTGCTCACTGATGGATGCAAGGCTAAATAGATCTTTTTTTGGATTGATGTGGTACAGCCACATTTTTTTTGTTCTGGGATTTCAGTTAGGGTTTCAGTTTGTGGCTTTTGTGTTCTGGGGAGACTTTAAGATCGTAAAACTTCATTTTTCATTAACTAGTGATCTCACAACAACTCTTTTTTTAAGTCATAGTTCAAGCCTTTAAGTTGGGTGAACTAAATACCATCCTTTAAAGTTTCAGATTTAGAGATCTGGGTATGTTTCTTATCCAACTTGAAAAATGTTGATGAATGATTAAATGGTGAAAGTATGCAAAATCACTGCTTAAAGGGGGTATCTATAGCCTATGGCAAAGAAACCTCAGCAATGAAAACTACACAGTTTTCTTAAGCAAAAACTTTGCTTTTTGAAAAAAGGTTTTGCATGCTTGTATTTTTCTAGTGATCCTTTGATTTGTTTTGGTGGAGGAACTAAAGGAATGCTTGTTTAAAAACTCACAATGTAAAATTTCTTTCTGTTGAGTTGTAGCGATGATACCAATGCAAGGAGGAGGAAGAAGGAATTCTTGCAAGAAGTCTGGCCTAGAAATGTGGCAAGAGGAGAAATGTGAAAAGCCACCTAAGAGTAAATCAATTCTAGGTCATGGGGGAGCCATCCTGGAATGGCAGAGACAGCATCTTAAGGGTTTTTGCACTTTACCCGTAATATTCCTAAACAGCCTTCAGTTCTGTGTAATTCTCTTTTGGCCCTAAAAGTAAGCACAGGTCTTGGATTTGTAAATAGATTAAGCTAATACTATCTTTTCATGTCTTTGAATAGCGATTAAGATTTTAAAGTTAAGCATATGGAATTTAGGAATTACTGGAATGAATTTGCTTTTAGCTGAGACTGACGTATAAGTGTGCTAGGGTGTAGTCATTAATCATTTCATCTCATATTGTTTCTAAACCAAGATAGCGTCTTAGTTTAGCATGCAGAAAGTAGTGAGCTGCTCTGTAGATCTTTTCCTTTTCTTCATTTAATGTGGGAGTTTAAGCCTGCATTAGTGCGTGCCATGTGAAGCCAGCACAGTTGCAGAATATTTGGTTCTTTCTCTTCTTTTGATGCTGGTCATTCTCCCTCATCACGCGATGGAGCCTTCAGCTGCCTTGTGGCTGCTCATCCAGGGCTGGGCTCTCAGGGATGGTGTTGTGCTGCTCTATCACAAGGTGGAAAACTGGGACAAAGAGAGCTGCCTGAGGCAACTGAGTGGGTTTGTGGCACCATCATGAGGAAACCTGAAGATTTCCTAAATCCTGTAAAGTTGGCCCCATATTTCTTTTTTTTTTTTGACACTGGCTTTTCAAAAGGATTTCATATCACTTAATGATCTGCTACTGGCTAATACCCATATCTTCAAGTCATCACGCAGCTCATAGGAAACTGCAGCTGTTTGGATTGTCTCGCACTCCAGGTTTTGGTGGATTGCATATTTATATTTTGGTTTGGGTCTGATTCAAACAAACTAATTCCTGATTAAATCTATTAATAAACTCATGAATGCAGGTCAAAATGTTTGCTCTGTTTTCTCCCAGAGTGTTCAGACTGGAACGACAATGGCTTTCTGCTTCCGTGGAAAGTGTATCCACCAGACTGGCTTTTAGACACGTTCTTCTGTTTGCTGAGGTCCTTTTCTCAAAACATTCAAGGTCTGATGTGCAAGAGCTTCTTTTCCTGACTAAAACTTGAATGAGCTTAATTGCCATATGATTTTGATTTTTTTTTTAAGTGGTAACTATTTAAAGAATTCAAATTAAGACAGAAGCTAGTCATTCTTGTTTATTTTAAAAAAATCTTCTAAGAGGTATAAAATTCTAGCCATACAAATTCTGCTAATCAGCTATGCTGCTTTTACTTTCCAAAACAAGCAGTGATTCCTGCTTTGGTCTGCTGGTGTTTTGAGATACCTTGTAATCTTATTTTTGTTGGGGGTGGGTGTCTTTGTGGGATTTATTTTTTTCTGTCTAACTCTGTATTTTTTGTGCATATTAACAGGTGCATGCAGTACTAGTTCAGGATAGAAAGTAGTGCAGAATGGAAAGAAGCAAGGGTGAGGCTTTTATTTGAAAGAAAAAAAAAAAGCTGAGGAGGAAGTTCACTGCTGAAAGGGTTATTGTAATCAAGTTTATCATGGGAGCTTGCTGTTGTGTAACAGAAACTCTAGCTTGTCTATACCTGTCTTTAAGCATTACTTAATGAAGAAAGAAAACAAACCTACCAAAATATTTATGAAATTCAGCAAAATTTGTTCCCAAACTCTTAATTTTCAATACATTATGACAGTTCAGCTCCTTACTGGATTACTCTCTCCATTTGTAGAAGGACTACGTTTTTTAGAAAAGTGATATTTGCCAGAGTTAGCTTGTGAGCATGAACAGGCTAACGCTCAAGCACGTGTGTCTGTTGGTTTATTAATTTTGAAACTCATTTATTCATAAACCTCTTCAGCCAGGAATCATGTAATGAAAAAGATGTCTTCCTCTGAAAGTAGCCTATTGAAAGGTCTGCTATGCATCCAACAAAAATCATTAGCTTTGTCTCTTGTGTGTGGGTTGCTGGCTCAACCGCATGCCATCTTGAATTCTTAAGTAAAAACTGCCTCTGTCAATTTAATGCAGTCTAATATCCTAGCACACCTAGATTTTTTTTCTTTCAAAAATGCATAAACATTATTCATTGAGTTATCTTCTAAAATTAATCCTTTTTTCTATACAAAGATCCTTCTCACTTCCTCTGCAACAATGATCAGGAGAAATTTGGGAATTTAAGATGTAATATCTGTTTCAGCTGAAAGAGTTATCAAAGGAGAGAGCAAGAGAGAGGCTGCCAGTGTGACGACTTCTATGGTTTTCAAATGGCATCTTGAGTTTTTCTTTTTTTCCTCTACCCATTTGTTGCCAGGCAGATAACTTGGGCAACCTGTTTGCCTGTCTTCGAGGTGGACAAATTCATTTCATTTTCCTGTCTTAACCTTTCAGTTACCCTTCTGCTCAATGGCAGGCTTGTAAAGCAGCAGCTTTAATTGTGTGCTTGGTCTCTTTATGTCTTTTCTAGTGGAAGAAGTCTCATGAGCTGTGTATTTCTTAGCAGTTATCTAAATGGAGTTGTAGCAGTTTCACCTGTCTTTGTTCTTGTCATTTGGTTCTCTTTTAATAATTCCAGGCACACCCTCTCGCTGTTACATCAGCATCTTTAAGTGATTCATGGATATCAGGGTTTGAAGAAATGTATGTGCTCATTTAGTCCACATAAAAATGGCTGCACTGAGTCAGATGCGAGGCTCGTTGAATCTGGTCTCCTGTTTCTGATGGTGACCTAGGAAAGGACGTAGGAGCAGGGTGCAGTGGTTCTCCACAGTATACTTTCACACTCACCAGCAGTTCACAAGGCTGGGACATTTCTATACAGCAGTGGTAACAGTGCTTACAGTGTCATAGAATCATAGAATGGTTTGGGTTGGAAGGGACCTTTAGAGATTCCCTTTAAACATTGCGTATGTCTTTTCTGTATACCCTATGCTCTGGCAAAGAAGGCGTTCATGAAGAAACTACACAGAATCTAACTGTGCCACAGAGTTGACTACATTAGTTTTTTTCCAGCTAGGTTAGATGGCAAAAAATTTTTAGTGAGTGTTGCTTACATTCATAGTAATACCCAGTGTTAAAGCACATTTAATTTGTGTGTGATGGCTGTTGCATTACTTTGCTGCTGTTCCAGGTGGGATGATGATGGTTCCTGAGAGGTAGATAGAGGTTAGGCAAGGGGAAAAAAAATGTCATTTAAAAAATACACATCGGAAGATTCATCAGTGTGTGTTTGTATGGGAGGTAGCCAGACTGGTAGTACTGTGAGAGTACACAAAAAACATGAAAAAAACCAAAACCCTTTAGTAGTCTAGGAGTTTAGGCTTGCTGACCACATTAAGGATCTAGTATGTAACAATTGGTTCACAAGGTCATTTCATTCAGTTTTAAATACTAATTTGAGTGTAAATTTCACAGCTGATACAGTTATTGTCTTTACTGTCAATTCTTTTATGTAACCTGTGTGCACTGTGGCTGGTGTTGTCCCACATCAGGCTTATGCTGCAGATGACCAGATATATCTGAACCAGTTGAGCAGCGGAAGCAAAGTAAGGTGAGCCAGGCTCCATAGAGCACTAGACTGCTGTGCATGCTCATTGTTGGTACCTAATTTTACCTTACATAAATTTAAAGCTAGCTTGGGTTCCTGGGAATGTGTGTTTCAATGCAGGCTGCATTCAAAGATGTTTACACACATTAGGGCATCTATTTGGTTTATTACTTTTACAATAAATACCTTTTGTTTTATGGACATGCCTTGCTTTACTCAAGGATTGAACCAAAATTCTGGATTGTGTTGCAGAAACCCCTTCTCCAACCCTCATAACCTGATGTTTTCCAAACCTTCAAGTTAAATTGCTTTCTTAGTCCATTTCCTGAAAACATTGGTACACTCTTTTTCAAACCTGGTCTAGGTTGGATTTGTCATCTTAAAAATGATGAAGCCTTGCTGGTTTTTAGATAATTGCAAGCATGTCCAAACTCTAAATGTCAAAGATTCCCAGAGACCTACAAAAAGCTGATAATGAAAAAATGAAGTTGGACCTTATTAGATTCCAGTATTAAATGGTCATTAAAAACATCACTTGGGAAAGATGTCCACTGCTGAACATGAGCAGCACAGGTGAAGGTAGAGCCTTAGAGAATGTGCAGGCATGGGAAGAAAAAGTTCCCGGGATGGAAATTCGCAAGTAGAAGAATGATGAGGAAGGGAACTGTGCTGTGAAAAAAGTACTGAATGCGAGAGGAGGATGGAGGGGGGGAAATATAAAAGGGGGAATTTAAAACAATTCTATAATTAATTCTTTTCAGAAAGGATAGAAAATTATCACAATAAAATAAACTGAACTGTGAATATGTAAGTAATGCCTGCTGGGATATTGTCCTGATACAGGAGAAGGAAACGGCCTATACAGTCATCTAAGAAGAGAGTCAGGCAGACCACATTTAAAACAAGAAGCTATGGAGCCTGCAAATTAATCTAGAAAGCCAGCCAATGCACACTGTTTTCTACTTGTTGATCAGCAACATTCTGATATTGTCCAAACAAGTAGGAGAGGCTGCAATCTTGGCTTACCCAAAACAATTACCTGTTACTGTGATCTGATTATCATGCTAATAGTTTGGCTCATCTGCTTCTGAAAACCAGCTTGTTCTTTTCTAATACAGGTGAAAAATTCCATGTAACTTTGAAAGATAAAGGCAATCGATTTAAATAGTCTAATGAATATTTATCATCATCAAAATCTTGTTCTAGACACTTCTTCACCGACTCAACAGTGTCTATTTTGTTCTATGCTCAGCTGAAGTCAGTGGGGAGGGAAAGAAAAGAAAAAAGTGTTCTCAAGTAGTACTAATCTTCTGTCCTGCTTTCTGGAGAAGACCTGAAGCTACCTTATTTGTCACATGTGGGAATAAGATACAAATATTTTGAAGACAAAGCTGTTAAGAAAAGTTCTCAATAACCTCTGTTCCCAATCTAGACAAGTTATGGACTCTGTCAGCATTGTTCATCAGTCTTGAAGAAATCCCAGCTTGCAAAACACATGAAAAGGCTAGCAGGTGGCATAACTATAAAAGGATTTTCTGTCAGTCTTCCTGAAATTAAGTGCCCTCAAGGGTTTGTAGCTGAATTTTATATGTGGAGTGTTTCCCAGGTTCTTGAAACAAGGTGGGAGCTCAGTAACTCCACGTGCTGATGGACACGGGGGTTGTCCTAATATTTAGCACAGAAATACAACTTGAAAATATGTAACACAAAATTTTTTAGTTTATGATTGGATAAGTGAAAGTTATACTTGGAGAGTGTGTGGTGTATGATCTAACACTGTCCTTTCTTGTCCAAGTACTCCTCCCTTGGGGTTTAATCATGGGGTGCTGGAGGCAGAGTTTTTTCACCTGAAGGAGGGAGGCCCCAGATCCGGATCTTGCTTTCCCAGTTGATTTGCTGGTTGACTTTCAGTGCAACTTGTTTTATCAGGTTCTTTTCCTCTGGCAGAGATATATAGCTAGGCAGAAGGTGATAACTTTTATTAATTTGGGGGCTGCTTGTTTGCTCTATTTTGCTTTTTAATACTGTCCTAACATTGCTATGTTGGTTGTGTGGAATTTGGGTGTTCTTTCTGTTTTAATCCCCACAGTATGTATGAAACTTTGCTGTACGAACTCAGCTTTTTCAGAATTAAACAGGGTATGTAGTGACTGGTAAAAATTATCAGTGCTTGATTACTGAAGTAAGTCTACAGTCTCCTCAGTCCTCAACCTTTCAGCCTTCAGCCCTTTGCTATGATGTGTCCTACTGAGATGTGATCTTGTATTGGATCCAGCTTATGCTTGCACTTTACACTTCAAGAGATTACTGCGTATTTCTGGAAGCATGGTGTTCGGTTCAACTTGCATCGTCATGACTCAGTGCTGTGTTGTAGAAACACAAGTAATAGAGTGAATGTTTTTGAGCTTAGGGAATTAAGCCCTGGAAAGTAACAATTGATTTCGTTGATCTTTATGGTGGATTAGTATGCCCTTCCTAGATCTGCATGTCCCAATTGTGTTTACATCTCTTTATGAACACAGATCAGCTAAGAACAGTTTTTGTCTGTTAACACTCTTCTTAAAATAAGCCAAGTGATAGCTCTTGGTATTAATTTTTACTTGTAGTTTTTACAACACTTGTGTTTGCTCTTCAAAAAAAAAAGAAGGCATCAGTTGTCATTGCAAAGCAGAGTGTTTTCTAGCCATTTTGAAAAAGAACCAAATTGCCTTCTCTAAATTGCAAACAAAAGCTTTGAAGCAAAAGTCAGTGTTGGGCATGAGGAGGAAGGGATGATTCACTAGCACCTAGGATAGGAAAGCTGTCTCCTTACCTTGATACAGTGAGAGAAGCTCAGGTATAAGCTGATATAGGTGTCTACCTTGAGTCCTCCAATTAAAAGCTATAATCCTTATAGTACCTCTGTGTTAATTAGGCTGTTCAGATAGCTTCACTGGTGATAGTTCAATGTTTGAGAATGGGAATGCTTCAAATGACTGAACTCAGAGTGTCTTAATTTATTTTCATCTCTGATATATTATTAAGAAGCTACTAATTAACTGCTTTTCATTAAAGGGAAAAACATATTTCCTTTATATCTAATTAGGAATAGTATTTATGTAATGCTTTTACTTGAATTATCTGGGACTTTAATTTTTCCCCAAATACACTCAAGAGAAGTTACATATGATTCAGGTTTTGTTCCAAGATTGTTTTGGTATTCAATTTAGCACTGCTTTTTAAGAGGAACGGAAAGTACTGTGAGCCCGGTCTTCTGTAGAAGTCTGGTAATGCATGTTTTTCTTGTTTCTCAAGATAGTCCTGTAGCACTCTAAGCCAATTTTTAGACTTGCTGTTTAGAAACTGTTTAGAAAATATAATGAACATGATACAACTTCCTAACTGTTACAAAAAGTTGCATGTGTAACAGTAAGTGACAGCAGAATTATTCATTTGCTTAAGCATGTGTTCATGCAGTTAAGCAAGTCTGAACTGCAGTCTGAGGGGAGATCATTTAAAAAAAGGAAATGTTGGCAATCATTCAAAACAATAAAATGTGAGCATTGGCTACATAGCTTATATTAAAATAGATGAAAACAAATGATTGAATAAAAACACATTATTTCAGTCTTCTTGTTGTAAACATGATTGCTCTGTTTTTAATCTGGTCTATAAAAAACCCAGAAACCTGAATTCACTCTTGTTCAGGAAAGTTTTGAACGTGTGCACAAAGTGTAAACCCCTGCTAAATTCCTTTTAAAGGAAAGTACCTTATGCACAAATTGACTTGATAAAATATAAATACATGATAAAGTGCTCTGCTGAATTAGAACCACCAACTAAAGCAGAAAAAGCATTGCTTTTTATACATTTAAAATGGTAAAGTAGCCTGAAACAGTGAAAATTATCACTTTAAGAGGTAAACTCAAGTAATGATTTAAAATACAGACAACTAAGAATGTTTAATGAAACAGTTCAGGTATTAAGAAATGAGGGTCAAACCTTACAGTCCATACTTACGCAAACTTCAGGTCCTGTTGAGTTCATTATGAATAAGTATGTCAAAATCTGTCTGCAAGTTATATTCTCCTCTAGCAGGAAAACCTTGGTAGAAATTGGGAGAACTTTATTCATGCAGTCAATAGTTTTGAAAAGAGAATAGCACATTTAATTTCATGAATAAATATGCAAATATGGAATTAAATATTTTTTAAAAATGAAGTTATACTGAAGATTCTGTGGAAAGGTTCTAGACAATGTGGGCCTGCTGCTGAATGGGAATGGGGACATGGTCACAAAGACTAAGGAGAAGGCTAAGGTGATGAATGCTATTTTTGCCTCAGTCTTTGCTGATAAGAGCGGCCTTCACCAATCCCAGGTCCTTGAAACCAGTGGGAAAGTCTAGGGGAAGGCAGACTTACCCTTGGTGGAGAAGGAGCAGGTTAGGGAATATATAAACAAACTGGACGTATGAAGGTTCATGGGCCGTGATGGGATGCTGCCATAAGTGCTGAGGGAACTGGCTGGTGTCATTGCAAGCACACTGTCAATAATTTTTGAAAAGTCAGGGTGACTGGGGGAGTTTCTAGAGAACTGGAAGAAAGCAGACATCACCCCTGTCTTCAAGAAGGGCAGGAAGGAGGATCTGGGGAACTAAAGGCCTATCAGCCTCATATTGATCACATTCTTGTTGATAAATAGATAAATATATATATAAATATGCATTGCGTAATAACCACAGACACCAGCATGTGCTGGGCGGCTGACCGGCTGGAAAGCAGCTTTTCAGAGAAGGCCCTGGGAGTTCTGGTGGACAAGATGCTGTGAAGATGACTGTGAGCCAGCAGTGTGCCCTTGTGACAAAGACCACCAACGTCATCCCAGGCTGCATCAGGCAGAGCGTTGCCAGCAGATCAAGGGAGGTGATCCTTCCTCTCTACTCAGCACTGGCAAGACACATCTGGAGTGCTGGGTCCAGTTCTGGGCTCCCCAGTACAAAGGAGATATGGACATAGTGGAGTGAGTCCAGTAAAGGGCCGTGAAGATGATGAAGGGAGCGGAACATCTGACAAACAAGGGGAGACTGAGAGAGCTGCGACTGTTCAGCCTGGAGATGGAGAAGAGAAGACTCAGGGCGCGTATGACGTGATACCTGCAGGAGGGTGCAAAGGAGAAAAAACAGATCCTCCTTGGTAGTATCCAGTGACAGGATGAGAGGAAAAGGGCACAAATTAAAATACAAGAAATTCCATTTAAGCATAAGGAAAACCAACCTTTTTTCTTTTGTACAGTGAGGGTGGTGAAACACTGGAGCAGATTTCCCACAGACCTTATGGAGCTGCCATCTATGGAGATAATTAAAAATCTGACTGGACATGGTTCTGGGCAGCCTGCTCTAGCTGACCCAAGCAGGGGCTTGGACTCGATGATCTCAAGCAGTCCCTGCCAACCTCCACCCTTCTGTGGTTCTGTGATCTCTTAGCTCTTCAGAGAGTTCACCCTCAATTGCACCTGGGTTGTTTTTTTTCCAACACTCTTCCAATTTTGGAGCATCTGGAGATACACTGATCACTTCACAAAAAAGGTAGTGGGTTGGTTGCAGGTCTGAAGCAACTTTCTGTTTGTTCCTTATATGTTTCATGGGTTTTAAAACTAGCGCGTGTTTCTCTTTGCAGTACTGCAGTCTGGCTCCATTCTTTCATGTGTGTTTAGTCATAGAGAGTGCTAAAAGAGTCTGTATAAATAATTTGGTGTTAAATAATACAGAATTTAACATTGATAACTAATTTAAAATCATTAACAAATATGGTAATAGAGCAAATGTATAACACCCTCTAACCCTGTCTTTCAGTCGTGGCCTGTATATGAAGAAGTATACAACAAAATGCTTGAGCTTGCAGCGTTTTTAGACCTGCCTCGATTTCCAGATATAACAGACAGCTGCTTTCTTCATCCAGACATGTTGTGCATAAAGTACTTGATGGAAGCTAATTTACCTGGTAAATATTTTCCCAAACCCGAACTGATAAAATTTTTCTTTGGTTTATTAAACTCTAGCAAAAAGACTTGAATTACTACTTTAAAAGTGCCTACTCTTTTCCTTCTGATTTATACCCATTTAAGCTTGAACTGAAAGATAATTTATATAGAAAGCACCTTCATCAAACATTTAGAGTATGTATTATAGGCCCAGATATGCAGGGGCACTCTGGTGCTGGCTCTCTAAGGTTGTGGAGTGGATACTTCATTTCAAATCTTTCTGTATCCATGTGAACTAAGAGGCACTAGTTGAATTCATGTGATTTATTAACTTTAGCTAAATGATTCATGAAGTTGGGACCTGATTGCTTAGCACTGAATTGTCTCATATATAATATTGACTGTATATTCTATAATATTGCATATTAGCATTTATTTTGATATTAACAAGCAATGCTGTGTGACAAATCAGCTGCTGTCTTATTTGATTTTCGATTTAGTTTTGAGCTCATATATTGCATAAATATTGAATGTTTTTGTTTATCCTAAAATTAAGTCTTGAATACTGAATTGCCAAAGAAAGACTAGTAAGTCCTAGTATGTGAACTGTCTGTTGGGCTACCATAGTTTCTATCAAATACCACTGTCAGTGAAGATGACTTATACAGACAAATAGCCTGTAAATTAATATTATTATTTTTTTCCTCAAAGCATTCCAACAATTAATAGTTTGGGGAGTTTTATTGTCTTATTTTGCAATTAGTTATGTTGAATTAAGCTACTTGGCTCTTCTGTTTACTCACAGTTAAATGAAGAGAAGTTATCCAACAGATTTAGGGCTGAAATTCTGATTTTGTAGTTTTACACCAGTGTTGTGATCCTGTAGAGGATCACATTATTTTTCAGATTTTGAAGTATCAATTGAATCAAAGAAAAAGCGAGAAATTTGGCACTTTCAGATTTGTTAGAGAAATACAAAGCTAGGTACTCTTTGAAAATTACTGTGGAAGAAGAATATATTGTTCTTTACTTTTTCCTTGCAACTAAGTTTTTATCATGTAGAAGCATTCTTTTTACAAATTGAAAAAGGACTACTGTTGTCTAACAACTCCTAAAAAAATAAAGCAATGGATTGGCAATGTTTCTTAGGACACTAAATACTAATGAAAAGGCCATTTTAAGTATCTGAAATGAAAGAAAATATACTGACAGTATTTATAAGAAAATTTGGTTTCCAGATTTTTTTTAACTTTTACTGTTATATGCTAGAGGATTAAAAATTAGTTCCTACTGAACCCTTTGTAAGCAGCAAAAGAGTATAAAGTATAGCTGGATTAAGGTTGTACTTAGTCATACATTGCTAACCTTTGTGGAATCTGATGGTGATGTAATCAACTCCTGTATTTCTTGCTGAACAGGAAAGGTGAGAAATTTGGGGGATTTGTATCAGTGAAAAATGAGCATAGACTAATAAGAGACTGTGTAGATACTTTAGTACTGCTTTTGGAGCTGTAGTTCTATCTTTCTGACATAACCTGTACTAGCGGGTGCAATCAGGCTTTACAATGTAAAGCCAGTTTTAACCTAGGCTGGGATTGTCTGTACCTCAGCTGGGTTTTGTCAGGGTAGCAGCAAGCACTGCCCTGCCGTGATTAGGCTGCTGTTCATAACCAACTAGCTTCTTTAAAACTAGCCCCTGTTCCTCTTTGCAGTACTGAATCCGTCCTTGCATGGGTGTTTAGTCAACATGCAGGAAAAACGTTTGTGACAAGCTTTTGGCTTTTGGGTTTTTTTGAAACTATATTTATGTAGATTTAAGATAGGTTTTCCCACAGGAATGTTCAGGATGATCTAACAACATCATTCGATTAACATCAAAACACTATTAAAAATGGGGGGGGGGTTTCTCCATGTGAATATATAGTACGTCACGGCTGTTTTCCATGTAGGCACAGTGAAGGTTGCCTAGTATTTTTAAAAACACCCCAAAATACTTATCAGCGTGAAAAAAATTGCTGTCTAATGGTCCTAAAAGACTGAAGCATTGTTTTCCTCAAATACCAACATATTTGCACTGTAGAAGTACTTCTAGCTTGTCTCAACATACTCATTTTATATTTTTATTTGCATTAATCAGATGAATTGCATAATTGGACTTGTCGAGTGGTGAAAAAGATCTGTATTGGAGAAGCGGATTTCCTGACTCTTGTGCCTGGAAATAAGTCAACAAGAAAAGTGAAATATGATGTTCTTGCCGCAGCAGTTATCGTAGTTGTGCTCAAATTATTGTTTTTATTAGATGATCACTATGAATGGTAAGCATACAGGCAAATCTGTAGCAAAGCCCAAATTTCAAATAATGCAAATGATTGTCTTGGATCATTCTTTCTTTAGTAATATTGAATTTATAGTATTTGAATTTCAATTCAGTTCAATAACATAAAACATACACCTGAAGTAATTTTAGACATTAAATATTACTTATTTTTAAAAATCATCTGTTTGAATCTGAAACTTGGAATAAAATTAGGATGTAATTTTTGTTGGTTGTATTTGAATTTCATGTGAAAAGTGCAGTATCTGGATCTACAAAGTAGCCTGATTTTTATATTTTTTTCAGGTTACTTTCAGAGTTTGCTGAAGAAAGAAATAAAAATAACAAAGAAGGTACATAAATATTCCAGTAGAAGCAGTCTTATGATTTTGTAAATTAAATAACTTTGTAATCAGGCTTAGAAAGTCTTGTCTTATTGATCATTAAAATGTGTTGTTGTCATTTATTCTTTTAGGGAAAATCTTTATTCAAAGAAAACAGTAGATCCTGTTCATGAAAAATCGTCTCGGTTTACCTGCATAATTCTTATTGTACTGGGTAGGGGAATTTGGTACACATTTTGCTAGGTACCTTTCTGTTTCTCCTTGTGCATGTTTGCCTCTTGTTTTAGACTTTTATGCATGCTAGGTGAAGATGAATGGATACGCAGTAAAGAGGGAACGCACTTTGATCGTAAATAGCAGATACTTATTAGAGGCATCAAACCACATTTATGATAAAATCCAAACTTGTTTAGTCTTGTTAAATAAAATGTCTTAGTGTGTAACATATTTCAGATGTAATCTGTTTTCTTAGTCCAAATAATCCTGAGAGAGTGTCGAAAAGCTAGCAGCAATTAAGATGGAGAAGATAATGGTGTGAACACGGTTCTTTGAGGGCAGAAAGACCAAATCAAAGATTAGAAATCTTCAGGAAGATGTTCCATGGCCTGATCCAGATCACAGTTGAAGATAAGATCACAAATGTGTTACAGTGATTTATCTTCTATGCCTTCCATCCAGTTTTGGGTCCATTTTGACCCTTCTGTTACTTTTTTAAAATTTAACTCAATAATAAAATTGGTGTTAGCCATGCATGAGCACAATTACTGCTGTATCTAGAGACAGTCATCACTATTAACTAAAACCGGTAATTCTCATTTTCAAGTGGATACACAAACTTATTTTGGATCTTTTTTTTTTTTTTCCCTTGAAAACTTGAAGTACATAATAGTGACAAGAGTAGAAGTTGTGCAACTGCTTACAAGCTGAGGCTCAAAGCCATTAATGTCTTAATGGGGTTTCTCCCTTATTAACAAGTCTCATTGCCCTCGGGAATTAACAGCTCATTCTTTGCCCACTTTTTTACTTTAAAATCTGCTGGTGTAAAATGATCCATATGCTCTGTTATGTTGTCCCTATCCTTAAAATGTTGGGGTGATGGTGAGCAGCTGCACAGAGGAGCTGAGGTGAGAATTTCTGTTAGAGCACCGATTAGTGCCAGACCTTAAAACTGCCTCTGGCATTTTCCCAAAGTTCAGTGTGCTGAAATGAATAATGGTTAATACTGAGTTTTAAAGATCCCATTTATGTTGACTGCATTCTCGATTTAACTATCCTTTCTCTAGGTTTTTTTTTAAATAAAAAAATAGTATTTCAGCTCCTACAGTCTTTCAAGCCAGACTGGAAGCTGTACAGTAGATAGTTGTAGTTACCTAGTGTGCTTGTGTGTGTATGTTCTATGAACTGCACACATACACAGTACAGTTTATGTTTAAATAAGAATTGATTGAGATGTATATATGTGTGTGTATATCACAGAGCTGTGTATTTTCCAGTCAGCTCTGCTATATGAACATCAGGCTAGCAGTACTGGCCAGGTAAATGGTTATTATAGTGTAGCATCATGTCTCTGACAATGGTTTTGCTTGTGACAGATGCTTAATAATTCATAAGAAGTTTAACAAAAATTTCCACACCCTCCTCCCAGAAAACTGCCCTCCCAGCAGTTTAGGAGTACTTACTTAAACCTCTGGATTTAAGGAGTTCATAAAAGAAGTTGTGTCCACACCTTTGAATTTTAAGAACTACTGAAGGGTCTGTCTTTCCTTCATTTGTCTGTTGCTTTTTGAGTCCGTCTATATTTCTAGCATTTAAGACATCCTGTGGCAGGATAACCCCAATAGCAAAAATGCAGATAATACAATACGTATATAAGCTTGATTATAAGAACAGTATATTCACCTTAAAAATGGTTTAAACAGCTAGCTGGCAAAGCTAAGCATGATGCAAGCATCACATGCAGTGCAGCTGGGGTGATGGGGAAATGCAAAGCCTAGTTAATTCACAATGCAGATAATCCACCCACGGGTAATAAGAGTTGATTGTATTTTAAATATATAAATCTACACCATAGTTCTGTTTGGAATTCTTATACTTACTGTACGCAGTTGGTCTGCTTCAGTCCTGTGCCTCTTTGGACCACCAATGATAAATGTGCTGTTAGAATGCCATATGCCTTAATGTTTTTGCATGTGCTGGTAAATATTTTTTCACATATCAAGGAGTGAAGTTCCTGTGCTCAAAAACATGGGAAGCTGATAAGAAGTGAATACAATTGTCTAGTTTATCTTTCCAGCCCTGTAAGTTTTCATGGGTAGTAGGATAGTCAGTGGGGAGTTGATGAAACTGTTTGAAATTTTACATCTGAGCTTGTTTAGATCTTAATAGTTACTTTAATCCCTTGAAGTTGGCTTTCAAACAGGTGGAGGCCACTTTGCACTGTGGAGATCTAGTTCCTTTGGTAGAGAGGAGGTAGTTTCTAGGCTTAACTTTCAGAAAGGAGGGAAAAGGTTTGAATTGTGCTAAATTTATGAAGTCTATTCTAAGCTAAGGGGCTTCTTTGCGCTTATGACATGCTGTTCTTTCACTGCATTTCTGCATTTCTCTTTCTTACGGAATTGTTAGATCAAGTATCTTTTCTTTAAGCACATAGAATTCAGGATAGGTTTGTATACAGGTGGAAGACACAGGGTCTAACTGTGTGGAGACCACCTTCTGTGTACTACACATTTCTTTCACTTCTTCCCAACCTAAAATGTGTATGTTTTATTCAGGTGGTCCGTATTTTGAGTTCAAAAAGTGGTACAAGGTGATAAAATGTTCCTTGGATGTGGAGCAAAAGAAATTGGATGAAGAGAGAGCCAAGTAAGAGGTTTTTAAGTACTTTTTCTTTTTTAAGGTAGACAGTTTACATGAAATCCTGACCCCCACAGAAATTAAAAAAGTTAGGACTTTGCACCACATTTCTATCCATCAAGCTTGGGTGAATAGAGTGATTAAATCCCTATCTTAATTTTCTGTTTACACGGGTAATGTTTATCCAGCATATTAATTAAATGCTCACTTTCTGTGACAAGTAGCTTATACAGCTGAACAATTAACTGATTACAGTAAATCTAGGCTTACATGCCTCAGTTTGCCTACTCTGAAAAAAGACTTCCTAAATGTGTTGGGGGGGGCAGTGGCTTTTAATAGCACTAACCATTAGATTATTTTGATTTTTAATTTAATAGCTCTAGCAGTATTTGTAAGAAATTACTATTCTTTTACTTGTTTGCTTCAGCTTTCTTTTTCTTAACAATTCTTATGTCTCTTACTGGTAGGTATCTGTGGAGATGTGAAAAGCCACTGTTCTATTCAGCCAAGAAGAAATCTAAAGTTCTTAAGAGAAGACGTGAGTAAACTTTGCTTCTTCCCAGTGACGCAGAAATCTGCTCCAACTTTTCCCATCATAGAAAATCTGCAGCCCTGACTGTGATAACATTTACATCTTAAAATACTTTCTCTTCTCTCTTTCATCTCTGGGTACAATTAATGTAGTACTATTTTACAACCTGTGGCTGGAATTCTTCAAACAGACATCTTCCTCATGCTTAACTGAAACTGCCTTTCCCAGTCTTCCTAATGACCTACAGAACCACATCTCAGAATGAGTACTCTGTCCTCAACTTCATTGGTTTGTCAGCTGCCTTTATATAACTGTGATCTTCATGAATTGTTGTTGGTCTTCCATAGCTTTTCTGTCCGTTTTCTCCTTTAGTTTCTCATATCCTTTGGTATGGATATCCCAGTATGTGCTTTGGTAGACCTTGCATGTCCCTCTCCTCTCCCATTCCTTCTTGCAGTCCTCTATAGAAAGTGAGGAAGGCTTGTCTGAACGTGACTTTACTTGAATAGCTATAGCTATATGCTGTCAGAATGCAGGTACATCTACTTTATTTTAGTAGCTCTAGAAGTACTTACAAGAAGTGACTGGGGTTTACGCTGATGTAGAAGCAAACACGAAAAACAACAAAACCACTTATCTGTGGAAATATGGAAAACCAGAATTCTATTCAACCAAATTAGGTCTGAAGTTCTTCATCCTACATTTAATAGTATCTAGTAAGCAACAGATATTTGGAGAGAGATGTTAAGTGTGGCAAGTGATATTTTTCCCTTTATATACTCCTCCAGTTTCTGGAAGTGACTGGTTCAAGGACTTAGAAACAAGTTGTATAATCCTATTTGGTTTGAATAACTCACGTTGGATTTCTCTTTCAAGAATGCAATTGGGGTTTTTTGAATGTTCTTACTCTTCAAAATTCAGTAGGGGTGATCCTGCAGTCAAGTCATGTTCCATGGAAAAACATGTTTAGGTTTGTTTATTTCAAGCTGATTGTTTGCTCAGATGCCCTTTAATTCCTGCGTTTATAAGAAAAAGTGGATAATGATTAATTGTTCATCATTTCTGTGGCACTCTAGATTCCTCTTCTGGCTCTGCTTCTTTTCAAGCTAGAAGAGGACCAATTAGATTACGGAGCTTTACCACTGGTTGTTGCAGGCAGGAGTATCACATAATGCCCTTGTAACTGGGCAAGATTCATCTTAAAACAAATTTAAAATAGTAGAGACAGAGAGTGTTCTAAAACACTTCCGTGCCAGATACAGGTTTTCAGAAACCTTCCTCAGCCTTTGTTTTTGATGGTAGATTTTAGTGTCCTCTTGAAAGATAAGCTTCCCAGTCCTTGGATTCCTTTAGGATGTCTTTTCTCCTTTTTTTCCCAGTTTATGAATGATTTTATTCAGATACAGGTCATAAAAGAAGTTGAAGCTCCAACAACAGTGGTTTTTAACCTGCTTTTTACCATAGGGAAACAAGGCTTAGGTGGTCGTATTTTGTGTGCTGATCTATCGTCATACCTTCTTTCCCTTCTCAGCCTCAGTAACTTATGAAAGTTTGTCATTCTTTCACTAGCAGTGAGGAAAGGTGGAGTGGGTTTTTTTGTTGGTTTTTTTTTTTCCCAGTCGAAATTTGCACTATGAAAAGCTTAACCTTAAATCCATGTGTGTATGAAACCAGGCTTCCTTAATTCTGATACATAGGAAACTACTAAAAAAATCTTAGCCAGTCTGAGAGATAGCATACAACCAGGTAAATAATAGTGAAAGGCATCCTGGCCTGTGTTTTCTATCAGCATAAAAATACCAGCAGTATCAAATGGATTTTACAGATTTTACTTGGGGAAATGCTTTTGGTGTGCCCCAGTATTAATATTATTAGGTATGAAAGACATGGCATTTTGAATTATCTTTCAAAATCTTTCCCTAAAACACATGACAGAGTTGATTTTTAAATGGAATGGGGGAGAGAACATACAGACCTTCGAGGTTTCTCAGTATTCCACACAGAGGTTTAAAGAAAAAAAGAAAAAAAGATATGGCACAAATACCCTATTTTCTTCCTGTATTAATTGCCTCTAAACAGTATTCTAATACTTAATACTTTTGCCTTGTTCTTTTTGTTTCTATTTGTACAGGAATGGTTGTGAACTTACAAAATCAGTTTGGCAAGCTGTCTGGTTCAGTGCAACCTGCTGAAAAGCCAAATCCTTCAAGTTTTCAGTTAAGTTGGTATGAAGAAAACACAGATGGGAGTTGTTTTCACGGGCATAGCCTGAAGGGAATTTTGCAAGAAAAATGTGGTTTGCTTACCGCCATGAACCCTGACTATTGGCTGTGTACTGTTAAACTATGTACTGAGAAGTAAGTATTCAAATTTTTGTTAAATACATTTTGGAAAGTTCCCCTGAAAGTAAAGTGCCATATATATATTTTTTACAAATGACAAATATGGGGTGTGTGCACAGCTATGTATTCACATATAGTTAAAATCATTTGTAGAAAGGGGCGTGTGCAGAATGGTTAGTCTTGGATTGGGAGTAGACAAATTGTAATACGAAGAGTGATCAAAGTGAGCTTTTGAGAAGAGAGGAGATGAGACAAAATCAACAACTAGAGTCACATGGCAAGAGTAGCAGCTAGGTACAAATACTCACTTCACTTTCTTCTTCATAGTATTTTAGAAGAAACTTGCACCACAGCTCTCCAGAGAATGGAAAAACGGTTCCATTCCTCTCTCTCCCCTGGCCCCCCAAAAAGCATAGGAAATTAATTTTCTAAATCACTATACTGCTTTTGTGGTGGCCTTAATCAAAACTAAAGTTAAAATCAGCAGTCGGAGTTCAAATAAGCAGGCAATTAATGCCTCCAGAACATATTTAAAAAAAAATAATTACAAGTGAAAAGGACTTTACCACTATTTCATCTAAGCATATCGGCAATCAACAGTTGTATTTTTTACAAGTAGAAAAGTAAAAGAAGAAATTTATTTTACTGGAAAAGTAAAAGAAGAAATATGGGAAAAGAAAACATTTTATGCTATTAAGGAAGTTTAGTGTCTGTCTTACTAGAGAACTGTTCCCAAATCCTGCCTTCACAAGTGAAAGAGAATTTTTTTTTTTCAATTAAGGGTATATGTATTTGTTAGTAAAATTATTTTCTTTAAAGGACCTAAGTAGCAAGGAGAATGATAGCCCAGCTAATCCAGCCTTGTACAAAGTTATATGGATATTTATAGAATCATAGAATCGTTTAGGTTGGAAAAGACCTTTAAGATCATCGAGTCCCACCATCAACCCAACACCACCATGCCTACTAAACCATGTCCTGATTTGAGTATCTGCCTGGTTTGTGTCGAACTTCTCACTCTTCCTTTAATACCTTCTCCTCTTGCATCAAATTCTGCAAAAAACGGTGAGTTTTCTACTTGGTGGGTGCTGGCAGAGGACCATGGCCAGAGACAGACAGCAAAAGCCTTGCTGAGAGAGTGTAGGAGTTCAGCAGCATTTACTCCAAGGAATAGGAAATATCTAAAACAGTGTTTCTCGTAAAATCCCTGGGTAGCGTAGATATGGCTTCTGGATCATACACCAGATTTCGGTTCTGCCATTGGTTGTATCATGAAATCCTAATCCAAAAGAGGAAGGTACCGGTGAGTATCAGTGAAAAAGATGAACTTTGCAGATGGCTTGGATTCTCCTGAATTTCTCATGTGTGCAATTGGAGGGTGTTTTTTGGAAAGGAGGTCAGGTTACATTAATGTGAAATGAGATTTCATTAGTGCATTGAATAACATCTTAAATCTTTATCTGGTATATACTTCTAAATGGCATGCTTAAGAGAGCAATAGCCCCTACAGAGTATTAGCGATATGTTCCTGATTTTTTAAATAGTCCCCTTGAAAATAACTGGCTTTTACATGTATGCAGTCTTTTCTGTCTTTCAGTGGATTTATTTGCTTATCTCTATTTTCTTTTCACATTACCTTTCACATATCCACCATGACAGAAATGGGTTGGAATAATGTAAACACAGTGTTATATTACAAGAGCTTTGGTTGCATGGATTCATTCTTTTGTATGAATAAGAACTTTTTTTTTGAAGGGAGGAGAGGTAATAATCCCTTTACCACAAATTTGCGTAAATCTTATGTACACACTGAATGAGTGGATATTTCGGTGTATGTTTGTGTGAATAATCTTTCATGCAAAGTCTGTTTTTAAGCCTACATTTTCATATGTAATATATTAAAATGTTAATGGCAAACTGTCATAGCCTTCATGAAACAAGATTTGAATTTAAATTCTTACAAGTTAAATTTCCCATTATATCATTTGCAATGCAAGTAGTTAATTATACATCTGACACTTACTTAACTTTGGAAAACAACGTCTACTCCTTCAGATATGAGGGTTTATCCTATGCAAGTGTGTGTATGTGTAATAGAACTAAAAACAAACTTACAAATTCTCGTTCTCTAAAAATCAGCATGGTCTAACTGGGACTACTGAAATGCTTTAATCCTAGGACTAAAGCATGATTTCAGTGTGGGCAAAGCTGAGATCAGTCAAATCGTTGGTGAAATGCTCTTACATTTTCTTTTATTTTAGAACTTTCAGTATTAAACTGGATTCTAAATTGATTTGCTATAGAAGTGTTTAGGTGATAGGAGTTTTACGGTTGGACTAGATGAACTTAAAGGTCTTTTTCAACGTAAATGATTCTATGATTCTATATATGATGAGGTATTACAATGTGTGAAAAATGTTGAGAAAAATGGGTTTCCCTTATTACATCTAAATTTAAAATCACCTGGATTTTTTTTTTAACTCTTCAGATATGCTCTTAGGGTAAATAGCACAAAAATAGCACAAAATGGGGCAAAAATGTGTGTGTGTGTTTAGGTACTCTTGTGAAAAGGTGTAACTGCAGTTAATCAAATAGGTGCTTTACAGTACTGATGTAATTGTACATTTGCCTCAGAATATACAATATCACTCCCCTGCCCCCCCCCGATGAAAACTGAGATTTGACACCTAAACAGCCATCAGAGCTGTAGTTGCTGAGTCTTAGGGTTGACTAACCTGTAGCAAAATGTCTTAATTCATATTAGGCAAAAAATGCAGATTTGGTTCAGCCAACATTTCTCAATGAAGTTTGAATTTAGCCAACACATTGGGTTGTGGGGGTCAGCTAGTGCATTCTGACGCTGCTGAAACATCTGATTAAATTTAGTTTTTGTAAGAAGTCACTGGCAGCTTTCGGGGAACGTGAGATAGGCCATAGGATGGGATGTATGGCATGATAGTTTCAGATTTCCAATCTGCCAGACTTTGGGAGGCTTTAAACAAAGACTCCGCTCCCTGAAGTGCGGCTTGCATGACACTCCAGGATGGGTCTGTCTGTTCCTCCAGTTTGAGGTAAAATGTAAATGTTTGTTGGGCCAGAGGGAGCGAGCAAATGACTCTATAGTCTAGTAATTAGCACACTTGCCCATAAATTGGGACAGACAGATTCCAGTCCTTGTTCTGGTGAATATTTAAGACCGCTGCTCTGAATCAGACAGAGGGGAAATTTTAAACTCTGTTTCTCCACATCCCAGCAATACCTAGTAAGCTAGAACATGCATAGGACTTTTATGGTGAATAGCACCTGAATCCCCCTATCAATGTAAAAGATTTTTAAAAAAATCAAAACAGCTGGATTTTATACTATTTTAAGCTTACAACTTTTAATAAAAACAAATTTGAGTCTAACCCAGAACAGGATATTTTTCCAACCTAAGTTGCTGAACTTAATGTTTACAGAGCTGTCTCTGCAGTCTGTCCTCTGTGTCATCTTTTGTTCAGTCTGACACTTGTTACCAGCAAGTTCAGCCTGCTGTTTTTATTGTATACTTCACCAATAAAATCAACTCATCATTTTCATTAACATTTTCACTGTGAAAGCTACAAAATAATTAAGCAGAAGGTTGCTATAGCACTGATTACTTTCTGTCAATCTGGTCAATGTTTGCCCCAGTGTTTCCTATATTACTCCCTTGACTTGAACTCAGCTTTTCTCTCTTGTTTCTAGACAGGTGATTTATATTTAGCACACAGAGGCAATGGACAAGAAATGGATGGATTATAATCCCATGGCATGGTGTCAGGAAGAGGAGAGAGGGGACCCTATGGAGAATGTGGGCAAAGAATCTAGAAAAGAGCCTGGGGTGTCTGCATTGGATAGTCTTAGGAATTTTAAAAATAGGGCAAGTTAGCCATCTTCACACTTTGCTAAATTTGCTAAAAGTTGGCACAATGAACACTGGTTCAATTTAGTCCTCAGTGGCAAAGAATGTATTCTTTGCCTGGTTGAGTATGATCCTGCTTCATAGGGCAAGAAGCTATACAGGCTTTTCCTTCTTACCGTGTCTGCACCATCTCTGAACATGTCTTGGTCTACTTCAGGGTTTTGCAGGAGTGGATCCCTTCACAGAATTGACATTGTAGACCAGAATTGTGATTTATGCTGTTGGTAAAATGTAGAGTTTTTATCTGATTACAATTAAATATATTAATGCTAGCTAAATACTAACTAAATACACTTGTAATTTAGGGCTTTTTTTATTTTTACCTTTCTTTTCAGATTGTGTGGTCATCTGGCTCATTACAGAGAAGTGGACTTTCCCCAGAGTTACCATTTTGTACTAAGGTTATTCTCCTTTCTTCTGAGGATACAGCCCTCTTATATCCATGATGAGGTGTGTGTGATAGAACACAAACTTTTTAATAAAAAACTCTGTAAAAAGCCAAAATACAAGACAAGCCTAAGGAAGTAAAAAGGCCTAAAAATAACAGTATTAAAACCATGTAAATTAGTTGGTTGGATCCCAAACCATGGTACTACATCTGAAGTTGCAATGATCCTTTTGCCTGCATGGACATTTTTTGTTAAGATAGTAGTGCTGAGATCTACTACTGTACTTTGGTTGTAGTGTCATTTTATCTGTAATTTAAGTCACTGGTTTCCAGCTGGGAAAGTTATCAAGGAAACTGTTTATCACAATTTATTTCCTCAGAGCCAACAGGAAGCTATGAAATTACCATTTTTTGGGCATATTTGTACATACTTTGAGTGTACTGGACGGCACGTTAGCATCTAATTACATTGTGAGATTTTGCAATTGAAGTATTATCAATTTTTTTACCTACTGTTGTATGACAGCAAATATATTTCTAGAAAGTAATGTTTACTTTGTTTTGAAATAGTGTGTTAACAAATAAAAGAAGCAGTTGGTTGATGTTTTCACTGCAGTGAGTTTTTCAGTCATTGTTTCTAAACAGGCTGTTCTGGAGCAACTCTGGCAGTTTTCTACATTTCCTTGCATCCTGTTTATCTCCCCATCTCTTGTTATGCCTGAGCCTCTCATTCAAGTTACCACCTTTCAGGTTCATGTTCCATTCCAGGCTTCACAGATTTTGCAGCTACTTTTATACCTGCAACTGCCCATCCTATTTCTTGTGCAACGGTAACTGCCAGGTCCTCCTGTTATTCTTCTATTGCGTTTGAATTTCTTCTGACCGCTTTATAATCCAGCAGCTTGTGTCTCAGCCATTCTACCAGTTTCTCATGCTCAGTCGTATTTAAATTGTCCCAGACAACGTGTAAATGAAGTTGGGCGCTGCCACTACATTAAAAACACCATAACATATACATATGTTGAACAGAGATGCTGAGTGGATACCCAGATGAATAATGCTGCTTTCAGTTGAATGAAATAAAATTCAGCAACTCCAACTGTCAGTACGGAGTACAGAAGTTGCCAAATCTATTTGATCAAAACCAAAATCAACAGCAACAGAGAAAAATGGTGCCTGCAGACTTTACAAAGAGTAATAGCTACCTTCCTGAGCAAGGGCTTCAGTGAGATGTAATCTGGGAAGGTAATCAGTTCAGCACATAGACTCTGAGTATGATGGAAGGGTTTAAAATCTTTTGCAGTTCAATCCGTGAAGCCATTGTCTAAAAACTGGGAACGGGCAAATGGTAGGAGAGGAGATGTGCTGCCCTACCTGTCTGGAGCAAAGCGATAAAGTGGTATTTCAAGCATGGGTAGAGCAGACAGGACTGTTAAGTTGCAATAGTTACTTGGAAATACTGGCAAACCAGGAGGCTTCGCTGGCTCAGTAGAGGCAGGAGGTAATTAAGCGTGGTGTCCTGATTTAAGGTGACAGAAAAGACAGTTTGGGTGAAAGTTTTTAGTTTTTCAGATATTTTAAGTAGTTACTGTAGAACAGGGATTTAGAGCAATTGTCCCATAAAGTGATTGTAACACGCAGAAGAGAAGGCACAGTTCTAGCCATACAGAGCTAAACTGTGCTTGATGGGACAAGAGGAAAGAGCAGACTGAGTTGTTACTTGTTGTATGTGTTAGAGATTTCATAAGTCGGTACAGTTTAGTATGTCTAAATCTATTGGCACATTGCACTAGATACCTCAGACTTCTGACAAGATGTGTGTTGAACTGATGTTTACATTAATGGACTCAGAAAATACCAATTTGAATCTCATCTTGTATCTGGTGTTTGTGTTTTAAAATTAGCCATTATCTATTATGTTTGACCTCACCTGAATGAATTACTAAAGTTTGTAAATATTTGGTAAAATTATTGATTGTTCTTGTTCTAGATGAGTATTTGTATCGGTTAAAAATCTACAGAAGTGTAATACACATTGTCACTGTTTTCAACAGTGCTCGCTCAAGCGACTGAAAGTGTCTCATTCTTTTTACTATAATATCTGTTAAAGTTTTGAATTAGCTATCTAAAAGACAGCTTGTTATACACAAAGGATTCATTTAATTCAGAAGTCTTTATTTGAAAGACTTATGCATTTAATTATAGGTATACCTTTCTTTTAAAACTACTGTAGTAGTAAAATCTGAGCTTCATAAATTAAAAATACTGTACTCATTGTTACATTGTTACAAACGTAACAAAGCTCCCTTAGATGTTTGAATAAATTAAGGCTGTACTTTAATAAACAGGAATAAAGCTTGCAGTTAATCATCAAGAGCCATGTGCCTTCTGGACACATAGGTTAAGAGTCAGATTTAAAAGTAAAGGGTGTGCCCCTAAAATACTTAATGTTAGTTCTATCCAGTTTAATCAATCAACACTTATGTTGGAGTAACAATGTTTAAGAGGCTGACCAGCCACAAGAGTGCCTTATCTTCAGTGAAGTGTAGTTGAGCTCTCCTGGGACAACTACTTTGAGTCCAGTTAATATAACCCTGAGGTGGAGCCGTGCTGGTTGAACAGACAGCTACCGGCAGATAGCTGAAGGGCAGGGTGTCTGCCACAACCCAGCAGTTCCAACCACCTCTTCTATCTACTTTTAATTTACAGGTCCTTTCTGTAACTATTTGCTGAAAATGTTCAGGTAAAGCTCAGCCTTCTGATAGCTACTTTTTTGTACTTCTTCCCATGGAAATTTTAAGTAGAGAACTCGGTTTGTTTTGTTTCTTACTCTAAAAGTTGAATGAGAGTTCTTAAGTATATAGATAAAGTTAAGTGGGTTCTTTTTAGATTAAACTTTTAAAACAGTATATATTGAGAAGACTTATAATAGTTAAATAATTATTAACTTAGACAATAGCAAATTGGTTATTCTGAGACCTTGATGTGCCTTCTAAAGTGAATTTAAGGTTTTTCCTAGTTTGTGTGTTATATTTTTTAACACAGTTTTCCTATCTTTAAGAGTACAAAAGTAACCTTGCTTTATGAATTCTCCTAAATAATGCAACTTTTCTGTTGTTTCAGTGGAGAAATATGACGGATGTTTCATTTTTGTTTGAAAGGTACAGTCTTCAGCAGAATTGGTATTTTACCTTACTAGTTTTTCACTACCTCAGTGTGTCTGCGTTCTCAATATCAACTTAGTCAAATACATTTTTCTTTTTATATTTTTTACCATTTTCCAGACATGAAGGAGAGGTGTTTGACTTTCTCCTTAACCTTTTACCCAGAGTGAGGGCCCTGAACCTGATTTAACCAGAGAATGAGAATCAGCAAAGCCCAGTGCCTGCAAGCAATGCTAGTCTAATTTATTAGCCATAGTGTGTTGTATGGGCTTCACTGCAATTACATCTTTCCTAACCCATTTTTAGGATGACCCCTGAAACAATCGTGTTTGGAAGATTTGAGAAAGCTTCGTGCAATGTTGCAGGCAATGCAATGAATAACTTGCTTTCTCATAACTTCTTGGAAAGCTCAAAAGTTTGGGAGAGGTAAAGTCTGAAAATGTTAAATCCCTGAATAAGGTGTCTGCTCCCTGGTTCATCTGTCCTTTCTCCATGTCAGATTGAAAAAGCTTTATGCTGCTTCACAGGCAGAGAAGAGTCAGGATAACTCCATTTAATGAATCTCCTATTTTGATCCAAAATGAAATGGGCTTTCCAGCACATGTTGTCATACATATTTCCTGGCTGAGCGTTAGTATGTGGATTGGTCAAAGCAGTGTCTCACTGCATTTGTCCTTGCATTAAATGCAGGATGCTTGCTTTCCAATATCTCCTCCGCAGTTACTGATCTTGTTCCTCCTCACATGTGAAGCTCCTTTGTTCCTGGCCAGATTAGATGAGGGAGAGCATAAAGGACATGCCAAGATGTGGAAACAGGCGTACGTGAAAGAGCTTTCTTTCCTCACTGCTGCCTGTGCTAGGATGCTGCTGAAACGGTGAACACGAGAGTGAGTAAAGGCTGGCAGAACAGGAGATGATGAATGCTTGTGTCCTCACGTGAGGTTATAGCTGCCCTTGTACAACTGCTAATGGCAGCATTTCCAGAGCCAGAACACTCCCCAATCCTCAGTATCTACACTCTGCCTCCGGCAGTACATCAGGTAGTTTTAAAAGAAAATACAAACATGTTCCTCTGATAATCTCACATGGCTGCTCTGCATTGTAGAAGTATTCTGTGTCTGCTCATAGACTGCCCTCTTGTTCTAGCAGTGGCTTTGCCCATCAGCTGCAGACCCTGCCATTGCCTCGTGAGAACGCCACCAAGTGTGTTTAGTGTCTATGTTGTGATCTCATAGCTTGGTCTGGATCCTGGGATGCTTCTGTGCTGGCTTTTCATGGAGGATCCCTCCAATGGCTGTCTGATCGAGCATTGCATGCCGAGTAGAGGCTGCTGCAAGAGAGAAGGGTGAAGACGTCACCTCTTTACAGGCCCAGGGAAAGGAAGAGTGTCCTAAAACTACATCCAAGTGCCCCAGCTCTCAAGGTCAGGATATCAGACTGCAGAGCTAGCGAGTTCCTGGTGAGCTGTCAGCTCCTCGCAAGCGAGGCAGGCTTCACACCTGCAGGCAGGCTGGTTCCTGTGCTTCTGAGCAGGACTTCGACCGTGGCCCCGCGACATGGTGCAGCAGGGCTCCCCGTGACCGCCACTTGCAACTTGCTAGGATGTGAAGGAATCCACCCAGCCCTGGATCTCATCCACACAGTAAGTTGTGCTGCATCGATATAAAATTGTGACAAAACATTTTTGTTTACTGAACTGAGATCTGTGGCATTTGGAACTCCTAACTGGGCAGCTGGGTGGTTTCCATGCTGCGGAGCAAAGCGGATTAGGCAGAGAACAGCATGCAGCGAAAGAGCTGCACACGCTGTTCTCTTGCTACACCACTACCGGCCTGTGCGGCAGGACCTATGTACACAGGAGTCAAACCCGGAGGAAGCGCAATATTGAGCAGAGAGTTCAATGAGACTGGATAACATGCTAAAGATTTTATTGTCAATAAAATTCTAGGGTTCAGGCTGACGTTTTAAATATATGGGCTGCTGCAAAATTGATTAATTTACACTGTAGTAATTTTAGAGGGTCCTCAGTCAGGCTGATGGAGCTGCACCTCCTGCCCCTGAATAGTCTGTATGCTCTCAACAGCGTTTACATTATCTTTAGGGCTAAATACAGAATCAAAAGGGGAATCTTTAAGGAATGCCAGCAAGATTGCATATAGGGATATGACTGAAGTGAAAAGCAAACTTTAATTTTCCTGTCCATATTTCACACATTGTGCTTTTATTTATTTCTTTGCCCTTTTCCCCCCCAGCTTTTTCCATCTTCTCTTCCCTCCAAGGCATTTCCAGCTTCGCTTTCCACTGTCACTTGTCTTTCTATTTCTTTCCACTGTGCCTGCTTTCACCTCACTTACTAGTGAGTTCATGAACCTCTGCCTGGGCTTTTCTCTTTTTTTTTTTTTTTTCAGCCCTTTGATGCCTTCGGGATTATTCTGTGGGGGTCAGTGATCAGCTTCGGGCTTACTTTTCCGGCTCTATCGTTAGTGTCCACAGGCCTGTTGCAAAAAGAAAAGCTTGCCTGGTGTGCTGTGTAATGGAGAGTATAGAAGATTCACTGCTCTTTCCAGCCAGCTCTGCAGCCTGGCCCTCGCATCCTAGGGGTTCAGATTAAGTAGAAAGTATCTTGTTTTGACTCCCTGCTGCGTTTTGTGAAATCAAAAGTACTGTTACAAACTTGATGCAACTTGTTTATTACACAGGTGTGAATGGCCAGTGCATGTAGATGATAATTATCAGGTATGAGATTTTAAAACCTTATTTGTTAGGTAAGTCATAACAGTAACTAATCCTTGTCCAGAATAATTCCCAGTTTCTCTAGATAGCGATGTCAAAAGACAGACTAGGAAGAGGTGCAAGCATATTGAGACAGTGCTCAGCCAGATGGTTGCAAATGGTGTGTGAGTTTGGTGGGGCTCCTCGCGTGTTTTGAGTGGGATTAATTTAAAAGGAAATGAATACATGAAGAAGGGAAGGAGAACACTGAAGGCAGGACTGGGGCAGAAGGAAAGGGCTTGAGAGGTGGAGGAGAGCAGCGAGATTGAGGTGAAAGGGCTGAGCGAGGGAAGAAGTTGAAGGGAACGCCAGTCAGCGCAGGACAAGGGAAGTCGTGCCAGGGCACTGCCGCATCAGGCTGGCATGGCTTTATGCCCAAGCCAAAGCTCTGCTAAATCCCTTTGTGCTTCTTGCCTGATTTTGTTCAGCGATGATGCAACCCAGTTAGTGACATCACAGAAATACACCTACAAGTGGTGTTACAGAGTCTAGATTGTGACCGGCAGATTAGTCAGCGGTGTCACAATCCCGTGTTTATATCATTGTCTCCTGAACGTGGAAGTGATTGCTCTGTCGATAACTAAGTTTTCATCGGCAGATCAGGCTGTTAAGAAAAGCCATCCCTTTTGCAGAGGCAACAGCATTGATTTGTTTGGAATAAAATCATGGTAAATTCTAGTTACGTAGAAATACCAAGCGTGGCACATTACTAAGATTTTAGCAATTTGGGTGCAATGTAAACATGTGACTGAACTTCAGCACGTACTGCATCTGGGTCACTTACAGCTACAGGGTAGTATTATATTTTATTGTTAATGAAAAGTATGCACGAACAGAAGCAGGGAGCGTGAGGAGTGAATAACACCTGAGAAAGTTAGCAGTCCTTCCCAGTGCTTGCGAATTTGAGCTGGTTTTGTAATTTGTATCGGAAACAAAGCGAGTTATACTCGTTTGGAAAAACGTAACTTTCTGACAACTTAATCGAATGACAGAATTTTTTTTCCATAGGTGAGACCAGATAAGAAATTTTCTTCTATGTAGTCTCGAATTAGATTTTTAAAATGGGTTAAAAATATAGAATACCTTTTATCGCCATGTCATAAAGAACAATTTACATCAGTTCATTTCACTTTGTAGAGCAAGATTCTCCTTCAGTAATATTTATCTTTTGCCATCCTAGTGGCGATGTTTGCAGATCCAAACAAAGAATTTTGTATTTAGAATGCTAGTTGTAATCCAGTCAGAGGATATTAAGCAACTTTCAGGATTAGACCCTCAGTGAAAGTTTGTTCCCTTTAGTTTCATATTTCCTTTGGTTGGCTGCTTGAATTGTCCTTCTATAGTTTTGCACTGGAGTATATCCTGTACAAATAGGGAAGAGATTTTGACCTAGAAGGAGAGACCTCTTATTAGTGTGCATACTTTTAAATTACAGTAGCTATCTGAAGCATCTTGACATGCGATAGGTAGCACTGTTGCTATATGGGTTTGATTCAAGCTGTTACTTAAACAAGCAACCTCCCACCCTTATTTCTCAAGGAGAAACTTAAGATCTTTCTGATTCAAATTTACGCACGTCACTTTGGATATATCCGATGTATTTGTAATGTTGCCGCCGTTGTTAGACCGGGGGATTTAGACGTATTTCCAGCAGTAACTCCATCGTGAACCTCCCTTTCCCTCCGAACCCGCCTTCATCCGTGAGGCACGTAACGAGGCCGGGACCCACGGTGCTCGGGCAGTCAGCGCAGTGCTCCTGCCAATTAACGCGCCTTGTGCCGTCTGTAGACTTTCCTAGCAGTGGGGTTAGTACCGCAACAAGAAGCAAGGTCGTAGGGGATGGGAGAGGGAGAAGGCAGACCCAGTTCTAGTGCGAAAAGGGTCCCAGGGCGACTCCCGCGTACCCCGCCGAGAGCCCCAGCCCGGCGGCCCCTGAGGCCGTGCCCCATCCAGCCCGGCCCCGGGCCTCGGCGCGGCGCGGAGCGGAGCGGGACGGGCCGCTCGGGGGGCCCCCGCGGCCTGCGGCCGGGAGAAGAGTGCTGGGGACTCGGGGGCAGCTGCGGTGGCAGCGCCTTAGCCCCCGCGGACGCCGTGCGTGCAGGCGGAGAGGTGAAACCGGGAGGAAAAGGGGTTGGTTTGGGGTTTTTTTTGTTTGTTTTTTTTTTCCCTCAGGACAGCAGCCTTCTCCGCGGAGTTTTACTTGTCCCTTATGTGCGCCGTCCACCCGCGTTGTACGGCAGGGGCCGCGGCCGGCATCGCCCGGCCCGGCCCCTACGGGCCGCCTCAGCGCTGCCCCAGCCGCCGCCGCCGCCGCCGCCCGTCCCCCGCGGAGCCCCGCACGGGCGCCGGCACCGCCCCTCCCCGCCCGGCCGCCCAATGGGGGCGCGGCGGCTCCGCCCCCCGCTCCGCGGCAGCCAATGGGAAGCGTCGCGCCGGCGCCCGTCCACCTGCGGCTGCGGGAGCCACCTGAGCGGGCGAGAAAAGCCGACAAAACCCGTCGGTGCGGCGGGCTGCGCGCTGCTCTCTCCGCTCGCCCCCGCCTCGCCCTCCCGACCCGCCGGGCCAGTTCTGCCGCCCGCTGCCTCCGCCAGACATGACACAAGACTACGACAAGTGAGCGAGCCGGGGGGGGGGGAAGGGGGGGAGAACCGGGTCCGGTCCGACCGGTGCTGCCGCCCCGCCGGGGGGGGGGGGGTGTGTGTGCCGCGGCGAGAGGGGCTCGCCGCCCGGGGCCCGCTCTCCTGTGGGGCCGGGCCGGGGGGGAGCCGCTCTCCGCGGGGGCCCGCCCCCCTCCATCTTCTCGGAGGAGCAACCGGAGGCTGTGGCGGGGCGGTGCGAAATGGCGGGGGGCGGGGGGGCCCGGCGGCGCGACCCCGGCGGCCACCCCGCCCCGCGAGGCGAGCGGCGAGGCAGGGCCGGCTTTGAAACCCGACACCCGCGGCGAGGCGTGGGTCAGCGCCGCCGCCGTCCGCCCCCCGCCCCGCCGCGCCGCGCCTTAAATGCGGGCGGCGGCGGCGAGCGGGCCGCGCCGTCGGGAGGAGCGGGCGCCGCCGCAGCGCCGGGCTGCCCCTCTCCGGGGGGCTGAGGGAGGCGGGCGGAGCCGCAGCGGCGGGCTGTCCCGTCGTCCGTCCCCCCCGCCCCCGCCGGAGCCCCGCGCCGCTGCCCGGCGGCGGGAGCGGCCCCCATGGACTTCTACGAGGCGCACCCCTCCGGCAAGGTGGATTTCGGCAGGTGAGGGGGTCGGGCGGCGCACGGGGGGGCTCTCGGTCAGCTGGGCGGCAGCTGCCTCGTCCTGCGCGGACGCGGGTGTCCGAGGAGTTAGGACTGGGCCGGAGGTGCGTTTCGTGTAACTTCGTGGTGGGGGGTGCCGAGGCGGCTTCTTCGGACGGATCGCTCGCCGCGTTTAATGGCCTGGGTTGATTTCCAAACTTGTCACCGTGTCCGTCGGGAGACGGTGGCCGTGGGCGCTGGGAGCGAGTAGGAAACGGGGTGACTGAGGTGATTTGAAGAACCGATTATAAAGTTACTGCCTTTTGGGTGATCGGTGACTCAAATGCGCTCATTTCCTAGGGAAAGTGTAGGCTTTTTACAGATGGCTTTTTTTTCATATACTACTTTTTCTAGAAAGAGGACGCTGTAACGCAACAGCTCGCTAACTTCACCCTGTGATTAGGATTTTTTTATATGTATTTTTACCGCCGATGACACTTAATAGATGCGGCCACAGCGATTTAGGTACGTGCACTTCGCTTTTCTGGCATGCAGAAAGAAGCCGGCAAAAGAAATCTTCTCTGCTGCCTCAGCATTAAAGGCGTGCTCTGTGCAAGACCAGGTATAAAGCACAGTGCGGCTGAGGATCTCTTCACGTCTCGAGCTGAATTGCACGGTGAGGGAGTGAAAGGATGGGCTTTGGATCGGTTAAGTAAGCAAGTTAGAATAGTTTCTGTGATCTGAAGACAGAACGTTGCAGGCTGTGGGATCCTCGCAGGCAAAGAGAGGGTATCTGCTCTTTGTAATAGTCCTCTGCTTCTGCTTCTGTCACGCAGAAAATAAATTTCAGAAATTATTAAAACTGCAGTAGGAAACTTATTTCCAGCCTTTGCTGGACAGACATATCTACTACTTGGTGAGCAGATCCATGTGCCAGTAATCTTGAAACTTAAAACTTAGGAAAAATAAATGTTTGCCTTCTCTTATTAATAAATCTTCTCATTTTTCTGAAAGAAGCAGTGGTTCTGTTAAGGGATTGAGTTACTGCCAAACCCTGCGCTTCTCTTGATAATTCTGCAGATAATTCTTTCTACTCTGCTTTTAGGGGGGTAGGTTACCTGTAGGGCAATGTGAATTATATTTAGGTGTTGCAATGACAAATCGCACAAAAATACCTAGTTTTTGTATTTGCTACATTTCTGGTTAGTGGCTGCTTTAGTTCTCAGTATTTTTGGTTTTCATTTGGTTCTCTCTTTCCATGTGAGCATTGCGTTGCTGGAGGGAATCAGCTTAGTGGTCTTGTGAGTTCCAGCAAGGCTGACTTAGCCCTTCAGCTTGGCAGGGATGGATCAAGTGAACTGCACCCAGGTTACTTCAGTTGCCTTTTTCTTTACGAGTGACTTTAACTGGAGGATTTACCCATTTGCTATGGATAGTCAAGGTTTCTTTTATCACATTGTATAAGAATAGGAGGTTGTACCACGTCCCTAAAGAAAATTCTGCTTTGTCTTCTGCTGCTCGCCTCCCCTTCATAGAAAGTGGATGTCCTCCATACCAGAGGTATCTGCGTTTTGGTACATTGCATTTTAGTATATGCGTCAGCGTGTACACAAATATGCACAAAGACCTAAAGAAAGGGCCTGGTGCAAGAGCTTGTCTTTTTTGTCATTGTTGTTTGCTTTTTTCCAACTATGTAATACTGATTTATAGCCACAAAGTGCTCTTACAAGTCCTGGAAACTCCCACTCGCTTTAAGTGTCTTCAGCTCAGCCAAGCTGTCCTACTGAAGCTCAGCGAGACTCTTTGTGTAACCAATAAAGGATCGAATGCGTAATTTGCAAAGTGCTTTGCAATCTTTTTTGGTAGAAGGTGGTGATAAATGTAGGATACTGTTAAGCTGATTATAGTGATTAGAGTATTTCACAACTTTGTTTCACAACTTTTTGTATTTGTAGTATATTTCAATCTCTGCGTGCATCTGGGTAGATAGATTAAAAGAATGCTTATCTACCGGGGAAGGCGTGTGATGGTGGTGGGGAACTGCTTTTTGTGGGGTTTGGTTTTTTAAATTTATTTATTTATTTATTTTAAACTATTACCAATTCATTAAAAAAAGTGCTGAGTTTGGGATTATTTAAGAAAATAAAATAGCCTCCCTTCTCTCCCCACCAATCTGCAGTAAACTAATGTTACACTTGCACTGGAAGGAAAACTGTCTGAATTGGTTTAAAAGTCAGATTTAAACAACATTAGCTTGAACTCACTTGAAAGATGAAGCGTATATTTTACCAATAGAACGAAAATATATTAAGTTGTCTAAGCTGGTAGGACAGCGTTTTCTACAGATGTCCCACTTTCATCTGTGGGCAGAAGGTCCAAGTTCCCAGCAATCTCAAAATGTTCAGAGTAAATATAATTTTTTTTTTTTTTAATACTACAACATAAAGGAAAAAACTCCATTTTTTTTTTCTTCTTTCCCAGTCATGTGTTGAGGGTGTTTCAAACCAGTGTCACGGATTATTTCAACAGTAACCAGGCAGTAACTCTTTCATCTTCCCTTGTCAGAAGAATTCACTGCCAAATTGATTTGAGGTCCCTTTGACGAATTTCCCTGTGTAGTCTATAATTGGCAGCTTCTAGGTGGTGTTTTCAGATACACTCTGAGAGTAAAGACACCTTCTGAAAGCATTGGGGGAAAGAGATATTTTGTTAATTCATGTTTTCTACTTCCACATGGGAACTGGAGCAGGTTGCAGCTTGGTAGTGTTACGTGGGATGTGCTAGAGGTTTTGTAGGTGGTAGGTCAGTAAGCGTGTGTAACTCTTTCTGGGTTGGATTCAGAGCATGAACAGGTCAGTTGTGCTTTTAAACGGCTTTGCCTTTTTATATAGACTTGTGTAATCCAGCTGAGTTTGGTCAAATTAATCCTGATTTACACTGAGCGTGAGTGAGATCAGAATTAGGTTTCTGGGCTTTTTGTGTTGACTAATCCTTGCAGTGCACTGAATCAGAATATGAACCCTGTGAAACTGGGGCAGCTAATTTTGAAGAACTTTAGGAATGTTTTTCATGTGTTCTAACAGGTGGCTTTTTTCTTTCTTCTTTTTTTTATGATTCAAGTAAAAGACCCGTGTTGGTTCTTCAGAATGACTCTCTCTACTCTCAGAGACGTCCTTACACCAGTGAAGATGAGGCCTGGAAAACCTTTCTTGAAAATCCCCTTACAGCAGCTACCAAAGCCATGATGAGCATCAATGGTGATGAAGACAGCGCAGCTGCCCTCGGACTGCTCTATGATTACTACAAGGTAGGTTGGCGTGGGTATGCTCTGGCAGCCAGTGGAGCTCTTGTTCCACCTGTGGAGAAGGTGTCATTTGCTAGAGGATTTTGCAGAAGCTGTGTATGGATCACGAGGACTTTAAAGTATGTGGTTTTTAAATGGAAAAAATTCCACGTCCCTTCTTCTGAAAACTGGTTTATTTTTAGCTCAGTAAAATAAGATTCCCTGAATCTTAATGTAATGGATCAAAAGCTTCAGTAGCACTTTGCCTGTCAACTCCAGGTTCTGCAGGAGGCAATGTATTATAGAAATAGTCATGAAGGATGAGACTTTGGGAGCATGTCCCTGTCTGAATGTAAATACACATGGAGAAAGAAACTTCTCTCCTTTTGCTCATGTGATCCCTATTCTGGTGGGACCGTTGGCTTTTGTTGGGGCTTTGATGTGCTACCTTAGTCTCACCTGATACTAAGCTGTAACTACAGATTTTTGGTGGTGTGTGGGGCGGAAGTGTCCACCTGAAGGAGTTGCTGTCTGCATCCCTCGTTATCTTCAGTGAGCTTCAGCTGTTGTAATCTGTTAATCCTTTGACAACTGTCGTTGTCTTCCCCAGTGTTCATGGTCTTCTCCATGTACCTTCCTAGATGCTCACAGGTGAATTGAACAGTCAAACAGATAACCTTCTGGTTTGTGTGGGATACGTTTTGCTGAGCTTTCTTTCCTAAATACCAGAAGTCTAAGCTAGGGTAGTTATCTCCAGTCCATGTCCAAGTCAGTGGAGACCAGCAAGCGTTTCCAGGCGGGGAGGAGTCCTGCTCGGGTTAGATGCCTGCATTACAGTGGCCTAGCTCACCGGGTGGAGATGCCTTTTTTTACTTTTCTGAGCATGCAGGGAGGCCAGGAGGCTGACTTGACTCGCGTGCCTGACACTTTGGCTAGTGTCTTAACAGCAGTGAGTGCAATTGCCAGTGTCTCTATATTCTTCAAGCATGAGGAGAGGTTGCCTTGTGCACGCAAAAACCTTGCCTGCCCTTTTAAGAGTTGAACGTGTCTTACGTATCAAAATGTTCTTGTAATGCTTAATATGGAGATTAGCACTCCACACGCACACGACAGAATGCCACAAACTCACTGATGTGGATGATATTCAGCTAGTTCTGTGAGAAAACTGGCTTTCTGCTTTGTGCCTGTGCTTGCTATGCTTTTGGAAAAAAAAAAACACACCGCTTTTCACCAGAATGATTTTAATCCACAAAATCAGTTTTGATTTCTAAACCTGTAGATTACAAAGAGAGCGTTGATGTTGATCCTTCACGCTTGGCAAAGCAGAAGGGATTTGCTGTACATTAATGTCTAATTCGGGGTTTCCTCTTATGTTTGGGTATCAGTGGGTGTACAGAAAAATCTGTGGAAGAACAGGTATCCTGTACGCTTGCATGAAGCAAAATGTTTAGAGGTTGAAAGATTTATTGGGGGTTGTTACGAAGTAATGCTAGAGGGACAACATCTAGACATTTCTAATATGCCCCCTCTGCAATATTAAAGGTAGCCAATGAGATCACCTTTGTATTAAAAAAAAAAAAACAAACAAAAAAAACCCCAAAACCCAACAAAACCAAACAACTTGAGTTTTCTTCCACTTGACTAATGAGCTACCCTGATAGCTCAACTGTGGTTAATAAGGCCTTATAGGAAACAAATTTTTGATCAAAATCTAGAGTTTAGGAGTGTTGGCCAAACGCAGCTCGGAAGACCCTTGTTTTTCAGTGACTAGTAGTGTTGGCCTCCTAGCAGTTTCCAGCTAGAGGTTCTCCAAATTTTGCTGGTTACTGTGGAGAATCCAGCAATTCTGGTGTTACTGGAGATTCCAGGTTATGTGGAAGAGCCAGGACTTAGGTGTTAGTCAAGTGCTGTTTAGAGAAGTATGCTGTTCATGCAGGTAAGCCATCAGCCTTTGAGTTAGCAGTAAAGTGGTGGTTCCCTGCGTTGCACCCAAGCTGGCAAAGGCAGGCAGTCTCTGAGCAGGCTTCAGTGAAGGAAGGTGGTGGGAGTTTACTCCTCCTTACACCAGAAGGTGTTTGTTTTGCTCATTCAGGAGGCGTGTTGAGGGTGACAAAAGCCCTGGGCGCCATGTGTGGGTTTGCAGAGGAGCGTGTGTGGGCTTGCTGTGCAGTTGAGGGGACCTGAGCACCATAGGCTTGTGCCAGTGGTGGCAAGAGCTGTTTGGGTTGCTGGGGCACTGGCTTTGTGCTCCAGTGAACTGAGCTGCCGCAGGTCGAAGAGTTCACCTTCTTCTGTATGCCTTGGCCTTGCCGCGCAGCCAGGAAAATGGCATGTGTCTGTGTGTGGACGAGGTGGCTTGTGATCAGTGTTGTGGTATGTGGTGTTTTCAGGGCAAATCCTGTCCACGGCATAAAATATGAGGAGCGGTATTGAGCTGTCTTAAATCCAGAGCACTGGTCATTACCTTTTGTTTATAAAAGATTTAATACAGTTTGGGACAGGGTGTTGTATGTGGCTGTGCACAAAAATTATCTGTAGCATCCCAATACACTTACTGGACCTGAGCGTCCCCAAATCCCCTGGTCTCCAAGGAGAAAGGAAAGCCTCAAGTGGTCTTTGAGGAGGTGGCCTAGAGAGCACGTGTTCATGGGGAAGGGGCTGTGGAGCAGCGTCCTTTCACAAGCCTTGAGCTCATCCAGCAAGCTGAACCCTGCCAGCCTGCAGAGGAGGAAACCTTCGCTGCTGGAGCAAACCTTGGGGGCTCTGCGTCTGGTCCTGCTCACCCCAGTGCTGGTGCTCCAGCCAGGGATGGACCGTTTTCTGCACCGGTTTTCCCACCGCCTGGTGCTGGCAGGAGCCCAGGGCCGGCACAGCTGGCCAAGTAGTCTACACAGGGATCTGCAGGACATCGCCTGGGGTGGGCCCGGCATCCCAAAGCTCTATGAACATTGGTCAAACTGTAATGCTAATAATGACCGGTATCAGAGAGTGATGCTTACTTAATTTGACTAAGTCGCTGTGTTTTTGAGGAGTGGTGTTTTGGGGTTTTTTTTGTATGGGAGGAAGAACGCAATTACAGCATGTCTTGTATTTCCTAGGTTCCAAGGGAGAGGAGATCTTCAACAGCTAAACCAGAGGTAGAACATCCTGACCAAGACCATAGCAAAAGGTATTAGTTTTTATTATTGTTTGTCTGCTTATCTCCCTTCCCTCCTACACCACCAAAGCTGCTGAAGAAAAGTAACGTGCTGCACTGCAGCGTTGTGCTGGAAGAGAGAAGTGGTTTGCTTTTACTCTGTGCCCCAAATTCCTGCACTGCCCCAGGAACAGGATGGGGATTGGACCATGATGTGGAGAGCTGAGGCCCAAACTGCTGCTCATCGCCATCCATCTGCTTTGTCTGTACTGGTGTCATCCAGTCAGCATAGCAAAAGCTGGTCTTTTTAACGCTAGGCACAGCCTATCTTTTTAACACAGGCACCCCTTCCCAAGGCTGCAGAGGTGACTGGTGATCCTTTTATTTTTGCAGGTGGTTGCCTCAGTTGCTCACTGCTGACTTTGTTCTCAGCTACCAGCAGCATTGCTTCTTCATGCATGGGCTGATAGGGAAGGACTTCAAAGTGCTTGCGATTTAGTTTTGGTTTTGTATTGCTCATGGACTTCTTTTGTATCCTCTGGAACGCCTGCCTTTCTTCCTCTTCCTGCCCTCCCTCTCTTGTGCCTTCCAAGGAGAAGATGATACTGACTTAAGTAAATATTACGAATGTGAGGTTCATTCAAGCCAGGCTTCCCCTCCTACCATCCTCTTCCTTTGGACAGACTAGAATGCTTTAAGGACTCGAGGTGAGGTTTTGTGGTCTGGCTGAGCCCATTGAACAACTCGTTGTTGAGAAGAGCAGTCTGGTTCCCAGCCATGTGTTCCCACTGCTCCCCTTATACCAGCTCTGGTCTTCCACTGACCCATAACCTAGCAGGAAAAAAAGAGGAGGCTAGTTTTCTGCCAGTGGAACAAGCTGAACTGGCTCACCAAGGGGTTGGGGGAGCGTCAGAATTGGTGCAAAGGAGAGGGCAGGACCACGTTGTGGGGAGGGAGAAAGGGAGGGCAGGCTGACTTAGTGGCTGCTAGCTATGAGGTCAGCTCAGCCACAGATCTCGGTGTTGTCGTGGCAGAAATGAGTGTGGTGGGGTGGAGAGTGGGAAGTTATGCAAACGACTCCCAGGAGTCTCGGTGTGGATTTTCTTGGGGGTTTGTGCATGAAAAAGGGGTGTAATTTTCCTATTAGCGCTTCCCAGGTGGCGTGCAGTCCTAGGGCAGAGGAGCAGCAGCCTTGCTCTCAGTCCTTCTCCATCTGCCAAAGAGCAGTTTCATGGAGTCTGTGTGTGCCAATGTGTGGTGGGAAGGGCCTCAGAGTGCTTAGTTTTGGACTGCTGTTTTCCAAGCAGTGAGGATCTGGGCTGTGAACTCTCACCCTTTGCTCCAGGGTAATTCATCTCCAAGGTGGGGTTGTTAGCAAGTGGGTGAGGTGTTTTGTTTTTTGGTTGGTTTTTTTTTTTTTTTTTTGAATGAGTTTCTCAGCTTTTCAGGTTAGGATTGAGCTGTTCTGCACGAGCAGGAGAGGTGGTGTCAGCCGTCCTTGTCCAAAAGGCCGAGAAGTATTTCTAGCTCTTGTTTAATGAGAAAATGAGCTGTATAATTTATGCATGATTTTTTTCTTTGTCCTTTAAAGGAACAGCATCCCAAATGTAACAGAACAGTCACTCATTTCTGCTGGAGAAAACAGAGTCCAGGTTCTGAAAAATGTGCCTTTCAATATTGTCCTTCCACACACACCCCAGATGGGCATGGACAAGAGAGGCCACCTTACAACCCCTGACACGACAGTCACCGTTTCAATTGCCACGATGCCCACCCATTCCATCAAAACGGAGACGCAGCCCCATGGCTTTGCAGTGGGCATCCCACCAAGTGTCTACCACCCCGAGCCCCCTGAGCGGGTGGTGGTCTTCGACAGGAACCTCAATCCCGACCAGTTCAGTTCCAACACCCAGCCTCAAAACTCCCAGAGGCGAACACCGGACTCCACCTTCTCGGAGACTTTCAAAGAGGGCGTGCAAGAGGTACCAAGAGAGGCAGTTGCTGTGTGCGTGTGTGCGTGTCTTGATCTGGATGGAGAGATCCAGTTCCATCTTTAATTGTTCTTGCTACTTGAGCCAGAAATCTGTCTGGTAATTTAGGAATAGAAGACTTTGTCAGAAAGGTGCATAAGTTTAACTTAGTAAATAAAACCTTCACAACATGAAATCATTATCAAAAGCAAATGACTAATCTTACTAGTGACAGAGCCTTTGACTTGCAGAGTGTGGAAATAGGTATCTCGATCCACAGCACCGGGCCAGGTTTTGCAAGAGTTCAGCACTCTGCGGTGCCTTTGCAGGTACCAAAGTGAAGTGACTATGTCTGTAAGCTTCCTTACTGCTGGTTTCTAGGTGTGGTGTGTGTGTCAGTAGAAAACAGTCGGTGTATTTAGGGGCCTTGAGTGAGAGTTAAACCTGGATAAAAATCCCTGTTTTTTGTTTTATGGTACCAACTGAAAACAACAGCGTAACCGTGTTTTGATTTTTAAGCCAGAACTCAAGGAACTGTGTAGCTAAGCCCTTTCTTGGAGATTTGGGAAAGCTTTAAAATGTTGCCCTAAGCTGACTCAGAAGGCTTGTGAGATATTTTGCTTAGTTGACACCCAAAAGTTTTGGATTAAAACCCTGCTCAAGTGTCCTGTTTGTACAGACCAAAAATCAGTTGTTATCTGATGATCAGTTTGCCTGCCAGAAGTTCTGTGGTAATGAGTATCTGTTTAATCTTGACTTTTCTTGTTGCTGCTGTGTTAATTGTTGTGTTGTTTTGTTTTGTGTCTACCCCAGGTTTTCTTTCCTACTGAACTGAATCTCCGAATGGCCAACATGAATTCAGAAGATTATGTTTTTGACAGCATTTCTGGGTAATGCTTAAGGTCCCCGTTGGCCCGTATCCTCCTGTTCTCTTACAGTTTCCACGAGCAAGCAGTACAGCTCATGCCCTTCTGAAATGAGTCTCTGTCAGGCACGGGGGGGCTGTGGATCTCAAAACCACAACAATGTCTGCTCATTTGAGTTTCACAGTTGAAAATCCTACCTGTATATTTGAGGAAAACAACCTGCAGGGTTGGAAATACCACCCGGTTTCAGTCACTGTCCTTGTACCAACTCCCTGTCCCATGGGAAGATGCAGTGCTGACTGTCAGCTCTGCAGTGGTCTTGGAGTTGGCTTTCAGCTGTGTCCCTCTCCCTGGCCTCCTTGCCTTGCCCTCTCCCTGCTGGAAATCTACAGCAGAAATAGGAAGCATGAAACTCATCTGAACTCTAAGGGAGGGGAATAAATTAGTTGTTTGGTTAGCTGCAGTTGACCAAGAGGGAAGAGGAGAAGACCATGGCCACTGAATGGCTTATTAGCTTGTGAATTTAATTTAATTGCTAATAGATGCTTTTCTGTTCCATGAGAGCAGCTTGCTGCTCTCAGCCTGAATAGGGAGCTTCCAGTCTGGCCTGCTGATGTGTCTTGGGATGTAGTTTGCCAAGAACTTCTCTTAAATGTTCATTCATGAAGGAAATGGTTGAAAAAGGGGCTCATCCTGTTTTCCAACTTCCTTGCCTGTTGACGGCTTAGTGAGTCAACTAACGACTTTGGAATTTCTCCAAATTAAATGTGGAACGTTTAATCGGCTTTCCAGGAAAATGCCTTAGCAATCACTGCCCTCTTCGCTCTGTAGGAATAACTTTGAATACACTCTGGAAGCTTCCAAGTCCCTCCGACAGAAGCCTGGGGACAGCACGATGACTTACCTGAATAAAGGTCAATTTTACCCGATCACGCTGAAAGAAGTCAGCAGCAGTGAAGGAATCCATCACCCCATCAGTAAAGTCCGAGTGAGTGGGAGCTCTTGTGGTTTCTTGGGAAAGAGGGTGTGTACAATGGTAGCCTCAAACTCTCCCGAAGTGCAGTAATCTAAACCCGAGCATCAGCACTAAGGCCAGCTTACCTGCTCTCTTACGTCAATGTTCGTTCCTTTGCTGTCCACCTACTTCCAGACCAGCCCATCCTGGCTCAGTCTGTTAAGAAGTGGTGTCAGCACTTGTGTAAAGGTGATGCAACACCTGGAATGAGATTCTTGAACTCCAGTTAGGAGAGCAGTTCTGCTCATCTCTGTTTATGACCCAGAAAGCGCTGCTGTCTGTCTTCCTGTTTGGCAGCAGTGTGCCAGGTATACTGTCGTGTGTCAAGTTGGAAAGCCTAAAGCAGAAAACCTGATACCAACAAGAACTTCCAAAATAAATATAAATGTACTCTCTGGCCTTTTCTCTTTCACGTGTTTGTGGTGGTGGGGTTTTTGGGGGGAGGGTTGTTTGTTTTTTTTTTTTTAAATATTACTCCCTCCCACTCTCCTTTCAGAGTGTCATCATGGTCGTGTTTGCTGAAGACAAAACGAGGGAAGATCAGCTCAGGCACTGGAAATACTGGCACTCAAGACAGCACACGGCCAAACAAAGATGCATTGACATAGGTAAGGAACACTGTCATTGCTGATGTCAAACTCCAAACCTAATTCCTTGGCAAGGTTTGGTTTTCTGCTAAAGCTTTGTTATTTTAAGGGACCTTTGGATCGCGCTCTCTGCTATCCATAGCTTTGCTGAAAGCCCAGAGAGAGCTTTTGATTGCTTGGAGCTAATGCTGTAGTGTTAGGACTCCTTGAAGAGGCTGAATTTTGGAGGATTTTGGTTGGTGAGCAGGCCAGGTTCAGGGTTTTGCATTGGGAGAACCAACACGCCCCTCCAAACTACAGTTGCTCTGGCATATCCTGGTGCTTGTAGCTAAATCGCAGGTTATAGACTCTGTGGCTGTCTTAAATATTGTGTTTCTTCAAAGGACAAGATCCTTGTAGGAATACCTTGACACTAATGATCCTCCTTCCCACAGCTTCGCTCACAAGTGGTCTTTGGTACGCGTAAAAAAAGAAAACACTGCAAATTTCCACTTGCCTCCAGACAAGGCTGGGGCTGGCTGGCTTCCAGCCTTCTCTGGCTAAAGGCTGGGTTGTACTCCTTGTCCCTTCCTTCTGTGAAATAAAAGCAGGGATTAATCACTTGGCACTTAAGGCAGACGCGCATGCAAATCTTTGTTATTGAAGGAGTTTTACTGAGAGCTTATGCCCTTGCTGTAAAGGGTAGAGTTTCCCGCACATAGCAGGTTATGGTACAGGACATGCGATATTTGGGATGTCTGCCTTTCTCACTGGAGTTTCTAGTTTGGAATTTCTGCGGAGTCCCATTTTCCTCCTTCCTCCTGTTTGTTGTTTTTTTTCTGTATGAGAACCATTTCCAGCCTTTTTAATGATCCACTCATAAGCGCAGTTCAGCTTCCTTTGCCCCCAAGGGCTTGCTGAGGAGTTGTAGTTTCTAGCTGCTCTGTGTGATTAAGGACTCCAGATGGTATCTCCTCTTCCTCTCCCTCATGCATCCTTCTTTCTAACAGCTGACTACAAGGAAAGCTTCAACACCATCAGTAACATTGAGGAGATCGCGTACAATGCCATATCCTTCACTTGGGACATCAACGAGGAAGCAAAGGTATGTGGCCGTGATTATATTTCCTGTCCTTTTAGCAGATTCAGGGGCTGGGGGAGGGGAAGGGTGTGTGGCCTACCTGGTGATTAGCATGTAACAAGTTTGTTTACGCTCTTACATTAGGCAAAACCTTCTGGCTGTTTCTTAAGAGGGTTTGCATGTGCAACTGCTTCAAGGTTCTTGGCAGAACTGCCTACCTGACAGACAAGTACTGACAAAAGGAAGCGCTGAGCGTTTCCAGAGCAGATGAAGTGGTGCGGGAGGTGTGATGGAGCGTAGCTGGGCTTGGCAGTGAGCACAGTCTCCTGGAGGATCCCTGCGTGTGGCGGGGGGCAGCTTCTGAGGGACTTAGGCTGTGGCAATGGGCTTGCCTTTAGCAGAAGAGGGAGTAGCTGCTGCCGTTGAGCTCCCAAAGCATGCGTTGCTGAAACCACGGATCCCGACACCCAGTGACCTATTTCAAGCTAGAGCAGCCTCCTGGTGAACTCTGGTTTGATCTTTTTTCAGAGCTATGGGCACTGCGGTAGGTGCGTAAGTACGGGCAGCTTCCCTAGCTAGTAGCTGGGTGCAAGGACAGCAGGTCAGAGTGGAGTCACCTCGGTTCCAAAGGCATTTCCCACCGGCTTGTTGCTGGAGTCAAAGTGCAGGAGTTTTCTTTGGAGAGTTTCATTACTGCCTGGGTTTTCATTAAAAATTGGGAACAGTCTCCTTCAAGTTTTGGAGACCGGCTGTTCCCTTGCTAGTACATCATATGCTAGTCGCCAGCATCATGGGGAAAACTACCGACGGCTGCAGAGTGCCATGTCTAGGGAGAGCTTAGCTTGGGGGACAGAGGAGCAGAGAATGCAAAGGTCCTTCTCTAGAGCTGTGTGTGCTACTACGCTCTGCAGGGAGGTACGGCGGGTGGTGTCACTGCACAGAGCTCGCTGTCACCGTGAGCTTTGCTTTGTGCTGCACAAGGGCTGTGGAGAACAGACAGGGAGAGGTGGTGTGGGGGCTGCTGTTGTGTTTCAGCTCTGTGGGAGAAGTTTGGGATGCTTGGCAGGCAGCAACGAGGAGCTGTGTGTGCTGCTGCTGAAAGTGCTGCCTTGCAGCATGCATGACATTACTTATGAGGCTGGCGCTGGGTGCCAGGCTTCCCTGTTCACCAGATTTGACTGGATGACAGGGAGAGACGGATGGCAGGGAGGGCCTTACCTACTGGAGGATGCTAAAGGGCTGACATTATTTTTGAAGCATGAAGCACTTTGCTGTGTGAACAAACAGATGAAGCTTCAGAAGGGCTGTCAAAAGGAGGCAGTTAAGTATTCCCGAAATGTTATCCTGCTGCCATAGCCAGTCTGACATTCAAGGAACCTGGGTAATCAGTGTCTGCACGGTACTTGAGGGCTTAGGATTTGCACGCAGGGATGGATCATGCAGACAGAGCAATGATTTCAGGTCCCCAAGGAGTCAGAAGCACTTCACAGCTCCGCAGCTGCTTCTCTGCTGGCTGAGCCATCCTACAGCAGTAGGGACAGGCTGCTAACCCAGGAGCTGGGCTTAGAGCTGGTGCTGAGAACCCTGTGCCTGCCCCAAGGAAAGCCATCCCTTCCCACCAGGTGACAGAGCCCAGCCCTGTGAAGCAGGTGGGTATTGCCCAGGTACTCTACAGACCCCTGAATGAGTAGTTTCAGTCTATAGTGAAATCGCCAATAGCAGCTTGCAAAGGTCTAAGGACCCTCACGGTGATATTTCAGCTTGGGGCTGAACTACACAGGATGAGGTGGTGTGGGGAAGTGTGAACCAGACTGGGTTTGTAGCTACAGAGGCAAATTTGCTTCCAGATTCACAGTCTTAGTGTGTGAGATCCATATACTTTGAGGATTGGTTTGTATGAACCTGCAGAGGGTACTGTTGATACCAAGAGTGCAAGCCTTGGCTCCTGGGATCAGAATCATATTAAGACAAAAATACTCTGGACTTCAGTGTTCAAAGAACTGGCATTTTTAGCAAATGCTCTATGTGTTTAAGTGTCTCTCTAACTTTTTTTTTTCCCCCTAAGTGGATGCATTTTGTCAATGGTTGGATTTCTCACCAATAGAGCTGCAGTTCTTTCTCAACTCCAGTGATCTTATCAGGAGATGTCTGAGCCAATTTCAACAATTTTTATTGCATGGTTCATTTACCTTGCATGCTCTCTCTCTCTCTTTTATTTTAATTTTCTTTCTTTTTGTCTTTTTTTTTTTTTTCTCCCCAAACAATAGTCTTGAAGTATATGAAGAGAGCAGGGAATAAATAGAGCTGAGTCTCTGATACTACAGAAAGTCCTCCACAGTGATAAATACAGCATCTTATATTTAATAACAGCAGCAGTGCTGCATAGATGGTATGTTTAACCAGCCAGCAAGCCTTGATTGTTAGAAATTTGCTTCCTGAGCCCTGGAGTTACCTGGACCAGAGCCAGGTGATTCTTCTGCGGTTGCTGCTTCTCCCATTTCCCTCTTGCTCTTGCTCCCAGTTTGCTGTGGGAATGATTTGATCCTGTGCAGTGGTGTCAAATGGGAGGTGATGAGGCTCTGCGTCTGGGGCTTTTGGTGTAATTACTCATTTAGGCACCCAGGGCTCTGGGTGTGTGTTGGATTTAAGGGAGAAATAGCATATTATTACAAGAAGTTGCCCCTAGCAGCTCTGGGACCAGGTACTTGCTCTTCTTGTGCTAGCCCTCATTGTGGGGGTGTACAAGAATATTGGAACTCTGCTGCTTTGTCCGTGCAGGAGGGTGTCACCTGCCTGAGAGTGTGCTTTGCCAGTCCCCTTGGGGCACTTCAGGGATTTTGTAAAGTACAGCTTTCTGGTGAAGAAACACTGTATCCAGGTGATACCAGTCAAGTGCTCACTCTGTAGCAAGGAAAATGTGTGGATTTTGCAGCTGCAGAGTTGGGGGATGGAAAGGATGTTTGAGATGCCCTCAGCAACCAGAATTTCCCAGTTGTGTTGTGCTGGGAGAGCTGAGGGCAACGCCAGGGCTTTGGACGCCGGACACAGCAGGCAGGTCTGGCTCTGCACGGGTGGAGTTGTCACACAGCTGGCTGCATTGGTGTGCTGTTTGTGAGCCCATGTGTGTAGAAACCGGGAGTATTTCATGCATGACAGACACTTGCCACTCTGGGACCAGACAGTGTCCGTGGGTTTCAGAGCAAATGCTATGTACTTCTTTCTGGCAGCTCCTCTCTGCCCTCTTCTGTTGCTTTGGGACATCACAGGAGCTGCTAGGAGTGGCCACTTTATGGAATAGAGGTGGGTTTATTATTCCCTGAGTGTGTTCGAGCTGGAAGAGGACCCAGGATCCAAAGCCTCCTTGCTTTGCGACAGTGAAGTGAGCCGAGGGTGGGGAGGAAAAGACAGACTGCCCCAAAGTGAAGCTCCTGAGACTGGAAGTAAAGCAAGGACAGGGTAGAAAGATTGACAGGAGGCACTCCAGAGTGGGGGAGTGGTGATTCTGGGGGGCTTCCAGGTGTGTCCATGTTAGCAGTGGGGTCTGATCCCACCACCTGACAGATCGGGGTAGGGGAAGAACGGGATGAGGAGGTAATCAAGCTTTGTGAGGAGAAAGGGGGAGATGGTGAACTGGGAAATTAGTTGATAAACTAGTGAGTTGTTGAATTGGATATTTAGGAAAGCCAGCACAGCAACTCAGTCAGGAGCCATCCTGGTTGGTTGGAAGCGTGGTCTGATGAGTCTGACAAAGATGTGTGGCTGATACACTCACTTGCACTCAACAGGTAACGCTGGAGTTACCCTGAGGCTTGTGGAGACTTCATTCCCACTCTGTCCTGGATGTCTGCTGTGTTGGGCAGACAGTTGAGGTGGGGTTCTTCTCCTGCGAACAACTTTTAGATGTCTGAACACAAGCTCGTCATCCTTCACTTCTATGACGTCATTAGGGACAGGGTGTCTAGAGCTGGAGGAGCTTTCTCTGGAGGTGCCTGCCCCTCCTCATTGACTGAGCAGGCTTGGCCATCTTTAAAATCGGGGGATTTTAAAGGTAGGGAAGAGGAATCCTGTCCTTGCAGCCCTTTTTTGCCTCCTCCATATGTCAATTGGGAGAAGTGTTTGTAGTTTCAGGTCATGAGTTTTGAGGCTGGGAACCATCTCTTCCCAGGTCTGTACAGCATGACTGGTACCCATTAGAAATCTTTTAATGAAAATTGCCACTACGTGCATGGTTAAATGCACATTTTTTTCGAGTGTTTCCTGCTACTCTTCATATTGTTGGCCATTGTCCTGTTACCTCTGTTGTGTTACCCGTTAGGCTGTTAAGAAGATTCTCTATCCCTTAACTTTGGCCTGGGGACATGGCCTGCTCTCAGGTCAGTGGCAGTTGAACAATCTGGACGGATCGGTTTCCCCAGGGTTAAGTGGCTTTGCTGGATCCCGCTTTGCTCAAATCCTGTCTGAGCTCCTGCCCGGTAGATCAGGAGTGCTGGGGCCTCATGTCTGAGCAGGGTGAGTTGTTGTCTGCATGGTGATGACAAGAGCTTCTTTGACCGTTTTTGTAGTCCTAACGGTGCAAGGACCCTGCTGTTGTGCTGGGGCACCCCTTCCATGCTTGCCAACAGCTCTGTTCTGAAACGTAGTGTTGCTTCCAGCAGCTCCCAGAGAAGGGCCCCCATGGAGGTCTTCTGTCTGGCTTGCTTTAGGCAGGATGGTGAGACTGGAGCCAAAAATGATGTCACCACACATTAAGGGCTCTATTGTCCTCCCACTCCTTCCCTCCAAAATAAAAAAAAAAAGGCATTGTAAACCAGATGCTCTGTGTGAAAAGACCCTTTCTGCTAAAAAGGGTTACATGGTAAGGGTGTAACAGGGGCATTTAGAGCTGGAGAATATTGTGGTAGAGCTTTTTGCTGTCTTTCTACCAAAGGGAAGGTGCTGTGGTATCTCTTAGTGACACCCTCAATGACAGAGCAATTAATGTTTTTTTCCTGGTTTTTTTTTTGTGTGTTTTTGTTCTGGTTTGGTTTGTTTGTTTGTTTGGGTTTTTTCCAAGAAAAGTGGAATGGTCCTGTATTAAAATAATTTCAGGCTAATTTGGATTGCCCTTTTGAAATAGCAGATTGGGCAACGAGGGTGGTCTTCTGGCAGATCCTCATGTGTGCTGACTGCAGTTCTTGGGCAGGGTTTTTTGTTCAGATGAGCTCAATTTTTGGAGAGGGTGGATCTCTTGCTACAACTTGAAGTAAGGCTGGGGTGTACACCACTGATTTAAGAGTTTATTCTAGCATAAGCCTCCCTTGGTGTTCACTGTAGGAAGAATTTCAACTTTTTTGATTGATGAATATTGCACGCATTTATATGAATGCCATTGTAATGAAACAGCAGTCATATGCCTCATTAAAGAAGGTGTTGCCACCTTCAGCAGCATTGAGGAGGTACAGGTTTGGCTAGTTGGAAATGAAACTATGAAATGTGATGAGTCAAACATACTTAAAGGAAAGAGATTGGTTTGAAGCCAAGGCTGCAGACCACATGTACTTTGAGGCACAAGTACATACAGCCTTTGGAGCAGTGACATAGGAAAGTCATAGCAAGTATTGCTTACCTGCCTCTTAATGCAGACCTCTCCCTACTCTGTTCTGGGTTTTCTTAAAAACAAGCATGTGTTGCCCTTGATTTTAAGCGTTGCAAATTAGAAGCAGGTTTTCAACTCAGTTTTTCTTCAGAACTTGGTGTCCCAATCTCCACCATCCGTCTGCTCTTCCAACCAACTACAGTGCTCACAATGTGTTTCCTAAAGCTGGAAGAAACATCTTCCTGAAGTTAGCTCTTCTATAGAGAAAACTAGGTGGTGACTTTTTTCCTTTTCTCCATTCCTTTCATATCTGATGGCAAAACTTCCTTTTCAGCCATTTTTGTGCCTTTGTAGACATAATTCTTTCAGTTTTGTGTTGGGGTTTCTTTTTTGTTGTTTTTTTCTTTTTTGTTTTTGGGTTTTTTGTTGAGGTTATTTGGTGGGTGGGTTGGGTTTTTTTGTTTGTTTGGGGGGTTTTTTGGTAGTGTGGTGGTTTTCTTGTTTGGTTGGTTTTTTTAACATAAATTGCCAATTTTTTTTGCCAAACTGCTGCTTTTATGATCTTTGCAACCAACACAGCAGAAGCTGACACCTGGCCCCACGCCTTTATCTTATCAGAGTGTGGGGTGGGAAGAAGCACTGGTAAGACTGGGAACCTCTATCCCTGGGTTTCCCACGTATTGCGAGCAAAGGCATTCCTGTATTTCCTTGCCTCAGAACAGGTTGGAATAACAATCAGCATTGCTCTTTGTGAGCAGGAATACGTATTTTCCTTTCATTACCATTCATTTTTGTTTTGTTGATGGAGTGAACTTCTTGGGAGGATGTTCTTTTATCCGGGGCTGGGTCATGTTTCCCACTCGGCATTCCTTGGCGTGGTGTGGGACCTGCGATGTGTTTTGTGTCAGTCACCCACATTGGGCCTGGTAGGTCTGAATGCAAACTAACTTCCCCGGGCTGTGAGCAGGATGGTGCTGGGTCTGGCTGAGTGGAGCTGGAACGGATGCGGCCCTATCGCACATCTGCCAGACAAGCCTTATTTGGAGCATCCGATCCCAAAGGCAGGAGGTGGCTGGGGAGCCCACAGGTGTGTGAATTGCCCAATTTTTTTATCTCTCTTTCCTGGCTCGCCTCCTGCTGATGCAAAACCTGTGGTGCATGTGGGAGGTGAAGAAATGAATGTGAGAGCAGTAAGATTAGCCACCTCTCAGGTGATCTCTACCAAGCGTTTTTTTTTCTTCTTCTTCTAGAGACAGAACAGCCTTCCCAGTGCTGCTTTCTTAGGACATGCCTTTGCGGATGTGTGCAGGCAGACCTGTGCTTGCCCTGCCTGCACTGCAAGCTGCCTGGCCGTGACCCAGCACGAATCCTGGAAGCCGTGTAGCTATGTTAGCACAGCGCGGTGCCCAGGCTGACAGCTCTGCCTCTTGGAAGAGCTTGGAGCTGCGCTGATGTAATTAATAAGGCTTTTGGGCTGGAGGTCGTTTGCATCCAGCCAGCTCACAGCACGGATGAAGCACGTTAAGGCCTATCTTGTACACATCCATGTGGCCAAGTCTTTAGAAAAGACCCTTTATTTTTCCCTTTTATGTTTATATTTGTCCAAGCCTTTAGAGAAACCACATGCATTCAGCCATCAGCATTTAAATAACAACCTTTGAGCTTCTGGGTAATTTTTCTTCAGTGGAGGGCTGATAAATGACTTGTTTGTGGAATTCGGGCTTAGGGCTGCTCCTTCAGCTAGCCAGCAAGGAGTGCTGTGACCACATGGCTGCATACCCTGGAGCTGCACATGCATTCGTGGGAGACCAAGCAACCTGATGGCTGCTGGGCTTTGCATTGAGATTCCCAGAATTCCTGCTGGCAGCCGGGGTGGGGTGCGGCTGTGGCCTGACGTTGGCCGTAGCTGTGTAGCTTCCCGCTCCCTAGTGTTGGAGGGTACACGTCTTGGTTCTCCAAGGGAGTCTGTGCAGGCGGAGGAGGAGGGAGTTGGTTCCTGTCCTCTGGTCCATACCCAAGTTCTTTTACTTAGGTCTGATGGATCCTTTACCTTACTTGTTCCTCTGGTTTTTGATCTGCTGTTGTAGCCTCAAAGGCTCCTCTTCATGTGGGTTTAGTTGAGGGTTTCTATGACCCTTTGTCCTGCAAAAAGTGAAAATAACAGGTAGATCAAGTCAACTGTGCAGTGACTGCTGCCCTCCCCAGCCAGAGACCACAGGAATGGCCTTGCTGCTCTGAAGGAAGGCAAAGTGAGACACAGCGTAGGTCCAGTGGGTCCCGTTGTGCAAGGGCTGCGCATGGCCTTAGGCTGATCTGCAAGTAGGATGTGTGGTGATCGGTCCGCGGGTGAGACGCTGTGCCTTTGTGTTGGGGAGATGGTCCTAGGACACACGGGAATCCCTTTGCCTACTGTGCCTTGGGCAGAACATTGAACTTATTTAGCCAAGGTCAAGAAAAACTGTATCCAACTGCATTCCCTGGAAAGAAGCTCATTGCAGTTTAACCTGTGTTGTAGGCTCCAAACTCTGTATTCTGTACAAACACAGTAATCCAAAATCAAAAGCATCCTGACAATTTTAAGTTGAATATAACATTAAAATGAGAGGCTTTTGCCTACTAGTGCTAGAAAAAAGCTAAAGTTTTTATCTGAATTCTCAATAGAGAAGGGAATACCCAATGGACTTGGATTACTGAGTAATGTCTTTGTCCTCTGGGTACAAAAATATAATGGAGCATAAATATGAGGAGGTGAATTCAGTTTACTTGTCTTCTATTGAAATGCAAGCCATGTGGAGCAAGGTGATCAGACTGGAATAGTCCCAAGTCTGTCTGTGTAGGGTCTTGTCCAGAAGGACGTACAAGACTTTGCACGATGGGGAGATCTGTTACACGGCCATTACAGTCTTAACCATGCTTGTGTTTGCTGGGGACTGGCCAGGGCTTACAGTGTGCTAATACCCATCCGAGTTGCTTGCCTTTACCTGTGGCCACCCCAGACATTGTTGATGTGTACCTACATATCATTCCTTTCAGCTTTGCTTTGCAGTGAGTCAGAAGAGGCTTTACAAGGTGATATTTCATCCAAAGCTGCTGCATATGTACCCTTTGGACTAATCAAAATTGCTGGTGCTTTTTGTGTGACAAAAGAGCACAGCGTCCAAGATAAACTGAGGAGAAGAGATCTGGGTATGCAAGCCTTCATTTAAAATAGGCATCTTTCATCTCGCTGACAGCAAGGTTCCTGCAGCACTTTGATTGCCCTTTAATTATGCCTATTTTTCCTGGTTTGTTTGAAAGGCAGATCTTGTTAGAAAAAGGTGCTGTGTGGAAAGAACTTGGCTGTCTCTGCTGCCCTTCCTTGAGGGCACACAGCAGAGCTGCTGGATTAATTTTTTTTTCCTGCATTATTAAAAGGGAAGATTGTTTCTTGTAGATTTGAACGCAGGCATGGTGTGTTTCTCCCAAGTTAGGCAAGGAGGGATGCAGGTGGTCAGGTGGTTAAAGCAAATCGGCAAGTCATGAGGTCTGGCTTCCTCCCACATTGACTTCCACCATGATCCTGGAGGAGGTGCTTTAATCCTTCTGCCTTCAGTCTTCCATTGTGTGCAGCTGGGCTGCTGCTCATCTGCCCCAAAAGCTGCAGAAAACCCAACGTGGTGTTGGGTGGAGGAGGTTCTGTAGCGTGTTGGGGTGAATGTCAGATGTGGGGGGTTAGCAGCTCATACCAGCTCACAGGTTTCATGCTGTTTGGTGTTTTATCTGAAACCCTGCCATTGCAGAGCCATTTGTCTCAAGGAGAATCTCTGCTTTCATTAATAATAATAAAAAAAGGCATGAAAAAGATCAATGAAAAGGAAAATAAAGCCTGGCTTTGGCTGGAGAGAAAAGCCTGGAAATACGATTCAAATATAGACTAAAGGCTTAACTGCCAAGCAAGTGAAATAACTCGAGAACAGGTTTCTAATCCTTTTAGAAATCTCAGTTTTAAAGAAAATCTGCGTAACTTTTGAGGGCTTGACTCATGTTTGTAAGTGCTCGGGCTTGACAGTGCTCTATTTTTAAGTGCTGTCTTTATGTTGAATCTTGGGAGGAGAGATGAAAATGTTTTTTTTAAAAGTAACAACAAATCTTAATATAGCTGAGAATGCGGAACTGCCCTTAGAAAAATAGGTTGGACACATGAAAAGGAATCTTGCTCAGCAGGCTGAAGACGCAGAGCAACTTCTGCGGTTACGTTTTTCTTTCTTCTGGCAATTTTGGGGTGGGGATGTAGCTGGCGCAGTCACTTGGCCTTATGTTTCTTTTCGAACACAAGTCAAATCTTCCTGAACAAAAAGCACCTGGCTTGAAATTGTTTTATCCCAAACTGGGAGAGCTGTTCGCTAAACTCTGTTTTTTGTGGAACTTGAGGCAACCTGAAGTTGCTCAAAAATAGGAGTTACAGGATGGGTAGGGAGAAGTAGGTGATCCTTTTGAACTCAAATGGCTTTGTACGAACAGAAGACAGGCTGGCTTTCTGTTGCTTCAGAGAGGTGATGAGGTTTTAGTTGTCATCTCCTGCCCAGAGTCCCGAAGACTTAAACGGCATGAAAATGAAGTCAGCTGCTTAAAGCCAAAGCTAATCAAATGAGGAGACTCTAAAGTAGGAGGATCATCTTTGTCATCTGACAGGCAATTCCAAATTCCCATGGGATACCCATGCAGCTCTGCTGCCGTAGCGTGCACCTCTTGTGCCGAGACCAATGCTTCTACTTTCAGCCCAGCGTGCTGCGTGGGCTTTGCATGGCTGGTAAGCCATGAAAACTAGAAACGTAGACCTGAATTATCTGGTATAAAAGTGACACCACTTGCTAGAGAACTGGTGGCCAATGCTGCACATTCACACTGCTGGACACCAGCGGAGTCAAACTCAAACAAGGGATTTCATAGAAATTTTGAGGCAGGTGGACCTGCTGGCATGGCTGCTTGGGTACGTTTTCTTGAAGAATGCAGTCATTTCTTAATACAGACATGGGAGTTGTGTGTGAATGTTCTGTATGGGTAAATAAATATAAAATTAAAATTTAAAATATAAAAATATGCAAACACCAGAGCTGAGGCTCTTTTTTAAAAAACAAAACCCCTGCTCAGGGAACACGATTATTCAGGCTGTGCATACATCTGATTACCTAGCTCTGAAGTGGGTGAAAGCAGCTCTTCAAACTCCTTGAAGCTTTCCCCCGGGGTGTGCCAGTGCTGCAAGCAAAATGCCCTTGTAAAGCTGAAGGTAGCAAAAAGGGAAGGGGGTGGATAAAAGCTGACAAAGCCATCATTTGGGTTAGTCTGAGGAAGGCTGAGAAGAGGTTATTTTAAAATGATTTTCCTGGCTGCAATTTGGGATGTATTTAACGTTTCAAAAAAAGTTGTCTTGGAACAACGCGGGGTTTGGGATGCTGAGACACAGGCTGGAAGGCGAGCAGGCAGCGAGTGCTGGCTCACCTTCGGTGCCGCTGTCCCTGTGCCTTGTCCTGGCTTGGGCCGCTGCAGAACAAGCAGCGCAGCTTGGGGGGGCTGGGGCTCTGCCAGCTTGCCATGCTGGCGCGAGGTAGATGTTGTTTGACACATCTCAATGTCCCTTTGCACAAGCGGGACTCGGCGGTGGCGTTGCCAGCTCTGTGGGATGGTGTGTGCGCACAGGGGAAGGGATAGGGACTGTTCGCTGAGCTGGTGTGCCGGCAGCCGTCTCTCTGCTCTGGGGCAGCTGGTGCTCACAGGAGCTGCAAGAAGTTGCATGCGAATCTCAAATATTCAGACAAATTATTACGAGAGCAGACCCTTATCTATCCTATTTCCCCCCGCCCTGGCTTTTTATACTACTGTGTTATATATGGGGGGGGGGGGGGAAGCTTATATCCTTAATCTGGTGATAGTTATTACATTTCCATTTCCCCTCTTTTGTTAAAACTAGAAAAGTACCTTGCAGAAGCTGTACGAAGAAGCCCACGATAAGCACTTTGCAAAACCACAAATCTAACCCAAACCCTTAAGCTTTTCAAAACTTACCTTGAGACTTTGCAACACCGGGACAGCTCCGGGAGGTGGCACTAACTCACTGCAGAGGCTGTCAAATGGGTGCTTCGTGGTAGTAGTGCGATAAGTAAGTGATCAGGTAGTGGGATAGTGCTCCTGCAAAATCTCTGGCAAGGTGCTTCTGGCTCCCAAGGCTTTCATTATTTTTTAACGCAGTGGGTTCCCAGCCTTTATTCTTGAGGCAGAGAGGAGAGGAGAGGAGCCATTGCAGGTCTTGGTGGGTCGTAAATTCCTGGTAATTAATCATTGCAGCTTCTGAGACATGCCAATAATGAGGATTGTGCCTGGAGAAGAGCCTAGCACACAGCAAGCCCATGTTCTGGATACAAAGTACTCTGGTCTATTTGTTCATATCTGCACAAGGATATTTATTCCTTCTGTTAAGCAGCATTGGACCTTTTCTCTGGTTGTGGGGGTTTTTTTCTTGGTTTAGGGGTTTTTTAGGCAATTATGAAAATGAAGTTAGATATGTTCAAAAACACTCTTAATTCATTTTTCCCATAATGCAATTTTTTTATTAGAATAATCAAAATATTACTCTTTCCCTTTTGATCTGAACACTAACAGGGTGTTGTAGGTCTTACTGGGGAATATTCAAAACAGTGTTCATCTTTTTAAGTGTAAAGCCCAGAAACTCTTTCACTGAAATAATGGCATTATTCCTGTGTTTAAAGATAACGTGTTGCATAATATTTTTAAAAACCTTTTAATATCATTTACAAAAAAACAACAGAAAACCCCGAAGTAGTTTCAAGCATAAGCTGTGCTCACAGCAGCTTATGTAAAACTCACAGAAAGCTTTGTTTTAACCTGCCCAAAGTAATATAAATTTTTTGAAGCATGGTTGTGTTCTTACCAAGATGGTAAAACACTGGGCAGTGAGGACTGGGTGTAGGAGGATTTGTGTTGCTAAAAGTTTGATGGCAACATTTGAGGTCTCTTGGGTGGAAATATCTGGGAAAGGTGGGTGGAGTCTTCGTAAAGTTTGCAGAGTTTGTTGAAATTCATTCTGGACAAAGTGGCTTCGTCCCCTTTAATGGCTTATATAGGGAATTAAGAATGTTGTACCGTTTCTTGGGGATTTTACCTGATCTCTCAGAAGAAAGACGGTCCTGCTTGTAGTGGCAAGGACCAGCATTTAGATCTCAGCACTCACCGAGCAGTCCCTTGCTCAGCGGCCAGCCAGGAGTCTGTGTGTCACTACTGATGGATGCTGCTTTCCTCTTCTGCAGGTTTTCATTTCTGTGAATTGCCTCAGCACGGATTTCTCCTCTCAGAAGGGAGTTAAAGGCCTGCCCCTGAATCTTCAGATTGACACCTACAGCTACAATAACAGGAGTAACAAACCTGTCCACAGAGCCTATTGCCAAATTAAAGTCTTCTGTGACAAGGTAAGGTTGGGTGAATGTGCCAGTGACCCTTTCGGAGAGGCTGTTCCACAGCTTAGCAGCTCCCATGCCCCCCCCCATCCCCCCAATTCTGCCTCTGGCTATTTTGGCTTACTGAAAACTCCCATCTGTGTTCAGCCTTTGCAAGGAAAAAATTTCGACCCCTTCTACTTGGCTCATAGATGTTATGATGACCTCAGATAAATTTGCTGGTCTCAGAATGCCGGAGCGCTGGGAAGTGTTCCTGAGCATTGACTTTGGAGAAAGGTCAGTCAGTGGCAGAAATCTGACTGTCAGTACTCCAGACACTGGAAAGTCCTACAGAGTGCCTTCAGTAGGAGAAATCATTGCAACTGATTGGAGCAAGTGGAGGCTTGTCTTTTTGCCCAAGCTATGTTGTGTTGGTCCTTTTAAATTTCTTCGTGCATTCTTACTGCATTTGTTATTAAAAAAAAAAAACCCAACCCAATCACTTGCACATCTCATGAACAGAAAATGTTGCTGTTTTCATTGTACTGCTGTGAGATACAGCAGTGTAATGAAGCCCATTTACAAGCTGGGTGGGTGCTGTAATTTGACTGCTCTGCCTAATGCATTTAGTGCACAGAGAATTAACACCTTTCCCAAAGCCACTGTTCACCAGAAGCTGTGAAGAAAACATAGCAGGAGCTGAGCTGAAAGCAGTTGTAAAAGCTTAACTGAGTTTGCAAAGAAAAGACATTTCCCAATCTTTGTAACTTGTTCCTGCCTGAACAGTCTTTTGAAGGACCCGAGCAAGTCATGTGCAATGTTGCTATTTCCAGGGTGACCGAGATCTTTCTAGGCTGGGATAAATGCTGCCTGGACTTCCCCAGTCCTTCTTTTGATTGCTGTGAACCACACCAACTTCCTATTTTGCTAGCATCCTATTTGATTAGGGCCTCTCATTCTTTGCACCTGGACTCCATCTTCATAGCATGGATGCTTTGCAAGTAATATCTCAGAAACCTCTCTGTGCAGCTGCAGGTCTGAGACAGGCTCGTGACCCTCACCTGCTAGCTTTGTACCAGTTAGATACTGTGTGGTCTTGCCTTGTTGTCATCCCCCAGGACACTGCTGCAAAGATTAATCTGTGCCATTGCTCTGCCTCCACTGACCTCCCAAAATATATGGAGCCCTTTACAGTCTGCCTCTGCTGTAGCATTCCATTGACCCATCCCGCTACATTTTATTGTCCATCTATATGCTTTTAAATAGGCCCCTCTGCTTTCCTGCATGGTTGGGAGAAGCTGCCTGTAGCTGCCTGCCAGTGTAAAGCTACTTAGTCATCTTCCTTCAAGTGCCTCCTGAGATGGCTCCTGTTGTGATGATTGCTGCAAAGAATTTACCAGGGAATTAACAAATGCACTCTAGAGCTATCTTAAAGGCTTGCCAGTAAGCCTAAGAGGCTTGGGTCTTATGGGCTTTCTTCAGGTCTTTCTTTTTTTCTTTTCTTTTCCTTTTCCTCCTCTGAAATGAGACTGAGGCAAGTGTGTCATCTAAAGCTCTTTCATTATCTGGGAGTCTTGTGTGTTCTTGACCTGTATTCTCTACAATACCAGTGAGTATAGACTTGCTGCAGGGAAGGGGGACATCTTTTACTCATAAGTTGTCCAGTCAATTACTGATACTGTGCTAAAATTACTGACAGGCTTTTGCCACTGCTAATAAGACAAATTGGTTAATAAAAGGGCAGTCATGTAGTCAGTACATAGCTTGAAGGAAACCATTTGAGTCTATACCATAAATTTCAGCAAATCTATTGGTGCAGTAATGCCAGTGTATCTTTTATTTTCCTTTGGGATTTTGACCTTTCCTCCTGCTTTATTCCTCCAGATACTTTGCAAATTGGAGCTAAATTAAAAGGGGAGGGAGGGAAGGAGAAAAGATTACTTTTCTGTATTTAATCTGACTGTTGTTCGTTCTGTGAACACGCGGCCAATGTGAGGTTGGTGCCTGATGATTCTGCAATTTACACTTATAGAAATGGTGTTGAAGTTTGCTGCCTTTCAGATCTGGGCTGGGTCCGGCAATGAGAGCTGGGGATGGAGGCCGACAAGCTGAATACTGTTTGTCACCGCATTGAATCAAACTGTGTCTTCAAACACTTGTTTGAGGCACTGGGCAAGTGCTCCTGTGAGCAGACCTGTGTCCTTACAGCTGCGGGTACTCACTCGTAGACCCCAACGCTGGCCACCTTCTCCAGGCTTCTGTAAGAGCATTGGCATTTCAGAAGGAGCACCCATTTTCTGCCCTGCTTTGAATCTTAGGTAATCAGTCAGCTGGTCTTTAATGTTTACAGGACCATCCTTACTATAGTATCCACACGTATTGCAGTACTTAATGTGTTTGTCCTCATGTGGCCACTCTTACCTGTAGAAGTGCTGTTATCCATGTTTTCTCTGTGGAGGGTCAAGTCTCTACTGTGGAGGTCTGATGCTGTGGCCACCTAACAGGGACAACTCTGCATAGGTCCCCTCCATTCCTTTGTCCGTTAAGGCTGTGCTTGCATTGCACGCCTGAACTGACTTTGAACCCAGACACTGGCATGGCAGTCCTCTGCTGTCTCTTTTTTGTGTGTACAAATCGATAGATATCCTACGGAAGGTCAAATAGTTCAGTTAATGTTGTGTGGTGGCCTTTGCACGGGAAAGGAGTGAAAGAGGAGGGTTCCCATGCTTGGGGTGGAAGGGAAAGCTGCTGATACTTGTTTCTAGTTTTTGGCTGCTGCCTCTGAGACCAAGTTTCTTCATGTGTTTCTGTCTTCCCCTTCACGCTCTCTCTGTGGAAAAGGGAGTTCACAGGTGCGCAGGATGTTTGGTTTTCATCTAATACTATGCGGTTTCAAGACCTCGGTAAAGCAGAATGGGCTTAATGGTGTAATCCTGTGGCATGTTACAGAACAAGCTTCGTTCAGGCTTGGCCCAGCAATATTTGGGCTGTGTGGGGATGAGGGTGACCTGTCCCAGAGGAAGAAGACCTTCTCTTCTGTAAATGGCGCCTCAGCTAAGCATCCACATAGGGAAGACTAACTACAAGACTTCACAGGCTATAGCTAGTGTTGTCCTCTGGGACCTGCTGTTATTCTTGTAGTGATGGGCACTGCTGTGGGAAGGTTTTTATGGGGTGGTAGGAGCAAGCGGGTTAGATGCTGCTGGAAGGAGAGAGGTGGTGCAAGGCGGCTGGAGGCAGCATTGATGTGGATGGGTGGCAACACCGAGACTGTTACTTCTGTTGCATGATCAAAGGATGGTTTGGGTGGGAAGGGACCTTTAAAGATCATCTAGTTCCAACCCCCTCTGCCATGGGCAGGGACACCTTCCACTAGACCAGGTTGCTCAAAGCCCCATCCAACCTGGACTTGGAGACTTCCAGGGATGGGGCATCCACAACTTCTCTGGGCAACCTGTTCCCATGTCTCGTCACCCTCATCATAAAAAATTTTCTGCCTTATGTCCAGCCTAAACCTACCTTCTTTCAGTTTAAAATAGTTGCCCCTTGTCCTGTGTCGTGGTTTAACCCCAGCCAGCAACTAAACACCACGCAGCCGCTCACTCACTCCCCCCCACCCAGTGGGATGGGGGAGAAAATCGGGAGAAGAAGCAAAACCCGTGGGTTGAGATAAGAACGGTTTAATAGAACAGAAAAGAAGAAACTAATAATGATAATGATAACACTAATAAAATGACAACAGCAATAATGAAAGGATTGGAATGTACAAATGATACGCAGTGCAATTGCTCACCACCCGCCGACCGACACCCAGCCAGTCCCCCGAGCGGCGAATCCCTGCCCCCCACTTCCCCGTTTCTGTACTGGATGGGACGTCACATGGTATGGAATACACCGTTGGCCAGTTTGGGTCAGGTGCCCTGGCTGTGTCCTGTGCCAACTTCTTGTGCCCCTCCAGCTTTCTCACTGGCTGGGCATGAGAAGCTGAAAAATCCTTGACATTAGTCTAAACACTACTGAGCAACAACTGAAAACATCAGTGTTATCAACATTCTTCGCTCTGAACTCAAAACATAGCACTGTACCAGCTACTAGGAAGACAGTTAACTCTATCCCAGCTGAAACCAGGACACCTGTCACTGCAGCCGCTGGTAAAAAGTCCCTCTCCATCTTTCTTGTAAGCCCCCTTTAAGTACTGACAGGACACAATATGGTCTCCCCAGAGGCTCCTCTTCTCCAGGTTGAACAACCCCAACTCTCAGCGTGTCCTTATAGGAGAGGTGCTCCAGCCCTCTGATCATCTTTGTGGCCCTCCTCTGGACCTGCTCCAACAGGTCCATGTCCTTCTTATGCTGGGGGCCCCAGAGCTGAACGCAGTACTCCAGGTGGGGTCTCATGAGAACAGAGCAGAGGGGCAGAATCACCTCCCTTGACCTGCTGGCCATGCTTCTTTTGATGCAGCCCAGAATGCGATTGGCTTTCTGGGCTGCAAGGGCACACTGCCAGCTCGTGTCCAATTTTTTGTCCACCAGTATCCCCTGGCAGCTCAGCTGCTGGGGCCACAGGGTAGAGGAAGACCTCGAATGACTCGTGGGCTGTGTGCCAGAGCTGCATCCAGCACGAGAGGGTGTGCAGAGAGGGGATGAGGAGCAGCCCTCCGTCTTTGGAGCACATCCAACTGATGCAGCCTGCACACGGAAGCAGGGAGTCCTGTGGTGTCATGAAGTGTCCAGATCCAAGTGTGTCATGACTCGACGTCACATCCTCTCCCTGCATCTCTGTTGCTTATCAAATACATCACACCTCTCTGTGGGAGGGAGGGATGACAGCTCTCCCCAAAATGCTGCTTCCCTTTCTCAGCCCAAGAATCCGTTACACAACTGGAGACTTTGAGGGAAAGAACAACAAAAAAACCCCAACCCTGCAGCCTTTAACACAGAGACAAGAGTGTGAAATCCTGCTTTTCAGACTGTAGGCTGTTCTCTAGGGGATGAAGTTTGGAAAACTCTTTGGTACAAGCTTATTTATTTCATAATTGCAGAATACAGGATTCCCAGTGTTTTTTCTTCAAAAGTATCTGGTCCTGGCTGTCACTGAGCTCCACTGGCAAGGCAGAAAAGCCTATTATCAAGACATGGCTTGCTTTTTTTTTTTTTTGTGGGATTTGAGATGTTTTTACCTGGGCCCCTGTAGCCTGGAACAAGTTGACTTTCAAGCAGAACTCTGTAGGTATGGGAGAGCAGAGGTTTTCTCAAAACGTGTGCTCTTGAATGGATTGGCACTTTCTCCACAAGGAAGCGGGTACTGTTCTCTGTAGCACAGTGTTTGAGTAGCAGAACTTTATTATTTCCATGTGAAAGGTAGAAGACAGGGCTGGAGCCAAATCTGATCTTTCTGCTGTCAAGCTGAAATGTTGTGACTATTCTGGTAAGGGAAGTCACAGAGGAATGCAGGTCCACCTGTGCTGAGGTTTAGGTGGGATGTCTTCACTGTAATGGGCTGTATCAGCTTTACAGGGTCAACCAAAGCTGGCAATGGCTGTGTCTTTATTAGTAATTTCTTCTCTTTTTAACAGCAGCTGCCTGAAGCTGCTTGTGTCACTGCTGTTAGGTGGGAGAAAAGGTGATATATGTTAATGCACATCAAATAGCTAGGCTAGCTTTCCTTTTTATTGCTAGCGCAGATGTGCCTGCTGCTACCTAGCGGGCATAGGCATCCTGTCACCTATAGGGTATTGATTTACTGTGAGGTTGGGAGTGCTGTTCTGCTTTTTCCATGCTGTGGGTTAGGCACCATTTCCCACCCCATAGCCACATGCTTTTTGACATCGTTTGCCATAACTAATCCAGTCTTCCTCTAGCACCATGCAAGGATGTGGGTCTGTTTTGGCAGCTTTGCAGGGGTGGGAGTGAGAAATAATGGCTTCCTGTGGCCAGATAACTGTTACCTCTTACCCTGCTTTGCAGGAAGGTGTTGGGAGACGGGTAGAACTTGTGTATACCAGTTGGGGCAGTGATCTGGTGGTAGCACCGGGATTGAGTGTTGGGGATCTGCTGTGGGCTTATCACCTTATGCAACTGGCAATGTGACATTCCTGCCTTAACCCACAGTCACATGGGAGGTCTAGGCAGAGCTGGAGGAATGAACACGATTCCAGTACAAACCTTCTTCCTTCTTTCTCTCCATCATAGCTGCCTGCGCCTTGCAGAAAATATAGTTCTCTCCCCACTGCTGCTTGGTTTGGAGGACCAGGAACTGTGGCAAGAACCTGGTTAGGTATCTGTGGATTCCCCCATAGCCTGGCCCTGATAAAAAGAGAAGTAATGCCTACTTTACAATTACGCATGTCTTCAGCTTGAGATCAGTGAAGGCTGGTATAACTGCTGCCAGCTCCATGTGCAACATGCTGGAAAGTATCTTGCACTTGGTGATCCAAGTGTGGCTTGATTTTTATAGCTAAGGATTTAATGATGATCTAGTGAACTCTTAAATGGAGGGAACTTGCAAGTTTTTACTGCTTTAAACACTTAAGAGATATTTTATCTCACACTTCATACAGTTGTTATAGCTGTGGGTATCTTTTGTCATCATATCCCCATCTTGAAAGAAAAGCAAGTGTTTGCATCTTGGATGTGGTTGTTGGATTTCATTTGATGACAGGACTTGAAAGTAAACACTGGGCAGATCTCAAAGGTGGCACACTCTGGCAAACCTGCAGGTTGGGTACTGTGGAGCTGACCTCCACATACAGCTCTGGAAGAATCGGTGTTCCTGCCTCTGCAGCTGAAAAACAACCCCCAAAACTAAAAATACCTTCTCTCTCTCTTTCTCCCCCTTCCCCTTAATCTCTTATCTGGCAGGGAGCAGAGAGGAAGATCAGGGATGAAGAGCGAAAGCAAAGCAAAAGAAAAGGCAAGTGCACTGACCCCAGCTCTCAGCTGAATGCCTGTAAGTAGAATATTTCATCGGTATTTTGAATATTAGATCTCATTTTGGTTACAAATAATTTGTGCAGTAGAACTCTCCTAAGTCAATTTTTATCCCTTATGGAATAGTGTTTGTTTTAAGCAGTTGCCTATGGAGCCATTAATTGTGTTTTGCAACGTGCTGAGCCGCTTAGGACTTCACTTCTACCTAGTACTTACTGTCCAAAACAGGGTCCTGCTATGTTTACAATTGGGTATGGTCTTTAGCAGTTGAAATGACGGTGTGAGTATGTGATTTTGAGGCACTGCTGGAGCCCCTGCAGCTCTGTGTAGCAGCAAGTACTGGGGCTGTTCCAAGTGTTTCCCCCTTGATCCTAAATGTAGGCTTTAACTTACGTTAAAAATGCATTTATAACTGTGCAGCAAGGTGGTGGCAGCCTTGGGACTGAGCCTCCAGCCTCCCAGCCTTATGTTCACTCTTGTAGAGCAAAGTGGTCCTTAGTAAATAATTTCAGTAGAAGTTGTGAAGGATACGAAGGCCTCGGCACTTGTGGTATGTAAAAGCTGTGGAGCTGCTTCTGGCTGAGCATCTTTCCTTTAACTGCTGCAGATGGCTGCAACAGATCCTGTGTTTGGATGACTAGTTATTCACCAACAGAGCTGCTTAGAGGAACATATATCTCCCTGTTCTTCCTTTGCACGGGGCCGGTGTGTGCTCTCCCTGGCTCTGCTCGGTGTGCTTGTGGGAGCTGTGCTATTAACAGTCCAACTGGTTCAACAAGCATGCACCTCACGGCTTGCTGGGCAGGATTTTCCTGACACAGCAGGTACAGGCTGCTGGAGCAGCTTCAGAAGAAGATTATGCTGCGAGGGAACCCATTTGCTCAAGGGCAGTTGCAGAAAGGGCTGGGTTTTTGTTTTTTTTCCCAAAGTACATGGTGAAAGGCAGGTTTAGCACACTTAGCATTTCACAAATGTCCGTAGCCCCAATGGCTCCCAAAAGATTACTGCTTGCAGCCCTTTGTATAATGGCTGGAAAGTGCAAACAGTTTCAGTACAGATTTCCAGGATCTTACGATTTTACAAAAGCTGCTTTCCAGTGTGAATTTCCTAGGCTTGGGCTTAGCCTGATGTGACCTTTATTTTCCTGGAAAGTACAATCCATTGCTGTTTAGTTCTTGTGTGGGAAGTTTTTGATTGCTCTAAGCCATAAGCTGTTATACCCACCTCCAGAATTACAAATGACACATGCACGTGGACTCATCAACAGCAGAAATAGTTTGTGACTTCTGGACAAAGTTATTTTTTACAGGGATTGAGCAATCTTTAAAAAATCAGTTTTGCAAGGGGAAAAAAAGTGTATTTTCCCCTGGGAACATGAGAAGTGAAGTGTTTTGCTTGCAGCTGGTTTGACCCAAAATCGAAATGTTTCCACTTCGTAAAATGAGTGGAAGTCTTCAGCTGGGGTCAGTTTGACATGAACATGTCTGAAGTGCAGTTTAAGGCACCTCTTGCCTCACTCTCTCCCAAACAGGTCTTTGTGAGTGAAGTCTGTCCACTTGGTCGCTTGTGTCACATCAGCTGGTGTGTCATGAGAACCCAAGTGCTCTGTGGGAGATGGTGCTGGTCTTAGTGGGGGATGAACTGGGGTCTGGTAGCTTGAGGTGACCAGGATGAACAATGAGATGAACAAAAATATAAAATTCAGAAGTGTGGAATCGAAATGTATCTCTAAATGGAGCATCTTGCAAGAAACAGTATTTTTACCACCTCTGTAGTGTGGTAGTGCTTCTGTGGTGTTTTCTGTTTAGGGAGGTTCCCAGCTGGAACCATGTCAGTTGCAGGTTGTTTCTGTCTTCTTTCTGCCTGCCTGGTATGGGAAGTCAGCAACCTTTTCAGGGAATGGACAGGGAGAAGAGGGGACTCAGACTAGCTTTTGCCCTCTGTTTGGATGGTTTGCTTGGTATGTGGAAGACCTGTGTTTCTCTGCTGGGGTGAGTGGCCCGGCCATTCTCCAGCCCAGTTTAATATCTGAACAAAGTCAAGCAGCTCACTTGGAGAGATGGAGCAAACTCCTACTCCTCTGTGAAATGAGGTGTTCCTCAGGGTCCAGGCCCTCATCTGAGAGGTAGACAACCCAGCCTCAAACTCTTCTACCACAGGAGCTTCTCTGTTTGACCCTGACTACAGAGTACCCTTGTTCAGCAGCATATGTGCCTCTTCAGTGATGTAGGAACGCCACAGCCTCATCAGTGTCTTCACTATCCTCTATTCCAATCTTTGGTCTCTGCAGTTTCTGATGTCAAAGTGCCAATGCTTCCCTCACACAAACGTACGGACATCACCATCTTCAAGCCCTTCATGGATCTAGACACTCAGCCAGTCCTTTTCATTCCTGACGTTCATTTTGCAAATCTTCAGCGTGGTGCTCACGTAAGTAAAGCTCGTGGGTGTGGGGATGAGGAGGGCTATGGGGTGTATTTGCAAAAAGCCTAGGATGCTGTGTGTATGTATATACACATGAAATGCCAGACTATCTGCACTGAGGCTGTAAACAAATACAGGCTGAGTCTCACGTGAGCAAGAAAACATTGCTCCTAGTCGCGTCGGCTGGAGCTAACTGGGGACATTCTACGTATAAATTATTTGCCTATGAACTCCTGTTTCCATGAACCTGTAATGATGTTTTGGAAGTGCCTCCAGCCGAGAGTTCATTGAATGAACTGCAGGCTGTTTTTCTCCTGTAAAATCCATTGGTTTCCTGCTGTGCTGCTGTAGACCTTGGGCTCCTCCAGCCTGCTGCTGCAGGGTGAAGAGCCGTTCTATGGCACTGGCAAGTGTGTCAGCTCTGTGATCTGCTGCCAGAGTGCCCTGCCTCAGCGTTCCTGGAAAGTCCCAGCTGACAGGAAACTGGAAGGAAAAAATTAGAGTGCAACCAAGTTTCAAAATCTTGGAACTTTCCTGTGCTGGGAATTCTGCCATGCTCTAACAGAATCTAAACCTTACTTTTTAAGAGCAGTGCCTACACTCTTAACAAGGATGGAGAATAAACTTGTACCTGTAATGCTGACTTTTCCGCATGTTTTCCTATGAAGGCTCTAGTGCTGAGCTCTGTCAGAAGACTCTATGCCAGTCCAGATAGAAAGCTGGTTAGCTCTTGTGTGTTCCTGTCTCTCTCATTTGAGATCCTTTGATTTCTCTTTATGAAAAGAGGTAAAGGTGATGCTTACTGGCTTTTGGAAGATTGAGCCAAAGTGTCGTTTGATACAGGGTTGAAAGATAATAAGAGGAAATTAATTCTAGTTCTGGATAAAATTTTCACAACCCTAAGCGCAAGTATTATTTGTATATTAAAATGAAGGCCAATGTTTATTGCTTGGACCAAAGCATCTTACTTCTAATAGTATAGCCGTGGCTGGCTCCCCACTTGACAGCCTTACTTTCCCCTGTCTTGTGCTGATGTGCTTACGAGTGAGTTGGACGGGTGAGCTATCTGCCTGTCCCTTGCAGCTCCGGCCAGGAGCTCAGGGGTTCCCTCTGCTTTAACTTGATGCTGTTGGACCTCTGCTCGTGGCAGATGCAGCAGGATTGTTGTTCCATGCCAGTGACTCTTTAATGCAAACAAAGCTATTGCTAAGTTGCTATTAACAGGTAGCACTTAGAGGGATGGGGAGAGCGTTGCTTAGCAAGACCATGTTATATCAGCTAATGGGTCTGTCCTTATGCAACTTTGTTTTGTAGCGCTCAGAGCCCTATGCAACTTTGTTTTGTAGCGCTCGGAGCACTTTGTAGAGTTTTCCAAGGACTGAGTACCACATAAGGTTCTCACTAGCTAGCTAATTGAGCGTGTGTTTTTCGGCATGTATGTCAAGAAAATCTCCCCTTTGTTTTAAAAGGTCCTTCCTGTTGCTTCAGAGGAACTGGAGGGTGAAAGGTAAGAGCTGTGCTACTTCAGCCTACTGAAGTCTTGCCCCCAGACAGAGGGCTAAGTCCCTGTAATTGTACTGTTGCTAACTTTTTGCCTTGCAATGACAGCTCCAACCTGAAGAGAGGAGCATATATTGGTGAAGAGGACTTTATTGCTACTCCAAATAAGATGGCCAGAATAGAAGAGCCAAAAAGAGGTATTACTTTCTTCTTTCAGAGACTAAATTATTGGAGTATTTGTCCGTCATGAGAGAGATGCATCTGAGGTTAAAGAATTGTTTTAATTTATTTTGGAGTATACTTTAGCCTCATTTTTCTGGCTTTGAGTAGTAATAGAAAGAGTTTGTATATCAGGATGTAGTTCAGCTCTGCAAATCTTTTAGAGTGTTAGGATTTCTGGGTTTTTCTGCCAACTCGGACACTAATTGGCTCTGAACCTGTAAGGAAAGAGACTCAGAGGAGGTGAGCAGTTTACCAATCTCCTTGGTGGATTGGTGGAGAGAATTCATCACATAATCCACTACAAAATACTTTGGACATCTTCTCTAGGACTTTAAACAATGAATGCCAAGAACTGGTTCTGGGTGTAAAACTGTTGCATCTTTTATGGTGCCAGAAAATGGTCTGTTCACTGCTGAGAGCCAAACTGAGAGAATATTCTGCTTATTTTTAACCTGTTGTCGACCTTTGCAATTCAATGTGGGATTGGATGTTGTTGTGGAAGGAGATGAGAGGTCCCTTTGGAGATGGTGTAGAGGACTACCTGCCTGATGAGAGTCATGTGTGGAAGGACCATGAAAAAGCTTAAAGGATTAAAAGAGGAGGAATAAACTTGTGATGAGGCAAAGGTTAAGTCTAGCAAGTCTGACCTTAATGCAGCCATGCTTTTGTAGTCTGGATAAACTAGTAAGGAAGGATGGATTTTATAAGAGGAAATTAGGCTTGGTTTTTCTTGTTGCTATATGCTATAAAATGAGACCCATGGGATTCTCTCTCCTTTGGCTGGTATGTCATCCAACCTGTGCTGTAAGTGAGAGTGTGTGTGCTGTCTTCATTTTTTAAATCTACAGTCCTTTTTTAAACCTGCCTTTAGCAGAGGAAATCATCAAGGGTGCTGTGCTGTCCTGAGTTCACCTTGTTCAATTAGATATGTCAGTAATTGTTCTTTGTTGCAGGTGTGTCAAAGCTGTGGCTGATGAACCCTTGTAAACAATCCAGGCTGCAGTACCTAGTCATTAGAAGATGGATTAAAGACAGTAAAGCTGTTGAAGTCCAAGCTTTCTTGCTCTCATGGCTTATTCCTCAGCCTTAATGCAGTTTTTAATGAGGCTGACGTTACATACAATGACTCTCTGCTAGCTTGAGAATGCTAGGGATGCTTACCTAATTGGGTTTCTTATTCTTTTGTGCCCCTCCTAGAAGGAGACTAAGTCTGCATTGTGTGTCAGGTGGGGTGGTATGAGTATTACTGAAACATGGCAAGGGGTAGGAAGAGAGATGAGACAGCATAGAAGGAGCAGAGGACTGTACAAATAAATTATTTAAAAATGAGGAGGTGTCTAGGATGGCTTCCCCTGCTGTGGTAGCATCTGTCAAATCATTTTATTGTGCAACATCTTATGGCAGATGACCTGTGAGATACAGATACCCAAGAGTCTTAAAGCTGTGTGTTTTGCATTCCACCTTTCTGTGTTTCAAATATAACCTTTTTTTCTTTTCAAATAGAGAAAATAGCAAATAGCAAAAAATTTAAAAGTATTTTGACAATAAAGATATTTGAGCATGCAGTATTTCTGTGTGCAAAAAGTATGTTTTGAGCTAACCTAGCTATGCATGTTTGTGATGCAGTCTTCAATGTATATTGAATGTATGTATGTATATCTCTCCATGAGATCCTCAATGTATATTACTCTGTACTTAGCCACTGTCATACACAGATCATTTTTGAGGAGCAATTATGCAGTAAATTCCTCTCTCTGATTTGCTTTTCAGTGTTGCTGTATGTCCGAAAAGAGTCAGAGGAAGTCTTTGATGCACTAATGTTAAAGACACCGTCTCTGAAAGGCCTAATGGAAGCGGTAAGTAATAAGGCTGTTTTATAGTCCTTTCCTCCAGTTTGAGAAAAAAGCGAGTGTAGTCCCTGGCTATCCAGTCCTTATACACTGGACAGTCACAGGAGCTAGAGTTTCAATCACAGGTTGTGTCCCCATATTCCTGTTCTTGTGGATAAGAAATGTGAGGCTGATTTCCTTTCGCTAATGGAAATTAATGTGGTTAATGCTTTAATTCATTATTAAGGGACTTCAGAAAGCTTCCTTTTTAAGTACCTTACCTCACATCTCTGGGGTTTGGGTGTAAGAAAGTGTTTCTCAGCCTTTGTGAAAATCCAGGTGTGTCAAGCTTGATGACTGGATATCCAACATAGTCCCAAAATGACAGATGCTTCTGGAGAGAGAGCCTTCTAGGCTTGCTTCTTGTGCGGGCTCTGCTTTGGCCAAGCTGCAGAAGCAGCTGTGTAGGTCTTTTCCTACTACATTCCTACTTTTTTTTTTTTTTTTTTTTTTTTTTTTTTTTTGTCAAAAAATGGTCAACAGACTCCCGCTGTGGATGTTTCTCATGTCAGAAAGGGTATTTTAATTAGAAGATGGAGTGATTTCCAGCCTGTGTTCAGTAGCTTGGGTTTATTTCAGCCTTTCAAATCCTTGTTTGGGGCCTCCCCTCCCCCTTCATAACCTGCTTATGAAGAGCTCCAAGTCCCGGCTTCTGAGTGTGCTTGAAGAGTTTTATATATCTGTGCACACGTGCATGAAATTGCTCTCTGGTACTTGACTTTCAAAATAGCCTTCCACTGCCCCTGCTGCTGCACTGCTGCAAAGGAAATACAGAGTTTAACTCCAAGGAATGGTGTAATGTTTGGCACAAGCTCAAAACTGACGTTTCTGGCTGTCTCCTTCTGTGACTAATGCCTTGTCAGTGCTCAGAGGACGGAGGTTTTGGGGCTGTACAGCCAGGTCTTGCTGTTAGCTTTGGGACCCAGAGGTGATTCTGTAACCTGAAGCTCACTCCTGGCTGTGGAGCTTTGCCAGCGCAGGCAGGCTGGAGGTGGGGGGCTAATGGGGAGGGCGATTGAAGGCTATGAAGTCGTCCCTTATCCCATGGTCTTGAAGTGAAGCTGCACCTTTGTTGTTTCACTTTTGGCTTCTTAAAGCAAGGAACCAAGAGCTCACAACTGTAGCTTGGAGGAAGCCCCCTGTGCCTTTGCACCCTGAAAACGGCATATTGGTTTGGTACTTGCTGTCGGTGTGATAGAGCAATTTGCCAAAGTAAACCAGGCTTAGGTTACTGACCTCGTGACTTTCTGAAGGTTTGTATGGTGAAGTGCCAGGGCTAGTGGCTGTGGTTTCACACTGAGGTCACCCTGCTAGGCAAGGGGGACGTTTCTGATCAGCTCGTGTCCTTAGCAGCAGAGGTCTTTGCTCTGTTGCTATTTTCTTCCTGCACCAGCCACTGCGATGACTAGTTTTCACCTGATCCCTTTGACACTGAATTTAAAAATGGGTTTTGATATGCTAAGGCAACAGAGAGCCAAGAGAGGATGAGAGCCAGAGTGTGGTGTGGTTTTTTGATGCGTGGGCTTTTTGGTGTGGGGGTAGGGGGTTGCTGTATGAGAAGTCAGTGGCCAGGTTTAGAGCATGATTCAATTTTTTTGCACGGAAGTTGGCAAACTGCAGAGGAGGGTTTCTCATCTACAGGCTTATGTTATAGTTCAGGATTTAGTATTGCCTTTATAGGGCACAGCAGTTGTTTTCATCTGCAGACCTTTTTTTGTTCCTTTCTGTAAAATAGTAAGTGGAAGACAATGCCAGCAGTCTCCTTGCTTCGCCAATGCTTGCTTTCTTTTGTTGTAGATATCTGACAAGTATGATGTTCCTTTTGACAAAATAGGAAAAATCTTCAAAAAATGTAAAAAAGGGTGAGTATGTACCTGTGCAGTGACTGTCTGAGAATATGAACTCCTTTTTTCAAGCCTGCAGGCAAATCTGCTTTATAATTCCTCCACGCACTGCACATACGCAAATGCCATTCACAGATGCTTGTGTTTGTGCATGCACGCAACGTACTAATCCTATTCCAATGTCATTCATAGAGCAGAAGACTGGAAGGGTCCTATAGAAATATGTAGTCTGACTTCCTGGGTAAATACAAGTCACAGGACCTCTCCAAGTTAATTGCTATTTGAGCCAGAGTTGATCGTGTCAGAGGAAGAAGGGTTCAGTTTGTTTAAAGACTCCCAGTGACAAAGAACCTGCTTTAACCCATGTTAAATTGTTCCAGTGGTACTCGCTATGTCCATGTTTGGGTACAATTACTACACCTGCTTGTCTTTTTATGTGCTAAACTGGAGAGAGCTTTACTTGTGAAGTACCCGTTCCCCACAGAGGCCACGCTCCACAGTCCTTTTATTTTGTAACATAAATGGTCAAGTCCCTGAACATGTCTGCTTTTGGTTTTCCTTTTAATCTCTCAGTAATTTTCTTGGTTTTTTTCTCTAAAGTCACTTCGGTGTCTTAGCCCCTTCCCCAAAGCCCCTCTGGCTGGAAAAATCTGTCCTTTCATCACTTTTGGAATGTAGTTTCAAGGCTTGTGCTTTCATAGCAGAATTAATCCACCAGAACAACTGGAAGAGGTTTGAATTGATGATAGCTAAACCACTGGCTGTCAGACAAACCAGTTCAGAGCCCCAAGGTTGCCCAGGCGTCTGGAGCTTCAGAAGGATTTCTGCCAGTTCTGAGATCTCCCTCCCTCCCTGGTCCAGGAGCCAAGACTTAACCCTTTCGTTCAGATCCTAGAAGCACGGCTGCAAGCCTTGATGGCAGGTTTGGGTAGGAACAGCTAAATCTGCTATAGGAAGCAGTGGGTCAGAGATGATAGGTGAGCGGGCATCTTGCATTACCTCTGGGCAGCCCAGACTTTCTGAGACTTGAGGGCGCCTTTGCTGTCTTTAGCATTTAGTACTGTAATATTTCCCTGACTTACTTTATTTTTCCAGAATTCTGGTCAACATGGATGATAACATTGTGAAACACTATTCTAACGAAGATACCTTCCAGTTGCAGATTGAAGAAGTTGGAGGATCTTACAAGCTCACTCTCACTGAGATCTAAGATCATGGATCCTCTGTGGATTTTAAAGGTCTCAAGTGAACGTTTTTCTCATAATTTAGGATGTTGGGCAAAACACTAATCGCCTTCTCCAGAAGAAAGCCAGGTGTTGACTTGTTCTGGGGAACAGAGCAGTGGTTTTGCTTAATACATTTGTGTTTCTGTTCTTTCCAAAGAACATTGCAATGCTCATGACCTTATTTGCACTTGAAATGAGCGAACAAAGATCTGCGATTAGAGAGCGTGTATAAAACACTAGTAAATAAGGGAGGGGAAAACTCCTGGAAGGTGGCCTTTTAGAATGATGATATCTTATTTATCTATTCAGTATCTATGTTTGAGCCTGTTATCAGCTAATACCATTTTATTGGGCTGTTTTCTGCTAGGTAGAGCTGCAAAACTACTAATTGATACTAGTAGGAATTGCGTGCAGGTTGGAGAAAAGTCTTTATAATGTTTACTCTTGAACAGGGCAGACTTGTTGAAATCACTTGTGTCATTTGGGGGGGGGAATGTAAAACTGCCTTGCTTATGAAGAACTCGCCTTAGTAACTGTGTGAACTCTCATCAGATGAAGCTACATTGTATATAAGTGCAATATTTTTTTGAAGGTTTGTAAATGTGTACATACAAGTGATATATAATATATATAAAATATGGTGTTCTGTATATACCGTGAATATATGCAATGAAGCCCATCTAAAAGGATGCCATATACAGAGAAAACAGATATTTAATGTAGCTATTTAAAAACAGACAAACCCTTAACACGCACCAAAGGTGAGCACACGTTTGTACTTTCATAGAAGGCACAAGAGACCTGCTTGTTCAACATGGATCTTCCTGCATGGAAGGAAAAAGGTACCAGCTCACTCCTAAACCCTCCTGCACAGCCAGGCGACAGCAGTCCTGGCTTCTCCTATGAACTGCCAGTTTGACCCCTGAAACAGCTGCGTACGGCTGCCCTGGGAGGTGATTTGGGTTGAGTCTGAGAGCTGGGTCCCAAGAGGAGCTGAGCAGATGCAGTTTCCTTGAAATCTCACTTCTGGGGCTCAGGAAGAAGGTCTTCTGGAGGGTGGATTTTTTTCCTGTAGTAGTGTACTTGCGGGCAGCATCCAGCTGAGCCTTAACAGCAGTTCAGGCTGGATGAACCCATGGGTCGGAGCCAGCTTGCAAGGTCCTACCTAGGATGTCAACGACTTGGAAGTGCACAAGCAAGGCTTTTGAGAGAGGAAGGTGGCAACCCGGCACAGCAGGCCAAGTGTTAGTGGGAACTAGGGGCTGCAAGCAGGTTAAGCTTTCCTGGTGTTATGTACATCGTTGGGCATTGACCCGCTGCTGAGGTGGAGAGACAAAATGGGCAGCTGGTAGCAGGCATCCTGAGCCTAGCCCCAGCTGGGAGTGCCAGACACCTCCAGAAAATACTGCTCTGCAGTAGATTGTACAGTATTTACTCATCACGTGCATGTGCTTATGAAGGAAAGGCACCCTCTGGTTAGTAGCAAGTGAGAGGGGAACACTTAAATAGCAGCACTTGGCTGTAAGGCAAAAACCTGCGTTACAGGGTGAGCAGATGAGTGTGAGTACCAGGTCCAGCGTCACTTAGTGCTTTTGTTAGGGATCTGGATAATGAAAGAGAGGTTTATAACATTTTCAGACAGCACAAAGCTGGAAAGAGCTGCACGTGCCTCACCTAGAATGTGAAGGTCAATCTGGATAGGCTGGAGAAATAGCCTGGAAAAGTAGGATATGATTCTACTTAATGGTTAACGATTCTACTTAACGGTTAACGAATTGTAACCGAATGTTGTTCAGCTGTGTCATGCTGCTGTTTGGAAGAAGGAGGCAAATGCCATGTTGAGTTGATAAACAGGAGCATGGCCTGCAAGAAATAGGAGACCTGCCTTTTGCTCTACTTGGCATTGCCGAGGCCTCTGCTGGAGCGTTGTGCCCTTCCAGCAGAGCCCAGTCCTATCGGATGTCCCCGAGAGGCCAGACCGGCCAGTCCTTCAGCCAGAGCTTGTGGCTTCCGAGGAGGAAGGGCTGGATGAGTTGCCTGGTGAGGGGTCATCTTCAGAAGGGAAGGTTGAGGGGAGCAGCCTCCAACACGTGGGAGCGTTCTCCCGGTCCATCGCAAGCACAATGAGAAGTAGTGGGCGTAAACTGCAGACATTCAGGCTAGGTGTCGAGGTGGCTTTTTCTAGTAAGAAGAGCAAGTTGCCCAGGGAGGCATTGGAGTTTGGCATCAGAGGTCTTCAGAGCCAGGCTGGGCAAAGGTATCTCTGGACTTTCACAGCTATAGTTGATTTTCCCTTGGTGCTGAGACTAGGTGACCACTTGAAGTCCCTCCCCACCATATTTTTTTAATGATTTATATGAAATGCAGTATTTTGGGATTTGTGTTTGGACCAATCCTGAGCTGGTTCATAGACTGCTCCATTACTCCCTCCCTCCTCCTCCTCCATTGACGGGCCCCACGGAGTATTGCCAACGCTCTGGGTGCCGCATGCTCCCCTCTTTGCTCTGTGGCCAGAGTCGAGCAAACTCCACATGGATGCATCCACAACTGTGGGCGTGTGGACGGAGCCCGTGGGCTTGAAGCCAGAGTGCAGTATGGCACTGAAGAGACTTGGCCGACACGTGCCACCCCGTACAGGAATCCACCGCCTGCAGAGCAGCCACGGGACTCGTACCCAGCCAACACCAGCCCGCCGCTTGGGCTTCCCTTCATCAGTCACGGGAATAATGTTACTATGGCAAGGGAATTTTTTTAAAACCTGATATATAGAATACGTATATATATTTACACATTTTTATTGAAAATTGAAGTTTTATTACAGAAACTCAGTCTAGGGTCAGGGAAGTAGATTTAGAGTCTCCATAGAGGTAAGATTGACATGAATGTTATTTCTTTTTACTGCTTAATGAAGTATGTGAACTAAATCTGACGATTATTTTCCACTATAAGATATACTGGGACACGGGTCTTTTAACAGTAGCAGCAATGTCATGTATGTTTTATGAAACAGATTTTTTTTTTGTTTGCCTGCTGTTTTTTAATTGAAAATGTATTTTAAACCAAGCTATTAAATTTTATATGTTCATTTCTAATGATGAGTCTTTTCTATAGTAAAAGCATCTGCTCTTACCCCTTTATTTTTCCATTGACAGGGGATCTATAAAACAAAACCCCAGTGATCATTTTCTAGTTTCTCTTCTCTTCTTTGCAGAAGAAAATAATCCCAATGCCAGCCTTGCTGTTATTCCACATAAGAAATGCTTAGTCCCATTCTCATTCCCTGCTTGATTTCAACAGACTTCATTCACTTTTGGTGCGGGGAAGCTGTGTAGCATTTTGTTTCCATGGGACCCTTTCCTTTGGCAGTAAACCAAAACCAAACAGCCATTGGTAAGCTCAGATGTGTAGTGGGTCGGTGATGCCTGACGGTCTCTGCTGGAGGTTGAACAAAAGCATGGGGGGCATTGCTGCCTTCTGCGCCCCGTGCAGGGGCGGATGGGGTCTCCCATGCCTGGAGGGGGGAGCTGTGGGCTCGCAGCGGTGCCAGCGGCTGTCCCTGGCTGCCAGGTCCAAGGTGCTTTGTGTAATCACCAGCCCGTGATCGCAGTGGGTGTCTTTCCAGGAGGAGCTGGTCATAACTGGCACTTCCCAGGAGGTGCAGGGGACCACCGGTGAAGCTGCAAGCATTGACTTCCCTGAGATGAAAACACTCAGTTATAGTCCATGCTAGTTCTCCAGAAGAATCTTAACGCTGCTGTTGCTCTAGCGTCTGGAGAGGTGTTTACCTCCTCTTTTTCACTGTCAGAAAATGTCTCGACAAGCTTTTGCTTTAGCTGGCTCCCCAGTCCCTGCAGCGGTTGCAGGGTGCTGCTGTGGGGCAGCTTCTGCGCCAGCACCTTCCCAACTGCTGGGTTTGTGTCGGCATGCCCGGGGCTCAGTGGGGAGCAGCGTGGGTGGCAGAAGATTTCTGGGCTAGAAGGCGGCCAGTAACGCTTTTTATTTATTAACTTATTTATTTCTAGTTCTCATATGGGCTGCGCTTGCAGAGTTTGTGTCCCAGATGTAGGAAGATGCTGCAGGATGTCACCCAGCAAGTCCTGGGGTGCACTGGGTGATGCAAAAGTGCTGGGGGATGCTGAGAATCATCTCCACCTGAGTCGGTGCCCGCTGGAATTTTGAGCAGGGTTTAGCCCCCGTACAGTCGGTTTGCAGCGTGGTAGCCATCTCCCAGCAAGCCTCGGCGTGAGGGTGGATCTGCTGTCGGGCCGGCTGCAAAATGGCTGCTACCCCCTCTCCTCTGGGCACGCGATACCTTCGTCTTCCTAAGCCTTTATGCGGTGTGTGCCTGCCTGCGCCTGCGCCAGCCCTCCCACCGCCTCCTGCCACCCTGTCGGCTCTTTTCTATTCAAGTGAATTTAAAGTGTGTTTTTAAGCAGGTCTTATCTGCAGCAGAGCATCAGTGGATGAAAGGTGAACTCCCAAAGATGAAGCTTTGAACTCCCAAGCCAGGCAGCCTTACAGGGAGATCCGTGCTGCTTCCCTGGGGTGTGGCTCGGGGCTCTAATATCACAAACATTTAGTTAAGCTTTTAAGATCTGATCTCTTTTCCTATGGGAAAGCTGAATTCTGCAGCTTCTTGATGGATCTTTTGTCTGTTAATTGCAAGAGCTTTTTCTCAAGGCTTTGCAAGAGCATAGAGCTTACATGCTCCTCTGTTTGGTTTGTTTGGTATTTTAGATGATTTATTATTAAGATTAAATTATTTAATATTAGATAATATTTAGATGACACCTCAACTAGATGAATTGGTCTAATGAAAAAAATAGGAGCTTTTATAATTTGTTTTGCTCTTTGATCTTGGACTACCCTACCATACCACCAGTGCTGGCTACATTTGCATAGCTCACAATACTGCAGAAGCCATATTTTGGCTTTTCTTTTCTTCTTGGCTAGTTTCAGTAGCTGCTGTTGCTGGGGTGGTTGCGGGGTTTTTGGTGCATCTTGCAGTTTCTTGTTTGCGCAGGGCAATGCTCCGTTACACCATCGATCTGTTTGCCTGCGCACGCAGCTTGCGGGTAGACGGCATGCCTGCTGGCTTAAGCATTATTTATTTTGCCATCTCTCCAGCGCGGACGTCCTGCAGGCTGCATACGCGTGTGCAAATACCAGCTGGTGACCAGTGTCAATGGGGTTGAACTTGCGTGCTCCCGCTGCAGCGCTGGTTGTCTTGGGCGGCATCCCGAGCCTGGCGCTGGCCCGCGGGCCCGTCACCTCCTCCGCAGTTTGATGGGTGGGAAGCACGCGCTGGGCAGAGGAAAGGTGCGTGGCTGAGGCCGGAGGCAGCTCTGAAGAGTGGGAACACGGTGGAAAAGTGTTTGTGCCTCTTGGGGGTTTGATGCCTGGAGGTGGGGACGGCCCCAGGCTCAGGGATCGATGGCAGCGAGGGATGATGGAGCGTGGCGTGTGGGTGGCTGCTGCCACCAGGCTGGAAAAGATGGTGTAAATTGGAGTGAAATCTGGAGCGGGGGCGAAGCGATGTGGGGAAAGGCTGGCGAATCGAGTCCTGTGGTTCCCCAGCACCAGGGAAATCGCGTCCCGTGGTTCCTCAGTGCCTGGCGGATGAGGGGAGCTGGATGGAGCCCCGGCTGGGCAGCGCTGGCCCTGCCAACCTGTCACGCCCGCACCTGCCCTTTCAGGGCTCGATGGCTTGGGGCGGAGAGGGCGCAGTCCTGCCGCCGCCAGGCAGCCCGGCTTGAACCAACTTGCCCGCTCCGGCCGTCGGCGCGTGCCCGGGCAGAGCCCGGTCCCCTGCCTGGAGAGGCGCGTTGGCTGGAGCAGCTGCTGTCATGGGGACTGCTCCGTGGGGCGATGCTCAGCCCTGCTCGGAGGGGTGACGGATGCCCCGGGACAAGAGCGCGGGGACTGGCGTCAGCTCTGCCAGGCAGCTGTGCTGGCGGCACTGGGGTTCTTGCCAGCGCTTGGTTTGGTGCCACTTTTAATTCTGTCATGATAAGGTTTGCTTGGGTTTTGGTTTTTTGTTTTGTTTTGGTTTTTTTTTTTCTTAAAGTAAATAATTACATGAGCTTTGCAAACATTAATGAAGTAAATAAAGTAAAAATCACTTGGTGGTCAGCTCTGCGGGTCATGTCTCCACAGTCTCTGCTCCGTGACTCTTCTCGCTTGAAGTACTTTGCTTTGAGCATGTCAGCCAGTGCTGGCCAAGGGGAGCAGCAGTGCTAGGTCCCCCATCTTGTGGGAGTTGGGGCCCCAAACCAGCTCTTGCTCTCCCACTTGCTTCTGCTCTGCGTGCTTAAAAAAGAGCCCAGGCTGCAGGCAAGAGGCTGGTCAAGACTTGCCGTGTACAAAGCCCCAGGTCAGGATCATGCGTGAGACAAAAGGAGACAGTTATAAAATCAGTGATGGCAAGCTAAAAAACCAATCTGTTGCTGCTTCAGTCACCCCTTGCCATGCCATGTGGCTGTTCCTAAATGAGCTGGCACCTCATGGCAGTCCTGTGCGGAGCTTCGCCTGCGAGTGACCCCCAGCCCGGCCCATGGGGACGCTGCATGCCTGTGGGCTTCCCCTGCAGCAGGGGCGATGGTGTTGGCAAGAGAGGGGCTCAAATCCACCCGATCTCTGTGGAGACAGCTTGTCCCCACTCATCCATTTGTGCTGCAGGGCTGGGGGCCGTGGCATTGCCCCATCCATGGCCAGCAGCACCCTCGGGACCCCGTGCTGACTTTTGTTGGTTTTTTCAAGGAAAATTTTGAGCTCTCCTCCAGGACTGTAGAGGGAATGTGGAAAAGGACGGTCATGGCTTAGCCCCAGCTGGCAGCTAGGCACCACACAGCTGCTTGCTTGCCCCCCCCCCTCAGTGGGATGGGGGAGAGAATCCAAAGAGTAAAAGTGAGAAAACTCGTGGGTTGAGATAAAGACAGTTTAATAGGTAAAGCAAAAGCCATGCACACAAGCAGAGCCAACCAAGGAATTCATTCACCACTTCCCATGGGCAGGCAGGTGTTCAGCCATCTCCAGGAAAGCAGGGCTCCATCACAATGGTTACGTGGGAAGACAAACGCTGTCACTCCGAACGTCCCCCCTTCCTTCTTCCCCCAGCTTTATACACTGAGCATGACGTCATATGGTGTGGGATATCCCTGTGGTCAGTCGGGGTCAGCTGTCCCGGCTGTGTCCCCTCCCAAATTCTTGTGCACCCCAGCCTACCTGCTGGTGGGGTGGGGTGAGAAGCAGAAAAGGCCTTGGCTCTGTGTGAGCACTGCTCAGCAATAACTAAAACATCTCGGCATTGTCAACACTGTCTTCAGCACAAATTCAAAACATAGCCCCATACCAGCTACTGTGAGGAAAATTAACTGTCCCAGCCAAAAGCAGCACAATGCCTCAAGAGGAAGGTAAATGAAGAAGATTGTTATGACCCTAAATTACTCTCCTTTGCTTTTTTTTTTTTTCCTTCAGGTCCATCTTCCACTTCCTAAATGCTTGGGGTTAATGATGCTCTTCAATGCCATCAAATTTTGCAATATTTAATTTCTTGGCAGAATTTCCCCCTATTGCCCTACTTTGACAACTCTTTCTCTCCCACTGATCCTCAAGGTTTTCTTCACGCTGTATTACATCTATCCATTACCCCGCTGTTATTTTGCTCCAAAGGTATATTTCGAGGCTTTTACGAAGCATATTCAAGCTCCCTGACGACGGCACTCGGGCGGATGTAATACAGTGTGACAGACCATGTGAATGCCATAAAGTGCAGAGATAGCAGGTGGAAATCTGGCCGGCGGGGGCCTGACTGGCTGCAGTGACTGGCATTTCACGCCCAGGTGAAGGGAGAAGGAGAACCTGGCCTGAGACTGGTAGAGCTGGGTAAAAAATAAGTCTCAGCCAGTGAAGTCTGTCTGCCACTGAAATGGAAGCACAAACCTGCAGGTTAAGGTATTCAGGCAGGGTATTCACAGCTCAGCTTGTTTTGGTCAATCACTTGGCTTGGGAGAAAAGGAGGGACGGTGCTTGTGGAGCAGAAGGAGCTGTGGCCAGGGCTCAGTTTGACCATGAAGTTGGGAATTACTGCGTGTGGGGAAGGTTTGGGGGTGAAAGCAGTGTTTCTCCCCAGTATGTGGCCTTTCCCATTCAGCAGAACTGTGAATGTTCATCCTCAGGCTGCTCTTCACAGGGTCACTGCATGGTTGAGGTTGGAAGGGACCTCGGAAGGTCACCTGGTCCAACCCCCCTGCTCAAGCAGGGCCACCCAGAGCCATTTGCCCAGGACTGCGCCCAGATGGCTTCTGAATATCTCCAAGGATGGAGACTCCACAGCCTCCCTGGGCAACCTGTGCCAGCGCTGGGTCGCCCTCACAGTAACAACGTGTTTCCTGATGTTCCGACGGCACCTCCTGTGTTTTGGCTTGTGCCTCTTGTCTTGTGAAGGTATGTGGTGGGTCTCCTGCAGGAAACGGTACCAAGAGATCAGAGAGATGAAGTGGTGATTTTGTTATAAATATGAAAATAAAATGGTACCTACTGGTACCGGGGTGTCTCAGAGAGGACAGTGGAGACTCGGAGAATGGGGTGGTGAGCGCAGCTAGGACTGAGGCTTGAGCCTGAGTGGGAGGTGAGACGAGGAAGGGGAGCACCCTTCCTTGTGGGTGAGACAGGAGGCTTGAACATGGGATGCAAGGAGAGGACCAGCAGCCGGATGGTGATGCTAGGTACTGGTGTTACAGCTCCATGCCCAGACAGCGTGCTGTGAGCCCTGCAGCATCATCCCACGCGCATCCAGCAGCCTCAGAGGCTCAAGTCCTGCGCAGCCCATCGGTACGTCTTTACTGAGCCACAGCTGAGTGCCGGGCAACCCCGCGCTGACACCTGGAGCTTAGCCATCTCCCAGTATAACCATTTTCCTGCTCCAGCCGCAGTGGATTTTAGCCAGAGATGGGGTCCACGTTACAGGTATCACAGAGATCACAAGATCAAGCTGTCCTGGAGGTGAGAAGATCCTGGATCTCGGGGCTTTGCTCTGGGCAAGTCTCTTATGCTACTTTCCCCTTTCCAGCTTTCCATTTCCTAGGCTAAAACACTGAGTGCTGAGGGAAGAGCTTGGTATCGAATACGATATAAATGGGTTTTACTCACAAACTGAATTAAAACTAAGAAAGCTGGGAGAGGAAAAAAGCAATCCTGGAGCTGGAACAGCCCAAGCAATTGTTTGGAGTGGAGTAAACCATCCGATGTTAAATGGCGTATTTTGTTACCAGGAACTCAATCAAAGCCAGTGCGCTTCCTCCTGGGCAGCATCCCAGCAGCACGGGATGCTCACTGAGCAGCGAGGAGGTCTTGCTGTGCCCGGGAGCAGTAGGTTATTTCTAACGCATAGCGCAATCAAATTTTACAGGGAAGGACAGATACTATGTGAAAGCTGAGGGGACAGAAAACCTGTAGTGGGAAGAAGGTGGCTGAAGCTCCTTCAGCTTGAAAGCCCTGAGACCCATTTCTCTGCTCTGCTGGCACCATGGAAGGATGCTCGAGGGGAAAGAAATTCAGTGTAAACAGTGTCACCCATACTCGGGAAGGGGAAATAGCACAGCTACGAACCAGAAGAGACGCAGCCCAGAATTAGAGCCTGAGCTTATTTCACATTAGTTGTCTCATTGCATCTTAACAACCTGAAGCACTGCAGTAGCGGAGGGGAAGTGCACACCCGAGGCTGACGTAAGGCTTTACCAACGCTGTGAAAAAAATGGGGACTCCTTGCCCTTTTTATGTAAACAGTGTAAAACTGAGTGGGAAAGTGCCTTCGAAGGGGGGCATTAGGATCTCCACTGTGCAAGGGGAGTAACAGCAAGTGAGTCCAAGCAAGCACTTGTTAACGAGAAAAAGCATCAAGTCACATTCAGCAGCCCACCCTGGTGGGATACTTTATCCAAGCAGCAAGCGGGGTATGTTCTGCTTCTGAGCGAGTGGGTGGAGGAGATTAAGTCATCTGTGACCAGCAATACTGCTGGGGAAGTACCACATGGGCAGGAATTTCAGTTTTCCAGCTCCTTAGCTGGGGCAGGGATGGGATGTGGACATCGCTGGTGTGAGGCACCCCCCTTAGACACTAGGACAGGGGTTTAAACTGTTGAGCGATTCAATTGCTACTGACTTTTCCCCCCAAAGGCTCAGAAGAACATAGGTGGCTTTTATTTATTCAGCTCTTAATGGAAAATGTATTTGTCAGCAGTAAAATCCCATACTTGATTGTGTCTGCGTAATATATACACTTAATTGTAAAGCACGATGTTAATTCAGCATTATAGATATGGAGGGCGCAGAACATATAATTATTAGTTGTATAGTTTGAGGGCTAGCGTTGCGGGGGGGATATTACCCTTGCAAGCAATCCTGTCCCCAGCTCCAGCCTTCCTCTGCTTTGGTGCCATTCAACAGGGACGTGTCCTTGTCCCTGGGTTTGCCGTCCGTCCTGCGGCGTGCAGCTCTGCTTGGGCCCCCAGCAGGAAGGTGGCATTGGAGAGGGATGCAGAAACCCCCTCACCTGGGTGGGAGCATGGGCTGACTCAGCTGGAAACTACATGTTTTTAAGAGCACTGCTGTTTTGGCCACCAAGCAGTGTTTGGGGAGGCAAAGGGAGGTGTGAGGTGCGCGCGGACGGAGACCCCACGGCGAGGAGCAGAGACAGGAGTGGGCACAGCGCGGTCCGAGGAAACTGGAAGAAGGTGGTGCCACAGCCAGAAACCACACTGGCTGGTGAGGAGTTTATTTACAAATATAATGGGTTAGCGACCGCATCTCGGTTTGGATGTCAGTGTATGTGACAGCTAGCTGTCATGGGGAGGATTTAATACAGCAAAATTCACGGTGGCACTCACTCAGACGTTATTTCAGGCATTTATGTTGTGGAAGGAAGCAGCAAGCGAAGCTGAGCGTGCAGAGCAGGGGTAACTCAGCTTTTGTCTCCTGCTGTTCTGCTGCTGCAGACCCCGTGCACCTGCGAGCGTCGAGGTGGGGAGGACCACGCTCCCGCTGCGCCGGTGGCCCCACGGCCAGGTTCCTCAGCCCTGGCCGGGAAACGTCCGGAGGCAACCAGGGCTGAGCCTTGGTGTCTGTGAGCACATCCACGTGCAGGAGGGCAGCAGTGAAGGCGTTTGGTGCCAAGGTCAGTCGCTTGAAGGTGGTCATCTCATCTGTCCCCTTCTCCTCCACACAAGCTCTTGTGCTTACTTCTGCCCAAGGATGCCCTGGCTGGTCTCCTGCCCCTCCCGGGCCCTCTCATCTGTCTCGTTTTCAGTGATGGTCATTAACTCCAACCCAAGATAGTTATTTTTTTGCATGGATGTTCCTTATTCTTAACGTTTTGCCAGGATAGGGCCAAGAAGGTAGAGGGAGAGGCTCTGCAGGGCTGGGGAAGGGAAGAAGGGAAGGGTGGGAGACGCAGCTGCAGGGAGGAGCAGGAGAGGCTGCAGGATGGGTGATGCGGACTAGGGACGTGCGAGTGATTAATTCCCCGGGAAGCGCAGGGTCAGGAGTCACCGTGGGGTGGAGGGAGAAAAAATACAGATAAGGCACTAGCCCAGAAGTAAAATGGACTCTTATTTTAAGGTCTGCTTAGAGACGTGACCCAAGAGGCAGCAACCATGCCTGGGATGTCATGGCCCTTCCCAGGCCCATAAGAGGGGCCCCTTCCCAGAAAGGGGTGTTGGGGGAAGCCTTTGGAGATGCTCAGTAGTGTCTCAGGTTATCAAACGTGACAGGAGACAGAAGTTGTACATCTGAGCCATGCAGAAAGCCCCTCTGGTACCAGCTGGGTAATCCAGAAGCGTTGTGAGGAATGGGAAAAAATGCCCGGATTTTTAACAAACCTCATTTGGTGTCAAAACAGATGACCCTTAGTGAGCTGCCCGCAGTGGCCAAACGGAAAGACCCCATCAACCATCTCTTCTGACCACACATGGACCTTGGCTGAGAGCCGGCGAAGAGATAACTAAACACCTATGACGAGACAGCTGGATGCTGGTGATCAGTCAAATCCCCCCACCCACAGACCTCCCTTGGGCTTGGCACCGTGCTGTGCTCGGTGCTGCACCAGTAGTCCTCAGGTGCACATGGGCAACGTCCTAGAGGAGATGGCAGCGTTGGTGCTGGACAACCTTCTCTCTGACTGCAAGGAGACCATCGCTAATTCTGCATGTGAGGCCACTCCTGCCGGGTGGAAGTCTGTGGTACCAGTTACCCCCAGCTGTGAGTGTGTGAACGATGTCCGATGGTCCAGAAGTTGGTCTCTGGTCACACGGGATGTCTTCCCAGCATCCGAGTGCTGCATGAAAACACTTCAGACTTAATAAAATGTGAAAGATGACTCAGGATGAAACACATGTTTGCACATAGGCTTGATACCTGCCCAAGCAAGTCGTGAGATGACCGAAAGAGGGGAATATCTGTCAGCATTGCTAAGGCTTTAATATACTGTGTGTCAGAAAATACGCGTGGGTTTACCTAACAGTAATATTGAGGTCAAGAGAATGGTGAATCCAATGAAGACATCCACTTAAGCAGAACAATAAATAAATAACATGTCATTTTTATTTTTGCTGGTATTTGAATCCATCTTCTGGTGCCACTAAAATAAGATCAGGGCACGAATAGCAGCAGTAGAAAAACCAGATGGTGCACTTGAGCGAGCAGATGGTGCGCTAGTGTGTCATACTTATTACTGTCACTTACTTTATTATTTCTATTACGGTGGATCTCGGGACGGTCCTCACCTGTAATCAATATTTGTGGATTGGGTTTTTTAATTCAGTAAACATTATGTTTCACATACTCAGAAGAAATCTGGTCGAGTGGTGATTTCCCTCTGTAGTACTGCCAAGTCTCAGGAAGCGTTTGATGCAGTCAGAATTTCTTCAGAGAGAAACGTGTTTTGGGGAGTGGAGAAAAAAAAAAAAAATTGGCAGCGTGTGTTTATTCTATAAGCACCCGGGGTCCAAAATAAAGTGGGAAACAGTCCGTGTGGCTCTTCTCTTAAACCCTTCCCTTTTGCCGTAACCTGGCTATGTTTCCTTATGCTGTGCTGGCTGCTCACCCGCTCCTTGGCTGCTTATCCACATACTGAAAGCTCAATCTGTTTCTGAAAGCGAACACGAAAGATGCAGGCGACGACGAAGTCGACTTTCGACTCACACCGGTTGGGGATGGCACGCAAGGACCGTGTTTTTCGTCCTCCCTTTGGGCAAAGGCTGCTGTGTCACAGCCCGTCCCTGCTAGCAGACACGTACGCAGTTTGCCGGGGAGGGCTGGGGCTCCTTGCCCAGCGGCCGGGGGGGATTTGCTGTGCTATTCGATAGCCCGCAGCGATAAATGAGATCTCCCCCCGGGCAGCTGGCCCACACGCAGCACGACAGCGCGGAGGGACTGCACGTTTGCACTCCCCTTCCCTCCAACGCGCTGTCGAGCACCGCGCTCGCTCGCCGCTCGCTCGCTCGCCGCTGCCGGCACGTCGTTGGGAGCGTGGCCCTTCAGCTCCGCGATGCTGCCAGGCACGGCGACAGGCGCGACAGCAGCCGAAGGCCGGACGGCGGGTACGGCTGCACCCGCTCGCTCCATAGGGAAGAGGCAATCCATCAAAACATCGCTCGCACAGACCCTCGCTGTCAGCCGGGGCCAAAAGCCCCTGGATTTATCATCGCTTTTGCATTCAGGGATTACTCTAGCGAGAAATATTCCTCATTGGTCTGTCTGCTTTTTTTTTTTCTTCTCTTTCTCTTCCTTTCCCCTCCTCTATTCTTCATGGTTATCCCTTATACCCCTTTCCCCCCTCTATTCTTCACTGTCTATAACTCTCTGACTATAAATCCCTTCTGTAGCTCCGCTATTCCCACCGAGGTCGGTGCCTTCACCCCCTGGGTGAATCCCTCCGGTCCCGCTCCTGCCCTCGGCCGGGGGCTGCTGCAGCCCTTTCCATCAGCTGGTGACAGGCACCACCTGGCAGAGCTGCTTCATTTGCTCCGTGGTGGGGAGTTTCTCCTCTGGCTGCTGCTGCTGGTGGCCCAGCAAAGTGTGTTTTGGGGCAGTTCGGGGCTGCGGCAGCTCTGACTGCTCCATCCTTCAACGGTGGAGGGAGAGGGGATGGAGGGACGCATCCTGCACATGCATCGCAGTCTTTCATTTCTTCCGATGTATCTTCTTGTGTCTCCTGTACAGGAGCTCGGATTGTCATCTATATTTATTTAATCCCGCCCCATTTGCTAGGCTATATGTGTTCGCTACAGTAGCCTGCTGCTGTATTCGGCCAGACCAGATGCTGCTGCCAAATTGCACTAACTCTAAAGCTGCACCCCAGACAACTGCTTTGGTCTATTTTTAACTGCTGGTAAACATTAGGAAAACTGTCTGAGCCCGTAATATTCTTCCTCTAGTCTCTTTTGAATCGTTTATTGCATAATTATCTGCAAAAAGGGAATGGGGGAGAGCTGCCTGTGTGCCCTTTTGTTGTTTTCAGTCTACAGTATTAAATATTTTCCCTGCTACTCACATGCAATATTTGATTCTTTTCTTGTCTTCCCAGCCGAAAGGATAAGATAACCCGAGCGGAGCCTTCTGAACCCTCCGCCGAAGCAACTTACATCTGCTCGTTCCTACATCGGAACAAAGACATTGTCTATCTCGGACAAAGAAAGCTTTTCTCTGAAGTGTTTGCCAGCAGTCTGAGTTAAATAGGCCTTTATAAAACCAAATTGTACTCGGCGAGCCAGATCCGGAGGATGCCAGAGCGGCAGCACCCACGGGAGGGTCAGGCTGCCGGAGGACGGCTCGGCGGGGCTGGGGGCCGCACGGCCGCAGCCAGGTCGGGCCGGGGCACTGGCATCCTGTGGCCGCCGACCCCCCCAGCTCTTCGGAAAGGAGTCTTGGGGCTGTTTGGGCCCTGTTCCAGGTTACTAGCTTCAGGAGGGAAACCACAGCCAGCGCGGATCATCCCGATGAGTGGTCGGTCAGGAAGCTGTGCTGCTGGTTGAGACCCGGGGGGAAGGCGGTGGGTGTAGGCAGGAGTGCAGAGGAGGAAGGTAACGTTACCTGCACTAACAGGCACCTTAGTGCAGCCTCGGGAAAGGGGGGAGAAGCAAGAGGGGGGAGAGCAGAGAAGCTCTAGGCTGTTAGGGCTGGGGGCTCGGGCTCTGCGGGGTTCACACCCGTGCTCTGCGGCTGACATCCCATGCGAGGATGAAGAAGGTGCTCCTTCCTCGTCTAACACTGCCTCAGCTGGCAGCAGCAGCACAAGGCAGTCCAGGTGATTTTGACAACAGCTCTGAGGATTTATATTAAAAACCTTAGTTGCCATTTTTAGCTCAGCAGAGGGAACGCAATCAAACACGTTTTCCCTATGGCGCAAGATGGGGTATGAACATGTAATGTCACTTCTTTTAACTGGCCGTGCATCCGTGTGCTGTAGCGAGGACCCGCGGTCCAGCAATTTCCACCTGGGGTCTCAGAACACGTAGGCAGAGTCTGTGGTATGTGACACGGGAAAACATCCCGCCAGGAGTCGGGAGAAGTGATCCGCTCTGCTTCCCTGCAACCGCTTCGTCACTGGCGAGGTTGCTGTGCTGCCTTCAGATGCTATTGCTCAATTAAAAATCTGCGCTGTAAATGACTAAGGCTGTGCGCGTAAGCGTTTTAAGCAGAAACTGCATGTGTTTCAACAAGCAGCAGAGACAAATGCAATTGCTTCTCAACTGCAGCAGAACTGGAGAAAACACAAAATAGAACGGCGCAGTATTTTCCTAGTTTTACAATTCCCTACAGGTTTCCCTCGAAATTGGACGATGCGTGTGGCTCTGGTCTTATGAGGAACAGCTCATGATTTATAGAAGAGGCACATACCCTGTGCCCCCACTGTGCCACCCCCCATCGTGCTTTTTAGTCGCTGACAGCATTTTCCCCAAATTTGTTTCATTCCCTGTCACACAACTGATTTCCTTTTGCGAACCCAAGTCTTTAAGGTTAGAGCTGGATTTGCAGTTTGAACGATCAGCGTTTTTCTCGCTGTCACAAGGCACGGGGTCCTGCCGCACAGGCTACGGCTCCAGCGCGGTAGGTACCACGCAGACACGGACAGAAAGCTGCTCGCAACCCAAGTACGGCACCAGACGCCGGGCAGAGACACGAGCCTGCAGGTTGCAAGCCGCGGGCAGGAACAACGGCGTGCAGAAAAAAACCTCGTGGGGCCTTCAGGGGTGAAGGGATCGTAGCTGCGGCGGCTGCCGCCGTCCCCGTGGGACCCCCTGCGTGGGGGGACGGTGGCGGGAGACCTGGCAACGGGAGAGAAAGAGAGATGAGGTTAAATACGGGAGGCACCGGGGAGGGATGCAAAGAGGCAAGGGGAATGCCCGGATGGACGAGCCAGGGGAATCATTTTAATTTGGTGTTTGACGGGCCGGGGAAGCTGAAGGACACGAAACGTGCGGCAATGGAGAGCGGAGACGAGCACAGCGCGGTGAAGCTTCACAAACTACGTGACAGCGGGGAAGGACCAGGGTTCAGAAGAGCCGTAATGGAAAAAACGAGCCCCAGCGGTCAAGCGAAGCGAACAGCGAGCGGGGATGAAAGGCTCGCGACGATCCCGTCCCACGGCCTCCCCACCGGCGAGGAGGATGTCCCGCCCCGAGAAGCGAGGAAGGAACAAGCGGAGGGAATCCAGCAGGAAAAAAGAAGATGCTTCTTACTGCCTGCGTTTCGCTTCAGCCGGCAGCAAGGCACCCGGCCAGGGCCGGCCTGGGCAAGCGCTGGCGTGGCCAGTGGCCGCCTTTGGGGACCGGAAGGCGAAAAAACAAAGAACTCGCGGTTTTTTTGTAAAACCTATGTTGCCCTTTGAAGACTTTTTGGAAGACGGGTGTTTCCCCCAAAATCCCGACCCGGCGCCGAGGGCGGGGGGGGGGGGAGGGCTGCCTGCGTGCCGCCCCGCACGCACCGCGGGGGAGGGAGGGGGGAGGGAGGGGGGAGGGAGGGGGGAGGGGGAGCCGCGCCCCCGCGCCGCGCCCCGCCACACCCCCGCGCGCACGGGCATTCCCGGCCGCCGCCCCGCCCCCGCCCGACCTTTCCCCCAGTTTCCAGCGCGCGCTCCCCCCTCCCCTGCCTCGGCCTCGGCCCCGCCCCCTCCCCGCCTGCCCGCCTTCCCGCCCGCCGCCAGCCGGGACGTGCCCACGCGCCGCCCTTCCTGCCGGCAGCCCCGCGGCACGCCGCGATCACGCCGGCCGCCGCAGCTCATTGGTCGGGCTCTGGCCGAGGCGGGCGGCGATTGGCCAGAAGCCGCCACCCCCAATTCCTCCCTCCCTCACCTCGTTCTCTGCCGCCCCGCCCTGCCAGCGCTGTCTGGCGCGGGGAGCGCTTCCCCCGGCGCGCGGGCCGCTCGGCTGCCGGCGGGCGGGGGAACGGGAGAGGCAGGAGGAGGCGGCGCCGGCGCCGCCAGCTGCTGCTGCTGCTGGTCTGTCTGTCTGTGTGTGTGTGTGTGCGTGCGGCTGCTGCTGCTGCTGGTCTGTGGTGTGTGTGTGTGTGTGTGTGTGTGTGCGTGCGCGCGCGCGGCGCTGCTGCCGCTGCCGCTGCCCCTGCCCGGTCACACCGCCGCCGCTGCCCGCCGGAGCCGCGCCATGCACGGCTCGCCCTGCTCGGAGATGGGAGATGCGTCCGCGGTGAGCATCGGGCGGGCCGAGGGAGGGGAGGGAGGGGGTGTGCGGCGGCGGGCGCCCCCCGAGGCGGGGGCGGCCGGGGCCGGTCCGGTCCGGGCACGTGCTGTGCGGCGGGTAGGGTCGCGGGGACCGTTACCGCCTCAGCGGGGGCGGCGGCCCCTCGGGACCGTTACTCCCCCCGGGGAAGGGGTGGTCGGTCGGGACCGTTACCCGCCGCGGGGGGTGGTCGGTCGGTGCCGTTGCGCCGGGGTGGGGGGAGGCGGGGCGGTCGTGCCCGGGCAGAGCCCTCGGGGGCGGGTGTTGTCCCGGTCACCTGCGGGGCGGCGCGGGGGGGGGGGGGGTACTCCCGCAGCGGCTGTGTGGGGGCGGCGGCAGCTGCCCCCCCCCCCCCCTCCTCCTCCTCCTCCTCCTCCTCCTTCTTCCCTTCCCGCCATCCGCCCCTCAGCGGCGCCGCCCGGCCGGGCACCCGCCGCCAGGCGAGGAGCGGGCGGGGGCGGCGCGGCCCCTGCGGGCGGGAGGAGGCGCTGCCCGGCGGTGGGGGGCCCGCGCTGCCCGCACCGGCCCTGCCCGCCCTGCCCGCTGCCCGCCCTGCCCGCGCACGTAGGGCCCCGGCAGCCGGCGGGGTGATGTGAGGACAGGCGCGGTTAGCCATTTCCCTGGTAGCGGGAGAGCCTGGGCTGCGGCGCTCGCCTTGAGAAAGGGCTTTTTTAGTTTGGTGGGTTGTTTTGGGGGTTTTTTTTTCTTGAAGCGGGGTGTATTTTTTTTCATGTTTCTTTAGCGAAAACTGCTCTCTTGAAACGTAGGGTTGGAAAAAATACATCTGCTGGCTGGGTTGCCTGCAGTCACACTTTGAGGAACACTCACAGGCTTTCTGGCTGCTCAGTGTGGAGCCTGGCCTGGTGTGGCTCCTGTTTGACAGGCGGTCTAGGTCTAGGTCTGGGCTTGCAGGCGACATCGTTTTTTTGCCCTCGTTCCCGTTCTCAGTGGAAATTCTTGGAAGTGTCTCCGGCTTTAGAGTGCTTTAACCCCTTCCTGCCCCCCCTCAATCTTGACATCTCCATGCCTGGTACCTCATGTTTTAGGTGACAGTCGTCCATAAGTGCAGTACTGGCATTTCGGATCCATTACGTTTAACCTGTTTGCCACGCACATCCCTGTAGTGGAGACAAGTCACGCGGCTTTGCATCTTTGTGACACTGTTAGGCCCGGATCATTCCACGTTGCTTAGTAGCAAAACTCATTGACTTAGGTGTGTAAGTGATGTCACCCGACAAGTATAGTTCCCTCCAGGGCTTTAGGCCATGCTAACGGTGAGGTGGTGCTTTTTTAGTTAAAACCCTTTTGCTGCAGTATATAAGCACGCCATATAACAGCAGTAGGCTCAAGAATCTTGGTCCATGCTTCCGAATCCCAGCCTTCACAGTTAGCAGGTGTGCCTGAAGACTAGAAGAGTTTGGATGCCTAGTTAAGACTGAGCTGGGACGTGAGCGGTAAACCAGCAGCACAGCGTAGCTTTTGGAGTATCTGCCAAGCGCTGTGAGAGCTTTAAGAAGTTTGGGTATCCTTTTGCAGAGAAGTCAAGTGTTTTGCATGCATGCACACACACACACACAAATTTTCTGTGGTGCTTGCAACTGGAAACAAATCAATATGTTTACATTTGTCTTCATGTTACTCCTAGTATGTTTTGAGATATCCAGCACCTATCACACCTTTCTAAAGTACAATACAAACAATTCCCACTGCACTCTGAAGACTATTTTCCTTCCTTCCCCCCCAGCCCCCGGCTTCCCTATTGGTAAAAATATTAAAATGCTTCTGCAAGGTGTGGTACTCTGAGTCAGTGATCATACCTTAAAGCATCTTACTGTCAGCTGAAATTTATCTTCTAAATGTTACCAGAATGAGATTAGTGCTGAAGAGCACTCGTATTTTGGGTCCAGGAAACAGCCTTGTCTAAACAAGGTTGGAAGTCAGGATTTTTTTCCTCTTTTTGCTTGTATGCAAGCATGGGATGTCTTTATTCAGAGCAGTGTAATCCAGGAAGTTAACTCTGGAAACATGAGCCACACACGTAGCTGTTACTTCCCTGCAAATCACACTTCCGCACTTCTTTCTGTTTTTTTTTGTTTTTGTTTTTTTTTTTTTCCAAGAGTAACAAGGGTGGGGAGACGAGCTGGTGGGAGGAGGGTAAGAGTTGAGCTGGTTGGTAAAAGTCTTGCTGCGGGCATGGGATCTGTTTCAGATGACCTTCATCGTGAGCAGACAGTATGTGGGTGGTGTTGGCTTTGTATTCTGACTTGTCCTAATAGCCAGTAATCCGATTACATTTAGGTTGACATTGTGGACATCTATGAGTCTATCCGTGAAAGGCAGCGTCATGACAGCGAAAGGTCCACCTGCAGCACCTTGGAGCAGAACGACATTGAAGCTGTTGAAGCGCTTGTTTGTATGAGCTCCTGGGGTCAAAGATCGCAGAAAGGTGACATATTAAAGATAAGGCCACTTACGCCCTTCTCGGATTCTGGGGATTTCACAATGCACACTGAGGCTACGTCTGAATTACCAAAGGACTATTTATCTACACTGGTAAGAAAAACATGAATGCAAAATAAATATGCCTGACATCTGGATGTTACATCGCTGCAATGTTTTAACTGGGCTGGAAAAGATACCTTGCTCATGTGTCCCCGTGTAGAATAGTTAGAGTATAGCCAGTGCTCTGTGTGTGTACATAGAATAGTGAGGTGGGCGTGTTGATTTTGGGTTTTCCTGCTCTCTCTGGAATGGCAAATGTAGGTGTTTGATCCCTTGTTAAATCTAGATGTGAAAGCCCTTGCTGGCAGGTTATTTAATGTGACAGGAGCACTGAGGATGCTCTCAGGATGGCTGTTGTAGGTTTCTTGGAGCACTCTGAGTAAGAGTGGCAGAGTGAGCCTCAGTGATTCGGCACCAACGTATCTGCAAGCACTGTATGAAAAAGGCTCTTGATGACATTTGGCTTTGCTCTGGTTGTTATAAGAGAAAGTACAGGTTACCATTATGAAATAGACAATTTAATTAGTTTCTATGCTATGTGTTTGTACATGTAGTCTGTTATTTCTCCAGAGCATTGGTCTACCCTGGCTGACTAATGTCAGTTGAATCACAAATTATTTTTTTTCATTGCAATTTATGTTGTAACAAAAGTAGGTATTAAAAAAGGGCTTGGTGCTGTTCAGGTTTCAGACGGTTAAGGCCCATTTCAACCAGTAGGCTTCTAGTATGCACTTATGTCAGGAAAAAGGGGAATAATAGAGGAAAGAGGCTGAGATAGTATGGCAGCTGTTTGACAGACTTCTCTCATACTTCTGCTGCTCAGTGCTGGCACTGTCTCTTGAGCAGCACGGGAGATAGGCATGAGTTTTCAGTGGTAAAGGAGGAAGGAGACGTGGTGGCAGCAAGAAAGCACAGAGAGAAAAGGATGAATAAGAAGGGAGAGAGCAGTTCTATTTGTCTTTATCTCAGAAGTAGCCACCAGCTGATGGGGTAATCATTGATAAAAGATCTAGGGCTTGCTGGAAGCTTGAAATTGAAAGGGTACAGTATCGCTATCTGTTGCTAGTCTGTTTTCTGTGAACTGCAGAGCGCTCGTAGCCTCTTGCAGCTGCACCCATTGCTGAGGAAAAAGGAATGAGAGAGGTTTTTTTGTAGTGCAGCAAGTAGACATGCAATGGTTTATGCAGGTTTACAGCTGCCTCATTGCCTTCCTTTTATTAATATGCTTTTGAACATATTCAGAATGGCCATCATGTGAGGCAATGTATGCTTTAATCAGTTTGTCCTTAGAGGCAGGTTCTGAGATTCTGGGGAGGGGGTGTAATTTTATTTTTCACAGTAAAGACAGTGAAAAATTGTGCTATGAAATTATAGTGCTGTAAGACGATGTTTTCTTTTTTGCAGTGCATGACCCCTCCGCACAGCCCTGACTTTGTTGAGATATCAGCTGCTATGCTCCTCTCCTCACAAGTCACTTATTCCAAACCAAGGACTGTCATGGCAAATACAGCTGCCTGCTCAGTCACATCGGCGACTGGTGCCTCTCCCATAACCAAGTCATCTGTTATCAACATGGAGCGACAGTGCAGTCAGAAGCCAGTGATGTCTGAATCCTTTGCCCCTCAGCCTTGCAGAGCCATGGCAACAAGCGTCATACGTCACACAGGTGATAGTTCTGCTTACCATCACATTCCTGCTGTGCAAGAGAAAACAAAGGTAACTTCAGGCTACGGCACTTCCAGAGACTGGTGTGGAGTGGATGACCGAAGACATTCCAGACTGCCACAGGACACATGTGCAGCGGATGATTTAATTAACAAAACCTCTCCAGTACATCAGCCTTATGCACATGACTCCAGTGATGTTGTGACCAATAAAGGACAACTACCAGTCCGGCCCGTTTTGCCACAGACCCACGTACCAAAGAATTGTGAGAATGACTTGCAAAAAAGAGCTACCCCTGTGACACCTGCCCCCGTTTCAAGCCCCCAGGTTCTCTGTCAAATGATCCCTTTAAACGGACAAAGCAGTATGATCAATGCCTATGTCAAGCCTTCAACTCCAACAGTCTCAACTCCCATGAAACCTATTTTACCGCAGACAGCCCCGCTCTCTCAGCCTGTACTCATGGGACCTTCTGTGCCTCAGGGGACCGTCATGTTGGTTCTTCCACAGACTGCTGTCACACAGACACCGCAGTGCCCGCAAACAGTAATGACTGTTGGAAACACCAAGTTGCTGCCCCTTGCCCCTGCTCCTGTGTTCATTGCTTCTGGTCAAAGCTGCACCCCCCAGATGGACTTTTCTAGACGGAGGAATTATGTTTGCAACTTTCCTGGGTGCAAGAAAACCTATTTCAAAAGTTCCCACCTCAAAGCCCACCTTCGCACCCATACTGGTGTGTATGACAGGGCGAGTCCTTTGTTGCTCTGGCACTGGCTTGTGTTGGGGTGCTGAAATGCACAGGTTTGGGGGGGAGAGGGTGGGAAAGGGAAGAGGCAGGTGATCGGGAAACTTCTGCTCATCTCGGAGAAGAGAGGAATGTTCATTCTCTGTGGGCAAGCAAAACAAGACAGACTTTGTTCTGAGACCTCAGCTGACCCCATAGTGTTAGCTGAATTTCACATGCTTTAGTTGGAGCAAAGCTTTGCTATCTGTGTGTGTGTTTAGATTTGAGGGGAGTCCTGCCATCTGGACTAGATTGAAATGAATTGTGCAAGTCCCTTTTTTTGGGGCATGGAGAGCTCTGGTGTAAGCAAACCATAGTACAGGTAGTTGGTCTTAATTGTTACACGAGTAAAAGAAAAGAAAGTCAGAAACTGCAAGTTTTTCCAGAGTTTTATTTAGGCTAAATGGGAATGCATTGAGATTTTGGGCTACTGTGTTAGGAGGTAGAGCTGCTAGAGGAATGTAGCAGTTTATTCAGTTACAGAAAGGGAATTTTAAAGATAGATGAAAATTAATTGTAATTAATGTGAGCTGATTTGCTCCATAAAATCTGGTCACTGTGGAGATGGTATACATGTGTTTTACTTATCCTTTTTCTAGCTCTAAGATCCTGTTAAGTTAAAACTAACTTTGAGTTCTCGGGGACTATTTTTGATGTCGAGGGGTAGGCATAGTGGGAGATTGGTACAGAATAGCTCGTTCAAAAGTCTGTCTAATTTTGTTTTTCCTTGGCTTTTTTCCCCCCCCCTCCCTTGCCCCCCAGATGCTGTGGTTTATTGGATGTCAGCTTCCCTGGCAGGATTTGCATCAGTTTGCCAGCTTGTCTTTATGTTTTCCTTTGGGGAAAGAGCTTAACCCCGTAGGAAGCTGATAATCCTTGTAAACCAGAGCTCAGAGGTAGAATGATGCTTCTGCTTCTGGCTTGAGAGTAAGTGCTGCAGGCAGCTGAGTTAACCTGGCGCTACAGGATAAACATGGACTAGCAACAAGTGTCTCACTTTGAGCATGTGCTGCTGCTGATCCACAGGGAAGCTGTGTGTGTCCCTGTATCATGATTAAGACTAGGACATCTATGGGAGGTGAAGCACACTGACCCCTCACTAGCCGGTCCACGTTACAGGATCAGGAGGCAGAGTAGTTCAGCTTTCTTTTCCTACCTTTTACTTGCACAGACAGTAGCTAGGCAATATCACATATACCAAATGTAGAACTTTAGTCTCAGTATCTGAAATAAGAACAGCGCTTCTGCGGGGCTTCCTTTCTGCTGGACACTTTTATTCCGCTCCAAAGCGTTACCATAAATTTGGGTCATGTGGTAGATGTTTCTCTTGAGCTTTACGGGGGTTGCAGGCAGTAGATCACTTTGTTCAGGATAGGTCTGATATTAAGCAGTTGCCCAGGATGAGCAGAAGCTGACGTGGACAGCCTTCCTGACTGCTGTCATTCCTGGGCGTGCGGGACCCCCCTAGCTGTCTGGTGGACCTCCAGCTGCGTGGGGATGGCAGGACAGGCCATTCCGTGGCAGTACTCGCTGGGGCGGTGTGTTTGTGTGTAGGACTGGATCACTGGAGCGGCAGGACTCCGAGCCTCGGTTCCAGGCTTCCTGTTTGCCCGCAGTATTTGCTGACAACATGCAGCAGCCGTAGAACTGCAGTCACACAGGGATGGGGGCAGGGGTTGCTTCTAGTTCAGTCAGTGGTTAAGGTAGCTTTATGAAGAATCTTTAACCTGGGGTTTTGGAAAATTGAAAAAATAGGCTTGATTAAAGAATATTTAAAGAGAGATGAGGGAATAAGTAGAAACGATACCTATGATTTTTCTCTGGAACACAACTTGAGCTTAAGCTAATCTTAACTGCACACATGAGCACTTCTGTGGAATTCACCAGTTTTTGCAAGGCAAGATTTGAGTTAGTTCTTTGATAAAACTATAACACAGCTTCTCAAAAGTAAGTTATGCTTCTTTTATGTCCTGCAGGAGAAAAGCCTTTCAGCTGCAACTGGGATGGCTGTGACAAGAAGTTTGCCCGCTCAGATGAACTGTCACGCCACCGTAGAACTCACACGGGAGAGAAGAAGTTTGCTTGTCCTGTGTGTGAGCGTCGCTTCATGCGCAGCGATCACTTGACAAAGCACACCCGCCGCCATATGACCACAAAGAAGATCCCCAGCTGGCAGACAGAGGTTGGCAAACTCAACAGAATTGCCACAGCAGAGAAACCGAAAAGTAGCAGTGCTCTGAGTATGCTCATCCCTGTGCCATCGTCTGTCTGTCAGGGCTAGTGAGAGAAAGCTCCTTCTCTGCAAACTTCCTGAAGGTCAGGAAGAGCTCTGATGGTTGCAACAGAACTGACAATGTGTTTTTTCCCCATGTTTGTGCATACTTAAGTTTCCTTCAGTTTAGGTCCTCTGTTAATAATCCTGTGTGAGAAATCTTATCGTATCTTTCCTCATCCCTTCCCTATTTGTTTTTTTCAATACTTGGGCAAATGCAATCACCAGCACTTCAGGAAAGCAGAACTTTTTGGAAATGATTTTGGCAATAGGTTAAAAAAAAGTCACTTGTAATGCTTGCTGTTAATATTTTGATGGACAGTAAAACAGGGTGATTTTTAATTTTTATACTAGTATTTTCTATACCAAATATATTTTGTATTTATTCATTTTGGTCTTGATATGCAGGCAGATTACTTGACCTGCATTAGTAGGGGTGTGCAGGATGAGACCCAGAGTTTTGGAAACTCCTTTTCAGTAAACCTAAAGAATTGCATTCAGAGCATTTTGTAAACACGTAATATTTGATAACTCATAGTGGTTGAGATTTTCACACTTGCAGATCCTGATTCTGCAATGGGCTGGTGCTGTTACACCTTCCTTACACAGGTGATGTTGGAGGTTTGAGATCAAAATGTGTCATCATTTTTGAAACAAAGCAAACCAGAATGACTTTCTTTCAGAAAACAAGTGTTGAAATCCTCAACATTTTATAAATTCATACCCTTTGCAAGTGGAAGCCATTGTGACTTTTGGTAGAAGTTTGACATACTGGGCATTCCTGAGTCCACACTCCACTGGAGCAAAGTTTGGAGGAGCCAGACTGCTCTGATGGAGGTAGAAGCACAAACACTGTTTAGAAATTTTGACACTAAAAATTACGCTTTACTTTTGGTCCTACTAAACCAGCATATCAAAATCTTCTGACAAATGCAAAAATGGAAAGATAACCCGTGAATAATTAGCTGGGTCTCTGTTTATATTTTTTTTGAGTACAGAAGAAATAGAAAATTAAGGTTTTTTTATGTATCATGGATGCTTGTGCACCTTATAGGAAATTGTTCAAGGCTTTCATTTACCTGTATCAAAGCACCAGAAGAAGTACTAATTGTGTCTTGACTTCAGAAATAGCCACCATGTCAACTTGATGATGCTCTTCATGTGGCCTTATACTTCTCCGCAGTACTTTGTATAAAATCACCCTTTTCTATTAAATGAGATACTCTCCCTGTTGAATGGATTTTCTTTTACACCAAGTGTAAATATGGCTAAGAAGTGGAATCACTGGCTGCAGGAGTGCTGTGTTGTAATGGCATGGTATGAGTAATAAACCGAAGTGCCCGTAGCACAGTTGGACTGCTCGGTTTCTGTGGTACGGAATGATATCCATGCGTATTGTAGCAGAGTCGACAGTAGAACTGTTGTGCTGTGAAGCACCGGGTGTCGTTTTGCTGGGAGACAGCTCACCTGCTGAATGAAATATTTCTGTAGCGTTTATTCCTTCTGGATTCTTCTCCCTTGAGCCACTCCCGCACTGAAGCTTAGCTGAGCACTGAGGAGGACTGTTCTTCCTGGATGCGTGAAATGTGGATAACTAGGAATGCACTCTCTCTTGCACTGCTTTGTTGTTCTAAAATCCTGGTCTTGCTTGCTGGTGTGGGCAAAGCATGGTTCTCATCTACATAAGTGCAGACTTGCTCATCTCAGCTAGCACTCCCCTGAAATTGGCAGAGACCTGTTTCAGTTGAAAGCAGAATATGTCATTACTTTTACACTTAAGTCTGTAATTATAATTAACGGTAGTAAGTTTTCAAACTGCACTAAATAGGAGTATTGTGCTAAATGTACTGAAGTTTTTGTGCCTGACCTTTAAAATGTCCACACCCTGTTCACTCGACACGCTGTAATCCCACGGACAGCAGCATACGTGCTGGTGAGTGTGCGTATGCAAACCTCACTTTGTGCTCTCCAACAGGCTCAGTCAAAACTCCTCTTCCTGGTAAAGTGGATGCTTGTAGTGTTGCTGTTCTCTGTCGATACCCAGTTTTCCAAATTCATGTGGTGAAGAAACAGACATTGCTGCTCTTTTTTTTTTTTCCTCCTCTCTCTCTCCTCAGAAATCCCTTAGAACAAGAAGTTTGACTTTTGGATGCCATTTCAGCATGCTTTTAACTGGGGGAAGAGCATCCTGTCTCAGTCCAGTAGCCAATTTAGGACTTCATTTTTTTTACAGACTACCCTTTTATGCTGTTTACTTGAGCAAAACAATTTGGAAACTTGTGCCATAGTTTAGTAAATTGTCATGTTAGTTGTTGCATCGTGGTGGGGAAATGATGAGCTGGAGAATATGGAATTGCAAAAAGTGTGTATTGCGTATGTGTGTCGTGATGTGGAAAAGCGACGGCTCCCTCTTTGTTAGGTTTAGCTGGCCTGCGATTCCTCACAGCCTGCTCCTGTGAGGTGTGCGCTGCCTCCTGCCACCCGTGTCTGGGATGTGCAGCTCTTTCCCTTGCGGATGTGCATGAATAGCTGAGCTGCACTGTGGCTGCTCTGTTTGCTCTTTCTGTTCCTTTCTGCTGTGTAAGGGTTATTTATGGATTAAGCATGACTGGGATAGCTGCTCTCTTTGCACTTTACTGCCTGAACTCTTGTTCAGTCATCTTATTTTGAGCCTATATTTTAAAGAAATGGAATCACATTTTTGTACCTGTTTTTAACTTTTATTAAATAAAAAGTATGTAATGTGACTGGTTTTAAATCATCAAAAAATTGTCAATTTTCAGGTTTCATACACGTCCACTTCAGAACTATGTAAATCCGTCTGGATTAGGTTACAGATCTAGGCCAGTGGGAGACTTTGGGACTTGCTAGTTCACTTAACCTGTAAAGGCAGGACTTTTTGTGTCCTGTTGTAAATTGACCAGTGCTTGTCCGTTTACAATTTTACACAATGCTTCTTGTGTATTTGCTAGAATGTGTACACCACTGCCAGTGTTTGGGGTTTTTCGCATGCGGTCGGAAAACATGAGTCTCGGGGTTCATAACTGTTCTTCTAGCATGGCCTCCAGAAGCTATCAACAAACGGTGGTGGTCTGAGTGCTGCTCTGTTAGTGTTGCAAGCTGTGCGTGGCGTGAACGCTGGGCGTAAAGAAGAGATGAGAATTTGACTCAAAAGATGGCTGCATTAGCCCTCCTTCTTCCCGTTCCCGTGTACCTGTGCTCTGGCGAGGAAGTGGCTCTGGCAGGCTGGGTGTCACCTCCAGGTCTCAGCTGGGAAAGAGGTGTCCAGCGATGGTGACAGCAGCAGCAGCAACTACTTTAAGTTTTTAAGCATCTCTGCTGTTTCTTTCCCTCTGACCAGTTCCTAAACTGCAGCAATGTTTATTTCTAGCAGGGTCATGTTTTAATGGAAGAGAAGGGGAGGAGAGGGTGTAATGACACCAGCTTTCTGTCACAGCCTTTCACTAAAAGGTGACAGTCTCTGCAGTCAGAGCCCTCGGAGAGCGAACTGGGAGCAGTGACTCAAGGCTTTGTCCACAGAAGAGCACATCGTTCTTGCAAGCGTGTGGAAGATGGGAAGATCCCGTGGATGGTCCTGCTCCCCGCTCTGCAGAGCAACTGGAATGGAAGGCTTTACTGTGGGATCAGTGCTCTGGCAGAGCAACACAAACTCTTCAGCCCCTGGGCTCTGCAGGTCTCCATAATGCTTTTGTCTCCCAGGGGAAGATGTCCTACCTGTCTGTTCTAGTTACTATTTTTCAAGGAAGATTTTTCTGAGCATCAAGTCATATCCTAAACAATACCTGTAATTTTTTTGCTGATTTTTGTATTGTCTCCCTCACTTTGCTTATGTGAAACATGACAATGGATTTTACAGTTCTGTGCTCATCTTTCTGCTTTTTCTTAGAACCAACCTGTGGCCTGAGCAGCCAGGAGGTGCAGTTGGTACACATCCTGATGGGGCCGGAGAGTCTGCAACAGCTTCATTCTGAGGGAAAACAGTTTGCACGTGAGAAAGCCTTCCCAGCTACCCCTGTGCTAACACAGGCATTGTGCGGGCAAAAGTCCTTCTATCTTGTAACCATTCTAAATCCATGAAAACTAATAATTTTCTAAAGAAAAATGCATGTGCACTCAAACGTGTCGATTGGTTTAATGCTACATTTTGCAGTTAGACCAGCATTGCTTTCCTACATGTGATTATACAGCCAAACCTTCAGCTTAGCATCAGCTTGCCTCATCTTGCTTGCAAACTGATGAGCACCGATCCACTTGCGGTTAGGATACTGGAAGCGTGAATACGTCCTGAAGCTGCAGTGCTGGGTGGGCAGAGGTGGCCCGTGCTGCCGGCTGGTTTCACGCTCGGTGTGCTCCTCTGGCTGAGGCTACAGCTCTGGCTAACTCTCCATTTCCAGCTGTGAAAGCTGTGCTCAATGTCCTGTGAATGATGAAGGTGGCACTTCGCTCACAAGAGATGACAGATGGAATCCTGCCTCAGGGTTGCATCTGGCTTGAGTTCGTCTGCTGGGATAAATCTTCTAACCAGTTTTGAAGTTTAATCTGTGAGCCTATCTGCCTGTTTGCCTGCCTTTGGTGTCTGGCAAGGCAGCTTGAGGCAGGCAGGCTATGGCCGTGAGAAGGCAAACTTCTTCCATGCATGCAGAAAGAGTAAATCATGACTCAAAACCCAGCAACCTACAGGCTAAGGAAACGGTGAGATGGTTCAGGAGGAAGCTGGAAAGCCTCAGCCACGTCTGCTTACAGTCCATGCGGTCTGTGGGATTACCTTCCCTGCAGTGAGTGTGTTAGCACTGAGGCATTTTCTTTCCAGATTGCTTTCATCCTCTGTCAAATGGAGCCTTCCTCGTTTTCTGCTTTGGTCCTTGAGTGCTGGAGGAGGAAATCAGGTGACTTTTACATCCTGATGTGTGCAGAAGGCCATGGGCACATTGTACACATGCAGAAAACTTGGGGAAGCTGGAGCATACTCTTTTCTGGGAGAGTTTTTCCTAGATGGGAAGAATACCTTAGGTTTAATTTGCCTCCCTCGTAGTGTCTCTCGAGTTCAGAGCAATTTCTTTTCTGTTGGTTATCATTGTCCAGATAAACCCACTTCACCCTGTGCAAATAATTGCCGTGTCCTGTGTCCAGAGCGGGGGAAAAAAAACAAACCTTCTTGTGGATGCAGCCTGTGCCAGGCAGCCGGTGCTCCACCTGCCCTGCCAAGTGCGGTGGGGAGCTCTGCCACGGTCGTGTGGCACAGCTCCAGGGCTGCACCTCGTCCGGGGCAGCCGCTCTGTTTCAGCTCTGGGGGGGAGTGTGTGAATAGTTTGGCTGAAAGCTTGTTGGGGTTTGATCCTCAGAGGAACAAGGTTGGAGAAGAGCATCCCTGGGGGGGTGAGGGTGCCACCTTCCTTCCTCTTCTAATGTGAAGGCAAGTAGCTGACAGCAGGGCGCTGGACATGATGCATCAGGGAACTATTAGTTGCTCTGCTCTCGGAGGTCTTGGCAATGGGATGCTGGCAGATATGCAGGTACGGGGGCCATCCTCGTATACACTGGGCAAAAGGACTGGCATTTGGGGTCCCAGAGCCAGAGATGGACTATGAAGACCTCCTATCCCAAGGAGCTATGGTTATAGTGACCAGCTGTTCTTCATTGTTCTTTCCAGGCATCTCACCCAAGCCTGGATCAAGTCACAGCTTTGTTTTCCCCACTCAAGTCTACCTACAGGTCCCAACTGAATTCCTGAAGCTTGTGGGAGATTTTACACGGTTACATACCAGGTAAAAGACAACTTGCTTCCTAAAACTGCTCCATCACTGATCTGTTTTCTTAGTTGCTCTTTGGGAAAGAGTTCTGCCCATTTTCTGGGCTACTGAAAAGGCAGAGCTCTCCATCCATTGCAGTGCTGCCAGAAAGAAAAGGCATCTACAAAGAAAGGGGAAAAAAGGATTCAAAGTATTTGTTTGCACATGAAAAACCCAGATTTGAGGGAAACCAAGAGTCTAAGTAAGTGTGCAAATCGGTTCTGTAGTTTCAGGTTCATTGGTTTTGTTTTTTAAGATCTTGGGTTGAGTAATTTAAAAAATACGGCTTTAATGCTTTCACCATCAGAACCTTTCAACTGGAATCTTGTTGCACAGCCAGGTAAGAAACCTCCAGAACTTGTGGAAGTCACTAAGTTCAGAAGTGGCAATATCTGTTTATGCACTAAAGAGTAATTTTTCATGATTAGCTGAAAAAACGACCCTCTTCAGTCTTCTCAGCAACTGTGGTTTTGCCTCACTTAAAAACCAGTAGTAATAGGAGGTATATATAGACAGCCAGCTCGCCAGCAAGGCTCTCTTACTCCTTTTGGACTGGTGTAAAACATGGTGTGTAGCGTTTGTCTTCGTTAGCTGAATAATGCAGTAATTTGGTTAATATGCATGGCCTCTTGCTGTTTTATTAGTGGGGATTAATAGCGTCGGCTCAAAACCTGTGCTCAGCTACCCTATCTTATGCTGTGTGTATCAGACAGGAGGGTAGTTTCTAAAATGATGAACCAGAGACTCTCCAGAACTGTATTTAAATACAGCAGAACTGTTTTGGGGAGAGGAAGAAGTACTGGCAAGCCAAACCACCTTTTGTCTTACAAGCCGTTGTGATTTGATGATGGTTATAGAGGAATACAAGGAAAAGAAAATAAACTTTCTGATAATTCAGCTGGTGGGATGTCAGGATTCACTGCCTGAGATGTGACAAAGTGATCTTTGTAGTGCCATTGTCCTTTTTTGTTAAAGAGCAATTAATTCAAGAAGTTTCCCTTGAAATTAGTAGTGGGCTCAGATACTTCTTCAATATGATTATTTACCTGCAAATGATCTAGTGTTCTATTTTCCCCGAGAAAAGGATGGATCAAAAGAAGGGTTACACTGAGACCAGGTAGTTAAGCTGTGCAATTGTGCCTTCCTAGGTACCAACCCCACTGCCATCCTCCCGGTTTTGGTGCACTGTTTGGCATGGGTTTGACACAGGTGGAGGAGCACAGTCCCTGACAATTCCTGGGCAGACTGGGGAGCTGGTTTCATACCACCATCCCCATTCTGCATGGTAGGAGAATAAGACAGCTGGTTGTGAGTGGTTCTGTGCTGACTGGCTCTACGGTCAGAGCACAGCACTGAGCGTGCATCATTTCACAGCACAGAGAAAGCCTGCGAGACCGTAGCACAGTTTGAGGCACCTCTTTGAATCCCAAAACTTCTTTCTCCCACCTTTTCCCTGGTGCAGTGACTGTCCCAGCTGCATCAGTCCCTTCTGGGCCTTCCCGTGTTCCTGCGGCTCCTACTTTTCTCTCGGTGATGCTGAAAAGGTTACCTGTGAAACCCACTGCACCTTAGCTCCAGGTGCAGAAATGTGCTTGTCCTTTGGCTATTCGATAAGCTAATTTTGTAATGAAGCTTAGTGGTTTGCTGTGTTCAGTCAAGAGAGATTTGTTGCAGCCTAGCAAAAATATGTTCAGTTTAGAATTTTTTTGGATAATCAATTTCTGCTAGACTGTTAATACTTAGGCTTTCCTTTAGGAGAGCCTGAAACGTGTTGTAGAGCTGTTATCCGGGCTGGTCACCAAACGCAGCCTCAGAGGGAGAAACTCTGGGAGGGGAGGCAGGGCGCGGGCAGAGGGACCCCGGGGGCAGGCAGAGCCCCAGTGCCTGCCTGAGCTGCCCGCTCTGCCTGGCGCGGGGGCAGCTGCCGCGGTGCCCTGCCTGCTGGCGTTGCAGCGTGGTCTGACAGCAGCATGGCTTTCCTTCTGGTTTGCTGTGCTGCTGGAGGCCACCCAAAAGGATGGCGATACGCGATGGGGGAGCTGCAGCCGTGCTCCTTCAAGCATCTCCCCGCACGTGCCCGAGACTCCGGGGACCTCGGCACAAGGAAGGTCCTGGCCAAAAGAATGAAATCCAAATTGAAGGGAAATCTAAAACAGTGTGGTGATTAAAACAAGACAGGGTATGGAGTACCATAGTCACCTATGGTGCTGGAGTCAGCAGGTCTCCCGTGTTTTTCCTGCTCTCCACAGGCACGTTCTGCTCACGCCAGTAGGTCTTTGAGAGCTGCTGAAAACTAATACAAGCTCTGGGAGATGTGGCTGCTGACACTTGACACGCTGCAGAGAAACTGTGTTCCTGCCACAGCTCAGCAGCATTAGGAGGTCTAAAAATGACTGTTCCTGCCAAAAATTAAACCGCTATCATTCAAAATTGGATTTTTTTCAAGAGGGTTGGAGAGCCCTTGCTCCGGAGGGCCCACTTGACTTCCCCCAAGCTATGCAAAGGCATCTGCTCTCTACTCTGGCTACTTCTGGGCCACTGAAGTATTACAGAATCATAGAATGGTTTGGGTTGGAAGGGACCTTAAATATCATCTAGTTCCACCCCCCCTGCCATGGGCAGGGACACCTTCCTCTAGACCAGGTTGCTCCAAGCCCCCTCCAACCTGGCCTTGGACACTTCCAGGGATGGGGCATCCACAGCCTTTCTGGGCAACCTGTTGCAGCGCCTCACCACCCTCATTGTAAAAATTTTCTTCCTTATATCTAGGCTGAATCTACCCTCTTTCAGTTTAAAACCACTACCCCTCGTGCTAACTAAGTGCCCAGGCCGCCGTGCTGGCAGCTCTTGCCTCCAAGCTTGCGCAGGTTTGCGGGAGGCTGGCTCCCTTTCTGCTGCCCACCTCTGTGGGCGGCCTGGCACCTCCTGAGCCCTCAGGCAGAGCGCAGTGGCCAGCCTCGCTGAAGGCTGCTGCAGGAAAGACAACTGGAGCGTGAGTATGTGTGCCGGGGGTGTAATCTCGTGTCTGCCTCATGGCATCCCTCCTGCCATCCTCCAAGGATGTGTTTTGCTTGGTCTCTGCAGGCACGGTAAGACAATTCGCCATGTAAGCTGGAGAACCTTTTTCACAGCAACACGTTATGCCTTTACTGAGGGTTACATAGAATACAGATGCATTTATTTCTGTTTCACAGATACCGGGAATTACAAAGAAGTTAAAATGCAGCATCTTAAGACGTGTCCTGCTATTCCCTCTTGCATTTACCCAGTCTATGTGAAGATTTCATCTGATCTCTTTTATGCTTCAGCTGAAGACAGAAATAAGGTATTTTTCTACTTCTGATAATAAGCAGCTAATACGTTAAGATGCAGGTAAAATAAAGGCAGAAACCCTAAAATACCAGGCTTCCCTGTCAGGGAGCACTGAAAATAAACCATTTTCTTTGGAGAGCCAACTTTCTGTTTTACTTTCCAGTCAGCTAATGGTAAAATGTAGTGATTTTTCTTCTAGGTTACCTACAAGAAATAAACGGGAAGGCCAGGATGGATAATTCTGAAAACCGATCACAAACAGCTGCTCTGCAATAGCGTGCAAGTCCCTCTCAAGATGGATGATCGCTGCCCGCAGCGAGGCAGCACCAGGGACGTGCCTCCTGCTTTTGCTGGAGGATCCATGCCAAGGAGCCCTGGGTACCACGCCAATGCTGGGATCCCACCCCAAAGGGACTGTACAAATCCTATGCTCCCTGACGGCTCCCAGGAGCCTCGTTTGCCTAAGTGGTGGGATTTCAACTCTGGGATGACACTGCGTACGTGCTGGATGGTGGGCTCATTCCCCTTTTCATCTTGTGTCCCATGCTGGAGAGAGGACTATGTTCGAAGAGACAGTGCCAAATTCAGACCTGGACCGGAGGCTTGCACAGGACAAGGAGTGAATTTGACCTGCTTTAAGTGGCAGGAACATGAATTTCATGCAGCTACCCCTTAAGTGAGATCTGAGTCAAATGATTTTACTGCATTTTTTTTCCCCTGCTAAGACAAAACAAGATCTTCCTTCAAAGCACTATGTCTCAACACTTCTATTCTAGTATGACACTTCAATTCTAGTATGTCTTAATTTGTAAATATCATTTAGAAATGAGCTTCTAAATATTGATTCGCAGGACGAATGGGTCCCTCTTCCAGTGGCACCGATCAGAAATCAGCAGTTGGTGAGGATCTTCACGCTCTCACTCGGAGATGGTCAGGAGGGGTTTTCTCTTCCGTGCTTCCCAAGCAGCCACACTGCCTCTCACGCTTCACCTCCCTTCACCACCCACCTCTCCCGTGCCATCTCACTGTGCGAGGGGTTATTTTGTCAGCAGCAGTTTTGCTCCAGCTGGGCCTCCAGGAACGTGCTTGACGTTCTTGTGACATGGGGTTGGGATCAGCGGCAGTACTCCCGCTCGATGCTTGCCATAAGCTCCTCCTCTGAGTAATCGTATGATATTGTGGACTTTCCCGACGGCTTCTTGCTGTTCCTCTGTGGGCATCTGCCGGGGAAGGGAATGAGTTATTGGTGTCATGAGAGAGAATCAAGCTCTGAAGGCATAAGGTGACCCGTACTTAATTTTTTTGTGAATGGAAAGATCAAGCTGCATGTGGCTTGCTGAGACACAGATACTCTGTCACGTCTAGTTCCCATACCCCACAGGCACATCACTTGCTGACATTTGCTATCACTTGGCATCTATTTTAGTCTGCGAGTTCATTACAGTACAGTCCTTACAATGCTTCAGATCAAATTCCCAGAACCTTTCGGTGAGTGTAGGTTCAAGGCCCAGTTAAAGCACTGCCTAACCTTTACTCTAGTTACTAGTTCTAAGCTTTTATGCAGAAAGGGATTTTTTGTTTGTATCTGTAAGGAATTGGAGTTGCAATCAAAATATGAACTCGGCTACCTCAAACTGCTCTTATGGTTTTTATTTATTTTCACATCAGCACAATTCTCCCATGAGTGGGAACTGATGTACAATTCAAGGGACAAAGGGAACTGGCATGGGTTTTATCAGTATTATCAGAGGTGGTTTATGTTGGGTACGAGGGAAATCTGTCCCTAGCTGCCTGAGGGAGGACAGTGAAAAGTCTTCTGCAAGCTTTGACCACTGTAGCTCGCACTACCAAATAGGTCTACTTGAGCTTGCCCCCCAGGACTCAAGAGAGGAGACAGCAGCTGACAAGTGAGTGCTCCTCCTTGACCTTGTACAGAACCGGGAGGTGAGCAAACCAGGCCATCATGCTCGTCTTCTCTGGAAGCTGGGGCATGTGGCTCCATGAAATGGAGGTAACGGTGGGGTACAGAGCTAAGTGGAGCTGCTCTGACCTAGCTGCGTTAACACCGCACTCCCTGTGTGTCAGAAATAGTTTGGTGTTTTTCCTGGAGCCACCTGATGACCGGCTGGCATGGCAGCTGGGTCATGCGGGTGTCCTACACTTCTTTACGCTGCACCGTGCCCTTGATGGCAAGTTCTACTGGCAGCAAGTTGGATTTAGCAAGTGGACTCTTCTGCTTAGTCCTTTTGTTCATTTTTCTTCTTCTGATGGACCGTGAGCAATCCGGTTTCCACCGCAGTAAATGAGAGCTGGGAAGAAAGCTAAAAGTCCAAGAGTTTGAACCATACACCAGTAGCTATAAAGCAAATTCTTTGTAAGAATGGGGAAAAGGACATGTAGAAATCTGGCTTAAATGCATGATTTATTGATTTAAATTCTGCACTGTGACAATCCTTGAACTAATTTTATATGATGTGATGAATTAGAAGCAGAGCTCTTGGCAGCTTGCTTGCAGGCCCACAGAAGAGTCATTGTTTCTCTTAGCGGTTACATAATTTCCCACTGTTAATTATTCTTGACGCTTTGGCTTGCTTGGTGACCTCCAAGCATGGGAGAAAATCTCCAGGTAAAATTCAAACTCATTGAAACATAAATGTGCTTTTATAAAAACAAAAGCAAGCCCCCCTGCCATGCACAGCCCAGAGCTGAGAGGAAGAGAGACGGCTGTGTTTATTCCAGGAGGAAAGTAAAACTGAGTTGCTGCTCATGTCCTCTCTCTATTGTTGCGGCAAAGTTCTGTATCATTTAATATGGAAAAACTGAAATAAATTAAAAAATGAACGGTTCAATCTGGATAAAAAGAGAAACTTCTGCACCCTGAGGACAGCAGGCAGAGGAACAGGCTGGGGCTGCACAGGCTCCATCCTTGGAGGCCTTCAAGACCTGATGGGACAAAGCCCTGAGAAGTCTGGCCTGATCCATCTTGGAGCAGGAGACTGGACTAGAGACCTCCTGAGGCCCTCCCAACCTGAACCTTCATCCTAGAGGCACGTGGCTGCAGCTCCGCTGCCAGCTGTTTCTGCTGGTCCTGGAATTAAGTGAGAGGCTGTAGCGGGGAAATCCCGAGCGCGGGATGTGGGCAGGACGGGAGCTGGTGGACCACGAGCCTGCTCCTGCTCTCCTCCAGCTGCTCCAGAAGGAGAGGAAGCCCCTCGCTGCTCGCGTCAACACGCAGCCAGGGCTGCAGGTCAGGGCCGGCAGTCACGCTGAATCCAGCTGAGGGCTGTTAGGCTTTCCGATTCGGAAAATAACTTTTCAAACCCTAGATGTTCTGGGGGAAGAGAGAAACCTGGAAAGGAGCAATGCTGAGAGGGAAAGAGCTAGCTGAAAAGTGTACGAGAGGGGAATTTGCAGCACGGCAGGACAGCAAAGAAAGAAAGGCCAATGCAACTCTGTCAAGATTACTGTGCAGACTTCGGGGTATCTCATTACTAAAAAGTTATTAACAGCTTGGAGGAAGTTTAGAAAGCAGCAGTAAAAGTGATTTAAGGGGCTAGAGTGAAGCAATTTAGGAATGAGGAAAGCAAGAAATGGGCTGCTTTTCAGCTAAAGGCCTCTCTGTTTAAAGATTATTAAGGGAAGGAGGAATTTATTTATTTTTTTTAAGGGAAAGACAATGAACTATGTAATCAGGAGAAGGAAATGCGAAGGGCAAAATTAGACCGAAAGTGAGCAAAAAACCACCTTTGAGCAAGACATCGGGCACGGTGTGCCAACCTCCCCAGCATCGGGGATGGCTGGCAGTGCCGCGTCCCCGGTGTCAGGCAGCTGCCTGGTGCGGGGGAGAGCTGCCCGTGGGCTCTGGTGACAACGTCCCTGGTGAGTGGCTAGGGTGACAAGCTCTGAGGTAGAAACCTGAGTTAAGTGACTGAAAATTAGGCTGGGGTGAATCTAGGCCAGTGTTTTTTATCGTTTTGCTGAAGATGGGAAAGTCCAGGGTTAATCATTATGATGCCTTCTGCAAGACCTTGCAGCTGAAAAATGGGTCAAAACAACGCCCCAGTAACTCTGCCAGTGACATGAGCCTTGGCAGCAATTATAAGATCATTACAGCGTTCCCGGGCTGTGTCATCTCACCCGTGGACTACCAGATGCCAGAGAGCAGTTCCCAAAAGAATTGTAGGGGGAAAGAGAGGTAACACAGCACAATCAGGAACACATCCAGCTGTGTTCCCATGCGCATCGAAGGTATTTATTAGGGTCTGGTTTAGATGCTTATGTGGTGTCACGCAGGCATGTTTGCAGTACAGGAGGTGTACACCTACAGCATCCATCTCGCGTGACCGCTCTCTTGGCAGATAGTATTAAGTCTCCATATCTAGTTTTAATTCTCCTTGCTTGACATTTCTTTCTTCTTTAATTAGCTTTATGGGAATTGCTTCAGTCAGCAACTCTATCAAGACAAGGCTGATTTTTGCTGCTTGTAACGTGAGGGTTTATCTAGAATAATTCTAGCTGCAGAAACGTGAAGGATGTGAACCTACACACATAACTGCTGTTTCTGGGGCTTGATTTGATCCGATTTCTTCAAAATGCAGTTTTGCTGTGTGCTGGACCATTTCCAAAAAAATGTTCGCATGCAATTCCTGCCAGCAGAAATTGCAGCCCTGCTTATCATGGGCAGCCCAGGCACTTCACATGTGAGCTGCACTATGGGGCTTTGCAGTGGGTATAAAGTAAATGTTATCTAAATGAAAATAAGCTCCTGCTCTGTCATCCCAGATCAGAAACCAGTTTCTGCTGTCTCAAGTCTTCCCTTTGCGTATCAAAGAGGGAGGGAGAAGGAAAGCCTTGGCAGGGAGTAAAGGGCCAGCGGGAGCCTGGGGCTGGGGAGCTCAGTGGGGGACTGCAGCTGGGCAACCCCAGAGGAGACTGCTCAGTTGCCATCGTAGCCCAAAGCCCATCGAGGATGCTGGAGAGCCCAAGAGAGGTTAAGGTCCCCTTGAGAGTGCCTGTATGAGCCTCACTGTTGGGAAAGCCGAGGGCAGCCGTGTTTTCTGAGCACTCCCAAAACCAGCAGCCTCGCCAGGTGAGCTCCCTGCCAGCTGGGAGGGAGAGGAGGAGGGAGAACGGTGGCTGGCGCCTGGGCTCTCCTGTCACATCTATCAGCATTGCTTGGCGTTAGGAGGTCACACAGCCCGACGGCCAGGATCTGCAGATTAGTCTGCTCTCGAGTGCTGCAGGAGCAGTGGGGCTGGATGACAGTCAGAGCGTAATGTTGAAGACAGTTGCTCTTTAGTGTAAGGAGATGATATTTTAAGATGGTTTTTCAAGCCTTGTTGTTTCATCTGTGTTTTTTTAACACGTGTCAAACTGTTCCCATTGCTCTTGGTGCAGGCAGACTGGGAGGTGCAGACTGCTCAGTAGCTTTTGCTTGTGGAAGATTTCAGATTTCTTCTGTTTGGCGCTCAGTGCAGTACGTCCCCACCATTCCCCTGTCCCTGAGGGACACTCATGTCTCTAACTGGTGTAGCATGGGAGTGTCTCCTGGGATTTCTCTCATGATTCCTGGGGAGCAAAGAGATGCTATTCTCCTTTTCTACATGCTGCAGAGCCCACAGATGACCTGTGGGTGAACCAGGGCCTGAGCTACTCATTGGAGCAATCTTCCCCAGCTTTTCACAAGCTCCTTCAAGGTGCCTCTCTGACATGTGGACATCCTAAATTCTGCATTGCTCATGACCAGGAATGAACGTCTATACTGTACTTGAGCTGGACCCTGAATCTTCTCAGGCGGCACAGCTCCTGGATTTTTTTTAATTGGCAAACAGGTAAAGGACAGAATATTTAGGGCTATAAACCATTTCACATCATTCCCACCTCTCTTTGGCACAGTGGGAGGCATGCAGGAATAACTTTCCCCTTTATGCTCCCTTTGTTCCAGCTGCTTTCTCCCCCTGAAGACATAACGAAAGCACAGGGTACTCACTGATGGTCAGCGTTGTTGTTCTCTGGGCCTGGTGGGCTTCTGGTTGACAAAGCCTGGGAAAGAAAAAAAGTCACGTATTTCAGTTACAACACTTTAAAGTCGAGGGAGGTGATTCTCCCCCTCTGGTGAGATCCCACCTGGAGTCCTGCGTCCAGCTCTGTGGTCCTCAGCACAGGAAAGACAGGGACCTGTTGGAGTGGGTCCAGAGGGGGGACACAAAGATGATCAGAGGGATGGAACACCTCTCCTATGAGGACAGGCTGAGAGAGTTGGGGTTGTTCAGCCTGGAGAAGAGAAGGCTCCAGGGACACCTTACTGCAGCCTTCCAGTACCTAAAGGGGGCTTATAAAAAGATGGAGAAAGACTTTTTACCAGCACCTGTAGGGACAGGACAAGGGGCAACGGTTTTAGACTGAAAGAGCATAGGTTCAGATTAGACGTGAGGAAGAAATTCTTTATGATGAGGGTGGTGAGGCACTGGAACAGGTTGCCCAGAGAGGCTGTGGATGCCCCATCCCTGGCAGTGTCCAAGGCCAGGTTGGATGGGGCTTTGAGCAACCTGGTCTAGTGGAAGGTGTCCCTGCCCATGGCAGGGGCGTTGGAACTAGATGATTTTTAAGGTCTTTTCTAACCCAAACCATGATTTATTTCTAAGAAACCTATTTCTGTCTATAGCGGGCTGGTTTAAGCCCCCAAATAACCTCTGTGGAGACAACACAGGTAAAAGAGAGTCCCCTTTACTAACCACCATTCTGCTTGCTTTGTTTCAGTGTTCAGGGCAGCTGGGTGGCTGCAGGCTACAAAACCACAATCACTGAACATTAACTCATTAAACCCCCCAGTTTTCCCATGAATATGCACTGCCCTACCAGCTGACAGGTAGCAGCATGAACAAACCTGCTACGGAAGGAAGTTACAGCAACATGGACCCAATTCTTTTCACCTGACAAAGCCGTTTCTCTGAACTGATCCATCTGGAGTGAAACATCCACCCTCCCTATGCTGGAAGCCCACAGGTTTCCAATGGGGCACCAGGGGTGCAACCAAAGCCAAACCTAACTGCATTTAACATGAGAAGATGATGGGACCCTGTGTCTGTCTGAGCCCCCAGCTGGACCAGTAATAAAATGAACCCCCTGCAGCCACATGCTACTGAGAAGAATATGACTTTCATCTTTTTCTACTTCTTCAATGTACTCTCACAGGGAAAGGGAGGGGGACAGGGACAAGGGCTGTGGCTTTGCACAAAACTAGACCCATTTTGGCTTGCCATTATTTTTTCTGAGCTGCAGTCCTAAAGCTGGTGGGCGTCCTCCATGCAAGTTACCCTGAATCTCATGATGACACTAACAGATGTTAAACGGGTAGCACACAGAAGCAAAGCAAGGACTGGGCTTCCAGAAAATAGAAATGAAAAGTTATTTCATCAGCGTGGAAAAGAGGAAAAGATTTTTCTGTACAAGAAAAAAGGGAAGTGAAGGAACCAGGGAGCGGTGTGGAAAAGCTTGCAGTTCAGAGCCATCGCCTATACATCTGCTGTGTGGTGTTTTTACAGGGCTGGACGGGATCAAGCAATCCCTCAGTAAGATCATGTATCTGCTCTTGAAATAGCTGAAACTTGCGCTGCCTCGAGGTCCAGCAGTGCACGAGACTGGTGCTGGTAAGTGTGGGAGCTATGGAGGGGAGATACCCCTCTATAGGCAGTGCCGGTAGAGGAATGATGGCTTCATGCAGTTTTGCACTGATTTAAATTGGTTGGTATCAGTCAGCTTGTATGTGCCGTCCACTGGATAGAAATGTCCACCTGGGTGTCTAACTGCTGTTATTGCATGGCACATGATTTTCATTTCAGAGGAGATATTTTCACTGCACTCCTTCCTTAGCTGCTTCACATGTGGACGGATGGGAGCTGAGGTTTAAACACAGCCGTCTCAGACACTGCTAGGCAGGTAGGTGCTCAGCAGCAAACTGTTCGGCTCTTCCCTGCTTCTTGGGTGGGCTTTGTGCTGCCGTGGTCACCTTTGGCTCCCATGCTTGAGCAGGTGAGACGGGGGCTGCAGCGAAGATACCTCTCATGGCGCTGAGTCAACACCCCTTCCTTAGGCGAGCCCTAAGCAGCTTCCATTTCTGGGGCTGGGAAAGGTGTCTGCTATCCACAGCCTTTCACCTCCTAGCTGCTTGCTGAAAATTATAAACTAAATCTCTGTGAAAGACTTGTAACATCTTTTGATACCTGTCAAAAGGCACTCAACTTCCTTTCAGAAGAGCCCCCGCTCTTTGGCAACACTTTGTTTTCTCTGGAAGAGCTTGAACTGTTCTAGAAACAGCTTCTGGGTCCAAGCAGAGATGAGGCTATGTGAGAAAGCTGACGGTAAGGGAAGAGAGTTCCCGCCTGGTTTTTTAGCATTGTTTCTTGGCAATCTCCCACAAGCGACAAGAGCAAGCGGCAGTGCCAGGAGGATGCTGTGCTGAGCTCCGAGGCTGACTTCTCCCGGGCGCACACCCCACAACGCAGCCCCTCATCCTCATCATCGCCATCACCCACCGGGCTACTGCTGCCGCCCCGGTTTCCTTCCACCAGGTGAAGAACATTATTCATCCTCAGCACCAAGGGGAATACAGTTCTCCAGGAGTGCTTTGATGCTGCTCTTCCCACAGCGAGAACCCAGCTTCCAACACTTCTGGGCAAAGGATAGGTTTGGATCATTGTAGGGAGGGGTTTGAATTGTACAGTAGGTTGTCTTTTTTTCTTCCCTTGTGGCTGACTCCTCCATATTACGAGCTGTACGTGTTGTGTGGGTGGAAGACAGAATTAATTAGTCATCAGGATGGAGCAGCTCTGGTTAGCAAAATCTGCTTCTCTGTGCAAAATCAGCTCCCACCTTCTCCAAGGGATCTGTCAGCAGCAACGCTTATTTCCCAAGAGAATTCAGCATTGGCGCAGGTAGATCTCTGCTGACATTTAATCCGGCGCATGAGGAAAAAATGGTGGCGAGTAAAAACAAAAGGCGCCTCCAGCCTCTGCCTTTCCACCGCCGTCAGAGCCTCCGCGCTTCAGGAGCTGCTCCTCGTCCATCCGGGTGAACGACGCCTGGCTCCGCGATGCCGGAGTGACACCACGCGCCGGGCAGCGGCAGGATGCGGAGCACCGGCTGTCGCAGGCAGCGAGACATAACAAAAACTCACCCCACCCAGCCCCCTCGGGATCGCTCTGATGCGTATGTTGCAAGTTCAGCAGATAATTAGTATTAGCCCTTTATGTGGGTTAAGATGATGCGCACGTCACGACACTTCAATATTATGGGTTCCTATCCTACAGCTAAATAAGTAATTGCTGGCCTGGTTGGCCTATGCCCTGTTAAGAGATAAATGAAGTCAGCTTCTCCTTTCTGCAGCTTGCAGTCATCTTTTTATTACTCATCCAGACCGCAGCGTGCCTCCTTGTTTTCCACCCTGTTCCCAGCGTAGGCATCTCGTGCTGGGGTCTGTTGTGCTGCAAAGCCCCACATCGCCCCCTCCTCCAAGTGTAAAGGCTTGGATATTAAGCTCACCCAGCACGTGCTTGGGTTTAATTTAATGTAATGAGATGTGAGGCGGAGTGGTTCGACAGCCGTTGCATACACAGTTCAGCCATCCTTTGCGTTATGGCAGCGGCTCCTGGGAGCAAGGCAGAGCGGAGAGCTGGAAGCAGGAGCTGTTCCTCTCTACCGTGTGCATGAACCAGCGCTCCCGGGGTGCAGCTTCCCACTACCCCCAACCCGCTGCAAGCTGTGGCTGGTGCTCCTCTCGGTCCTGCCAGCCCTTACCCGCCCCGCTCCCTCCCTTCTCCCGCTGTCAGCTCTAGCGGCTGCGGGTGAGCTGGGTGAGAACACCCTCCCCTGGGACCCGCAGGGCAATCTGGAACCGTGCACCTTCAGAGGCTCTGAGATGTCCCCGAGCTGTGTTGAAACCAGTCAACTACAGTTTTGACTATTAAAATCACATCGTCTCCACAACTGGGTGGCCCAATTCAAGCTGCCTCTGAGGGATGGTCCCTGTGCTGGCCCCTGAACTATGCCGAAGCATTATTTGGGAGGCTGCAAGTTGGTCCTGGCAAAACCATGCCAGCTCAGAGGGGCAGACCAGCGTGGTCCAATGCCAGGCAGCTCCTATGGTAGAGCTTACCAGTACAGATGCAGCCTTGAGATATTGTGGCGTAGAGACATAGACCCTGAGTGGTCCCATCATATACAGGGGAACCTCGAGAGTGGCTGAGCCACCTAAAATGTCTACAGGGGAGCAATGTGGTCCCCTGCCAGTGCTCATCCACTGGGGTGCGGTTTCATAGCGTGGCTTTTCTGCAGGATATAAGCTAGTACCTCCTTTCCTGCTTCTGCTCCTCTCAAATCCCTCTTAAACACCCTGTGAAGTGGACCAGGGGACCGGTGTGAGCTGAAATGAAAATCCCCCCCACCCTTGGAGAGGAGGGAGGCGATGTCAACCAGAGAACGTCGCAGATGCAGTTTGCAGCAGAGCTGCAGACAGCTGAGCTGGTACAGCAGAAGGGCAGCACCCTCCAGCGACGCCAGCAAATGATGTGGGTGGCTGAGCCGGTCATCACTGGCAAAAACAGCCTCTCACAAACCCACAGCTGGAGTTATCGCTGGCAAAAAAACCCCTAGCTTACCTAACATGTCAGTAGGTACCAAACGGGATGTATAGCCCCAGCTGCATCCCAGGCCAAGCACTCCCAGCCTTGCTCCGGTCTGCAGCAACATCCTCTGGCCAGCGAAGGAATTAGGAACAGGCGGTGGATGGGAAGTGGGCAGGGATGCGGGGAGTTCCCACGCTTCTCTTCTCCTGCCAACTAAAACACCAGCTCCCAGCTATTCTGCGCACGCCCTGTGCTTAGTTTTTAGATCAGGAATGGTTTCAGGGCAAAAGCGACCCATGCTCTGCCAAGTGATATGGGGGGAAAAAAAAAACTAGTCAGCAGTTTTCCGAGTCCAGCTGCAACACAGCTGTGCTGGGAGGGTGACACTGGCTGAGGGGACAGCACAGCTCACTGCTTGCTGGGCTCTGGTGAAGTTTCAGGTGCTTTTTAAAAGACAAGGAACATAACGTGAGAGAGAGGGAGACCTTTTGCTCAGCAACCACCAGATCCATACCTGGACATTAACTGCAGAATCTGAAAATAATCTGACTTTTGACTTTTCACCTAGTTGCTTCCCTAGTTTGGAGTTCAAGGAGTCCCAGATATTCAGCTGGAAAAGACCTTTTCTGGAGCACCCTGGCCAGTGGAGCATGGCTCCCTCCACAACTGTAGAACATCTTGACTCGAGGGCATTTTTGACCATTAATACAACCAGGAAGAAAATGCTGAAATAAATTTCTAACAGCACTGAATTAGAAAGATCAAATTTCTGTTTGGGGGAAGCACATTTTAACAAGAGGAGAAAAATAAACCTATCTGAGTAAGAAACTAATGGGGCATGACATTAAATGTCCCCACAGGACCCTACGTGTTTGCAGCTGGGACCAGCCAGCCACGAGATGACGCTGCGCCACATCAATCTGCAGAAAGAACATTTATCTGGCTGAAAAAAAATCAGGCAAATCTTTGAAGACCTGGGTGTTTTTAAAGTATATGATAGTCCCTCTAGAAGTCGGTTAATATACCCGCTACCTGTGTTATTCCCGCACTGCGGCTGGGGTGATGGGCTTACTGTAATCACAACCCGTCTCCAGTCAGGAAGAGTGATGGCGCCATGGAAAAAGCTGTTAAAAGCAAGACCCTAACGTGTCTGCGTGATTCTTCCATTTCAGGAAACCAGTGGGGAAATGCCTGAGGCTGTGGCCTCTCCCCTGGTTTCCACCAAGAGCTGCCACCCTGCTCTGTGCTGCGGCAGCACCTGCAAAACCACAAATACTTTTTCTGTCTTGAACAAAGAAACAAGGAAAAAGCACGTACAACCATCTGGAATTGAGGCCAAACCTGAAAATGGACATTTGATGCTGGTAAGGAGGTGTTGGGGTCTGCTCCAAGCTGGGTTCAGGTTCCCCATCAGGATTTGGTTCCCAGCCCGCTGCTGCGATGTGCTTTCACCCTTCTCACTCCCAAGCACTATTTGAATGCAATAGAGGCGGCTCAAGCCTTTAAATGCAGCCACATCCCTCTCCACCAGCCCTTGCCGCCTGGCCCGACTGCCCGTTGGCGCTGCCAGCTTGCTGCTGGATGACCAAGTGCATCAGGGTTCAGGTGTGAAGCATGACATTGATGCACATCACGCCCAGGAGAAACCCAACCGTGACAGCAGAGACCTGAGTCCTGCTTGCAGGCAACCGCTCTCTTCTGGCTGGCGGCAAATTCTCCTCTCCTCTCCTCCCACTGGCCAGAACCTGCTGCTCCTCCACCGGCTACTTCCCATCAGGCTTTTCTACTGTAATATCTCCTCACTGCCTTTCCTCCCCCCCCCATCTTTTCCCCATTAGCTCTGTTGAATCAACTCGTCCTTTCTTCTCTGAAATTTCTTTGCTCACCCTCCAGTTTGCACAGCTGAACAGGGCAAAGCAAGCAAGTTCCCACCACAAGACAGAAATTACAAATGACTGGTTGAGAAGCTGGCAAGACCGAGAGAAACTGCCCTCAAAATTCCTAGCAAGGAACTAGTGACACAACGAAGCTGGTATCCCTTTCCAGAAACCTCCTCCGCCAGCCTCTTGGAAAGGGTGGGACTGCAGTTTACACAATGACCTAAAAGGCTAAATTGCATCCAGTAAACAACCAAAACTTGGTGCTGCAAACAGTTTCCTCCCTCCTTCTCTCAGGCTAGTGACTTTTTAGGCCTTGAGGAGTCAGAACGGTAAGCCCATGACTGCTGTCTGTACCATGGCCACCTCGGGTTCAGGTAAAGAAAGTGCTACCAAGAAGAGCTTCAAGTTTGCCCTGAAAGTATCTAAGACTTCTCTTGTATGTCTCTGCTATCTTTGAAAAATACTGGTAATTCCTTCCTGTCTTTCCAACAACCTGTCTGGGTGCAATCAGAGATGTGAACTTCCTTCCCAAACAAGAGGTATCAGCAGCAGCTGGACGAGGAGACACGCAAGATGCTCGGCATCACCGTCGCCTCACGGGTGGCATAGCTGCGTGCTGCACCCACTTGGCCACAGTGGGCGACCGAAGCCCCACGTGCTTGCTTCAGGCTGAATTTTGAGGGCCCTCACGAACATCTCTGTGCTGCAAGGCGTGGCGGCGTTCCCACCCTGCGGTTGCACCGGGTGTGACCGCAACCCGGAGCAGACAAGGTGATGCTGTGGGTTCCTCACCATCCTTTCTGCCAGAGGAGGAGGTCTGCAGCAGGGAGCTGGGCACGGTGACACCCCCCCACCACCCCAGGGGCCACGTCTTAAATTCTTCAGCCTTTCTGGTTTGCTCCTTGTCATTAGTTCATTAGTATCTACTGCCATGGTATACTGTCTCTCTGCTGATTTTTGTAAAGAAAGATGGGGGCAGTTCCGTTGCCTTTCTGATATGTAATTACCCAGTATATACATCACTTCAGAATAGAGCTAAAATACCTCTTTATGCACAGGACAATTCACAACTGGTATAATTATTATTTTTAAAGATCCAGCCATGATATTCACGTGTGGAAGCAGAGGGGAAATGGACACCAGCAGCCTCTATTCCCATAATTAAAGATAAAGGGGAGAAGTCAGGAGGACTGCTCATAAATGAGAGTCCCTCAGAGGAAAAAGCAGTGCTGGACTGAGCTCCAGTTCATACCACAGGAGGGCTGGGAGTTAAAACAGCAAGGAAAAAATATCACAATACATGACCTCTGGTTTTTTTCCATTTCCAAATCTTACTTTCTTTGAGGTTTTTCTTTAAAACTTGTCTTAAGAAAAGGGTTCTCATACCGAACGCTGCCAAGTTTCCTAATGGCAAAATTATTTTGTATTAAAGTCATCCTTACCCCATGGACATGCAGTTCGGCAATGGAAATGATACACTTCTAAAGAGCAAAACTAAGGCATGCAAGGCAGAAAGTTCCTGGGTCCTAACGATTCGTTTCTATTTTTACATTTATTACTTTAGTCTGACGACTTTAGTGCATCTGCAGAGAGCAGCGTTTATCTAACAAACAACGCACAGCTTCCAAAGCCAAGCTAAGATGAAAGAAGCCAGTGATTTTTGACCTCATCACCAGATGATATAGATGCTGCTGTGATTTTTGGATGGGGAGGGGAGAAAACTCTCAACTTCCTCAGAGGCAAATCCATTATTTGTTAAAGAGAGAGAGACTGAAACGCTTCTCCAGGAAGAGCCAGACTGCAATTGTAGCGGATTGGCAAACACTAAACGGCACTTCGTATTCACGTTTTTAAACGCCTGTTTACAAGCCCGACCCAGGGAAAAGCAGGAGCCGCGCTCGGTGGGGCTGAGCTGTTTCCACCAGGCAGGAGAAGGACCTTTCCCGTCGCCCGGGGCAGCGGGAGGACGGGACTCCCGGCCCTTCCCGGGACGGCGTCTCCCTCGCACCAGAGACGGAAAATACGACGGGCGCAGCCAACGGCGTCCAGCCTGGTTTGCCAGCAAAGAGAAAAAGCGTTTCGGGCCGTTCGTATTTTGAGGCAGCCGCGGCTGCAGCAGCCACCGGCGGCTGTGGCAGGGCTCCCCAGCCCGGCGGGGGGACACCCACCCCGCCCGGCCGCCCGGGGGGGGGACGACGGGGGGTCCCGGGGAGGGTCCGGCCGGTCGCGGGGTCCCGGCCGGGGCCGGGACGGGCACTTACCGCCTGCTCGGGCGGGGGGTCGCCGCCGCCGCCGCCGCCCCCGCCGCAGCGCCCGGCGTCCCGGGGCGGGAGGATGCCGCCGGCGGCCGGGGCTCGGCGACCGGGGGCGGGCAGAGCCGCCGCCGCCGCCTCCTCGCACTCGGCCAGCACCGTCTCCAGCAGCTCCCGGTTCTCCGCCGCCGCCGCCGCTCTGCCCGCCGGCGCCGCCGCGCTCCCCGCCGCCGCCCGCCGCCGGCTGCTGCCGCTGCCCATGGCCGCCGCCGGTCCCGGAGCCAAGGGGCTGCGCCGGCGGGGGGGGGCGGCGGGGAGAGCTGCCGGGCCCCGCCGCCTCTCCCGGCCGGGGCGGACGCGGTTCTTGGCCGCTCCCCCCGGAGCCTGGGTGTCCCAAAACCTTTTATGATTTTTTTTTTTTTTGGGGGGGGGGAGAATCCCACCCAGAAGCGCCCCAAAGGCCAAGAGAAGGAACTGGTGACGCAGGGGAGGGATGCACGGACGTTCCTAACCACGCTTTTTGAGCCCAGAGCGTGGGCAGGCTGCCTCGCCCCACTTAATCCTTCCAAAACCTTCCAAACCAGCCCGTTATCTCAAAAACTTTCAAAACCAGCCCGTTATCTCAGGCCTCCCGTTCCTTACACGCATCTCCTGGAGCTGGAGGGGGAACGTTGTCATCTTCAGGCACCGTGCAGCAGGAACAGCAAGCCTGGGCTCAGTTCAAGCACACCGCACTCAGGCGGGTCTTGCAGACCTTTGGAGAATAACGTAGCCCGGAGGATGTCATTTAGGGCAGGTTTTGGGCACTGAGTGGCAGTTCGGGCAGTGTTGCTGGGCCCGGGAAATTTTCTGCCCTCGGACTAACTAGTGAAAGGAGAGGAGTTTCAGGGAAGCCCCCGTGCAAAGGAGGGGATAGCTGGGCACCACCTCAGCCCGTCCCCACAGATGGAATCGCTCTCTGCTTCCCAGCAGCTTGTCGAGCCTGTGGAGCAGATCCCCTAGCCATCCTCAACTGCTTCTTTCTGTCTTTCCTTCCATCAATAAAACATTTGCCCAATTGTTGGACACTCCGGAAGGTATCGCTCAAATTAAAAAGCACCTGTTAAAGGCAAGGCTGTCATTTCCCCCCTGTGGGGGAGAGCAGGGGGGTAAAGCAGCTGTTTGGTTTCCAGCCCCTATCTGCAGTGTGCAGGTCCCGCAGGGCTGCTGCTCCCCTCCTTCCAAACTGGAGGCTGATAAAAGCAGGAGGGGCAGAGGTGTGACTCCTTTTGCTGCTCCTCATCATCGATTGCAATGATTGCATCTACCAGTCATTCATTCTGCCAGTTCTTCCTAAACCACCAAGCTAAAGCCCAGGAGTTTGTAACAGAAGGCCTAGAGGAGGGAAGGCAATGAGCAGTCAGATCATTGCCAGAAGGAAGAGCTTATAAGAATAGGGGGCTTGTAAGAAAGATGAGGACAGACTTTTTAGCAGGGCCTGTAGCGATAGGACAAGGGGTAATGGTTTTAAACTAAAGGAGAGTAGATTCAGAATAGATATGAGGAAGTAATTTTTTATGATGAGAGTGGTGAAACATTGGAACAGGCTGCCCAGAGAGGTGGTCGATGCCCCATCCCTGGAAACATTCAAGGTCAGGCTGGACAGGGGTCTGAGCAACCTGGTCTAGTTGAAGATGTCCCTGCTCACTGCAGGGGGGGTTGGACTAGGTGGCCTTTAAAGGTCCCTTCCAACCCAAACTATTCTATGATTCTATGAAGGATGTTCTGCAGGAAGATGATCAGCTGGGAGTCTGGGGATGTGGTGTCACAAGCAGAGCCTGGCTCCGGGGCAGGGGAGGTGACAGATAATATGGATTGGATCTGAGGCAGGTGTTGGGGAAAGGAGAAGCGATGCGGCCTGCTTGTTGAGGAGGAGATGGCAGAGCTGAATTAAATAGCCCCAAACAAAATGCTCAACATATGAAATGGCTGAAGGACGCAAGGCGAGGAACTGCCATCGTTCTGCTCTGACCTGGCAGCACACACTTTATGAAGACCTTCCTCTTGGCAGGGAGGCCGAGGCACTCTCAGTGGCAAGGTGGTCGTATTTACTGAGCGGTTAAAGGCAGCCCCGTCTCTCCCCATGCACCGCGTGGCTGCAGGCACTGGCACATCTCACATGCATTAGTGTGATGGGCTGTTCCAGCTGGAGGAGAGGGGAGGGACAGGAGAGGACTTTTGACATTGGCCCTGCTAACGACACTGAGGGATTTCAGTCCCAAGCTTTAACTCAAGCCGCTTCCTTGAATTAACCCAACCTACATCGTTTCATTGCTGTAGTCGTATTGCTTTTTGGATAAGATGTAAGCATCTCTGAAAGCAGAGGAGGCAGCTGGGGCTTTGGGCTGGGGGGGAGCAGAGGTGTCGTCAGCTCCCATGGGCTGTGGCGGGGCTCTTCCTCGGGGCTCACCGGGACATGGGGCTCTGCCACCTTTTCCTGGCCTGTTTTCTCGGTCTGCGAGAGGTAGCGTTTCTGAGCTCTCCCCAGCGTGGGCTCCTGGGGGGCTGCGGGTTGAGATTCACTGTGTGTGGCACATCCCTCCCCAAGGGGAAAAGCTCTGCAGGCATCAGGGGCAAGAGCATTCTCAACAAGAAGTGAGCAAATTCCTCCTCCTCCATCCCTGTGGGCTGTCTCTGAAGGACTGGAGCCTCCTGGAAAGTTTCATGGCTGCCCCCACGGAAACAGTTCATTCCAGGGCAGTCCTCAGATTCACTTGGAAGAGTTGCTGGCTCCATAAACTTGCTGTCAAAACAAGCCAAATGCCTTGCGTTTTGAAGCAGCTCGCTGCTGGAGCCAGGAAAGCATCTGAGCAGTGGTGACCCCGAATACTGCTATGGTTTAGCAGTGACACTGAAGGACTCTGAGGCATTTCAGTGATATTTCCATCCTGCGAAGACTTTAGGACTGCTGAGAATTAAAGAGAAGATTTTCCAAAAGCTAAAGGCCCAATAAGCACATGAATTCTCAGGAAAATCAATGAAAATTGGCTATCAAATTCCTCTTTACAATGGACCAGTGGCTTTTAACACCATTTCCCGGAAGGGCCAGTGGATAATATCGTGGCTCATCTTCAAGAACAAGGGTTGGAAGTGTGCAGTGCAAGTGCCAAGTATGGCATGTGGATCAATTTTGGATGGCACCCAGCCAGGCCAGCAAGGAGCCAGGAGCCTTTGCATCTGAAGCACAGTGTTGAGAGAGCCAACGGCACCGGCTCCCGGCTCCTCCCGAGTCCTGCGGGAGCCCAGGAGCTCTTCCGGAGGACGATGCTGGAGTTAGATGGTAGCTGGCCTCTTCTGACTCTTGCTGTGCTGGCACCCTCAGCCTCTCCTCTGGGAAAGAAAAGGATGTATGCTGTATGTGAAAGGTTGCCTACCTCTGTTAGACAGCACTTGTCAAACCTAGCAATCATTTCTTCTAATAAAAGAATTAATTATGGAGATATATATATATATGCATGCATAGACACACACATCTATACTTACCCATATTAACACCCAAGTCTTGCCCAAACCATCATGTTTATTTGAGGAACATGGGTTTATTTTAAGATTGCTATTATCCATTGAAGCCACTAGTACTGATCTGTCCTGCTGCAGTATTTGACTGGACTTGCAAGAGCAAAGGCCAAAGTGGAGTCGAGACATGCAATTGCCGGGACAAAATGTGACTTTCAGATCTTATTTTCAGATTGCTCGTTCCCCAAGTATGAGAATAAACCAGACTGACTCTGTCTCATCCCGTATCTCATCTTATCCCCAGACTACAGGTAGGACTGTCACTCTTCTCTCTCCTGACAGTCTTTCGCCTGTGAAGGAACAGGGCACGTGAAAAATTGCAGGCAGCTCCAGCCAAGCTGGTTGTTCCCTGCCTTGTCCCCAGCCCCTGGTCGCTGTGGGGTGGTCTCACAGACCTCATCCCACACCTCATCTCAACCTCAGAGTAGACTCCATAGTCCCAGGCTTTCTCTCTGTTGAAGCCAAGGGCTTGTTGTTCCTCTGCGATCCAGAGCCTGAGCTTTTTGCTTCCTCAGGCCTTTGCTCTCTGGCTCCAACCCCTGAAGCAACCCCCTGGCCACAGGACAGATCTTCATGGCTTTAGCCGGTGCAAGGACCAGCACAGCCCATCCCTCGTGCTTGGCAGCATTGGTGCGAGGAGGGGATGGAGAGGATAGAAGAAAGACAGATGCCAACACACCCTCTGCACCACAGACAGGTTCCCCTGGCAGGAGCAACACCCTGAGAGGGTCCCAGCACCAGCATTTGGGAGGGGGTGTTGTGCCTGGGCTGTGTTGCTGTTCACCCCGGCGAGGCATGATAGGCAGCTGTGACACTACCAGTAGTTACTATGAGAGCATCAGAGAGCAAACGTATGAGGAGTTTCCTTGCTGGGTAAAATAACAGGCTCCCTCCGATATAATAACCAAAACAGAACCTGGGGAGCTCTGTTTTTTCAGGTTTTTGTTCCCACCAGAAATTTTCTAGGCTATTTGCAGTTAGTTCACTGAAGGAGCTGATCTTGTAACAATAAATATCACACCACATGTGTTTAGGTTTTGTCTTCTTTCCTAATACTTGCTGTATTTTCAGCAAGTCTTCAACAGAGATAGATACGGTCCCTCGGCATAAGACCTCTGGAAAGCGATGAGGCTTTTTGTGGTCATCTATACTAACCACAAAAAGGATTACAATTCAAAGTTAAAATCGATCATGTCAGAATGAATCTCTCCCTCTTGCTCACTGACTAAAAGGGTGGTTTCTCCTCTGCTGTCCAGGCACCCCAAGGTCTCCCCGCAGGGCACCCGCTTCCCTGGGATGCAGCACGAAGAGATGCTGCGTCTTCCCGGCTGTCCCCTACCACGGCATGGACGCTGGCCGACCACTGCCAGGACCTGGACACTCCTGCCTTGCACCATGAGGACCCGCTGGCAAGTTTGGAGTGAGCCTGGAGATCTTGGTACAGATTTTTACTTGGATTTATTAGAAGCAGCCCAGTGAATGTGCATTAGAAGTTTGTTTAGATTTCAAACTAGCTTAGGCAGCTTTTGCCGTGCTCTAAGAAGAAAATAATAAGATTTGGTCTCCAAGGAGCAAGCAGGAAAACCTTCATCTTTCCCAATGCAAACTGCTGGACTGGTGTTACCCTTCAGTGAACAGGTTTATTTATTAATCTGCCTTTCTAGCATTAACATGTGTGTAGCAAAGGCAATGTGTACATTGCTCAAAGCAGAGCCAGCCTCTATCACCTGGCTTTCCAAACCTTTTCCCAGATATCATCTTCACTTGGGTTTTTCTACAGTTCTGACCCAAAACCTCCTGCAAAAATTTATTTCTAATTTTGACAGTTCTTCAGGCCTTTGCTTTGATGCAGAGACCTCACGTCCTGTGAGTCTGAGCCACGTCCTGACCTGATGTGCTGTGAAATACAGCGCATGGAAAAAGCGGCGCTTGAGAACAGAGCACAGAGCCAGCGTTGTCTGCTTGGGGACCCAAAGGGGGAGCGGGAGGAGGGAGTTGGCTTTGCTGCCACAAGCTGTCCAGAGAAAAATAACTGCAGGAGAGGGGCCAGTGAGACACAGAGAGGAAAGGTCCAAGAGGCTGAGTTGGAAGGTGATGGTTAGGAGTTAATGTTCCTAAGCCTGCTCCATCTCCATTGCTGCTCAAGGTGCTGCCGCATGCTGAGCGTCCCTTTCAGTGGCTGAGATGAGCTGGAAAGGTGGGTGCTTCGCAGCAGGGGAGACCGGTTCCCTTGCTGAAGAGCCGTCCTACAGCAGAACAGGGCCAGGACACAGCGGGGAAACCGCAACTAGAGGAGGGATGGAGGTTGCCCCTATGTAATTAGTGGAGCTGGGCTTTGGCCCAGGGCTGGAGTTTGACTCATCTAATTTGCAAAAAAACTGCTGAGAACAGATGTTTAAATATAAAAGCATCTTTTTTAGGAGTGTCCTTTTAACACATCTTGGATTTTACTGCACCCTAAGCATTGTCAGTAAACACTTTTTTTCTCCCTGCTCCCCACATTTTAAGGAGAGGGCTCTGCTTTGTTCAAAAAAATGAGAACAAAGACCTGGCCGAGGGAAGAGTTACATTTTGTGTGTCTCACCACTCTGTCTTTCTGCGGTCTTTCCTTTGGGAGCGTGGAGGGCTCGTGCCGTGGGAGCGCTTCCGCCAGCGGCAGCTGCAGCCGGCTCCTACCCCAGCACCTCTGCGCGCCGGAGAGGCAGCTGTGACACAGCTGGAGTATGACGGTATGTCCCGTACGAGCGGCTTGCGTGCTGACAAGACAAGCCCTTTCTGTCGAGTCCCTGTGCGAGGCTCAAACTACGGCCAGATGAGGAAAAAGGCCAAAATCCCACTGTCACCTGCGGTAGGGGAGGGATGCTCTCAGGCATCCTGCGGGTGAGGTGCAGCACCGTGCGGATGAGTTAGTGTCCACCTGGTAGTGCTGCGATCCCAGCAGTGACTTACAACTCAAACTGTGACTTCAAGTCGGTGACCACAGTACGGATGTCGTTACCAAGGTGGGGGGATGATTCAAGCTGTCTGTGTGGTGTTTGCACCTCACTGGTAGCATAAATGCCCCCCACCCCGGCCCCACTCAGCTCCTTCGAGTTTGGCCCAGCTTCCTTGTTTCAAGCCTGGCTTCCTCCGGCCCTTCCCGGTGTGACTCCCGACCTTGCCGTCTCTCTGAACAGGGATGCCCTGTGGACCTCGCACCCCTGCCCCATCCCGGGTGGGCTGCTCTTCTGCAGAGCCCTGCTGGGCTTCCTGCTGCAGCTCCCCGCCCGTGTCCATCTCCTCTCCTTGTCCTGGTACTCCCGGTAGGACTTTGTGGGTGACCTTTAGAGACGGCTGCTTCTAACTCTGTTGGGTAAACACAAGGGTGCAGGGAAGCAGAAGAGCTCTGCAGAGATCTTGTGGGTGTATGAAGCTAATCGGCAAGAGGTGAGCCTCCCCTTCCCAGCAGAAACTTTGTTCTTGTTCCAGTTTTGTGAGATCGTTTCTCGTCCTCAGTGTGGACAAGGTCTGCGAAGTCTATGAAGACCGGCTGACCTCAGAAAGCCTAACGTCCCCAGCGTCCGGCAGGCTACAGGATTTCAGCTAAGCAAGGCGCTATGTCCCGACTTCGGCAGAGTCAAATGCGCTGTAGGATTGCTGGCTTGGGCCTCGGCAGGCTTGCACAAGCCTGGGGTGACACCAGGCAGGGCGTAGGTGAGCAGGCAGGTGACACCCAGCCTGGCTTCCTATGGCAGAAGCAGCTTTGCTGCCTGGGCAGCACCCAGTTCTCCTGCGGCTTTTGCCCTGTCCCAGCCTGGGAGAAGGCAACCGGCTGCAGGAGTGCTTCCCCGGCTGCACGCTCAGCACAGACGTGCCGCAGCCTGGTGATGCTTTGTCCGGAGAGCAAAAGGCAGCGGTGGCATCAGGGAGTCCTGTTGGTCCCCTTCACCAAGCTGAGGTATTGCAAATGTCTCTGACCAGGCACGTCTCTCCTCTCATACCTCCACCTCTGCTTTCTGTTCCAGCCTGATAGCCGGCAGCCCTGCAAATGAGGCGATGGGGGATCAAGGGCAAACGTAAACTACTGTGACTTGAGAAACTGTTAGGTTTGTTGGCCTCCAGCCCTGCACCCTTTATCACCACCTAACTGGGACTCCTGTTATTAAATAAATATTCTGCTGTTCAGTTCTACGGAGCCAGGGCCAAGCCTTGTTTGTGCAGGGAAGTCTGACAGAGGGAGACCACCAAATATAGATGCAATCAAACTGGTTTAACTTGCACGGAGGAAGAAAATGGCCGAGGTAAGTGCCTTACCATCAAGCAATAATACTGGCCTGGTATTCAGACATACATCTGAGTTATGGGAGCTGCCAGGGTTATCCCCTGACAGCAGGGCCGTGCTAACTGTCCCTCTGTGCCCTTAGCCCACTTCAGGCTTGAGCTAAGCCCATGTCTGACAGATGAGCTGGGTTAAAAGCATGCACTTGGGTAATGTCAGGTTTTATGGCTCAGGCCATGGAATAACTTGATGAGTGGCTGTAACGAGCTCTTGCCTGGTCCCTTCATGGTATGCATGACCTATCCTGGTGCTAGCAAACCCGCGTCTCCTAACAAGCCCCAGAGAGGAGGCAGGTTTGTAACAAAGATCTCTGAAGCTGGCCCGTGATAGAGCATAACCATCTCCTGGGTGGGGTGGAGGGGGGACCACAAGCCGGGTGGCCTGACGGCGAGGCAGGGTAGGATTTTCCAGGGCTTTATCTGCAAAGGGCAGTGTGAACGGGATCGGATCCCCCTTGTGCTGGCAGTAACAGTTGTGAAGAGACCTTCCTTTCATCTACCCTGGCTTTAATGTGCAAAATCATGTGCTTTTACCTCGAGGGGAAGCCTTTGCATTCCTCTAGTTAAAAGAACTTGTACAATTTTTGGTATTTCACATGTGAAGAGACTAATGGCAGGGAAGTTTTTAAAAGCATTTCCTTTATAAAAAAGTCGACCCGTACAGCATGTAGCTAATGTACAATATACCTTTCAGAGTGTAGTTAATGATGTCAAGCTGTGCTATTCCAGAAGGCAGGTCTGAGGTTTGGGAGCACAGGGATTGGCGTTGCCTTCACCTCTGTGCTGCTGGGAAGTTACAAAAGCGAAGGAGGAGAGCCAGGATTGCTCCCTTGATCTCCACCAAAATATGGGTCACAAATCCAAGGGTTTGGGTCTTATAAAGTCAGTGACTGCATCTTCTCTGAGAGGCAAATCTGGTAACACAGAGTAGTCTGACTGGGAATGGAGATGGGCAAATCGGTACTGCTGGCAAGGAAGATTTTTGCTTTTCCAGCTCATGGAGGAGCAGAGACTCCAGCAAACTATGGTTCAACTGAATCTCCACATTGGAACATAGAACCATTTTAGATGCCCTAGAGATGTCCCACCTGGAAGGGTCTCTAGTCCAACTCTTTGCTCAGTGCAGGGCCAGCTGGATCAGGCTGCTTGGGGTCTCGTCCGGTTTTGAATATCTCCAAAGATGGAGACTCCACATCTTCTTTGGGAAACTTGCTCCAGTGCTTGACCACCTTCATGGTAAAAACTCATTTCCCTTGTTCCAATGTGAGGCTGTTGCTTCTTGTTCTGTTGCTGAGCTCCTCTGAGAAGTCTCATGGATGTTATGACTGAGTAAAGCACCGATAGCAGCCTATGTTTGGGCAATCAAATTCTACCTCGGGAGGGATAGTGTATTTTTGCTAATGTGCATGCAGCCTGTCTGCATGGCAGGGAAGAACAACACATGGCCCAGCTTCTGACCTGTGGAAACAACTGAACTAAATGATAATGCTTGCTTTTTTGCCTTTCCCACAAGTGGGCTACTGAAACTCTCAGGTTCTTTGCTCAGGATTATTGCCAGTACTCACTGGCATGACCACCAGTTATTAGTTCTCTCAAAATGTCCATGTGACATGTTGATGGACACGCTGAAGCCATGATCTAGCAGTGTTGCTGAAGAAGGGCGAGGGGCAGGTTGTGACCGCCAGTCCCGAAGCCAGCTGGGCCAGTGTGTACCTGAGGAGCACAGGATCCCGCTCCCAGGCTGCCCACTGGGATGTCTGAGCTGCATCTAAGATTGGGGAAGTAAATCAGGGTGGCAAATAACCACTGGCTGGAGTGGGAGTGCGAGGGCAATCGGAGGAGAGCACCAAAGCCTGATTTCCTGCACAGTGGTAACCGTGGGCCTGGAGCAGGCAAACACCACAAGGCTCTTTCCACCTAAATTTTCCTGTGACCCGGTACTGGGTTTGCCAGGGTGTTGTATCAACCGTAGGACACAAAGCTGCTGGGTCTTGGTGGTAAAGATCTTCCTGCTGGGAGGAGGAAGAGGAGGCAACTGCTGTGCATCCCTGGCCCCCAGAGTGCCCACCCGTGGCCTGGACCAGCCCCACGCAGGTCCATCAGCCCGGGAAAAGGGTCCAGGAGGCTTTGGGGAAGGGGTCCTTCAGGTCACTCTGCCACAGCCCCGCTGCTTTTTGGGAGCCTGTGCCTGCCTCAGCACACGGGGGCGAGCCTGAATGTCGTCCCTCTCTGTCCCCTCCACCAGTGCCGGCCGAGTCTGGGCAAAACTTGTGTCCCTGGCGTTGAGCTGTGGAGGCAGCTGTGTGCTCTGGGATGGGTCTTGGGACTTGGGAAAAATCTGGGAAATGTTTCCTCTGAATTCATCCATACAGGTCACCCTCTTTCCTCCCATCTGCGCCTCCCCCACTGCTCGGCTCAGGCCAGCCCCGTACCCACACTCCCTGCAGCTCCGTCCTTCCCTTGGCCTCCACCAACGCTGGGAAGATCAGCTTTGCACCCACACCTCTCCGCCTGGAGACTAGCGTGAAGAGACTGGAGCTGTAGAGAGGTGGCCAGGCTGTGTCAAGTGGCCTCTGGTCATGGACAAGCCCCGTCTAGCTTTATTTACCAGCACAGATGGACTCTCTGAGTCTTCTCTGGAGCCAATGGAAAGCTGGAGGTAGATGTAGATGTGTGTAAATGATAATCTTAGTGGATTTGTCACCTATGTGTGGCTGAAGATTGAAAACCTGAGCAGAAGAATCGGGGAGATGGGGGTACTGTATGGGGGCAGACCCCAGGGAGCAAAAATGCTCTGCATAGAAAAGTAATTTCAGACAAAACTGTGGGTTCTGTCACATGATGTACTCGTTACCTTTACTCTCACATGTGATTTTCTTCTGCCATTACTCTGCTTTTCTATAGGCCCTAACTGTTTATTACCATGATGCCAGGCATGACCCCCTTAAATGACCCTCTATGCCCTTGATTTTAAAAATCTGTGTACAATACCACCTGGACATCATCTCTGCAAAAATCCTTCCTTTTCTTGCTCTAGGGCTTTTGCCCCTGTTTAGCCAGCTCCCGGATGGTATGAAATGTTAGCAACAATTCAGTAGTGCTGGCAGTCAAGTCTGTGTTTCCAAAACACGAGGAGAGGTTCCCAGTAGAAGGAGGTCAAGTGCTAGGAATTAGTACTCAAATGACATCTGGCAGTGATCAAAAGGAAACACGGTTTTGCCCAGGAGATATCAAAAGTTATATCTGCTGAAGGCCTTTAGTGGTCTTCATTAGCAGACCATATGGCAGACTGTTGTCACATCTGCTCTTTTGATCAGTTGCCCTGAGCCCAAGAGAGACCAATGCCTGGGGTCAGTGAAGCATTGCAATGAAAGAGAATTGCAGTTATAACTCAGGTCTCACAATGAACAACATGGCTTTGGACGTCTCTGTTGACCAGTCCTGAAAAATGTATTGGTTTTAGCCCAGAAGGCACCAAATAATTTGTCTTTCCTCCACTCCTGTGTTCAGATAACCATCTGAACCAGGCTTGTTTTCAATGAAGGTAGAACATCTTTTTTTTCTTTTTTCTTTTTTCTTTTTTTTTTAATAGTGGGGTAAATAGTGCTCACTCCATCAGAGACAGTTAAAGTAAGTTGATTTAATGTCACTGAGTCATGAGTGAATCAAACTTTTGCCTACTACCTGTTTCTTCTGAGACATGTCAGGGCATCTATAAGAGCAGAGCATACTTAAGTGGGAATAATAGGTTGCTCAATAACACGGATTTTTTTGCTGAGCTTTGTGAAGTGCCCCTTACACAGACTAGGTATTAAAGTCCTGGAGACACTGCTGTAGTATGTGACACTAATTATTACAAAATGAAACTGTAAACACGTGGTTTCCCTGCGAAAGCATTGTGTAACCATCAGTTAATTAAGCTTCCCTGCCCATGTTGGGGTGGATGTGGTCACCTCCGCTCTGCAAAGGGCAAAACAGAGAGCACAGAGATGGTTCGTTGACTGCTATAAATGCTTCCCACATCCCCAGAAGAACTTAATGCTAAATCTCCTGATAATGTGGGTAGGTTTTGGTTTTGAAGTAAGCATAGACTTATTTAATTAAAGTTTTGTGGTTTTTTCCTTTAAAACCGCAGTTACAAAGGCCATAGAAGAGGCTGCCCTCACTTCCCTTAGCTAGCAATGTGCTGTACAACTTAACGACTAGATAGCAAGTTCTCGCTTTATGGAGGTCTGGAGCAGTGGTTGTTAGTGAATGTCCATAGCATTTCTGCAGTATCCTCACTTAGGCGTAGTTACAGGCAGAGTAATTGTGTCTCTTCTAAATGCACATGGTTAATGGATTTAACTGCAAAGCTTTCAAAGCCTGTGTATAACAGAGCAGTGTCAATGTGGTTTTTGTGCTATCGTGATATGGCTTCCCGTAGAGCAAGGCAAGGATTTATTAACCACTGGCCCTTGCAAACCAAGTGGTCTCAGTCTGCTGGAAGAGTAAAAATGTGAGAAGAGTGGGAAGCCAGGGCAGGGCTGCGCTATTTCTAGCAACACAGTGCTCCGAGCAAGAGATGGAAAGGTGAAGATTTAATTGCAAAGTGCTAACGCCGAGGCAGGCTGCAATTGTTTTCCAAGTCCGAGTCGTTTGTATGCTGTGGAGCAGGGTGCGGGGCTAAAAATGAGTATAGCTATTAGCATGCCAACTGTTGCTGTTTCATCTTCAGGATCTCATTTGACACCTTAGTGTAATAAGGATGGAAATAATAAATTGTGTAAAACCTTGTGTGTGGACTCACTTTGTGCTGACAGTGGCACATTTCCCATAAGGCAGTCTAATGCCATGCTGCTTTTAGCTGAGTCAGTCCACGGCACTGGCAAAAGCCTTTGCTCAACAGCTGGCAGCGATTCAGAGGCTGTTTGGTTGGATGCAGCACATCTTCATGCTCCCTTTTGATCTGAGGGGTCCCCAGAGGATGTTTATCTCAGAGGTGTGAGCCTCAGCCTGTTGTGGCAGTAGGTTTAGTTGACTTTTGAAGACCTATTGAAAGAGTACGAAGACTTTTGGGGTCTACGGAAAACATGCAGTGGAAACCACCGGTGGTGGGTCTCTGGCCTTGGGGTGAGAAGTTTGGGTTTTATTCTTCATTCTGCTGTTGACCTCCTCTGTAACCGAATTTTTCTTTCTTTCTTTCAGCTACGTGCTCCGTGTACAGCACCAGGCAGAATGGGTCCTGCTGCGCCCACTGAAGACGTGGTTTGAGCGGTGCAGCTCTTGGTCACGCAGGGATCCGAGAAATGTCCGCACGCTGATTTTGGTGCCTGGGGATTGCACACGTGCTAGACCACGCTGCCCAAAGCACAAGCAGACTATGCCAAGCACGGGACCCTGCTGCGTGCTCGTGTCCATCCCTGCGTGCCCAAGTGGTCCACCCGCCTGAGAGTAACTTTCTCATCCCTGGGTTACTATGGGGTGTGACTGGCGTGGAGTGCCCTACCCCAGCACAGCAGCTGGACGCTTGGGCTAAGACGTATGCTTATAGCCTCAGCCACTGTCTCTGCCTGCTTTTTGCCATGTTTCTAGCTCTTCATTGCAAGAGCAAACCAAATGAGGCCATAATCTGAATAATCTACCACCTCCTGAGATGGAGAAGTCCTAGACCAAGACTGCAGGTCCACACTGGGGAACACCACCGCATTCCTGCAGTGCTTTGGATGCCTCTGCAGCAGGATTGCTTACAAATCCTGTAATCCATTAACACTGACTGCTTTAATATTGCACCAAAGTTACCTTGATTTTATTAGCTATAAGAATGATGCAATGACTGCTGTTACATTTGTATCCTTAAATTGTCATTTTAAGACATCGGGGAACAAAGCCCTTTTAAAAGTTGGATTCAATAACTTTTTATAAAGGAGAAATAAATGTATGTCATCCGGAGAGACATGAGAACTTCTCAGTGCTTTGATTTGTTACTTAACTACATTGCTTTCTTTACCTTTGTTGTAGTACTCAGATTTCTATATGAATGTCAGACACAGCTATTTCATAGGCTTTATTTTAAACACTTTTAATCATACTGAAGCAAAATCAGAGGAATCTACATTGTGCTACAAACACGAGCTGGTATCAACAGGCATCTTACTGAGGATTTCTACTGCTTTTCATCTAGCTTTATTCAAAAAATGGGAAAACAAAAGGAAAAGTCTGGTCTTTTAAAATAGTTGTATGATGGCTTCGTCCTGTTAGTTTTGAATATTGGGTACAGGCATCTGCAAAAAAGTTGTTGCTCTTGGAGTCTCAATTTACTTAATTTTCCTCTTATCATAAAAGAGCCTTTTAACCCTTAAAGACCTGAGTCTGCTAATAAATGCACGTAGGCTTGGTATTTGCACATGGTCCGAGCTAAGGGGGAGTACAAAGAAGGACTCTTCACAACACAGAGGGTAAGCGTAGCAGCAGAGTTCTGCTTTGGGAAGGAGGAGGATATGATTTCTTCTCTTTTTTTTTCCCCGAAGTTTGTTTTTACACTGTTTCCAGAAGAACTTCCCATAAAGAAGTTATTTAAGTTTGAAACGAGGCTTCTGTTAGCTCACCAGACAAAGCTTTCCCCCAGCTCATTTAACACGGATTAGACTCAAAAGCAGACTTCTGAAGGCATTTTAAGTAGAATAATAATCATCTTGAAAGGACTGTGAGTGGAAGACCCTCCGCCCTCCCCCTGGTGAATAAAACACAGCCATTTAAAGCTTAATAGAGACCAGTGAGCTTTTCTGGATTAGAAACTTGTTTTTTCTAGCTCGCTGCCTAGAGGCTAATTTGGCTTTAGGTCCAAAAAAACCCCAAAGAACCCCCCAACTTCACCGTGTTTTTTCTCTCTCTAAACCCAAACTGTCCAGAGTCTTTTTTTTTTTACAATGCTAAATGTAAATGAACCATAACCAGTTGTACAATGTTATAACAGATTGAACCAGCTTAAGCAAACAGTGAGAAGAAGCTATCTAAAAATATGCTCATAGAATGTCACTGCTGGAAGCCTGTGAAAAGGAGATAACACAGAACAGGGAAACGTTTGTCCAATTTGGTGACAGAAGTCACTGTTTTCAGTTACCTCAGTATATGGTGATTTTTATGAGCATCTCTCAAACAGTGAACATCTAGAGTGTGTTACCTTTTGGAGTCCGAAGTAGACCCCAGGGGTGCAGCCATCAGTGCTTTCACCTCTGACACTACACAGTTCGAAACACAGACCTACATGGAAATTGGCTACTGCTTCAGCCAACGTCAGGCACTGAGGGAGGGTGAAAACCTGATGGTAACAGTGGTGTGTGTCTGGGAAACCCCATATTTATCACCAGGACATGTCACCAGTGGTACCCAGGGTGGCTGTTGCCCAGCACTGTCCCTGACACAGAGCCTGGATCAGACCCAGGAACTCAAAAGAAGGGATGGAGAGGGATGCCCAGCTCAGCAGCACCTCCTTTTCCATCACTCTGCCCTCCCGCCAGGTCCTGGTCCCCTGGGAGTTAATGCCATTGCTGACCGCTTTTGTTGCGTGGTTTGGCTGTGGCCACCCAGTTTTGAAGGCTGTCCCCCCCTGTGCTTCTTGTATCCCCTCCCGTGCTTCTTGTAACCCCTCGAGGATGCTGTGGCTGCAGCCTGGGAAGCGGCAGGAGGTGGAGGATCAGCCTTGCAGCTTGCAAGGCCCCTCACCGGCCCTGCCAACTGGAGGGCTGCTCTCGCTGCTTCTGTGCGGGGTAGAAAATCCCCTGCTCATGGGACTTGCCATTGCCTGAGACTTCAGAAGTAGCTCAGAGGTTTGCAGCCTGCCGGCTGCTCCCAGCATGGGTTTTAATGTGTGCACACACACACTGCGTGCAAGCAGAGCATCGCCGGACGCCTGACGCAGCGGGGACGTGCCTCCTCCTGCCTCAGCAGCAACAGCCAGGGCTGGTTTTAGCCCCTGCCCTAAATTGTAGCTGGCTTAGAGTAATTAATAGCCGGGGGGGTGATGTACCCGCATCTCACGACAGCTGCGAAAGGCTTTCCAGGGGTTGCCAGCAGGCTGTAGCTGAGTCCTGTGGTCTTTGTTCAAATAAAGCCATCTCCATGAAACCAGAGGTGGGAGACCAGCGTTTGGCCGAGCGCTGGCACCGGTCCTGCCTGGCTTTTGCAGGGGCGTGATGTCCCACACGTCTCTGCAAGCACATAGGTGAGCCTGCGGGAGGTCTAATGAGGAATAAGGGACTCAGATACCTGCTAGGAAAAGTTAGTTCTCCAGACTCCCGCTGGGCTGGGTGTAATACCCCCACGTAGCAGGGATAGCTGATGGGGGAGGTTTCTTTGCTCTCCTGCCTTTGGACGCTGTGCTTTACCAAGGGTTTTTTTTTCCCCCCGTTGGTTTGAGGTTCTGCTATTGTGGGAGGCTTTTCAAAGAGCCCTGAAAACGCTTTGCAGCATTTTCTAGAGACGACCACATTCACCGCATCGCCTCTGGAAGTTAGAGATGCTTTGTTCCCAGCTCTCACCTCGACTCACTGAGCTGTAGCTTGCAGGGGGACTGCAAGTCGCCCACTGAAATCTGGGCTCACCCCATGAAATTAGGATCAAAAGCCCCAGCTGACTCTGGAGGCTGAGTAACAGCTGGTGGAGGGAGGTGTCAATGGCTGCGCTGCGCTCCTCCAGGCCTGGACCATGGTCAAGGCAGGCAGCCACATGCTTTTTCTGGTGTGACAGCAGGGTGGTGGTTACTCTTTACATCGTCAGGTACTTGTATAAATGCCCAGCTGCTAAACAGGTCTGGGTTTGCTATATTTCTGTTCTGCCTCATCAGAGCAGATGATAGCTGTTCACCTCTCTGCAGTAAATGGGAGCAGGGCCAGCTTAGCACCACTGAGAGAGGTAATAAACTTCTGAGCCGTGGTTGCTCCTCCTGTGCTTGCCAGGCAAGCTCAATCCAGCTTTCTTCCCGATTTAACAAAACTTTGCATGATTTGTGGCTGCAGTCAGTTGGACTGACTTGAAAAATGAAGCCGTTGTGGGCCCTCCAAAGTTATGGACTGCATTCCTCACGATCCCTGACTTCCCCTGGAGGTAATGCGCTGGAGAAGATGCTGGCTTGATGCATTTTTGAGTGATGCAAATTGAAGATGTCTTTTTTTAATGTTGAGCCAATTGACAAATAGAGGCTGAGAAGAGACTCAGCAGCAGACTCCTGCCAGCTGACGTGAGCCACTTCCGAAAGCCCACCGGTGCATGCTGCAGTGCAGACGTATATCGTCAGAGAGCTGCTGCCACCGGCACAACCCCAACCTCTGCTTCCAGGAGCAGAGCGCAGATGTCCGAGTTGCCAAATAGTTGGACAAGAAAAGCTGATTCCCCTCTAGCGCTGCAAGAAAGGACACACTGGACTGACTTTGTGTTTTTATTAGTGCTTCCATATGAAAGCAGCATGAGCACATTAGGAAAAGGCATGTTCTCCTCCCAGCAGCGGTGGGAGCAGGAAATGCTCGGCCAGAAGTTAATGTATATTTTCCCTGATCACTAGCACTACTGTGGGAGACAACAAAGGCCTGCTCTTTGCTCTCATCTGGCGAGGACCACTCCTCTTGGCATTTAAACGCCTGTGTGAATATGCATTTGTTTGGTGGTTAACTAATTCCTTGTGATGGCAGGGACCTGGGAAACTGGTGATGGCCCTAATTCCTTCTGCTTTCTTCCCATGGCACATCTTTCTCTGGGCTTTAAAGTTATTGCTATAGATTATTTACAGGGTATCGAGAGGTGTTTTGTAGAAGCAGTGTGATGGGGCACATGGGCCACGACCAGCGCCTTGTTCACCACGTGTGCCAAGCCAGTGGCTTTGAATATACAAGATATAACCAGGCTCAGAGTGGGTGGCGAGTGCTTGTGCTGAGGTACAGCATCATGGCAGGCCCAGGGCAGGAGTGGGATGGAGGGACCCTCACCCTCAGCAGTCCCATGCCCGTGTCCGACCCCTAGGAGCTGTGAAGGATGTGCACCCCCACCCTCGCTTCGGCATTGCTGATGCGGGACCCTTCTCCCTGGTGGTTCAACCCCACAAGGGAACTAGCTGAGCTCTGGCTCCCAGGATATTTTATCTGTATTACCAGTTTCTTGCTTTCTTGCACAGTCTTATTATCTCCCACATAGTAATAAGTGCGATAACAGGGGATTGCTTGGGAACAAAGCTACTGATCCCCAGCCCTGCTCCCTCATGTCACCCTGTCCTGTAGCCTCTCCCAGAACCCGCTGGCAGACGCTCTCCTAGGTGCCCTGACAAGCACCCGACTGCAGTATTGCAGGACATGATTTGCTTGAGGAAAATAAGGGTTAGAACTGCAGGAAAGTACTCAAAACATGGTCAGAAGAGCAAAACCCTAGGAGTGGTCCTCTGTGAAGCCACAGGAGACAGGCTGGTCTTGCAGAAGGTGGACAAGGCAGAGCTATCAGCAGAGACTTCTGTTTGATATCTTACTGTGATCTGAAATATTTCCTTCTCCCCTAGTGGCTGCAAATGATGTCACCTGTGAAGGAACCAGCTGAGAAATTCCAAACCACCATGTTTTAATAATATTAGTATTCTGATGTTCCCGAGGGAAGGGAAGGGCTGCGACAGGAGCAGCTGTGTAGTGCCTGTTTGCAGCTGGTGCGGCTGAAGTCAACTCAACTTGGCTAGCAAGGCTGCAGCTTGCACCCCTTTGGCCCATCAGCGGGGGAAAGGGGACGAGGTGATATGGAGAACAGAAACCTGAGTGTAGGGGTGTGTGAATTTAACCCAGTGCTTACCTCCATCTGGGGTGTTTCCTTTGCAAAGTGTTTTGATAATTGCCAGCACGAGATGGGGAGACTGCGTTCTGCTCAGCGCCAGGGCAGCTGCTGGCAGGAGCTTGGGCCATTTTAATGTTATTTCTAAAAAAAGGCACCAGGGTGCATGAATTTCAGGGATACCAGAAGAAAGAAGGAGAGCAGCTTTTATAACCCTGGGCAAAATACATTTTATTTATTTTTTTTTTTGTCTCTAGGGGATGAAGGATTTTTAATTATTTGCTTTTCCTTGCTCTCTGTGCTATGTAACTGGACACAGCCTTTACAAAACCCTGCCATAGGCTGTGTAAATCTTCACTGGAGGTGTCTGTGTGTGTGCATGGACCAGTGATGGTCCGAGGCAGCTGCAAGCAGCCTGCAAAGCCACTGACACTGAGCTCTGGAGAGCTTTCTGGGCCGAGTGCTGCCTAAAAGGGGCTTGGAATGATAAGCAAAAATACCATCTCTGGTTCTTGAGATTCTGTGTCCTCAGCAGTGGGGCTCCAGCAGAGATATTCAAGCCTGATGCTGATGCTGGCACTGCTGATGTTTGCAGGGACTCCGAGGGGTCTGCAGCATCCTCTCCTAGGAGACACGGGACCTGGCAGGGAGTGTTTATCCATCTCCTCCCAGGGCCATACATGACCCACCCACCCCTCCTGCATGGGCAGCCCCGTCCCAGACACTGGGGTGCCGTGGAGGGACAAGGGGTGACAGCATCCCCCGGTACCTTCCCCGTGGCAGAGGCGGTCGGAGGCCTGCGACCTCTCTTTCCCGTCCTGCCCGGAGGGTGCCCGCTCCGGGGACAGGCACTGGTAAAATGTTCTTCCCACACCTGCATTCCTGCAGAAGTGCTGGAAACCTCCTGGGGAACACTTGTCTCTGTCATAAAATCACTGAATGGTTTGGGTTGCAGGGGACTTTAAAGATCATCTAGTTCCAACCCCCCTGCCATGTGCAGGGACCCCTTCCACTAGACCAGGTTGCTCAAAGCCCCATCCAACCTGGCCTTGAACACTTCCAGGAATGGGGCATCCACAGCCTCTTCCAGTGTCTCACCACCCTCATTGTAAAAAAATTCCTTCCTTACATCTGGTCTAAATCTACCCTCTTTTAGTTTAAAACCATTACCCCTTGTCCTATCGCTACAAGCCCTACTAAAAAGTTTGTCCCCATCTTTCTTATAAGCCCCATTTAATTATTGAAAGGCCACAATAAGGTCTCCCCGGAGCCTTCTCTTCTCCAGGCTGAGCAACCCCAAGTCTCTCAGCCTGACTTCACAGGAGAGGTGTTCCAGCCCTCTGTCTTATTGCTGCTCTTTCATTTCTGGTTTTTTATACCATGTCCAGATGGCTGACTTTAAAAACGGATGATCTGAACCAGGAGAAACATCTCTGCGTTGTTTTGCTTGCTAAAAGAGCAGTTACTGCACATGGTGTCTGGAACCTGGAAGACCAAAATGCCTCCATCTGTGCATCCCCTGGAACGTTACCCTGGACTCCTTAGAGCCCTGAGCTGAGACCTGGGGCTGTGACTGCTGCCTGTCCTTGCTGCACTCCGGCAAAGCCTCTGATGCCTGTGCTCTGGTGTCTTCTACTCCCACTCCCCACCTCATGTGTCTGGACTGCTAACCCACGTGAAGTCTTGTTCCCCCTCCAGGCAGTGCCCAGAGATTGCCAAGAAGGATTACAGCTTTATTAGACTGGATTATGGAGTCCAAACAGCGCAGATCCTCTGCACCCTCTCTCATCTCCTCCGTGCAGCTCTGAGGTCTGTGCCTGTGCTCATTAGCTTTGCAGCTGAACATTTCTGAGCTCTACAGAGAAGAGATGATAGACAGGCTTGTAGTTGTGGAGCAGTCTCATCCCTTCTGTTGACTTTGACCTTAGGAAACCACTTCAAGCCCAGGCTGTCATGTACCTGTGTCCTCACTGCATGGAGCTGGAGACATCAGGTCTTATGATAAGGGATGTGTACCTGGGATGTCAGGTCTATGGCCGGGGAAGGGATGTGTCATGCATGGGGTACATCCCGCTTTTCAAAGCTGCTTTTGACCTGGGATCTGGGATGGGATTGGGAGCTGAGGCATTGGGCCCTGGATTTGGGGCAATTGTGGAAAATGAGGCTGGAAGCAGCTGAAGGAGCCTGGTGCACAGCGGGGCCAGCTCAGGTGTGAGCCCCAGGGCCAAGGTGGGGAGGGGGCAGGATCCCAGGGGAAAGAGGGTGCAAATTGTCTTGTTGCGAGGAATTCATGTGGTAGCACTGGAGAAATGGGAACAGATGGGAACTTAAAACTAACACTGAAAAATACCAGAAAAAATAGAGAAGAGATGGAGACAGCCACAGGGAAGGCAACTATTGCAGAAAACTGTGGAGATGCAATTCCGTAATGCAGTGTAGGCAAAGAATGGTCATATAAAGTCTTGCTATATCCATCTGTGATTGATCTAGGATGCTTACATAGTGCAAGCTTTCCCGACTCCTGCTAGGAAGGAAGCAGCAGTAGTAATTCAGCTCCAGAAACATATCTGTTAACAAAACAAAATAAACCCTCTTCTTCCCCAAGGACTGGTGTGGGAAAGGAGGAGAGCATGGGTCTGCTTAAGGGTTTTAGAAGGAAAGGAGTACGGGAAATGCTGTATCCTTTAAAGGAGTTATTTGTGTCTCAGCTTCACTGAAAATGCTAGAGGTCACTGAACCCCTGAACGGGAGATATGGCAATATGTGGTGGAGCCGGTACAGTGGGTCTCTGTTGGCTAAGAGTTGTCTCCTGTTTTATATTTTTTTCTGCGGAAGTTACATAAGACCAGCTTGTTCTGCTGAAGCAAAATGTCAGTGATTGATTTATTGACGTTTTCATTGTTAAAACTTTACCTTGAAGATTGCCACCCCCCCCACCCCCCCTTTCTTCAGTTGAGTGTGCCAACAAGCACAGCTGGGGAAACTAAGCTCCTGGTGTGCCCTTGAGCTTGCTGTGCAGTGAAAGAGCATCTTGATGGATGCCAGACAAAAGGACTAATAAAATAATCTATCCTAATCCTTTTACTCCCAGCGAAACTTGCCAGTAACTGCTGAGCAAATCATAATGTGACTGAATAAAACTGTCACGTGAAGTCTTGAAATCACGACTGGGAACTGAGGAATCTACCGTGTCCCCAGGGAAGCTGGTTCAGTGCATGATTACTGTTGATGAGAAATATTTCCTTTCTGAAACCCATGTTCTGGTTACTGTTCAAAGCTGTAAGATCTTACGCCTTTTTTTTCCCCATTGGTTGATTACAGCAGCACTTGGTCAGGGTGGTTATCTCATCGCTCCTCAGCTTTCTCTCAGTAGCACCGAATAGGACAGCTTTCCCCAGCATCCTGCTCCAGGGCAGGCTTTTAAGCCTCCAGTCTGCCCTGGGGCTGTCTTCTGAAATGCTTCCACCTTGTCAACACCCTTTCAACCCTCTGCTGCTGGGACTGGGCACAGTGAGTGTGTTCAGTTTGAGATAATGGCAACGCATTTAGATATCCAGAGGTGGGTTTGTCTCTCTCATATCGGATGGCTTGACTCAGTTGCCTAAATATGGACATTGGTGCCATTTTAGAGGCTCGGGGGGCAAGATATGTGGCTGGCAGGGGTGACGTGGGAGGTATGAAAGACCTTTAGGGATCAGTGAGGGCAGGCAGGATGCTTTAGGACGTGTTGGGTACCCTCAGTGCCTACACACCCCACCCACGGGTAGACACCTGCCTTTGGGTGGCTGAACCTTGAACTGCCCCCCCCCGGGCTGCCCCATGGGTGCTCTCTGCGTGATGCAGGAGGGAAGCGGTGTGCCTCCAGCTGCGGTCCCTCTGCCTATGGAGCGGAGGACCTGATTTGCCCCCTGACCATGGGTTAGCCTGGGAGGTGCTGATGGAGCTGCTACGTATTGTCGCCCAGGAGCCCCTCTCTGCAGGGGCAGTCCAGCATTTCATAAGTGCGATCTGCAGTTTTCTTCCCTAGTGCGTGATCTTGCATTGAGGCTCATTAACACCAAGGATAGAGTGAGACAGGCCGCTTTTATACACATTATTCACCACCCACCACATCTGCCACGTGAAAACATTGCGGACAATCTCAGGACACTGAGCTGGTAATGATATGCCCCTAAAATGACTTTCTAAAGTCTACCAGTTAACCAGTTTTAATCCTCTCAATGTCACAAAGCAGTAAATCAAATGTGCCTTTATAAAGCAAGGGATTTTGTTTGATCAGTGTGACTGTACTGCCGAAAGGATAATGGATGCCAATCTTTTTTTGTCTGCCATGTCCCCATACAGGCCTCTATGTCATTAAATATCAGACCTGCATCAATTTATCCACCTGTGGTTGCCCCTTTGAATGCAAGTGCAATATAAAACCACTTTTCTGTGTTTTCGTGGTCCCTTGAGTGCTGCAGGCACTTGCCTCTATCTTTCTAATTTCCATTTCACCTCTATTTTTCCCTAGTTACAATTCCTAGGGTCAATTCCTGCCTTTATAGGCCTATCTCGCCTTTCACTTACTTGAATGTATTCGGGATCTTTCCTACTGCTGCCTGTTTGTGCATAGGGACTGACCAGGTAAACAGTCTCTTGCACCTTGTCCTATCACCATGGGGTCACTGCTAGACCCCACAACAATATTTGCCCTGGCAGAGCAACAGGACACAGCATGGAAGGAGCCTGCTTTTCCCAGTCCCTTTTTTGGTATAATTGCAATTGAACCCCGACAAATACTGAACCTTCTCATGCTCTGCAGGGAAGCGTCTGGCAGATGCCACCAGAAAAATGTACAATGGTAAGTTTCCCTGTTTTCTCTGCCCTGCTGGAAGAATGCAGATGTCATGGGCATCTGGAGCAGAACAGGGCCAAAATGTACTGTCCCAAAGACAAAGAGGCAGGATCCTTTCTCGGTCCTTTCATGCCAATCTTGACTAGGTGATTTCTTGGGGTAGGGATGCCAGCACACACCAGAAAGTCTGGTTGTAGGAGGTGTCCACTTTGTTGAAGATACTCTGCATCTTCCAGGGAAAAAAATCTCTGCTGGGGAAGAAAAGGTCATTGGGAGCAGATAGAGCAGGGATGGGGGGTACCTAGGACCCAGGACTTCCCTGCAGATGAGTAAGGTTTGGGTGATAACCAAGCTGTCCGCCACTGACCTGGTTAGGAAAAATGATTTGCAGTCATGCCTTTGTCTCCTCAGTTATTGACTTTCGTGGTTTAAGGTTGGTTTTCTTTGAAATCATTCAGAAGTACAGGGGGGCTCCTGGCTGCTTTGCTCAGGTGGCAAGCTTGTTTTCTGCAGCAAGAGGGAAAGAGTAGCTCAAACCCCTTGATGTGTGCGGTGGCAATGAGTGAGAAACGCTGCAGTGCAAGAGCCCTGCTCAACATAAACAACATGAGCCTGCCCAGAAATGAGAGACCTGGGGCGGCCTTCCTCACCTAGGCAGTTTCGGGTGAGTAAGGGCTGAGGAATGTAACCCTGAGGAAAGTTCACTCTGTGATGACTGACAGGCTGCTAGAGCAGCAATGACCTGTAATTTTCCATGTGTGGCAAGAAGTCAGCCACAGGCTCCATGATCAGAGCACAGGAGCTGAGACCAAAACCTGCTTGAGGCAAGCCAACGGTGGGCCAAAAGTCTTCTGCTGGTGCCATTGCTGCCTTCTGCTGCAGGAAACAAGAAGGTGGTGCTACCAGAACAGAAGAGTGACAGCCTTCTTGAGCGCACGTCTGAATGCAGTGCTGGGTCTCGCTACTCCAGCTCCACGATGTGCTCATAGATCCTGACGAAGGCACTGAAATCAGCGGTGCTCTTGCCTATTACTGACTGCTGATGACCAGCAAGTGCAGCTGATTGGAAAACTTCATTTTTCCAGCTCTTGCAAGTCTTTTAATGCTGGTTCCTCTACTGGCACTTGTGGGACTGTGTCTGCCGAACTGTGCCCTGCTTCATGAACAGCAAAGAAACAACACGTCCAGTTACACCGTTATTACCCCATATGTGGTCATATATTACCTGCAGACTTTGTCCTGAAAGTTGTAAATGGTGGGTAAGGACATGGAATAGGCGAGAATACCGTTTTAAAAAATTAAAGACATTGGGGATGCTAAGCATGTGAGGGCTTTGCTTTTCAACAGCTGCTCATTATCTCCAGAGAGGCCGGTCATCAAGTAAGCAGGCGGCTAATGACGGTGCTCTCAAACCTGCAAATTAATGGGCTGCGTCAGCAAGTGTGATATCCAGCTAGAATCAAGCTAATAAAGACTTGTTTTGTTCTGCTCTAGATTTCTCAGTGAAACTGTCTGCTAAAGTGCCTTGGCTCAGCAGGCAGAGCCCTGCAGCTCAGTTTTTGCAGAGTCCTCCCTTGAGTTATAAACGCTTCAGCGAGTGGAGGGCAACCACCTCTAAACAGGGAGGCAAGCTATTTGGGCAAATTTTTCGTTCACACTGTTGAAGTTTTGGTCTAAGTGCTTATGGCTCGGATTGTTTCTGGGGAGATGAGGAGCATCCTTCTCCTCAGCACAGCTGGGTGGGCGTGCGAGGAAATGCTGAGGGCTACCTCCAAACCCGTTGGAGAAAGTGGTAGCCATTGAGACCACCGCTTGTTATCTCGGCAGTATTGGCTGATGGCCTTCTCCTGCTCACCTACCCTGTCTTAGCTTATATTTAGAGTACTCAGATTTCTTTTTGCTGCACGTGGAACTCAGGCTTTGGGATTCACAGGCCTAAGCAGGGACCCTTCAGCATGATGCTCTATACAAACATCAACCCTGCCAGACTGAGCAATGGGTGAGGATTTCAGGATTTGGCACGGATGAATGTGGCTGGATGAGGCCGTGCAAACAAATCACCTTCCTCAAATCAGGGCAAAACGGTCGGCAAACGCTGTGTCCTCAGCTAGTGATGAGTCAGGCCACGTCTCCCATGGAGTTACCCGCACCAACTTTCATCAGTTAGACCAGTCGCTGCAGTGGTGGGAGGCAGTCAGCAACCTGGAGTCACTGTCTCCCTATCCCGTAGGCAATAGGCATTAAAATGGAAGAAAACCAATCCTCTGAGCAAGGAAGACCCTGCCCGGAGCATTACCCAATGCCACCAGGTAGGTCAGCTGAGAGCCAAGGCAGCACCCACCACGATGAAGCAGACGTGTGATGGCGACGTGAGGTTTGGGGGCCGTAAGCCGTGCCTGGTGGGAAGGGGCTTTGCCGTGCTGGCACTGAGGATACGGCAACAGGAGTGGCTGGGGCAGAGGCTGCTGCTGAGCTCCACCTGCAGCTGGTGAGACGTGCCGGGGCCTGGGCGGAGGTGGGTGCTGGGGTCACTGCTCTGGCTGGGACCCAGGGTGGGCAGTCTGGAGGGGGACCTGTGCAAACAGCACGGTTACACAGCACCCCACCTCCGCCTCGCCCAGCCGCCCCAGGCTGCTCTTACTTCCACCTTTCTGAGTGTCTAAATTCCTGTAAACAAAGGCGGCGTGAAACTAATTTGAGTTTTGGGTTGTTTTATTTTGAAACACACAGTACTCCACTCCAGGCCAGAAATCAGAAGAGCAGAGCATCCTTTCACACACCCGAAGAGAGGGCACGAGCCAGCTGACATCCCCTGGTGTGATGCTGAGCGCTGGCACCTCAAAGCAGGGCAGCAGCCTGCTGCCTTGAACCCGGCTCTGGCAAAGGAGCTGGCTTGAAATTCCTGGTCCCAAAATGCAGTTGCAACATGGAGGAGGATGTGTGTGAAGGGGAGAGGGCTCCTCATGCTTGCTTTCCTCCATGACACCACTTGTAGGTACACGGCTAAGTACTGTGCACAGCACGTAAACCTTGGGGATGTGCCTCGAGGAACAAACGTGATTGGGTTAAACTGCTGTAATAGGAAAATTCAGTGTGGATGCTCACTCCCAAATAATGTTTTGCTGCAGCTACAGCAGCACAGAGGTGCAACGTGCTTCCTTGCAGGCCCTCTCTGTGCTCTCCCTGGCATTTTCTCTCCCTGCAGAGCCATTGTCCCGAGGGCAGGGCTTTGATCCCCTGCCATGGGCTTCTGAGAAGAGCGGCTGAGCTGCAGTGATAGCACGGCCGTTGCATCATGACGGCCCTTGGTGGCAGCCCAGGACTTGTGGGCTGGTGGCTTTGCGGTCTTTTACTGGGGTGGGGGGGTAAATGAGTTTGGCTAGGGTGGGGAGGTTGCTGCTGTAGCTCTCTGCCAACCCCTCCAGCAGCTGCAGAGGTGGCAGGAGATAGTAGGGCACTACGTGGGTGCTGGTGAGCCTTCTGGGAGCTGCCTGGCACCCCAGCCCCTGGGACCTGCTTTCCTGGGACAGAGCAGGAGCATGTCCATGCCTGTCCAAGCAGCCCGCTAGGATGGGGTTTTGCAGTGCTCGCTCTCCTGGGATGAAGATGTACATTTAGATTTGTATATTGGGATGTGTATTTAGCACAGAAGGTCCCACAGAACATCTCCCGGGTGGGTGCCTGCATCTGTCCGATGTCCTAAAGGGGACCAATAAATACCACAAGCCTAATCTCTCTGCTGGCAGTTTCTGATATGTCCCAGCTGAGGAGAGCTCAGACCCAAATTTGTGACCTTGACACTGACCTGCTGAAATGAATAATCAACCTGAATTTACAGTGTCAGAGGTGATGCCAGAGGGGAGTACTCTTGTTCTTCTTCCAAATCCACTCATTACAGCAGTAAATTTAACTTAGTATCATTATACAGTCGAAAGGACCCTATTGAGTCCCCTGAGGGGTCAGTCTCCTGCTGCCTTCCTGCCCTACCTGCTTCTCTTCCAGCCAGGCGCAGTGTAGTGCTGGGCCGTGTAACTAATCGTCCCAGTTCCCAGGAGCACGTGCTCAGATGACAGTGACCACTTAGTGTCATTCAAGGACACTGTGCATCCCACATGGCAGAAGAGCCTCAAATTCTCATTAAGCTCCTGGTTTCATTAAAACTGCTTCAGGGAAAACATTTTGGTTGACAGGAGCAGATCCTTTGTGGAGTTGGATGGGGGAAACACTGTTGTTCAAATAAAGGCGATTTAATTAATGTAAAATAAATGCTGACTTTTAAAAGAAGATGAGTATTGTCCTGGTTTTGGCTGTGATAGAGTTAATTTTCTTTCTAGTAGCTGGTAAAGTGTTATGTCTTGGATTCAGTATGAGAAGAATGTTGATAACACCCTGATATTTTCAGTTGTTACTAAGTAGTGTTTATACTGAGTCAAGGATTTTTCAGCTTCTCATGCCCAGCCAGCAAGAAGGCTGGAGGGGCACAAGAAGTTGGAAGGGGACACAGCCAGGACAGCTGACCCCAACTGGCCAAAGGGGTATTCCATACCATGTGATGTCATGTCCAGTATATAAACTGGGGGGAGTTGGCCTGGGGGGGGATCGCTGCTGGGGAGCTAACTGGGCATCAGTTGGCGAGTGGTGAGCAATTGCATTGTGCATCACTTGTTTTGTATATTCCAATCATTTTATTATTATTATTGTAATTTTATTATTGTTATTATTATCATTATTAGTTTCTTCCTTTCTTTCTATCAAACTGTTCTTATCTCAACCCACGAGTTTTACTTTTTTTTCCCTGATTCTCTCCCCCATCCCACTGAGTGGGGAGGGAAGTGAGTGAGCGGCTGCGTGGTGCTGAGTTGCTGGCTGGGGTTAAAGCACGACAAATATTCACCTCTTCTTCTTCATACTTGTATTCTCCCTTTCCTGTGCTATTTATTTAAAACGTGGAACCAGGTGGCACACGGAGTCAGTTTCTCCAGGAAGCCAATTTCTGTCTCCAAATGCGGGATAGAGAGATCTGTCTCCAAACGCGGGAACCGGTGTTGAAAGTGAAAATGAATCGGTAGGTAGGAGGGACCAGAAAAGAGAGAGGGAGAGCAAGACAGGATGGGGGCAACAGGGCATTTCCAGATCTCTACCTTAAACCCAGATTATGGCCATTCCCGTGTCTGGAAACAAATTTGCTCCTTTCCCGTCGCACCCCGACCTTTTAAAAACAGGTATAATGAGTACGTGGGACCCGCGGCTTCGCGTCTCTTTGCAGGAAGCCTTGCATGCTGCAAGCGATCCCGGCTGCGTTTTGTTTGCCCCCTTCTCTCTGCCGGCCGCCGGGCCGGGCAGCGCCGCTGTGCCCCCCCCACATCGAATTCCGCGCCAGGCCGCGCTACACCGGGGGCGGGGCCTCCGCGAGGGGCGGGGCCTCCCCGCTCTCCCGCCTTTTCCGCCGCTCCGCCGGCGCCAAAGCAAAGGGCAGGTCTTTCCCTCCCGCCGCCGCCACAATGGAAGGCGGGGCCACGGCCGGCGCGCCAGCCAATGGGAGCGCGGGGGCGGGCGGCGGAGGGGGCGGTGCGGGCCGTGAGTGGTCAGCCGGGCGTTCTGGCGCCAAGTTCGAAGGGGATATAAAGGGGCGGCGCGGGGACGCCGCGCTCCCGCCGTTCGGTGCCGCTCGTCTGGCCGCCGCTATGCTGTCCGCCCGCGCCCCGCTCGCCGCCCGCCACGACCAGCCCCGCCTGTCGCCCGTGAAGAACCTGTCGCCCATGAAGGACCTGGCGCTGAGCGACAAGGAGAACACGGTGAGCGCCCGCCCGCCCTCCCGCTCCCCGCCCGGGAGCGCCGCAGCGCTCTCACCCTGCCCCTCTCTCCCCGCAGCCCCCCGCGCTCAGCAGCGCCCGCGTCCTGGCCAGCAAGGCGGCCCGCAAGATCTTCCAGGAGGGCGACAGGAAGCCGGTGAGTGCGGAAGGCCCGGGCACCGCGCCCGCCCTCCTCCCCTCTCCCCTTCCCCGGCGGCTTATGCAGCCCCGCTCCGCTGTCCTCCTCTCCCCCACGCGCGGTCTCTCCTTTCTCTCGTCCCCGCCGGGGGCTGCCCCCGCGCCCCTCTCCCTCGCGGGGGTCTCCTTGCCACCCCCTCCCCCGGCCAGCCGCCGTCCCTCAGTTTCCCGCCAAAGCCCGGCGTCGCCTCAGCCCCCCGCCCCGCCCCCGCCGCTGAGGCGAGCCGAGCCCGAGCCCGATCCCGATCCCGAGCCGCTCTCCGCCGCTCCAGGTGCCGCGGGGCGAGGAGGAGGAGGAGGAGCCGCTGCTGCGGGACAACCCCCGCCGCTTCGTCATCTTCCCCATCCAGTACCACGACATCTGGCAGATGTACAAGAAGGCCGAGGCCTCCTTCTGGACGGCGGAGGAGGTGAGGGGGGCCGCGGGACCCGGCTGCTCCCGCCCGCAGACCCGGCGCTCGGGAACCGGCCTCGGTACCCGAAGCCCCGGTCTCTTCGTTTGTTTCATCGCTTCTTTTTTGCAATGCTTTAGGTGGACCTTTCCAAAGACATCCAGCACTGGGAGTCCCTGAAGCCTGAGGAGAAGTACTTCATTTCTCACGTCCTCGCCTTCTTTGCCGCCAGCGATGGCATCGTCAATGAAAACTTGGTAAGTGTTTAGAAACGGTCCTGACAGAAACATCACTTCGTGAAGATAACCAGATAACTAACTACACGTTGGACATGCTTCCTGGCTGATCTAGCTCGTTTGCTAGATCATGTAGTGTTAAGCCTTACAGCATGTAATGCTGTCTTATGCTGATTAGCAAATGGGGGTTGCTTTTGTAATCCACAAGTTTGCCCACTCCCTGTGGGCCACTGAGCGTTGCCTTACAGTAACGCCTGACTGGTTCAGAGCCCTTGTTCTGCTTCTACCCTCTCAGTGCTCTTCTCCCTAATGGGGGTGAGCAAAACTAAGAAGTTTTACCATTTCTCTCGGGAGTAAAGAGTAACTTACAACTTGGAGCTGTGAGGGGTTACTGCTTTTCATATTGCTGTTAATAATCCACACCTCTGGATTTAATCAGAAGAGGATTCTGTGGGCCAAGCAGGAAGTGCTAAAGACAGTGTCAATGCCTCTAACCTGCAGCTGAGTTATAAATGCTTTTGCAAACACTCATTTATTTCCTCTAGGTGGAGCGGTTCAGTCAAGAAGTACAAATCACAGAAGCTCGCTGTTTCTACGGCTTCCAGATTGCCATGGAAAATATACATTCAGAAATGTACAGTCTTCTTATTGACACCTACATTAAAGATTCTAAAGAGAGGTTCGTATTGCTCAGCGATGAAAGGTTCAAAACTTTTAAAGTGTTGAGATCTAAATGATGCATATCAGTCACTCTGACTTTAAGGGTAATTTTAGGTTTTAAACTAGATTTATATAAAATACCACTGCTGCTTAAGAGCAGCTTTACTTCTGAATATCTTTCTTTTCTGAAGTATATGAGCAAGAACTTGCTTAGATTAACAGTGAAACTGAAACCACTTAATACTGAAATAAAGGAATGAAACCATATAAAAGATGGAGCAGTCAAATAAGGGGAGTATATTACAGTAAGCACTCATGGAGGACCCCTGCACCTAGTAGAAAGCTATGTTGGAAAGTTTGTCTGAGAATGATACCACTTTTATTCAAATGTCATCTCTAAAACCCAGTGCATTTAGTTAACAGCTAGCACTTTTACATCACATGTGCTGCCCTTACTCACTTGAGTATTTTGCTTGGGAGGAAAAAAGCATGTTGCATTTGCCAAAAAGTGGCTTTTGGTCTTGACTAAAACTGAAACCAAAGGGTAAAGTTGTCATAGCAAGATGAATCATTTCAAGAATGGTACCTTAAAACTAAACACAGGGCTTTGAGCAGTCTGGACTGAGTTATTCTGTTGTTCTTGTCAGACCAACACCCTGTTGAGTGAAATGTCATGTGGAACTGCAATGCTATTTGCAGTCTAGATATATCTAGTTGCTGCTACTTTGTAGAAAGCTGACCATGGCATTTCTACTCTGGGAGGATTAATTCCAGTAAATGTTTAAGGAAGAACTGCTTACATGAGAGCTCTTGTGCTTTGCTACTGGAAAGTTGGAGGCTGGTCAATCTGTAGTTTTGAAAGCCTTGTTCAAGTACAACGCTTGATGAAACGGTATTCCCCTTGATATTGTCACGGAAATTCACGTGAACTGGTGTTGATGTGGTGGGTAGGTGATGAAAAAGTAGTTGATGGGTACAAATAGAGCTAGATTGCTGCAAAATAAGATGGGGAAGGAAATTATCAGGGTGAAGGTGCAGAGCACTTGTAAGTGAACAAGGCCATCTATGGTATTGAGTGCTTATTGTAGTCGTGCTGATGTCTGATCCTAATGAGTTCTATCCTCAGGGAATTTCTTTTTAATGCTATTGAAACATTACCATGTGTTAAAAAGAAGGCTGACTGGGCCATGCGCTGGATTGGGGACAAGAAAGCAACATATGGTGAGTACATCTATCGGAAGCAAAGTGAAATTCCTTCCCTAAAAAGGTGGAACAACCACCATTTCTCAAGACTTCACAGTTCACAGGGATTGTTGTCACAGGGACAATAAGTGCTGTCTGGTATAAGATATTGGTATAATTCTGGAGATGGAGAAAATAACTTTCATCTTGCAAATGAGCTACTGACATGAATCTCTAAAATTGCTGGCATTTTGAATAATAGTAGCTCATGTGGCAATCTTCACATGCCTGGCTATATGATCAAATTGTAAATTGCCATCACGTGTCCAGAACTCTACTTGCCATCTAGCAAGTAGACATGTGCAGTTGGAGGCTGTAGCTCCTGCCTTACTGATTCTTGATGTCTCACTTCAAAGGTGAGATGAGATGGTACAGATCATTATTTCACTAGTATTAAAGTATTCTTCATGGCTGAAGTTCCTTACTTAATCAAAGATGAGCAGACACTGACTTAAATCAGCTGCTAAAATGACTGTTCTTTTTCAGTGTGCCATCTTTGAAAAAGGATGGTATTGATGGTTAACCTGGGTGAAGGAGCCTTGGCTTCAGCTATTTAGTAGTGACTCTATTTTTACTTCCTCTCATGTTTATGAACCTTTTCTGTAATAGCTTTTAAGGACAGGCTATAGCACACTTGAGCAGAAACTTCTCCATCCTCCTTGGAGGATGTAGTTCACTGGTCTATTTGCAACTTCTAGGTATTAATCCTGGCAAGTTTTCTGTGTGATATTACTATCAATCTTTTCTTAATAGGAGAACGTGTAGTAGCTTTTGCAGCAGTGGAAGGAATCTTCTTTTCTGGCTCTTTTGCATCAATTTTTTGGCTGAAGAAAAGGGGATTAATGCCTGGACTCACTTTTTCTAACGAACTCATCAGTAGAGATGAGGTATGAATCAAATTCTAGCAGTTAAGATGGTAATGTGCCACAGTAGCATGAAGTAATGATACTCTATTGCACCCTATATTTTTAAACAGGAGTATGTTTAGAAACAGGCAGTCTATAAAGCTCACTAAAGTGTGTAAACATGTGTCATTGTGGGTCTTACAGTAGAGAACGAATGAACTCAGCACTTTACTTCCTGTAAAGCAGTTCCCACCAACTCTTGCACTCGGTATACCTTGCCATTTGGAGCAAGTGCAGCTGGTACTGGCTGAACTCACTTATGCCTCCTTCTGGTTATGCGGAAAGTTGTCTGTAAATAATACTAAATAATGTGGAAAGTGTGAAGATGGTGCCTAGATATTGGGCTATTTATTCTGTGCTTCTGATTTGAGTGGCTCTTCTAAATCAGTGTTCCTGAAATAATTTTCTGAAACTTCTTTCCAGGGCTTGCACTGTGATTTTGCCTGCCTCATGTTCAAGCACTTGATACGCAAACCATCAGAGGAGAGAGTAAAGGAAATCATTATGAATGCTGTTCTCATAGAACAGGTAATTGTCTGCTCCTTGTTTAGGAACTTGATCACAATTAAGCAGAAAGCTGGGGAGCTGTTGGGTATAAAATTAACCTAGATGGTACAGAGTGAATACCAGTTTCTGTACATAAAGTGCTTCTATTATCTGCAGGAATTCTTGACGGAGGCACTGCCTGTAAAGCTGATTGGCATGAACTGCACTTTAATGAAACAGTACATAGAGTTTGTAGCAGACCGGCTTATGTTGGAACTGGGATTTAACAAGGTAAGGCTCTAATACGCTGCATCTTTCATGGGGAAAAGATAATATTAATTTCCTCCAGAAACCTGAATCCTAAAATGGCTGCAGCAATATTGGTATAACTTGTAAAACCATTTAGAAGTCTTGCTGCTAGATCCTGTTTGGAGACTCACAGAAGGAAAAACAAAAGGATGCTATGGGAAAACAACTACATAAGAGTTGCCGTGCTTCTGTCTACTGCAGCTAAAAGGCAGGAACAATTACAGTAGAGGAGGCTTGGGGCAGAGATTTTTCTTCACTACATAGTAAGCCTGCTGATAGTGTCATTAGACTCCTTCCAGCTGATCTCTAATGCTCTTACATATTTGAGATGTGAACACCTGTAGTGACTATAGAATTGCCTTTGCATTTCAGATATACAAAGCAGAGAATCCTTTTGACTTCATGGAAAACATCTCTCTAGAAGGCAAGACCAATTTCTTTGAGAAGCGAGTAGGTGAATATCAGAGGATGGGAGTCATGTCGAAGCCCACAGACAACTCTTTCACCCTGGATGCGGAATTTTAAATGAACTGAGACTGTATGAGTTAGTGTGTATGCTCCCCTGTTTACAGGGAAACATTAAATATATCAAGTCACAGTGTGACCTGATTCCTGTACCAAAATCCCACTCTTGAAAAGTGTGGTGATATTGGTACTTTTCAGGAGGCTAGTGTAGCTCCAGCAGTAAAATCCCTTTTTATTAGACTTTGCCAATGGTGTTAATTCATAGAATGTTTAGATGTATCTCTTACAACATATGCTACTGCATTTTGTGAAAGATACATGCATCTTCCTTCTGCAAGATGGGATGTTATGGGCAGTGACCACTAGCTTCTGCCTGCTGTTCTCCCCATAAACAAAGGAGCAGTTGAGAAATTCTGGTCTTAAATTCACTGAACACTCTGCAGAAAACTCTGGAGGCAACTACTTGACCTCACTGCTTTCTTAGCAGGTTTTAAGTTTACCTTTTTTACTATTGTTTTAATAGTTTGTATGTAAACCTGGCACTTTAATGTTTAAGATAAAGAACTGTCTTGTAATACTCGACAATGGTAAAATGCAAGTCTAAATCTTTAGATTTTTGTAACTTAACCTTTCATGACTTGTGCTTCTTTCTGGGTATGTAACTTACAAATGGTGCTGTGGATCAAACTATATTGATTTTAAAATATGTTGAACAGGAAGAAAGTTGGTATGGAAGGTGAAGAACTTAGTAAGTTGGATATTCTGGGTACTGAAAAGTAACATGCAGCTGGCTTATGGACTTAATTGCTTTTTCTTTAATATCTGGGAACAGTATTTCATATAATGGTAATAAAGAGCTGGTTGGATTGAGTGTTGTATTGGCTTCAGTGCTCCAATGGGCAAAGCTATGTGATAATTTCCATCTGAATTGCAGACTTTCTGAGGAAATGCAAGTTCTCCAGGAAATAGCTGCTTAATCATGTGGCTGGTAGATGTCAAGTGAAATTACGCTTAGCTCTGACTTTCAGATGGACTGCACTAAATGGATGGTGTTTCAGGGTAAATTCAGCTAATTCAGGATGGAGCAGTGTTCTTAGCTTCTGCATCATGCAGTTAAGTTTTGGTTTTAATACATAACAGTAGTGAAAACAGTATGTGCTGCAACATTTTTATTCCACACTAAACATGGAGTAACAGGAATGGGTATGCTTAATGTAACTTTGGTAAGGGCGTGTGGTCTGTGAAGGAGTTCCCTATGGCCTGAGATTAGAGTTCCTGCAAATGATCTGCGGTGAGATTAAACAACAATGGGATAGACTGAAATTAGCTACTGCCTTGATGTACAAAAAGGAATTTATCCCATGATCTAATCTAACACCTAACTAACAAGGACTGCCCTGCAAGTCTGCCTTTCTTCCTCAAGTATAGTTGATGTGGAAAATAAATTTTACAGAACTTAAAGCATTTCCTTGAAAGGAAAGAATGCTGGAGTTTGCTTCTTTCTGCTAAAGTGCTCCCTCTTTTGAAGTATAATATATATGGTGCCTCTTTGAGACATGCTGCCTTGGTATAAAATTAACTGACTTGCTGGTCTTTCCTCCTTTGCTCTTGATTGCACTGAAGGTGATGGTGTGAGACTGTTCCTCCCCTGGGTCTGAAGCTAGCAGGATGTGCATGTTTCCAAGGCTATGCTAGGGAGAAAAAACATAAATAATTAAAAAGTCCCAAGCCCCAAAGTCTGGGATTCAAACTAGCAGATACAAGACTGTTTAACAGATGGCTCTCTAATGCCCCTGCAGCACTGATGTTGGTAACAGGTCAGTGATTGCAGTGGTCTGAAAAGAATATATTAGGAACTGGAATAGGGACATGTTAAGTTGGATAGCCAGACATCATTTTGAAGCACTGAAAGTTAATGCTTGTTTTTAAAGTTAGGTAGGTTTCTGGCTAAGTATCAGCATTTTGTTCTCAGCAAATTGGGCTTTGTGCTTTTCCTTGGCTTCTCTTAGCAGTCAAAGCTTTGATCAAACTAAGTCTGATACAAAGCATGAGAACTCATGGTGCAGGACTACGTTGTTTAGAGCATAAGATGGTAATAATGTACTGAGATCAATTTGGACCTAAGTATGATTTAGCAGCATTCAATTTATTTGAATCTGTTAACTATATACTTTAATGTAGAAAAAGGGTAAGACTAATCTATGAGTAGGGTCTAGCTATATTATATAGCTATCTCTTCCCACGTGATTCTTAGTATGTGCCAAGGATCAATACATGGAAATGATTAGGGTGGAAAGCTTTAATTTGTTATCCTTAATTCTGGGAGATATGAACTGGAGAACTGTATTTTCAACATAATATAGGAGGACTGCTTGGAGTGGATGTGTGATGGCCAAGTAATGATTTGTAAAGGCAGGTAGGAAGAATGTCCCTTTTGGCCAAGCATTGCTCTTATAGGGTAATAGATACTGTAGACATGGATGCATTAGAGATAGATTAGATAGGAATTAGAAGTGATTCAACAAGAGAATAAGACTTGCTGTGGCTGGTATTAATCTTATCCTGTTGCCACTGATATCTAAATGCCTACTCAGTTTTGGTTTATGTACATGCTATAATGCAAATCAGTTTTTAATGTATAGTCTGGAGAAAAGCTATACATCTGGTCCCACCTATTTTAATTCTCAGTTCCCACAAATATTTAAATGTCTTGCTGTTGCTTAGGTTGCGTAGGTCATGTCCAAGTCTTGATAAAATACTTGTTTCCTGAAAATGGATTACTTTCCAATTCGACTGAGATGCCAGTTGTTTTGACACTTGATCCTCTTAGGCATTGAGGAGATAACAATCTTTTATTTCTTTCCAAAAAATAAAGTAATACTCTGAAAAATAAGTTTCAGTAAAAATTTAACTGACCCTTTGGAATATGTTTTGGAATGGAGTTTGGAGAGCCAGGAGAGATTTGAAGCAAAGCGATGAAAGTGCTGATTTTTTTTATCCCTGTATGAATTGGAACAGCTGTCTAGTAGGGCTTCTGGCACAGTAATTGCTGCAAGTGAAAAGCGATTAGGCTAGTAAAGTAAAAAAAATACTGAGGGATAAGTAAAACCGGATATATTTGGTGGTGCAATACTCTGATGTCTGTTGTTAATTTCTACAGAACTGATCCCCAGCTATTCCCTGTGTTTTTATTGCTGTTAAAATTAATGGCTTGTGACAGCAGTAGATAAAGTGGAAGAACAGTAGCCTCATCATAGTTTCTCTTGTTATATTTATTTCCTACTGTAATTTGTTTTAAAAAAATAATAATGCATATGTTCAGGTAAGAAAGCTACCATAACTCTTCAATTGACACATTTTTCACTTCAGGTTACATGTCAAATGTTGAAAACTTTAGGCAATGTGGAAGACTAAGAGCAGCAACCTAATGTCAGCCTTGTCCTTAGGAAACAACTACAATATTAGAGTGCAATGACAAAAAGAAAATGCCCAGATTTCTCAAATTTCCTGGAGTGATTACAGCAATTTTTGCCCAGAAGAGGTCAGAGAACAGTTGCAGCTGCTCATGCCTGCAGCAGGGCATAGCCAGCCTGCAAATCTGTAGGCACATTAACAGTGTGGTGCGATTCCTAAAGGGTAACTGCTTCCTCTGCACCAGTCAATCAGAAACTTTGTCTGGCAGAGAGCAGTAAATGAGTTGCACTCATTCAAAGCCTACTTTTCAGTTGGCCATGGCTTGTTTTATTTTAAGCTGTTGATTACCTCTTGGTGCTTTGGCCTCTCTTTTTGTGCATAATGAATTGTGAGAAGTAAATGCTTTTGTCAGGAAGGATTTTGAGAGTTAGAGAGCTAAGTCTTGTGTCCTGTTTGCTGATGGACAGCTAGCTTTTTGTTAGGAATTCATCCCTTGGGAGTGTTACTGAGATCCCGTGATCCGCACAGCACAGGCAGTTGTTTGGTTTCTGTGGTAAAACAGTCTTTACATGAAGAATGGCTGAAAGATTAAGGTAACGGGGAAAAAAAGTCCAATATGTCTCAGATCCTTGTGTCATATAGTAGTTTTACTTTTACAGTTATGCCCAACTGATCTTTGAAGTAATGATAATATTGCCATTTCCTGAGCCTGCAGAGAAATGGGGGGAAAAACTTTTTATCCCTTTAGGGTGTATCGTGGGCTTCAGTGATTGTGATCTTACTGACATCATTGATCAGCAGAAAAATGGTGGTGTTTGGGCATCTGCTCTTAGAGATAGCTGTGGGACACTGGGTGGGATGAAGAAGGAATACCAGTTTTCATTCCCACAGCTGGGTGTTACTGGTGCTCTGTTGGGTATCGGCCGAGAAACCTGTTGTTGTCATGATCCAGAGGTAAGGCCAAGTGAACAGCAAATCCCAGGGCATTGACTGGCCACCAGAGCTGTGGCTTTGGCTCCTGACTTTTAGGTTTCTCCTATACCACATTGTGCTTCTGAATCTGCCGGAGAAAAGAGTTTGAAGGTGAGTGCTTCATGCTCCAGAAGAATGGGTTTTATTAAAGCCCTCCCTGCTGTGGATGCTTATCCTCTTTCTGCAAGTACCAATTCTGAGGTGCATCAGGGGTGGTGAAGGAATTTAAAATGAATACCTTTTCTTCCCCCTGCTGTTAGTCATTCTTTTTAAACTTCAAATATATAGAGAAAAATACCTTAGCAGAATGGCTTTGCAATTCTTTCCAATAACCAAATCCTTCTTCTGCTTTTTCATTGGTTATAATACAGTGTGTAGTTTGTGCTACAGGCAATGTTGCTTTGTTCATCAGATGAAGATTACAGTGAGTTACTGGGAGATGCTTAAGCCATACAGCACTTGTTCAGCATCAGGCAAATGCTCCCACTTGTGTGTTGAGGTTTTTCTTTTGGCCTAAGGGTGAAGACTTTGGCGTTGAATACACACTGGTGCTTCCGAGATGCAGACTGGGGAAAAAAGCATCCCAGGCCAGTTCCTGCTACCAGTTACAGGTAAGTAATTTGTATTTTCCAAGTATTGTAGGATTTAGTTTAAAGTAGGGGGGAGTTTGCAGTTCTTGGGTGTCCAAATCTTGGGAGTGCTGAGCTTCCAAAAAAGTTGAGCTGTGTGTTTCTGTTCTCTTTGGGGTTAGGGGATGCTACTACTCCTGTTGCAACCTTTCATATTGTGAAGCCATCCAGGATGGCTTGAATGGTTTTTGCTCCACCTTGGGTCAGGCCTAGCAGTGTGGTAGAGTATTTTTTGCTAGATTCTCATTTTAATGAGGATCTAGCAAATGGATTGTCGGGTAGGTAAATAAGCCAGTTCACGGCATCCAAATGAATTGTGGGCTAACTAAGCCAGTCTAAATCAGTCATTTAAAGATTGAGTTGTTGGGCCCCAGAGGAAGGTACTTGCAGGTATTTTTTGCAGATGGACTAATATTTAGGCAAACCAGTTCTTGCAGTGTAAGTATGTCCTGGGTATGTTCCTGGAGAAAGTGTACCTCCAGATCCCTGGCTCCAAAGGTGCTTTCTGCTTGGGCTAGAGCACCAGAGAAGGACAGTGGAGTGACTTTTCCATTCATTTCAAAGTCTCACTTGATGCTCATCTGCATCTTTGACCACTTACACGGCATTTTATTTCATATTTTGCTGGCCTTCTCTGGCACCTTCAGCCACAATGCCAGGCATCTTTCCTATCCTTCTCCTAGGTAGGGAGCTGCCTACCTTGCTTGTCCTTTTAGCTGTCAGAATCCAGCTCCTAGATGCTCTCCAAGGTGTTACCCCAATGATCTAGGTTGGAGGCAGTTGCAAGCTTATCTAGATCTAGGTCAGGCAACAGCAAATGCCAAGCCCTGCTTTGCCTGTGTTTTCTAGCATCCTTCTGTAGCCTTGTGTGCTGCTCTACTGCCAGGGACTGCAGTGAGTTTGCCTTGTGACTGGTGTTGGCCGCAGCTTTCCTGCTTTCCTTTGGAAGACGCTACTTCATTAAAATTAAAATATTGTCGGAATTTATCTCGTACTCAGCTGGCAAAATCCTGATGTGATTCAAAATCAAGATGAAGCATTTGGCTTCAGCAGTGTTTCTTGTGGTGACTTTATCACTTCCTTTGTGCTCTTTTATGTAATGATTTTGTTTTGATGTGATCCAGGAGCTTTCAGTGTGTGTTTGTGTCAGTGCTTCAGAATGGATCTCCATCCTCCTGGCCCTGGATCTCTGCTCTGAGAGACATTGAAATGTGTTTTCCCAATTCAGGACAAAAATAAATGGCAGTCTTGTGTTGCCACCTGCTTTAGTTTAATCTTGGTTCTGTAAGTAGCAGAGAATATGCTGACAGCTGGATTTCCATACACTTCTGTCAACTTGGTACTTAATTGAATGACTTATCTCTTCTTTGAATTTATTTTCAGGGTGATGCTAACATGACACCCCCCCCCCCCCCCCAAAGAAAAACCAAAACCCCTACATTTCTCTGCTTTCAAAGTTAACAATCAGCAGACAGCAATGACTTGGCAGGGAAGCTGTGGAGCAATAAGCAGTCATTAGATGAATGTGAGAAGCAGGGTTTCAAGGCAGGGAGTGTATTAGAAATGAGTATTTCACAATAGAGAAATGTTAGCTGGGCCAAGCATTCAGTATCTGTTCTGGCTGTAAATTTCTGCAATGCCACTTAAATGCAGTCTCAGCTATAAGGGGGACTAAAATGTAATTCAATCCTAAAAGTAATAGAAATATTAATTGTATATTGGATTCTGTAATAACTTTAAGCAGAATGCACTGTAGATTTATTGAAGGCTCAGCAATAACTTTGCTGTTAGAATTTTCAGAAGCAGTAATTGAATGTCATTCTATTGATGTAACTATTACAGTTGCTCTTGATTATACTGTAAATATGTAAAAATATACAGACTTTGGAAAATTACTCTGATCTGGGTTTATTTGTGTGTGAACTAAGACTGGCAAACATTGGGCAACCTAACAGGATTATTTTTTAATACATGTTTCCATAAAATGGTTATCCCTTGTCAAATTGAAAAGCTATTTACTATGCTAAGTAGGCTAATTTTATGATAAGTTTTTAATCTTGCCACCTTTGCATTATTTAGCTGTGATACTGTGTTTCCCACTACTAAATCCCTGGGGTTATATATGAAATAGTAGGATGGCTAGGTTGCATTTAAATTAATTAAAACAAAAATGTTTCAAATAAAATGTTAAATATTGCTGTGTAGCTATTCAAGAAGCAGATGTGATTTCACCACTTATATCCCCAAATAACACATGCAAAACCAGACTGAGACATTTAAATGTGCCTATACACTCAAGCATAGCTCTTCAGGCTCCCCAGGGGGGAGTGAATTTTGTGCAGCTTAGGGAAAGTTGTTCACCACGATAGAGTAACTTTGCTCGAAGGAGCCATTTAGGAATGGGCTTTCCAAAAACGATCATCACGTGACTGGTCCTGGTGGTCGTGTTGAGATGAGCAGGCAGGGGCTGGTTGACAGGGAGCTGCTGTGCCCCTTGGGGTGGCACATCTGGTTCTGGAGGAGATCTCTAGGCAGATGGGTGCTCCCGTGACCTGCCATCCGCTCCTCTTGCCTGTACGCATACTGTTTCTCTGCTAGCTCAAACGTTATTTCTCTGAGTTAGGTCCCTGCCTCAGCAGTTAATCTGAAAGTCTATTTTGGAGTAATTTGTGCTGGATTGCATGTTACCTATTGCAAGCACTACACCTGGCTGTCACCAGGGGGGCTCCTTGGTAAAGAAAGCAACAGCTGCTCCAGCAGTTCAGGTGATGGTGCCGAGCACCAGTGGTTTATGAAGTGCCAGGTGACTGTCACATCTGGGGGCAAAGCTGGGCTGCTGGGGCTTTCCCTCCCTATGTGAATATAAGTATGGTCCGTATTCGTTTTCTTACTGAGTGCCGGGCAAGAGGTTACTTGTGCAAATCCTGCTCTGCACAAGATTTCGTAGCAGGCTTTCTTCTTCAATGTGGTACAGGCTGCAGAGTGTTTCGGGGGACCTGCCTGTTCTTCAGCATGGGTGCTTCTCTTGTAACCTCACAGACATGGGACTACACGGAAGTGTTTCATATGTGCTTAATTCACTGCGCAACATGACAGCTGAGGATGGGAATGGTTTTCTAGTAGGTGTGCCATGTGTTTTAGTGAATGCTAGAACTCTGTTAATGCTCTCCTGCACCCACTGCTCTGGGTCCCCTTTCTGGACTGTGCTGAGATCTTTTTTGGGATGCTGGGGTTGTAGCAAATGAGCAGTATAGCTCCTGTAGAGAAGGACTTCTCAGGCTGCAACCACAATTGCCCTCAGCAGGGAGAGATTCTAATGTCTGTTAATCTTACCACAATTGCCCTCAGCAGGGAGAGATTCTAATGTCTGTTAATCTTGACTTGTTCTCTCAGGAATCAGGGTCATGACTCTCCTCCCAGCCTTCAGCAGATAAAAACAATCCAAGCAGAAAGGTGGCTTTAATGGGGTGAATGGGAGGGTGTGATGAAAAGAGAGCAGAGAAGGGCTCTTCATTTTGTCCTGCAAATCCTTTAATTGAGGTTGATTCTCAGCTCAGGGTAGCGTCAGTCCAAGAATAATTTATATCGGGTGCAATCACACAGTGAACTGAGGATGAGGTGTTAAAGGTGGGTTTAGTAGGTCTGAACATTGGTGCATGCCCTCCCTCTGCTGCTGAACAAAGCACTAGGTGATATTTAACTGAGGTGGAAGGCAGTTCTTGTTTCCAGTGGTTTCACCTGAAGGGTGCATCTGACTTGCTGAGAAAACTGAGTTAATTTGAAATGGACTGTGCTATAAACTGAGATGTTATATCTTCTGAACAACTGCAGGGGGTTCCCTATGGTGTGGTTACCTGGGTGGCTTTGAGCACCAAGCCTGCGTTCATTCAGGTGCTGGCAAAGGGTAATGCCAGAGCTGTGGCTGCTAGCAGGGGATGGAGCCAGCTGCAGCGTGGTGCCCAAACTCAGCTTTTCCTGCTGCAGCCCCACCACACCTGGGCACAGCAGCATCTGCCCTCTGGATGTGGCTTGTCCCTACACTTATCCAGGAAAAGCACTCCAGCAGCCAGCAAGTGTGGTTCAGAGCTGCCACAAATGCCTGGCTCTGGAAACTCTGAGTTTCCGCTGGCTTAGGTGAGCCCTTTAAACCATTTTATTTGGGGTCAGTTGTACCCTGCTCATCACATACCAAAAACATAAAAGGTTTATCTTGCATCCTACACATGCAAATGGGCAAAATCCAACTAAAACTGCCATGGTAACAGGCGGAAGCAATACAGTCTGCAGTGCTGCAGGTGCTGTGCTTACAGCTGCCCTAGGTAATCACTATGCTTTGTTGACAAAGCATGGGGTTGTGAGTCTCACTCTAAATATTTGCCAGAAAGTTTGCTTGGTAATGGTGAATAGTATGACACAGGATAGCTAAAAATAGAGGTTTCACTGGTAATTTTTTGGTACTTGGTTTCACAGTGAGATGTGATTTTTCAGAAGAGCTGTACATCTGTTTGCCTCCCCCCCCCCCCCCCCCGCCCAATTCAGTCACAACATCTTTACAAATCAGGCCTTTTGTGCCTCCCAAAATCAAGTTCTTAAGTAGAAGACAGAGTGATGGAAAAAGTAGACCTTGAAGTCATACCAGCAAGGGTACTATTATGGGAGCTGTTATGTCCCATTCTTCATCTTAGAGCTCACTGAAGGCAGATTAGAAAGGATGTCTCACCTTTGTGTAGGACTCCGGAACTAGATTCATGGGCTTTTCAAGTTGTTTGTGCCAAAGAGAGACAAGAGACTCATCAAAAGGAACAAGTGGGCTACTGTGAACCACAAATGACTTGATCCTGCCCTTGCTGAAGTGAATGGCACAATTTGGTATTGCCTGTTATGAGGGTGAGAGCAGGCTGTGAGGCTCTTGCAAACCCTACCCTAATTAACTAACTGCTGCCCTAATGTTTCCCAGGAGCTTGGGGTGATACTCTGTTGTGTGCTGCAGGAGCCCTCTTAGTCCTGACACTTTGCAAATCCTGTTTGAGACCTCCTGAGAGGTGAGTTAAAAACATTACTCTTCTTTTATAAAAAAGAAAAGCCTTTTTTGCTTTGGGAGCCCTGAGAGCCTCATGGTAAGGAGGCTGCTTCTTGCTTTGTGCTGGAGGCTCTGCTGAGGCAGAGGAGAGGCTCAGCATCATTTTGCTATGGGTTGGCATGGGCCAATCTGTCCTCCTGCCCAGCTGTTTACCATGAATATCTTTTCACCCTGGGCACAAGGGCCCTGTTTTCATGTGGAAGGGTCAGGCTTTGAACTGGAAAGGGGTGTAGCACCCTTAAATTTTTCTATGTCAGTTCCTTGGAGCCAGGAGCCAACCAAGTGGTGAGTGAACTTCAGGCAATTAAGGTTTGAGGGCATCTGCCTGGATGGTGTGGGATGCAGATTTGGGAGATGCAGGGGTGTGTACCAGCAGCTGGTCCCATGTGCTGGGCTGAAGATGTGTAGAGTCACTCCATCTTCAAATGCTTGTCCCACCTGGCCAGGCATGTTACATGGGCTGCTCTGCATGTGCAGGTCACCTGTGCGGGGTGGGAGATCATCTCCCCATCTGCAGGAGGCTCTTCCCAGATAGCTGGGGGAACAGGGACAGTGGGGGTCTGGGACATGGGATTCACTGTGCAAGATGCTAAACACTATGTTTTGTGGGATGTTTTGCAACCTTAGCATTGGCTCTGGGAGGTCCTTTGCTCCTGAGGTCTGGGCCTCTAAGTCTGTGCTTTAAGATAGTACTAACTTGCAGGAAAATTTGAGCCTATGTGTCAAACAAGCAAGACTTTCTGAACTACTGACCTTGCAAGGGTGGCCTGGAGGGTATGGACTTCTGAGTCACACTTGACTAACGATGATCTATCTGACCATGTAGGATAACCTTGCTGGAAGCATGTATGGGTGGGGAGTTAATCTGTCTCTTCCATGTGAGAGATGGATGGATTTTTTTTACTGTTGTCTTTCAGGGAGTGGAGATTGTAATAAAAGCTACTGTCCCTAAGCAGAATGCTGTATTTCTCTCTGCATGTCGTTATTTATTTTGATGGTGTTTCAGTAACTATGAAATGCCAGGTACTCTTTCAAAATAATGGTTTCTTTAATTATTTATACCTTAAGGATCAAAGAAGGTTTTGTTTTGCCTAGTTATGGTAACAGCTGGATGAGTCAGAAGAAAATTGCCAGTGCCATCAGAGGAACCTTGATATTTCTAACAGGAAGTTTATAGTTAAACTGAATCACCAGCATGTCATTTGTGTTACCGGACCCACATGTCCAAAAGATATTATTAGCCTCATCTTGCATTAAAGGGCTGTGGCTCCCTCCACAGAGCTGAAGGTTGCTAATGCTTGGTTTTGTCATTAGCTCTGCTTGTGGTGCTGATGCCTTGGAATAGGACTTGAGGTGTGGAAGCAGCAGGTCAGTGCTGAAGCATGATGGTATGTCCTTAGCTGGGGTTTCAGTGTGGGTACAGCCTCTCTGTATGATACTTTGGGTACAGATTACTGGAAGAGTCAATTGTTATGCTTTCTTGGAAGCCCATAAGAAATGCCCCCAGCTCCCCAGTATCTTCTAGACTTTTTCTCAAAATTAGGCACTTCTTGTTAAGTCTTCACTTTTCAAGAGACTTCCTGTACTGTCTGCAAGAAGAGTGATTTCCCACAAGGCAGCCACATTTCTTTGGTGTTGATCTTAATTAGGACAAGTATATGACAAATAATATTGCCCTTAAAACTTAATGAATAATATCCCTGAATAGTTGTTAATTTCACATAAAGTCACTGCCCTATGGCCTTCTGACATGGTACAGAAGATCATAGAATCACAGACTGGTTTGGGTTAGAAGGGACCTTAAAGGTCATCTAGTTCCAACCCCCCTGCCATGGGCAGGGACCCCTTCCACTAGACCAGGTTGCTCAAAGCCCCATCCAACCTGGCCTTGAACACTTCCAGGGATGGGGCATCCACAGCCTCCCTGGGCAACCTGTTCCAGTGCCTCCCCACCCTCACAGTAAAGAACTTCTTCCTTACATCTAATCTAAACCTACCTTCTTTCAGTTTAAAGCCATTACCCCTTGTCCTATCACTACGTGCCCTTGTAAAAAGTCCCTCTCTGGCTTTCTTGTGGGCCCCCTTTAAGTACTGGAAGGCTGCAGTAAGGTCTCCCTGGAGCCTTCTCTTCTCCAGGCTGAACAACCCCAGCTCTCTCAGCCTGTCCTCATAGGAGAGGTGGTCCAGCCCTCTGATCATTTTTGTGGCCCCCCTCTGGACTTGCTCCAACAGGTCCATGTCCTTCTTATGCTGGGGGCCCAAGACCTGAACACAGTTACTCCAGGTGGGGTCTCATGAGAACAGAGCAGAGGGGCAGAATCACCTCCTTCAACCTGCTGACCACACTTCTTTTGATGCAGCCCAGGATGCGATTGGATTTCTAGGCTGTGAGCGCACATTGCTGGCTCATACTCACTTTTTTAGCCACTAATGCACCCATGTCCTTGTCTGCAGGGCTGCTCAATCCACTCATTGCCCAGCCTGTATTTGTGCTTGGGATTGCCGTGACCCATGTGCAGGACCTTGCACTTGGCCTTGTTGAACTTCATGAGGTTTGCACAGGCCCACCTCTCAAGCCTGTCAAGGTCCCTCTGGATGGCATCCCTTCCCTCCAGCGTGTTGACCGCACCACACAGCTTGGTGTCGTCGGCAAACTTGCTGAGGGTGCACTCAATCCCACTGTCCATGTCACCAACAAAGATGTTAAACAGCGCCGGTCCCAATACAAACCCCTGAGGAATGCCGCTCATCACTGGTCTCCACTCAGACATTGAGCTGTTGTCTGCAATTCTTTGAGTGGGACCATCCAGCCAATTCCTTATCCACTGAGTGGTACATTCATCAAATCCATGTCTCTCCAATTTAGAGACAAGGATGTCGTGTGGGACAGTGTCAAATGCTTTGCACAAGTCCAGGTAGATGATGTCAGTTGCTCTTCCCTTATCCACTGTCCTCGTTTCAGCTGGAATAGAGTTAATTCTTCCTAGTGGCTGGTACAGTGCTATGTTTTTGAGTTAGGTATGAGAAGAATGTTGATAACACACTGATGTTTTCAGTTGTTGCTAAGTAATGTTTAGTCTAAAGTCAAGGATTTTTCAGCTTCTCATGCCCTGCCAGCAAGAAGGCTGGAGGGCACAAGAAGTTGGGAGGAGACACAGCCAGGGCAGCTGATCCAAATTGGCCAATGGGGTATTCCATACCATGTGACATCATGCCCAGTATATAAACTGGGGGAAGTGGGGATGGGGGGATCACCACTTGGGGACTAATGGGGTGTCAGCCAGTGGGTGGTGAGCAATTGCACTGTGCATCACTTGCATATTCCAGCATATTAGTTGCTGGCTGGGATTAAACCATGACATCCACCGATGCTGTAACCCCGTTGTAGAAGGCCACCGAACTTGTCAGGCACGATTTGCTCTAAGTGAAGCTATGTTGGCTGTCACCAATCACCTCCTTATTTTCCATCTGCTTTTAGCATAGGTTCCAGGAGGATCCGCTCTATTGTCTTGCAGGGTACAGAGGTGAGACTGACTGGCCTTGTAGTTCCCTGGGTCTTTCTCTTTTCCCTTTTTAAAAATGGGGGTTATGTTTCCCCTTTTCCAGTCAGTAGGAACTTCCCTGGACTGCCATGACTTCTGAAATATGGTGGATAGTGTCTTAGCCACTCCACCTGCCAGTTCCCTCAGGACCTGCAGATGCATCTCATCAGGTCCCATGGACTTGTGCACCTTCAGGTTCCTTAGAAGGTCTTGAACCTGATCTTCTACAGTGGGTGGTTCTTCATTCTCCCAGTCCCTGCCTTTGCCCTCCGCATCTTGTGCAGTGTGGCTGCAGCACTTGCCAGTGAAGACGGAGGCACAAAAGTTGAGTACCTCAGCCTTCTCCATATGCTGGGTAACCAGGTCTCCTGTTTCCTTCTGGAGAGGGCACATATTTTCCCTAGTCTTCCTTTTTTTCACTGACGTACCTATAGCTTTACTTGTTGCCCTTGATGTCCCTGGCCAGATATAATTCTAACAGGACTTCAGGGTTCCTAACCTGATCCCTGGCTGCTCAGACAGTTTCTCTGTATTCCTCCCAGGCTACCTGTCCTTGCTTCCACCCTCTGTAGGCTTCCTTTTTGTGTTTGAGTTTGTCCCAGTGCTCCTTGTTCATCCATGCAGGCCTCCTGGTGTTTTTGCCTGACTTCCTCTTTGTTGGGATGCATCGCTCCTGAGCTAGGAGGAGGTGATCCTTGAATATTAACCAGATTTCTTGGGCCCCTCTTCCCTCCAGGGCTGTATCCCATGGTACTCTACCAAGCAGATCCCTGAAGAGGCCAAAGGCTGCTCTCCTGAAGTCCAGGGTAGCGAGCTTGCTGTGCGCCCTCCTCGCTGCCCTAAGGATCTTGAACTCCACCATTTCATGGTCACTGCAGCCAAGGCTGCCCTTGAGCTTCACATTCCCCACCAGCCCCTCCTTGTTGGTGAGAACAAGGTCCAGCATAGCACCTCTTCTCATCGACTCTTCTGTCACTTGGAGAAGGAGGTTATCATCAATGCATTCCAGGAACCTCCTGGGTTGCTTATGCCCTGCCGTGTTGTCCCTCCAATAGATATCAGGGTGGCTGAAGTCCTCCATGAGGACCAGGGCTTGTGAATGTGAGGCTGCTCCTCTCTGTCTGTAGAGGGCCTCATCCTCTCGGCCTTCCTAGTCAGGTGGCCTGTATATAATGTCACCTGTCCCTGCCCTCCCTTTGATCCTGACCCACAAGCTCTCGGTCGGCTCCTCACCCATCCCCAGGCAGAGCTCCATGCACTCCAGCAGGTCACTGACATAGAGGGTGACACCCCCTCCTCATCTTCCCTACCTGTCCTTCTAAAGAGCCTGTATCCTTCCATTCCAACACTCCAGTCATAGGATCCATCCCACCATGTCTCTGTCATGCCAGTAAGACCATAGCCCTGCAGGTGTGCACACGTCTCTAACACCTCTTGTTTATTCCCCATGCTACATGTGTTTGCACAGGGGCACTTAAGTTGGGCCCCGATGAAGCTGACTTACTGGCTGGAGGGGCTGGAATTCCTTTGTGCTGCTCTTCAGGTGCTCTCCTGCTGACCTGTGGTCCCTCTCCAGGCTCTGGGCATCTATTGCTGGCACTGGCATCAAACTGGTAGGAGTGGGATGGATTGAGGTTCCTGTCCCCTGGCAACTTTAGTTTAAAGCCCTCTTCACCAGCTTGGCAAGCCTATGACTGAAGGTGTGTATTTTTAAATATCAGACTGTCAAAGGGATATTTATTCATCTTGGGCAAATTGTTCCTGGCATGTGGTAGTGTGACAAGCAAGTGCCACATGTGAGTTGTCCTGGGATTAGTTTCATCTAAGTTTCCACGCCTATGGCAGAGAAATTTGTATCTGGGCTGGTAACCCCAGGCTCCCATTAGAGTTGATGAAAGGGAAGGGGCAACTCCTCTGACCAGTGTCAGACACCAGCTTCCAGAGGGACGGAAGGTGCCTGACAAGTACTTGTTTCTTTCCATGGATGGCACAGGCAATATAGGTGATTAACTCCTGTTCTGCCATTTGCATCTGGTCAGATGAATTCCACCTTTACAGAGCTGGAATCACATCATCTCCCTGATGCATCTGAAGCTTGTGGGCTTTGTAAACGGTATTCTCAGTGCTGCTGGGCTATTGGTCCCTCACATCATGCTGGGTCCAGCCTGTCTTCCTCTGGTTTCCTCTTTTGTGCCTCATGCAACCTTTTCCAGACCTTTGAGCAGGCACTCTGTTTGCTGCTTAATCCCTGGCGTTATGTGATTGCTAAAGAGTGATGAACCCAAGGATGGCGGCTTACGCTAATACATTGGACTACGAGTGGCAGGCAGGAATGGTGCAAGCCCCTACAGACAAATCCAGCCCTGCCCATCTGTCAGAGCTGCTCTCCATAGACTCACAGGCTATCATTGAGTTTTGAAAGGCTGCTTCTTGTCCTGGGCTGGGAGCAGCCATAGCCTGGTTTCAGCAAACGTAAATAGAGGTGCATAGAGAAGGCATTCGTACAACAGCCATTTGGATAGGAACGAGAGCATCATAATAGCTACTTGTGTTTTAACCCCAGATGGCAACTAAGCACTGCACAGCCAATTGCCCGCTCCTCCCTCCCCCCTGGTGGGATGGGGAGGAGAATTGGGGGAAAAAAAAGTAAAACTTGTGGGTTGAGATAAGAACAGTTTAATAACTGAAATAAAATATAATAATAATTGTAATGAAAACGAAGATAACAAAGAGAGAAATAAAGCCCAAGAAAGACAAGTGATGCACAATGCAATTGCTTACCACCTGCTGACTGATGCCCAGCCAGTCCCAGAGCAGTGATCCAGCCCCCTGGCTAACTCCCCCAGTTTATATACTGAGCATGACATCCTATGGTATGGAATATCCCTCTGGCTAGTTTGGGTCAGCTGTCCTGGCCATGTTCCCTCCCAGCTTCTTGCGTACCTCCTCGCTGGCAGAGCATGGGAAACTGAAGAGTCCTTGACTTTGGCTAAGTGCTATTTAGCAACAACTAAAACATCAGTGTGTTATTAACATTATTCTCATACTAAATCCAAAACTGCACTGTATCAGCGACTAGGAGGAAAATTAACTCTATCCAGCTGAAGCCAGGACACTACTGAAACCCAGTCATATATGGGCTCCTTGCATCACTTTGCCTGTCAAGTTCATGAGTGCCTGTCTCCTGAATTTGCCTCTTTTGTTGCTGATGTCATCTGTTATGCTTTTTGTTTTGTGTTTTTATTTCCTCTTTGCATGACCCATTTTCCTTCTGTCTCTCCCCTGCGCTTGCTCCCTCCTACCTTGCCCTGATGTTCTGCTTGATGTGGCATCAAGGCAGCTGAAATGAAGAGTGCAAGCAGTGTGATGTTGATTTTTTTTTTTTTTTTTCTATTTGATGCTTGCGTCTGCAAAATGTGGCTGAAAGAAGAGAAGAAAGGGGTGTTGGAGCATCTCTGCTCAGTTGGGCGCCGGTAGTCCTGAGCTCGCATAGAGCAGATCCTCAAGCTGTGTTTGCATTCATGCAGGCTGGTACCTGAGCTGTGCAGCAGCCCCTTTGGGAACAGAGACCACCTATAGGAACTATAGCTCTCTAAACAAAACCTTTCTCCTGCAAGATCATGTGAGAGAGGCAGACCAAAATTTAGGTCATGCTTAATCTGTATCAAGGATTAACTTGTTGAATGGATCTTCATAAGTGTGTCATGGATGTGAGAAGCATGTAATAAAATCAGATGGAAGTAGTAGGTATTATGGATGGACATAAACAATTTATTTACATGTTAGTTTATGTATTTACTAACATATGTAAACACTTATGTATTTTGTGATCATTATTAACCCCTTACATGAAGACTCTGAACAGAACCTTCATATAGACATTCCTTTAGTCTAACAGTGGCCTGCTGCTTACAGAAAAATGTGTTTTCTGTGCTTTCCTGCACAATGTTGTACTGTCTATCATTCTCTGCTTTTGTTGTTTGGGTTTTTTTTTTTATTTACTCACTTCTTTGACAAGACCTTAGACTGAGAATTCCCTCTGTTCCTTGGCTGCTAATGTACTTGACGGGTCCTTGGAGGAAAGAAACTCTGAAACTTGATATTTTTTTCCTTCTGCTGACAGGACCAGTCATGAGGACAAAGACTGCCCTTCTGATCTTATCTGCTGCTCAGAGATGCACCCTGTTCCAAAAATGGGCTTCCTTTCTGCTGCACCTCACTCCAGAGTTAGACCTGAGACAACTGGGGACCCTTCACTAGCAAGCTCTGTGTTTACAGAGATGCCCTGGCTTGCCTGTGGGACAGCATCTTTCAAGGAGTCTTGCAGGTGGAGCCTGGGCTGTTTGGGAAGCATTGTTCTGGGCAGCCTGATGTGTGGAGGGAGCAGCAATTTGCTGACAGCGTTGAGGATCTAAAATGTAAGATGCAGCAAATTTATTACCAGGCTGTTCCTTGCAACAGCTTTTTGCAGGGTGAAGAGATGAAGCAGATGATTAGATTTGTGAAGAAACAGAATGGTGATGCATAGCCTTCCCTAGGGTAGGAGTTAGAAAACCAATCGAGCACATCTTTTCTGTCTTGCAAAATTAACACGCTTCTCTCATAGATTAAAGGACCAAGCTGGCCTGGCTGTGCTCTGCTATAGCTGCTTGGCAACATCCAAGTGCCCTGGTATAGGGGAAAACCCCTCCTGCTTAGTTCAGTCTTCTGAAAAAGCTGTTTGCAGTCAGCAAAAGGGGCTAGAAATGACTCCCCACCACCCATGTTTTATCCACCTTCTACAAAGCAGCCAGAGGCTAAACCCGCTGGAGCTGGCCCTCAGCCTGTACCTAAAATCCCAGGGTATCCATCCTTCCTACCAGCCAGATTTCCTCAAGGCTTGCAGTGCTGGTAGCAGCAGCAGTGAGCAGCTGGTACCTGGCTCTGCTGGTCCCCACATGAGGTGTCCCCCTCTTGTTCCCCCTGCCAGCTCTCATCATGGGGCGCAGGTGATGTGCTCCTCAGGGATTTTGTCCTCTGCCTGTCAAACTTGTTCCCTCTTAGGTTCAATAACTGGGTGTTTGCTGGGCCAAGGAAGAGCTTTTGAATGTGCATCCATACTTCAGTGTGAGGGTGGCCAGCTTGCCACTTGAAGGCAGCCTGGCTTTGCTCAGCTGCTTCCAGCAACCAAGTGTCGTGGCCTTCAGGAGCCAGTGCCCCCTCTCATCCCTGCTCTTTGGCTTTCTAAGGCATGTGATGTGTATTTTGTGGCTTGGCTAGCTAGAAGCAGAAGGTTTTTTTGGGTAAAGGAAGCTAGCTGCTCCTCATGAGTTAAGAGCCTGGTGGGGGTCACCCATTCCCAGCTGGAAAAAGGGTGACCAGAGCAGGGAAGTGATGGAGTGAGCCCAGCCCTGAGGGACCCTGGAGCCTGGGGTTAACTTAAGCAGCAAAATTCAGGTGCCAGCTCAAGTACCTGGGGCAGCTGAAGGAGTTGGACCAACTCTCCCGTGTTCCTGATAAAGCTTCCAGCTACTGCTGTATAAGAGACTCTTCTTCTGTCACCTTTGGCTGGGAAAGGTGGCAATATTTAAGGTATGTGTCGTCTTGCCCAGTGCCTGTCTTATTCAGAGCCTTCCATGTGTGTTCAGTCGGTGCTTCATTATACCACTAGTGGCGTTATCGTTGGAAAACCATGCTCAGGTAGGACATACAACATATTTTACATTACAGCAAATCTTCCCATCTCTCTTGTAGCTGAGCCTTGCTGCTCGTTCTGCCTCCTCCTCGCCCCAGCAGGTGACCCCCTTGCAAAGCCCATCTGATCCTGCAGTAAGAGAGAAAACAAAAGCTGAATTAATTATAGGACTGCGCCAATTCTGTTGTGGTTATTGAAATGAACAGAAGCACCTGGAATTGGGTGGAGTAATGGATAAAACCAAACAAATTTGAAGAATTACTAAAAATACTGAGTTGTTCTGCAGTGCTTTAGTAATGAGATTAACAGTGAAATTAATTGAAAGATGTGAAAGGCAAGTCAGCCTGGAAGATAAATATCTCATGATCTTCCTCTATATTTTACTGAGTTTGCCTTTGAGACTTGCATGGAAGAGAGCTACAGTGAATGAAATATGCAGAATATAAACAAACACAGGTCATGTTTTATTCAGCTTAAGGAGAGACAAGATTTAAATTATATGGGCTTGGATTCTGAATCTGAACCTGGGAGCAGCAGGTTCAAGGATGGCGTACTTTAATGCTATATTGTCATTCAATGATATTTAAGCACTTGCAGTCCACAGGCAATATTTTTTAATTGTGTTGTGGGCGTAATTTAATTCAGATTATCCAAGTCATCTTCATCAAGATAAGGTCAAATCCCAAGGTGGGGAAACCTTAATATTTTAGTCATTACAGAAAGATGTAGATAGAAAAAAACCCAAACCTGTTTTTGAATGTGTAAGGTTTAGCAGTTTTTTCAAGTGCGAGTGGTCTCATAAAGCCTTAACAGTAAGAAATGTTTTTTGTTTAAGTATATAAATATGATGGTTATGTTGAAGTATGGTTTCTAGCAATGCCATTTCAATTTTAGCAGCTATGTCTTAATGTTTGCTTTTCATTCCAGTAGGTAGATTGTTGGGCATTTTCCCTTCGGATGCTCACTTGCCTGTGTAACGCTCCAGGGCTTGTTAAATTCATAGAGGCTTTGTGATGATCCAGGGGGTTCCTCAGGTTGCACTTGATCAAGGATCACAGGACACATTAGTGTCCACACATCGCTCTTAGGTTTATACTTACCTGTTCGCAGGGAGGTGGTGTGCTGGAGGAAGTGATTGCCTTCCAGCTGAAATCGGTGGCCAAGCTCTTGTTAGCCTATTCAGACATGTGAGTTTTTATGCGTAATGGTGTGGTGCAGCTAGAATGGCTCTTTTGATTCCTAGCCTGGTTGTATCCACTTACGACTTTGCTGATGGAGAAATGTCTCCACTATCCATCTAGTCATGCTTTGACTCATGCCTCTGAGACCGAAACACCGTATGCCAGCCTTTCTCCTCCTGTATTCCTCTCAGCATTAATCTTTCAGTCCTCTTGTTTTTGAGACTGTGCTGTTCTTGCTAGTGAAGTTTCCACCTGTGTTTTTGGTGGCTTGTATTACTCTTTCTCACTGACTTCCTTAAAACCCTTGTGTGCATGTTTACCAGTGAGCAGGTGTGTTTCTTCTGGAGAGTCTGCATTGTGCTTAGGACTTGTCTGCATGGGGGAGATTTACTTTTGTAGTAACAGCTCTATATGAAGTGGCAGGCCACAGCTATGTCCCAGACAGCCAGTTATCATTTCATAGCTTTCATTTTGCATGCTCTAGGCTGCTTTCAGAGTACCCACCACCAGTGCTGAGTGTGCACCGTCCTCTGAGCTGCCACTGGGATGTGTGCACCATGGGGCTGTGATCCCCAACAGCCTGGTTGGGTATCTGGAGAGTGAGTTTCTAAAGATGCCATGACCTTCTTCCTGGCCTTTCCATGGTTGATGATGACTTAATTTAAAAACCTTACTAGGTCTGGGGAGACCAGGTGCCTCTCCTTGTTGCAGCTCTGGTCAGGGGATGTACCACGTGGTCAGATATTTGCCTGTAACCTGTATAACTGAAGTGCTGTGGTTTCTGCAGCAGCAGGAGATATAAGCACAGCTTCCTCCTCTTCAGACCCATCAAGCTTTGTGTGCCGCTAGTGACCTCCTTCCACACAATTTCTCTGGGAGGTTATTCGCTCATACACTGTACCTCGGTGCCATCCTCCTCTCCCCATCACTCTGGGACCTCATATGTTGGACATGGCTCTGACCAGCAGTGAATAGTGGATGTGGCTGAGGAGCAGGCTGCAGGATCATGCTGCTGATGGGGGATGCTGGGTCAGTGCCAGCCACAGCCCTTCATGCAGACAAGGTCTCTGACATGGCTGGACTGGTGGGTCCATAATTCTCCTCTTCCAGGCTTTGTGACCTTCCTTTTCTTTCTCTCAAGAGAAACTCTGATCCTGTTTATGTATGCTAGAATTAAGACAGGTACATCCACAGTTGTCACTGCTGGTTGCAGGGAAGAAACTCCTATCCTTATTAAATAAAAAGAGGGAGGATAAAAGATGAAAAAAAGAATGAAAAGAACACATGCGACTCCACTAGTTTGGATTAAAACCCAGACAAAGTACTCTTGCTCTTTGTCTGAATGACTCGCTTGAATGACTTGGGGGGGCAGGGGAAGAAAAAGTTACTCTAATGCTGTTCTGAAATGTCACTCCTGGCTGTTCACATACCACATTGCACTAAGGCTTGTAAATCACACATAATTTCCTAATTAAAAAATGATGAGTGTAATTGTTTTTTTTCACTGCTGCGGCAGAATCTCACACAGACAGGCGTGCTCCCAGGGTTTCAGCTGCCGGGTTGTAATCTGCCATGTCTACCTCCTGCTTTCCTTTTTGGAGCTAGACTCGTCAAGGAAAGAGGTTAAGCATGTGATGGATTTTCATTACTGGCAAGGGGATGCGGAATGACCAATTGTAAAGAAAAAGCCCAGGAAAGCATATTTTCTCTGTGCTAAACCATAATTTTGATCAAAGTCCAGGCATAAGCTACTGCTACAGTAAAGTGCTGAAGAAACGTGGGCTTTCTGGCTCTTGGTCTCTTTGAAGACATTGCACCTGTATCATTTGATTTAGTGTAGCCTTGGGTTTCATAGTACCAGTTATAAAATATCTTTCTGGATATAACCGTCCTGAAAAATTTTAGAAGTGTATTTTCTGCTTTGGTGTAACTCTCCTCCACAGGAAAGACATTGTGTCTGCATATGCAGAAGAGTGCTTATAAATTTTATGGGCAGAAGTTAGGCATTTTTGGTTTAGGCCCATAGTAGGCATTTCAAATAAAGTAACAGTGACTGTTTTTCAAGCTCTGGCTGTATTTTTTGGTCTCCTTCACTAATTAGAGTAATGCGTGTTGCTTTAGTTATCTTGCTGTGAATAGCAATCCACTTGGGGGAGAATTAATATTGACAGGAGCTGTTAGATATTTGAAATTTTTTTGGGGGTCCAACGAGGTAAAAGGGCTTGTGGACCAAGCACAGCACAAGTAGCTGGGGTCTGCCATGGAGTCTGCCTGCTGCCCGCCCTCTGGGACCTCAGCAGCTCAGAGCTTCGCGTGCTGCCATGATGGCACTTAGCCAAGCTGAGCTTCCCTGCTGGTGCTGTTGGCTTCTTTCTGCTCATATTCCTTTTTCAGGTTGTTTAATTTCTTCCCAACGAATAAGTGAGTCAGTGTGCTGGTGAGGTCAGGTTTGTTTGGTCGCTGCTGGTGTTGAGAAACCGGCCAGTGGGTCTCCTTACCAACCTGCAGCCCAACAGGCAAAAGGAGCATCTCTTCCAGGTCCCTCGGATGTCCTTCCCAAGGGTCTGCCTCAGTCCTGGTCAGCAGGGCAAAGCCCGTCCTCGTGTGGTCTTGAGTACATTTCAGAGCACGATGAGAGCTGCTCAGTCTTTGGATATCCTAATGGAGAGGTGATTCAAAGCAGGCATGGGTGGTTTTCCTCCGGGCCTGGGGTCCAGGGCCCCATTCCACACCTGGGTGCAGCCATAGAGGCCAGGCCTCCAAAGGGACCTGCAGAAGTCAGAGGCCATCCCTCGTCCCAAGACAGGGTGGGCTTCGCCTGAATTACCTTACCTTTACTTACATTCACCAAACAAAGACTTTATACCTTAACCCCAGGCAACCTGCTCTAGGTCCTCACTATCCTTACTGTTAAAAAATCCTTCTTCTTGTCTACCCTAAGTCTCCTTCTGACTGAAACCTTTTGGTTTTGCTGCTAGAGAGGATAACTAGTCCTTTCTGCTTGGTAGCTACTTCTTACATCTTTAAAGGGAATTATCAAGTCTCTCCTAGGCCTTCTCCCCCGTTACCTGCCTAACCACCAGTTAATCCAACCTTTCCTCTAAGGCCATATTTTCATGGTCACTGATCGTGCCTGTTGGTCTCCTGGGGTGTCTCTTCAGTTGGTACACATCTGAAACACACATCTAAGGCTGCACTTGGTTTTCCTGATGAGATCTTAGAGCTGTTGATTCCTGGCTGGTACTTACTTCCAGCCCTCCCAGGTGTTGTAGGATGTTTGCTCATTCTGCATGACACACATCATTCTGATGCACACGACGCTTGCAGGGCACTGCTGACTTGTGATTTGTGGTGATGTTCTGATCCTTTTCTATTAGCTTGTTGCTTTACCATCTCCTCCTCATCCTGTATTTTTCCACTGTCCTTCTGAATTGCATCCAATTTGTTTTCAGATTGACTTTAGGTTTTTTTTCTTGCTTTGCTTCTCATCTAAAAATATAAGCTATATAGCCTGAAAATGTATGGTTATGCTTTACGTAAGGAAACAGTAACACTTTGTGTGTCACTCTTACCTTTCAACAGATCTAGACAACTGCCTGTCTTCTCTGAGGCTGCATGAAATTGCTGTTAACCATGTGGAATATTCCATCAGAATGGTGCTAATTTCTTTCTGTAGCCTCTCAGAATAGCTGTGTTATAATACTGGGTAATTAAGCTGCACTTCTATTGCCCTTTTAACCAAGGGTACCATAACCTTGCTTTAAACTGAAAATTCACAAGGAAGGCTTATACCTGTGTCCTGGCCTGGCAGAAACCCAGGTGAGGTGCTATTGTGATGTAGTGATACTGGGACCAGTGCTGTCCCGTGGCCCATGTACTGTAAATACTGCTCTGGTGGGGGAGATAAATAAAGGGATGCTCAGCATAGACAGATCAACCTTGGGCTGTGTATCATGCCAGAGGGAGAAGTGTTGCTCTGCAGACTCCTGGGTCTGTGCTTGAATTTCTGTGGTTATAAATACCTGTTTCACTATGGAGCTGAGCTCAGTATCAGAGGTGTCTTCCCAGTGATGCAGTGGTTTATAGCACATGCCGTACTTTTCTGCTTTTCTCCCTTGGTAGATGCTCTTTAGTTTTTTTTCAAAAGATTTACATGTGCTGATGCACTGATTTGGGCTACCACAGCCCATAATGAGCTGTTTGCCACATAAACATGTGGGGGCAGAGAAAAGTACGGCCCAGCAGGCTGCACAGCCCGTACGCCGGTGTCCACTCCACGCAGCGTCCGGGCTTGCCAATGGGCTGCAGTACCACTGCTGGCAAGGTGTGGGGGTAGCAGACAAGCTGCTGGGGGGGTTTTGGAGATGAAACCATGTTAACTGGGGCTTCATTGTCCCAGGGAGGGCACTAAGGCAAGTATGGATGTGTCTTGCAGGAGAGGACAACAGCAGAAGCACCCAAAGAGATGGGCACTGAGCAGCGCAAGGAGCCGGGTCTCCTTGGCAGCCCCTTCTTCAGTGCCTCTAGGCATTTAGCGAAGGGGACCAAATCCCTGGTGTCTCCTATGTCACCACTGAAGCGAGACAAGCAGAGTCTTCTGAGCAACAGTCCAGCCTGCAGAGACATCCCACGTTTGCTTTCGAGGCCGGTATGCTTAGCACAGCCTCAGAGAGGGGGAGAGACGCGGCAGATGGAGAGGTGGCAGCTCCCGTGCTCCCGCTCCGATCACTTCAGGGTCACGGAAATGCCGCCTAACTGCTGCCTCAGTTTCTTAAGCACGTGCATTTCCCAGGGGTGTGGAGGGACTTAACTGTTATCGAGATTAAAACCGATACATAAACAGCAAGGGTTAGAGTGATGCGTCTGTTCAGCAGAATGTGGGGTCTGGCAGGAGGCACAGAAATGGCAGTTTTAATTATAGATGAATTTATAATGCAATTTGCACTTAATACTTCTGGCACAGTATTTTTCTGTGAGAACTTCCAGGATGCTGGGCTGAACAAATTGAGTGCAGCTTTTGCTAAGTTGTACTAAGTTGCTCTAAACAATTGCATTTGTAATTCAGGAAATTCCTGACCTTTGCTCAGTGAATAAATTTGGACAGTAAGATGAGCATACACACAAAGTTGCTTTTTGCTTGACATTTAGATACCATTAATGAGCATGAGTAAAAGAATAAAATTCTAACAAACGCAGGTTATTTCAATTATTGGAACAGTAATGATTCAAATTTAATTGTATATTTACCAGTTAATCATTCATGTGAAGCTTTCTAAAGAAAGCTGTAGAGCCACGCACCAAATTAAAAGTAGTAGGTTGGCTTTTTGTAAGGAACACTGCCTGGAAATAACAGGAGAGGAGAATTTTATAGTCAGCCCATAATTTCAGGTTTCTGGGCTCCCCACTGAGTCGTTGAATTCCAGATAAGAAGATCAATAAAGTATTGTTCCTTTCCTCTGATTTCAAATCCAATTCTGGTTTTGGTTGCTAGTGATGGCTTTTTTTTTTTGGGTGTGGGCATGTTCTCGACACTGTGCCTGGTCAAATAGCAGCTCTCAGGATCATGCATCATTTCAGAGGTCGCTCAATTGAGGTCAGGGACTCTGCAGAATGTTTTACCAGCTATCGACCTGCAGAGAAGTACTTTGTGTTTGCTGATTGTATTCTTTCTTTTCTTTTTTTTTTTGATGGATGGAAGGTGAAAAAGATGCTATATATTTTCATCTCATATCTTTGACCTCTCCCCTCCCAAAAAGTTAAGCTGTAACAGAGGGTATCAGAGAAAGATGTTTTATCCAGATCATCTCTCTAGAGATGGTGTAATTCCAGCAGGATATGGTGATTTTTTGTCGTTGAATCTACTGACAGTTTCAACAGGGAATGAGGTGTTTTTCGTGCTGCTGGAAAAAGCTGGTATGGTTAATTATAAGAAGGAAATGAACAAAAAAATGAGGAAGCAACCTCAACTGTTCATCACATTGGGAAAGCAGTGAAGCAGATGGAGAGAAACAAGTGCTTGAATATTGTTCACAGAGCAGGTTAGTCAGTAAATAACTCCATTATCTGTAGACGATTTTGAGCGGCTGATGTTTATTTGGTTTTGCTAGGCAAGTCAGAAGCACAGGGGAGGATAAATTTTCTTCTGTGGACATGGAGTTGGGACTTGCGTGTCCATCATTGCTTGTCCAGCTCCTCTGGGACTGGGAATCATTCCTGAGTTCCCCCTTGCAGAAGATGAAAACAGTGATGATTACTTAACTATTTGGAAGCTGCAAGACTCCCCAAACATATAAATACTTTACTTTTCTAAGGAAAGTAGCCATGTTGCATCAGTCCAAAGTGCAGCCATAATGTATTAGTTGCAGTGGTTGGACAGTGCCTGTTTAGTCTGATTACTTCTCCTGCTTTGGTTATCTCTTGCAAGTGCCAAGGAAGCGTTCCATTTGCTGGCTAAACTGCAGGACTCCAAAGTGGCCAGCATCGAGGCTGTCGTCTTGGTGGTGCCTCTGTATCTTGTGCTCTGTCCAGACTGTGGTCCCACTGGAAACTGCTGCCATCATTTAGTGCTGGCTGTCAGACTGTGCTGAATACATCATCCTCAGAGTACCAAATGCTTCTGACGTGATGCAAATTTTTATAATGGCTTAAGTCTTAATTTGCTGGCTCCTGCATGCAGAGAAACCGAGGGCTGGGAGCAGCAAAACCTGGGCCTGGAGAAGACTCCAGGAAGTTTCTAGCTACAGTGCTTCAGTTTTCTGCCTTGTACTTTCTGCTCTTCTCCTTGTAACCCATCAGTCCCTTCACAATAGTCACAAACTGGTTTGGGACCACTTCAATAATTATTTATGATTTTAAGTTATCTGGCAATGTGGCAGCAAGACTTACTGTAAACTTGTGCATCTGAGCTGTGTCAGATCTTGGTGACTTTGATAAAAGCATCCATGCGATAAGTAGGAAGGTTGGTATAAGTAAAGACTGTATATACTAAACCTCTGTTCTGAATAATCTTGCCTGGATCAGGCCTGGGCATGCCAGGTCACTGCTTCCAGGATTGCCCCCAGCCAGGGAACTGTGTGTTGGAGCTCAGAGGGGGAAAAATTTAAAAGTCTTGTCCTGGACTCTGCTGTTTCACTGACCAAAGTGTTCCCCTCTGGGTTAGGTCCATTCCCAGGGTCTTCTGGAGCTTATATGATATTAAGTCATTTAGGAGTTGCAACAGGTCCTACTTACTTGGAAGGAAATTACCCAACTCCAATCAATCTAAAAATCAGATTTAGTTAAAACACTTGCTGCAGACAGTGGGAAGACAGAACAAGGGACACACCTTCAGGTTCATCCACCTCTCTGACACCTCTAATAAATCCCTCTCTGGAAGAGCCTTCAGTTATTAGACCCGTCCCTTATAAAGTGAGGAACTTTTGGGGAAAGAGATGATGGTTTGAGGAGCAGAGGACCAAGTACATGGATAAGTCCATGAGGGGGTTTTTTTTGGTGACTTGTGTGGGGTGCTTCTGAGGCCTCCCCTGGCCATTTTGGTGTAGGTGGTTTATATCAGGAGCTCTTTACTTAGACAAGATCTCAGAAGCCAGATCCTGATCTGCAGGGTCTACAGCTGGGAGAGCTGCAAAAATTGTTGGTTAGGTTGTTTATTGTTAGAGGCAGGCAAACAAAATGTCATGTATGAAAGATTTCTTATAAATGTAATGCTGAAGTTTTGTTGGCAAACTTGGAACCTTGTAATCACCTTGTGGATCAAGTCCCCTCAGGCTGATTCTATTTGGAAACCTCTCCCATTTCTGAACTGTACAGCTCTTTGGACATTTCCCTGGCTGGTTGCAATTGTCTTTCGATTGCTCAGTCAATAGACAGCCAAAACATAGCTGCCCTATGCTGGATGCTAACAAGTACAGAGGCTGATCTTACAAGCTCTCCTAATTGAATTTTGCTTACAATACAACAATCAGTCATCTGGTAGGATTAGACCTGTAAATTGTCCCCGTGTCTTTTTGTGTAACTGTCCATGGACTGTCACACAGATCTGAAAGCCTGTGCTATGTGATGCCCTTTGCAAATGACTGCAGTATGAGAGAAAGGCTTGCAGGTAAGGGGATGTTAGCTGAATAAATGAACGCCAGGGTTTTATATCCTTCATGAAAAAGTCTGGCTGGGTTCAATAGGGATGAACGTAATGGTGAAACTCAATGACATCTAAATGAACTAGTTCTCAGTTAAAATCTAAAGAGTATTACATGTTAGATGTGATGTGTAAGGTCCATGGGCACATTCTGCTGAAGGCAACTGGTAGCTCTCCTGCAGGATCACGGGAGCCTGGAGCAGAAGCTGGATGCTTCCACAGCCTGCAGGGATTTGCTGTACAACAGCTCCTGGTTTGAAGATTTAATCTGGGTTGATGCAAAATTATCCAGGAGATGAAAGCTTTGACTTCTTCTTCCTTTCAGATACTTCAGTTTATTCCACGTGAACTGTCGTAACTCTACTAAAGCACAAAGCTGAACACCTAAAAGGTCTCTAGAACATGTCATCTGTTGGGTTTTAGGTTTCCTTAGGGGAGAGATTGTCTTTTTGTTGTCTTGGACAGTGCCTGTTGTGTTCTTGGCACAAAACAGACAGTGGCTAATATGAGAATGCAGACTGTGAGTTTCTGTCTATAGAGAGAGTGACCTGATTTCAGTCAAGTTTTCAACTTGCAGGTCCCAGGGTTTGACTTTTTAAGAGTTGTTTTAATCAGTTATTCAACAAAATACCCTATTCAACAAAATCTAGCACGTGCCAGGTTCTGTCAGAACCACCTATGCAAAAATTGTTATGTTTTCCTAATATAGTATGAACTAGGTTGAAACATCTGAGCATTTACTTAAAAGCTGATAATCTGGCACATTTAAAAACAAAGATTCCTGCTCCTCTGATTTTAGCACATGGAGCTGCTGCCCAGGAGCTCACAGTAGGTGATGTCATTTCCTTGTAGTCTCTAGGTCACACTGACCAGTTTTTATATTAGTACCAAGCTAGGCTTCTAGAAGTATCCAAGTATTTGGTCTGAAAATCCCCACAAAAGCTCTTTCTCATAATGCAGTTGTTTTTCATTAAATATTCTTACCTAAAGTAGCACTGATGAGAAAACTGATAGGGGAAAAGAGCTTCTTTGGTGTTGCTTGTAATTAAACACGGTGACACGGATGGCACAGCTTTTGCAAAGTGCAATCCCACTGCTTAAATCCAGTCTGGCTTTAAATCTGGTTTAGTGTAAATCAATGAAAGCCAAAATAAACTGCGTTTAATTAACAGCTTCCAACACAACTGCTTTGGTGGGTTATATCCGAGACCCCTGTGGCCCTGAGCCTTGCTCTGGGGGGGCTGACATGCTTCCAGCTGTCATTGGGCTCCTTTTGCATCTGTGCTGGATGACCCAGGATGTTTCTGGCAACAACGATAGAAGGCAGAATGGCAGCAGGTCCATCGCGGCGTGGCAGAGGTAGGAGGTTTTTTTCCCTCATGAAAGGAAGAAGAGCTGTGGGGTTATCTGAGCAAAGCAGCCGTGTCATTACTGCTTTATCTAGGAGTGAGATTTAAAAACAGGATTTGGGTAATAAATAGAGGCTTCATGCTAGTTATTAAAGCAAACACAGAGTAGCAGAGATAAGCCTGCTGCATTTATTCATGGATAAGAAGTAATATAGAGGAACACAGAAATACTTTGTCAGAGGAAATCTGCTCCTCCTGAGGGTACTGTTTAATTGCAGTTGCCTCGAGGGAGCTGGATCCCATTTGTGAGGTGCTACATAAACATGGGAGAAAGAGCTTGTGACCTCTCTTGTCCACAATGAAGAGCTCAGACTCAAGTGACCACTACATAACAAGTTGCTGCTCTTTATCCTCTGGTGCCTGTCCATGTATTTGCTTTTAGCCATGGCAAATGAACTAATTCAGCTTAGTTTAGAGGGACTTGTGAAGTCTAATTGCTTCACATGTCCCAGAGGCTTGGAGTCCACACACAGACCGTTGCTGGGGCCTGGAGGAGGCTTGTTAAGTGCCGCAGTTGGATCATAACCCTAATGCCTGCTTTAAGATGAGATATGGCAGGTTGGTGCAAAAAAAGAAGGGTGCAAGGCAAGAGTGATGCTATTTATTGAATTCCAGGTAAGAAGATCCACCTGCCAGATCCCTGCCAAGACAATCCCTCTGCCCTGGGACACACTAGGAACTCTGTCCATGTCTAAGATGCAGTATGGGAGAAGCAGAACAGGCAAAGAAGAGCTTAAAAAAGGGAAGTCAAATAATTTATGCTTTTGATATAACATGTTGGAAGAAAGGATCCATCAGGTGGGTGCTAGATGGAGAATGAGGCTGCCATAGTAAGGCATTCAGAAAATTTCTGGAGTGAATGAGGGCAAGATAGTATTACTGAAGCCAGCAGTCACCAGGTCATGGTGAAACTACTGCTCCCCTCAGCATTTGCTTCAGGTGTTGTCTGTGAGCACTTCATCTCAGGTGATGGTAATTTTTACAGTGGGTGAAGGAAAAGCCTTTTAACTAGAAAGGGAGGAAAGCACTGACAGATCACCTGGGAAGGTTATAAACAATCATCACCAGTGTTTTCAAGAACAAGCTACATGAATGTATGCCAGGGACAGGCTAGGATCCTTTGCTTCTCTGTCTTGGTGGGATTACTTAGATGATCTTTTGAGGACATTTTCAGTGACTAATTCGGCCACTAAGAGAGTAAGCTGTAATGAATATCTTTCCTCCTGTAATCAGGAAACTAAATCATTAGTCATGAGAGATCCAGGAAGACAACCTCCAACAAGGCAACCCTTTTGTTGCCCTGAGTTCATTTCTGCTACTTACAATGTTGAGAGAGAGAACCAGAAATGGTGGTACCTACCCACAGGACATGCCTAGGTTAAGGAGGAAGCTTTGAGCTGACATTTAGGCAATCTTTTGACTACTGATGCAGTAAAATGCATGTCTGTCTTGGTAAAGCCTGCTCCAAGCCATTGGACCTGATTCACCTGGGGTGCACAGAGGTGGAAGAGTAGAGTGTCTTTAGGTTCCTTTCACTTCCATGATGTTGCAGATGAGGTGGCATGGTAGGAAGGGTTTTCTGGGGGGATCCCACAGATACACCCTTTAAGTGGGCTGTGACTGGGCATGCTATGGAAAATAAATCCAGATTGTCCTTGATAGGTACCTAGTTCAGAGCTTCTGCCTCTCAGGTTCTGGCTCCTCTTTCAACCTTGATTTCTAGGCCAAGTGGTGGGTCTGATTTGAGTGTTGTAACCTCTGTCAAGTAGGAAGGACTGAGTTCAAGCCCAGGTTTGCTTCTGGCTCACAGTAGACGATGCTGTTGTGGTTTAAGCCCAGCCGGCAAAAAGCACCATGAGGCTGCTCGCTCAGTCCTCCCCCATGGTGGGATGAGGAGGAGAAAATATAACGAAAAGCTCATGGGTTGACACAAGGACAGGGAGGGATTGCTCACCAATTATGGTCATGGGCAAAAACGAGACTCGACTTGGGGAAAACAGCCAAAATCAGTTTAATTTGTTACTAATCAAATCAAAACAGGATAACGAGAAGTAAAACCAAATCTTAAAACACCTTCCCCTACCCCTCCCTCCTTCCCAGCTCAACTCCACTCCCAGTTTTCTCCATCTCCTCCCCCCCAGTGGCGCAGGGGGATGGGGAACGGGGGTCGCACGGCGTGGGTCCTTCCCACGGGCTGCAGTCCTTGTGGCAACGCCTGCTCCAGCGCGGGCTTCCCCACGGAGTCCCGGCCATCTTGGGGGGCATCCATCCCCTTGCTCCGGCGTGGGCTCCTCTCTCCCCGGGCTGCAGGTGGGCATCTGCTCCCCCGCTCCCCTCCATGGGCTGGGGGGGGACAGCCTGCCGTCTCACCGCGGGCTGCGGGGGCATCCCCTCCTCCCCCGCTCCTCCTCCCCTCCTTCCTCACTGACCTCGGGATCTGCACAGGGGTTTCTCTCACATCCCACTTCCCAAACTCTTCTGCAGGTTTCCCCTTCTGAAATCTGTTCTCCTGGAGGCGCTACTGCCGTCCCTGATGGGCTCGGCCTGGGCCAGCGGCGGGTCCGACTTGGAGCCGGGGAAGCTTCTGGCAGCTTCTCACAGGAGCTGCCCTCCCCTGCTACCAAAACCCCACTACACAAACCCAAAACAGATGCACAAGTCATATTGCCACAGCCTTTAGACTGGAAATAAATTCCAAGGTTTCTAAGACTCGATTAATGGGTGTTAGTAAAATCCTGATATGTGTTAAAGACTATTTGTATGGCTATTACTGTGTGGGTTTTTTCTTTTTCTTTGTGGCAGTACCTTGGAGCTCTGTCACAAGCTAGAGCATCATTGTGCTAGATGCTGTGTAAGCAAAGAATAAAAAGAAGGCCTTGCAACAAAGGTATCTATGTAAAGATAGGTGTGCTTTGGAGAGATACAGAGGCCATGAGAATACACCCTTGTCAGTCTTGTGTATGTCATGTAGATGCTGAAGTAAGCAGTGCTTGACTGACTGGTAGGATACAAACAGCAAGCTGTCAATCTTTATTTAATTTAATATGTCTTTCAAGCACTCAGTTTAACACTCAGGTGGATATGCAGATCTTTCTGAAGTGGGCTGTTAAACTGATATTCTTAATAAGGTCAACAGTCTTAGTGTAATAAGATAGAGCAGTATAAATGAAAAATGCTCATCTGAAATGGTCTTTATTTCCTTGTCATGTTATATGTCACAATCACTCAGGTTTGTTCAGTTTCATCTCACCAAAAAATTATAATAGAAGGCAGCATGAAAGAGAACTGTTTCTCTTGGAAACTGGAAAAGTTTGTATGGGAAAGTAAATCTGTGAAATTCTGTCCTGGATTGAAACTACCCTCCAGGGTCAAAAACGAGCTCAGGTGTAGTGTGTTGTGTCACCTCATTACAGATGTAGTCCTATTTCTGGTCTCAACCCTTCTTAGGGTACCTCTAGTAGAGTGAAGATCAGTAAATTAGGATGGCTGTAACAGCATTAGAGAGATGGTTTTGACAAAGGGTACAGTCTCAGTCCTGTTTGCTTTTGAAAGCCGCTGTCCCAGTCTCAGCAAAATATGCAAAATACTTGAGGGATTCAGGTTTGACGGAAACAGCTGGGAGGACATGTAGAAATAACATCCAGGATGGCTGGGATGGATGCTCACCAAATGCCTCCTCCAAACGTGGAGAGGACAGTGATGAGGGGAAGTCTCTCATCTGCTGCCGTCACCAGCTGCTGCTTTGTCTATTTCAGAGTCCCACCTAGAGATGTCCCCGCAGACCTGTCAAAGCTAAGAGTGATATCTGGGCTCCTCCGGTCTTTCTTCCCATCTTATGGCCATTTCAGTCTCCCTCTGCTATGTCTTTTAATAAACTAGATCATGTCTGAAGGGAGAGATATGGCTAAAGATGATTCTGAAGTGAAGATGACCCCTCTAGGGCAGCATGGTCGGAGGACCAGAGGGACTGATCAGAGACTACTGCTTCAGTTGCTGTATCCTCTCCTTTGAGAGGGAGGGAGGGACATGAGCCAAAAAGCTTACTTTGAATTCTCCTGAACTCTGAAGGTGTGAAGATTTTTATGTACTTTAGTACCTAGAACCAAGGAGTTTACATAATTAATGCCTTGTTTTTCTCTTGCCTTCATCAAGTCATCTTGTTACTACCAGCTGATGCTGAAGACCACATGCAAATAAGATGAAACCCTAGCTGTACTTCAGCAGGATTTATTTTTATGGGTAGATCAATTTTAATGAAGCTGGTGCATTGCATTGACCCATTGCTGGTTATTGCTTGCCTTTTCTGCATTTCAATGTGTTGCTGCTTAGGGATAAGACTGTTTAATTGATCTCCAGTTGCTCTTCAGTGTTTCTGTAACATTCAGCAATGGCCATTACAAATATTTCTCACTGCTGAAGAACTGGCAGCTGTAGCAGATTAGGGAACTGGGCTCGTATGAAAAGAGACAAGGGTGGAGAGGAGGTATGCTTGGCACTTGTGGTTTCTTGCAAGTCTTCTTTAGATGGAAAGCTGATTTCGCTCTCTTTTTTAGTGCTGCTCTTCGAGTCGAAATGGAGAAATAAACGATTGTGTTGGAGAAATGCTCTTTCTTAGCCTGTTGTGATTTGACCTTGTGTCGGTGCCGCTGACTCATTAACCAGTGGATTGACAAAATTACTCCTTTGAATCGCTGAAATCACATTTAAGATGGCAACTTGATTTTGTCCTTTGTCCCTTGCCTGTTGCCACCTTCCCTTGGACTCTGGCTTTCAGCCGTAGCGCCGCAGTCGTCCACATGTGCGTGACAGCCTTGCCAGTTTGATGTGAGCCCCAGCTGTGTCCCGGCGAGGCTCTACTGAGCAGCAGTAAATAACAGGTAGGAAAAAGTGGCTTCACAGAGGTAGCGAGAGGCAGCTGCTTAAACCACCTGGTAGCAACAGCACGAGTGCTCCGTCCCATACAGGGACCTCATTTTGCTGCTGCTCCCCTGGTCTGAGCCTCCCACCTCCTCATGGCTGGCCTGGCTGGATGCTTGGGCTTGCTCGAGGAGGAGGGCTCGGTGGCTGTGGGGAGCTTGGGCACGGGCTCAACTCATGCACTGGAGTTGGAGGTGCAGGATGAGGCCATGCATGGGCTGTCTCTGCAGGGTGGGAGTACAAGCACGGGGCTGCCTATCTAGTCAAGGTCAGGGTCTTAATGCAGGTGTCCCAGGTAGGTGCCTGGAGTCAGCTGGGGTGGATTCAGGCCCCCATTGCCCAAAAGCATGATGGACTTAGGGTGGGATGAGCCCCCGCGGCCAACACCAGAGGAGGGTTTGTGTGAAGGGAGGCTGGAGCTGTCTGGTTTGCAAAGGAGCTGAGCAAAACAGGCTGGGAGAACAGCGTGGAGATACTGCGTGTTGGTGCCGAAGGTCAGCTCCGTGTCCTTTGCTCTTCCTCCTAACCCAAGAACAGGGGAAATGCAGTGAAAACGGAGGTCAATGACTCTAACAGGCGTGGAAGGAGGTGTTTGTTAGCTCTGTTTACTGTGGGCCTTCACTGAGGCCAGGAGCTTAACATCATCCAAAAAAACAGACACACATATGGGTGATGAAATCCCCTGTTTCAGGGCAGACAAAGATGATACGAAGTTTGTGTGCATCCTATTTCATAGGAAACGCCAGTGATCCAGATGCTTCTCTCTGCAGAGCATTAGTCAGGGCTGGGGCTTTCCAAACAGCCTCCCAGCCCGTCCTGCCTCGGCAAGCCGCTGGGGGGGTCAGACAACACCCTGGGCGGGCAGAAACACGCAGGGTTTCTGTGTTTGCTTCACTGCTGAGAGTCAGGGTAGTGCATTAGGCCGTGTTACCTGATTAGCAGAAAGTCTAATAGAGAGCTTTCTGTAGGTGTGGAGCCACTCAAGTCCTGCAGGGTGAACCTGACCTCAAAAACGTTTAAAATGCATCGTTCCTTTTAAAACTTCCAGCAAGGCTCGTTTTCCATATCAGCCTTTTAGTGGTCACTACGGCACTTGAAGCTAACCGTGTCTGCGACCTGGCTTGGGACGACAGCGTTTGTGATGGGCACTGGTCCACGGAACCTGTTTTGGTTGTTGAACCCGGCTGTTTGATCCCTTAGGGCCCTTTTAAGCCCTTAAAAAAGCAAAGCGATTATTTGGGCACTTATTTTGTGAGCTAGATAGACAGACAAGGGTTCTGCAGTCCCAGACCCGTCGCCTCAAGCTTGGTGCAGGGGGACCTGCTCAGGGTTGGATGGAGGAACCGCACGCTTCCCACCCTGCTCCGGGCTGGGATCCGACAGAGCATCCTCTGGCCGGTCCCTGCGATCCCTGGGCAGGCAGGGAGATAGCTGGCCTCCTCCTCACCCGCAGTGGGTGCTAGTGGCATAGGAGGATACATGACTGGCTTTTTCTCCTGCTCCAATTTTCATTCTTTTCCTTCATCTTTTCTGCCTTTTTAGTCTCTGAGCATGTGGAGGGCTGGAAGCCACGGAAAGCTTCGAGGCTGTGTTAGATGCTGTGGGAAGGAGACCTTGCTGCAGCCCGTCCCTCTGCCAGGCCACCTCCAGCAGCCATCCCCTGCGGACGTCTCTGACAGATGGGCGATGCCTAAACAGCAGCTTTGTGTTAATTGAGTTAAAAATCAGCACAATTTTGTAGAAAGAAACAGGCTTTCTTAGCTCTGGAACTACTTTCTTTTTTTTCTTGTCCTCTCTTTGTATTTTGCATGTTTCTGTTGGAAAAGAGAAGAAAATAAAATTCAAATAGTTTTCTTTTAAGGAAAAATATTTCCTTTTTGAAGTAAAGAAAAAAGCAAACCTTTAGCATTCTTTTGAACTGTCATAATTTTTATATAGTTGAGCCAGGAAAGAGTAATTTTAGTTCTGTCCCTTGATGAATCTGCCAGTGTGGTTACCGTTATTTTCTCTCCTTGATAGAAGCAATCGGCATGTTACTTTCTGCCCTGGGAAGCCTCAACTGCCACAAAGGGCCGCAATCTGATGGGATGTCAAACTGGCATAGCACTTGTTAAGCTCCCGTGACTGGCAGCATCTGTGCATTTGCAATGACATCTCTAAATCCATCCAGGATACAAAAGTACTCTAAAATTGTAGCCTTTGTGTGTGTATGTGCTGTATGTTTTATTTATAAAGCTTTTAGAGATAGCAGCTTGTTCTCTAATTTATTTTGGGTTGGTGAGGAGGAGGAAATCTCATTGGCACGATAGGGAATTTGCAATCTGAATTTAAAAGGAATGTGGAAAAAAAAAAAAAAAGTCCAAGGTTCTGGGACATGTTTGTATGAATAATAATGCTTCCAAAATGATAATGGATTGTGTGTCATCCATTTGTAGAACTGTAGAAGCTGCTATGATAAATAAAACGATATGTCAAATTTTTAACAGCATGGGGCCTGTGTGTGTCACTCATCAGATACAATTAAACAAGGAGAATAATTGCCTGCTTGCTAAGTGAAAAGTTGCAATGTCACAGTGCCATGTTCAACTGTCATTTGCACAAGGGACACTTGCTCTGGACACCCAGTTAAGGGCCTGCCCATGTTTGATGGGCAGCTGTGAAGCTGAAGGTGGGTGGATGTTTGCCAAGCTCTTTGAGGAGCCAAAGCTGCACTATTATGATTCAGTGTTTAAGACCTCTCATGTATTTGTAGGGGCTTCACCATGACTGACACTGCTGGGTACTTGTTCCCTGCCAGGTGCACAAAGTCCTTGCAGCGTTAAGCCTGAAATTGGTTTTGAGCCACAAAACCACCATTTTCTTCACAGCAGTCCTGTACATCTCACTAGGACTGTGTTATTGGGTGTCCCCAGCCTGCCAGTGCAGTCTTTTGCTCTTGGAGTATGTCCTAGTCTAGCAGAGGAAGAGATACTTGAAGACATGGCCCCAGCTCTGGGGAACGTCTACTAGCAACATTGCTTTTGCACAGCTTAGAGATGGATCAGGACCTGCTAGAGCAGACCAGAGCCTGCCTTGAGCAGGGAGATACATGCAGACTAGCTGATCTCTGGGGTCGCTCCCATGTCTAGGTTTCTATACCGCACCACGGCATGACTGCCACTGCCTGGAGACTGAACTGGTGTTAGAGATGCGGTGGGTGGGCCAGTTCCTACAACTGCTTGAAAGGCAGCAGAACCTCCTTTTTTTATTCAGTCCTGGCGTGTTTCTCATTGCTACTTTTTGTTTCCTGTTGCTGGCATATGTTGGTGCTAAAATAACTCCAAATTGCTGTCTACTCATTAACTAATAATAGGCAACTCCTTAGATGCAGATCATGGACAAATGCATATTTGCTATACCAGGTTGTGATGTCTGCGAATACTTTACTGGAGGCAACAAAAAGTTCCATGAAATTACTTGAAAACGGCTTTTGGGATCCTAGATATTCTAGTCAGAGGTGAGGGAAAATGCCTTTTTTTTTTTCTTTTTTTTCCTTTGACCAGGTATTTGTTGCTTCTAAGTCTTCCTGTGCAGATTTAAAGTGCTTTCTGTTATGTGCCTGTCTCTAATGCAGGTTTATGGTATATGAAGACTTCTACCTGCATGAAGGTCTGGTGAAAAATACATAATTGTAACACCAAAATTCTGCTTTTGTCATTTCAGGGGTTTGAAATAAACATGTCTGCATAAGGAACATTAGCCGCCTTCTTTCAGGCATGAAAGTTCCCATTTACCTTCAGCTATGTAGTCACCTAATGCCCAAGGTTGTGTTGGTCTAGCAGAGGGTATTAGCACTCGTAGATCTTACTAGTAAGATTATTAAAGTATGAAGAAATCTAATACATTGGCTTTCATAAGACTGTGTTATTCTGCAAGGCACATGAGCAGATAATATTAACTCCTCATTGTAACTTGATGCTGAGTGCTGTGCTCAGAAGCCAGGCTGACTGTGGACAGGACGGTCATTTAATGTTATTTTTCTCTCTTGTGTGTTCTTTCTAGGTTGAAAGTTCCCTGAAGCACCAGTTTCTTGTGTTCGGCAGACAGTGCTCACAGTGCCTTTAGACTGTGCTGGGACATGAAAACATACCAGGTGAGAGTGTATGATGAACTGTCACTGGAGATCAGGCTGATAGTGTCAATGACAGTAACTTCAGTGTTATGGTACCTTATCCCAAGAAAGCTTTGCATCACTGAAATATATTCTTGACAGGAAAGCATCACTTGGGCAGCTGAGCTGTTTACTTCAGCATCTTGCCTGGGTGTTACGAGGAATGAAATGAAACTGGCTGTGAGCACTGAGCCAGTGCAGATCCTTTGGTCCTTTTGCCTTCCAGATTTGCCACTGTAGCTGGAAAGATGCTGCTGCTGACCAAAAACTAGCAGCACCATCTTGCTCTACTGAACTGTGAGAAGCATCCTGATCCCAGGGCAGGATGGCTCCCTTGGATCTGTCCCCATGGCAGACCCACTGCACACGTATGACTCTGGAGCTGTGTTTGGCCTGACGGGAGTGTTAGCAATTTTGCTCACAGTGTTTATCAGCCCAAGATCTGGCTTTAAGTGTACAAGTGCAAACATCTCAAATGTAGACAGAGCCATTAGCTTTAAAGGTCAACACTGAAGCCTTCCATATACACAGTACAGGGCTATCTGTGTTAGAAAGCTGTTGTAAATTAGAGGGTGAAAAACCAAGCGTTAGCATGGGAGTAAATGGATTTGCTGGACTGCGCTCAGTAAAACAGTGAAGCTGAGATTTGCGTCTGAACAGTGCCAAGCTATCTTGGGTCATGGCATGGTGTGCTGTCAGGCTGCTCTTCATCTGCCACCTCTGCGTATCCTTCCTCATGTGCAGCACGTATGGGGACTTGCCCGAGTCCTCATGGGCTCTGAGCTGCCCAGGGTCCACGTGGTTTCTGTGCAGCAGCTTGGGGCATGTGTTCATGTCCATTGGCTGACTCAGCCATAGCAATTGATCTCACTTTAGATGAGGCTCCTTTTGGTCTTGCTCGTGATCCTTGGGGACTGCTGAGCCTGGATGCAGCTGTGATTTGGCCAAGGGCTCTGAAGAGTCAGGGCCCTCCTGGGTGAACTTTATTGGAGGATGAGATCTCTGGGCTGATCCTGGCTGCCCAGCCATCCACTGCACTAACTGTGGCTGTGTATCTCCTTTCTGTGCATGGTTGGACTGTTCTACACAAGATTTTAGGGTGGCTTCCTACGGAAATGAAGCTTAGAGTTGCAGTCTGTGTAGGGGCATCTGTCTTCCTGCTTGGAGAGAAGCCCTGCATGCATGCAAAAGCCAGTTCCAGCAACATTTTACGGAGGGGCAGTGGTCTCAAAGATGTAATGTCCTGGCAGAGGTGGGTATGGAAGAGTCACTCTGGTATGCTCCCATGAGGGTAAGACTGCATTGAGAGCGCAGCCCTATTGGATACCCGAGAGTCCATGCACAAGGCTGTGCTTATGAATTTCCCAACCTTGCAGAAAGCTTCGGTTTGAACTCGCATGTTGTTAAGCCACGAGGCAACCCTGCCATAGCATAGAAACAAAACTCCACTGTTTTTGGGGCTTTGCTTGGTTGGTTTTTTTCTTCGCTACATGAGATAAGTCAAAATGTCAGTGAGAGTGCGTGCTAAATGCTGGCTGAGCTCAGGCTGCCTGTGCTGGGGACAGCCTGCAGGCAAGAGCTGGCCCTGCCTTGGGAGGGGTGGTGGGGCTGGAGCTCTGGGCACAGGCAGCAGCAGGAATAATGAAGGGTGTACACCTGATGGAGGTGCCAGAAGTCTTAGAGGGGAGCCTGGGTCCTCCTGATTTTCAGTAAACTCAGGTTGTATTGCCATGTACATTTTTTCTTTCTCTCCCCCCCCCCCCCCCCAAAGACTCCTGTCCTGGTTTTGGCTGGGATAGACTTAATTTTCCTTCTAGTCGCTGGTACAGTGCTTTGGGTTTAGTATGAGAATAATGTTAATACCACAGTGATGTTTTAGTTGTTGCTAAGTAACACTTATCCTAAGTCAAGGACTTTTCAGTTTCCCATGCTCTGCCAGTGAGGAGGTGCACAAGAAGCTGGGAGGGAACATGGCCAGGACAGCTGACCCAAACTAGCCAAAGGGGTATTCCATACCACAGGACATCATGCTCAGTATATAAACTGGGGGAGTTGGCCGGGGGGGGCAGATCACTGCTCCAGGGACTCGCTGGGCATCAGTCAGCAGGTGGTGAGCAATTGCATTGTGCATCACTTGTCTTTCTTGGGTTTTATTTCTCTCTCTTTTTGTTATCTTCATTTTCATTACAATTATTATTATATTTTATTTCGATTATTAAACTGTTCTTATCTCAACCCACAAATTTTACTTTTTTTCCCGATTCTTCTACCCATCCCACCAGGGGGCAAGGGAGGAGTGAGCAAGTGGCTACGTGGTGCTTAGTTGCTGACTGGGGTTAAACCACGACACTCCTGTCACTTGCTTCTTTCTCCTTGCTGCTCTTGTTATTTTTTGGGCTATGCCATCAAGTCTAATGAGTCAGAAAAAATATCCCTTTTTCTTCTTAGAGAACTTTAGCTTTTCTCTTTTGCAAAGCCCAGATGATTTCCATGATCCTGAATCCATCATAGCCCTGTGAAGGCTTGCACCTGCACAACCCAAGGGGGCATCAAACTGCAAACATGAGAAGCTGGGAATGGCAGAGGGGAGAGGGCACTGGGCATTGTGGGTGACCCAGCAGAGCATGCCAGGAATGCAGTCATGCTCTCAAACTAACCAGAGCACACAACACAGAGGCTATATCAGCTTCATGCTTTTATGCTGGTTTCAGGAAAGACCACTCCGGGTCTAAACTTAAGGTGGTTTGGGCAGGTGGTATCCAACTCTAGTCTAACAACTGCAGGTATAAAGTTCTCAAAAATTTTTTGAGGATCTCAAAACTTGTGGAGTTAATTTGTTCCAAACTCATGGGCTTATTTTGCTCCTGGGACTTCTGTGTTTGTAGAGGAGCCCTAAAGCCAGATTTACTGAATTGGCAGTGCAGGGTCTTCATCATTATTACAGAAGAGGATTTAAGTACCTAAATCACACTGATAATTTATCAAAATCACACAGTAACAAGGAATAAGATTTTGAAACTCAGTCATCGGAAAACTGAACTTTTTATGAAAAAAATACGTCTGAACTGTGAGAAAGGCCCTTTTTTTCCTGCAAAAAAGGCTGGAGGTGAGAGGAAGGGAAAGTCATAAAATATTGACAAGCTTTGTTTTTAATGCTGATACAATTGCCCCTACACAGCTCTATAAACCATCTTTTCACAGAATTTTGGAAGTCTTGACTTTTGACAGTCTTGTGGCACATTGGGAATAGCCATGCTTTATCTGACAGAGGAACCCAAACAGGTGTGTTTCTTCTCTTGATGTTGCCAATGATCTTTGGGAACGGACACTGTAAAATGCTGGTCTGGGGCCTCCAAGGGCTGGGTGATGGGGGAAGCAGGGGCTGGGGATTTGGGGTGGAGGGCAGAACGCCTGGTCCAGGCAGGGTGCATTCCCTGGGATCCAGTCCTGTGTTCAGCCTCTGGAGGGGAGAGGGTCCCTCACCGCAGACCGAGTGAACTTTGCTTTGCTGGAAGCAAAGAGTACAATAAGAGAAAAGCTGTGAGATGCAACCCGCATCATGCCTTTCAACTGTCATAAATGTTTTCTTCTGTTTTGGGTGAAGGAGGGTTTGGAGCAGTTTTTTATTCATGAGGCTCTGCTGATCCCTGTGCAGTTTTCTGCGTGTACGTCCTACAGCAGGCATGTCAGGGAACACGGCACATTTTTTTTTTAATTTCATGGAGATCAAACAAAGTCAGTTTTGAAACACTGTGTGAAGATGAAGGTTTATCAAAATTAAAGAGCTGGATTAGGTGTGGGTCTTCATGTCACATCATCTCTCCGAATGTTTTCATGTCAGCATCAAAAACAAGAGCGAGGCTTTCTGACCTTGAAAAGAAATGCCCGAGGGAAAAACTCCTTCATGCAATTTTTAATACTCTTCCTAGTGACTTTTTTTTTCTGAACTGCTGTAGCACGATACGAGTTTGAACTAATGAATGTCATGCTCATATGGGGCAGCTCCAAAAATGAAAGACCTTGAGTGACTGAATGCTATTATTGCACTATACGAAGATGTTATCAAAATCACCTACATTTCTGACTTTCAAGTGTCTTGGTATCTTATAGTTAGTCTGTCTGATGCGTGAGAGACACACTCTAGATTTAGTTTCAAATCCACCACATAAAACTTTACTCAAAAAAAAAAAAGTACATAAAAGGGCACATTATATGCTGATTATTTTTTCATTATCATTTTCATTTGCCTGATCTCTTTTATTTAAAGCAGTATTGCTAAAGGTTGCTTTCAGCAGCGATGTTCCTCCCTAATACTGGAGGAAGAAGGGATCATTTTCAGATCCCTTCAAAAGCCATTTCATTTGCAGGTCTTTGGAAGACATGGATGAGATTGTCATTGTGGTACAACCTTGGGTGCGTTTTGTACCTTTAGCAAGGCACCTCAGCCATACCGCTTCTTTCCTGGAGGGGGAAGATGTCCTTCCTTTCAAACACCCCCCATAGTGGATGTGTTAACTACTTGAGGGAGGCAGCAGACACTAGTTCTTGTACCATGTGAATTTTGAGGGCCCTCCTCTGATGACATATTCAGCTTGGGCACAACTATTTAATATGGTAAGCTGCTCAAGTGGGGACCTATTGTCATCAGGACAGGTGTTAGGGATGGAGTTGGGTCCCTACTGAAGTTAGTGATAAAATATTCTGTGATTTCAGTGAAGGCAGTTTTATCCCTCTCTGTTTTGGGCAGGAGTATGAGGAAGTAGGGTTCACCTTTCAGATGTGGCAGGCTCACTGTAAAAGGCAGTGGATTGGGAGTAGGGAGATTTAGTCCTGATTCTGCCACTGGCTTTCTGGGACAATGAAATTAAGTTACAGTACTTATTTCTGTCTCAGTTTCTCCGGCAAAGGTGTCTCTCAGTTGCTAATTCCCAGACTTACAACTTCCCCAACTCATGCTAAGTTTTTGCCTCAGTTTCTGCTTTTCTTTCAAGACTGTCACATTGGCTGTGTCTCGTTTTCAGTCTTACATATTTCCCTGGCAATTTTTTGTCTTGAAGTCATGCAGAACTTCTCTGTACTAAAATTCTTTTCCCTTCTCCATATCCCTTCCCCTGCTGCTTCTCAGGTTAGCAAAGCTTTCCACAATTTTCAGTCAGGACTTAAAAAGCTGGAAGAATACATGTCCTGCCTGAAAGCTGCTGGAATGAACGGGGGCAGTTACAGAAAGGGATAGAGCACGGCATTCTCAGGTCAAAAGTGATCTTAGTTCAGCGATGCAGAGGCACATACCAGCAGCGGGGAGGTGGGTAGGTATTGTGGTGAGCTGCAGTGCGATTCCTGCACGCTTGTGCCAGCGGAGGTGTGAGCTTGCAGAGTGCAGTGAGGTGTCTCATCTGGTGCAGATGCTTCTGTGGCACAGTTTCAGAGCTCCTCGGTTTGAGTTCGCTTCAGTTGTTTAACCTGCAGTTCTACAACGATGTACACAAATTACAAAACCACACATTTGCACTACAGAAGAATAAGATCTGAGGAGTTTTGCCTATTTGGCACACATGCATATGACAAGAGACAGTAACACCAGCGGCACCACGGATTTCATAATCGTGAATCCCCTCTCGTCTTGGGAGAAGAGATGCTTAACCCACTTTAGCAAGTGAAAGCGGGCAGCGCATCAGCTTTATTTAGGTGGCCTGGGCTGTCTGTGATCCTTCCATGCCAGGACTGATTCATCTGTGGTCTTGTATGGTATAACCTGACAAGCAATGGGAGGAGGTTGTAGGATACGCATGGGCTTCTGGTTGACGCAGGATTAGTCCAAGGAGAGGGAGCTTAGCAGGAAACTGTACCCAGAGCCTCATGGCCAAACCCTTCTTGGAGATGCTGGTGGAGCCTGGCCTGGGGTCTGTGGCCCGCGGGCGCACAGAAGGTCCCTCCAGCCACGTGGTTTCCAGCTGCTGCAACAGGAGCCAGGGAAGCTGCTCTCTGGTTGAGCTGCTAGGAGACAACGTTACTCCTTCCTCTTCCTAGTGCTATGAGTCATCCAAAAAGGCTATTTCAATAAAATCCCTGTCCCACTGGACTAGTGAACTCCGCTTATAGTGCAGGGCTGTTGTCGTGCTGGGGCCCTGAGCCCATGCTTCCCAGTGTTGTTTCTGCTGACCAGCAGCATCTCTTCTGCCATGGAGAAATGAAAGGGCCTTGCATTTTTCTTGGCAGAACCTCACGTAGCAGCCAGTGGGTAGTGTATTGTCAAACCCCAGCCACAGCCCCGTTTTCTTTGTGTGGCTGCCCAGCACAACGTCCCAGGGAGGTCTGGTGGAATTGAGAAGTTTTCCACCAACTATGCCCTGAAGCTATTTGCAGTTGGAGCTGGAAAAGTGAATTAAAACAATCAGTCAAGCCAACTATGTAAAACAGCGCTTTTCGGTGGTTTTGTGATGTGAGTCCTGGGCTCTCAGTTCCCTTTTATTTTCCCTTGCTCTAGCCTTCCTACACCCTCTTACCCCAGTCCCACATCAGTAGCGGTCCAGCCTGGAACAGGCTGTAATTATTTAAGCAGAACTCCTACAAAAAGTGAAGGTTGTGACTAATGAGGAAGTGCTGGGAAGAGGTGCCTGTTCCCCCTAGACCGCACCACCAAGGAGACGCTCCTGTCCCTCGCTCTGACGGAAAGCTTGCTGACATCTTCTCGGTCCTTATTGACTGCACCGGGGTTTGTGTTTTCACTTCGGTGCTCCCAGTGACCAACAGTTTGGAGGGGTCTTCCCACAGCCGTAGAGTTTCTCTTGGTTTGTTACCTTCCAGCAACAAAGTAAAGATAAAACAGAAATTACTGGAAAAAAGAAATGCAAAATCTAGTTCGGTTACATTTTTCTTCCTTTTCTATAGTTTGCCCCTGAAATAGCTCTAGCAAAAATTTAATCTTAGCCTGTGCAAGCTACTGTTTTGAGTAGAAAGTAAAACCCAACAGAGAGGAAAAAATATCCAATAATCCTGTTTTAAAATAGACACACAGGCTGGTTGTGCCTGGGTTATTTTAGACCATATTTTTCAACACATTTTGCAATGGCAGAAGAAAAAATATGATAGATAATCCTATGAAGATTGTTTTCATCAATTTACCAGAAAGAAATACAGCCTTTGTTTCCTTCATTAAATTGAAAGTCGAGGCTAGAAATAAATAATATTGTCAGAAGTGAAGAAAAATTCAATGGTTAAAGGACTTCTCTATCAGGAAGAATGTTTTCCAGCACACAAAATAATACTTACTTTTTTTTATACGAAGGGAAAAATTTTAGATACTCACATTAAAAATTCCTATATTTGCAAATGTATTTTTGCAAATGTATTTTCTTCACCAAATTGGCTATGCTAAGAATTTGGTTATCATCTCAGCTGTACTCTCTCATGCCTTGCCATTCCAGTCAAAATGCTCAAGAACTCATGTTGCTAGTAATAAAATAGCCTCGGCAATCCTGAAAATTACAATACGTTATAAAATTTTACAGTGTACTTTTATAAGTTAAAATACTCCTTCCATAGAGGAAGGTCAGCCTTTTATTTGTTCTATGGAGAAGGTCAATAGGAGAGTTGTTTTAAGGGTAGAGAAACTCACCACTGAACAGATACTGAGTTTTTTCCTAGGTGCAAGTGATCCTTCCCCAGTTAGACACATTTTGTGCAAGCAGGAGGAAAGTCCAACAAGTAGTTGCATATTCTGGATGCTTGGTAAGTGGCTGTTTTTCAAAGAAGCAAAAATAATAATGTGAAAAGATTATTTGGATGGTTAAACAGAAACAGTATTTTGCTCATCTATAAAAATGAGTCTGCTAACAAAGTAGTTCTGATTAAGAGGTGATGTGAAAACTTCTGTAAAGGAATCAATATTTAATAAGGGTGAAACGGAAGCTGATAGAAGTAATTAGCAGGACATTAGGAAATGCAGCCAGTTGTTGAGGGAAGATAAAAACATAAATTTGAAAAATCTGTAACTAATGAAGTTAAGGAGTTGGCTGCCCTATCCAAATAACATTTATGTCCTAAAACCTGATTAAATGGCACAACCAAAAAATATCTGTTATCAGTTTGCAGCAGTGATCAGCAAAGATATGATTTGTTCTTGGCCCAGAGTTAGTCAAGTTTTATACCGATGAACGTGATGTCTTAGGCACCTGTCTGAGATGAGTCTCCCTCTGAAGGTGCCTGTTTCTCTTCATTGCCAGTGAAAGGAGCTCTCAGTGACAGGCTAGACAAATGCCAGATAAAGCTGAGATTAATTCTCCTCCTACAGCATTGCTAGGAGCAAGAATTCTTGGTCTGTTATGAGTTTGGGTTAAAAGCCACCAGATTTTAGGGGAAAATAATAATGATGCTCACCTTGGGTTCATTGGTTTGTTTTGCTTTGCTCGTGCTGTCCACGTTTCTTCCATAGGCAGAAAGGATAGAAACATCCTTTATAATAACAAGAAATAAAAGCAAAGATTCTCCCTTCAACACTTGGAGCTGCAGCTTGAGGCTTTATGGAGAAATCTCTGCCGTCACGTGGCCCCTGGTTAAACTGCAATGCAACCATAATGCCTCTCTGTTCACCCACAGTGAGCGTGTCCTACGGGTGCCCGAGGTACAGATAAAGTCTGACTCTATTAGCTGTGTCTACGTTGGTGCGATGAGGGAGAGCACAGGGCTTTACATATTGAAGACGGAGCACTTCAGGAGTGGGATGAAGTCCTCTACGGAAAAGGTGACGCCGTGGGCTGGTGTCCTGCTGCCAGCAGTGATGTGAGGGTGCTGGGACACTGCCTGCATCACCTGCTGAGCCGAGCAACAGCGCTGGCTGAGCCCTGCTCCAGTGCTCAGAGGTGTAGCAGGGAAGTCTGTGCTGTCGTGAAGAAGAGCCTGCTCCTTTCCCTTCTCTGAAACTGGCCAGAACATCAAAGACAAGTATATGGGAGACAAGCTGCTTTCCTCATGGCCATCGTTAGGGAGCTGCGTATAGGACAGAGGGCTGGGAGTCATTTTTGAGTCATACAACAGGTATTTTGAAACTGAAAAGGAGGATCTCTAGAAACTAGGTATAAGGTGTGGGATTCAGGTCAAGAGTAAGATCCCTAAATTTAGGTGCCTCCATGTAGATGCCTACATGTACACTTGGTATCTAAACACGCACTGTGGTCAATGGAGATCAGGTCAATGGAGCCTGGAGAACGATGTTGCTCACCCTAAAGTGGGGTAAGCTGGCTGCTCAGCTGAACCACTCCTTAGGCCACTTAGACTCCATTGGCTAGGGGTAGGATGCAGTGTCCTAAACACAGGTGCATTTCACCATTTCAGAGATCCTAGGAGGTCCCAGGGGGTCTCTGGAAGAACACAGGTCTCTGCAGACATCATGGTGTACCCACCAGCCCTCTGCAGACACTCTTAGGTCCCTCAGATGGCACTCAGCAACTCGGATTAGAGAAGCAAAATGATTCCTAAAACCCCACTGACTATGCTGGGGGTTTATGCACTCAGCATAAATGTAGATATCTAAAATTTAGGCCTCTTAATCTGAAATTGAATCGTAACCAAGCTCTCACCAGTATCATTCAGCAATGGGCACAGTACGACTGCTGTGTTTAAATGAAATGTGCTGTATTTGTCAGGGTAGCTGAGTGACTTTCCAGACAAATCTTTCTCCACTCCCAGCAGGCAGTCCTTTCAACCAGCCTACTTCCAGTCCCAACTGCTGGATGCTTTTCAGATGTAAGGTGGCAAAGGGAAAATCCTTCTACTATGCCCCAAACAGGCAGGGAAGCACGAACTCTGGCCACCTTGCTTACCGCAGCAGATGCTCGGGGACTTGCAGGCACAGTAGCTCTGTTCTGCTGTGCCCTCACCTCGCCCTTGCCTTGGTCAACACCTCACAGCTTGACCCGAGGGGTGGATGGACATCATGGGGCAAGTACAACATGTGGGGGCAGCGAAAGAGTTGCTTTGTGTGTAAGCCATCATGTGAAATCCCTTATTTCCTCAGTCGCCTTGGGGCAACAAATCTTGTTTTTTCCCCCCCACTAGCTTTGTGATTAGTAGCTGTGAGTCAGATGCTTTTTTAGACTTCAGAAATGCTCTTAGCCTCCTAGAAAACTACTTTGTGGGGTCAGTGCTGCCATGTTCACTCTCCTGCTGGGGCTGTCATTAAAGTACCCATGAGAGGTCCCCTCACCCCAGGTGCCTTTTTGGGTTCTCCCTGGATGCCAGATGCTGTCCCAGCTTTTCTCACCAGTTTTTTTTCTGGTCCCTTGCCGCACGCTGGCTTTTGGCTTCCTCAGGTGCTGCAAAGTGCTATGTGTCTCAATTTTTCACTTTGCTGCTGTGGACAAGTGTGCACGCGGGAGGGAGAACTGGTATTTAAATTTTCCAACCTTCAACTTCATATTACTGCCTGTAAAGCAAACCCCCAAATCATTTATTTCTAGGCTTCTGCTTTGATTCCCAGAGTTTTGATTTAATCTTAAAATATTTAATCATTTCCTTGGCAAATGACACTGAAATTGGACAGATGGTTTAAACTTAGCTCTCTTCCCCGGAGAAAAGCTGCTCAATTAAAACAACTGTAGCTCTCACACATTCAATTCATCCTTATCAGCCTGTCCCAATTAATCCTTTAAATGCAATGTTACATAACGTGGGATCCTCTCTCCCTCATTTACTTTTCCATCTTGTCATTATTTCCTCCGTGTTTGCTTACCTGCACGGTGTTGTTGGGAGTCAGAACAAAGCTGCCACGTGGGGAGAGGTGTGTGAAATTTCCAAGTCACATCTGTTAGAGCAAAAGGGAGGGATGTACATAAGCCATCACACTCAGTCACTCATGCTTTTACTCTCTGACTTTATTTTTCTCCATGGACAGATGATCTTTGCAAATCCTTAAAATAGCAGAATTAAATTTCTATTACGCCGTTTTCTGTATAGCTACATAATCCCTTTCTGCTGCTAGTGCTGGAATTGCTTGACTTACGTTGTACTCGCTGCTTGTGAAAATGTGTTTCTGTGTGTGCTGGGGGAAGTGCAGTTTGTTTAGTTGCAGAAGGGAGAGAATTAGAGCTGGGCTCAAAAAGACCGGAGTAAATGGCCATAATAAATCCCACTGGAGACTGGGAGATCTAACACTGTTAGTCTCGTCTCTGTAGTACTGCCTGCATCATTTCGCTCCGCCGCAGTATTAAGAACAACAATTTGGATTTAATAGGCCTGGATGTAATTCAGGCAGTCAGTGAGGGTGAAGTTCTGCCTCGAGGAGCACTGGCCCATGTTCCACGACTGTGCTCCCACAGAGAGGCGAAGAGCAGGCACACGCACACCGGGTCCTCTGGCTCCTGCTGCCTGTTATCTTGGCTGCATGTTGGGCTTGAAGCATCCTTGGGTTCGTTGGGTTCAGGGTAGCTGGCGGTGGCTTGGGCTGGTGGTGGTGTGGGGCTGCTTTGAGCCCTATGTGGCTTTCATGTGCCCCATGGCCATCCAACTGTTTCAAGGTGGGTCTCCAGAACCTGTGAGCAGGCTCAGGCTGCACCCACTGAGAGCATCGCCTGGGGCTCCCACTGGAGAAGAGTCGGGGCCCAGGGAAGAGCAAAATTAATGCTTAGGATGGACTTGTTCAACCTACCTTCAGATTGTAATGGAGGAGACTGCCCCAAAATGGCATCTCTGGCCACTCTGGTTCTGCTCGAAATGTTACAGGCTAGGCATCACACAGTTATCTGTTACTGGTCCAGAGTTGATAAATAGGGCAATAAAACCTTAAATACGAAGGACGTTGAAGCTAGTCCTGCTTTGAGTGGGAGGTTGGACTGGGGACCTCTAGGAGTCCCTTCAGCTTGATTTTTTTTCCATGATTCTGCAGACAGAGAATATTAAGTGCAATTTTCCCTTTAATATTTGTATTAGCAAGGAGAATCATCAGGAAACACCAGACAAATTCCACTGGATTTTTCCTCTAAATAAATGAATAGAATAAGACAATCTGCTTTACATATTTATTTAAACACCTTCCTAGGGTATTGTTTTGTTTTGTTTTTCCTGAGTAATTCCTTTGGCTGCTAACTGTACTGAATGATTGGCTGTATGGAGAGGGGAAAACCCCACATCTTTAAAAAATCTGGAATTTCTTTGGATTCTACAGTAATTAAAATAGGTTTTGTTAGTTTCCTGGAGCAGATCTTTTTTTTTCCTTTTCTGCAGCACTAGTTCATTTACTTGAGAATATATTTGAATGCTGAGCCATGAAAGCAGAATATTCTGTTTGAAACTGAAGAGATTTATGGGGAGCCACTGAAAAGTAGCAATGTGTAAAGCTCTTTTACTGAGTCTCTATATCAAAAAGAAAAACTTATCTAATAATCCTGCAAGTCAGAAACAGAAACAATTTATTGACAAGGCAGGGTTTTTTCACTACTGTTCATTTTTCCAGTACTACATCCAAGACAGTAATTAAATTTGGAAGGTAATGGGAGACTGCTTACCTGGGGAATTATTCCACTGCTTCATTCTCCAGGAATTCTTCTGGGTATTCAGGGAAATTTCAGGACCTAATTCCTTCCTGTTGTTTCCAGATTTATTTCTATGTATCACACACTAAATCATTAATATGCCTAAATGGCATATACGTGAAGAAAACCCAAGACAAACCCAAAGAAAATCTTCATGGCCTAAGACATCTGTAAGCTTTTCCAGAATTTCTGTTACTTGGGAAGGTCTAATCACTGATCCTCCATAAATCCAAGTAGTTACAACTATGCATATGGTATTTCTTTGCAGTAAAAAGTCTGAGGCTATTATGTTTAGGTAATATGTTAGCAGGAAAAGTATCTTTGCCATTTGAAAAGGGGAATTCTAAAAATATGACTTGAAGTATTGATCTTATTTTTTTATCATTCTTGTGGATTCTTCTCCTCTTGACAAAAACATTTTGACCTAAATTTTCCCTGCTGAGGTTCCTATTTACAAGGCTGAATCAAAACACTCACTTTTTGTGTCTCAGTCTCCCCAGCTGTAGAAAAATTATATTCTGGCCATGGAATGGTGTTGGGAAATTAATTTGATTTAGATTCACTGAGGGCCCTGGGGTCCCCAGTGACAATGGGTTTTGAAGGTATAAAGTCTTCTTGTTGCTATTGGAACAACCAACTTTTACTTACAAATATTTGTAGATAAATGACTGGAAATGCAAACTCACACAAGACCCTGATTGTTTCATTCTAAGCAGCCATCTCTGAATGCCCCTAATTTGTGGAAATTAATTATGAAACACAACCATATGTCCCTGTAATTACAAGAAAATAGATGGAAGCTGAGGAGACCGGCTGCATCCCATGCATGAATAAATGTTCTCATCAAAGACGCCGGCCGTAATGCCTCCTTGAGGGAATTCAATCCAGCCACACACCCATGGGCTCCCTCTGTGGCATCCCGCCATACTGCTACACATTGGGATACCATGAAACTAAATCCTCTGGAAAAGTATTTACAATAACAAGCTGCTGAGACTTTCGCTTAGAAGTGGAGGAGTGAGGGCTGGGTTTTCAGTGGTGGCTGAAGCACTTGCCCCTCACTCTAACTAACAGTGACTGTTAGTTCTCACACCCAAATCACCTCCGAAACCTGGGGAGCAGCAGGGATTACCCTCAAGCTGGTTTTCCCCTGTCCCTGCTCTGAGGGAAAGAGTAGGAGAGCGCCACGTATGTAGTGGTGAAGCTTCAAATCAGTCCTGAGGTGCTCAGGCTGAGCAGGAGCAGTTCAGCACTGGCTTGGCATGGAGATGGCTTTGTGGAGAGCGGGGGCTGGCAGCTGCTTGAGCCACTGCTGCCAGGGGATCCTGGAATTTATTACTCATTATCTTTAGGTTTTCTGCAGTCACTATCAATGAAGAAATGTACACATCTGACTCAGCCATTGTATTCCAGGATTAATTTATTGACTTGTGTGGAGTTACTACTCCTGTTCCCCAGTGATGGGGCAGGAACAGAACTCCATAAGCATCTTGGTGAAGGTCACATAGAGGGGGACCGTACCTGGAGCAACCTAACGATTTGCCAACATGCGGTAGCTGTTTTCTTTTGACTGACTGTGCTGGGAGAGCAGCAAGGATATGATCTTCAAAGCCCAAGACAAGAAGAAAGCCTTATGACTAATCTTGACTCTACCAACGGTGTGTGTGAAACTCTTTCAGGCTGTCATTTGATCTCTGGGAGACAATCCCTGGTTATTGAACTTATGTCATCATCCTGCTCTCCCTAGGTCACTGCTGCCAGTCTTCATTGACTGGTGCTTTCAGTTAAGTGACTGGCAGGAAAAAAAGGATAGGAAGAAACCTGGAGCTGCGTTGCTTATGACAGCTCAGTATTACAGTATCCTCTTCAGGACTTATCCTGTGCGGAGCTTTGTTATTAGAGATGATTCCCTGTGACACTATGTGATTTAAAACTTATTGCACAGACTCTGACACTTCTCTGCACATCTTCTGTGTGGCCATCCATCCATCAAAGAGGCAGTTCAATAAATAAATGCGCAGCTGAACACAAAGCCATATACAAGTCTTACAACCAATAATTTTATTTAAAAAGCTGTGTGTGAAGCTGAGCTCCCTTCTTACCATTTTTTCCCTCTGGAGGCTCTGTTGTTTTTTAATGTACAGTAACCACTACAACATGTGCTTTACTCACTAGACTAATGGTTAAATATTTATTCTCTTTTTTTAAGGCTTTGACTATAATTAAATGACTGCTGTCAACCATCTTACATCCCCAACAAATAGGCCAAACAGATGCAAAACTAAGTATGTCTAAGGAGCACAGACTCAAGCCCAGAATTAAGCCTTCCAAGTGTAATAGAAAATGTGGTGGGACCAAAGAAAACCTGCAGTCCAGTTGTGCTTGACTAACAAAGGTTCAGCCCAGGAAATACTTGGTGTGAACATCAAAAAGCAGCAGCAGATTGTTTTCTTTTTTCTCAGGACTGCTTGCAAGCTTCATGACAACCCATTTTTCCCTTTTTTATCCCCCAGGAGCCCCCTATGGTAGCCTTTGGCATTTTGTGTCCTGGGAGCAGGACGTCTCCCATGGTGTGTCAATAGCAATTTGGTTTTCTCTGATACCAAATTGAAAAATTCAGCTGACAAGTCCAATACCTGTGACTTAAATGTGTGACAAATGCAAGCTGACTTGAACAGTCATTTCAAGTAACCTGTCAAGATATTGAAGTTCTTGGGTCAATTTGAAAATGAGAGTAAAAGCCATTAATATCTATTAATGTAAAACTAGCATTGACAAAGCAGTATGCCTTTAAACTGGGTAGAGAAAGGCATATGCCTGATGTGTTTGGAAATAGTTTGTGATGACTAGAGCAAGGTCAATATTGAATGCATAGCCCTTGTTTTGTCAGTTTCTCTTTTTCCATTTTATAAATTTGATATACAAGAAGTCTTTTATCTCTAGAAGCATCACGTGAAATTCACAACCCTGGAGAAAACCCTGCTCAGATTTGCCAGCAGTCAGTTCTGATTTTTGGATTTAAAACTATCGTTGAAATTCTCCAATTATAAGAATGGTGGAGTTAGAGGCTGGGCACGGTATTACACAAATCCATCAGCTTAACTGCAGCCCACTGAAATGGTAAGTATTGTGAGACATTCCAGCATTGTGAAATTTGTCTCTGTCCTTAATTGGGGTGAAAAGTTGGAATTCTGAAATGTTTTGCAGAACAGAAAAGCTGAACTATTTCTGGTGGGAAATATCAGACAGGGTTCTTGAAATGCAGCATTTCAGTGGTGTCAAACTGTGCCATGAATGTCAGGCAATTTCATCTAACAAGGTGAAAAATATATTCTACCCCATCCTGTCCTGCTCTGTTCTATTGTCAGTGCAATGGGAAGAGAAAAGGGCGGCTGGAGATGAAACAAGACAACGAATTTTGATTTTTAATTATTCAGAAACTTTTTTCCATGGAAAATATCAAGTGGGAGCTCTTCCTGGGAAACTTCTTTATATGGCGCCATCCCTCACGTAGTTTAACAGCGGCAGATAAAATATGTCACATCTTCCCCGGCTGCTCACCCCTGCCAGCACTTTTCTTGTCCTCGTCTCTCCTCCTGCACCTTGACATTGGCTTGTCCTGTGGCCGACGTCCACAGCTCCTCCTGGCATTGGTCACTGGCGCTGTGCTGGGGTTCTGCTGGGATGGCCCCACCAGGACATGGCACTGCTGTGCCCATCTGGCAGATCCACCTTTAAACAAAAGGGGGATTTTTCTACCCAAAGTGTTGACAGCCTAAATAGTGCTGAGGACTCTGTGTTAACTGTTCTCGTGAACTTGATAGACCTCCCCACACATTAAATAGAGCTGGATGATATGTCTCTGCAAAGGGAGAGCCGTGTGGCCTGGGATTTTTGCTTTCTGCTGCATGCCTGCTTTGGGGGTGGGCTGTTTTGGGAGGGATGTCTCTCTTTCTCACAGAGATGGTAGCTATGTCTGTGTCCTCATTGGACTGTGGTTGGGCAGCCTGGAGGTGTCACATCTCTTCTCCTGGCGATTTCTGCAGCTTTGGACATGCTGCCAGAGCAGTTCGTGGGGTTGTCCTGCAGCCTATGGCCAACGAAACAAGACGGTCACTTGAGCAGTAGCTCTAGCAGGTGAAAAGGCTCCAGTCGCAGCAGTGACCAGCATCTCCTTGTGGTAGTCTTGTCAGCCAACCCAGCTACAGCGGAGAAGGTGGTCAGTTTTTTTCTGAGAACTAGATTTTAAAGTTATACAGAGAGCAAACAGGACCTGGTGGGATTCCTGTATATGTGCTTCAGTGCCTGACTTGGATGCTAATGGGAGTTAACCTCAACGTGATACTGGAAAATCCTACCAGCTGCCACCCTGCACCTTCGGGAGCCAAATATGAAAAACGTGAAAACAGAGTCAATACAACCGACAGAGACTCCCACTGGGTACAGTGTGTTCCTGGCTTTGGAGGTGGATCCTCTATTTGTTCTCCCACCTTGGTTCTTCTTGGCTAAAATTCTAAAACATCTTAAGTGGATTTATCTCCAGCTCTGTTTTCTCTTGAGTGTTTAGGCATAGGCAAGCACTTGGCTATGGAACTTACAATGAGAGCTATTCAAGTGTTTTAATTGTAACATTAGTCGTGTGGAATTTGGAACATTGTCTTTTTAATGAATTGCATTCAAAAGGACTAATTAGTATTCTGACGGGGTGCTGTTTGTGTGTATGCCTATCTGCCACGCACCATACTGCTAACAAAGCACAACACTCACATCTGTCCAAGATATTAATCATTCTTCAGTGAGAGAAAATACCTCATTTTAATCGCTGTGCCATTCTACACGTCCCATTAATTAGCATTTGTTAAGCACCAAGGGCATGCTTGGTGCTGTGGAGTACAGAGCTTGCAGACTGGGCACAGCTATCTACTGAGGCAAAGGCCACGCCAGGAGCGGTAGCCACCCAAAAGCAGGCTGGGGACGGTGGCTGGGGACGGGAATTGAAGCTTCATTCCTTAGACAAGACAAGGACAAAAAGGGGGTTTTGTAGCCTTGGTCAATTCTAGTTAGCTGAACATTTGAATGTGGTTGAGGTAGGGAACCTCTTAGTGGGATAGTAGGGCACCTGGGACTTCTGATGTGGTTGTTTTGGGGGAAGGAGCAGAAATCATCCTGTTCTCACTCATACTATGATATTTATCGAGTATTTGGGTCTGATGCAGGCTCTGCATGCCCTAAGCCTCCATGTTGTGCTTTGGTGGTGGTGGTGGGGGAATAAATGGAAAGCACAGGGGCTAGATGGGGGCTGGATGGCTGCAATCCTTGCTCTTGTTGACTCCAGTGCAGCTTTCCTCTCCATGAGAGGTTTACTGGGCTGCGGCAGGGTGGGACACTTATTAGTGACAGGCATTAGAGAAAATAATTGGTTTTCATTGATTTGACTGTGCATAACCACGGTTTATCAGTCTTCCTGAAAGCCCAGACACTGGTGATGGTAAGGGAAAAACATTTTTGGCTATACGTGGGATTAGCTGAATGTGATCATTTAAAAAATAAGGGAAGACCTGATCAGAAGGCGAGACTGCAGTGTCAGTGGCTTGCTTGGCTGTTATGATATCGCTGTGTTTTAATCTCAAATTCAGAAGTAATAATGGGGATAGTTTTTCTGCACTGAGGGCGAAGATCTATTTTTTGTGCTTTCAAGAGCTGTTTGCTTGGCAGGGGAGGGACTCCATTGACAGATGATTTAAAAATTGTGATCAAAAGTGTGGTGAACCCTCTCACCTTCCCTGGCTTTTTGACAACCCTCCAGCTGAGCAAGGTGGTGGGATCATAGGGCAGAGATGGAGAGGTGCTGGTGATGCTGCTGCAATGCTGCCCAGCTGCTGATGTGGACACAGACGGCCTTGGCCAGGTCACACAGAGCTGTGGGATGTGTGCCCCCCACCCCGGGGATGGGCTCAGGGCACTGCTGGAGCAGGGTCATCTCTGGAGGGGATCTGCCAGAGAGCAATGTACGGTGCAACGTAGCCTTTGGCTTTGGCTTTGAACCTGAGCTCCCGAATTAACAAGCCAGCGGGTTAGTGTGCTCCCTGCAGTAGCACCGTGCTCCTTTGCTGCCTGAGCTGGCTCGAGAAGGAGGATATTAACATTAATATTAATGCAGCATTTATTTCTCTCGTGTTCTTGACATTCAAAAAAGTGAATGTATAATATACAGAGGTCAAGGTAGGCCAGTCCTGCCATTTCAAAGAGAACAGGAGATGAAGACAGAATAGCTCTCTTCTGTGAGTTCAACATTTCCATAAGGGTATTTCTGACTTAACCTTTTTATCACTCTGGGTGATTTCTAAGCATTTCTCTATGTATCTATACACACACACATATACACACAAATATACGTATATATGCATATATACTGCTGTAGCTCAGGGCAGTATCTTGGTTGACTTGCAGTTCTACACTCACACACAGAGGAGTATGTCTTTCAGTTACTTGATCAAGGAGCAATACCTAACAAACCCCTAAATCTGGCTGAAAGATTCTAAAATGATATATCTCTTTTCTCCAGAGATATGAGGTTTAATTTTGGCTGAACAATTCTCCACACTTTTGGGTTCCCAATGATCCATTTATAGCTTATCAATTAATTTTCATATTTCCACTCTGTGGAGATGTGGAATTCATTTCCTGCTGGAGAGGTTACTGGAATGATAATGCGCAGGTGGCTTGAGATATAGCATAAATATATTATGCTTTGGTATGTCTCATTTATTATGTAAATAGGCATACGCTCCATGCAGATGAAACAGCTTGATACCGCAGCAGGGTCATGCATTGGCTGGCAGTCATTTGCAAGGTTGTTCAATAATGCAAGTCAAGCAGTGACCGCAGAAGCTATGGCTTCAAAAAGAGTGCCCTCCCCACAGAAGCTGGAGGATACGAGGCTGTTCTCATCACTTTGTTTTGATGGCATTTACTGGTGCTTGCAAACAGTAAATGAAATTCAAGGGAAAGGATGCAAGACCTCCGTTATTGCGAGGGCTGTAATGGTGTTGTATGCCTGCTGTCCTTGGAAAGGCCCTTTATTTCCTGATTTCTCTATAGCAGCCCTCATCTACTAACCTTAGAGGAGTAAGGCAACATTCAGGCACCACAATTCAGTGCCCAGATTAGCGTGGGAACATTTGAATAGCTATCTGCTCACTAATTGTGGGACCTTTAAGGTGTTTTTATTGGAAAGGTGGCCTCTCTCAGTTCCTGTTGGCTGTATTTTGGGAGAGAGTTTCTCACTGTTCTGGGAATTGAATCCAAAGAAATCCTAGCTCCAGCCAGAAGACTTTGGAGGACGTGTCTGTGTTATTTGTCCTGAAATCATGGCTTCAGAGGGGCTCTGTCTGCCGGGCCCTGTATCCTGCAGCTGTGGTATTATGAAAGAATCACTGTTATATCTAGGGGAGGGCATGGGACTTGGTCATGATTTTACAAGCAGGAAGCCTCAAAAAAGGCATTAAGAAAGAAAAGGGAAGGAGGAACACATTTTTGTGTTGTGCTCCATGTGCTTCATGATATTGTGTCTGGGAGAGATGAGGGGAACTGGCCTGTCCCTCCGTCCCAGAGTGAGGGCTGCTCATTTGCAGGCTGCATGGTGTTACCTGGTCCTGAGCCATGCTTCAGGACCCACAGGAGCCCTGGCTTCGGGTGCTGGGAGCAGCTCCCCCTCTGGATGCTAGTATTGGGCTGTCAGTGGGTTTGATCTGTAATGACCATGTTTGCAGAAACCGCCACAACAGTTGGTTTCCCAATGTTTTTAGATAGGTGCAGCCATAAACCAGACACTTCCATGAGAGTTACTCTTTGCACAGGTTTTGGCAGTGCTGCCGAGGGACTTGCAGCTCAAAACGGCCCTCCCCTTTTGTCTTTTCTTTCCAAAGCCCTCTGTTTCGCATTCAGCAACGCTCAACAAAACCAGCTGAGACAAATCTGCCACTGCTGCTCACTTCACAACGATTTGCAAAACAGATCTGAGCTTGAACAGTTGTTGCACAAATTGGGACTCAATGCGCAAATGAAAACTAGAAAACAAACAAATAAAACACAGCACATCATTGTTGCACTACATGCCTCTCTAGGAGACGGGCTCGAGGAGGGATGTTTGCTCTTTCTTTCCTCAGAAAGGCGTGCAGGTTGCCAGCTGCTTTCCCTGTTGTCAGAGCAGCAAAACCCGGGAGAGGCTCGTTCTGCCATCAGATGAGTGGGAGAGCTTCCCATTGCCGTCATGGGTGGCAAAGTGCATCCTACGAGGGCAGAGTTTGGCATCATTATAACTAACTCCTGGATTTTTTTCCTCCGCTTGCATTTGACAAGATGTTAAGAGATTAAGCTGTGTACATGCCTAAAGCCTTGAATGGGTCCATAAATAAATAAATATTTCTCTGCAAAGAAAATACCTCCCAGACATCAAGAATTGTTAATACACCAGGGGATGCTCTGAATACATGCAAGAAGGGGAGGAAGGGGCCATGTGATGAACAGATGGGGGATTGTTATTACAATGGCCTTATCTCCCTTATAGTTTAAAAAAAAAGTTTCCAATGAACTTCTCCTCTCTTGCATGCCATGGAAACAGCAGTATCTGCCAGAACAAACACTGTGCAACCTAATGACCATTCTCTTGAAAATACCGCTATAAAAAATTCAGCACCTGCGAGCAGTTTAGCAAGTCCTGGTACAGCCTGACCTAAAAATTCAAATCAAAATAGTTTTTTGCCTATTCACTTTGACTGAAAGGCCGATGCACAGCTGTTGGTTTGGGAACTGGGTGATTTTTCAGCTCTTTTAGTTAATGACCAAACCCCAAAATAGCCAAATGACTATTTAAGTCAAATGACTCAAGCCATGAGCTCTCTTGGACAGCCTTGATCTTGGTGAGGAAAAATTTTTCGCTCTTCTATGGCCTGGTTCGGCCAGACTTTCTCTGGGGGATACTCCCAAGTGTCAATCACAGCTTAAATCCAGCTTTCATCCTGCAGTACCCTGCCTTTGTGGCTAGATGATGGAAACACGAATTAGGCAGTGCAGGAGGCAGAGGGAACAGACTGGTTTCTGGTGAATCACACCCAAAACCAGCGACACGGCTGCATGTTACAACAGCCTTTGTGGTTCCCTATCTACAGGCAGAAACAACAGGCGACACAGAGCAAACAAAATGGCTGAAAGCTGTAGTGCCAGGTGAGTTTGTACAGAAAAAGCCTGGCCTGGAAGAAGCGGCAGTAACTGGTATGTCAGTGTGTGAACCTAAAGCAGGAGCTATTCCCAGCTTTGTACGGGGCAGGTCTCAGCCCCTCTCTGTGCCTCAGCTTCCCATCGTGGACAGTGCTTGCTGAGATGGCTGATCAGCTGGTGTAGCTCTTCACTTGCTACTGTCGTACCTGCTTTTGATTAGCTTCTCCTCTGCGAAGAGCACCGCTTAAGTAAAACTGTTATTTCTCTTAAGCGCTCATGCTGGGATCTGGGAAATTGCTGGGGCAGGATAAAAAAATGTTCTTTAAGTCCCCGTGGATTAAACTGTCATTGAAATAACAAATAGAAATAATGTAAAAGAAATTCCCTTACCCTTTTAGTTCATCTGTGCCCTGCTCTTCTTGGGCTCGTCAGGAAGCACTAAAATTGAGGGGAGAAACTTTCTTGTGACATTGTTGTTACAGGTTTGTATAGGCAGAAGGTTTATGTGGGCTGGTGTATGGAAAGTTTACCATTTCCACTTTGGTTTTAGGATCATAGAATCATTTAGGTTGGAAAAGACCCTTAAAATCATCAAGTCCAACTGTAAATCTAACACTGCCAAGCCCACCAATAAACCATGTCCCTAAGCGCCTTCTCTACACGTCTTTTAAATAAAAGCAACGGGAAAAGCATCTGAACATGGATTCTCAGTAAGTTTGTGCATTTTGAAAATGCCTGTGTTAGGAGAGGAGTGTGTACAAGTGCAATTTTCAGATGAAAACCAGAATTATTAATGACTTTATAATAATCACTCATGCCTCTCATATAGAGCTAGTGCTTCTCTGGTGGCCTTCTTTCATCCATCTGCAGCAACAGTTGTAGCAGAAAGTGCTAGTACTGTGTGCTAGCTTTCGATTAATAATGCATACATTGAAAGTGCTTTTTCTAAAAGGTCTGCATGCCTTTTCCATAGAGTAGAAAAGTGATGACAAACATAATTTATGCCTGCTCTTGTAGGTCTTTGCTCTTTGTCCCATGGCACATAATTGCCCATGCCTGTCCCTGCCCCCAGAGCCTGATGGACGTGGGGAGGATGGGTGCCACCTTGGTTGCCACCAGGCTCAAAGGGTCACTCAACCCTTGTGCGGGACAGGTGGGAATATCAGAAGGAATAGATGAGATTTCAGTATTTTGACTGTACACAGCACAGAAGAAGAAAACATCTTATGGAGCCAGCAGGCTAGCCTTCCACTAAGCTCTGCTGCTACCAGCAGGTTGTTGGTATTGAAGGAGTGAATAGTAAAACAATGAATGCACTTCAGTCATCTGGTGGTCCCACTGGTATTGATGTATTTTTCTCCTGATGTCAGAGCATCCCTGTAGTGTAGAATCTCTCTGTTATCAGATTAGCTTTTGTGATAGAGTGGGTTTGGAAAAAAGATTTTGTTGCTAGAGAAAATTGCAACTTTTGGGAGAAATATCAAAACCTGAAATATTTCAAATCAAAATCATACATTTCCACAACTAACAAGCCAGGGCAATGAACTTCAGTACCTGTCTATAAGAATGGGATAGACACCATTTTCTGAAAAGGCAGCCTTTTCTCTTCCTTTCCTGGGGAGATCTGTGGGGTATCAGGATTGCAACAGGTCCAGATTTTAACTTCCATATGGCACAGCAGTGCCACCACAGTGATTGGGAGAGGTTCCTGAAGACTGGAAGAGAGCAAATGCCACTCCTACCTTCAAGAAGGGCAAGAAGAAAGGTCCAGGGAACTACAGTCAGCCTCACCTCAGTCCTTGCAAAGGTGAAGGAGAAAATGCTCCTGGAAACTATTTCCAAACACATGAAAGACAAGAAAGTTATCAGGAGTAGTCAGCATAAGTTCACAAAGGGGAAATCATGTGTGACCAACCCTGCAGCCTTCCACAATGAGATGACTAGCCTGGTGGATGAGGAGAGAGGAATGGATGCTGTTTACCTTGACTTTGGTAAGGCTTTTGACAGTGCCTCCCATAACATCCTCAAAGACAAGCTGACAAAGAGCAGATTAGACAAGTGAGCAGTGAGGCGGATTGAAATCTGGCTGAAAGACTGTGCCCAGAGAGTAGTGATCAGCTGCACAAAGTTCAGTTGGAGGCCAGTTGCTAGTGGTGGACCTCAGGGCTCAACACTGGGGCAAGTACTGCTTAACATCTTTATTAATGGGCCTGGCAGATGGGACAGAGTCCACCCTCAGCAAGTTTGCACATGATACAAAACTAGGCAGATGATACACCAGTTTGTTGTGGTGCCATCCAGAGGGACCTCAACAGGCTGAAGAACTGCGTAGAGAGGAACCTCATGAAGTTCAACAAGGGGAAATGCCAAGTCTTGCACCTGGGGAGGAACAACCCCATGCCCCATTAAATGCTGGGGGCTGACCAGCTGGAAAGCAGCTCTGCAGAGAAGAACCTGGGGGTCCTGGTACACAACAAGCTGACCATGACCCAGCAATGCACCATTGTGGCAAAGGCCAACAGCCTCCTGGGCTGCATTAGGGGGAGTGTTGCCAGCAGGTCGAGGGAGGGGACCTTTCACCTCTGCTCAGCACTGGTGAGGACACATAAGGAGTGCTGGGTCCAGTTCTGGGCTCCCCAGTACAAAGGAGACATGGACATACTGGAGCAAGTCCTGCAAAAGGCCATGAAGATGATGAAGAGACTGGAGCATCACTTCTATGAGGAAAGGCTGAGAGAGCTGGGACTGTTCAGCCTACAGAAAAGAAAGCTCAAGGTGGGCATAAATACCTGATAGGAGGGAGTGAAGAAGAGGGAGCCAGCCTCTTCTTAGTAGTGCTCACCAACAGGACAAGAGGCACTGGCCACAAATTAAAAAAAAAAAAAGAAAATTTAATCTGAACACATGAAAACACTTCCTTCCTGTGACGGTGGTCAAACATTGGCACAAGGTTGCCCAAAGAGGTTGCGGAGTCTCCATCCTTGGAGATATCCAAAACCCAACTGGACACAGTCCTGGGAAACCTGCTCTAGCTGACCCTGCTTGAGCTAGGAAGTGGGACTAGATGATCTCAAGAGGTCCCTGCCAACCTCAACCCTTCGGTGATTCTGTGATATTTTAGTTGTGAACATTTGCTTGCATCTGATAAATAAAAAATGCTTTCAGGGAAACAATTACTTGAAGTGCAAAACTTGAAATAGAAATAAGAAAGAAACCCTTAAAGTAGCCCCAGTATATTGGTCCAATATTCACCAGTGATGAGACCTGCCAGTTTTTAACGTTTTTTAAATTGCTACCTGGCAGATAGCAGAGATCTTCATCTGAAAGCAGTGGCTTTCAAATGGGTTTTCTATGTTGTTTACACTATGATAAATGGAAGCCTGACATACCTCCACATGCAAGAAAATGTGTTATTCCCCAGATAAAATGTCTGTCTTGGTTATTTTCTGAAAGCAGCACAGGGCAGATACGTATATGCAAAGCTTAAGAGACAAAGGAATTTTTCTGATTATTTGTCAAGCATCACCTTGTTTCTAACACATTATAAATGAATAAACCTGTCATTGAGCTGAGATAAATTGCTTGGGAACTTATTACTGGCAACCCTTGCTTCACAGATCTGACCTGCCCTTGCTAAAGTTTTCTTGTTCATCTGTGACGTGCAGTGCTCAGATCCCTCCTGGATGGCTCCTCCATGTACTGCAGTGTTAAGCTCAGAGTTGGATGACACATTTTTTCTCTCACTCTAGCTTGCATATGAGAGATGTATAGCTATATAAACACAGTGGTTACTTTATAAATTGACTTTATAATTTCCACCTATACAAGAGGTGGTCTTTTCATTCCCCCCCCCCCCCTTATTGCAGTCAACGTTTATAATATGCCTTGGATCATCAGCAGTCACATCTTTTATTTCTCAGTATCAGTTGTTCCATCAGCCAGCCAGGGAGGCACCGAAGCAGCTGTTGTTTGCTTGGGTATTTTTTCCCTGCAGTTATTTACATAGCCATGCAAAAGGTATAAGGATTATGCACCAACTGTAGTGACAACCAAGGCACTAATTCTTAAGCCCTACTCTTGCTAGAGTAATTACTGCAGGAACATTAGCACCCTCCTGTTGCTTCCATTGAAATCTAGGGTGTGATGTGCGGGCATAAGACAACCCTTGTGTTCACTCGCTTGCAGAAGACAAGTCTCACATTTTCAGTTCTGTGGGACAGACTCATGTATCTACAAAAGCCTCATACTGCCCATAAAGGAGCAGCAGAAACAATGCAAGTCAATGGAGATTAGGAGCAGGATATTTGGAAGTGCCCACATCCTGCTTTGAAAGGTGAAACAGACTGTTCAGCATTCAACTCTCATTATCCCTCAGCCTCAGCTACCCTTGGAGATGTTTAGATCAAATTTGAAAATGGACATTAGGCTCTAAAAGAAGAGATACAGTGTTGAAAATACTGCCTTTGGTGTTTAAGAGGCCCCCTATATTTACCTGCAAAGTGTGCTAGTCAATCAAGTCAGTGCACACATATATGCCTTTACAGGAAAGCGGATTCAGTACTGTTGTGCTTACTGCTCCAGTGCAAATGAATTTTCTTAATTTTATCCATAGATATGTTCTGAAGAGGAAACTCAGGCATCTCTGGTTTTGAAAGTTTGTCCCAACTCATCATAGTATGAGAAGTCCTTCAATATGTTTCTCCTTTTAAAGAACTAAACTATATTTTAAGCCAATTAATATTCCTTCTCGCGTCTCAAAACCACCTAGCTCCGATGCTGTTTCAAAAGCCATCCCACTATTTCATGCCTGCTTTCACCTTTAAACATCACATTTCTGCTTTCAAAATGTTTCATACATAACCTTTACAAAGACTGCAAGATACCTTGCATTTGAGGGGCAGCAGAGCCAGCTGGTGCATCTCGCAATAGCATCTATACACCTACATCTGTTTGATGGTATTTTGTACTGCATATACATGAAAATATGCACAACTTGTTTCTCTGTTATTGATAAGAAGACATAATCAGCTCTGAACAGTTCAGCAAAACTAAATAACTATTATTTTTTAAGTGTACTGGAAAAGGGAGACTTTCAGACAGTGTGAAGGATATTCATGTGTCTGAATCAGGTTGAAAGTCAATGAGAGTTGAGGGCTGACTTTCTCTGCACACCCTCGGGTCACGGCTTCCTGTGTCAAAAGCTGTCCTGGCTCTGCGGGACCTTGTTCATGTGAATATTCTCAGAAAGCTATTTGGTGAGACCTGCATCTCTGACTTCTCAGGTGTTGCTGTCTGGGCAGCTGAATTCCTACATGTAATGACTTTAAACTGAAAGAGGGTAGATTTAGCTTAGATGTAAGGAAGAAGTTTTTCACTGTGAGGGTGGTGAGGCACTGGAACAGGTTGCCCAGGGAGGTTGTGGATGCCCCATCCCTGGAAGTGCTCAAGGCCAGGTTGGATGGGGCTTTGAGCAACCTGCTCTAGAGGAAGGTGTCCCTGCCCATGGCAGGGGGGGTTGGACTAGATGAGCTTTAAAGGTCCCTTCCAACCCAAACCATTCTGTGATTCTATGTGGTCCACTGGGCGTTACGCCTGTTTGCCTCCCTGACAGCAAAAAGTTGCATCAGTAAATGTTTGATGGGTAAAGCCACTTGTGCCTCCATCCAAATAGGCATGTAGTCTTTGAGTCTGTTCCCCTGCTCCATGCTGTGGGGCATCTCACTCCAGGAGTGACCTGCTGGTGGCCATGAGAGGAGAAGCCCTTGGTCTGTATGGGGCAGACCCTGCTGCTTTTCCCTTGCAGTGCAGAACAGGACGCGAATGCAGGACAGGGAGAAGGCTCTGACCTGGAGTAGCTGATGACAATGACTGGTTTTGCCTGCTCTTTGTAGGCTTGTGGGGCACCAGGGAGTAGCAGGTTGTACAGTGAGGTGGTTGCTCTTCTGGGGCTGCTTGCTCTTTTGCTCCAAATAAAAGTGGACAAGCAAATACCTGGTATCTCTCTAACACCAAGTCACCTGAAAGGACTGACCCATCCAATGAATTTCCTATGATGAACTCCACTGTTTCGATAGATATCCTCAATTTTACATCTCAGTGATGCCAAAGGAATCAGAAATAGCTGGGATGCATTGTTGTGCATTTCAGGTCTTTCATCACTTGATAAAACTGAATTAATAGAATAGAATAGAATAGAATAGAATAGAATAGACTATTTCAGTTGGAAGGAACCTGCAACGATCATCTAGTCCAAGTCTGGTCCATGTTACTGTTGACATGTCTGTATCACAAGGCGGGAATCTCAATAGTGAATTTCTCATGGCCTGGTTGGGACAGGCAGTTTCCAGGACACTGATCCTTATGATGAAACAGCTTCTGTCTCTCAACCCAGAGAGCTCTGCCATTTGTTAGTTTGGAAAACCAGCACCTTAGCAAGCACTCAGAGTGCCCCACAGCCCAAAACTGCCTACCCCTGTAGATACAACACTTCACGGGGAGGTTTCACGTGATGGGGCTGCCTGACTCTTTCCATCAAGATGCATGGACACACGGGTGCTCCACTTTGGGTGGCATCTTCCAGAGAAGAATGATTACGAAGCATCCTCTTGCCCAGCAGCTGACAGGTGAGGACCTTTGCTGGCCCCAGCAAGGTCCTGCTAGCTGCTCAGAGCCTGGGTGCTTGGTGGGGCTGTCTGACCACATCACTAACGCTAAGATCTGCATTGACATAGTCAAGGTCTCAGTCAGATAAACTTGTGTGGTTGCCCAAAAATGCTGGGAAGGAGCTAATCTAGCTGGCAAGTGAAAGACACTTGTGCAACTGCAACTGCTACCAACCAGCTGGCCAGACCCCTGGGAAACATCACATAAGACAACAAACTTGTCCTTTATTAATAAATGCCAGGTGACAGCTAGATAGCGAGACAGAAGCTTGCTTAATTTGTTGCTCATGTTTCATCTTGAAAGTGACAGCACCTTCTCCTTTCTCTGGCATAAAACAACCATGAACTGAAGGTTAAAGCATCTGATCAAATTTCTTTGTGTTCCCTGGTTTAGGGCCAATACTAACTTTGAAACACTCAGATTTAACTAATTAGAGGTGCTGCACAGGGAGTGGGAGAATGGGAACTGGAGCAGCCCGGAGCCCAAGCCAGCTGCCGGCCAGCTCCCCACCTCTGCCAGGCTCCCACAGCTGAACACGAGGCAAAGAGGACTCCTTCCTCCCTGATCACCCTCCTCTTCCTCGCCAGCTCCAGGAGAGGGGACATCTCCGCATGCACAGAGCTGCAGGGCTGGCTCTGGCTGGAGGAAGCTCAGCTTCTCCTCCCAAGGTAGCTCCCAGGGCCATGGAGATGGAAGCAAATTTCTGCAGGCAAGGGTTTTAGACCAAGTGTAAGACCAGAAGTCGTCACAGCTATTGCAAATGCTGGGGACAAAAAAAGGTAAAAAAAGCTACATTTTCCAAAACCTGTGAAGTATTGTTCTGGCTCCTTCTATCCTCCTCCGCCTTTACCCCAGCTGGCACTGGGCTGAATTCAGGTGGTAGAGAGAAAAATAGGAACTGTAAAAAGATAATGGGCATTTTTGTCTTTGCTTTTCCTTGGCATGGAAAAATCTGAAATTCTAAGAGAAACTTTTACATGAATTTTTTTCTATGAATTAACAGAGAAAGCATTTCATTTTTTTCCTCTTACTAATAAGTATTTTAGAATTTCTTGTATTAGTTAATTATAGTCTCTGTAAGCATAACCTTCCTTTTGCTTAAATGTAGTTTACTTCCAGAATTTGAATTTGTCCTCCACATATTAGAGATACATCAGGAGGCAAAAAATGCATTTATTCTTTGTGCAGTGTAGCTTCATCTCTACCAAACAGCTAAGATGTTAAGTGACAATATTTGAAACTAAATAATGCATTTTCATTTATTTAATAATATTCTTAGAAGTATTTTCTCACAACCATGTTATTTTATGTTTCCTATTAGAGCGGGGATCTAAGACCACAGAAATCAGCTTAGCTTATTTGAGAACTAAAAATGTTGCCACAGCATCACTAAGGCCCATGAGGGCAAAAGATGCTGCAGAAATATGTGGTATTGTTTGGAGCATGAGATATCCAGTGTTTGGAGATCTTCTGTAATTTGACAGTTCTTCTCTTCCACCTAAACTCTTGTGGTTTTCCCAGTCCTTGCTGTCAGATTTCAAGATCTTGGTGCATGCTGGAGTTTGGGCACAGATCTATGAAGGGTATTACCAAGCTGAAGCAGAATTTGTCAGAAAATGTTTGTGGTATGATATTTATGAAATGTGGATAATCTCAAAGGCTCAAGAACTGTCATGCCAGCCTCAGTATTTTAATCAAACCCAGCTTCAAATTAATTGATCTGCTGCTGTATTTTCCATATGTTCTTCTTGTAAACTAGTCTGCTACCACCATAAAGTCATATAATTGCATGATACAGTGATAGCACCTTTCTGAGAATACCTGGTAATAACTAAGTTTTATAGGGAAGCAAATCTTAGCATTCACAAAGGCCACTGCCTCTGCCATTTGTGTGTCTTGAATTTTTGGAGCTAAAAAATGGAGCAGTGCATGATGTCATTATTTACAAAGCCTCAGGGAGAAATTTTAAATGATGGCTCTGCCTGTGACGTAGTGAACATTAGAAAAGATTTTTTTCTCCCATCATGAAATTTCTGGCTGATACTTTTCTTTAGCAGAAATTTATATGTAGTCAACTAATTATTTTTGACTGGAAAACAATATGAGAAAATTTTCAAGGACACTCATCATGAAAAAGGCAGCTCTGGATGTAAATAATGTATTCAGCTGAATGACACGGAAGTCTGGTGTAAACACATCTGGTGCATGCTCAGATGAGAGTGTTTAGATTTTTGGATATGTAGGAGGGAATATTTGCTTTTTTTTTTTTTTAATAAACTAACAGTACTCTGCGATGTATAGTACTGTAATCTAACAGTCAACAAGGAAGACATGGTGCATCGATAAAACCAAAGAAGGGAATAGTTAGTGTGTTTCCTATTTCTTCTTTTCATGTTAATGAACTCTGTTGTTTCTGCTAATGTGGGACACCCGTGGACTACCTACATGAGGCAACAGTGATGAGTGATGGGTTCACATCACTCCAGAAAGGCACCTAAGGGGGCTGGGCTAGCTCCCTCCCAGGGTGGTGATGGGGAGGTGATTTCTTCGGGGAGTGATTCCCAAGCTAAATTGCTGCCCCTGCCTCCCTCTGGAAGGGCCCATCTCTTCCCAGTGACCACCGAGATGAATTTAGGAAAACCATCCATCCAGCTGAACTGGTGAAATCAGGTTGCACAAGTTGATTGGGTTGAATATCTCTTTTTCTTCTCTTTCCCTGACCTCTGCAGTTCTCCCTGAAGAGCTGATGGAGAGGTTGGTGTCTCTGAGGAGCAGTTGTGAACATCAGTGTCAGGGAAGGAGGTTGTATGCAGGGAAGGAAGGATCTCACCACTTGGCTTTTACGACCCTCCAGGTGGTATCACAGTGTCCTCATTCACTGCTGCATCAGTGAGTGTCTTAAAAGAGAGAAAGAAACAGGTGCTGGTAATGAAAGATTTAATTATTAGGCACATCAGTCACACATTGGATGCACAGGGTGCTTCTGATGTGCAGTAACTTGCCTCCTGGGTACAAGGGATCTTTTAGGACAGCTAGGTGTGTTATCTGCAGAGAGTCAGCAGTTGTGGTCTGTATTGGTACCAGTCATGTGTGGAAATATGGGAGCTATGCACTAGAGGCTAAATTCAAGTGGTGGGCAGAAGACTGAAGTCCAACAACTTCATGTAGTGTTTGCTGAAAGAAAGGCATAGGTCCAACATCTCATTGTGTGAATGAGACCATGATGTAGAAAGGAAACAGGGGACTGAAAACTGAAAGAGGAGCATTTGCTCTAGAAGCTGTAGGAAAGCCAATAGGCACAGAAGAACCCAGACGGACATGAGCTCCAAGACAGAGATGGCTGTCTTCCTTTGAAGCCACCTCTGAGGAGACCAGGAGGGATACAAACAGCAAAATTATTATCAATAAGGGAGGCAGGTTATTGCTGGTGTGCAATATTAAGTGACAGAGTGAGGACTCAATTTGCAAGTGTTTTTACACTATTGCTAGAAGTCTCAAAAAATAAGATGAAGGAACTAAGATGCCTGGCAGCCCTGACACAGCAGGATCTCAGGAATGTGGTGGAAGGGAGATAAACAACGGGACAGAGTTTTCCAAGCCATAAGGTTCATAGAAATGTTAGCATTAGAGGTACAGGTAGGGGAGTGGCATGCTATGTGAAGGATTACAGAAAGTGAAACAGCATAAAATTATGATTGGAAAAGAGAAGCACAGTAGTATCGTTGTTGGTGGAAATCCCATACTCCAACAATAAACGCAGAGTCCTGCCATTGTACAGCCACGGGCAGGATGATGACAGTGATCAGCCAATGCTAAGTGAGATTAGGTAAGCTGTAAATTTAGGACAGGTAGTGAAAGTAGGAGAATTCAATTATTCACATGTGGACTGGATCAGTGCCTCACAAGAACAAGGTGCAGAGAGAAAGCCTTTGGGTGTAAAACAACAGCTGCCTGCAACATCTAGTCCAAGGATGCACAAAGCAAGCCATCAGCCTGGATTTGGTTCTTCAGTGGTACACAGGGTCTTACCTGGGAGAGATAATTATAGCAGCAACCACAATACAAATAGTTTTAACATTGTGGAGGGAAAGAGCAGGACAAATTAGTCCAGCATGCAGATGTTACATTCAGAAACAGGGAGCAACATTAAAAGGCAGTAATTAGTCAAAAAACCCACACAGAACAAGCTAAAAGAAAAACAGTCTGAAAAGCTAGAAGCCCAGTTGAAATGTGTGCCACAAATTAAAAAGAAAACAAAGTAGTTCAATAAAGCACAACATGGTCAATAAAAAGTCAGGGTGACTCTCAGAAGAAAAAGATGAGTGTCCAAGAAGAACAGAACTGTTTTCCAAATAAGGGTAATAGCAAAGCCTGTAAAATATGTGAAATCAAATGTAAACAGGAAAATAAGAGGGCCAAAAAAATAATTTGGAAAACACCTCACAAGAGATGCTCAAGCCAAGAGTAAAAAGTTCCTTAGGTATATCTAAAGAAAGGTAAGGAATTAATGGGAAAATATAAAAGGGACCTCACTGACAAATGGGATTTCAGGCACAGTAAGGCATAGCAGAACAGCTCACTGAATTCTTGGTGAACTCATTGCTGAAGACGTTGAAGACATTCCCACATTGGATACATTCCTCAGGGCCCATGGGTCAGAGGAGTGAAATCAGTGTGAAGGAAATACATGGGAAGTATTAGATCAAATAATAGATGAATTAGATACTGCTGGCCAAGGTTTGTAACCTCTCTTTACAAACCACCATTGTGCCAGATAACTGGTGAACTGCCACTGTAATTCTCAGTGACCCACGAGACTGTAGAGGGGCTCATGGGGATGATGACCCAGTGAACCTGACTTCCCTGCCCTGTAAGATGGTGGACTTCATAACAAAGAATAAGTTTTCTGAGTACTCCTTCTGAGCTGAGAAGGAGTTGTTGTGCTTTCTGGGAAGGGAATGCTGCCCCACCATCCTGCTGCAGTTTTGGAAAGGTGTCAGGAAGTATGTGGCTAAAGGGGATCCAGTGGATATCATGTATTTGGTTGGGTGGATACTTGGATGAACACAAAATGTTGCTCAAGGAAGTAGGCAACTTCCTTGCTTACTGGAGGAAAGTCCTGTAACAGGATGAAAGCTGGTTAACAAATGGGAAGGAGAGAGCAGGGCTTAGTGGTCACTTTCCAGGGTGGAGAAGACTTAGCGCTGTGCAGTGATGAAGGCAGTGGATAAAGTGAAGATAGAACTACTATCCACCAGATCCATCAGCAAATAGAGGACCTTTGGTAGGCTAGGGTTGTACTGTGTAAAATCTCTAATAGAGTATTTGTGGGTGCTGGGAGTAGTGCAAGGGGAATGGATCAGAGAAAGTGGGCAGACTTGCACGCTGTCTCTGAACAGCATGTCCTATTGGGGTCATTTGTCCTACCCATCATGGCCCCTCTCTTATTGCTGCACACTAAGAATATGGCCTTGGAGCATCCCTGGGGCTACTTGGGCTTTTGAACACCTTTTCAGCTACTGAGGTGGGCACCTCCTGGTTAGGTGCCTTCTGGTCCTGAGATACTGCAGTGTCTGAGAGGTGGTGGTCTCATTCACTTGCTGAGGTTCAGCCCTGGGGCATTGCGTCTTGTAGAGGAGTAGGATGCTAGGAGCCTTATGCACTATAGGCAGAGAAACAAGAATGAAGTTAGCTCAGAAATATTGAAGCGGAAGGTGGAGGGCTGTGGGGCAGGGGGAATGCAGGCAAAGTGCCCTCCCGGGTGATAAACAGGGCTCCTTGGTGCCACAGACGGACAGACAATAAATTATAGATCCTCACAGCTTCTTCTGGATGCAACAAAGCAGGAGTGTGAGGTATCTATCTGAAATGCTTGTATTTGTGTAACACTGTGTGTGTCTGACAGACACTCGTTAAAGAAATGCCACTTGCTTGCAAGCCGTATGCCATCAACAGCCCCTTCTGCTCATTTACCGTTCAGGCAGGCAGGCAGTGCTGGGTGAGGAACTCATACTGCTCACCTTTAACTACAGCTAATGACAAATTTATAAGCCTGCAATGCTTGGTTTTCTCATCTGAGGGGGGAAACAGTAAGGATGAACTTCTTCCTGACATTTAATCTATTACTGTGTTTGCTGCAGTTTGGAGGCTAGACTAGTAAATCTGAGCATGCTGATAAGGGATTTTTAGCTGATGTAATTTGTTTGGTATGTATGCTGACATCTCTGCAGAAAGGGTTGCAGGCTTTAATGGAAGGGTCCAGTGAAATCATGTAGATTTATTTTCCTGGTAATGCATGAATTCCTCCAGCTGGAGATAAATTGTCTATTTTACTTGATTTAAGGCAGAGTGGTGTGAGATACTGGTTAGAAGAGTGCAGAAATGTATAAATTAAGGTGCTGTATAAATTAGTGACTCCATTTTGAAAAGTTTGGAAAATGTAGGTTTCACGGGTCAAGAAGACATGTAAGTGGTTTTAGGACATACATGAGGATCATGCTATAAGTGATCCTTTTGTTAGCAGAGAAGGGGTAAATGTTTTTAAAAAAATAGTTAAAAATATGACTGTAAGAATAGATGTACTACTTGACATTCAGCTATTGAAATAGGTTCCTGCTATTTGTATCATATGAATACAGTGTCTAGCAGTAGCTTTTTCAATATTATTCAGTTAGCCATGGGTTGCATTTGAAACTAATTTCTTTTGCTATGCATTTTAAATACACCCATTGGGCTCCTAATTGGAGAAAAGCTGAGCACCTTGTCTGAGGTCGCACGTCTCTTGTCCCTTGGCAAAGACTGCATCATGTTCTTCGGTGAGCTCCTTTCTTAATGGTATCACAAGCAGCTGCATATGGCTCTGCAGTAAAAGGAATTATTGTAACAGTGGCAGGCGCTGGGCTATGCATTTGGTATCAGAAAAAGGGTCAGCCTGAGGTAGAAAACAGCTGTACCATTTTGTTTCCAAACACTTGCAAATGATTTATTACAAAGAAAAACAAGTGTTCTGTGTATTCACACTCAAATTATCAGAGGAAAAGGCCCAAGCTACCACTAATCTTATGTATTCCAGTAAATCAGCTTCCTTGCCAATAATGAGGTATTTTTTGTTTATATTAAGAACTGTGTTCTTAAACACATTTTTAAAGGAAGCACTGTGGAGGTTTTACAGAAGAAGAAACAGCACAGGTAAACAGGGTAGTTTGGTGGCCTTAGGCCTCACACCTGATCTAGCTGAAGCTCATCGAAGCCCAGACCAGAGTCCCAGCAGGACTACTTTAGCTTTTCAAGCTTTTCAAGACCCTCCATGATAATAAAATGCAAACAGGACTTGATTTTGTCTTTTGACTTTTATCTGTTATACATGGGCATTAAATATCCTCTTGGGCTTTCAACTCATCTCCATTACCTATCCCACCACCCTCCTTCTCCCCCTGGAGTGGGTGCACTGAAGCCCCCAGGGATGCATGTTAGTACTGCTCCTGGCAAGCTGTGCTGCATCCATAGTTCGTGGCAAGCAACAACTGTGTGCAGAATATAAAGCAGTCCAAGCCCTGAGGTCCTGATCTCTCGATCGTTTGTATCGGTAGGTTGGCTGAAACACATCCATGCAATCTGATTTTCCTCCCATTGAAGCCTGCACATGGGAGGGTGATTCATAGCCCATCTGTATTTCATCCTGACATCAGATGCTGATTAGAGGGGCTCCTGGGTCTTGCCACTCACAGCGTGCAAAGCTGCCCAGCGATGCTGATGGTGTTTGGGTCAGGAGTCTTATTTTAAAAGCATCCTGAGATGAAAGACACTTTACCGTGATCAGAAAGGTGGTGTCAGAGGGAGAGCTGTCAGCTGCGGTTGTAGATCAGTCTCTCTCTTGGAGAAAGGACCTGGTGGTAATAGCCCTGCTGTGTATGTGTCCTGGTTTAGGCTGGAATAAAGTTAATTTTCTTCTTAGTAGCTGGTATAGTGCTGTGTTTTGGATTTAGGATGAGAATAATGTTGATGATAACACACTGATGTTTCAGTTGTTGCTAAGCAGTGTTTATACTAAGTCAAGGACTTTTCAGCTTTTCATACTGCCCTGCCAGTGGAGGCTGGGAGTGCACAAGAAACTGGGAGGGGACACAGCAAGGACAGCTGATCCAAGCGAGCCAAAGGGGTATTCCGTACCATATTACATCATGCCCAGTAGATAAACCGGGGGGAGTTGGCCGGGGGGCACTGCAGCTTGGAGATTGGCCAGGCATTGGTCAGTGGGTGGTGAGCAATTGTATTGTGCATCACTTGTTTTGTAGATTCTCGTAGTAGTAGTAGTAGTAGTATTTTCTGTTCCTCTTCTGTCCTATTAAACTGCCTTTATCTCAACCCAAGAGTTGTGGGGTTTTTTTCTGGTTCTCTCCCCTATCCTACTGGGGTGGAGGGGAGTGAGCGAGTGGCTGTGTGGTGCTCAGTTGCCGGCTGGGGTTAAACCATGACAGTGCGTTATCGGCACTTAACATTTATGTAAAAAGTAATCTGAATAGTGTTAAATGCTATCAGGGAGGAAATTGGGGAGAGAAAGAAAATGGTAGGAAGTACTCATCCATGCAACGATTAATGTAATGCATAAATCTTAAGATGGTTTGAGGGACTTCATATAGCTGTGAAATGCATCTCAATAATGCCAAGCTTTGTTAGGTGTTTGAAAGATGAGGTGCCTAAGGAGCTGTGTTGGACGCAGGGGTCAGACCATTTTAGTGATGGTCCAAATAGCATTATTAGTACAGAATAGCCTTAAGTGAGAGAGACCAATCTCTGAGAAAACCTCTTCCCAAATAAGATTTCTTCCCCAAATGAGTGAGTTCACCTCCTGTTCCCATATCAGGGTATTTCTGTAAAATTTCTTCTTATCAAGAGATGGTTTAGCTAAAACTATGAATAGTGCTTTGGAGTTTTAGAATATTTATAATTTTTCATGGCAAAGGGGAGATGGGCATTACACATATATGTGGGGTTTTTTTCAATTGATCTTATAATTCTCCTGTCACAAAGATGAAGATAAACATTTTGTTGCAGCTGTAAGACAGATGTGTGCTCTGAATCTTCAAGTAAGTCAGATTAAGAACAGCCCTTTACCTAACCCTAGAGCTTGTCCCTCAAAGCCATCTAAATCAGTGGAATTAGAAGCTGCTTAGTCCAGCTGAGGGCACATTACAAGAAAATTCTTGGCATCTAGTCTTCCTCCTGTAACTTTATTATTTTTTCCTTTATTTTTAGTTATACTCTGGATAGCACAAATCTGCTCCGTTATAGGCAGTTTTAGATAATGTTTTTGCAACTCATATGACCGCACTCACATGGAGGAAGGACTCCATTCCTTGGAAGGGTCCCATTTCCCAAAGGGCTTGCAGATGTAAAAGAAAAACTCAGAACACACCTGCAGGGATACCATGTTCTTATAACCAGGCTTATTTCAAACGGACATTTTGGTAGCACCTAGCAGCCCTAGTGACAGGCTAAGACCCTCTTGTGCAAGAGGCTACTGCTTATACTGGCTATAATCAATAGACAATCTCAGCCACAAGTGCACAGTTCAAGGTCCCGTCTACATTGCAGTCAGGATAGGCATATCCAACATGCTGTCACCTAACCAGCTCAGCTGTGTGTGGTGGCAGGGCAGGCATGAGCTGTGAAACCCACCCAGGTATTTCACCCCAGACTCTCCGGTGTGACAGCAGGGGAATTCAGGGATGGTGACAGCCTGTGCAAGCTCAGGACATGACTGGAGGCTTACTGGCCTCTCAGTTTACCAGCCTGGACATGGAGACAGTTTAGGTGCACAGCCCAACTCCACTTTAATTTTTTTTTTGTTGTTGTTGAGTAGCTGAGACTTGCAGGTATTTCACTGGAAAGTATCCTCAAAGACCCCTAAGGAGAAGTCGCCCTGGGAGTATGCTCTCAATAACCATGTAGCTCACTCGTGGATCCTGCTCACAAAAGCCTGGGAAGCCCAGAAGGACAAGAACCAGAGCCACCCATCCCTGTTTAAGCCTTCCTGTAGTCCTCTGTTAAACTTGGCATAAACAGCTTGCACCGGGACTCATAGGAAGTCTGAGAGAGATGAAAAAACAACACTCAAACATCCAGGCTGGCCTTTCTTCCCCAAGCCCCTAGTATCGGTTGGTGAACAACTTTCTCTTCTATCCCCGTGTAGGTAAAGATAGCTCTCTTGCACTTGCAATACAAATATCTCCTTTGAAATCACATTAGCTTCAATGTGTGCTTAACACTAGAGCATCCTGCAAGCTTCTGGGAGTGCTGTGTGATTGCTTTCCTTATTTGACTCCGGTGTTGATGAGTCCCATGATTGCTGGAGCACAAAAATGTCAGCAACGGTATCTCTTCAGTGGCTTTTGCCAGTGATGACCCTTTGAACAGATGATGCCTAGAAACAGGAGATGTGAGATGACTGTCTGGGTTTGGTGATATGAATGGCTTTTCTACCACACAGTGTTTTGGAAATGTCAGCTGTAATTGAAACTTAATCTTCTAACAAGTTTCAGCTGGCTGCTATTTGCAGACAATGTGAGTGTTTCATTTTAGTAAATGGCATCTGAACGAAACGGTTCTGTCAATTTATCCTATTTTTTTTCCCAGAAGGACACTGACAGCCAGGGTGTGGGTCCTAGATTAACTTGACTTTCACAAATCAGATAGTTCCTGTTCTCCAAGCATAATTTTTTAAAAATAGCCTGGGTAGCAAAAAACCAACATCCCAAAACTTTGACCTGCTGTAGCAGGACCTGCAGTACCGCTGCTATTTGGGAACTGGCAAAACTGAAGAGTATGAGCTAAAAGATGAATCTAAACCTGTGTCTGCAGCTAGCTGGTGGGTACTACACAAAAGCAAGGAGCAAGCAAATTTAGGTCAATGTAACCAGCATTTATGCAACACCTAACTATGAGAGATAAATTGTGTTTCCAAAGGGAGGCCTACCACCAGGAAAGACTGCTGTGATACTCAGTGCTTAATGGTTTCAGAAGGTCCTTGATCACGTACACTCATTGATAACGACGGGGATTCCTTCTTTCCCTCCTTCCATCTGCCAGCCCTGCAAACTGAACCTCATTTGTTTAGGGAGCCAGGACGGTTTCTGTTTGTGCCAGGGGTAACAGACCCTGGTTGGTGTGGATGCAACTCACCCTCTGTGGCAGGTCTCCACAAGCGTGATGGTTTGGGCTTCAGTTATCAGTTTTGCAGCCAGTCGCAAGCACGAGTTGTTCAAATGCAAAAGAGACTTTCTGTTTAGTTGAACAAGCTTTGTTGAAGCCCAAGAAGTTTCCACTCACTGTGGTCATACTGGTAGATGAAGTAGGGGTCTACTGCCAGGTTTGAACATCATGAACCCTATGTCCCACATGCTTTCTGCCTGTGCTGTGAGCGCATGTGGAGGATACACATGGCTGGGGTGCACAGTGCCTACACTGAACCAAAAAAGGAAAAGATCAGCAAAGCCATGGCGTGTTTCGCTTGTGCGGCCCCAGCTCCTCCCTGACCGAGTTTGAGCCCTGCAACATCTCCTCTCCACAGAGCTCAGGACTCCGTACAGTTTGTCAGTTAGCTTGGATTTGCAGGGACACTGGAGAGGCTGGACCTCAGGCTGGGCTGGAACTGAGCGTCAACTCACAGCAGAGATGAGTGCCATATGTCCTGGACCCACAGGGGTACCCAGCCCAACAGCAAACATTTATTTTTGCCTTTGAAGTCAGCAGCTGCAAGCTGGAACGCATCCAGGAAGGAGATCCATGAAACAAGAAGGCATTTATGTTTACGGAGTAAATCCTGGTGTTAAACAAACTAATCTTCTCAAAAGTGATATGGCTCCTTTTTTGGTAAATTACTTGCAGGAATTCCTGATAAAGGATCCTTCTCAAAAATCCATCTCAAAGATGTATTTTATTTGTCATACTGATGGTTTTGAGTCAAGATTTCAAAACTGGTCTCTAAATCATGCCTGTGGAAAAATGTACCCCCACACAATGGCCTCCAGTTAATACTCAGAGCGTGAGCCCCGTTTTGAACTAATTTCAGAACTCAGCTGTATTCAGGCACTCTTTAATACACTGGGTTTTATAGTTTGTATAATGAGAAAGGAAAAGACAACAGCCAAACCCATCATTCTACATTATAAATCCATGGGATGCTGTGTACGTCCTTGTCGCTCCATTTTGAACAAAGATACAGTAGAAAATGAAAAGTTGCAGAGAAAGGTGTTAACCAGAAATATGAAACAGCTTCTGTAGCAGGAAGTACTGAATAGACTAGACTTTCAACACCAAGAAGAGATGACTGAGGGGTGATGTCAGGTGGTCAGAGGAGGTAAACGAAGGATAATTATTCACTATTATTTATATTACAGGTATCATCAGAATATAAGGCATTAGCAGGAAATCTAAAACACGAAAAAGGAAGAACTTTTCATACACACACACGGTTAAATCATGGAAGTTGTGAAAAAATACTGTGGTGGTAAAAAGCAAAGAGAGGCTGGAAGATATGGTCAGTTGTGTCAATCAAGCACAAAAGTCAGCTGTATCCCCCAGCCCAAGAAGTGTCCAAAATGCTGACTGCTGGAGGGTCTGGAACAGTGGGAACAGTGCATGCTTCCCACATTTCTTACACCTTCTTGTTGCCACCTATTGCTGGTCAGTATCAGAGACTTAGATGGCCTCTCTGCATTTAATAATAATATCTGACTTTAACTGTATTTTGAGTAGCATCCAAGGAAGAGCTCCTCCTGTCATCTTGGCAGGAATCCCACCACTCTGAACCCCATCCAAGCCTCAGACAAACCTGTTCATCTGCTTTCCAGGACTTCGTGGGCAAATCACTGTCCTCAGCCTAGAAGCTCCTTGGGTGACTAACGTTATTTGCTCAGGTACATATAGATGTGCCTGTTCTCAGGAGCAGGTCAGCTCAAAGGTTTTCGTGGTCCATGGTTGGGCAAAGAGCTACCTGAACTGACCCCAGAGAAGCCTAAATAGTTAGATGAGATTGTGTAGTTGGACCCACAGATTTGGGGTGGTGATAGCTACCGGTCTTGATGTTATAGTCTAGTGCTTGAGGCATTCCTCCAGGGACTTCACTTGTGGAGAAGTTATGTGACATTGTACCTACATCAATACTTTATAACTGTCCTAAATGCTAGACCATGGAGTATCCTGGGTGATTGCACTTGCCATGGCTCCTGCCAAAATTGGTCCACTTTGTAGCCATGCCACAAGTGTCATGAGTTCAGGTGAGGAGCAGACTAGAAAATACCTCACTTGAGCGCTGGAGTTAGGCACCCTTCTAGGAGGAAGGGAGCTTGGCTGCTAGACCCTGCTTGGGTTGTGGTTATGTCTGAACAAACAAATAAATGGGTCAGGGACTGTTCTTTTGTGTTAAAGACAACTGACACAGCACAGCTTGCATCCATACAGCTATATTCCCTTACTCTCCCAAACACGATAGCTGCACCCTGCCATGGCCCATGCCATCCCCAAACCATGCCTGGGTGATGTCTGAGAAAGTGCTAGCTGCACCAAGCTGAAGTTGTGCTGGGGAACCACCGCGAGAATTTGATGGTGGGACACGCTCTGGCCATATGCAGTGTGCAGGCTTAGTCAACTGCCCTTAGAGACCTTCCCTGTGTGGGCTTTGCAAAGGAAGGTGGCCCCAGCTCCTCAGCTGCCCACCTCTAGCCTAGAGGAGGTAACATGGAGCTGAGTCCTGTTGAGGCTGCGTGCTGTCCACCCTCCTGGTTGTGGCATCTCCCAGGTGGTGTCTCGATCTGTTGGGCCAAGGCATGGCAGGACCGTGTCCCCCTGTCCTGTGCAGCCAAGAGGCGCAGAGCTGCCTGCATCCCTCCCACATCTTCAGCAGCACTCGCTCTTCTCCACTGGTTCCAGAAGAAGACTCCAGAGGCGTGTAATCAGGCTGCCTGAACTGTCTTCTTCCCCGTCGCTCTTGGGCCAGATGCCTAAAATTGCAGTGGAGCTTTGCCTAAATTACTCACCTGAATGAGACTGACAGGAGCCTCTCCAATGTGTCTATTCTAAAGGGTGGTTTTATTGCCTCAGCTACAATTGTTGTGGAATGTGCTTTGTTTATAGCAACAATTGATCATGCTTTGTTAAAAGTGAATTAGTGGCAGCTGGAAGATCTAAGTTCTAATTTTCCTTCAAACAGGGAGAAATTTTATAACTTCCATTGCTCATGTATAAGAAAACCTCTTTTCTTCTTCCCCCCCCCCCCCCCAGTTTTGGAAATGTATTTCCAGTGTGCAACCCACAGTGGGAGCCCAGCGAATGTAATGCAGTGAGTTTGGTGCTCAGGAGAAGTCTGCCATTGTCTTTTTGATTTAAAAAGATTGTTTGATAGTGTGCTTCATTAGACACAGTCTAACAAAATGCTTTACAAATATTACTCCAAAATACTTCATCTTTCATAAGGAAGCTAAAGGGAAGTATTCCCAGATGCCACAAGAAGAAGAGAACCTTCTGCACTCATTACCACTAGCAAGGGTGTTTTTTTATGCATGAAGAATGGGTTGCTGAGGGGACCAGGAGGCATGATCTGCAACAAGCGTACCCTCTTGGGCTCATCAGGGTCTGCAGGATAGTTAGAGTTTCTGTGAGATGAAAGAAAACCTCCGAATAACAAACCCTTGGCATTGGGAATAGAATATTTTAATACTGGCATCCAATTTAATGGTCACAGAAAGCAAAGTGAACAGTCCAGCTAAATAATGTGGCATTTTAAAAGCCGCTCCAGGCTGTGTTCAGCTCTGCTACAATTCTCCAGTGATCCCAGTTTCAAGCACTTAACAGGGGTGCTTGGTTAAGCACCTCTTCCACTTCTGGCTATCTGTATGGTGATAGAAAGAGATGGGCACTTCCCAAGGCGGTCTGTGTCTTGGGAGAGCTGAATCGTGCTGTGGAGCTCTTGGTTTCCCTCCACTTGTTAGAGAAGGCAATTAATCCCCCGACGCAGGTGGGTAAGTCTGTGCCCAGCCATGCCTATGGGCTTTGGGGAAGATGTTTTGCTTTTCTGACTCCATTTCTCTGCCTTAAAAAGTCATCTTAACAAAAGATATTGGCTGTACAATTCTGCTGTGAGAATTAAAATATATGCAGAGGGCTTAGACAAAGACACCATGGTTTAAATGACAGAAGGTTTTTAGAGTATTGGCTGATGAGGGATAATCACTTTAATTCAGGGAGGGTCAGCTGCAGATTTGACTTTAGGTCTGAAGCATCTGAACTGATTCCTCCTCCTAAGCAGTCATAAAAAACTTGTTTTTCTGGGCTGGAGCAGGAAACGAGCAGAAGCCAATGACAACAGAAACCAACCCCCAGTTTCCATCAGCTATAGGGAATGAGCAGGTGTCATATATTTCCTGCTCTTTGATCCCTTTGCTTTGAATGCTTCACAGCAAAAAGTGCTTAAAAGCTGTTGAAGACTTTGGCTGTGTTACATGATATGCCAAGACAGGAATGCTGCTATGCTCTTCTCTGCTTAAAGTAAAATATTCAACAAAGCAGCTGTTCTGGTGGCTGTTACTGTGAGTTTAAAAACATTGTGTTGACCAGTTTGACATCTTACACTCACACTCTCATTGTATTTTTGTTTTTAGCAAGAAGGATTAATAAGCCTGGTGGAAAAGATTTTTTTCAAAGCAGTAAGTTCAAGTGCATCCCCCAAGCTTATTGACAATGGTCTTTTCAACTTCAGAGACGTTGCAGTTTCCTGGCAGAGTCCCCCATGCTGTCTGTTACTCTGTGCTCCTTGCACACCTTCCCCAGAAACCCAAGCTGTCATTTTGGGCACCTATACAAGTGTCTCAAAGCTTCAAGAAAGCCTGAGCTTTTGTGCACCTCCTGGCTGGCTGCCCAAGCCAAATGTCATTGCCTGCCCCGTTGATGTGAGGAGAGCACTGACCATTTGCAACAGTTCGTGTCTAACCCCGTGCACTGAGCTCTTTAAAATGTGGGGCTTTTATTCCTTGGTAACCTTTTAAAAAGGTGACTTAGAAGCCTGAGAGACAAGATCCACCTTGAAAATGGGTATTTAGTTGTGAAACCAAACCTAACCCAAAATTTCCATCTTGTCTGGTTGGAAGATATCTGATTGCTCTGGCCCCAATCCCTGAAAATCTGGCCAAATGCTCCTTCAAAAGTTGATCACGGCTGGGAAAAAGTTTAGTGCACATGAGGGGATATTTATACAGCTGACGGAAGGATTTAACCTCGGAGACCTAGTGCCAGTCAGGGAAAGAAAAGGCTCTGCAGAAGGTGCACTGGAGCACAGGAGTTTGGCTCTTGTTCTGAACGGCTCTGTTGAGAAGATGTCTTCCTCCCACTGCTAACCACAGAGAGCACAGCTTGGCTAATCGGGCAGGCTGTTCTGTTGGGCTGTCCTGCTTGGTCCTTGAGGTCCTCGAGGCATTTATGTTCTCGGTTACTCTGCAACAGAATTTCTTCCTTTCTTTTGCAGTTGGGATTAAACCAAATGAAAGAAATGGTGCTTTAACCTTGAAAAATTGAAGGCTAGGGTTGATTTTGAAAAAGGAGTCCTTTGCATTTTTTAATAGACCCTTTTTTATTCAAGTTTAATGAAGGTAAAAGGAAGAGCTCTGAAAAATGCAGCCAACCATGACAAAATGTATAAAGCCCTAGAGAAGCCCTGTCTGCATGTTGGAATCCCACTCTGTAGCAGTGTATAGAAAATGCAGGAGGAAAGGAGGAAATTTTATCACTATTGACAGGTCAGAGAGACACAGAGAACAGGTTTAACCCCTTCAGAGCAGCTGCTGAGGTTTTGAAGCCATATCTTTAAATTTTTCTTGCTGTTAACTCTCTCTCCACTTCTACCAGGCAGCGCAGTTGCATTGCCAGAGTTCGGGTGCGCTTGGCTGCCTCCGCCAGCACTGTTCGTGCTTGCTGCTGCTGAGAGCATCCTGCTGCGCAGGATGCGTGGAGAAGGTTATTTGCAGCGCTGGGCTCTCCAAGTGACAGTGTCGAGAGTTGGGGTTCCCCTCTCCTTCCTACCTCTGTCACGCTATGCAGAGACGTCTGCTTTCCAATCGCTGGGCAGGCTTTTGCTGGCCTGAATTTTATCTGGTCAGAGAAAATTGGCATGGTAATGCCTGTCTCTGCAACTCGTAACTCTCCCTGAGGTGAAAGAAAAGCGTGTTGGGCATGGGGGTACCTGCATGAAGGTGTCTGAATCTGAAACCCACTCTGTTTTGTTGAAATCTGTAATATTAAACCCAAGGTTGCATGAGATGAGCTTGGTCTTGCCTAACTTAAGGTGCTCGGTTCATGTATCCTTGTGTCCTGCTGCACCAGACATCTGTGCACAGGCAGTTGAATGAAGACCTGGATTTCTCTGTCTGTGCTGATCCCGATTTTACAGACGGATTCATTCAAAACTCTTCAGTGCATGCACGGGATGAGATGAGTTTCTCTCCATTGACTACGAAGGGAGTTTGTGGTGCTTACTACAGGAGGCAATGTCTGCATTTGGCCAGTTGAATCCCACCCAGGCACAAATCCTGGTCCCGCCTGGCACTGCCATGCTCCTGGGATCTTTCTGAAACAGAGAAAGTCCTCAAGGGCAGCCTACGTCAGACGTGCCTTTCACTCCCTGTTGTGGCTTTGTCTTTCAGCGGCTCGGGAGGCTGTGCCTGTTACGAAGAGTGAATGATCGTAATAATAACAAGCAAAGAACCAGTGAAATGGCAGGATTGATGTGCTACATGTGAAAAGTCCCTGGAGTATGTCCCTTGAAAACAGTTTGGATCCTATGCAGAGAGCGAGCCAGGCATCTTTCCAGACAGCTTGCTTTGTGAAAGCTGTGCTGCTGCTCACATGGTGAGTGGCATAGGGTTTCTAACAAAACACTTGAGCATGTGGCCAGATGGTCTGGGGTGGGGGTGCCGACACATCCTTCTTTCCTGCATATACCCTCTTTCCCCATGTGGAAATCTTGCCCGTGGGGTGGGTTTCGAGTTGGTGTTGTGTTTGCACAGATTTCTGGCTCTGCAGCCCACCCCATCCTTGCAACGAATCCCCTGGTGCAGTGCACACACTGTGCATTGCTTGAGGTGCACAAGCAGCAGTGTCACCCTGTTGTTGGAGGCTGCAGAGGTCCCCCCTGCACATGTGGGGCATGTTTAGCAATCCGGGGGGACTTCCCGAGTACGTGTTCCCCTCCAGAGACACAATGCTGCAGTGAAGCAGCCAGCGAGGTTCCTGGGCAGCCTGCACGGGCACGTTGCAGTTGTAGTTTAATGCTCATCAGCATTAAGTCCTTTGCATCCGACGTCTGGATGTGGATTTCTGCTTTGGCAGTTGTTAGACACCTTTTAAATAGAGGCTTAAATGTCCTTTGACAACACACACAAACTTAGGGGCTCGTGTCTGGCTCACGTCAGGCTCCCCTTGTGACTAGGAGCTGTGTGTTTGCTTAAAGTCTTATTTGAAAAGCTATCTTCATGAGGAAATGTAGGATTTCCTCTATTCCTGTGTGCATTTCTCACCGAGTAACACCATTGTTTATCCATCTTATGCTCTGTTTCTCACCATGATCTTATCAAGTTTCAAGTGGGAGGGAAAGGAAGCAGTCAGACGCAGCAGCACAGCAATACAACCCCAATACAACCCCCGAGCAATACAACCTCAGTTTGAAAAATATCCTGACTCCCGGCAGGATTTTGACTATTGATAACATTGTATAACGAGCTGCGAGAAATTATCACGGAGACTTCTGAACATGACTTTGCTTCTGCAGGATCGGCAGGTTTCTTGTTCACATGCCCTGAATGCTCATCACTGTGTAGTGCTGCTTGTACAGACATTCCTGGAAAATGTGGTTTGCGCCTGTACCAGAGTTTTGTTTCAGCATGAAACCAGAGCTGGAAGTGGTGAACAATAATCATAGTGTGACTGGGTTGTTCAGTCTGCAGGATGGGTTGCTGAATCACAGATCTGGGGCACTTCTGGACTGCTCTGTGGGCAATTCTTGAACTGGTATTTTGAGGCTTTCCGGGGTAAAAATTAGGAAGAGCAAAACTTCCCAGGTATTTGTTGTCTAAATAAGAGGAAATGAGCCAACAGGAAACGAAAGCTGATTTCCAAACTTAAAAAGCAACAAAATTTTGCTTCAAACCGTGTTTAAGAAAGATTTTTAAACCCAGACACTTCCAGTTGAGCCTTTTTTGTTGAAGTCACTAGTTCCCATAGAAGCCCCTTAAGACTTCATTGCAGAAGGTATAGTTTTGTCAATGATATTTTTGGTAGGAGACATCATGCTAATCATGGATATTACCTTTACTACCAAACAACAGTGTATGCCTCTCTGCATATAGTTTTGATGCTATTACTGAACTTATGATACGTGTGTGTATGTATGTATTTTGTATTCCCATTCATTCTAAATATATAAATCATCGGTATAACAATTTCATGCCTTATTTGATTTACTGCAATGAACTGCAGGTGCTTCTTTTGCTGTTAACAGCTGTCTTTCCAGGGTAGACATTAGGAAAATATTTTTTATTAATGTAACACTTTATTTTGGCTTTGCTAACAACTTTAACAGCAGCTAATGAGAATCTGTTTTGCTGGACATGCTAGCTGCTGGTAGGCTATGGTCCTAAGAGATGAATTGCAATTTATGCTTAGCCAGTTGGAAAATATAATCTATCTCTGAGAAGCAAAATGATTTACTTTTCTATTAAGGTAAGGAGTCTTTTTGGAGGCAGGACTGGTTTTGGGTACTCTCTATGGATACATCCCTACTACTAAATAAAAGAGAGCCAAGGACTGATCTTTGGGTGGGAGGCCAAGGAGCACAGACTGGTTCATGTCCGTTCTGCTCCCTCCGGAGCAGACTGGCTGCATCTGTGCTAAACAGCACTTGGCCCTGGCTTTCCACTGGGCCCCACGAGGGGGACGTTGGCCATAAAACCATGATTGTTATTTTTACTGTGTTTTTCCAGTTCCACTTGTCTAAAGGAAAATGAGTAAAGTGCTGCAGCCCACCACAGCAGTGGTTTTTTCACATGATCCTGCTGGTGTGTTTTGCTGATATTTAGCACAAGGGTATGTGAGGTTGCAGAGCTGCCCAGGATAGTGCTGGAGAACTTCTGGGGTGGAGGGAGCCAAACGCCATGCAGTCTAGTCGAATCTGTCTAATAGTCACATTAGGGAAAAGTCCTGCAATGAACCATCTCAGCATGCATGCCCAAACTCTGTTTTGCTGACAGCTGGTGGGGAAGGTCCAGGACAGAGCCAGAAATGATCTGGCTGAAGCAGCGCTGGTTGGTCGGGGCTTAGTGCCAGACTTCCTCCCCTGTCCTCTTTACTTAGGATGTAGTTATATCCTGTATGGCAAGCACTTTGCCAGGGAGCTTTTTGTAGGAGCGGATGGCTGGGGAGGGTTGGAGGGCTGTAACTTTCCCCTCCCCAATGCCAGCACCACTTGCTGCAGTCTGCACCCCCTGCCCATGCTATGTCATCTGTGGGAGAGATGATTGTTTTGGGGATTGCAGCTCAGGGGTGCCAGCTCGCTGGGAATGAAAGGAGCCACCCTAAAGCCATGTCAGAGCCTGGCCAGACCACCTCAGTGAGTTTTTCTGCCCAGCTTTTAGGACTCTCAGGATGCACCTTCTCCCCAGCCCTGACCTCAGTGGCTGATGGGCTCTAGGTGAACCTGACGTGGAGAAAGGCTGTTGTTCTCTCACCTTTCTCACCCGCAGTGGGCAGCAGGCTGTGGAGGGAGGAGGGCATCCCTGGCACAGCCTAGGCAGGAGAACCGTGTGTCAGCAGCAGGATGCATCTGCAAAGCTCTGGGCTTTCTGTGGGAGCTGGGTTAAAATCTTCTAGATATCATTTCCCACTGCTGGTCAAATTGATGCCGAAACAGTACTGCGAGTGGCAAGGGCTAGGACTCAATGTAGCTGAACGCTGCTGTAGGAATGACTGAGCTGCATACAGAAATCTATTATTTTTGCAGATATTGTGGCTTCTGCTTTGTCTCCATCATCTGAGAAGGCAAGTCCTGGCATTCTAATAAAACTATGGAGTTAATTTTAATTACTGACAACTGCAGCTTGGGTTGTTATGGAAACACAAAGAAGTGCCACTTCTGCAAGTTTCGTCTGTAACTTGCTGTCTGGAAATGTCATACAGGGTCTGATTCCTCTCTCTTGTCTAGCAGTAGCAAAACAGGCACGGCCACTGCATCAGTCGAGTTTAAACAATGCACCGTCAGTTTAGGTAAGAGTAAAACCTCCATCTTTTTTCTATCATCTGTGCCATTTCTCTGTGATTCTGAAATAAAACTGTATGTTCCTAGTTTCCTAATGACTTGAAAAACAGTCCCCAGTCAGTTGATGAAGGAAACTGGAGCACAAAATCATTGATATTAGAGTTGAAAAGCAGCTATTAGGTCACGCAGTCCCCATACAAAATTGTTCCTATGCTATTTTTTCCTACTACTTTTCACTGTCTAATTATAAATGCAGCTGCATTTGTAATAAAATCTCCTTCAGCCTTAGTTTCAGAGCCAGAGTATTATACCTAGAGCACAAGTTGTTGGACAAAGAAGGTTGTCCAAGTGTTTCCATTCTGAACTCCCTTTTCAGTTTGCTGCTGTTTTCTTAGACTGAAATGTCTCATTTTTACTCCCTGCCTTTTGTCTGGGAGTAAATAGCTTTGGAAAGCTGGAACCTGGATACTTCAGCTTCCTAAAAGCTATAGAAAAGGCTTGTTTATTTTCTGCATCTAGTTCACTAAAAAATATTGTGTGTTGAATTAAGACCTGGACCTAGCGCTGTAATTTATTGAAATTGGTGGAGTTACACCCATTAACACCTGGTATTCCTTTCCTTCTTTAGTTATGCATTACTGTTAAAAGTTATGCAAAGTATCTAAGTTGCCTGAGGTCCCACAGGAGCTGGACCCTCCTCACATGACTCAAAGATCTCTTTAGTACTCTTTGCATAACAGGTTTCTGAAAAGCAAATACTAATGCACTTTTATAAAAAAGAATGGTGAGTAGGATTAGAGTTGTGCCTTCAGCTTCCTCACAGTAAACACATTACAGATTTCTACTGTGCCTATAATTTTTCATCCCTGCACTGCGGTACTTGAGCACAATTCGCACTGATTTCAGCTGATTGTCCCATTTTGATGGCTGAGAATAGGCGCTCTCTCATACTGGCCTAAATAACCATGTGCAAATTTCACTTCAGTTATATATTTCTGTACAGGAGCACAGACCTGGTCTTATGTCATACAGCAAAGCTTTTAACATGGTCTTGTGAAACATTTTGAAATGCAGTTAGTTCCAGTCCCACTGAGGTCTGAAAGCACTCTGACTACTTCCTAGTAAAACAATGTTTGTTGGAACTGCATAAGATGACAGCGAAGTGGTCTCAAGCCTCAAGATGAGGCACGGCTCATTAGTTGTCCCTGGCACAGTGATTTCAGGGTTGTATGTGTTTTACAGTCTTTAATCCCTGCCTGGTCTGGGACAATGAGCAGGTAACTGGAGAATGAAGTAGAGAACACATCTTGATTTTTATAAGCCTGTAATTATTTTACTTTTTTTTTTATTGCTGGCATCTGATTATCTTGTAAGAGTCACAGTCACGCTGGGTTCACAGAGCCTTGCTTGGCAAATCTGAATACTGAACTCAGCAGAGCTCCACAGAGAGAGTCTGGCAAGTGCAGGAGGACATGCAGAAGACCAGTGCTGGTGGGATCGCTTAACCCCACCATGGCACCAGCTTCTAATACCCTTTCACACCACACGAGAGATTGGCTTTGTGTTTGGACACCTCTGGTTATATTCAGCCACCTGAATGTATCGGTAGCTGAGATGCCCTAGGGTATCCTGCCTGGCCTCCAGCTGCCTCTGGGTGGGCATAGGTGTCCGTAGGTCCTGAGTCAGATCTGCCACCTCATTGGCACCAGATACCAATGCTTACATGTCTAAGTTATCATAACAGACAATAGCTGCCTGGGGAGGTTGCAGATCTGCAGCCTCAACAGTTAATTGTTGAGGCCCTCAACAGTCAACTTGTTCCGGCTGTCCCTGCTCTGAGCAGGAGGCCAGTGTAGGTGACCTGCAGAGATCCCCTCCAGTATGGGGTATTTTATTATTCAGTGATTCGAACAGAGCAAGCAGAGCCTGCGGTGGACTCCAGACTGCAGTTTAGTTGATCAAACATACGTATCCACCCTGGGATGTGCTGTGTGCCTCTCAGGTCTCTACTGACCACACGTGCTGTATCTCCACTGACTGCAGTGGGCGCCTAGGATCTCTCAGCACCTCATCCACCAGCTGCATGCAGAACAAATGGGCCAGCTCAGCCTGAGACACCAGTGAGGCACAGGCACTAGTCCCCAGGCCCACGGGCACCCCATGTGCCTGTTGAGCGGCCATCTGCCACGTGGCCTTGGAAAGGTTCCCCATGGGCTGCTGGTGCTCCAGAACTGCTCACACTCCTCTCCTTTATCTCCAGGCTCCATTGCAGGGCTGCTCAATCTGCTCGAGCAAGATGCCTCAGACAGCTGCTTCTTCTTCAGACACTTGTTGAGGATGGTGCACCCTTTCCCTTTCCGGGAGGCTGCACCAGCTGAAGCAGTTACTCTGACCAGCTGCATGCAGCCATTTCCCTGTCCTATGTCTCCAGTCCCTCCAAACTGGCCTCAGCTGTGTGTGTCGCTGAACCTAATAGCCTAGCAAAGTCTTATGTCCACCTTCATCTTGTTCACCTCCTCCTAAGCCACCCATCTCAGGAGTGCAGTCGCCTCAGACTCTGTGGGGCAAAGGGAGAAGCAGGCATGTCCAGACTTGGACTTTAGGAGCCTGAGCTGTCCTACAGAAGTGTTTTCCTCTCTGTTGACTTTGTAGGGAGCTTGAGCTGGTGAATTCCAGGTCTCACTATTTAAACTGTTTGGACTAACCCAGAGTGATTTGCCCGAAATGGGACAGGGAGCCCTCCGAAGAGCAGTTCAGCCAGCAGATGTGAGCAGGCCCTGACTTCTGCACTGGGGACAGCCTCAGGCAGGGATGGTGGGTCCCATGGAGGACACCATCAGGAGATGTGTTCCCACAGCTTCACCCCTGGCAACACCAGCTCGCTGCTACCCTCCTCCTCATGAGTCACAGGACCTCCTGGATTTCAATGCTCCACCCTTTTCCCTCCAAAAGGCCATAAACCCCCGTGCCCCTGATCCCTGAGTAGGACAACTAAAAATGGTGAGGACCTGGACCTATCTTAAAAGCCTTCTTCATTCTTTGATTATGTTCCAGCTAATTGTTTCGATTTAAAATTGGAGGATGTATAGCTGATGCTCTGGACAGAAGCTTTAGAGGCCTCTGGTGCTTCAGAGACCAAGGAAGTAGCCTGAGTTTGAGTCCAGGGAAAGACAGCAGCAGGGTCTCAGTGGGTATCTTAAATGAGAATCATTCTCCTTTTATGTTTTACAATATGTACTACTTTGAACTGGAGGTTTAGGAGAATGCAAGAAGATTAATTCATGTTCAGTTATATCTAGAACTTTCCTCCAGTTTGTCAAATTAGGCAGAAAGTTTTAATAAATGAAAATAGTGGGTCTGACACATCTCTGCTGCTATAGTTGGAGAATTAATAAAGAGCACAGACTCTGTGTGGTACCTTTTGTGGAAAACCTTCAAACGGCTGACAACTCACATCTGAGCTGATGAATTACTCAAAAAAGAGCTTAGCTCTCAATCTTACCATTGTCACCCACAAGGAACCTGATTCCAGACATGGGTCCTTTGTGGTTAGGAAATCCATAGCTTTCCCCTGTGCTCAGCTGTTGGGAGATCACAGGAAGGGGGATGTAAACACCCCCCCCGCTGAGCCATGTCTGGCTTTCGAGGGAACATGCCAAGGGCACAAGGAAGCTGGATACGGTCTACCTCTCCATGCTTCTTCAAGGGGTTTCTGTGGCTAGGCTGGCTGTTCCCCTCCTCTGACAAGGCAAGCAGTCTCTTCTCTTACATCAGTGTCTTTGGACTTTTGAACACCCCTATAGGTAAATTTGAGACAAACTCCCTTATTGGCTACTCCTTGACTTTCTTTTGTAAATTTATATGATCCTTTCACACTGGGGGATCAAAAGCCATCATGATCACAAATAGTATGTCACTTGTACTGTTTGGGGTTTTTGTTGTGGGGTGATGGAGGTAAACTTCCACCTGCAGGACCAGATGTGATCGTTTTCCACCGTAATGACCCGTTCAGCTGGAGCTTGTTCCTTTCCTCTGATTTTGCTGTTTTCTAGACTCTTGTACAAATTGTTCAAGACCTGTTTAAAGTGAAGATGACGAACTAAACCAAACCACTTCTGCCTGGATGCTTTTCATATGGACGCTGCTTTCACACAGCCTGGGTTGTCTCTGGATAAGATTTACAATCAAATTTCATACTGTTCTTCCATGTGTCATCATGAAGCAGGCCAATTTTTCCAAATGACCACAAAGATGGTAAGAGGCAGGCTAAGTTTTTTAATACTTCCAAAGGAAAGATCAGCACAGGAAATTCATAATGAAATACTAATTAGCACATGTTCTTTAGCTAATCAAGGACTTTCATTGCAAAACCCTTATAGTGAACAAGTTAAAAATGTTCCCTTAAGTGAAGAGGTTGACTGTAAGATTATTCAGCTGCTTTGTTTGCAAGCAAAACACAATCCTGACTTCTAAAAGTGGAAGGGGGAAAAAGTCCCCAGCAATTTCCCAGTCTGATTATGAAAAAAAGAAAAGAGATAAAGAAAATCACAGCTTTTGAAATTGTGGAGAATGTTTCCGAGGAAGACTTCAGGACAGTCTTAGAATAAATAACAGCTGTCTGCAACAAAAGACATACAATGACAGTGACAGGAACAGGTTGTGAATTGCACTGAATTGTGCCACGTAACTACACCGCAGTGGACGTAGCTTCACCGGCGATGGAAGGTTGCATGGGATAACCTGTGTGTACTCGGTGCTGTAGGAAGTCTTTGGCCTGTTGTCCTCCTAGAGGAGTTCTGTGTTTGAGGCCCTTAAGGTATGAGGGGTTAAGGGCATTAGCTGGGACATAAGAGGTAAAAGGGGCCACTGTGAAGGAGCATCAGCTGTCATTTGCGGCCAGTATGAGCAGTTGGAGGTGTGCTGCTTCTGGGGAGGTCCAGAAACAAAAGCTTCAGATAGAGAAGTTTCACATTCCCATCTTGGCAATGAGTGAGGCTAGAAGGGCCTTCTGTGCAGTGGATGGCATGCCTGGAAGGCTGGGAGCTCCAGACCAGGTGGAAAAGATAGCACAGATTTACACCCACCTGAGCAGAGGGAGGATTTATACCCACCTGGACAGCCAGACTGTAGAACACCTCCATGAAGAAACCATGACGTTGGTGTGAGCTGCCTTGCCCGGTCTCCAGGTGCCAATGTGCTCAGCAGCAATTTTATCCAGATGGTCAACCTGCCTTTGCTTTGATGCTGAAAGCTTGGTATGCCCTTGCCCAACAGCCTCTGCAGAGAGTTACAGCTTTTCGGGGGGATCTAAAATGCACTTAAATGTGATACATGAGTGCCTGTCTCTGCCATGGGTTGGTGGGCACCAGAAAGAGCAGAACGGCCCTGTAAAATTCCCTTGTTTTATATAAGCTGAGCTACACTGTAAGGGTCCAGTTGCTGCAGCAATTGGGTTTACTGGGTGCATTTATCCAAGGGGTGCTAAAAAAAAGGCACAGAGCAGCTAGGAAGATGTCCCCAGGTCTCCTGCTTCCCACCTGGAGTGGGTCTCCTCCAGGGAGGTGTCAGTGGCACTTCCACCTCCTTGCTGTGGCCTGTCCCATCTACCAAGCTAAAAGCACTATCGCAGTTGATATTAGCCAATGTCACACTGTTGTCACACATCAGAAACTCTCCCTCTATCTTTGGGTCCTGTATTTGTGACTTCTCAGTGTGCTTCACGGTACATTTTGTGCCCATTTCCTTGCAGAGATGACTCATGTGATGGAACGTCATGTTTCTCAGTGAGTGATGGCAGTAACTGAATAATTTTAATGCTTCTGAATGCCAAATTTTTTCAAACACGTTTCTGTTTTGTGTGTAGCTTCCAAGTAGACTGTGATCTCAGTATTTTTTCTTAATTCCTGTTTAAAGTTCTTAAATCCAGACTCAATGAAAAGGCTGAAGCTGTCACATGTTTTAAAAAGTCAACTTCAGTTACTGATTTTCTTTTTCCTGTTTTTTCTTCTTTTCTGATTTCCTCCTGGAGTTTATAACATTTCAGATACGTTTGAGTGATGATTTCTTTGGTAATAGTTTTTCCTTGTATTTAAAATGTAACGTGTACATTTTAGGAGGTTTTCTAAAACCCAAGATTTTCTAAAATTGCTTTTCCTGGGTAAGATGTCTTGCCTTTTTTTTTTTTTTTTCTTCAGTGTGTTTAATTTGGGGGCTATTCAGTACAGTATTTTTGTTCTTTCCATAGTTTACATGGTGCTCAAGGAATTCACAGAAGAAGAAATTTTCCCATTTCATAAAATTTTAGTATTTAATTCTATACCAGTATATACTACTCAAAAATAGGTGTCAAGTAGCATGGGAGATGAATTGATGTCAGAGTGAGGCATAAGCAAAGTATCTTTCTCATAGTTGTACTTAACAATTTTGAAACCTTCAGTCCATCATTTCATGTCTCTGAACTAATGAGAAACTTCTAAATTGAATTTGTACAAAGCAAATCCACTGAGTTAGTGACTTTAATATAGCTTGAGGGGCCTGTCGGGAGAGCAGCAGAGCAGGCAAGCAACAGTGTGAGGGGTATTGCACCATTTACTTTAAACATCCAACTACTGATGCCCGGGCAAGGCATATGATCTTGCCTATGCATCCTACACAGCACATGGAAACAACAACATCCTCCAAGAGATGACAAAAAATGGGGGCCAAGCTTCTGCCCTGCCATGTGCTCTCCTTGCAGCACAGAAAATGCCAGAGGAGAGGGGAGAGAGCAGAGCTTGCACAGGGCAGGGAGCTCCCTGAACCCTGCAGGGTTGGTCTGTGCTTAGATGCGGGTGCCTGTGTCCCTGGGGAATAGCTGGAGGTACGGACGGCCTCAGATGGTGCAAGGCTCGGGCAGCTGTGGAGGCTGCTTCCCTTGCTGACGCCATAGCTTGGAAAGCTTTCCTGCTTTCAGGCTCTTCACGACCATCATTATTTTCTGCAGGGAGCCTTTCCTGGGTGCAGCTGTGTGCCTTGCACCACATGGGGTGCTCCTGATAGCCTTGCAGCCTGGAGGAGATGGATGTCTCCAAGCCTGAGGCTGGCTTCACCCTGCTTTGGCATCTGCTTGGTGGGGTAGTCCCCTTCACGGGCATCTGGCACTGCCGTGCCCAACCCTCTATCTACACTACAGCCAACTCTGCTTTCTTCTCCCTCGGCACTTTGTCCTTTTCCTTGAGGGATTCTGCCTTGTTGAGCAGATGGAGGGGACTCTGTATGCTCAAGCTTATGCTTATTTACTTACTTTTATTTCTATATCCTTTTTGAACACATACTAAAGTTGAATCCATTACTCCCATTCTGAATCCAAATCACACCTGTGTTTGACTAAGACCATTTTAGAAAGGACATCACAAAATGGAGAATTTACAGTAATGTGCTCTCAGGTTTCATCACTCTCAATATGAAATGTATGTGCCTTCTTTCTTATTTTAAGGCATTTTCTTTTAGCTTCCCACCACTGGTGTTTCTTATGTTTTTCCTGCTTGTTGCACCTTCCTCTTCTTTCCTCCTCTCTTTCATGTTCCTTAGTTTTTCTAAAATTGTTCATTGATTTTTTCCCCTTTCTTGCTTTTTGTCTGGTAAGTGTTAAAGAATTCTCAGTCATGGGTTTCCCTAGGTTTGCTTTATTAACAACTCAGAGTTGGGCCACCACCACAGTGAATGGCAACCTTCCAAAAATTTCTCAGTCTTACATACCTTTTTACCACCCATTATCCCAGTCCAAAGTCTTTGTAATTTTCCAGTTGATCTCGGTTCCCATGTTGTTATCATTCATCATCATCTTATCTCATCAATTCTTCTCTTGTTCCATCTGGTCATCATTCTGTGGGTTTCAAAGTCCGTCTTGGGTCAGTCATCTTCTCATCCCCTTTACTTTGAAGTCTCATACCTACACAATTCTGAAAAAACCTCTCTGGTTGTTCCATTAACTATTCCACATTTATCTTTCTAAATTCTACATATTTTAATCACTCCCCAGCTACGCACCTGTATCTTGCTGATTTTTCATCTTTTGTTTGATCTGTCTCTACTGATTAGCTTGACTGAGTTTTAATACGGTCCTGGATTGGGGCTATATGGGGGGGCAGGCTGAGAATGCTGTTCATGGCCTGTTGAGCAGCTCTGTTGCCATTAATAACCTTAACCCATTCTATATTAATTTCTAACAGTCTTATAGTCCTAAATTTTCTAAAATCTTCTACAGTAAGAGCAATCACAGATCAGCATCAGCCATATGAGTTCTAGTAACTGTTTTTATCTCTGAAGATTTTAAACTTTGTCAGAATATCCTGATAATATGCTGATTGAAATTCCCCTCTGAAGTCTCAATTTTACACATACTGTTGTTTCTCCTGCACCTCTTTGCAGACAGATACTTAGTGATGTTTTTGTTTAACCTCTGGGGAAGACACAAAATGGGAAACAAGCAAGTAACAAGCATTTCCAAATCCCAGTGCTATAAATCTGTTTTGTTTCCCTTCTGCTTACAAAAGTGGCAAATTATTTATTTTATTATCTGATATCACACCAATAACAAGAGGAGTCTGTTCCATGCAGTCCAATTATGAAAAATTGCCTGAGATAAAATGACTCACAGTGGACCTGTTTTTCATGGCCCTGTTGCAAGGAAATATTTACCTGCCTGAAGTGAGAAGAATTTACACTCGTGCTGGCAGCTGAAAACATCCAATCAGAAAAAAATTTGTCAGATAAAATGTTGGTCAGTCCCAGTTGTTTGGACCATTTTGTTGATGCATGAAACCTAGTTTGACCCCAACTGTGGAATTTTTCTAACTTGGGTCAGTGGTGGAGTTTAGGGCATTGGGATGGGTTGGAGGGTCCCCTGAATTCTTTTCCAAAGTGGTTTTCTGAAAAGCTGAGAACAAGTTTGTCCATATTACTCAAATGCTTTCTGTCCAGATGTGAGAATGAATTGGCTCGAGTGGATTTGATTCTTCTGGGTTTGGTATTTTTATTGGTTAGTAGTAAATTAGCTAAAAACCTGCATCATTCCCAGGATGTGTGTGAACTATATTGGTGGAAGGGAAATGTTAGTAATGTATGTCAGAAATAAGATTAGTGCCTCGGTTATTTTATTCGGTTATATCCACTTCCAAAAGGCTGGATCCCCTCTTGTGCAGCATTACAATATGGAAGTATCTGGAAGAAGCAGAGATCAGACTTCTTTGCCAGAAAGCCATGTAACAGAGGTTTACATTTTTTTCCATATTATCACAAAAAATGGCTAATGTCTTGATGTCCATTAGAAGTGCACAGCCTGATAAGCCTTCAGGCTTTAGGAATGGCTGATGAAATGCATGGATCCCATTCAGCAGACTTTCGTATCGGAGTGGAAATATTCTGAGTATACATACATGGGTGTATAGACAAGTATACAGAGAGAATGACTATGTCAGTCCACAGCAACTTCAAAATGCTCTGTTCCATCCTGACCTCACTCCTGTGCCTCCCACAAGCCGTGGGGGTTGAATTTTCTGCATCCTCCTGGCTGCCAGCGTGGGCACTCACAGCTGCACCGGCTGGGCGTCCTGTGCAGAGAGGGAAGGTGGTTTGCAAGGGCACAAAATCAGGACCCTGCATCATCAGTCAGGGCCTGATACACAGCTGGAAATGAAGAGCATTTCTCTTGGTTCAACAGGATGTTGGTTAAGATTTAATGCTCAATCACTGAGGAAACAATATCTTTATTTTCTTAATCATGTTTATGTGACACGGGGGATAAGGCTGTCATTTTAGATGCAGGACAAGTGTATGGTTTTCTGTTCACCTGAACAGTGGCGCATGCAATTAGCCCTGAGAGTGCTGTACATCATTTTCCACTCCCCAGCCCTGCCCAACAGCCTGCTAATGACTCTGCAGCCATTCCAGGTAGCGAGCACGAAAAGGGAGCAAGGCTGTTGCATAACCGGGGCTTTCACTAACAAGGGAAGCAAATTTTGCTTGGCTTTTTTCTCTCCCCTTTGTCAGTTAGTACATTCTTGGGAGAGAAAGTGCTTTACTTCCAGCTCAAGTGGTTAACATTAAAGATTAATAGCAGAGGAACATGAAGATGGCTTACGAGGATGGGCTTCTGTGGTGAGTAATGATGGGGCATGCTCTGTCAAAACCATGGTAGTGGGAATCACATATACATGTTTATGTATTTATATGTAGTATATTTGTGTGTGTTTGTGTGCATATGTTGCTGGAAGTTTATACTAAAAATATCTTCTCTGAAGTCAGAAAATTGCCTTTTTTGTCTCCTTTGTGTCTTAGAGAACAGCAGTAGACACATTCCATCCTCCTGAAAAATTCATGTTTGTTCTGGGAATTTCTTTGGTCTCAAGGCAGCACGTTCAGAAATGTACTTTTAAGAGGAGTAAGAAAGATTTGCCAAGCCACTGTTGAGCCTTGCAGCGGTTCTTGCCCTGAGATGGTCCTCTTCCCCTGGCTTACCTCCACAAGCCCAGGCTTCCTGCTCCACTCAGGCCAGCTTTTGCCTTGCTGTGGCACAGAGGGCTTTGCTGGTGAGGAAACCTTGATGTTCAATGCAAGCCAGGTGGGATGGTTTGCCATGCGCTGCTCTGTGCCACATGCCGTGACAAAAAAAATGAGTAAAACAATTCCTGCTCTGCAAATTGTAAACCTGCTTTGAGGCAGACACACAGACACAAGGTCTCGCAGCTTGTGAAGATGAAAAGAAGACTGGCTAATGAAAGCAAGGGTGTGCAGCTAACATGGGCTCATTATTGCCTGGAGCAATTATAAATCAATGGAGAGATTAAAAAAAAAAACCCCTGTGCTTCAGCAGTGATGGAGTGCCTCCAGGGTGCTTCTGGGTCTGGAGGGTGTCCACCTCAGAGGAACAGCTATAGGGAGCTTCATATTCAGGAGTCCCACCGGGATGAAGCGTCAGGGCTGACTGAGATGCTGGCACTTGCATTGCCATTATCAGGCCGATGTCCTTTCCTGCGCTGAGTCTGTAAGAACTCATGACAAGGCTGTTACAGGCCATAAATGAAGATGTTTTTCCTCTTTTTTGGTTTATGAGGAGAACCTCTCTAAGAAAAGTGACCGACTTCTGTACCTCTCCCCAACCCAGGGTGCTAGAATAGCAATCTGACCACTTCAGCCACCAGGAGATGTTTTGGGGTGGTCATGTGTGCTACCCCACATCAGTCTGATTTTCAAAGGCAATAAGACCACACAGTTTCAGTGTCCATTGGTCTTTTTTTCCACCCATCTATCTTTCCATCCATCAGTCTCTAGTCCCCAGCAAACATCAAGAAATTTCAGTTCTGATGGAGAGATCTCAAAGATGATGTATTCATATGGATATCATGACACTTGACCTCTATCCACTCTCCTGATAAAGGAGAGACAACAATTAATGTCCTTGCACAGTGACAAGTTGCAGTGAGAGCTCAAGTTTATTTGTAGCTTGGAATCAGCTCAGTACTTGCTGTCCTTTCTTCTGCTGGTTGGCAGGAATGTGGCAAGGATATAAGGATGCTGCTGGGATGTGGTGGTGGTGGTGTGCTGGCTGGAGACCATTGGGAGGCAGGGCACTTCTTTGTGGAAAGCCAGGATTTGTTAATTCTACTGCTCAATGAAGAGATGGATGAATTTTACTCACAGAACACTTAAAAATAATCAGTTGGAAAAGTAAAACAGATTTATATATAATAACAAGAAACTTCTATATTTGCAGTGAAGCTGTTAACAGGCAATGTGCAAGGCTATGTCTTTCCTGGAGGCCATAAAGTATTATACACTCCATTAATTATCCACCTACGATTTTTCCTTCAGGGGTATTACAAAGGGCTTTACACGAGAGGGGTGGGCACCCCTTCTTTGCTTCACTCAGGTGGCCAAAAATGGCCAGAAGCAATAGGATGGGGACAGGGTGGTTTTCACAAGGGACAGGCAGCCCTGTTTCCAGCTAGATGGATTGCCACTCTGGGCTGAAGGCTGTGAGTAGTTGTGCTAATCTTGGTGGTGGGGCAGGGACAACTCTGAAACCTGCCTTCTCCCTGGTGGAGTCTGCAGGGAAGGGGAACCCTCACTGTTTCTCCTCTTGGGATGGCTTTTGGACACCTCCAGGCTGACTGAACAGCACCAGGTGGGTGCCATCCTGGTGGGGCAGGACTGTGGTACCTAGTGCCAGCCCCACCCTACCCCCATCTCTGAAGAGTGGTGAACCTGGTAGGGCTGCTGTGTGCTCTGGGTTATGACTCACAACATGACTGACCCATGCAGGGAAACAGAAATCCATGTTACCTCTTTGTGTAGAGGTACGGGGAGGTTCCTCAACGATCCTTTGGAATACTGGTGTGAGACTGCCATGGTCTGTCAAGCGGAGCCATCTTACAGAAGACGGTGAAGTGCAGGGTGGAGCTGATCAAGTTTTAATTTCAAGGGTTTCAAACACGTTGCCTAGGCCACTGCAACCCCCTCCTGGGAATATACACATGGAGATAAAAGTGTTGCTTAATGGTTTATGAAACTCCTATTCAGAAATGCTCCAGATGGCACAGGGATCCCTCAGTTGCGTGGTTCTGAACTGCTGTTGGTGGGGAAAAAAATGTTATTGAGGGAAAACTGCCTGTGTGGAAGTGAACCCTTTTACATTCATTCAAAGTACTACTCTTGCTCTTTCCCACTATTGCTTCCTTGGTACCCAAGGCATCTTCCAACAGTGGCTGCATACAAGAGGCTGAGCTTTTCATGGCACCGTGTCACTGGCGTAAGGCTGTGCTGTCCTAATATTCACAGCACTTGCACAGACCTACCCATGTTTATTTTTATGCAGACAGTTGGGTACCACTTTCATAAAACCCACACAAGGTGTGCCATGTTATCCACAAGAACTTCACAGGTGGCTCAAGGCATTCCAGCTTTGTGCTGCTGCTTGAAGGCTTGAGTCTGTCCTCTCTTGGCCACTGGTGTCAGGGGTGACTGTGCAGCTCTTGAGTGGGACAGGCTGGTGGACTGGCTCAAAACTAGCCTTAAAAAACAGTTGGCTTGCAAGCTGATCTGACTTGCTGTGATACCTCACTTAGGGTATTTACCACCAGGCTTTGCCGTCTCTCTCTGTTTTGCTCTGCTGTCTCCGTTTTGCTCTGCCACAGCTGCAGTGCTAGCAAATATCAAACTTACTTGTGTTAGGGCAGGCTGGGCTGCAGGTCAGGCAGAGACTGAAATTGCAGCTGTGCTATATGGGCACACCACCACTGCTGTCTCCTCTTTGCATCTCTATTAACTGTCTTTCTTGGCTTTTTTTTTTCCCATGCATCAGCTGCATTAAATACTCAGTATTCCTGGCTATGGTGCCTAAGGAGATGGCTTTCTCAGGTCAGAAGGCAGTTGTTCCTCATTTGGATAAATATAAAGACTATATAAGATTTGGATAAATATAAAGATTAAGCCAGATATAAATGAAACAATTAGAACCCTCTTGGGCTGGGATCCTTCAAGTAAGAGAAACACAGTTTTAAATAATTACAAAAAGTGACATTTCTTGACACTTGTTGGGTTTGACCAAGAGTTTGTCCAAGGCAGCGTTCCTTTGAGCAGCAGTGCACTGACATGTTTGAAGCCTTGCAAAAGGTGCTACTATAATTCTCTCTGATATTCCCATAAGTAGTTGTACGTGTTTGCAGTGCCGGTTGTGATGAGTGCAGTCTCATTCCTGTCTGGCTGATTTCCTCCTCTGTGTAAACTTTGCTTTCCATGAACCCTCACGAGTTTCCAAAGTTCACTTTCCGTGAGAATCTGTGTGACCAGAACTGGATTATTTGCCTCTTTGAGAGAAGCAAACACAGCTGGAACAAGTTCTTTTTTTTTAATCATTGCAAGTATTTGTGAAAATATTTTGGGTCGTGTTCCTCCTGCTCTGCCTTTTCTGACTGGTACTTGCACAGAAAAGTGGAAAAAAAAATCTATTTTATTCTTTCAATAAGGCTACTACATGTCTCAGCTTCTAATTGTGATAAAAAATCTCCTTTGACAGGCCTGCCAATTTAAAAGTCAACCTCAGTTTATTGAAATGAAAGAAAGGAATTGAACTTCAGTTCTCCCAGAGAATCATTCTTCTCATATCCCGAGCACACATTAGTTCTGGATCTCTGTGGAATACAATAGGAGAGACGTTATTGAATTGAAGTTTCAAGTACAGAAGCAGAGCTCTGGCCAATTATATTTTTCCAGGGCTGAAATTGGACTAGTCAAAAAAAAGGATATCAAACTGCAAACCAATGCGATGTAGAATCAAATGTCTTCTGAGATGAAATGTTTCTCTGTCTGGAAAGGTGAGGGAAGTGATGCTGTATTTTTGTCTTTAATATCTGTCTGCTCTTCATGCCTTGCTTCCTGACTTTGTCTCCTTTTTCTATCATAATCTCTATTGTGTGGCTGCTTAGAATTCAGTCGTAGTACCAAGTATTAGATGTCAGAGTGCTTTTGCCTCATAATTACTGGGCTTGTTGAGGGTGTGTTGGATGGTAGATGTGGAAACTCAAACCATGTGCTCCTTCAGGATGTCATGAGGTCAGCCCCCAAGCAGTTACCAACACAGGACAGGGGAGGAGAGTCTGCCTATCAAACATCCCGTTTGCTGCAGTGAGACGAGGTTTTGTAACCAGCTGTTACGGAGTCAGCGCTGACTTTCCATTATATTCCTGTTCCTGTTGGAAGGGCACTTACGCTCTATTCTTTGTATGAGATGTCAAGCTTAAATTTTCTTCAAATATTTAATTTTGTGGCAAGTTTTACTACATTTGTTTCCCTTCACATCATACCTTCCCTGAGGCATCCTGTGCACCTCTACACAAGTCTCAGATGCACCATCTGGGAAGCAGTCTGTAGGTGGTCGTGGAACCCACACGTATAGCTATTAGCTTCAAGATGCTAATGCCTGCATTAATCATCAGATTGACTCCCTTGTGTTGCATTTTTTAAGAAAGTCTAAATTGCTTAATTTGTCTAATTATTTACAGTCCCATTTATATCAAGTTTTCTTACACAAATTATTTCTTCTGATGCAAAGTAAATGACTCAGTTTTTACAGACCTTTGGGTATGATGCCATCTGTGTTTCTGTTATCTCAGGAAATTTTCATTTTGTGATTCTATTCACACACACACACCACTAATGTGAAATATGTGACTCAAGGAGTCATCACTGGGTCAAAACTAACAAGATACAGGCAACCTCAACATGCTGAGATAAAATGTTCTGAAAAAAATAACTCAGGGTCTTGCAAAAATGACTGTGGCTTCAGAGAGAGTATTTCTGCTCTTTGTATCAGGCAACTGAGAATTCAGATAGTGCAAGTTCTTTACAAGTAGTATTTGCTTATTCAAATGAGATACAAAACAAATATGTCTGCATAGTGTATACATTGTTTAAAAAGTTATTTCAAGGTTCCATTAACTGAGTGATTTTGGATGGACCCAGTGCTGAGGGCCTGATCTTCACACTATGGACATTTCAAGGAGGTTTGCTTCAGGCTAGCTCTAGTCTGTTCTCATGGATTGGAAAGCCACTAGCAGTTGAAGCCCACCTTCTGCTTTAGCATCATCCAGAAGGAGACCCGTTTGTAGGGTCCATCATCACTCAGTGGCAGAAGTCAAAGCATGGTTAAGTAGGGGTCATCAGGAGATTTTGCTTCAAAAGCAGGCTCTTGATTTGAACTAAAATGCTACTGCAGATGCACCTAGATATTGCTTGTAATGACAACTGGAACAAGATTTTCTGTCAAAACGATTTCTTCATGGAAGGTAGGAATTCAGATCAAATTAAAAAAATTAGTAAAAGTGTCTCCTTTCTACAAAAAACATCACTCTCCTTTTCTGCCAAAGGTTTTCAACTAATACCGGCAGATTTCAACTCATACCTTTTCTAGCAGCCCCAGCCCAGGGCATCAAGCACCTCCATGGAGAAGGGGATGGGTTGAGGCCAGGCAGGACATCAGCTGGCGGGTGGGCGGTCAGGATCTGGCACGGGCATGGCCGCAGCAAAGCTGTGGCATAGCTCAGGCAGAGACCAAGGGCAGGAGCTCAGCTCAAGGGCAGCTCCAGAGAAGAGGAGTGACCCTGGCCTGGGCTTCAGTAGCCCTTTTACCAAGGCCACCAGCTCAGCTGGCCCTGAGCCCAGGCTGCCAAACCCCCAGAAGCAGGGGGAAGCGTGCTCAGGACCCTGACATATGTAGCATAATTCCTAATATCCATCTTAAAAATCAAATACTTTGCTTACACTGATAAGTGAGGCAGAGATGTTCAAAATTATAACAGGGTATGGATCTCCCACTTGGCAGCTTTCTGCATTATTGCCTTAATCTGGAAGGATTTTAACTGCAGTGGAACAGATGTCACACATTGCCCTGGAAAAGGCTGCATATTGCATCAACGAATACTATGTGGGGGAGCTGGTTTTAATATGCTTTCCAAAGGAACACTCCCACTTTGAGAGTCCATGTCTTAGGAAATACTCAAGACTTCAGCCCTGAGAGCTGGAGGTTCTTCGTGGGTGATGGACACCAGGCAGTGATAAGGTGGGATTGTGAGAGAGTCACTTTTTTGTGTGGTTTTGCACTGAAACAGTAAAAAGAATGAGTTGATAGGCTCCAAAAAAGGTGGCCAGGGTGCAGTTTGGACTTACTCTTTTCTGTGGACTGAGTTACTATTTTAGACAGAAAATGACTTGCCTTGGGCATGCAGGGAGCCTTAAAAGTCAGGGAGTGATGGGAAAAGTTTCTCAGACATTTGGTTAATTGAGATGTTTCCCACGATTGTTAGAAAATACAATAAAACTGATCTTCTGTAAACTCTAGTCAGCTGGGAAGGTAGTTGATTGAGATTGCTTACCAGAACAGCAAGATTTTGTTTGGAAAAAATAATGAAATTAAAAATGCGGTTTGTTTGTTTTGTCTCCTCACACTTTATATTAAACTTGGGTGACATTTTTCAGTTAGGGTGGTTTTTTTTAAGATAAGAAAGAAACTTTTGTTTTAAGGGGGCATAAGAGAACAAACAACAAAATCACAATTTTATGACTCTAAAAACTGGAGGTTTTCAAGCCAGTTACTGTAAGATTTACAATGAAGCTGTGAGGAGCAGCACTGATGGACAAGGGACAGGATATAGTGTTCTCCTAAATTAGCTCAGCTCCCCTGCATTAGAGCACAAGCCTTTACCATCAGCTGTTAGCATGGATTTATAACCAGGATAAACGGGGCATGCTTATTTCTTTCAGCATCTTAATTAGTTATGATGCCCCCTTCCTAAAGACATTACAGGATCCGAAATAGCCTCTGAGCTAGGAAATGTGTTCTCTCATATCCTGAATCCCTGGGGCAGGATGCTGAGCAGATTCAGTCAGTGCAACGTTAAATGTGGCACATCCTTGTTTACACCATTGGCTTTTTACAGTGCTGGTGGGCACATGTACAGAAGTTTTTTTCTAATATTGAGGGAGGATTTATGATGAACAACCCAGAGTCTTGGAAAAAGTGCTAAATGGTGAATAAAACTTTGGGCATCTTTAGGGCATGGGATAGCATCTTTCCCATACAGCTGAGGAGCAAGGGGCAGCAGGGCTGTGCTGGGTGTGTGGAAAAAAAACAACCCAGGGAACAGGCAGGTAGCTGCACACAGCTTGGATAAAAGGGGGAACACGTTTGGGCCGCAACGCTGGCCTCCAATGTGGAGGAGCACCGTGGCAGTACTCCATGCAGTAGGTTCACAACTGCTATAGCCGTAAGCAGTCAGAAACTGGTGCAAAGCCTACTCAGCCCATAATCTGGGTCCATCCATACTACTATAAAAGGGTTTGTATGCGTTTTAGTAATCGTAAACGCTGCTATTTAGCTAGGTCAGTTTATAGACCAGGAGAACAAAGCGCATATCAAAGCCAGGAGCAGGTGTCCCACAGAAAGGGCCGTCCCTGGCCCTCTCAGAAAGACAGAGCCATGCACTGGTCCATGCAGTCAATATGTTTAGCAGCTCAAGAGGATTAAAATGAATCAATCATTGGATTTGTCACTTGCAGAGCTTTATCCAGCAGTCACATTTAATTTCCCAGCTCTCAATGCCTGTAACCTAATTTCTACATCTGTATGGGATGTGTGGAAAGCAGGGAGGGGTAGGGGAAAGCATCAGACTCAGAAAGAGCCACTGTCAATTTAAACATCATTTAAACTCTTGGGGTTGAAATGACCAGAGTGGTGTGGTGAATAACACCATCTGAGTGCTAACATGAGGATCAGCGCTTGCTGGTTACAGTGCTCCCCTTCCCTGCCTTGCTCCCTTTTCTGAGACGTGACCTGCTATTTTGTTCCATCTGCTTTACAGACAAGGGTAGGGCTGCTGTCTCATCCATTTCCCTCTACCCAGATAGTCCCACCTCCAGTTCATTTTCTCTGCTGTGAGAGTTTTGGGTTTCCCAGCCTTGGCTGGGGTTTACAGTCCCCCTGCTCATGCCTCCCACATCTTCCAGCATCGTTTGTGTGCTGACTCTACCTCTGCATGTGCCCTCATCCCCCAGATGGGGATTAAGCCTTTCAAGTTTATGGAAGTGCTTCTCTTCGCTGCCGTTATCTCTTAGCCAAGTTACCCAGATTTAATTGCTTTAATCATTCCTCAACTCCTTCCAGACACCCAAGTCATTATTGTTTGATTTTTGTTTTTAATTGCTTCCAATTTGTCAATGTTCTATCTTTGTTTTGTGCTGCAGGCACGTCCAGAGACCTCAGAGCTGCTGAAGACTTTTCTGATCTTGCAACTGGACTTCTTGGTTAGCCCAGGCACAGGGCGCACCAAGTGATTCCCCCTCGAGCCCAGCTGCTAAGGCTGGTGCGGAGCAAGGATTGACGTGCTGCCAGCTTAATGGCTGGGTGAACAGGTAAAAGCTAAAGAGGAGTTTGGGCTGGAGCTAAAATGGTTATGCAGGGGACGCTGCCCCAAAACAGGATGTTCCTTGAGATCTGCTGGATGTCCCCAGATCCCAGTGATGTCCGGATTAAATCTAAGGCTGCTGTGCAGCTGCTAGGAAGGAACGAATGTTTTGAATCATCTTATGAGATGTTGCATCATATATTCAGGGGCTTTTTTAGCTTTCAATACCAAAGCCGTATTATTCGTTCTGAGTTTATTTTTTATTATTGTTTCTAACTCTTGGGGTTTTAGAAAACATCTTGAAAGCAGAGTCTGATGGCTCCAGGATGAGTGCTCAGTTTCAGACCCTCTCCTCGGTTTGAAGCCAGCCTTACAGGCTTCCCAGGGCGAGAGGACGATGAGGTTTGACTCTGGAGCTTCATACATCTTATTGTCAGTACTGCCCAAGTTGTAAAATAAAGTGCAACCCCAGCCTGAACAGAAAGGATGGGATTGCTTAATGTGTAGCGAGAAGCATATCCATGCAGAATAGGAAAGCCATGGAGCGAGCACTTCTTTTTTTATATTTCTTTCCTTGCATCTTTTAATTTATTAGACATTAATAATTTATTGCATCTGAAAATTGACATTAGGTAGAAGAAATAGAATCAATTTTTAATAAATATGAGCAATAAATAAAACATTTAATAAATTATGCATGACAAAAGATTACTGAAAGATTAAATAATGATCTTGTATACATACTCAAGCTATTATTTATTAATAGCTTTTTGCAGTGCAGCATTCATGACACTCAGGGAAAGTACAGTTTCACCTGAAAAGTAAGCCAGGAGAGAGGGGAGCTGCAAGTTTCCATCTTTGTACCTCAATGGCTTTCAGATAAATGTCTCATATTGATGAGGGAAAGAAAATATTTCCTTTCCCTTGTCCTGGCCCTGGAAACTCTGTGTACCTCAAACCTCAGTTTTTCCTTCCCATCTGCTGCCAGGCTGAGGCTTTCTGCAGACTAACCCTTGTGATCCTGTTACTCCCTCCTAAAACATGTAACATAAACAAATAAAAAAATAAAAACTGGTCAAAAAGCCAGTGGCAGTCAATTTAGTACCTGAGACTTTGGTTTTTAGCCCTCTAAATACATTGCTTTTTCCGATACCACCTTTTCAAGCTTAGGCATGCAGGTGGTTGTATCAAACACCTTATGTATCAGACCTGGCTCCCCAGGGGCTAGACTCTGTCATGAGGCAATAGATTTACTAGGGGTGACCAATATAGTTGCAACTAAACTTGTTTCTTACTGCAAAGGTTTGGCTTTCAGCAAAGAGGATGCAAATACACTTCAGTGAATGCCCCTCCCCCAAATGCTTTCTCCTGTACAGAAAAAAAGGTTTTGGTTTCTAAAACTGAAACAATCAGTTTAGAAGCAGGTTTATCTATTTGTTAATGAATATCTGATACAAAATATGGGCAAATTTTTTGTTTTGTTTTTGTTTTAACATATGTAGGCTGAGTTTTTCAACAGAGACCAAAGGAGTGGGAGTAAAAAATCCCATTGGTTTTTTTTTTTTTTAGGAGTAATTGTGTGTCAAGAAATTGTGCACCCTTTTAATAAATTTTTCAGATTCCAATTGCTTAACTGTGTGTCTCTTTCCGCGTCTCACTGTAGTGCTCTGTGGCAAAACAGTCTGGAGCAGCAGATTGGGACCTGCTTTGGGCCTCCCAGAAAGTGGCCATGTCTGCCTGCAGTCTGGCACCTCGTTTCCTTCCACTCAGAATTAACCCAGTAACAAATATAACTACTAATTATATTTTAACCTACATCTTTTTCTTTCTTTCTTTCTTTTTTTTTTTTCTCATGTATGCCTTCTTAGAGTAAGTGCCAGTGGAAGACTTAAAGGAGGCGTTTTATGCAGTCTGTGTTGAAGCACCCTGCGATCAGTAATATCACTTTCATAGCTTAGTGGGAAAAAAAAGGCTAAACAATGCAAAGGGCAACTGGCGGCCAAACCTGACCAGCCCGTTTCTAAACGACACCAAGCCACACGTTGCTTTCACATGATGCTGGGGTGAAGAAAGCCTCTTTGCCACCGAGCGTGACCCCCTGCTCTGCCCTGATGAAGGCTCAGCTGGAGCAGAATTGCAAACAAAAGACCAGGGACTGATCCCACTTTACCCGGTCTCACGCACACTTTAATGCGAGTGCGATTTAAAGGCTGTCTCTCTGCATTTCCTGTCAGAGGGGTGGACAGGATTACACCTATAAAATCAGATTATGAGCCTGCATGCAATAATATGTAAGAGGGGGACCTGGGGAATTGGACCCTGCATCAGAATCTTGCCTTGTTGACGATTCTGGGATTGCTCACCAGCTGGAATCTCCCCACAGTCTTTTTTGTTCCCAGCCTGTTATTATGATCCTAAAGGAAACCAAACTAATATCAAAGCATGTTTTTTGAGAGGTAGAGAGATTATTTCCCAACCTGTTCAGGTTCCACACTGCTGCTGCTGATGTTACCGAGTACGCAGCTCGCTCATGTCAAAATTAAGCAGACGACTGTGCTGAATTTGCAAACAGAGATGACTGAGATGACTGAGACCGTGCAGCTCTGGCCACGTCGACTACAGCTTTCTGTAAAAATACAATGTCAGAGTCTCTTAAGGAAGTGGCTGGAAGTGATCGCCCCATGGCGCACACCAGACAATTTCAGTAATGCTGCTTCTTCTGGGAAGAAAGGTGAAGAACAAGTAGGTGCACTGATAGTAATTGTGCCTTTTTCCCTCAGTGCCAGTACCGCTTAGCACTGATCCATCCCTAGTCAGTACCTGGCACTACAGTGTGCATCTGATTGACAGAGCAACCATGCTTAATTCTGCCTGCGGTTTTCTTTACACCCTAAGATTTGGTTTCTGCTCTGTGAGCAAGCACACCAAAACGCAAAGCCTGAGGACCAGCTTCCTGATCTTCTGACAGCCTTTGTCCAAACCTAAATGTGAGTTTTGTCAATAAGGTTTATTTTTGTTATGGATTAGTCCCAGCTCCTGTGAACAGCTGGAAGGACTAAGCAGCCTCCCAGTGTCCCTCTGGGCTCTGTTTTGTGTCCTTTAGTGAAAAGGGAGGTGTAAAGTCTAAGGGAGCTCAGCAGCTTAAGACCACTCCTAACGTTTGTGTAGAAACGGTATTGCATGCTGACTTGATCCTGCATGCTCTGCGGAACCCAGAAGCTGCATCTCCTGGGCAGACTGCTGGCAGTGCCCTCTGCCTCCCCTTCCTAATGCTGTCAGCTGAGGAACAGATGTGAGAGGGCAGCAACACCTGTGCTGTGAGACCTGAAAGGGGATAACCTCAACATCTGGAGTTTTCCAGTGGGAACAGCGATGTTGTTAGGTTGTAAACGTATGTTGCAGATGACATTTAGAGTAGAGATGGCTGCCAAGGAAAGAGGTGTTTAAAACCCCTCTTAATATTTCTGGTTTTTTCCATCTAGACATGAAAGAATTACAGATGCAAAGTGAGATGCAGGGGAAATGATAAACCTAGCATCTCCAAAATGACCATTTAGATTAACAACTGTATTTTTAAACTCTTGGCAGCACAAAGCATCTTCTTACATTATATATGATATAATATTTAATTCCCCAAGATAGCATATTTTGATAGGAAGTACTACAGTGCAAGAGCTGAAATAGTGACATTTGCTAAGACATCACTCTCTCACACCGAAAAAAGGAGTTAAAAGGGTGCTGCGGGAGACCATAAACAAATGTGTGTGTTTGTGCATGCGTAGATTCAGACAGAGAGAGACTAGCTACATGTGAGAGAGCATTTGGTAGTTTAAAAGCTGTTTCAAAATTGTGGGGTGAAATATTACCCTCACTTAAGGCAATGGGCTCTTTAACTCGAATGGGACAAGGACTTTGCTGCTGGTGTTACTTAGATCCCCAGTGAGAGATGCAGTTGTGTTTAGCTTTACGTGCCAGCCTTCAGCCATGAGAATACTTGCAAAACCAATCTTTTTTTTCATTTTTTTTAAATGGAGAGAGACTGGATTATGCTACTGTTGCAACATGAAAGCAAATTGCCCCTAGGACAGATAGATATTCAGGAACCAATGGTAGCAATGTCTCTTACTGTTCAAAAGATTTATTTTGAGATTACCAGCTATGATAACTTTGCAAGGCAGTTCAATTCTTGAAGATCATCCTAGTTTAAAAGTGAAGGTGGTAAATAAAAAATGCAGATGAGTATAGCTTAGGTTAAAGTCTCAGCGAGCATACTGTATGTAGGAAGCTCAAGAAGGATTCAACTTACAAATTTTGCATGAAAGGGTTGAATTATTCATGCACTGAGTAAATGAGGTTACAATGCCACGGGTGCATTGGCCCTCACATGAGAATTATAATCAATGGTTATTATAAATTTTCCTGGATTTGTTCAAGGGTAAGGCAGCTCAGCAGCTTTTTAAAACTTCAGCTTTTGTGGTGAGATGCTAAAGTTTGCCATCCTGGAAGCTACCAAATAGTCTCGGGAATGATCTGGAAGATTTTCAAAGGTGACTACTGGTTGTGACAGGTGGGTATTGAAAACTTCCAAGGACAAAGAGTATTTGGAGGGGCTTCCAAACTGGATGGTCCTCGGGTCCTGGACAACATCCCGTGGCCTGGCTTGCAGTAGCAGCCTGCTCGCACTCACGTTGCCTCAGTGGCAACTTTCCGGTCTGAAATGTCCATGTCCCACCACAAACTTAGTTTTCTCTCAGGAGTTCAGCCTGGCTTGTGTCCTGGTTTCCTCCTGATGATCAGCAGTCCCATGAGAATTGAAGAGCCAGAAAGGAGAGGAAAAGAAGGGAAATAAAGATGGCTGGTACTTTTAGGGGTGGAGGTGGGTGCCAGGGCTGTTGTCGCAGGTGCATAAATTTTTTCACAAGGAACCCAGATCTTGAGGTAAAAAAAAGACAATGAGAGATGAGTGAGAAAAGTTACACTGAGCTCTGTAGCTCATGCTGGACACATCCTCATTTCTGGATCTTCTCCAGAGCAGTCTCTGACCACATAGCTGTGCTCAAGCACTTATTCCAAGGGCTTGCCTACAGGAGGGTAACACATGCGTGTAAGTACACATTGCTGTTCCCATTTGACGTCACCAAGTCCATTAGATAACACTGTTTCTGCAGTAAACCCGTCTCAGCCAGTTGTGACTTAAGGAGCTGTACTATCCTTTTGCCGTGACTGCTGTTTGTGGGTGTGAGCATCTCCATTCCCTGGAAACGTGTGTGGGAATGGCTGGGCTTAGGCACTTGGTCCAGCAGTGCAGATGTCCGCAGCTGGACTCCAAACTACTGGTGGCATTTGTGTGACTGTTCTGCTTTGGGCTTTGCCTAGATCATGGTGGTGATTTCTCCCTGTCACCGTTTTTAAGGTGAAACATTAGTTAAATGTTTCTGTGTGGTGACTGCCAGCTTGTGTTTCTGTTCTGCTTCTGTTTGCAAACACTGATGTGGTCACCATTAAATTATAAAAGAGGCAAGGTTTAGAAATGGAAGGATTTTAATGTGTTAAGAGAAAGGCACTTTACTGATAATAGTTTTGAAGAGCCTACCACTCGTGTGAGTTACATAGAGAAAAATAAATTGCTACCATAAAATGCAGAAGGCTAAAAGGTGCTTTTAGTCCAGAAAGTCAGATTCACGTAAAGGAATATTACCCTTGGTTGTCTGTGCCAAGTCTTTGTCCTCATATTCATTTTACTGAGGGACGAGGCATTAGCTAGTGAACCTGAGCCTGGAGACTTTGCCAGTCTCATCCATCAACAGCAGCAGATACATGATAGGGTGAGACCAGCCTGGAAAAGTCATTTGCAGGCTGAGGACAGGCACCCTGACACCTGGGCTGGGTTTCAGTCTGGGACTGACAGTAGTGCAGGAGCTTACATGTGCAGGGGCATCTAAGTCCCTGTATGGTCAGTGGGAGTCCAGCTGATGTGCATGGTGGGGCCTGGAGAGCGATCCAGCCGAGCAGCTGGAGAGTGTCTATTTTAGGATATACCGGCCCCAGGGGCTGGTTCTCCACAAACTAAGGTGAGACCTTAAATACCTAGTGTGCGTGTAGGACCCTGTTTGTGTATCCTTGATCTCCATCCCACGTCTGGGATGCATACACATAATTTGTTATTCCCCCTTCCCGTCTGTGCTGGAGCTGTGTCCTGCAGCCCGTTTCACTCCATGGAGAAGGCGGCTGCATCCCAACTGCTATGTGCAGTCAGTTTGGTGCTTGAGAAAAGCCTTGAGAGACACTGCTGGCAAGATTGCTGCTCCTGGGCATTGTGAAATGCACACAGGCTCTTCATGTCTTAAACAGCTCCAGTTGTTGCCCTGGCAAACACCTTTTCCTCCTTTCCCACTTGGGAATAGAGCATCTAGTGATGCACACCTTCCAAACCTGCATCCTGAGAAAGCAAGGTGCTGGGCTGCCCAGCCTCGTCCCCGACGTGGCAGCGGCACACGCGATGGCACGGACAGGAGGCAGGCTCACTGCTTGGATGTTGTGGGCAGGCTTTTCTCCTTTTTGTCTTCAGAGGTGGAGGTCCAAGCACTCTGTGTTTATACAGCTTGCAACAGAAACTCAGTATGGACAAATGTGTGGGTCTCTACTCTCTTGTCTCACAACAGACTAACTGGTGTAGTTGGGAGAGTGAACTGATGCAAGCAGCAGCTTTGCTCTTTGTGCTACCACACCTGAGATGTTGTGTGGTCCGTCAGGAAGTTGGTGTGAATTTTGTCAGTGGCCTTTTGGTGAGTTTTGGACTATTCCCTTTCTCCTGATGCTCACTACTTTGCTAAGAGAGTTGCTTTGCAAAGTGAAAGAATAACTTATTTTCCATTTTTACCTCTGTTCACATCTTGGCATTGGCTTGCATTGGTTTTCACTGATATGGGTGGTCTAGTTGCTTCTTTTTCCTTTACTTCTTCTTACTTTTAAGGGAAAATAAAAAGCTGAAATACAAACATCATGACAGAGGTCTTAAATGAAGAGGGAGTTCATAGCTAAGTCTATAGATGATTACATATAACAATTCCAACACATAGTTTGCCTTGTGAATTGACTAACATTACCTGTGGGAGGGAGAGAGGGCCAAGGGGAAAGGAAGACAGATGAACCGTCAGGCAGGGATTTGGACTATGGATGAGACAGTTCAGGTGAGATCAGGTAATATCAGTCAAAATACTTCCAAAAACTACAGTGAAGTTGGTGTGATTCATAGCTGATGAAGACAGAGTTGAGAGTGAGGTGCCAACCCACCCTTTTTGCTGATGCACAGATTTGGCTGAAAGCGATACGTGTCTCATGCCTTTCTGTCTATTGCTGTTAAGCACCAGGAGTACCTTCAGCAGCAGCTATCTGGTTTTCTGGCAGTGAGTGTACAGCTGGGAAGGTTAGAAAGCGAGAGGAGGTATGGAACACATTATTATGAAAAGCTTCTCAAAAACTTTAGATGTCTGCAGCTTATGTGTGAGTCCTTGTGGTTTTGTTCTGCTGAAATTGATAAATGTTGACCTGGAATGGCTATACTTCCAACTCCAAAGCTGGTCTCAATAGTAGTTAAGTACACGCTCCAATTATCTGTCTCAGAGGAAGCTGGAGAAATAGCTGTGGGTACAAAACCTCCACCACACATCCAGTAACAATGATCACAAGTGGTTAGTAGAACGGGAGAACATCAAAGGCCCTGATGCAAGGACTGAAACTCAGTAGCTGTGCAGGGCTCTTCAAAATGCTTCCGAGCTTTTCAGAAGTGCTTCAGAAGACTGGCAGCTTCAACCAGCATGCTGTGGTTTTGGGGGGATTCAGAAATCATGGTCAACATTGGAAAAATACAAAAGATGGCCCATCTTTAATGTTATTCATAGTCAGACTGGCAGGGCTAAAGAGCTAGGTATCAGAGCAAATTCGTGTGTTAATCTTTGCATCAATGTGAGGCTGAAACATCTTTCTTCTTCTTTCAAGCCCTCATCATCACAATGTCCAAATGTCTCTTGGAAGCACTAGTGAATATATCCTCAAAGAAGCACTCTAATCATCTGTTGCAGATGGGGAACCGAGACAAAAAGACTCAATGATTTAATGAAGGTCATGGAATGGATGTAAACCCTGGAAGTATACTTCGGAGTGAATCCCCTGCTTGTTCCCACCTCCAGGGACTTGGCTGCCATCAAGGAATAGCGTTGGATTGCACAGGCCATACTTCTTTCACAAGGACAAAACCAGGAGTGCGTGTTCCTGCTGCTGGTGTGTGTCCAGTCCTCAGGACCAGAATAAAGCTGGGCTGAAGAAAACACACCAAATGTGAATTTGCTCCTTCTGAGTTTGCACTGTTTGCTAATGGAGACAGCCTCAGTGTCCCCTAGCACCAACTCTGTAAGTGCAAGCTCAGGCTTTGAGGATGAAAGGCAAGTCAGACATAATGAAATCACTGTGAAATACAACAGTTTCCCCTTGACTAATGGCTGGTTATTGGAAGCACAGTTTGTCCCATGCCTTTGATCTTCCTGAGGGATCACCAGCAAGGAAGTCTCCATGCAGAGAATGCCAGTACCATTCCTGCCAGACCATGGGTTTCATGCTAGCAGCTATGCAGAACCAGCTGATACAGTGAATTTGCTTGAACAGAGCTTAAACCACAAAGTACAGAAATGAAATTAGAGCATGTTTCCTGGGTAAATGCTGTTTAATCAATATGGAAACCTAAGCTTTGGCGAGTTAATAGGTTGCAGAAAGCTGACTTGTTTTGGGTAGCTTGGAGCTGAAGTAAAGAAATCTGGGTTTTAGCCATGTTTCAGACAGTGAATATTTGGTCAAAAGAAACCAAATCAAATCCCATTGATACATTTATGAGTATTTTAGCATGTTGCACCCAGATATGATACGCTAGGTACATATATATGATATGATAGATCCCTGAGGAAAGAAAAATGTAGTTTTTCACCCATCTACTTGATATTGCTTACCTTGTCTAATTCTTAAGTCCTGTTGAATGAATGGTGAATAAAGAAACCTAATTACAAAGGCAGAGTGCATAAGAGCAGAGCTGCCCTGTGTTTGGTGGACTGGTGGCATATAGTATCCCTAGTATGGTGCATCTCTTCTTTATAAAGTGTGTGAACAGGGGTAGGATGGGGTGGGGGAAAAAGAATTAGCTGTCCTTGGGCTGGAGTTGAAATCTTCTGGGAGCAGCGGCTTTACTTGTACTGCTTATCAATTTTTCTCCATTTATAATGGGACTGTGTGATCAGGAAAATGGCTGATGCGCATTTGCTAAGCAGCAGCTGCAAGGAAAAGAAATTGGCTGCCTAGAGCCAAAGTGACTCTTCTCTGCAGCCAAAATGCCAGCATTAACAAAGGGAACAAGATTTCCAAATGCAGACTGCAAAATTAAGGCCTCACTGACAACCTTGGCAAGGTTCCTGCTGACTTCAGGAAAACTGAATTTCACCCAAATCTTCTAATACAAATGGGAACTTCTTGAGCAAAGAGTATTTAATACTGGCTGTGCCTCTGCTGAGTGGACTTTCAGATCATGAGATTATGTTCTTTATTTGTCTGTCAGCAACTGCTGTAATTTGTGTCCACACCTTCAATTCTATTGTGATTTAAGCCTGTCCATGCAGCAGTGTTAATAGCATTGCCGGGAGAGAAGCCACGGTAAGTAAGTCTGTCTGAAAGGCTCCTCACAGTGCACTGAAAACATCGCGCCCTGTGATACAAAGTGCTGATCTAGTGCGAACGTGCTGTGCTGGTTCAAAATTATTCAAGAAACATTGATAAGCTGATGTTTACACGGGAAGAACATGTGCTGGATTGGGTATCCTCTGCCCTTTTGCCGCTAGCATGAAGTCAGTGTATAAGCATGATGTCAATGTGAACTCCATCCCGTACGCTGACTGATTTGATGGACATGCCTGTCTGAGTCCACTTCTGATCAGGGTCAAATCTGAATTACTGGGGTGGACCAGCAGTGTCCAGAACTGGTGTCCGAGGAACATGGTGCCATGGCAATAGCTGACATGAGCAGGACACTGTTGGTGGCTCATCTTCTCTTTCTCCTCTTTTCCAATATTTTTATTCTTTTCTCATGTGTTGCTACCACTAACAACAGTTGCCAACTTAGTCCCCTTAGTATGTTCTCAAGTAATTGTCCTATTGAATTTATGTGAGAATTTGAAATTAAGACATTAGCATCCTACCAGCCCCTCAGTAGATTACCTGTCAGTGCACAGAGGCATTATTGCAATCAATTCCAGTGCACAAATAGTTGCATTACCCCTGAACAAATGTGCAAACTGTCTGACTAGAGGAGAGCACAGATGTGATACCTGTTTATTTTTGCTTTAATTTTTGCTGCCATTCAAAGCTAATCTAGTTTGCAGAAGCCTGCTGAGTGCAGAGGTGTGCATTACTGTGGGGACATACATCATTACAGGGACTCCAGCATTTGCAGCAGTACCTCTGGAATTATCTTGCGTTACAAGCTGTCATTTATACGTGATGAGTAACATATTCCACTGCACCTTTACAAGTGAGGGAGCCTTCCTTTAAATTTTGACAAATGGGTAGGAGGGAAGTACAAAAATACTGACTAGAACTACTTTAAGTCCTCCTTAGTTGCAAGCTTTATAATAAGGTGACAAGAAAGCGCAAAATATTTAGTCAGCTCAGTGCTCATGTCCAAGTACCACAGCATGCTAAAACACTTGGGATCATCCAGTGAGGAGTGGTTAAGCCAAAACCCCACTCTCATCATGGAGTTTGTTTTGTATTTTCATTAAATACATAGCAAATGGCTTCTGTGCAGCTTTCAGCATAAGACCAGATTCCTAGCTGGTTACTGAACTGCAGTCACAACACAAGCTATTCTCAAGGTCTCTTGCCAGTCTTCTGCTGCTTTCCCTCTCTCCAAGGAGGAAGGCCTGTAGTGGAGCATCACCTTATTCCCTTGCTCTACTCTGCTGACTGAGTTTCAAATGAAACCAACAAAGCAGATAGATAGTATTATTCCTGAAGGTATCATTTAGATCTTTTCCCTTATGTTCTGTCTTTTCCATGTTTGCCTCCCATGGATGCTGTGGCCTTGCAAGACCCAACCCTGTGAGTGAGCATGTGTGTGTGTGAGTAAGGCCAGTCCTACCAGGATCTGCTGTCACAAGCCAGATTTTGATTGCTTATTGCCATTTGACTCATGAAGAGTTTCTCTGCCGTCAGCTATCATCTGGAGCAGTGAGGGTGAGTGGGGAAGCACAGTGTGTTGCAGGCTGTCCTGTGGCACAATGAACCAGAACCCCCATGCTGATGTGCTCCTGCCACCTGCCTTCATGTTGATCCACCACTCAAGAGTTACGGGGAGGGAAGTCATTGCTCTTGACAGTCCAGGATGGTTGACCAGCACCTCATGTCGATAGTCTCTGAATGCTCCCATCTGTCGCCAAGTCATACAGAGGGACAAATCTGTGTCCATTTCATCTGTAAGTGACTGCCTGACTCCATCTGCATGTCACACTAGATTTAAAAAGAGAGCTGGGCTTTGAAGGTTAGCCCATGCGTGCTACAGCATATTTCTAACAGAAGTAAATCTCACTTTTCTGCAGTCAGCAAGGTTGTTTTTGAAGATTTCAAGCATAAAATGTTAAGAGTTTTATCCTCCCTGCTAGGTCTTACAGTGCCAGCACAGCTCAGATAAAGTGAAAGGAGAATGATAAAGATGCTGCATTGGTAAAGGCACTGGCAAGAGCCAGAATTTAAATCTCCTTCTCATTAGATTCAAATTAAGTATTTTGAGATATCCAGATCATTAATTAGTCTTGAAAATATTGTCTAAAATAAAAGCTTAGAAAATTATATTACATGCTTGCAATGGCATTGATATTTGCTTTAAGCTTCTTGAAAATTAGCCTGCATTTTGAGGAGAAATTGTGGAATTGTGCTTATTTTCACTTGAAAAATAGGATCCTTTAAAAACATTGATTGCCTCATTTTCATTCAAAAATGGCTCTCTCTGTGAATGAAAGCCAGTTTTAAATGGAGTGTTCTGAAACATTACAGTAATTATTGACACGAGAAAATAAATATTCACATATTGAAATGTAAACATAAAGAGGAGCATTCATTGTTTCCCATGAAATAATTTAGCACGTTCTTGAATGGTAACTGGCTGCACAAGCCAGTGGTAAGACTGCACGCACGGGGATTTATCTTTATAGAATGGTTTTTGAAACCATTAGCTCTGTAGCAAACTCTAAAGTGCAGGGTATGGAGGAAGGGAGAGGGGGGTTCATAAACACAGTGTATACACAGGCTGTATTTTTGCCTCTGTGCAGGAACTCTGGAACATGTGTTCAGTGGGCTGCAAAATCACTCAACAAAAACATGAAATTTCTTCTTACATTTTGGGAAGCGACACTAGTCCCTTTAGTATGAACGCGGGAGCTGTGCTTATCCTACTGAAATTCTACTCTCTAGACCTTTCAAATGCATGAATCATATCCACATATGGGGTTTCTGCCTCGGCACAGCGTCTCACTTCATTAATAGCTTCATTATCTTTCTAGCACATGGACTTTTTTCAGTGTTAAGTAAGCCAGGAGTCATAGTTTTTCTGTTAACCTGTCTGAGGTCTCCGCTTGACTTGAGTCATTCACCTGCCTCAGGCCCCTGAGATGGCACAGACCCAGGACAGAGGGGGTCAGGGAGCCTCCACACGTGGGAAGGGGTTCATTGTAGACCAGCCAGAGCCGTCCCTTGCTCAGCTGGAGGTAGCACAGAGGCCATCCTGTAAGGAGGTGCTTCCACAGGTGCACTGCAGGTGGAGAGGGCTTTACCGTTACCAGAAGAGCTTGCACCTCTCCAAGCACCTAAGACTGGTACATGGAAGAGCATGATGGCTGGGGCTCTTTGCTCAAAATAGATTTTTCTTTTCTTTTTTTTTGAAGAGGCCCAAGGGTTCAATGGGAATTTTTCCATCTGGTCAAAATATAGTCATTTTGCAGAGCTGTGCAAACCTTGATGTAAACTTGTAGAGTGTAGAGCGGGATTTCTGCTTAAGATAAAGTACACCCCAGTGGTTAGGGATGTTCTCGGACCCAAATTTCTTTGCCTTCTTTACCTTGGTGATTTGAATCTAGGTCTTCCATGTCTTAAGCTGATCACCTGAACTGGGTGGCTACTGAGGCATCAGAGGTTTTCTGTCTTTCTCTGTGTCTTTTCTTATTAAAAGAAAAAAACCCAAAAGTCTCAGGCCTGTCCCAGTGTGGAAAAGATCTGAATGCTGGTCATTTTCTTTAGAAACTGGAACTTCATTTCCTGGACGCCTACTGGCTTTGAGCACTTCAGTCTGCAATTTCATAAAGTCACAGTTCAGCAAAGCAATTAAGCAAAGAATCCCATTGAAGTTAATCTTTGCTAAATCTGTGGGCTAAAATACGCTTGGCCACGGTGCATTTAAAACAATTTTTAAAAAAAGCTTTAATATAAAGGTAACTTTGCATCACTGACCAATTAAATGCCAGGATATTCCACAACTGAACATACAAAGACACTCGTCTCCTAGGAAGGAGATCTCCTGCTGTATACTCACATGCTCCTACTTTGGCAGGACCTCATGGCAAATCTGCTTGTCTGCTCCGCAGCCCGATAACCACGCTGGCAGTTGCAGCTGAGTCAGCTGGTGCTGGCATACAGCACCCACTAGCATTAGACTTAAGGACATACCTAACAAAAGATATCAGAAGTCCCAAGGGACTCCACCCCTCCCGCAAAGCTTTTGCTTCTCATGCAGCTGGGAAGACAAAACAGAACTAACTTACATACAGATCTTCTTTTTTGCCATCAACCTGGCCACAACTTTTTGCATCAAAAATGATAGCCACCCCCTGCCCTTGACTTTCATGAGAGCGTTGTACCAAAGGGATCTCACTCAGAGATGCTAGCGGTGGTGGCCTATCTCCTCTAGCTGGCTCATGTAATCCTTGGTCTCTCAAAAGAAGTACTTAGATACTCAACAGATGGATGCCACACGATTACTTAGAAAGAGACACAGCTTCTCGGATGCGCTGCACAGCAATGGGAGGATGAGGGTCTAGCAGAAGGCAGTGCTGCCAGCCTGTACTTTCTCAAGTACTTGTTTAACAACAACCGAAGTTGTTTTCTCACTTACAAAGTAAGAATCTGTATGGGTTTGGATAGGCTGGGTTTCGGTAGACTTGAAGGGAAACTTTTCACATGTTTGACATGCTGAAACCACTTAAAGTCCCCAGACGTGGGAGAGTTGGCAGGGACCTTACTTTGTTGACACAGTGGATTATATAAGCACTCCACAGCTTTTCTGCGTGTGCATGGGTGTGTTGTGTATGTGTAGGAGAAGAATAGCGGTGGTCCAGACCAGAGACCGTGATGCATAGGCATCCCATAATAACTTTGATACGCTGAACTGTCATGTTAAACTGCATAAGATGGGGGGGCGGAGGAGGGATGCACAGCTTGATTTTTACCTCCAGCGAAATTCCACTTTGGTGTGTGCGGGTGGACCTGCCAGATAGTTAAATGCAACAGGGTTGAACTTGGTTCCCTCAGTTCCTGGGTGGTACCTCACCAGCTATCTGGTCCTGGTGATAGCACTTAACGGGAGCAGGATTCACACTAGCAGAACCAGGAAAAAAGCTTCAGAGATTGTGCCTCGTGTCCACATCAGTGGTATTTTAGGTAAGTAAGGGAGGCAATTCCTGCCTGGGTGTCCAAACACAAGGCCATGCGCACTCAGATGGCCATGCACATGGCCTGGGTCTCTAGGTCCATGGGGAGGCTGATGCATGGGGTATCGGGATGTTTAGGTCCGGCATGGCACCTGAGCTTGAACTTCTTGAGCTTAGTTTCTTTGCAACCAAATTGGGATTTCTACTCATCTATCTCCCAGGATCATTGTGATTAAATGGCTTTGAACGTGTTTAAAGGATTAAAGCATTTTCAAGGTGGAAATTGCTATGCTGGGTTAATTCTCTGACAAAACTTTGAGGATCAAGCGTATGAATGACTTGAGAAGTTGCTGTGATGCTCTGAGAAGCAAAACAAAGTGACAAGACAGAAGCCTGAAAATTCAAGATGAATATAGCTCTTGGGAAGCACCTTTTGGTGAAGGCTGTCAGCTCCTTTGTGGCAACATGAGCAAAATCTAAGGGGTGGCCTTGCCCCAACAGGCATGATTGCATGGATCAGTGATGAAGCTCATTCTCACGTGACAGTAAAACCCAGTAGGGCACCTCTCCTTTGACTCCTGTGTACCAGCCAACAGACGTGCATTTAAGACCTGACTTTCAGAGTTGGGGGCAACCACAGATGTGGGTCATGGCAGAGGTGCCACATCCCAAAAACCAGGCCCTTAACAGCTGAGCCCAAAGTACCTGGGCTCGTTGGTGACTGCAATGGGCCTTGGATGTGAACCTCTGTGCTCAAAAGGAAGAAGAGGCACTTAATCAAAAGCTGTCCTCTGTTTGGTCACCACCGTGCAGGAGTTGGGAGAGACGCTTTCGGAGCTCCTCCTGGGCAGCCTGGTGACACTGCTTTCCTCTGCACTGAGCCCTGGGCTGGTTTGCACTGCCCGAGTGTCTGTCCATATTGTTCATCACACAACCCTGGTTCCCTCACAGCTCTGCAGTGGTAAAGCAAGCTGTGCCAGCCTTTGTCACTGAGGCATGACTCCCTTGAAAATTAAATGTATGTTGAGAAAGATAGGAATGACCTGAGAGTAATTCATCCTATACTAAGAGAAAGGTCTCAGGCAGTTGATCACATATTGCCTGATTTTCTCTCCGCTGTTGCAGAAGGAGCCTAGATGATCATTTTAGGCCAAAGAAAGGACTTTTTAGTCCAGAACTAGCTGAGATGAATCGCCCGAAATGTCTGGTCCTGAGTCTGTCCATTCAGGTGGATAAGAGGTAGATGAAGAGTCCTCAACAAGTTTAAGATCTTTTCCAGCACTCTCAGACTATCTTCACGTACATTAGTGGCCCACTGATTAATCTTTCACTTGCATTTATGTTAATCACTTTGTCAGTCCTTGGGTTCAGTGGACCACAGAAGACTGCAGTTGGTTTAAAGACCTTCTACAAACTTGTGTAGGGGGACTTTTGTTGTATAACTTGACCTTCCCTTTGTAAAAGCATCTATAGCATTTATTCACAAAAGGAAAAAAGTTTGGGAGAAAAAAAGTTTTGGATTGCAGGTGTTATTTGTACACAGTTCTCGTGGACTTCCTAATTTGAAAAAAGCTACCAAAGGTCCATAGGTTACCCAGAAAGTGTTGTGTAGAGACTGAAGGTATGCAGCTATCCAGGGGACAGACCCCTCACTCAGTGACATTAGATTCCTGAAAAACAGTTTTTAAATCTCCTCTCCTGCTTTACCCTTGCACACAAGTCAGAGAAACATCAAAGTACTTTGGCCTCCCTACTGTTGGTCTGTGGAGTAGTTCAGATTCTCTTTGGGACCGTGGTTTTTACGGACGATGCTGGTTACAAACATTTTTTGTAACTCTCACTGATTCCAACAAGCAATAAAACCCTGTCAGCTTGACAGAGACTCTGCTTTGAGTTGATTCGAGAAGATGTAGCTAATGATATGGCCCTTTTACAGTCTTCTTCAGCTTTCTCTCTCCCTCCTTGTGAAAAGCTCAGAGTCCAGAAAAACTCCCATAATTCTTCTACACTCAAGAGGTTTGCAGCAGACCTCCACTGGCTTACCTGCCACACGTCACATGCAGAGGAGATGTTATCCCTCTGCAACTCAGTGTCATCTTAGATTGTGGTTGGTATTGATTATAGTTCACATAGTTCACATTGTGCTCTACTTTAATAATCCTCTTTCTTCAGGATCTTGTGATTGTACAATAGCAGAGTTTATCCAGTCCTTTTTTTCAGCACAGAACAGGGATTTTCTTGTCATATTGCACTGTGCTCAAGAGAGCTGAGCAAAGGGATCTAATCTCCATAATATTAATTTGTCTGCACATTGAGGAAACAAAAGCAGCAATAAATCTGCACATGTTTGAGTTTTTGTTTGGTTTTGGGTTTTTTTGTTCGGCAATCCCAATGATTTATGTAAGGAGTTCCTGGGCGGGGGGAGGGAGAAGCAGCCAGTGATCTCAAGTTAACAGTGAATCATAATATATTTAGCAAGGGATAATGCAAATGCCGGAAAAATAGAGGAGGGAGCAAGACAGAGAAAAGTGTTTTCTCTGATAGGAAAGCTATTAAACATTTAGCTCAAGAGAGAAGACAGTATATGTGCAGCTTCCCTGGCCTTTCCTTTAGAAGGAGAAGCCCTGGAAGATTAAGGGTAAGAGAAAAGGGGGGGTGTAAGAAGGATGTTAAGGGCTTGGAAAGGGAGTATACCTGTCTGAGGTCTGGAAAGCAAACTGAATGCAGATGTGCGCCCTAGAAAGCAAGACCTGAGAACAAAGCACCCCTCCCTACCTGATACAAAGCCCTTTGTTTTCCAGACCTTTTCTGTCAAGGAAAATCACTACTCCTGATTCCTCATACAAACCTCTCGTAACTCACTGGAGGGGAAGGTAGGTGACAGCTGCTGCCTGGGTGGATGCCAGCAATTGAATCAGGGGCCGCCGGAGCTGAAAGCATCCGTGCTTAGAGCTTGTGCTAATTGTGTTTTTCTGTCTCATTCCCTCTGGTACAGACGAGGCTAGACACACAACCCAACCTGAGCACTGGTTTGCTGGTGCTCGGCACATGTCCTCCTTCCCAGAGCCAGTGTGAATCCAAAGAAAGACACACTGCAGCTTGTGCTGCGGTCAAGGGCATCAAAGGGCGCTGCTGTGGGAGTTGGCAGCCATGCTGTCCCTCCCACAGGACCTCTGGGCACAAGCAGGCATTCACTGGCCCCACAGGATCCCCGGTGTCCTTCCCCTTCCACCTGCAGACGTGTCACCTGCTCTGCTGTTCCCCCACCCACTTCACTATGTATCCTGTGAACAGGGCAGCCCGTCCATGGTGAGGAGAGCAGCGCTTTGTGTGATGGGAAAAGGTCTTGATTGTTTTGTTAAATTTTATGTAAATAGTTGTATGTGCTTTTTTTTTTTCTATTAAGGGAGGTCTATTTTCATATATATAACCTTTGTCATACCTAACCCCCCTGCTGTACAAGCGAAGGATGGTGGATCCAGAGGGTCCTGAAGAACAAGAACAGCCCAGGATCGATGGCATCCTCTTAGCTAGGGCACCTGGGAGTAACGCAGGAGTAACCCAGCACTGGCACCAAGCCTCTTATTTGGAACATGGCATAAGTGTCTCTACTCTCCAGAGTCAGTGCTGCGCACAAAAGCTCTCCTAAGCATGCAGATGGCCTGATCCTGCATCCCTTAGCCAGTCTGTTGGGTGTTCATGGTACCCAGTGGTGGATGTGCATGAGGAAAGCCCGCAGCAAAGCTCAGACCTCAGTGCCTCAGTGGAGCAGTCACTGCTCACTGGCTCTTTGGAGCATCTTGTGGGTATCATCAGGTACATACAGGTGCACATCTCATGCTTTTCTGGGGTGGGAAACTACATGTGCCTAAAGGAAGTGCCACTGCCTCTGGGATAGCTGCTGTATCTCACAAGCAATGAGAGGGTTAACAGGCCAGGGACTCATTTCCAAGGGACCAGAGGTTGAGAATAAGCTACTGAAATGAGTTGAAAATGAGGCTTAATGTGGTTGTGGATGCTGTGATTAATAATGCAAGAGAGAGGTGGATCTGAGACATCTGAAAGAAATCTACCAAGACAGGCTTATGGCTTTGTGAATAGAGGCTAGTCATCAGACATCGCTGCTGCGAGTCTGTGTGCTAACACCACTGCCCCATCTTTTCACTTCAGGATGACCACAAACGGCTCCACAAGAACTGGCTCCACATCCCACGGTGTGTAAAACTAGCATGATGAGAAATCATGGAGTGTGGTGGTAGGAAAGTCCCCTGGCCCAGCTCTCCTACCCGTGCAGACTTGTTTTAGAGTGCCCCAGTGTCATCTGTAAGCCCAGACATGCCTGCTGAAGTGATGAGGTTCTCTGGGGATGCCTGCAAGGAGGTAGGGTTAGTGGTCTGGCCAGGAGCCCCTCGGGATGCCTCTCCTGCAGAACAGTGCAGCCATGGTATGAGGTCCCACATCACTCCTTCTCATGCCAGAGATACTGAAGTGACATACTGCTAATCCTCTTGGCCTCCATCAAGAACCAGCAGATAAACCTGAGGGAAGGTATAGGAGGTATCTCTGATTTGGGAGGACTGTCTGTGGGCCCCTTTAGAGACATCTCTGAGTTGCTCAGTCTGGAGCAACTGTGTTCCTAATTCAGGAGCCACACCAAGCTTTATTCTGTGTGCCACTAGCAAGATGCCCTTCTTTAGGCTGCCTTGCTTAGCACAGCAGATCATCCTGCCCGGAACATGACCTGAAATTTTGCCTGGATTTTCTTTAACAAGAAAATAAAAAATCATGTAATTACTTCAACACTACTCTAAATAATTCTCTTTCTGTCCTGCATATATATATATGCTACATATACTTGCATTTTACCATGTTTCTAGCATGACTTGCCAGCCTAGTATCTCGCTTTTATGCTTATTGCTCTGCAGACGTTTCTTCAGTCCACTGCTGATGCTTTTCTCTGGTTTCTCTCCTGTACTCAAGACCAAACACAGTGCTCGGTATAGAGCTCTGTATAGCCGTCTCTAACACGTATAGGGAGAGGATGGCACTGGTATCTCCTGAGAGCTTAGCCCAAGCAGAGAGGAGTTGCAGAGGGAGCTTTTATTGCTGCCACTTGGCTCCACAAAGTCCTATCGCATTGCCCATCCATCCCCATTGCTTTTGTTTGTCCTTGTTTCTGCCCTGATGCTTTTTGGGTGCTTCCTCCTAATCAAGCATCTGTGTTTGTGTTTACTTTTCTCTCTTCACATGGTCCCAACTCACATCTCCCCAAAGCTGCCCTGTTCGAGGTCTCCCTTCGCCTTGGTATTGTCACAGCAGAGAGCTATTAGTGCAGCCTGTCTAGCTGCAGAGCAGCTAATACCCCACAGAATGCAAATGGTCCAAAAACTTCTTATTTGTTCTTTGATGATCTTTTGTGGCTTTCACGCAGGATTCTTCATTTCCTCAGCTCCTGCACTTCTTCACTCAGTTTTCTCTTGTTGAAAATGTTGTGGTCTTTTTAAAGTTCCAAAGACGTCAGCTGCTTTGAGTGACTGGCAATTTCATATCCGCCCCAATTATTAATGGTTTTCTTATTCTACTACCTCTGCTCCCTTGATATATTTAAAAACTTCTTCATGTCCTCTTGAAATGCTTTGCTGCTGTGTAATGCTGATACCTATCAGACTGGTGTAAATAGACTAAAACTGAATTTAAAGAAACAGTTAAACTGAGATTACAGTAAAAGCAGAATTTGCCCTCTTCAGCTGATGTTGACATTGAAGAGACCATTTGGATAAAAGCTGAGGAGACTTAGCTGTATCAGGCACTCCTAATATTCCTACACAGCTGAACAGATCAGCACTGACACAGATCAGAAGGCAGAAGAGAGTGGCAGCTTTGAGGAGCTGTTTTAATTACTCAGGGATTACACAGCTGTGCTAAAATAATGGGGGAAGCATGTCCACAGAAATAAGACTGAATTGCTTTCAGTATTGCTTGTTCAGAAGTCAGATACTCGGTGGCTTTTTCTTTGGCTTTAGAATGGAGAAAGTGCTATTTGAAGGGGACGTCACCACAGCAAAGCCAAGCCTGATTAACCAAGAAAGGGCCATCTGACATTTATTTTTAGATCTCTTACAATGAATCCCTGATGTCTTCGTGGAGAGCTGACCTATGGAAATGCATGTTCCACTCACTGTCTCCTATTATCTCTCCTCTCTCCCTCTGCTGTTACAACCAGCACCAGTTTCATCAGACTCCACGCTGGACCCTAACCAAGCCTCTCAACTTGTTTGGGTGGGCCCTGAGCTCTGGATAGTGCACAGTAGGACGTGGTCCCCAGGTCTCCAGGGACTACCAGAGGTGTCTTGTTCAGAGCATGGCAATGCCCAAGGACCAGCCCAGTGCTGGCTGGGGTTTGCATCATTGGCACTTCATGGGGGACATCCCGTGCCACCTCCCCAGTGGAGTGGCAGGACTCTTCTGAGCAGGAGGAGCTGGGGGTGGAGTGACAAGTTGGTTAAATACAGCCACAAGAGAAGGGCAAGGCTGCTTGCAGGGACAGGCTGTGGTGAGTGCAGGGCAGCACATCTGCTGGGGTCAGCCTTCAGTACCGCAGCAAGTTTGTTCAGGGCTTGCCAATACCTCCGCGCAGCACTGCAGTTTTCAGACTGCCCGTATGGCCTGTTGTCAAGAGTCAAAGGGGTGTCAGCTCCAAAGGGCAGAAATCTTCTGAAAATGAGAATGGATGGAGAAGGAGACCCAAGACACAAGCTTGGAGCAATGTTTCAAAAAAAATTGGATCCTGCACTGAAGGATAAGCATTTACAAGGCTAACTGGGCAGGGGAGTAGCTAAACTGGTTGGGGTATTTCTTTATTGAGCAGAGTAAGTCCCAGCTGTCTTTGCAGATCAAGGCCATAGCTCAAAGCATGTGAGTAGCTTCAGGGATACCAATAGATCAAGGGTTTGCTTAAAATACTTCTTCAGAATATCCTGTCTCTCCATAGCAAGGGTTAAGATGACTGACAACTACTGTTTCACCTGGGTATTAAACCTCAGTAAGACTAGGAATTCAACCACAAGGTTCATTGCAGTGAGATTTTTTGTTTGGATGATAGTTTTCCATGTGCAAACAAACCTGGTTTTTTTGACAAGAACTCACTAAAATCTCAGATCTTCATATTTCCAGAAACTCCTACCATCACCACTCTTCACTGTTACTTTCTGTAACATGCAGTCCTGCCTCTGCCACTTTCCAACATCTTATGCTGATACCAGCTCAGAACAGGTAGTGGCATGTGCCCACCTCTCTGTATAGGATCACTGTTTGCAATTAGTGTTGTGTCATTTATGTCCAAGCTGTTGCATCAGGCACAGCACAGCAAAATGGCAGTGTTGCCTCATATGCGGCAGCAGATTAAACTGGGACAACCGGAGCGGGTCCTGCTTGTGCCCCGGCGGTCATCACAAGGACACCTGGATGGGACGTTGTACTGGTTTTGGCTGGGATAGAGTTAATTTTCTTCGTAGTAGCTAGTATGAGGCTATGTTTTGGATTTGTGTTGGAAACAATGTTGATAATTCTGGGATGTTTTAGTTATTGCTGAGCAGTGCTCCCACAGAGTCAAGGCCTTTTTCTGCTTCTCACCCCACCCCACCAGTGAGGAGGCTGGGGGGGCACAAGGAGCTGGGAGGGGACACAGCCGGGACAGCTGACCCCAGTTGACCCAAGGGAGATTCCAGACCATATGATGTCTGAATGGGGTGAAATCCAGTTGGCAGCGGGTCACAAGTGGTGTTCCCCAGGGCTCGGTGTTGGGTCCTGTTCTGTTTAATATCTTTATTGATGATTTGGATGAGGGGATTGAGTGCACCCTCAGCAAGTTTGCAGACGACACCAAGTTGGGAGGCAGGGTCGATCTGCTTGAGGGTAGGAAGGCTCTACAGAGGGATCTGGACAGGCTGGATCGATGGGCTGAGGCCAATTGTAGGAGGTTCAACAAGGCCAAGTGCTGGGTCCTGCACTTTGGTCACGGCAACCCCACGCAGCGCTACAGGCTTGGGGAAGAGTGGCTGGAAAGCTGCCCGGCAGAGAAAGACCTGGGTGTGCTGGTTGACAGCCGGCTGAATATGAGCCAGCAGTGTGCCCAGGTGGCCAAGAAGGCCAACGGCATCCTGGCCTGTATCAGGAACAGTGTGGCCAGCAGGAACAGGGAGGTGATCATCCCCCTGTACTGGGCACTGGTGAGGCTGCACCTCAAATACTGTGTTCGGTTTTGGGCCCCTCACTAAGGAAAGACATTGAGGTGCTGGAGCGTGTCCAGAGAAGGGCAACGAAGCTGGTGAGGGGCCTGGAGCACAAGTCTTATGAGGAGCGGCTGAGGGATCTGGGGCTGTTTAGCCTGGAGAAGAGGAGGCTGAGGGGAGACCTTATCGCTCTCTACAACTACCTGAAAGGGGGTTGTAGTGAGGTGGGTGTTGGTCTCTTCTGTCAGGTGGCTGGAGATAGGACAAGAGGAAATGGCCTCAAGTTGAGGCAAGGGAGGTTTAGGTTAGATATTAGGAAAAATTTTTTTACTGAGAGGGTTGTCAGGCATTGGAATGGGCTGCCCAGGGAAGTGGTTGAGTCACCATCCCTGGAGGTATTCAAAAAGCGAGTGGACGGGGTACTTCAGGACATGGTTTAGTGGGCATGGTTGATGGTTGGACTCGATGATCTTGAAGGTCTTTTCCAACCTAAATGATTCTATGATTCTATGATTCTATGATTCTATGTCATGCTCAGCAATAAAATCTGGGGGAAGAAGGAGAAAGGGGGGACGTTCAGAGCGATGGCATTTGTCTTCCCAAGTCACGATTACACGTGATGGAGCCCTGCTTTCCTGGAGATGGCTGAACACCTGCCTGCCCATGGGAAGTGGTGAATGAATTCCTTGTTTTGGTTTGCTTGCATGCGTGGCTTTTGCTTTACCTGTTAAACTGTCTTTATTTCAACCCACAAGTTTTCTGACTTACCCTTCCGATTCTCTCTCCCATCCCACTGGGGGGGGCAGTGAGCAAGCGGCTGGGTGGTGCTTAGCTGCCAGCTGGGGTTAAACCAGGACAGATGTTCAGCAGCTCCTGAATGACTGCAGCTGACGGAAAGCTGAATTAACCCCACACCTGCCTTGGTTTATTTTTTTGCACTCTGTTGACCTTGCTGTGGGACTCGGGGTGTGGTGGAAGAAAATGTGCCCGCCTTCCCTGTTTAATCTGCAGTCACATGTAGGTCAACATCTGGAATAAGTTCCTTTGACCTTGGCCAGGATCATTCTGTAAGTTGCTCTGCCTTCCCCTCCAAAGAGAGTCATATCCCCATTATATTATTTCTTGTTGTGAAGTGGTTTGAGATTCATCAGCGAACAGGCAGTGTATGAAAATACTGCCTTGTGTGGGACTGTCAGCTCTCCTGAGGAAATCACCTTTATCACTGCGGTAAATCTGAGCTGATAGCCTGAAATGGGCTTCACTGCCATCCTGAGGAGGGGACTTCCAAGCAGACAAGTTCAGCTCAAACTTAAAATACAGCTGTGGAGGTTATGGGAAATGAATGCTTTTTATGAAAAGCATGAACATTTCCTTACTGATTTCACTGCTGTGATCTTTTAGGACAGGAAGATTAATCCCATTTCTGGGACCAGGAGATAAGAGCTAGATGTTATTCCCAGTGGGCATGGATGAAATATCAAGAGCTGTCAACAGCTGAACAGAGTTATCTCAGAGAAATGATGGAAGACCTGTGGTCAGATACAGGCTTTTAATGATGGGCAGCCAAGTCAAACAGACAGCGATATGAACTCAGCTACATGCTGCTGAGATGACTGCAATTCTGCTGGAGACCTAAGAGACACGAGGGACACTGCTGGCATGAGCTTATGTACATATTTTGCTTTCCTATTCTAAGGCAAGAACCCCAAAATACCTTATTCCACTTGAAAGCTGCCTTGTTTCAGAAGTCTGCCTAGTGTCTTTGCAAGCATCTTTTGGTTGTGTATGAATAAAGTCTCTAGCAAGAAAGCCAGCATTAAGTGGGAACAAAATAATGCTGTAGACAATCTCTTCGTTTAAAAAAGGGGACTTAGTATTAACAGGACACTGTAGACAGAGCACAAGGAAGTTAGGTTGAGAGTTCATGGCAATACTAAATACCTTTCAGTGCATATGTTATTTTTTACAGGGGAGACCAGTAGCTCCGATCAGTGTTAAGAGACTGTTATCCTACAGCAGATACAGAGCAAACAAAGACAATGTGGAGCCAGCCCTCAAAAATGACTGTTTATTCTGATACAATGAGAGGTTTATACATAGCCTGTGAACCTGCAGTTAATCAAATCCCACAAATTATACACACATGTACACACACACGTGCAGCTACACTTGCATCTTACATAAAATGTGATTGTTGTTAAAGAAAAGAATTAGTGTAAGGATTTGTATTGTTGGAGGGTACCACCGTCAGCCAAACCTCTGTCTCCTCTGGGAGCAGAGTTCCAGTAACTGTGTTTTAAGGATTAATAATTAACACTTCAGATATCAGAAGGAAAGAGCCTGACTCAGTTGCAGAGTATATACCTTAATAGAATGACACTTACAGAAATGTCACAAATACAAAGTTTTGTGATCAAACCTACTCCCACAACCGATCGCAAATTGCTGGCATCTCTCTTTCATCTTTCAGGGGAGAGCAGGATGACACAACTGCTTTTACAACCCTCTCCATTCATGACAGCTTCATTCTTTTTATCTGCAGTCTTCTGTGGGTATGGAGCCCAAAAACCACATGTGTCTCTGGCCCAAATCCATCAAATACACCCATGGGCAGTGCAGACAGTGAACACTTCCCGACGGCATCATCTCCCGACAGCGGAAAGCCTGTTGCTGGGCAGATGGAGATGAAGCACAGCAGCTCCTTCGTGGCACAGGACAGGTTGCACGTCGGGCAAACAAACACCTGGTCTGGTGCAGGGCAGGACTGTTCAATTTTCTCAATTGTCCTGCTAACACAAGCCAGTCTCCTGGGCAGGGAACCTGAACGAGAGCCCAGGGCAGCTTTCGACATAGTCATGCTTTATGCTCTGCCATATCTTCCCTGGCAAGGTGCCCTGCGCCTTGGCGAGGGTTGCTGGAAAGCCTGCCTTGATTTGCTCGTCAGGCCTCAGTCTGCTGATGGGGGCTATCGATCAGCAGTGGGTCTCATTTCTGTGCTGCAGAGAGCCAGAGCTGTCCCCGAGGTTGCTGAACATGGGTTTCCTTTGCTGGTGACAGGCAGGTGCGTGGCAGCACGCTGTGCCTGCTCCAGCACTCCCATGGTTGCCTGCCTCGGCTCTCAGGTGTGCCGCCAGACTAGCAGGAGCCCAGCTTCTGCACAGAGTTACGAGCAAAAAGAAGGAGCCTCCCGTTCCCAGGCAGTCAGAGATGGATGAAAGCATTCACTGAGACTGGGGCATCTGCAGGTCCAGCACCAGCCCAAGGCTCTGAGCCTTTGGTGACCTGAGACTCTTGGTAATATTGAGGTTAGAAAGCCCTAGCTCAACTGGTAGAGTTGTGCTAATCACCACCTTTCAGGATCCATCTGGCTGAATCAGACCACAGTGCTCACTGTTGTTCTGGTGGTCTCCCACAGGCACAAAATATCTCAGTGATGCTCTGGACTTCCACTCCTGACAGTTAGATGCAGGATGAAATTTTCAGAAGCATCTATTATAGATTTCCACTAGGAATTTAAACACGTATTAAACTGTATTCAGGCATTGAGATCAACTGGCACGCACAGAATGTCAAAATTCAGCCTCCAGAATAGGAAGGTTGTATCCAGAGTGCCTGCTGGGAGCAGACTCTGGTCTGTGCTGACAACCCCTCTGTGCTTGGGAAGGGTTTTGGTGAGTGCTAAAGCATTTGCACAGGCTGCAGCTATGCCAGGGCTCTTCTGACAGTCTGAGAGTACAGACTATTGCCTTCCAGTGTCTGCCTGTGTTGCTTGATTTATTAGTATAGAAGCTGTCTGTGTGAATTTAGAGCCTGAATCCAGCTTAAAAACCTGAATTATGCCAGCCCTTCTTAAAGCATTGCCCTTTATGAGTGTCCCAGTCATAAGTACTGAACTCAGAAATTGGTGCTGGGACAGAGCTTATGTAGACACCTCTCATGGACGACTAACAAAAGGGAAATCTGTCTTGTGCTAAATGTACCTATTTCCTGCCAGGCACGTGTCTGGCTGCGAAAGGTCCTAGGATGAGCAACTGGAGTTGCCCGGTAAATCTGTTGTAGTTCAGAAGCTACAGATATGTTTCTTGCAGATATTTATGTCCTTATTGCAGCCACTACTGAGCAGGTAAAAGCAGAGTTTCTGTGTTCACCAAACAAATGCTCCTTTGAAAAACTGCTCCGGAGTATTGTAGATACATAAGCATGAAAATGTGCTCTTCTTATTATTCTTAATTTGGGAATACTCCAGGTTGGGGGTGGGGGTTTGGTCCATACCCTCAGTGGCAGCATCAGAACTGCAAGAACATGTTCAGTAAAGCAAGCTACAGAGTTCTGACTTGTGAAATTGTTCAGTAAAGGCTAACTTGTTTTTGTGAAAAATTTTCAGCTAATGCTTATATTTGTCAGCCAGCTCCATTCTTCAAGGACTTGGTTCTTTAAGAACCCCAAACTGATTAGTTACCCATCTAAAGAGGATTTAAATTCCAGATGGGCTCTTTTACTCAAATGACACAGGCCATTACGTTGTTAGCATTATTATTACATCCCTGGATAGCAAGGCCTCCAAGTGAAGCAACAGAACAGCAATCACATTTCTAAGAAAATTTGTTCCTACAAACTCCTGCTGATTTAAAGTCACCTGCAATAGTCAGGGATCCAGACTGGCTGAGTTAAATTGCTACACCTAACTGAGGACACACAAACTTCCAGCAAACAGTTACATTTATATTTTATATATAATATTGGCCCTTGACTTCTATTTATTTTAACCTCTACCTGTCACTGCAGGTTAGTTGCCATAGGATACATACCTGTGATGGGCCTGAGGACAGAAGCAAACCCAGAGTGTTGTAGGATGTTGCAGTGTTTTTTCAGCAGGCAAATCTTTCAGCACAGACATTGTACATTAATAGGGTGGAATGTTTTGCTGCAGCCTGTGCATTTCTGATGAGCTAGAGAGCTAAATTGTCACTAAATGTGGTCATAAATGATCCCATGACATTTTTACAAATGCCCTTAGTTAATGCAGCTTTCTGCTCAAGTTCCAGCCCATGAATCCTATTCTGCCATCTTCAGCACTTGCAATTTCAGGTGTAGAGACTATTCAGTCACTGCTCTCACTTGCTATGTAGGGTTATCAGTCCTGTTAAATCACCACTTAATGTTTCGAAGTGCACGTTCAAGCCAACTGCAGCTGCATAATCTCTGCACAGGCTTCACCACTCGTATTTACTGATGCCCTGGGTTTTTACAAGATGATTTTTTCCTTTTCAAGCCATTGCTGAAAACGAGTTGAGCATCTGTGGCCTGGGCATGTGGACGACACCCTAAAATTCATTTTTCCATGTGACCTTTTTGGACTGGAACACAACGTGCTGGAATGAAAAATTAATGCATGGCTGAACCTCCAACAAATTTTCTGTGACATCAAAGTATATTACTGAGTTGGTTTTCTTGACCTCTTTTCAAAAATAAGTTTCAGAAAAGCATGACACTGTGACAGCGTAATTTTCTTTTTGTCACATCGAGCCTGTGAAAGAGTTGTGTTGCTTTTATCTATTGCTCTTGTTTTTCCCTGATATTTTACTCCTGGTCTCTTTGGGGAAACAGGGCTAGGAATAGAAGTTGCAGTTCGCAAAGACAAAAGCTTGGAAGCAAAGCCTGAGAACGTGGCTGAACTTTTGACTCAGTATTGTATCCTGAGGTTTACAGATTTATTGGCTATATCTGCTAAGGCCAATCTGACCTGCGAGGCCAATACATTACTGTGCTGCCGTCACCACTTTTTTACTCAATTGTAACGACACCCCATTGCCAGCATTGACTTTAGCCAATTTCCCCTTCTTTTTGAATCCCCAAGCCCTTATGGTCTTATTTATCCCTTTCTGATAGGTAGAGTGGGAGAGAGATGAAGAAAAATATATTCCAGAATAGTGTACAGTAGGTGTCCCGTGATGAATCATCCTTCCTGCCTATCTACCTCTCCTAAAATGAGTCATTAGAAGAAGAACACGAGCCCTCTTAAGGGTTACGCTTTTCTTAGTAAGACAATCATTCGCTGTATTCTCATGTATAAGAAGATCCATTTTAGTTAAGCTATTATTGTGCCAACATGAAATAATTGCTGAGATATTTTAAGTATTCGTCTAGTGCAAATATAAGGAGGATCCATAATGCTGGTGTTCTGAGAAAAAGGAGGGTTATGGTTTAGTAAAGTACCATCAATTAATTCAGTAGTCCAAGCTTCAGTTGGTTGTTTATTTATTTGTTAAGAAGCTAGACTGTTCTGCTTTTTCCTTAGTTGCACAAAGAATAGTGGGAAGTAGCAGGTGGCCAGCTCTTCCTCAAGATCCCACAGAGGCTTCAAGCCAGAGATGGCTTCTGGCCACACTGGGAGCTTCCCAATATCATTTGTGTCCAAATACAAAGGCAGAGGGTATCATTCCTGTCTCTGAGTGCCAGCATCACTTGTACTTTTGTATCTTTTCCCTTGCTACTCAGAAAAATCAAGAGCCACACTCAAGTCCTCTGAGAGCCTGGCTGAGCCACCACAGTTGGTAGGACAGTGAAGCCTTGAGTCCAATGAGCTGTTCAGACCATTTTAGATGCAGGACTGCCAGACCATTCCATAGTCAATGGAGAGAAGGTATCATGGTGCTTACACTGGGCACCCATAGCTGAAGGCCTGAATGTGGCCCATGTTACACATTTGCTCACACCTTCTTTGCTTCCTTCTTTTAGTGTCTCTTATGGAAGTCAATGATCCACCTGTTGTCCTTATGCCTCCTTCATAATGTGATCATTAATAAACCCTATCTTGAAACCTATTTGAGCAGGGGAATGCTTGCATTGAAAAAAGCATCAACTGTGAGTAAACAAACCATTGGGAAATAGCTGTGAGAAAAGCAAGAACTGACCTTTGCAGGTGTAGAACGGCATGGTGGCACCTTTAAAAGTCTCTGTCTTCCCTGTCTTCCTTTCTCTAGCTGCTACAGTAATCAGAAGATAAATCCATATTCATAAAAACACCATGGTATCATGTGCAATGAATTCATTAAAGTGAAATGACATACTCTTGAAGGAGCTCAGACAAGAAATGAGAATTCTTAATGAGCTGAACCCTTTCATTCTGCTACCATTGGCCATGGTGGCTCTGAGCATCGTGCCATGGCTGCCGGAGATCATGACTGCACAAATGATCTAGCAAGGCTGGAGACCTGGGTTAAATTAATCTTCAAGTCTTAAACTTGTAATTCCATCAACAACCTCCTGTTTAACTTTGTTCTCCCACAAGGTAAAGCTGAAACGCCTAGCTGAATGGTAGAGTTCAACTGCAACAAATGCATGATGATGGCATTCTCTAGCAAATAAGTCAAGTGGGAAGCTTTTGGTGTGTTTGTTGAGCTTTTGGGGATAAGGGTATTTGATGCATCCTAAAATTGTTCTAGCTCTTCACATTTCTTTAAGATAATCTAACTGAGCATTAAAGAAAACTGTGTGACATTTATTTTTTGTCAAGTTGCTGTAGCAATACTGCATGCTACTGCAGCAGGCAGTGAGGGGAATATTAAAATGTTTTGCCACGCTTCCCCTCTAAATCCCAGTGGTATTGTCAGCTTTTGGCACAGGAGAGGTAGGCACTAAAAGCCGTGGACTTTCCGCCTACTATACTAAAGCCCTGGAAAAGAAGGCTGAGGGTTGGGGACTACACCATGGAGCAGCAGATATGGGTCAAAGTTGTCCTCCCTGTGATTGATCCCCAGCTGTACCATTCCTGTTTGCAGCACGAGCCAAATCGTAACTCTCCAGGACACTTCTACGCCACATCCACCTTTGCTGGCCCCTTTATGTTCCTCTTCCATAGTGCATTGTCCTGCTTACCGCCTCTTCCCTAGGGCAGCAGAGTTCAGTTTTGCCTGCTCTTGCAAGGAGCTGTGAGTTGGCCCTGGCCAAGAGGCCAGTTTGCAGTTACACTGCAGCCCTGCTACATTTGCTTGGCTTTCATACTCGTATGACCTGCAACAGCAGAGCAGTACCAATGAGCATCCTGGTTAGTAAGAACCATCTTTTAGAACTATATCCACATTTTTCAAGGTTTTCTCACTTGCAGAATTCTTCCAAAGAAATATAAAAACCCCCACCCTGTCTGATAGGACCATGTATCTTCACCTCAGGCCCTATTCAAAGAGTCAGTTCTTTAGTGTATCATTATTCTGTATACAGAATAGATTAAAAAAATATTCCCTTGACATTACTTCAAAGGCAATTCAATTTGAAGTAAAGAAAGGCTTTAATGGAAAATATACAAATGCCTCTTGAAAATGTTTGTGGCTTTTTTCTTGTCCAAAGTCCCTCATCTTTTCCTGTGCAGTGAAGAATGTTTCTATTTGCAGTTTTTGGAAACCAAATTCTTGTTGATTTCTTTTTATATCCAAAATAATTGTATGTCTGATATGCCAATAATGTAAAAAATTTCAGGCAGCTCTCTGTGTTTATGTCACCATAGCACCAGTAGTCCTGGCAGGGGCTGGGAATTTTTACAGTGTTTGCTGTACAAGCAGAGCCTTCAAAAAGCATCTGCTTTGGGGCTTGATTCTCTACCACTGAAACCCAGTTTTCTGCCTTATTTCCTCCACAATGAGAAAAGATGAGATACTGAGACAGCTATCATCATACAATTAGTGAAGACCAGTCTTAAATCCAGCTGAAGGCTTATCTTGTCTAGTTACAGTAAGGTAAAACCAACAGGATCTTGTTTCTGCTAGGATTATGTGTAGAGATAGGATGGTACATTGAAGATAGCTACTGATGTAAAAACTCCTCCTTTTTGAAGTACCAACGTAGGAGCAATGTAATTCCTTAGGGGAAGAACTATTGTTATGTAAAGTTGAACCAGTCAGTGGATACTTGGGTGACAAGAGATGACAACATCTAGACAGTTGATGGAATAATTTTGTGGGAGGAGGAGGGAGTTCATTGCTGGATTCATACGGAGCTCAAAGCAGCTCTGCTTTTGAACTCTTGCCACTTATCCAGATATTCCACAAGCTTCACCTTAAGAAAGAAAGAGACTACAAATCTAGTCCTTGAACAACCTGGAGGTGAGTATGATATAAGAGCACAGGGGAGCACACCAAATGGGCACGATGAAGCCCCGCTCTGTCCCAGACTTCTCATGACTGGTCAACGAAATGCCAGAAATGAATCTCCTGATGACAGAAAAGAGTGTGAGAAGAAGTTCTCACCATCCTGTGTTTGATGCTTTATTTTACCTCGCTTCCATGTCCCTGTAAGTCTTCCTAAAGACCCTGACTGGCACACAAAGGGCAAAGTGGCCTGTCTCCTTTTTTCCTTTTTTCCCCATAGATGAAGTCTAATTTCTAACACAACATCTTTGTCTGAGAATTTTCATTGCCAGGCTCCTTGCGTGGTATTGCTAAAATCTCTTCATTTGGATTAATTTAGTGTGTGTTTAATTTTGCCTTATATGCTTAAGTAACAAGCTGAGCAGAACGTTTGTTACCTTGGGCAACCCAAAACTGACTGCTGGTAATTTGGTTTTATTCTTTAGCATTTTGTTCCTAAACAGAGTTGAGCAAACAATTAGCAGTAGACAATTCATCCATTTAATTTAGTTCTTTTTTTTTCTATTTTCAGATTCCATTTTTTTACAGGCTTGGATCTGATTCTCAGTTGGCCCAAACTGCTGTTACGCTGCTGCTGTAGCTATACAGATTTATCTCATCTAGGCTAGACATTCTGTCTTTCATTAACATGTGAATTACCTAGAAAAGTTCACTATCCATGAAAGCAAACATTTGCAGCTATGAGCTGGTAAGGATCTACTCTTTCCATGAATGATTTTGAGCTGTGGCTGTTCCTTATTTGTTCATGGTTCTTGTGGATGGTGACCTAAATCACACAGCGTTGTTTCTGCTTCTGACTGAATGTCTGCAGCTATGTAAATACAGCGCTGACATGTCTGGTGTAAGTTCTGATATATGCACATTTTTTGCCTGTACAACTATGCATATTTGAGTCTGAGTGTTGATAACCATTGGCTAACTTTCATGCCAACACCATCCCACTTGCAATAATTTTTATGGAAACACAGACAAATATTGCAGAAAAATCAGCTGGGATGCCTGCATTCACATCCAGTCACTACATCCAAAAGCCCCATCACATTTGTTTGCATGTAGAAACTAGGGAAGCACTATCATATGGACTGTGCCAGGACATATCCAAGTCACTCCAATCATCTGATGTCCTGAAGATCTCAGAGCCCGCTGCTGGTTTCATCTTGTAACCTACTGAGGCCGCTTTTGTGAAGGGGGAAGTGCCTGGGCTCTGGCCCTGCTTATCCTGCAGAGATGCTGTGGCATCAGGGAAATTTAATGTTCAGCTTCTGCTGATGAGATGACAAGCCCAATTCTCCATCATGTCACAAGAATATGCTGCTCAATTCATGTCTAAAGAACATTTTCAGAGCTTTTATGTGATGATGTTTAGCAGTGAAACTTGTAGCTGCTGTTGTGACTAAGCAGGAGAGACAAGTCTATTGCTAGAGATATGGAGCTGCTATCTTTAGAAGGCTTTTCTGAAATAATTCAGTATTTCTTTTATTGTTTACCAGCTATCCCTTTCTCCCTTTGTCTCTTGACTAGATGAGCCTGGACTCTGGACCAGTCTCAGTTTTAATCTATGTTTTATTTGACATTCCCCCTTTCCTTGCACACACCAGCCATTGGGATATACTTGCTTAACAATATACAAGGAAAGAGAAGTGAAGCAGGGGAGAAAATTTAAGCTGAAGTTTAAATGTTCAACTAGCCCCTGTTTAATAAATAATTAAAAAAAAGCCTATTTACCTAAAAGGTCCACATCTATTTCAGAACAGTCAGTCATTAACTATTTACATGAGACTTAATAACACTGTTTACTAATCAATAGTGATAACCATGGCAACCCTGGCACTACAGGGCCTGATATCTTGTGGGAACATTGCTAAAGAAACACAAACTCTTAATCTTTAATACCTGGTTCTTTTGTGCCAGGCTTCAGAGGAAGGTAAATTTTCCATTTTCCTTTAAAGAATAAATCTCCTCTTGGCCACTGTGCCTTTCCTTTCCTTTCTCTTTTAAGGTCTGCAGTGTGGTACAAGGGAAATGCTACGGAGGGACCAGGAGAGGAATAATGCAGGGTGCAGTGGGTATAGGGTCCTCCGGCTGCCTCTGTATCCCTATATCTGCATCTGTATCTCTAGAACTTTATGGCCTAGGAATGGAACCCTGTAGGGTAGAAAAGCATCACTTGGATACCATTTATTTTTCCAGGAGCCTATCACTGCCTGTGATACATTTTTACCTACCTTTTACTGTTTTTCCTCTGTTGCACAAGAGCATTCAACCTCTTACTCCTGTTATTCAAATTTCTGTTGTTATTTTAATTGTAAAATTATGAAGGCTTTTGTCAAATGGTTTTTGGACCTCCAATCAAATGACATCACTTAGTTCTGCTTCAGCCCTGATTTTATTAATATGCTGATGGAATTTTAGATAGATTACTAAGCCATGATTTTCTTTGCAAAAGCCTGTCTGCTTAGTCCTTATGGCATTTGTACTTGAACATTTTATTATTCTATTTTTAGTTAGCATTTCAGTCAGTTTCCTGGTATTAAAATGATGGTCTGGCACACACTCTCGGGGAGATCCTTACAGACCTGCTGGTAGGTATGATTAAGTCTGGTTGAAAATTTTCCATCAAAACTCTCAGTTAATGAAAACTGGTCCATGACTCAGAGACACTAAGATAAGTGCTTTTTTTTCCACAGAACTTTTCATCGCAAGAAAAACAAATGCCTGTAGAGCCATTTCCGTTGGTGAACAGCAAACCCAAATGCTTTCTCTTGAAGGGGCTTTCCAAGGAGATGGGGGGGCAGGTTTCCAGCACCTTCCCTTCTATAGTTATAGCAGAACAGAAACAGGCTGCAGTGCACCAAAGGAGGAGGCATCCTTGTGCCTGGCCAAAGAAGATGGGAGCAGTAGCTACCTGAAGGTCAACACCCAGGAGTCTCACAGGGTGTTTTGGGGCCAGATCATTTTGTTTGGAGCTGATTGCCCTGGAATCTGACATTTTTTTTGTCCAGGAAGATCTAGCAAGTCGGAACACAGGTAAAATTGCTATAGATGAAAGCATCAAATATTTATTTGAAGACTTAAAGTAGAAGAAATTGTAAAATGGGCTTAAAAATGCTCTTTCTCACAGATGTAGTACCCTGCTACCTCCGTGGCTGGGCTTAAATGGAGTCAAAACATGTCTGTGAATAATAAAACATAGCTACAAGCCCAAGTTAAGTCTTATGGAGACCCAAATAACTCCATAGGCCTAGGAGGTGAGACTTTGTGACATAAAATAACCTTTCAGTAATGGAGATAAGGAAGAAAATTCAATTCTTACTTAATTACTGCAGCATCTCCTTTCAGGATCTGGATACTGATAGTAAACCCCAGAAACTAGCTGGATGGACCTGGAGGTTTGATCTCTCATGGAAATTATCTGTGTTTGTGGGCTAATATTTGTGTAGTGACGCGGATACCCACTTTCCACCAGCCTGCTGCCATGTGACATCTTTTTCTCCCTCTTTTCCCATGAGCTTAGTGCAAATGGTTTAAAATGCTAATAGCAGAAGGGTAAGCTCAAAGAGAATTAGGTGTCTAATTAACAATTCCACAGTCACAAGTCAAAATGTATTTCTGAACTCTGGAGGTGGATAAAAATCTTGCAAGCTAGTTATTGCAAAGGAAGCTGTGCCTAACTTTTGGTAGGTCAAGGAGTGTACAGGCCCTAGCTTCTCCCTCAGTGTAAGGAGAGTGAAAACCCTACAAGTGTGATATGCAGAGACCTGCCACTTGAGCCAGCCAGAAAAAGAGTCCAAACCCAGCAGTGATGTGCTGCCATAATAGTGGGGAACTAATAATTTTTTATCTGAATTATTTGTACCTTGCTTGACTCCAAGTGAGGCACTTAAATCAGCTGCAGAGTGTGGGTAGAAGTGAGGCTCCTTACCTAACAGTCCACTGACTGACATTCTCAACCAAGATGTGAAAGACCCATGATCACCCTCTTGACTACCTGACAGCATGCAGACCTTCAGTTTCAAGGTCAGTAGTGTATTTCTACAGAAGGGTAAAACAGGGCTGGGGGAATCTGTATATTGTATCAACAAGCGTGACCTGATAGGCATTGTCTTTACATGGGAGAGATGGATACCCACCTCCACCTTAAATGAAAGTATCTTGTGCATGAGAAACATTTGAAAGTCCCATCTCAAAATACATATAACCGCAGGTTAGAGTTGATGTAAGCAAGACAGGTGAAGGAGAAACCCTAAGACTAGGTTTCAAATATCCCTGGTAAATGGCCTAGTAAATGCCCAGCAAGGCACAGAGTTCGTCAAGGGAAGTTCTGCCAAGTTTCTGAGAGGACCTAACCTGACCCAAGCACTAAACTCCAAAACCAGGATTTTTGCTCTGGGTGTGGGTCAAATGGAGATGCCTGGCCAGCGGGAGGGGAACTTGGGTCTCCCTTTCACATCTTCTAATGCTAGTTTAAGCAGTTCCCTGTGACACCTGGCAGGTTCTGTAATCTTGTTCTCCAGCTCCTAGCTCTCCCCATGCATTGCACAGAGGACGCCCAGTTCTTGAGATATCGGAAAAGTGTCAAGAACCGATTTTTCAGCTCTGTAGATTTAACCCAAAAGAACTTTTTCTCTCGTCCAGTGACTAAAGAGTTACCTACTTGCTTCCCAATTAGCTAGCCGATTAACGTTGGTAAAATGCTCTGGAATTAATTCTAAATGTTGGTATGTTTATTCATAAAGTAGCTCATTTTGCTGCCAAATATTGCTAGAGATATTTGGCAATGGTCTGAATGTCTAGAAAAACTTGAATTTTTCATTAAAGAAAACAAACACAGTATTTTCAAGTTTGGGGCTCTTGGGCTAATGTTTCTAATGAAAACTCAAAACTAACACATAAAAGGAGTAAGGGTTTTGCAACCAATTATATTACAATGAAAAAGAATTTTTTGAAAAATTGCATTTTTTCCTTCAACCAGTCCTAATTAGTCTATCAAACAAGGATGAGCTAATTATCAGAAGTCATCTCATCCTACAAAAGTAGGATAAGAAAGTAAATTAGAAATGCCAGTGAAACTAAATTAGCAAGGGAATTTGATGGAGTGGAAGCCTAAAAAGCAGGGAACATTTTATTATGTTAGTAAACCAAGAGCCTTGTTATTATTAATTTATTTTTTTCTTTAGGTTTTGGATATTTAACAACAATATGTATTTTTGTTACTTTTAATATGCTGCAGTTAGAATTTTGCCAGATAATGAGTCTGATCTCTCAACTCAAGCTAAAATGTGACTTTATCTCTCATAGCACATGATTTACCAGTATCTTACCTTACCAATGAATTAAAACAGAACTGCAATGGGAACTACATTCATAGATGGACACAGACTGGATACGACATCTCTGTATATTTAGTCCTTACATATATGATCTGTAAGTGTAAATTTTACAGAATTAGATATAATTATTTCCCCTCTTCTTCATATTTGCTGTTTCCAATGTTCTGCTGTCTATAGGACACTAATGGACTAATAGAGGATAACTCAATCTCAGCTGAAATTTATAATAGAACATGGAGCAAAAATATGTCTGGACACAGGCTCAAACTGTATTTGATAAGAATAAAACAACAAAAAATGTATGCTGATCAAAGAATTGATTGAAATGATATGTCATTAATTTGATTTTCAAAAGATAGTGGCTTCCATAAATGCAGGGTCTGTGCTGCAAGGATTTAGTTGTGACATGATAGAGGAGGCATCCTGAAGACCTTCTCTCCAGGAACTTCAGCAACAGCTGGAGTTCATAATCCTGTAGGAGAAGAGTTTCCAAAACAACAAAACTCCAACTTTGCATCTGAGTGTTTGGACACCTAGATGCTCTCAGGTGTCTACTGTGACTTTCCCAGTTCCCATTCCAACATTGACCTCAGAGGTGTCTAGACTCCTAGATCTTTTGAAAATCTGCTAGGTAGTTTTGGGCACTTAGGTATATTCAAACTTTGCCCTTTATTGTTGATGTATCTCCAGTGCTTGCTGAAGCCAAAGGCACATTTCCTATTCCCTTTCATAAAAATAGGCCATTGCTTTAAGCATTCTGGAAAGATCAGAGTTTTGGTTTGGTTCCAATACACCTCTAAGGATGGATAAGTACCCTATGATGCAGTGACATGTAGCAACACCTGAATTCAGCTCTGTTTCTTGAGAATGCAAATACATTCACCAAAACACGGCTGTGTGGTTTTACCTACTTTTCCAAGAAGGCACAGATTTGGGAAAAAAAAAAATCATCTTTTTTTTTTTCATTTCTTTCATTTTTAGAAAAGCTAGAAAGTTTAACTTTTCAACTTGCAGCCCCCTCACATAGCAGTGATCTACCAGATGAACAGAGATGAAATGGCTGATCAGTATGCTCTTGCTATAAAATTTCAAAAATGTGGGATAAACAAATGTTTCATAAAAACAGTGAAATGTTAAAGAAAGAGCAAAAGCAGCATAAAGCTCAACTGATACAAAAAAAGTAGAGGCACAATAATGCTCTTTTTTTAAAGGAACAAAAGATGAAGAGGTTTCATGCTATATGAGGAGGGAATCGCAAATTCTCTTGAGGTACCTGTAATCATGGGCCGAATTCCTAGGTTATGTTGTTCATCTTTCAAATTTTGTTCAGAGCTTCATCTAAGTACCAGGTGTGAGAAATTGGTAGCTGTTGGCTCTTTTTGACTGAGAACCTCCAAGATGATATTTAATTAACACAGCAGCTATCACCATGATGTCAAAATGCTAACTGAGCCTTTCCTAGTTTCACCTACAGACAAAGCATGTTGTGGTAGAACTTGCATTTGCTTTCTCCTTTGTTCTAGAGCTTTTCCTTGCTGGATGTGTCATGTGTGGAAACATTAGTAGTTTCCAGTTCCTCTATACAAGAAATGATGTGATGAATGCGTAGGCAGTGGCAAAATGCCCACTGACTTTGATGGGGCCAGGATTTCACCCAAGAAGTTCTGGCCCCAGTCCATTTTAGATGAATGGTTTGTTTCCAGTAAACAAATGCAAACTGGAAGTTATCCGTCCTCTTAAAATAAGCCTTTATTACCTCCTGGTTCCAAATGAGGTTTTGGTATTAGAAAAACATCCTTGCTTGGTACAATCCTTCAAGCAATGATCTCTCCCGACATCTGGAAGCTTAGAGGGATATATGTATCTGAGACATAGAAGCCGTGCCAAAAAAAAAAAAGGCAGGAGGAAAGGAAAGGTGTCCTGTTTACACATGTATGTGTATGGCAGCTGGCTGACTGTCATCTTAGCTAATGTGCCATGTGTGATTTTGATAGTGCATTGTACCGCTGGCTTAGCAGAAGGTGAATGTCGGCTGTCCCATATGAGGTCTAATAGAAACGCACAGGTGACGCCAGCTTGCCTAGGGACTTCAGTGTGAGAAGGCCAGGCCGGACAGTTCTGTTTGCCAGTAGATGTGAAATGGAGAAATGTCCTCTGGCTTTGGAGGCATTAATGGTAGGAAAGGCCCTCAACAGGGACCTGCAATGTGGGATCTGATGTGGTCAGAGCCCATAGTGCCAGATTCCAGATACATGCCCCAACAGGACTGCTATCCAAATCCTAATTGGGAGAGAAAGTGGCCAAAGAGAGTCCCTCCAGGTGGAGGACTTACCTGGGAGGTAAAGTAACACTGTGCATACTGGCTTTTCCATCTGTATGTCTGGCGTGTCAGCAAAGCATTTGAAGAAATTAAGCCCTTTTAAATACAAACCAGGGCTGTGTTTCATTCCTAACAGTGGTTTTTTTCATTTTTAATGTTTTTCTTGCACCTTAAAATATTTGTCCTTGCTCTCTCCTATCATTTTCCCCATTTTTGCTGTGAGACCTGTCTGATACTGTAAAGCAAGAAGAATCCAACTGAAACGTCAATGTTAGGGTGCTCTATTTTCTGCAATGGAAGACACACCCAAGTGCTGGTTTTTTAGGAAACAACAATATATTTCCTCTTTGGAAGGAGGAATTAGTCAGTCTGCCAGTCATTGGAGAGTCAGTGTTGAAGCTTATGCTGACAGGTGCTGGCTTTTGGAAGGGAGCAGATGGCAGAGAGACATCCAGCAGATCTAATTAAACCATGAGGCATCACAATAACCATGAAAGAAATGTATTCAAGTCTGGCCTTGTCACACTTGGAAGAAGTTCTGTCAGGGTTCCTTGGAGCTTTGGGAAAAAATTGTATTATTATTATTTATTTTAATCAGTTCTGGGTCTTCTCAGGTGTGTCAACAAGGGGTTGGCTGCTCCAATCCATGCTCACCTATGCTGTCTCCTCTTCAGAACAGGAAGGTTTTGTTGCCAATAACAGCTGGTAGGACTTCAGGAGGAACCAATGGGAAGAGTACAGGAGGCAGGAGAAGCAAGATGCTAAACTGTGGCATGCAGGATAGGAGGATGCCTTCTGCAATAACCTATGGTTTAGACTTCATCCTCTGCTGATTTTCTTTCTTTTTTTCTTTCCCTGTCCTTTTCCTGCAACCGTATGTGGTCAAGAGGTTACTGTCTCTATTCTCCTTTTCCGGCAATATGAATGCATGAGATTCAGATTGTTTAAAAGTCTCATTTTCCAAGTGCCACACTGTGAATGCTTGGAAAATGCTAATTATTGCATAATAAAAAGGGTTTGTATAAATTATGATTTTTTTTTTCCTCCCAGAAAAATCTAGCTTTTGTTGAAATCGTCTTTCTTTGAAGCTGCAAACCATTAGGCATTGTATGTGGATAATGCATAGCCAGATACTATGCTTATAACCAAAATATAATCGTTAAAACACCACTTACTAAACAAAGCTTGAAGCTTTTTGTGTAAAAACCGTTAGGATCACACACATGCACAAGTACCGATTCACAACGTGGTAGGATAATGAGCAGTCGAAGGCACATACTAAAGTGCAGATAATGAGACTCCTACTTATTCACATTTCATTAGCAGTATAAAGGATCTAAATCAGCTCTGTTGCTACTTATTCCATAAAGCATTGTCATCACTTTCATTTAAAAAAACTGATCTTAGTTCGCTATAATTACTGTATAAAAGCCCTAGATATGGTTTCCAACAGATCAGGTTTACTTTCCTCAACGAAAATGGGTATGGACATCATAATGAGCTACGTATCAACTAGTCAGGTTTATTCACCCCTACAATGGCTCGTCTTACTCTGAAAATAAAGGGACCGCTGGCTGACCTTGTGTTTCAGAGTTCATTGGCAGGGAGCCTCTTTTAAAGCATATTTGACCTCCACATAGGAGCTACAGCAGCTGTCAGCTTCAGACAAAATACAGCCATTGAGAAAAAATTCTCCATGTACAAATGTCTCAGCAGCTCCTGGGGACAGGGAAGTCCCATGAAGTGCTGAGGGTGTGAGGATGAGGAGGTCTTCACCTCCCTGGGACCTTGCTGCAGGACCATGAGGCTGTGCCTGTGTTGCAACACCTGCACACTGCAGCGCTTATTGCTACGGCTGCAGTGAGCAAATGATACCTGCACTGTGATGCTCTGCGGGGCCCAATCTGGAACAGCTTTGTTGGTGCCTTAAATCTTTACTAGGCAGCTCAGTTACAGTGAGACAGAGGCAGATGGAGGATCTTTTGGTAGCATGCAAAATCCAGGAAAGGTTTAGTTTAGGGCTTTGGCTGCAGGACCAGAAACCCTTAATGCTGCTGTGCTTCTCAGATATGCAGATGATGGAGCATTTCTTCCCTCTGGGGTGCCCCCAGCCTGGGTGGGCTCTGACCATTCTCTGCCAGGATCCTCCCCAGACCCTTTGGCTGCCTTAGCCCCAGGCAAGGTTCAGGATCAGCTGGTCTCAGTGGCACAAGGTGCTATAGTGAGCAAGAAGAATAATGCTGACTGCTTGGCGTGCCCTGAGATTTGAATGACCAGGGCTCACGGTCTGCACATGGCCCGTGCACCAGTAAGAGAAAGCAGGGAGCCACATGTAAGGGAGTGATTATCATCTCACAGGCATTTTTAATTTATGAAGTACTGAACAGCTGAAACACACAGCCATGAGCAGCATTGTGCGTTCAGTTCATGCTGTGTATATTTAAGCATGTATCCTGGGACATTTTTGATCAGCATGTCCTGCCTATGCAGTATAACAAGAATCTTCTGTCAACTTTTATTAATTCCTTGATGGATTATGGACATATGCTGCTCCTTGGAACAATTAGCTGTTGTGTAGCCCTTCTTGCCACACACCATACATCTTCCTCAGATGCCTAGATTAAAAAAAAAAAAAAAAGAAAAAAAAATTAGACATCTCAGTGTTCGGTCTGCAGAGATAAAACAGATTTGCTCTGTCTCTGGCATGCATTGCCTGGGCAAGTCACTTAGCCATCCTGGTTTTATCATCCCAAAGTAAAAATGGGAAATAATCTGTAAGAAATTAATCTCTCAGTGTTGTGAGGATGAAGTAGTTGCTGTGTGAGATGCTTTAAGGTTCAGCACATCACTGAAGGAAAGTGCAGCCTTTTGGTGAAGGCATGGAGTCAGAAACCAGGACCTCCATGTCCTGCATAGGCTATCTTATGATGCCAAATGGTTCCTGTGAGCTTCAAGTGGTTGTTAAAGTCACCGAGTCTCATAATATCTGATGCAACCAATATCTGTACCCTATTACTGGACAATTACACTGGCCCTGTCCTGACTGTTTTCTACCATGAGTGTTGTTGGTTTGCCCCAATAGTGTGGTCTTGCTAGCTCGATTGCCTTTTTCCACTTTAAGACACTGTAATACTTACATAAAAGTAACCTTATTACTTTCATCTTTCGTCAAACCCATAGTACTCAAATCTTTTGAGTATAAAAATCTAGAGCAGACTCTTCTGAACACTGCCACCCTGACATTTAATAACTTTTATACGCTTTCCTGCCTAAATATGTTCTATTTAAAAGGATAGTTCTTGCTTATTTTCATACAGCATGATAGCCAATTAATGTTTGGTTCACTGGTACCCTTCATCCTGAACCTGCAACTCATCATAGACATGAATTATTGAGCTTCACTGTATTTATGTGAGAGAAATACTTGAAGTGTAGTAACTTTTACTTTTGCATGAAGGTCACTCCAAGTAATGAGTGAAGGATTGAATTGCCCACAGTCTTCCAGCAGGACTGTGGCCAAGACAAACAGAAGACACTGTCCTGGACTTTTTGTGAAGCTCTGTGTGACCTACTGCTCTGAAAATATAATACATGCCTTTTATTTAAATTTCGCTGAACTGACCAATAGAACATTGCTGCAGAAAGATTCTTGGAAAATATTCATCATGACTGAATAATTGCTTTACAGTACAAAAGAAAATGGAAAATGTTGGTTATTTAAACGTATTCTTATTATATAACAACCAGTATATTTAGTAATAGAGTATTATTTTTAAACCACATTAGTAAGAAATAGAGCATTTTGGGGTTTAGTAGCAAAATTTGAAAGCAGGAAAGGATTTTTTTTCTTTACAGTACCACCAGCCCATTTCTTGATTTCTTGATTTCTCTTCTTGTTTTTAAGATTTTTTTTATTTATTTATTCAGTTTGCATACGATTAAGGAGGTTACACATTTGTGACATAATCTCATTCAAAATTCATCCATGTTTCACTGCATGAGTAGAGTATGAAAACACTTGGGTCATGGTCCTCAGGTGGTACAAACAGAAGTACCTTCATAGGCTTCACTGATATCTTCAGTCAAAGAAGCTTTGGTAGAAAACCTGTTGATTCCTCAAAATACAGCTGTTGTGCATTGTCGTGGTTTAACCCCAGCCAGCAACTAAACACCACGCAGCCGCTCACTCTCTCCCCCCCACCCAGTGGGACGGGGGAGAAAATCGGGAAAAGAGGCAAAACCCGTGGGTTGAGATAAGAACGGTTTAATAGAACAGAAAAGAAGAAACTAATAATGATAATGATAACACTAATAAAATGACAACAGTAATAATGAAAGGATTGGAATGTACAAATGATGCGCAGTGCAATTGCTCACCACCCGCCGACCGACACCCCGCCAGTCCCCGAGCGGCGATTCCCCGCCCCCACTTCCCCGTTCCTATACTGGATGGGACGTCCCATGGTATGGAATACACCGTTGGCCAGCTTGGGTCAGGTGCCCTGGCTGTGTCCTGTGCCAACTTCTTGTGCCCCTCCAGCTTTCTCGCTGGCTGGGCATGAGAAGCTGAAAAATCCTTGACTTTAGTCTAAACACTACTGAGCAACAACTGAAAACATCAGTGTTATCCACATTCTTCACATACTGAACTCAAAACATAGCACTGTACCAGCTACTAGGGAGACAGTCAGCTCTATCCCAGCTGAAACCAGGACATGCATGAAACTGATAGTCAGACTCCTGCTTATTAAAGAAAACAGACAAAAGATCCTGTACATTTTTAGAGACATGAGCCCCTACGAGCATTTTAAAATCCTTTATAAGCCCGCTTTCTGGATCTTGAAGAGCCAGATCTAAATATTTCTAAGTGTTTTTTCAAGGAGGAAAAGACAGGAGCTCTTCTTCCTGTGCTTTGCAATCTAACCCTTTAAACCTGTGTGAAAACAGGTGCAAAATGCTGCTGGATCTACATGGGAGGGTTTTTTCCCTCCCACTTTGCACCAGTGATAATGGCTTCCCATAATGCTGTAGTTAGTAGACTTGTTCTGATGTTCCTATCTTCTATGCCAAATTTCAATTAAGAAACAAATGTTTCCATCCAATTAAATAAGGAAAAAGAGGGTTGATTTTTGCAATGATGCTTCCATTGAGCTTGTTACATCAATGCAATTTCTGAGCGGTCTCCAAAGGTGGCATATCAGACAATGTTTTCTTTTCCAAACTAAAGGCTAATCAGGCTGGTAGGGATGCGGTAGGAGCTCTTGGGAGAGAAGATGCAGCTGATCACTGCTGTTCCCCCTCCCTGCAGGCTGTGAAGGCTTCCAGCCCTCCTGCTGAAGCCCAGATATTCACTGATCTTTGACACCCCAGGACTTCGTACTGCCGATGGGTCTGACACTGTACCCATCAGGCTGGAATCCAGCTGATTCATTCAGTACTGGTATGCCCTGATTTCATGCAGGTTATATCTATGCTGGGAAGCGATTTGAACTGATAGGAGTGGGTTGTACTGCAAATGATGGTGATGACTCCCAGTCCACACTAAATGCATTTCAGTGTGTGCTTATGAGGCTTACTCTGTCCTGGTCTTGTGCACTGAACACCTCTTAGGAGCCGCAGTGCTGCTTCCCATTTAGTTTTGTTCCAAACTGATCCAGCCCAGGCACTCAAGACCATGCTGTGATATGAACAACAGTATGGTAAGTGGAGATGACTAGGATACTCCTTTCAAAAGTGCACTCATGATCCAAGCTAAAACATTACATTTCAATGCACTGATTCAGGCAGAAATTTCAAGAGGGAAAATAATGGCAAAACATCCTGGTGACTTCAGTGGCCCCAGAACTTCACTGAGTTTTGTCTTGAGAGGAGAGCAAGCCCAGGGAGGTAAGAGAGAGTGAATGGGAGGACAGTGAAATTTCTAAGAAGTAAATGTATAATAATAGCAAAATCTCAGGGAGAAGTCCCCAGGGATTTCTTTTTCAGTTGTTATTTTTGGTTATAAAATAGATATACAAGAGAAATTAAAATTGGCAAACTAAAAAGCAGACTATTTGGAAAGTTAACTTTCCCCATACTCTTGTGCTCAGCAAAAGCCCATCAAAAGGAGCAGAGATGAAACCCCTGGATTTTGTCTCTAAATGCATACTGCATTTAGACAATGGATTTTATTAATACCATCTTCATATAAGCTATTGTAATGACTAATGTTTTGCATTATTTGCATGCTGCTTAGTCCCTTAGGATTCTCAGTGAGATACGCTGCCCAAATCATCTTCCCCTTTTCCTTCTTTCTTAAGCAAAAATTATCTCCCTCTCTCCCCTGGTTTCCACGTGTCCTACCGAGCAAGAAAACATAGCGAGTCATTGTCATCTGTTTGGGTGGAGAAAGGATGTGCAATGAAAGCTACCCAGAGATGTGTCTCCAGGGAAGCAACACAGTGCCAATGAAATTCTGAATGAACCAAACCTACAGACTAAAAGGACTACAACAAAGCAAAGGAAAAAAAGGAACAGGCATTTAAGCAAATGTGCATTAAAGCACCTGAGCCCTTACGGTCTGTTTAGAAACTTCTTGCCAAACATAACATTTAATTTCCATACCAATGTCAGCCTTAGATAATATCTCTTCTACCTGATGCCAAGAGTTGTTATTAATTGCTGTCTGAATGCTCATCTCTATGCAGCGTTGTGGAGACAGACTAATGTAGCATTCAGGGACTTTCAGTCAATCCACATAAATGTGAGAGAAGGACTATTGCAGGGAACTTCTATAGCAGGCATGGGAGGGGATTTAAAGTTTATTTGCTGGGAAGATATTAGGCAATCATTCCTTCTTTTACTGTGCAAGATCATGTTTGGGTCAGAATCTGAACTAAAATTACATGATTGTTGTTATTCTGACTGCTTCCATAGTTTGGTAGAGAAAGAATTGAAAAATGTAATTTCCATTTTTACAATTTAAAGATAGTGTCAATACTTCTCCCCTCTTTAGCTTATTCTAGTTACTGCCTACTAATCTCTGCTTTTCATAGTAAATTATAATTGCTCTTTGCAAATCCTTTCCTTCTTATCTGCTAATTTTTAAGGGTGACTTATGCTGGCAGATAGATTCCAGCAAATTCTTTTCTCTGAGCTGTTTTCAGTTCTGCTTATGTTTTTTATGATAGATTGATTGTTATGCTTACATAGGTAGTGAAATCTTCAAAGCCTGCTGTTTCTTTCTGAAAGAAAATAGAAAAAGAAATACCCCAAATAATTAAGAAAATAATTGCTTTCTATCCTGTGTCTCGGACTTCATTCCATCTTTCTTGCTTATGCTAAATAAAGCTTTTTCTACCAAGGAGTAGGAAAATTAGGATTTTATTTTTCTCCAGGTCTGAATGTATTCTCTTCTAGTCACCTGATGACTCCACTTCTTTAGAAATCTTTCAGTACATCTTAATCTGAAAAGGTACACTGATTAGAGTGCTCCTTCTCTTGTTTGCAATCAGCCTGTGTTTTGTTCCCTGAACTTCAAAGGGTTGATTATATTGTGTCCTGGCTTCTCCTGGGTCTGGATTTTGATCTTGCTGATAATAGCGTAAATAGGAAAAACTTGCTTGAAATCACTGTGTCCTGTCAACAAAAATAAGATTTGACTTGGATCTTATTAAGAGAGAACTATATTTGCTCCATGCCTCACACTCCACTTCTCCACCAGTTTTCTGTCTGCCTCCAAATCCTCACTGCAGAGTATCCATCTAGTGTACAAACTCCTCATGAGCTCTAAACCTTAGCCCTAAGTCTTTTATTTTTCACACTTCTAATTCCTGTTTCTGGTGCTCCTGCCTTGGGCTCGTTCTATCACCTCTCCATGCCTCTACAGGAGTTTCACCATCCCTTGTTCTCACTCATCTTTTCATCAGAGCTCTCTGTCCTGAGCTACTTAGCTACTTCAGCTGTTCGATTCACTAGAAATGACTCCAGACCTCATCCTTCTTTCTCCTGTTCACTGACTCTTCTTGCTGTGACTAATCAGGACATTATCTGCTGTATGAAATGATGGCTTGCAATATTTGCTTCCCTGTGGATCACAACAGTAGACAAATAATCCAGAAGCAGCATTAGACTTTCCTCTCCAGTTTCATTTTCTTGACACCCTGTGGGGAGAATTGACATGGGGGTTTTGTGAAGACAAGATGATCCTTGCTGTGGTTCACAGGCAACACCGAGTGAGATAATATAAATTTCAAAGCCTGTATCTTGAAATGACTTTGTGTTTGTGAATTTTGTGCCCATAAACAGCATGTGACCAGATTATATCATAGGACTTGGGTGTTTAAGCAAATTTGTTTTCCTGACCTGCTTCATGGGCAGTTCCAGCCTGCAATGCAGAGATCTCTGATGTGTTTGATGTGGCCTTGGCTTTGGTCATTTACTGAGGTGAGATTTTTTTAACCCTCTGGAGAAAAATGTTTCTTCTGTGAATATTCACTGGTCATGACAGTAACCAAATAATCATTTCCTAGACAGAGCTGCATGACACTTCTCTACCTCTCTTTTCCAAGAGCACAGCTCTCAAAATTCTCCTCATTAAGTGGATTGTAGCTACCATCACCTCATCACACAGCCCACCTGCTCACCACCTTCTAACACAAGTGACTTTCTTCTGACCAGTCACTGCAATTGTTGGTGTGGAAAAGCCACATGAAGAAGGATTCATATTTTTTGTTGCTTCTTAATGACATTTGGCAACTGAAAGTGAGAAGGAGTAGCCAGCACCATGACATTAACAAGCAAGAAGAAGAGAGCAATGGAGAACCCTCAGAGAACTTCAGCACAGAGCAGTGTGGGACAAAGGGTGTCTATTTATTTCCTGGAGATGCTTCTGTAAAGGAAAAGCGTTGTGAGAAAAAATCCATTCTCTACTGAGAATCAGAAATCATTCAGAGAAACTGGAGTAATGCAATTTACCTATGCTTTTTTTAAAAAAGTGAGCAGTGGAGATATTTCCTTAGCTCCATGAGAGATTCAAAAGCATTCATGTATGTTGCTGGGTTAATGGCATTTCATGGGTCCCTGAGGGTAGCTTGGCCTCATCCCACGCCTGGCAATGCAGTGGAAACTTTCAATTATCCAAGCACAAGGAAAGGTTTGTTTAAATAATAACGAGTAGCATGAGGCCAGTTCTGTAAAATGTTTTAGAGCGTTATCTTGCAAGACTATTTGTTTATTAATGGCATTCAGCTTAGGTGTTCAGAGGTCAACCTTGTGGGACAGCAAACACATTTGGGATCTGCATTCACCTGGAGCTGCTGGAGAGGAGAGCGAGCTCTGGAAGAACTGTGGGGGAAACTGGTAGCTGTGAGTTTTGAAGGTTTGTAAGTACTCTGAATATTACCATGTAGAACTTGAATGTTCAAAGCAAAGCGAAAAATGCCATCATTACTGATCAATGAGACTGTATTTACAAGGTTTGTGTCCCCCCTTTTTTCTGGAAGAATGGCAGTAAGAAGTACTTGGAAAACTCTAGGGGAAGTTCTAGACTTGATGGAGGAAACAGCAGTCCTCCTAGTGGCTTCATCTTTATGGTGAGATGGCATCTTCCCCAACATCAGTGGTCCAAAAGCCTCGTGCTGGGTCCGGGTGGGTCCCCCAGGATCTGCCCTGGGTGTCTCCCTGCAGCGGGGACGGAATGCCCCACAGAGGTACACATCTTCCCACTGACTGTAGAGGCCATCTCGCACTAGGCACCGCATGGTTGGGTGGTAGATGGGTGAGAGGAGGACTGCTTTCACTAGCTGGGGCCAGATCTTCAAAACAAATCTAATCCCTGAAGACCATGCCTGGGGGATCTTCACAGCTGCCTAAGCAGGTTAAAAGCCTGTGCTCCTTTGAAATCAAAGAACCTATATAGCTGCTTTTAAAAATTCACTGATTTCCAGTCAACACTGTATGGATCTACAAGTTTTGTGTTTTATGGGTTTTTTTTTAATCTGGTTTCAAATCATTATTCCAGCCTTGAAGCAGAGGGCAATATTTCCTCTCAAGAAATTTTTCCCCAGTTCCATTGATATTATGAACTTCTCCATATGGTCCTTTACCTTACTGGGAGCCTCTCTCTTGATGGCATTGGTTGCTCTTCGGCTGGGAAGCATAAAATTAAACAGAGAAAACACTGAAGGGAACTAATGTCTGAATTTGCTGGGGTAGAAGCGGGGAGAATTCTCCCTTTGTTCTTACCCATGCCACTAGATTAGCTTGATACTGAGGACCCTTCCCTCAAACAAACAAACAAACGAACAAAAACCCAGACACCAAAACCCCCCAAACTCCAAAAACTTAATCTGAAACTGTATTATATGTAATAGCATATAATAATAATATGTTATAATATATAAATATATGGTGGCCACCTGGCTCAACTCTGAGTGTCTTCTATATAACTGCAAACAAATCTTTCAAGGGTATTACCTTCTGAGAGAAATCACCAAAAATGTGTGATTTTTATTGTTGATTATAGTCTCACCACAGACAACTGGGACGTAGTGATCCACATTTGGTCATATCCAGATGACAGACTCCTGAATATCTTGGACTTTTGGGACAATGTTGACTAAGTCACTCAAGCACCGTAAGAAAATTTGGGAGGTTTGATTTGGGGATGAAAGGGGGAAGACTTTCCCGTAACTGTTCCTAACCATATCTATTCTATTAATTAAATAATGTTCTTCACCCACCCTCTTCCAGGTTTTTTGTGAGTGGTAGACTTATTTTTTCAACATTTAGATACTAGTATTAAAAATTATGGAAGACAAATGTGGTGGGATTTTTTTTTTTAAATGTCGTGCGTTTTTTGTAGCTGAGAAATACTGAAAAGGATACTGAGTTAATGCCACATATATCAGTCCCAGACCGTCTTGCTTTTCTGATTGTTCAATTTGGGAAAGATGAGCAACTTCTTTTGAGTCTTCTCACTTTACTGGAGTTGGCATTGGTACAATATGAAGCCTGGATGTGGATCACAGCTCTCCCGTTTTCTGGTGGGGTGGGAGAGAGAGCAGCCCACAGAGCAGGCTCAGGCTTCCTCAGTGGTGGTAGCAGAATTCAGAGATGGATGGAGTGGTGAGAATGAAATTTGTGGTAGCAGTTAACTTATTCTTTAGAATAAAAATTAATAATATTGATGGAATTTTGGGGGTGTTTGGCTGAAAGAGATGTCAGGGGACTTTCTGGGCACTCTCTGTCATGCAAGGGACCTATTGATTTTAGGGATTTTGATCCTGATCCTCACTTTCTTTCTGCTCTAGAAGAGTGACCATGACCTCCTGGTCTGTCCCACCTCCCTGGAGGAAGGATCCCTACTACCATCTTGGACAGCAAGGACAGCCCATTCCCATCTGCTCAGGCATATGCAAAACAGGCAGTCTGAGAGCTGAGCCAAATTTTTGATGGAAGGTTTGTCTCCCAGTAGTTTTCTGTGAATATACATTGAATAGTCTGTAACAAACAACTGGAAAGGAGATCAGTTAGCTGCAAAAATGCAGTGTTAGTGACCTGTTTAATGGGATAATTCTGCTCAAATTACATGCATACATTTCCAAGTGTGGGACCTCAGCTCACATGACAACCGACAGATGAAGGTTTGGTCAGGAGACGTGGTGGGGCTTTCAGCTGCCAGCCCGGGTGGTGATCTATAGCGTGGCATGCAAGCAGCCAGCATAGCTGAGTAGATGGCTCTGCATGTCACTGCTCAGCCTGTGCCCTGGCCACTGCTGCATGCTGGGCATTGCTGTCCTGTTCAGACACCACTGTAAATCTGGCTGCTACCTTTGCTCATTCCTTAGCAGACACTCTTCTCATGAACAGGTTGTACCATCTCTGGCTTCTTGGCCAAATTACAACCCAAAGAATTCCCTTGGTGCTTTCCAATAAATAAGTTTTCCTCCATCCCATCTCAAAATTTGCCACATAGTCTTTTTCCTTCTAGTAGTTCTCTCCTTCTGAGTTGGCTGAGTTTCAGTATAGGATGAACAAAGTACTTCTGCAACTGGTGATCAACTGGCACCAGCCAAAGCATCTCTGCTCAATATAATGGAGTTTTTCTTGCACCAGTGGATGATCTCACCCAGGTTCCCTAAAAGCACCTGGGATGCAGGTGATAAGAACATAGTATTAGCTCAGTGCTTGCTGGCTCTTGGGAAGATCCCCACCAGAGCCATCAGGATAATTTTTACGAGCAGCACCCCTCTCGGCAAGGCTTTGCTCTATGGGATAAATCGGTCAGGAGAGTCTCCACCTGCAGCCCTGGTGTCAGTCCTGGGCCAGCTGCTGGTGTACAACAGAGCTGCCCGTGCAGGTTTGCTTAGATTGAAAGGTAATTATTGCTGCTGCTCTAAACTGTCTCTGAGTGTACATCCTTAATGAATATTTGTATTGTAATAGTGCCTTCAGGTTCACAAAGCCGTTAAGGGCCTCACTCTGTTATGGTCTGTTCATACAACTACTAGGAGACTGTTATTGCCTCAAGAGCTGCCAGAATAAAGACAAATGGGTTGTTCTGTGAGCTGTGCAGTTAACGAAGCCTAGATTCATATAGATTCGAAGCCTATACGGCTATCCTTTTCCATGCTCCCTCCCCTCCCCAAATCCTTACTATCCCTCCTGTTCTTGCTACAGAAACACCAGTTTCTCTTTACAATGTCTTTCTTTCCCTTCCTCAACCCCAGCCACAGGCAGAGCCTACTCTCACTGTGTCAGGGATGGAGGCAGCACGTACCCTGGCTGTTTCAGAGCTGCACGCATGGTTTGGTCAAGGAGCATGAACATGCTGAATGCTTAGCAAAAGGCTGTACTGAAGAGGGAGCTTCAAAGGTTGCCTCTGGTGGGGCCACTAGGTTGGCTTTCTTCCCTTAAGCTCACAGAAACATGATACAAGCAGCTCTTCTGCCAGGAAGGGCATTTGATGGCATTAAAAATGATCAGGTTCAATATATCTTGATACCTATTTAAACAATCTTAATACCTCTACCCAACTTTCATAGTAAATAATCCCTCTGTGCCTCTGACTTTCCGATTTGCGAGTACTCCAGGACTGTAACAGGAACTCTTTACTAGGGGAAATGAAGCGCTCCTAAGCTGTGGAAAACACAATAGCAAAGCATGTGCAATTAGTATGTGTAACAATATCCCTTCCAAGTACCTTTATCCCCATGTATCTAATCACCTTCTCTGCTACAGCTGCAGATGTATTGTAGTCTCTTAAAAATGTAAATTAAATAATCCACTGATGAATCTGTTGCACACATTTAGCATACTGTTGAAGAGGATTTCAGGTGCATCACAGAAGCATTTTTCTTACAGCATGCATCTGGTCCATTACTGAGTCTTGGCAAGGAAAGTCTCTATGGTGGTATCTCTTTGGTCACCATGAGCACAAGATCCATCTCAGTGGCTTTGCCTGCATTCAACTGAGTTGTAGCCTAAGGGTCAAACATTGTGCCCAGCCCCAACAGGGACACCTGAAGCCTATGCGCATGTGTATTAGAACAAGCCCTCTGTGGTCTCTGAATGTCTGAGGCAGCATAGTCTAACACAGAAAGATGAGTTTAAGAGCCATTTGATCTTTGGTTCCTATTGGATCTTTTCCGACTTTAGTCAGTATCTTTGAGTTTCGATATTTTTCTGCCTATCTCTAGGTGCTGTCTAGCAAGAACTGAATTTCCTAATCTTCCTACATAGTTACTGCAATAAAAAAAGACTTGACTCTCCTTCTGAAATTGGCTGTCTCTCCATCGTCTCTGTTGTGAGCGTACAGCAACTGCAATCCTAGCTTAGGTACCTAAACATTACCTTGGGTGCAATTAGACTTGACTTTCATTCTCTCTTTGGTTACAACATTTCACTTCTAAGGAACAAAAGATTTTACTGTGCTACAGTGCTAATTCTGTAGCATGTCCTTTAGGAGAAGATGAAAGACAGAGAACAACAGTGATCAGAGACTGAAAAGGGAAAGCATGTTTGCTAACAGCAGGAAAACAAATTCTTCTCCCCATCCTGGGCTGTCAGCGTGCCACCAGACCTCCCTACCCGCTTACTCCTGCCTCCCTGGCTGGGCTGGGCAGCAGTTTCCGCCCTTTTTTTTCAGTAGGATTATAGAAATCAATCCAAGTAAGAAAAGGAAGAGAGCTAACAAAATGATGAAGAGACATTGGTGACAGTTAGGGGGTGGAAAAGAAAGCGTGGGTGTGAATGCTAGAATGAGAAAAAGAGAAAAATTGCCTTTTAAAAACAAGAAAGAGCTGATAAATAACCCTGACTAAGGCCATGAGTACAGGAAAGAGCAGTGTAGAGATGGATAGCACAGATCAAATGCAAAAGAAAATAAATGCAAATGAAGAATGAATAAGAAGAGTAAGAAAAGAAAACTGAGTTTGGATGAGTTAATTTTATTTATACTCTTTAAAATATAAAGAAGACTTTCCCTGGAGACATCCTACATCACAGTTAAAAAAAAAAAAAAAACAAAAACAAAACAAGAAACAAACCAAAAAAGTTATGTCAGTCAGATAAGAGTGACAACTCGTGCTGCCTGTCTTCAATCCTCGGGACAAACATATGCAAACAGCTCTAAGCCTGGAAATCCTGCTGCAGAAATCCACTTCTGCCAAAAATCCTGCAGGTGCAATAGAGAGATTGCAGCATGGATAAACAACTATTCTAGGGATGCCAGGCATGCATCTCACTTCATCTTTTGCCACCTGCCTCCTTTTTCAAGTAGACCTATAAAAATTATTCAAAAGAAGATGAGGGAACATATACATGAGAAGTCACTCCTTTAATAGAAAGCAGTGGCTTGCGGTTGGGTGTGTTTATCTCAGCTCCCTGGGCTCTCAGAGGGCTCCCTCCTACCCCTGCTCCAACCCTCTCTTGCTGCTGCTCTTCCCTTGAATGAGTGTTAAGCTACTGCTGCAGATTTTTTTAAACACTGATATGAAACATGCTGCCTCTGTCACTGTTGCCTAGTTTATGCTTTTCCTAGGACCCTTTGAATTAGCCGGAGCAGGGCCAGCTGGGTCTTAGTGGCAATTACTCTGAGGGAAGGATTGATTGCTTCCCCAATCTGCCGTCACTCCAAATCAAGCTGGGCAGGGGGAAGAGAGGCTGTTTTCTCATCAGGTAACAGTGTTTGACTGAAGATAAGCAGAAACAATCAGAACTAAGCTATAGCTTTTCTGTTTCATGAAAAGAAAGTAGCCTTTCCTACCAACTTTTGCTAACTGCAGGAGTTCTGCTCCACACATTTACCTCCTCATTTACCTGCTCCAGAGAGACTGTGAATATCTGCAGATCCCGCAGAAAAAGGAAACAAGGGCATGGAAGAGGGAAGAAAACAGCACCCTCTTTCCTCTGGAGGAATGAAGAGAACGGGCAGAATTTTGCAACTCTTGGTAAGACGGTGTGGGAAAGTTGAAAACTAAATACCGCCCATAAAAATAAGCAAGACAAGCATAGAAGCACAAATTAATAACTAAATGATTCTGATCTTGCCAAAGACCTTTCATTTACTGGTGTTTAGCTTTAGAAAAGTTGGACGGAGTTTAGAATAGGAGAATAAGCCAATCCAGAAAGCATACAGCATCTCTCCTGATAGCAGCAGCAGATCTGCTCTGAGGCATGTCCCAGGTTTACCTACGGTGATGAGCTGATGGTCATGGCAATCTAGCTAGATGTTTGTTTGGTCTGATGGTGATGTGTTAAACCCCCTGACTATAGCAGGGGAACCCTCCTTGTCAACAAGCTGCTGGTCTTCTCCTAGGTAAGGAGCATGCACTTCAGTGTGTGGTCAACCTTACAATGTGTTAAACAGGAATTAAAAGGCAAGCTGTAAACAGGCTCATGTTTACCCACTAGATCCCCCCCCCTTCTTGAATCTTACTAGTCCAATTTAAAAGATTGTCCCTACATCTTCTGAATTAGCCTGGTGAGCTGATATGGGAAACAGTGTGACTTGTAAGTATAATTGCTTTGGTTGATATGACTGACCAATGCCTTTTGAAAAGATGGGAAGCTCAGATTAGTTGTGTGTATGATATGAATGGGAGCATACTGACAAGTTCCTCATGTTTGGCTTCAGTCCTGTTTCTTCCGGTAAAGATGCATGATAGTCAAGTTGCTGTTAAGACTCTCCCCATAGAGTTGGAGGCTTGGAGTCCTGGTTTTGGACAGATGTGCTTAGCATATATGAGCTGTTTGGAGAGAATGGTCCGTAGGTCGTTGTGAAATAAAGTGTGAAATTGAGCAAGTGCCAGCACTAAGGCTGGTGAGAGTCTGCTATTCTGGAATTTCCAGATGCTCATTTTGTGGGCCAGCGTCCTCTGAAAATATCCTCACAGATCCATGTTGATGCCATATTGTTACATCCTGCATCGTACCTCAATGTATCAGGTGGTGTTGTAGGGTACGCAGTCCAGGGAATCGGCTACGGTTTTATTTTGTTCCCTGTCTTCCCCCAGCCCCATTAAAGAGTATTCTTTGACTGACTTTGCTGCAGTCATACCCTTTGCTTTTCACAATGCCTTATGTATTGTGCCTTTCAGGGTAAGAAACCACGAGGACAAGCAGCTAATGTTGGCTTTTATTTTCATGAGCTGTAAGACATTCTTGTCTCATCTATTCCTTTAGATTGTACTGTGGAAATTTTTTACTTATGCCACAGTTCTTTTTTTCCTTATGATTCCTCTAGTCTTTATTTTTGTCCTCTTTAGTGAGGATGAGCAGTGAGACCTTCTGTCGACGTGCATCTGGTTTTGCACTGCAGGAAACTTCTTTGTGAGCGTCCCTACTTCCATATCATTTTAGCATGCATGTTATTTAGCTGACTTCTCTCCAAGTTGCAATTTGTGCTGCATTCGTCCACATTTGTTTCTGTGTTGTGCGTATTTTTCTAGAGATAGATAGATAGATAGATAGATAGATGTTTTTCTGACTGCAGTTGGCCGACTGGGAGATTTCCTTAGAAACTGCTTCAGTAAACTTTGAATGTGGTCTGTGGTGACACTGCATGAGATGCAGACAACATACTGAGCTCTAACAGAGCTGCTACAGCCTCCACAACTGCAATTACTAAGTAGTCTTGGTGTGTTAGTCACTGTAAACAGGGTAAGCTTGGTGTGGATGAGACCAAAACGAATCTAACTGCTAATCAGTACGGTAAAGTGCACCCAGGATCGTATCACATATGCTGTAATTACCAGCTAGGATGAATTGAAGCTGTTGACAGTGAACTGAATCAACTAATACTGATAACTGTGGACATGGATATGACTGTGTATTATAAATGTTGGCCTGGGAGCTGATATTGCGAGTTGAGCTGCAACTCAACTTTTGAAAATACCAAGCATTTAGAAATACTGTCTGTGACATGAGACTGGCAGTAAGGGAGCAAATTCAGAGCTCCTGAATATAGGTGACAATTGGTATTTGATACCTAGTTTCAATCTCCTAGATTACAACCTACAGAAATGCTGTAGCTGAACCAGTTATGCAAGGCCTGACTTGGCTGGTATATAGAAATAGTCTGTGTCTGGCTGTTGTGATGGCAGTCACAGCATTCTGTTTGTTGCCCCAGAGTGCTTCTACCTATGCTGGGAACTTTAGTCACTCCTTCGATGGAAGTCTATAAAATCTGTACCAACTCAGCTTCTCATGATGAGCTGTGTCTTTCTCATGACCCTCTATACCCATCAGCTAGTTGCCTTGCCCACTGAAATCACAGCTGTACCACTGCGGCATGTCCGTGGGGCGATGGTCCTACCACTCCACGGATGCCTGCGCTCTGCTCTGCCACCGCTGCCACTCTGAAGACAGGACATGCGCCTGCAAAGAGGAGCATCCCTGCCCAGGTATGGGGCTTCCCTCATGGGAGGTCGGGCAAAGCCAAGGGAATGGCAAACTCGTGACGTTTTCCTCGCAGAGAACAAGAGAAGTAATTTCTGAGAAAGTGAAGAATGAGTAATAATAATAAGAAGAACAAGCAAGTAAAACAGATGCTTATGAAGTAATAACACCTTACCCTATGCCGACAGAAGAACCAAACCTCTTCTGTGTCATAAAGCAGTAACAAACTGACCCTGGTAGGAAATGAGGTTGTGTCCCCTTCCCTGTTACTTGTCATGGGGAAGGAGAGAGAGATGTGCAGAGCAAGCTGAACAAGGGGGAGAGCTAAACTGTGGTCTGCCTCTGGCTGGAGGGAAGGTCTTGAGCCCATGAAGCACAACCATCTTCACCTTATGGCTATTAAACCTGTGACAGTCTCAGATTACCACAGTGTCACCATCTACCTCCACACGGTATTTGGGTTCTTATGAATTGAAGGCTGAAGTCAAAGTACTAAAAAAGGCTGCATAAGAATATCAAGCTACTGTGCTGGCTAAGCCCAGGTACTTAAAACAGTGCAGGTATTTCTGCTGCTATGGGATCACTGGATAGGGATTAGCCTGGTGCAATGCAATTATCAAAAATCAGGAATGTGGTTTACTAATGTAGAAATAAAAACAAGTCTCAGACTGGCTTTCTCTAGGGAGAAGGAGTGACTAGTTTAAATTAATTGTGTGATGTCAAAGACCACCAGAGCTGACAGGCTTGGAAAATAAGGGAAAGAGGGGAAATGTTCAGTTGCCACAGGAGTAATCACTATGGTATTGCTAATGACATGAGAAGAAACTAAACCTGCTGGTATGCTGCATGTAAACGTTTTAACCAAAGGGGAGTTGCATGCTCTCAGCACCGGGGCGGGATATGCTCTTTGACTGATGGATATTGAGAAGGATAATTCTCTAGCAGTTTCCAAGTAAACAGAGGTGAAATTGAAGTTTGCACTGGGAGATCAAACTGTATTAAGCAATAAAATTAGTTTTGGCTTGAACCTCCAAATGCTTGCCTTCTGCAGTCGCTAGCACTGGCTCACAGATCGGTGAGTTACAATATGGGTGAGTGTACGCTGTGGCTGCGTGATTGCCGTTACTGTGTATTATTTGTTTCTGTCACAATTCATCTCTTTTTTCCAAGCGATAAAGCTAACAGCAAATTAATAAAGAGTGACAAACATCTATCTGGCATGTCTCCAGATCTCTGCCACCAGCCGTAACTCATTGTGACTTTCTTGTTGAAAAATTGCCCTTTAGTTCTTTGACCTATGACTTAAAAAGCAGAAGCCTTGGTGCACTGCTTGTTTGTATAAGCCCTGGCACTTGATGAAGAGCTCTCCAAACAAAAGCCTGTGCCTACGTAGACAAAAGGTACAAGTCTAATTAAATCCTCTGAAGCTGTCCCTCTTAATTTTTTTTTAATGAAGTTTATTTAAAATGCAGGATGTATTGATTTTTCTTCATATTAATTAGATTAAGATGCACTAGGTATTTTCCTCTTTTTTTCCTGGAAGTATTATGCAGACTTCATCTAGATATTCTTGCCTGCTCAGTTCCGCTTCATATATTGGCTAGAATTTTTCACCACTTCTGCGCCATAGATTGCTGCACTCTCCAGTGGCTCTTGCATTTCACTCCAAGTGGTTGCAACAAGTGTCTGAAAGCATATGCAAAGAAATATTTGTGCTTCAGTGAACTTGATTGATTGCTGTTCAAACATCCACCAACCATGCTGTTTGTTTTAAGACACTATTGTTAGCATGACCCCATTAACTACAAACTTGCTTGTTATGTTCTCAGAAGTCTGAACAATCAACAAGCAAGGACCATGAACTCTGGAAAAGTGCACCCTCTTCACGTGGAATAGAGAGGGAAAAGTGAAAACAGAGTACTCCAGGTGATGTCAGGAATGAAGAAGGTGTCCCCTCAACCAAATAATTTTCTGAAAATCTTTGTGAAATGTTAAAACTTTTTTTTCTTTCCAGGAAATTGGAAAAAGATAAAAAATAGCTTTCGTAACAAAACATGACTTAATCTCTACAATGCAATAGAGAGAAGGGGGAATCTGAGAGAAAGCAATAAAGGGGATTGATGAAGAAACCAGAAAAATGCACTGTCTTAAAAGATGAAAAGAAAGATGTAGGCATTGGGTCAGAAGTTTCCAAGCTTGTGAAATTTTGGCTGTAAATGGCTAAAGGTAGGGATGAGCAAGCTGTCTTTGTTTCTTTTTTTTTTACTGAAAACAGGCACAGCGAGAGTTAGTGAACCTGACTGAAAAATGCAGCAACACTTTCCATGAAAATTATTTTTAGTACAATTTCATTTTCTGGAAATTCTGTTGTTCTGACCTGTACAATTGGTGGGTGGTGGAAAACCAGAAGGGCTCCTCCCCATCCCCCCCAAATGCTATCAAGACCCCCAAAATTTCAAAAGCAATAGTGGTGGTGGTGTCAATGTGGTAACTCACACCATCCAGATGGGTCTTTCTAAATACATTTATGCTGCATACATCACTGTAGCCATTTCACGTGTTCATATGCTGCAGATTCTTATAATAACCATGTGCTATTTGGGATTGTGCTAAGTGATGTGACTTATATGTATCACACGTCAGTGGTTCTTCTGTTCTTTTCCACAGCAAGACACTTAGACAGTGGGAGATTTTGCATATATGTGTTACATACATAGCAGGAGGCTGTTGGAAAGCCTCTCACAGACAGTGCAGACTGTGGAGTTGATGGTTTGACAAAGGCTTCATTTTGTCATAAACTAGCCCCAGAAATTTCCCTGTCCTCAACAGATGAGGCTGCCTCGGCTGGAAGCTCTCTGGACTGGAGGAACAAGGCTATTAGTGGTCTGCAGCCCAAAGCCTTACAGGAGGCTGCTCAGGTGCCCTGAAGTACCTACAGCATGAGTGATTAGGGTTTCTTTTTTTTTTCTCGTATCACCCAGCAAATATTGCAGAATGAAGTTCTGTCTCAGTTGTGGCTACAGCAAAAATTAACTGTGCTGTAGACACTGTTGAAAGCCATCCTTAGCCTGACTACTATAAACCACCTGGATAAATCTATCCAGTTTATCTACTGAGATACTCATCAGCCTCAGAAAGAGATTTGTTATGATCCTTCAGCATCATTCCTCTTTATTTGAGTTGTCTCTATTCTTTATGATCTTGCAGTTTTCCTGTGCTGTTGCATATATCAGTATAAACTGTTACACCATGGAATGCCTGGGATGATAGTGCCATGAATAAATTAACAAACAGTGTTTTCATGAAAATACACAAGGAAAGGTGTTTATGGAGAACTTGCCTTGCACCAACCAAAAACATCGTGGACTATAGTGCTGGGAAAAGATAGCAAGATGTTGGTAGTATAGTTAAAGCAAACCTAGTCTAAGCTGAATTTTTCTCAGGTAGAAAAGGGGAGTCATGTGGATGGTTTGGCCTGGCAATAAGTGTGGTCACAATATGGGGCCATGCTAGAACTATAATTGTTCTATGTAATGGCATTTCTTCTTACCACTGAAGCTTTGTCAAACATTGCAAATTTAGAGTTGAGTCCAAACTGCAAAATTTGTTCTTCCTTTCTATGCAGACACAGATTCCATCATCACAAAATAAATGTAAAATAAGGTAAACTTCAAGTTGGAAATATATAATCTGTATGTCTTAAAGCCTGCCCCCACCCAGTCTGAATGAGACAGTGTTGTCCCTTTTAGTCAAATATCCAAGCTATTTAACCCACCTTTGACCTCAGTAAAGCACTTGTATGACGTTCCATTACTGTGAGGCTACTGCATTGAATAACACCATATAGAAATTTCTAACTTTCTTGGTTGGAGACTTCTGTCCAGAACTCTATCTCTGGCTAGTAGCTGATTAACAAATATTAGTATGGGATTAGTTGGAAAGAGTCCAACAGATATATATTATCTTCTTAGATCACCTCAGTGGTTAAAGCTACCTTTCTGTTCTGCAGCATTTAAAGGATTTTCACAGTCCACATCTTCTAAGCATGCCCAGTCCCTTTTCTTATCTTTATACAGCAGTGGTTATAAATTGTACAAGTCAGATCAATAAAAGGGGATTTTGAAGAAGGGTGAAAATAAATGTCATGCTTCATAATTTCTTTCAAGGCATCGCTATCTTTATTATTGTCACGCCTACACCTTGCTAAAAATAAGCACAGGTTAGAAGCCAGAGTCAAATTCATTTTCAGAAATGTCCTTTTCAGGTGTTCCTAAAGAAATATTTGAGACTGATATTATGCACCACCACTATGTCAAGTTACACACCTTCAGAAACTCAGACATGGCGAATCTTCTCCAGGCTTCCAGCCCAAAGGGTTCATGACATTGTCACTCACTGTGAAATCCTCTGTGAGCCTTTCATGCGCTCAAGCCCTCTCAGTGAAGGAAACAGTTGCCTGATCCTTAATTTGTGGTGTAAAATTGCTAGTGTTCCCATTGGATTTCCATATGTATAAATACCTGCTTGGGGAGGAAGGTGGAGGGGGAGTAAGGAAGAGGGAGCCAGACATTTCTGCGGAGTGCCCACTGACAGTGCAAAAGGCACGAGTTAAAACACATGAAATTCCATCTGAACACAAGAAAACACTTTTTTCTTGTGAGGGTGGTCGAACACTGGCACAGGTTGCCCAGAGAGGCTGTGGAGTCTCCATCAGTGGAGATACTCAAAACCTGACTGGAGGTGGTCCTAGGCAACCTGCTCTGAAAAGGTGAGGTTGGACAAGATGGTCTCCAGAGGAGATCCAGTTGTGAGGGGCTGAGGACCCTTCCAACCTCCTCCATTTTGTGAATCTGCAATTTCACATTGGACTCCAGGAGCTGCATGTATCTTGCAGATGCCTCAACACATTGACAGGGATGGTGCATTTCAGCACCCCTAAAGCTACCTTATTGCTGTATCAGAAGGAAATTTCCCATCAACCTGGGAGTCTCCTTTCACATGTCCATGGAAACTTTTTTCCTTTGGAGTATGCAGTATATGGACCTTAACACTTGCAGGGCTTGTGTCTGAATGCACAAATATAAAAGCAGAGAGGGAAGGGGAAAATCTGCAAGCTTTATTGTGAGCTATAGTTTCCTGCAGTGATCAATGAAAGTAGAGGGAAGCCTCTTCCTGTTATGAATTACCAGGTCAAACCCTTCATCTGTGAAGACTAAAGCTGTTGAGAGAACCTGCAGAGGTTATATTAGAGATATGGATTGAAATCCCATGTGTGACAGCTTGATACCTTTAGGTTTACAGAGTCAGCTAATTTCTTACATCAGGATTACATTCTTTTGAATGCTCTTTGTGATCCAACTGTTGAGATGTAGTGCAAATGCATACTTTAAAATCTCATATGAAAGGTCTCAGTTCATTTTAGTGCTCTCTTGGTAGTTGCTCTATCTTTTAGGGAAGATAGGTTGCTGGATGTATGTGGAGACTTGTTTCTGAAGTGCCCTTGCTGTACCTTTTTTTACAGGCTTTATTATCGTTTTACATGTGACGGGATAAAATAAAATTTAATCAGTCTGAAAGAAAAATGAAGGCTACAGAAACAGCACTTACTGGTGCCTCCTTCGTGGGTTCATGCCTGCAGCTCTGGTCTGGGGCACTGCTGTGTTCAGCAGTCTCAAGGGACTGTTCCTATCCCAGACACTGCTTGTACAACACTAGGGCTGTGGGGATGTGGAAAGCAGCCCCTGTGATGCAGAGGGTGATTTGGAGATGCTTAGGGAACTCTCCCTTTTTAAGTTTTAGCATTCATCTTTCTCTGTCCCAGCTAAGCCACTCTCTCTAGTGCATTTACGTTAGCCCTAGAAGTACTCCTCCCTGGAGTGCAGTGCAAGCGGCTATACCCACCTCCCTGCTGGGGTTGAGCCCATTATACTTTATTGCTGAGCAAGCAGTAGCACTAATCCCTTACACCCCATTGCAATGGTAATTTCTGCATTTTCACACATGCAGCCTTCACTTCAGGTCATCTGAACCTTGATAGATATGACAGGCCTTCAAAACAAGCCTTCAAATAACATCATGAGACAACTTGCATGAATAATTTTTTTGAGAATATGTGATGTATGAGGACTACTAATAAGAAGAAACAAAGACAGAGATAGAGAAGTGAGGGAGGCATCAGAGACAGAGAGACTGGGAGAGGAGCATGGCTCCGAAGTAAACCTATGCCACTCACGCTGCCAAATTGTTTTAAGGAGAGGCTGGAGTTTAGCATGCATGAAAGTGCAATACTCCCATCCACCTCAATAAAGAACACCGTTGTCTCAAGTAGACGAAGTTGGAATGAATTCAGCATGCAGCAAGCCCACAAAATTGTCTGAAAATTAAAGCTGGGTGGAAGAGCCAAGAAAGCCGGAATCGATCAGAGCAGACTGAGCTTAAATAAGAGTGTCTGATCAGAGATGTGATGGCTACAGGTACAAAACAGGAAACAGTAAAGAGGTCAGGGATGGAGTATCACCGTTAATGAGTGAGGACAGAACAAGGAATAATGGGCTCAGCGTGTGGCTGGACTCAAAAGGTGACTATGAAAATGGCACTGCATGCAGGAGGTCTCTTTTTTGTTCGTGATGTTCGAATGACTTTCACAGGCAAACCACTGCAGCACAGGCTTTAACAACGAGCTCGTGTGGTCCTGCTTTCTTGTCTGGGAGGATGTACTTGCAGCCTAGACTCCCTTTGCTGGCAACCTCTCCGCTTTCTGCTGGTAGACTGGAGCTGCAGGAAGACCCAGTGTAGCGAGGGAGCATGCACCTGAGCTGCCTGAGGGGAAAGGGGGTGCCCTGTCCCCCAAATCAGCACATCACAGGGGTGTCAACAGAGGAAAACTGCAAAGGCTGTGGGAAGAAGAAAAGCAAGGGAACGGGGCATGGATATCAGAGGGAGGGAAGAGAGGAGGTGCTAGTTAGGAATGGTGACCATGTGAGGTGAATGGAGGGAGCTGGACAAAGTCCAGCCTGCAGCAGCCCAGGAGTGGGATGATTCCTGTTTGTGTGTGCTCATTGCAGTGATCTGGGGGCTGAACTTGCTCTACTGAGCAAGTGAAAAGGCCGGGGCTGCTGGTGCTTACAGCACAGCTGGGCACAGGCGGGCAGCACTGTAATGGCCTGTAATGCCACTGTTTCCTGACTCCCCGGTGTCCCGTGCTCCAAAAGAGGGAATCGGAGAGCTCAGAGACAGGCGGTCAGAGTGCTCCTTGGAAGGTGGGCAAGCAGCATTTCTCCTCTCAACCATTTTAGAAGTTTCGGTTTTCTGAAAGCTTGTTTGCAACTTCAGTAACACTGAGTTTGGTTTCCTCCTCTAGCAGACAATCATGTCTCATTATTAAATACATTGATTTTTTGAAATGGAGATGGATACACCTTAGCTCCGCTACCCCATCTCCAGGGCTAGTAATCATTTACTTTTGTGCCATCCTTAGACTATGAAATACTTTCCTTCTGTTTATGTCTTGTCCTATGATGTATTTAGAAAGTGCAATCATATTACTTCTCAGCCCATGGTTAGCAAAACAAACCATCCTTTTTCACTCTTTGTGACCAGTTGTAGTCTCCTGCTCATCCTAGTTAACCTTCCTCTACAACTGCTTTTAACCCCTCTCTCTTGTGTGCCGTAGGCAGAACAAAGCACATCATAGTTGCAGATTAGGTCTAATTTTCTGTTAATACAGCTTCCTCATCCTTGCTGGAAATGTCTGATGGCTTGCTAAGTGTCCATTGGACAATTTGTTGAGTTTGGTGAGTGCAAGTGGAACAGGTCTCATTAGTCTGACTTCAAGCATAAAAGACTTGAAGACAAGTTTTGAAGAAAAGAAGAATTAAATGGATAGGATAGCGTATAAAGTAAGGGCAGATCATGCTAGATTAATCCAACCTATCCTCGGTAAACGAGGCAAAGTACCACTGCATTCTCAGGAGTGCAGGATCAATCAAACTACCTTCTGCAAATTATGACTAAGCTATGTAGCTTGATGAAATTTGATTTACACTCTAAAGTCATCCTGAGCAAACCTAGACCTTCAATAAAGGACAGGAGAGCTTGAAAAAGAGGGTGTAAGAAAAGATATTCTCGTTTTGACCTTACCTCGGATTGTCCTGCACTGCATAACCACAAAAAATTCAGTGTATGGTTTCAGGCGGGAGATATGACTGGGGGGCAGAACTCTTTTCTGGCACATGCATGTGGTTTGCTTACCTGGATTAGAAGGAAGGACACTACTAAAGAAAGAGGTCCGTTAATGGCTGTGCAAACAGCAAAGACCTGCTAGCAGTAGTTGCTTGTGTTTTCATTGCAAAGATTTAGTGGGTGCTGTGTGTTGGACAGGACGTTGAGTAATGGTAGGCAGCCAGGTCCTCCTGGGAGGGCCAGGCTTTTTGGCAAAGGCATTAATGCAGCTGCATAAACTTTCATCCTGGCTGGACAGCCCATGGACACAGAGATGGCTGAGCCACCAGTGCCTCCATCGCAGCCAAGGGGACAGCAGCAGGATGGTGACACAACCTTGAGATGGAGCTCCCTATGAGCCAGGGGTGAGGAGAAGGGAGATGAAAGTCTCAGGCATTTAATGAAAACCAAGACACACTAGGGAAGAGATTCTGGCAAAGCTCCACCAAGGCTGCTGCTAGAAGGATGAGGAATGTGATCAGACTCAGGTAAAGATCAGGGAATGAGTGATATGCCCCTGGGAGAGGAAATACTCGCTTCTGAATGACTCAGTCTGTAATATTGTTGCCCATGGCTGCTTCGTTTCCTCAAACAACAGCTTGTATTTATGCAGTGCACATAAAATCAGCTTTATGGAGAAATTCTTATAACAGCCACCAAAAGGCAAAAAGATACACCTAAAATGTTTTTACAAGGTGAGTCATCTGCCTGTAGAGCTATAGCAGGATGACCATGTCAACATGACCATTTGATACCTGAAGGTGTTATTGATTCATAACCTTATATCACATCCTAGATATTGGCTGTTCAAGGGACAGTCTCCAGGATCTCCTGACCTGGAATGAAGAAGATGCAGAACAGAGAAAGCAATCATGATCTAGCCTTGAATCTCAGTGTTATTTATATATTCCTAGTCATGGAAATTACAGCTCCACTTAAATGATGACCATGACACTGGCAGTTGTCTCAGTATTTGAAGATACACCTCCTGAAAGGAGAGGAGATTTACACTTTTCAGTGAGTTGAGAAATCTTGTACAGACCTGTAAAAACAGGAATAATATATTTCATGCAAATTTTACATACTAATTTGCTAATTATGGACTGTCAACTGTAAGAGTATGCAAAAGGGACAGATGATAATTCTGTCATCATCTAAGAACTAAACTCTTAAATCTTTTTGCCAAGAAACGTGAATGTACAAAAACTAATGACTTGCAAAAACAGTGAAAGGATGCCACAGATTTTTCCACTGTTTTTTATATAGATCACTTGCTTGTGACAGTAAATTTAAAATCAGTCTTCCTATATTCACCACAGCTCGAGTCACACATCTCAGCAGGACAAAAGCTTCAGAGTTACAGAAGGGAATTCATTTTGTCAATGCTTGAACATGTGGATATGTTAAGGCATGTCCAGCTGAAAGGCTGTTAAATGTCTTCTATCAGACATGGTTTTAGGCAAAGCTTACTCACCGCAATATTAAGTTCTTCAAAGATTTTCTTCCTTCCCTAAGCACGTACAAAACAATGGGGATGATGGACAGATACTTTATTACTGAGTACTATTAGCTTTTTCACAATATTCTGAGTGCATTCCTTTTATCGTGTTAAATTTAGAAAAAAACCTGATAGTATGTGCTGGAATTTGACATGAAAATCAAGTTGAATCAAAAAATATTGGAAAAATATTCATTTAATGAGGCATATATTAGCTCTCAAATACTGACTTCACATTTTCATTTCAAGAGTGTTCATATGCTTCAGGATTCTTTGGGTTAGAAGAGATTTGGTATTTTTATCTTCAGCTCCTGGCTGTCTCCACGTCTTAGAACTAATGGAAGTTGCTGATTTCATTTCTGCTTGAAATTCAACAATGGAGAGACCTTTTTGTGCATGTGTGTTAACAGACTTGGACAGATTATATAAACCTGCTAAATATTGATTCTGCAAATGCTGAGTGTCAAATTAATTTGAATTATCCCTTTAAAGAGCTTAGGCACTGATTAAATATACTAAATGCCATTTTAAATAATAAATTAATGCTTTGGATAATTGTATATATTAATACAACCACATATTTTATGATGGCAGAAAAGCATGCATGGTAGTAAAAATGCACAGTCTGTTAGGGGCAATGGTTCAGCCTTTAATTTTAAGAGGTGTTCCTCATTTCCACCCTAGAGATGTAAAGATGCTACTAGTGAATGATCCATTTAACATTTTGGGCAGGAGAGGGCTAGGAAGCCCAAGCCCTCACTCAGCTGCAGGGGTGTAGCTCTCCCTGCATCTGCCCTGGCCCCTTTTCGTGAAGGTCCCCACTGCTGCAGAGGGTTGCCCAGCTGGACTCCATTGAAGGACAGGGTCCTTTCTATGAAACAGTAAGAAACACTTCCATATCTTGCCACAATTACATTTTACTGTTGCAAAAAAAATGTACATTTTACTGAACAGCTGCATAAAAATTCCTTGAGTAGCTGGGCTGGGGTATATCCAGTCGCCCCTGGATGTGAGCCGCTGGAGGTGGCTGCTCCAGCCCGTGGTGCAGCAGAGATGCTGGGGTGCACCTTGCAGCAGAGCTGAGCTGGAGACCATAGCTGCCACCTTTGGGGATGGGGTCAGGCTTTGCTTCGCAGTGTGAGGGCACGTGTGCTACACTTTAAAGTGCTCTGTTTGCACGTGTTGGCACTCGCCTGCATTAGCAGGCAAAATTGACTAGAACTGCCCAGGGATCAACATTTGCCAGGCTGGCGCAGATGGTGTAGTGCTAGTGTGATGGGAACTGCATCAGCTCACAGGTCTCAGCGGGTCCTGCCTCTGGCTGGCCCTACACTAGCTGTGCATGACAGGGATCTCCAACAGACCCTAAAATCCCTCTTGTGCTCTGTGCGAGAGACCTGATGCTTCTTAGTGAGTGATCTTGCAGGAGGGAAACCTAGGAGTAGCCAAGGACAGGAGGAGTCTGAATTATCTTCTTGGTAGCTCTGTAATAAAGCACAGGGCAAGGGGTAAGCATGAATGTTCTGTGATGGCTGTTTATTCAAGCCAGTGGAGCTATGTCCTCTTACTGGCATTGTCCCTCTGAAGAGCTGTTCCTCTTTTATGATCACAACGTGCACTTGTATGACAGTTCCAGTTTGATGCTGAGGTCTTCGTGCTCTTTAAAGTTCTTGAGTGGGTCTTTTATAAGTGGGAACAAATGTTAAATGTTCCCCTGACTTGGCTTGTCAGCTGTGCTGGTGAATCAGGAGAAGAAGAGCTGTGATATGTTTCTGCCGACGGAGTTTAGCCACTGGCTTTTCTGCCTCGTGCAGAGCTGCTGTGACATAAGCACACTGGCTGGTCTGGCAAACAGCAGTGATGCTCCGGTCTGAGCCAATGTGCTGGTACAGAATGTCCCGTCAACATGGAGTGGAAGGGATGGCTTTAGATTATATGGAAATCTTCACAAAAATACACCTCCTTTTTGTGTTAAACATTTTCTGACTTTCACTTCTTTTTTACTAAAATAGATTCTCCCATTTCTAGCCCTCATCCTCGCCCAATGCCTGTTTTTCTATCTATCTACTATAACATTGTTCCTTAAGTAAATACAAAGATTTAATGAAGTGATATCTCAGAGTAGTTTCTTTCCCTTTGAAGCCCCACTGGAATTTTCTTATGCAAACTATATTATCAGGACAAATAATATTCTTCTGGCTCCTTCACATATGATACGTTGAAACAATACCAAGTTCATGGCATGTAAGATGCCCCTTTAAGTGAGTATTGGAGTCAAATGAAGGAGATAAAGTATTCAGTGCAGTTCAGATTTGCTCATGCAAGTGAGTAAGCTCAGAGTTCTTGATCCAAGGCTCTGAAGTGTAGTAGCAGTCAGTTCTGCTGCTAGCCTTTCTCTCATAAAATCACCTTGTTGTTCCTCCCTGTATTCAATGTTGCATATAATGTGCACTGGCTGGCAATAAAACTGCATGCAAGGCTGGAAGTAGAGCACCATGTGTACTAAAGTGCTTACTGAGCACTTTAAGAAGCATTTAGGTTCCTGCCTCTTGGAGATGGTCTGTGGGAACTGCATGTTCAATTCCCATGTATCCTTTCCAGAGAGGGGGAAGGACTCTTGGAAAGACATGCTTATTTTTGCTAAAGCCGTCTTAGCTTCTTTTCCAAGCGATAGACTTTGGGAGCAGAAAAAATTAGGTCTGCTGCTCTCAATAGAGATAGGGACACCTGCAGTGAGTGGACATCACCTTCCTGGAGTCCAGGCTTGAAGGAAATGCAAGAGAGTGAGATATGTCTCCTATAGTATAGCCAGGTGTCTAGGGGAGACAAGGTCAGAAATGGTGCACACGTGGTTGGCAAGGAATGAGCAATTTACCAGTCCCTAATTAGAGCTTGGGGTAGAGGAAAAACTAAGGTTCTCCCACATGGATTCCAAGGAAGCTGGTTTAGAAATCCTGCAGGGTGTGAGGTATGGAGTAGGATTTCAATGTCAAAGCACAGATTCAGTAGAAGGTTGCTTCATTTTTATTGTATTATAGTTACTTATCTTTGCTTACTCTTGCTAAAGTGTGAAGAGACATCCTCTGATTTGATCAGAAGAGCCAGCCATTTTCAGGAGCACTGTGATGAAGCCCTCTGAGATCAGGGGCCTGCAGTGTCTGGTGCTTGATGACTGGTGAGGGAGACAGCAGCTCAGATGAGGAGGAAAATGACATATGGTGCAATGGACTCAAGCACAGTAAAGCAATCATGCCATCATGAATTCCCACATCTCAGACTTACAGCCTTTCCAGTGACTCTCACTACTGCTAAATGGTTGTTGAGCCGCTACATCTCTTCTGAAGATGGGGGCCAAAGTTTTTATTACCTTTCTACTGTCTCTTGAGGATGACATTCTGGTTTAATTCCAGTCTCATTCCAATTTACAAGGCAGAGAATTGCAGCTGTAAGTGCTGACATTCACTCTTCTCCACAGAGAAGCCAAGTACAAGGATATAATTCAGCATAGCAGTTAAGTCCAAAGTTTGTCTTCTACTGAAGTTTGACAAGCCTCGAGACGAATATGTGTGTGTGAGAAAGGGTGCATTTCAGTGTGCATTTAATCATGAACCAGCATAGGATGAACACCTGACTTCCCAACCGAGGTTAGCTGGTCCAAGGCATGCTGGTTTAGTGATGCTGAGAAACATGGCATCTTGACCTCCTCTGTAGAAAAAAAGGCATCTTCAGGCTCCAGGGGTGGTGCCTCAGTACTTTTTGCAATGTTTAAATCATTTTAAAAGGTCTTTAAGAATTTACAGTAAGCCCTTGAGTTCTTCCACAGGCCACAAATTAATTAGCTTGCTCCTTAAATTCCAGCAAGCTAAGTGGAAATGCTTCAGAGGTTCCTCTCCTGGAAAATGTAAAACATCCTTTGATTAACTCCCCACTTCATGATAATGAAGGCCTGGATTTTTTTTAAAGAGCTTGATGTGATTTTAAAATTTGTTTAAGTGTCAGAGTAGGTTTTCAGTCAGAGTGTTAGAGACTAAACCAGTACTTTACTCAAAGTTAGAGGGAAAGAATTTAGTTGGCCACCAACAAGGAGAGACCCTTCTGCCATGAGATAACGAGTGGCCAGCTCTGCCTGCTGGCTGAGGCAGTCTGCAAAAAACCCCAAACAAACAAAGCAATGTACT